>NC_091245.1:276225000-277425000 GCF_042477335.2 Ovis canadensis
AATATCCATAGTATTTGCTCCTTCACTCACCACAAAACAGTCTCTGGGTAGTTGTTCTTGAACATGGTAGAACACTGTGTAATAGTTCATAGGCAGAGATTTTTTGGAAGCTAATTCCTAAAATATTAGAAGGAAATATAATCAAATTAGATTAGGACACAATGAGAATAAAAATAATCAATAAGCTACTTTTGAACTGATTTGCAACAACTATTTAGGTTGGTGCAAAAATAACTGCGGTTTTGTACTGTTGAACTTTGTTGTTCAATATTGGAATACATTCTTAAATAAATGTGGTTATGTTATACATCATTTTCACGTGCATTTCTCACTTTGTGTTTTTTTGCTTATGACATTATTTTCTGTTTATTTTATATTTATTTTAGACTAGGCAAATGATGTTAAGACAAAAAGCAAATCCGAGCAATTTTCTTATTCGAGTTCAAAATGGGTCATAAAGCAGCAGAGAAAACTCACAACGTCAACACGTTTGGCCCAGGAGCTGCTAACAAATGTACACTGCAGTGGTGGTACAGGAAATTTTGCAAAGGAGACAAGAGCCTTGAAGATGGGAAGTACAGTAGCCAGCCATCAGAAGTTGACAATGACCCACGGAGAGCAATCACTGAAGCTGACTGTAAGCTGATCCCTCACCTGAGAAGTTGTCCAAAAGCTCAGTGTTGGCCATTCTACAGTTGTTTGGCATTTGAAGCAAAATGGAAAGGTGAAAAACCTTAGTAAGTGGGTGCCTCATGAGGTGACCAGAAATCAAAAAAATTGCATTTTGAAGTGTTGTCCTTTCTTATTCTATGCAACAACAACGAACCATTTTTTGATTGGACTGTGATGTAAGACAAAAAGTAGATTTTACATGACAACTGGCGACGACCAGCTCAGTGGCTGGACTGAGAAGAAGCTCCAAAACTCTTCCCAAAGCCAAACTTGCAACAAAAACGGCCATGGTCACTGTCTGGTGGTCTGCTGCCCACCCAATCCACTACAGCTTTCTGAATCCCAGTGAAGCCATCACATCTGAGGAGTGCTCAGCAAATCGATGAGATGCACTGAAAATTGCAACATCTGCAACTGGTACTGATCGACAGAATGGGCCTAATTCGTCTCCACGACAATGCCCGACCACATGCCACACAACCCACATGTCCAAAGTTGAACAAATCGGGCGATGAAGTTTTGCTTCACCTGCCACGTTCATCTGACTTCTTGCCAACCAACTACCACATCTTCAAGCATCTTGACAACTTTTCACAGGGAAAATGCTTCCATAACCAACAGGAGGTAGAAAATGCTTTCCAAGAGTTCACTGAACCCCAAAGCATTGATTTTTATGCTACAGGCATAAACAAACATTTCTTTTTGGCAAAAATGTGTTAATTGTAACAGGTCTTATTTTGATTAATAAAGATGTGTTTGAGCCTAGTTATTTCTGCTTTATTGACTATGCCAAAGCCTTTGACTGTGTGGATCACAATAAACTGTGGAAAATTCTGAAAGAGATGGGAATACCAGATCACCTGACCTGCCTCTTGAGAAATCTGTATGCAGGTCAGGAAGCAACAGTTAGAACTGGACATGGAACAACAGACTGGTTCCAAATAGGAAAAGGAGTACGTCAAGGCTGTATATTGTCACCCTGCTTATTTAACTTCTATGCAGAGTACATCATGAGAAACACTGGGCTGGAAGAAACACAAGCTGGAATCAAGATTGCTGGGAGAAATATCAATAACCTCAGATATGCAGATGACACCACCCTTATGGCAGAAAGTGAAGAGGAACTAAAAAGCCTCTTGATGAAAGTGAAAGAGGAGAGTGAAAAAGTTGGCTTAAAGCTCAACATTCAGGAAACGAAGATCATGGCATCTGGTCCTATCACTCCATGGGAAATAGATGGGGAAACAGTGGAAACAGTGTCAGACTTTATTTTTTTGGGCTCCAGAACCACTGCAGATGGTGATTGCAGCCATGAAATCAAAAGACGCTTACTCCTTGGAAGAAAAGTTATGACCAACCTAGATAGTATATTCAAAAGCAGAGACATTACTTTGCCGACTAAGGTCCGTCTAGTCAAGGCTATGGTTTTTCCTGTGGTCATGTATGGATGTGAGAGCTGGACTGTGAAGAAGGCTGAGCGCCTAAGAATTGATGCTTTTGAAGTGTGTTGTTGGAGAAGACTCTTGAGAATCCCTTGGACTGCAGGGAGATCCAACCAGTCCATTCTGAAGGAGATCAACCTTGGGATTTCTTTGGAAGGAATGATACTAAAGCTGAAACTCCAGTACTTTGGCCACCTCACGCGAAGAGTTGACTCATTGGAAAAGACTTTGATGCTGGGAGGGATTGGGGGCAGGAGGAGAAGGGACGACAGTGGATGAGACGGCCGGATGGCATCACGGACTCGATGGACGTGAGTCTGAGTGAACTCCAGGAGTTGGTGATGGACAGGGAGGCCTGGCATGCTGCGATTCATGGGGTCGCAAAGAGTCGGACACGACTGAGCAACTGAACTGAACTGAACTGATAATAATTTAAAATTTAACAGTCCAAAATCGCAATTACTTTTTCACCAACCTAATGTAAGCTATGAATTTCCCAAATGGCCATCAGATGACCACTCTGAGAAGCTATCTGACTTGTATACAGTCCTAGAGAATAGGCCACACAAAACAGGTCCCAGTTCCAATTTGGGACACAATCAAATAAGCCAGGAAATATCTCTCTTCCTGAAGATCCACAATGCACAGTAGCATATTAAAGACCAAGATGTCCCGTAGTAAAGACAGCTAAAAACACTAGGTTAAGCAAAACTAAACAGTCTTATTTGAGCACTTTCAGGAAAACACTGCCTTAGAAAAAAAGTGAAAATTTTATTCTAGAAGATTTTCATATAAAATATGGCCTTATACTAAAAATAAAAAATGAAGTTGGGGTTTTCGAAAATCTGAAAGTCTAGTCCTTCCCTACACACAGCACTAAAAAGGGGCTATGCTTCACCCACTACTCTGGGGGGTCTCTGAATGGAGGAGGAGACAGCAAGGTCAAGGGCCTTGAATGTGTGTGTGTGTGTGTATCTTATGCACGGTGATTTTAGGGATGCGTATGTACGCATGCTATGACAGAACTAACAACTTTGGACCTGCAGCATTCTTGAATTTCAGTGGGTCCCGTATTACCTTGGATAAAGCTTCATTGCTCTTCATTTTTTCTCTCAGAACTTTCCACCACTCGCTCTCAGGAGGATACTGCCATGGTGTTTTATCAAATTGTTCTAAAAGCTAAAAAAAAAACAACTTTTTTTTTCCTTCTTAAAAATAAGCTTAAATCATATTAGCATAAAAATCTCTTCTAAAGAAGACAACATAGCTACACTAGCCTGCCCTTCACATCACTCACATTCTGTTTTTCCTCTTGGCAGTAAACGACTGATAGAAGATAGACAAGTACCACAGAAAGCCTCTGCTTAGTTCAGTGACAATCTCTGCCAGAAGCTGGGATCCCGTAACAAAACAGAAGTGATACCCCAAGCACACATCATAGGCAGGGGCATTCATAAGTCCTCCTCTATGTTTGACACTGGAAGGAAAGTCAAAGAACCTGGGCAAGAAGGTTCAGAGCCCTAATACCTAGGGATTCCCATGATACAGATCAAATTCTCGAGTGTTTTAATATGTGGTTGGGGATCACACCCTAATTTTGTGTAACGATGACTATGACGCTAATTTATATCCAAAGCCAAGTGATAAGTATGCTATATGTTATCTCCTGTCACAGTGAAATGTATAAATTATATACAAATAATAAGAATCTGGATAAGTCACTAGTAACAGCTTGAAGAGTAAAAATATCTTTATTGCCAAAAGAAACACTAAGCTAGAATTTTTTCCAGTAGGTAAAGCCATTTCTTGGCTCTAAGTTCAGTTCCTCTGGAAGCTGTATAATAATCTTTCAGATAGCTGGATCAGTTTGCCAAACAAATGCCTTTAAATTATCACTCATTTAAAAAATGCTTAACTTACTCACATACAAATGATCTATACATAAGGAGTTGGATTTACCAAGTTCTATAGTTGTATTTAAGAATAGCTTTCTATCATAAATTTTATTTAAGATATTAAAAGACCTGTTACCAAGTGAAACATTTTCAAGAACTGACTTCAGTTAAGACCAAGCCACATAAACTAGAACCTGGGCAAAAGCTCTCACCTGTTTAGTGACAGCATTTATGTCTCCAAGCAAGGTCACAGCAGGCCTTACATTATTCCCCAATTCTTCTGCACAGATATCAACCTAAAAAAGAGGCAAGGCTAAAGAACAAGCCACGTTTATTCTTAAGAATAATTAAAGAGTCAAGACTGAATAAATGGACTGTGCATGTGACACATACGCATATGATTAAGATTTGATTTTCAAGAAGTTCCTTAATAAAAGTAAAAATACATGAACTATATGAGTATCACGGCTAGTACAGAAACCTCACTAACTTCCCTCATCTTAAAATCTACTCTGTAGAACTTCGGTATTATTCCACTATACTCACAGGAACACATTTGAGTTGATCAATTATAGTTTTGAATACTTAATAATAGTTTTGAATACTTAATTACACTAGAATTCCTATTCAGAGCAGGAGTTCTCAAATTTGAACATGTATCAGAACCACCTGGTAGGCTTGTTAAACCAGAGACTGCAAGAATCCACCTGAGTTTCTTTTCTCAAGAGGTTTAGGGTGGAGCCCCAAAATGTGCCTTCCTAACAGACTTCCCAGTGGTGCTGAAATTGCTGGTCCGGGAACCACATTTTGAGAGCCACTCATTGGAAAAGGTTGAGAAAGGCTGAGCGCGGGAGGAGAAGGGGTGACAGAGGATGAGAGGTTGGATGGCGTTACCAACTCAATGCACACGAGTTTGAGCAGATTCCAGGAGATAGTGAAGGACAGGGAAGCCTGGCGTGCTGCAGTCCAGTGGAGTCACAAAGAGTCAGACATGACTGAGTGGCTGAACAACAATCCAGGAAAAGCACGACTATGCCCTATTTACTCGGAATTCTGCTCCATTTCTGGATGGCCATGGGTCAGTGAAGACAGCTTTCTGAGAAGTAACTCAGGATGGACTCTATTCTGTAATCAAGAGGTGGCAGCATCTTCCAGTACAACCCGAGTTTTGCTTGTCTGTGGCTTTAGTTTTCAATGGTTCCTGCTAGCAGTTGACTTAGGAAGTAAAAGGTAAACAGGGGGAAGACAGCATTGTAGCAAGGTCTTTATACAATCTATGTAGGGCAAACAGGTTTGTACACACACCAGTACTGGTTTTTCTACCAGTAGGGAAACCAGTTTATAAAGGTCATAAAGATACAGAGAAAGTGAAAGTGAAGTCACTCAGTCGTGTTCGACTCTTTGCGACCCCATAGACTGTAGCCTACTAGGCTCCTCTGTCCATGGGATTTTCCAGGCAATAGTACTGGAGTGGATTGCCATTTCCTTCTCCAGGGGATCTTCCTGACCCAGGGCTTGAACCCAGGTCTCCCACATTGTAGACAGAGGCTCTACCATCTGAGCCACCAGGGAAGTCAAAGATACAAAAGCTTATTTCAAACATTGTTTAATGACATATTTGCACCACTGTTTAGAGGTTTCTAACCAAAGGGTGTTTGAAAGTTTGGGAATCTAAAGAAACAACTCAATTCCTAATAGTGCTGAATGTTTTGTTCTAATTTACCTCCTACTTGAAACTCTTTTGTCTACCTTTAACTCTGAAGAAGAGGTAAATTGTGCTTTTCAAACTATTTAAAACTTGATTTTCAAAGGTTTTCTGGTTAGAAGCAAAGTGAAACATTATATTTCACAGGCTTGAAAAGGTAGCTCACTTTGGTACCTGCAATTATGCTAGACAATTTATAAAATTCTACCTAAGTAAAAAGAGAAATGGTTCTTTATGAAAGTCAAGAAGAAAGCAGAGCTGGTAATGCTGAGAGAACAATACAGGACACATAGCTTTGACTTTAAATCTCTCCTCTTTGAGTACCTGGATAAACTTCACATCTGGCTGATACCTTGGAGGCAGTCCAAAATGCAAAATCCAATTTAATCTGGCACCAAGTAATACAATTACATCAGCAAATTGCAAAGCCCTATTAAAAAGAAAAATCTGATATAACAAAAAGTATATTTACATTCTTATTTGAATTATTCTAAAATTAATTTCTAAAGTATCTGGAAAAGTCTAAATAATTTGGAGTTTGCCCTGCTCCTCAGAATGGGTTTAAATGGTAAATTTGATCTTTCAAACTGAAATAATTTATGAAGTCATCCTATTTAAATGGTAATATAAAAGTTGACATAAGCAGAAAATACTACCATACTATATAGCATTTATTACTTTTTCATCATTAGAAAAATTTTACAAGTCTACTGTAGATAATCAAGAAAAAACAGTAAAGTATAAGGAAAAAGCCAAAATTACCCAATATTACTATCAACATATAAACTATTATTAATATCCTGGCATATTTTCATTAATCTGCCTGCAATGCGGGAGACCTGGGTTCCACCCCTGGGTTGGGAAGATCCCCTGGAGAAGGGAAAGGCTCCCCACTCCAGTGTTCTGGCCTGGAGAATCCCATGGAGTGTACAGTCCTTGGGGTCACAAAAAGTAGGACTCGACTGAGCGACTTTTACTTTCACTTTTTTTCCTATGCACGTATATTTTTATACAGTTGAGCTTATATACTAAATACTGTCTCATGTACTTTTGCTTAGCGTATGCTTTCCCTTCTTATTGTTATTCTTAAATACAAATTTTAAAAGCTACACATTTTGTTGGACACAAATTTACTTCATCTCTTCTCAACTGCTGAATATTTTCTTTGTTATTAATAGTCTGGGTTGCATATCTTTATTTGACCACTTCACATTGATTCCTAGAAGCAGGTATTTTTATGATGATTGATTCACTTTCCCAAACTGCTTTCAAAAAATATTACACCAAGTATATTTGTAATAGTTTTACATATTAATATCTTAATATTTTTGTCAATATAACTTGTTTTTTATTTTTACTTTGATATCCACTCTGATAATAACATAGCTATCAACTCTTGCTTCCCTTTTGTTTACCTCATACATCTTTGCTTGTTTTTACATTGTATCATTTTTAGATGTGGCTCTAATGATACATATAACCATCATTATTATTGATCCAATTGAAAGTCTCCGTTTTTTTGCAGGATAATTTTTATTATCATAATTGCCATAGGTTTTGTTCTTTCTATTTCTTGACTGTTTGTTTCCCTTTTTTCTTATCTTTTGCCCAAAGAGAATCTTTCGCTTTTGTCTTCTGCAGTGGTTTATGCTATTTTTCACAGAAAGTCAGCTATCATTTTAACTATACGGTCAAAAAAGCTATCCTTATATATACTGTTTTAGTCCTGTGGTCCAATTTAACAAACACATAAAAACTGGAAATGGAGAGATAGATTTGCTTATAGATACTCCAAAACCCTTAAAATTGTTGATACAATTATTTATAGCCTCTTACAATCTTTTTTACATTATTAATATCATCAATATTACCTTTTTAAAATTCAACAAGAATGAAGATAAACTTCAGTTCAACCCAAGTTAAAGCATATTTTAAGAAAACAGTGTAATAATTAATTTGACTGAGTGTTAGTCACTCAGTCATGTTGTACTCTTTGTGACTTCATGGACTGTAGCCCACCAGGCTCTCTGTGCATGGAATTTTCCAGTCAAGAATACTGAAATGGATTGCCATTCCCTTCTCTAGGGGATCTTCCCAACCCAGGGATCAAACTCGGATCTCCTGTATTACAGGCAGATTCTTTGCCATCTGAGCGACCAGGGAAGCCCACACAATGTATACTATTATGAAAAAAAGAACAGTTATGAGCCTATTAAAATAGCATTAAATGAGAAAAATTAAAGGCTGAACAGCAAACAATACATTTTAAAAATCCTCAAAGCTACCTGAGTGTGTGCATGACAACATGAAAATTACCAAGTGTAGCACAACGGTGGACTGTGGAGAGGGAGGAAGAAATGTATGGGATCAGGTGAGACACACAGGGACTACAAACAAATCTGTCATATTTTGTTTCTCAGAATAACCTTAAGCAACAACATACTTAATATTAGATGAAGTGGAGTGGTGGTTATATCATATTCACTAAATTACTCTTTCATTTGTACATTTATAATATTTCAAAATAAAGAAATTAAAAGAAAAAAAAGTGGTTTATCAGAAAGTGTGTTTTGGCCAGAAAATCAGGAAAAGGGACCCGCAATGCCTGAAAGCATGGAGGAAAAGCTCTGTAATTTCCTTTTTCTCTGTGTCTCTCTCCCAGCTGTGCTCTGCGGGCAGCACAGCAGCACTGCGGTCAGTCTTTTTGCTTTTTTTCTTCAGCCACGCTGCACAGCATGCGCAACCTTCCCTCATCAGGGATCGAACCCATGCCTCCTGCTTGGAAGTACCCAGTCTTATTAACCACTGGACCACAGTCCTAAGCAGCTAAATTCCCAAGAGAAACTTCGTTTTTTAGGCAAGAGGAACTGGGAAAAGAGGCCCCTGTGGTGTGGAAAGTATGGGGGCATGTCCCTTTTTTTTTACATCTTTTTTTTTTTCTGCTACATTGTCTCAAAGGCAGCACCTGTTGTATGGTACTATAAGGTATCAGCAAGGGGAAGGAACAGGGATTCTGGGAAATGGGAGTAGGGTTTGGGCTGTGTCCTAAGAGAGAAAGGAAATCCCTTGTTCTGGATAGGAACCAGCACGTTCACATCCAGAATGGGGGCTGCAGCTCACCCGTGGGCTGGGCACGAATGGGCAGCCTCAAAGGAGAACAGCAGAGGCCTGGAGATTACCCGACCCTGGGACTATGCCCACAATGAGTGAGACAGGACCTGCAGTCTGAACCCAACCGAGCGAACTGCCTGTTAAACAAACAAACAATATCAGCCTTCTACAGAGGATTTCTATACGATCTAGAATCTCACAACATAGTATTCAAAATTCTAGGATACAATCAAAAATTACTCAACACGCACACAAAAAAGATAACCAATTTCAGAAGAAAATATAAGGAACAGATACCAATTGTACTGATGACCCATTAGTAAACGTATTTTGAATCAGCTATTATGACTATATTTTATAAGGTAAACAAAAATACTTTTCAAACAAGTGGGAAGATAAAAGTTCTCTGCAAAGAGGACTTTCCTGGAGGTCCCGTGGTTAAGAACCCACGTGCCAATGCAGGAGACACGGGTTCAATCCCTGGTCTGGGAAGATCCCACAGGCCATGGAACTAAGCCATGCCCACAACTGCTCAGCCCAAACACCTCACCTCCTGGAGCCTGCAAGCCACACTGCCTGGGCTCCACATAGCCCCGGCTGGTTTGCAACTAGAGAAAAGCCTGTGTGCAGCAACAAAGACCCAGAACAGCCAAAAACAAATCAGTGAATGAATAAATAAATAACTTTTTAAAGTTCTCAGCAGAGAAAGAGGAAATATAAAAAAGATAAAAGGATTAAAAAGAATGAAGCACTTATTCAGGGACCTCTGGGACAATATCAACGATATTTGTGTTACTCCAGAAAAAAATACTGGTGCAGAAAAACATATTTGAAGAAATAATGGTCAAAACTTTTCAAATTTGGTGAAGACATCAATGTATAGATTTAAGAAGATTAGAAAATCTCAAACAGGATAAATTAAAAAAAAAAAAGTATCCAAACACATCATAATCAAACTGCTGAGAACCAAAGATAAAAAAACATTCTGAATGCAGCCACAGAAAAACAAGATAATGTCACATCTAGGGGATCAGAGATTCAAATGACTACAGATTTCTCATCTGAAATCATGAGGGTCAGAAGGTAGAGAACAGCGTTACAAATGCTGAGAAGTAGAAAGAAACGGGAACGCTTAAACATACATGATTCTTTCAGAACTTCTACTAGATTCATTCAAGTCACAAACTAATTTAAATGAGCCTGAAATGTGCCAAGCTGCCAGCAGCCAGCGTGGGGAATCCCGCCCATGGCAAAGGTCATGAGGAAGAGGCCTGATGGGCAAACGCGAGATCAGGCCTCAAGGGGCCCCCCTTCTCAACCATCTACCCTAAAACCAGAATCTGTCTGTTTTATTATTTCATGACTTTCACCAACTCCTCTGACATTAACAGAGAGCTATCCCCGACCACCTTTCTCTGGAGAAAATCAACTTAGGGCTCTAGCTACTAAGTCTTCTGGACATGAGAGGAATATTTCAATTCAAACCCCCTCTGTTAGCATTCTAGCCTGCTTGGCAGGTTTATCCAGACTCTTGCAGCTACGCATATGACCGTTCACGGCCTCCCAGCTGTGAGAGGCACGGGAAGCCTGAAACATAGAGCCTTTCAAAGAGTTAAAAGTTATTAGAGTAGTGCTGGTGTAGGATTTCATTATTGCGACAATGCTTGTTGCTAAGTTCCCATATCTCTTATCCACTGTGCACCTGGGAGTGCATTAGTTAACATAGTTGGAATGTAAGAAAAACAAGTGTAGCCTTGAAATTAACCACATTGGACCTTTGAGCTAACTGGTTCTTTCTTTGTTGTAACTCACTGTACCTTTGCTCTGTGAGAAATGTAACTCTGTTTAGCATTTTCTGAGGCTGACATAGATTAGAAATACAAAGAAAAAACATTTCAAGGGAAAATAAGTTTTCTGGTTGAGCAGCCTTTATCAAAAGAGGGTCATAAAATGTTCACAGGCCTCCAAGGCCAAAAGATAATGTACACAACACTGTTTATGGGAAAGGTATGCAGAAAAAAATCCTGGTTTCGATATAGACAAAACAGATGTAATGTTTGGGCTGACTCTGTATGATTTTGCATCTTTCATTTCCCTCTGTGCACAAGTTAAGGTATAAAAGTCCCTTTTGAAAATAAACTAATGGGCCTCACTCACCGAAGAAGCTTGGTCACCCTGTGTTTTTCTTTTTTCCTTTCTCCCTCTCCCTCCCTCTCTTTTTCAGGCTGATCCCTTGGAACACAGAGGCTCTCTGCATTCACTTTCCTGCCTGGGCCTCTAAGACTTTATTAGCTTTCTGTGTAAACCAAGGAATATCAGCCTTTTTCTTTCCTCTTTTTTCTTATCTACAACATTCTTATCTCTCTCTAAATCATTTTCTTCGCTGACGCTGTTTCTCCTTTGGGTTCCCCTGGATCCTGCGGGGGCTGGACCCCAGCACCAAGCTATTGTATTTAAAATCTGGAGTTGTCCCATACCTGGATCTGGCAGCAGCTACACAGTTTGGATGGTTGTCACGGATAACACCTTTTCCCATGGGGGTGGGCAGAAACGGCAATTTACACTGCTCCACCAACTTCCTGATGCTCTCCTCTGCATGTGCATAAGCAGCACCTACAGCAAATCCAGATGTATTGGACAAGGCAGTTAAGCTCCAGACACTTACAAGAGTTCATGTGAGATTGCTTTTAGAACTTCTCAAAGATTCTCCTGCTCAGGGCTTAAACTCAAAACAAATGGTGACTTACGGTTTTTTATCTTTGGTATTTTAAAATGGTTAAGAAGGCAATAGTTCTAATTCCTCCCTCCCCCCGGCCAAGTAATAGTATCAATTATTCTGAAGTATGTCTACCCACAAATAAAAGTTGCACCTTCCACTCTTGTTATTCTTAATTGTCGGTTCTGTGCTATGTTCCTACTGAATTACTGCTACTAACAATTACCTGAACACACAGACTGGGAGGTGCAGCTGGGAAAGCAAAGACTTTGCTCCCCACCACCAGCCAACCAGGACTGCACATTGTCTAGTCTATGTATGGAAATTCTAACAAAGAGCCTAAGTTTCTAAAGCTCTGTAGATCACTTCGTAGGCTCCATAACCCAGTGACTGCGACAGGACTAAACCCGAGGCGGTCACATCATTTGTTTATTTACAATTATGTGCCTGTAGTAATAACCATCTCTTACACCCTCAATGGCACTGGAAACAACTCACTGTTTGGATACAGAAATGATTTTGTTTCTCATGTTACCAAGGCTGTCATTTTAGCTATTTAACTTTATGCTCTTTCTCAGAGTTAGTAAATGTTACTCTACATCCAGTGTTTATAATTCTCTGCTGAATCCAAGCAAATAGTGTAGTACATTCAGATTCAATGTAATGCTCACCCCTATAAAAATACCTTACAATCTTTTCTCACCCATGCAGGATGAAAAATATTTCCTTTTTTTAAAATCCAGAACACTTCCTTGCATTCTCCTTCTTGCCTCAATATCTTGGTCCATTCGGTTCCCTCTTCCTCGATGCCTGGGTTCTCTGTGTTCACTCCGTGACCAGTGACCCATGTCTTTTTCCACTGGGCAGCTACAGCATCATCTCTTCTGAATTGTTTTTCCACATCACCACACAAGAACCTTGTTGCTGTCTCCCGAGAACCCACTGCAGTTCTCTACACACACCACACTTACCGATGATCAGGTCTGTCTACCAGGTGTTGTCGCTGAGTGGTGTCTGACTCTTGTGACCCCATGGACTGTTACCCACCAGGCTCCTCTGTCATGGGATTCTCCAGGCAAGAATACTGGAGTGGGTTGCCATTTCCTTCTCCAGGGAACCTTCCCAACCCAGGGATCAAACCTGCATTGCAGGCAGATTCTTTATTGTCCGAGACGTCAGGGAAGCAAACAATGAAGACAAGTTCTAAACAGAATCAGCATTCTTTTGAAAGCCTAGCAAGATTTAGAGTTCCATTCAATGCTACCTTTCCCAATGATGACTAGGGGCTGCTTGGCATTCCTGATTACAGATGCTGCCATGCGTACAGCAGAGGTTTCTGCCATACTAACAGGAGGTGGCATACAGCACTCCACATACCTGGAAGTAAAGAGCTCTGTTAATTAAAGGATGCCAATTTTTAAACTTTTTTTATTGTGAAAATATAAAATACAAAAAAAGGTAGAAAAAAATAGTGTGCTAAACTGCATATACCCACCCTGTAGAGGCCACTACTAATATTTTACATTTGTTTCACATGTATACATATAAACACCCATATACATTTCTTCCTAAGCCATTTTAAAGTAGATTATAGCAGCAAGATTTAAAAACTAAAAGATAAACACTTTTTCCTATATAACCATTATATCTATAAATTCTGATAAATCAAAATTTATTCCCTAAGATCATCTAATAGCCAAATAAGCAAATCATTAACAGGAAAACAGACCTAATGACTTCACAATGAAGCGGTAGTTATTGTGGTTGAAATAATTTTAAAAAAATACTAATTTAATACTTAATACTATATGCCATGTAGTTTCATTTAATTTTCAAAATAATAAGATTAGGTATTATCATTACATCCATTTCACTACTGTGGGGGGAAAACAACAACTTCTCAGAAAGTAAGTAACTTGCCCAGGGTCCCTGGATGGCATATGGCAACTATGCTGAAGTGAGTTGTTCTGTTTCCAAAGTCCATGCTCTACCTACCTCACTATAGGTAAGGTAACCACTCACTAAGTCCACATTTTAGTACCACGATATGCATTAGTAAAATAAATATTAAAATGGTCATAGTTATTTCTAGACACCAAATCCTCAGTGTTTTATTTCATTTACCCTAATCAATAAACATCATACTGTACAAAACTTGGGCATATAATACCCAAAAAGGACATTCAAGTCTTCACAAAAATTGCAAACCCAATAATCTTATTTTGATCTTCATGTTCAGGAATTACAAGAAATCAACACCCTTTCTGTCTGACTCTCCCAAATGGAAGCCAGACTTGGTATCCTGAGTGAACAGAAATGCCCGCTGTCTCTCAGCAGTCACTGGAGGACCACCCAGTCCTTGACAGCAGAAATGTGCTAAATGGTACTCAGGGTGATGCATTAACCCAAGTAGCCAACCTTACCAGGGGTGACTTATTTACCAGTTTGTTGTACTTATTGTTCACTCAGTGTTTATTTATGGAATAAGGGGACTTGGCAAATCATAGTAACATCTGGTGCTGAACTATTTTTAAATCACAGAGACAGATTAAAATTTTTTATGCTGAGTTATAGTAATTTTTCAACAGTCACTTCAACCCTTGATTTACACCAACCATAAGACTCTAAATAACCATACTACATGAGGATTAAATTTTTATGGCTACTGGAAGAATAATTTCAAATGAGGAGTTTGGGAAGCTCCAAATAACTGACTTAGTATTTAAACTCCAAGGTAATTCTTAAATAATACAATTTTAATTAAGAGAATTAAGCCCTTTGGCCAGGATTCATTTTAATCACCAAATCTGCAAAAGCTAAGACAAGTGAAAATTGTAATTTATAAGCTGCTAGGTAAATTCTTTTAAAAAGGTAAGCTTGCTGCTGCTGCTGCTGCTAAGTCGCTTCAGTCACGTCCAACTCTGCGACCCCATAGACGGCAGCCCATCAGGCTCCTCCATCCCTGGGATTCTCCAGGCAAGAGTACTGGAGTGGGTTGCCATTTCCTTCTCCAATGAATGAAACTGGAAAGTGAAAGGGAAGTCACTCAGTCGTGTCTGACTCTTAGCGACCCCACGGACTGCAGCCTACCAGGCTCCTCCGTCCATGGGATTTTCCAGGCAAGAGTACTGGAGTGGGGTGCCAGTGCCTTCTCCGAAAAAGGTAAGCTTATGGTAACATAATTGAGAAAGAACTCCAATTAACTATTACTCACTTTACAGAATTCACATTCACCTGGAGGTTCACAAAATCTGCAGGTATGTCGACATAGCAAGCACCTGGACGACCATAAATACTGCTTCTCACTGCCTAAGTTCATCACAAATGGAAGAAAACATTTTAAAAATCTCAATCCTCATTATCACATCCTACTCAAAGATAATTTAAAATTGTGAAATGAATACTATTTTAATTTTTCTCGACATCCTTAGTTGATGCAACATCCTTAGAAATAAGCAATTTTAATTAAAATTGAAATGCACTGTATTGATTCCATATTTTTGTTTCAAAGGGGAGAGATACGAAAGTACTCACTTAGGGCTTTAAAATTCATTTTTCACTACGCTTCAGTCCTAGAAATTATCCATTAGGTTCTGCCTGCCAAGTTTTTGTAACATGTACTTTCACCTGCTTTCTAATCTTAATGATTTGCCAAAGATTTCAGAAACTATGATGCTGTAACCTGTGTCAAATGGTTTCTGTTAACACATGGCTTTTGAAACAGCTTAAATGTAAAATCACACAATTTATTAATACACTGCTTAATCAACTAAGAAATGGTCTTACATGCATTAGTACTAATTTTCAAAAATAATCTTACAGAAGTATAAGAAGAAAGGGCACTCAGGGTTTCATTTTATCTTTCTTTTTACTTTTCCATAATTTAAAAAAATTAAAAACTAAAGTATAGGAAAAAATTCTTCCAAAAAATTTCTTTTATCTGGTTCTTTAATTAAATTAAGGACAGTGAATATTAAAATGTATGTAGCTATTTATCAATATCATTGTTAACTGCCTGATATATTCCAAATTTTTACTCTCTCTATTGAGAATAAAAGTAACACACGTGTAAGCAACTGAGAAAAACCAGTGGACCTGGAGAGCTTGTAATTAAATACTTTACCTTTTCGATAATAGAGGGAATAGCTTCTATGCTACTTGGCCGGGCAGAGAACTTGCTATATAGTCTACAAGCTTCAACCTATACGTGAAAAAAAAGTCACTTAAAATAAGTGCATGTATCATATTACTCTTCTGAAAGAAGACGAAATGTTAAGTCACTGCTGCTGCTGCTAAGTCACTTCAGTCGTGTCCAACTCCGTACGACCCCATAGACGGTAGCCTACAACGCTCCCCTGTCCCTGGGATTCTCCAGGCAAGAACACTGGAGTGGGTTGCCATTTCCTTCTCCAGTGCATGCAAGTGAAAGGGAAGTTGCTCAGTCGGGTCCGACTCTTCGTGACCCTATGGACTGCAGCCTACCAGGCTCCTCAGTCCATGGGATTTTCCAGGCAAGAGTACTGGAGTGGGGTGCCATTGCCTTCTCCGTGTTAAGACACTACATTCTATTATGTTTAGAGGCAAGATGGAGAAAAATGCATTATCTGGATTGTTTCTTAAAAGCCTCTGCAAAGTACAACCAAACATCTGCCTTGGTACAATTTAGGAAGAAAATCAAAACAAGACACCATTTTCATTTCTCAGATTGGCAAAAATGAAAAAGTTAGGTAATAACAGTCATAAACTGTGGTGAGAAAGTAAATGGGGAGAGAAGTTGACAATATCTCCTAAAAATGTAAGTAAGAATATCCTTGGACCCAGAAATTCTACATCCAGGGATACACAACTTTATCTGCTCTATCTCATTATAATAATGATAATCTATTTTTACATTTCTGCCAGTTTCCATTTGTATGTTTTGTGCTATGCTGTTTGTCATAGATTCAGTGTTGCTAATTTTTCACTGTTTAGTGTACTTTGAAGCACTGTATAGAAACTGTCTCTCTTAGTACTTTTTGGTATAAAATCTATAGAACAGTTGGTAGTTTTAGTCCCGCAGGTGTGAGCAGGATTTTTCCTTTCACCTTTTCTCTTCCTCAAAGTCTGACAGTCCCAAATCATTTTTATTTCTGCATTTTCTTGATTTTTTAAAGAACTTATTTTCAGAGTTTAAATTTCTGTCAAAAAGGTTATCTTTCTTGGAAGATTGCTAAGTAGAACCTAAGCTTTCTTAACACTCACATGGAGAGTTTCCTGTAGTTGAGGAAAATCACCTTTAAGTTATCTCAGGTATTTCTATTTTATGTTTTTATTTTGCAGATAGGAGTTTTAATTTCTTCTCCATAAATCTTAATGGAGTATAATTATACTAAGTGAAAAAGCTGGCTTAAAGCTCAACATTCAGAAAACAAAGATCATGGCATCTGGTCCCATCACTTCATGGCAAATAGATGGGGAAACAGTGGAAACAGTGTCAGACTTTATTTTTTTTGGGCTCCGAAATCACTGCAGATGGTGACTGCAGCCATGAAATTAAAAGACACTTATTCCTTGGAAGAAAAGTTATGACCAACCTAGATAGCATATTCAAAAGCAGAGACATTACTTTGCCAACTAAGGTCCGTCTAGTCACGCCTACGGTTTTTCCTGTGGTCATGTATGGATGTGAGAGTTGGACTGTGAAGAAGGCTGAGTGCCAAAGAATTGATGCTTTTGAACTGTGGTGTTGGAGATGACTCTTGAGAGTCCCCTGGACTGCAAGGAGATCCAACCAATCCATTCTGAAGGAGATCAGCCCTGGGTGTTCTTTGGAAGGAATGATGCTAAAGCTGAAACTCCAGTACTTTGGCCACCTCATGCGAAGAGTTGACTCATTGGCAAAGACTCTGATGCTGGGAGGGATTGGGGGCAGGAGGAGAAAAGGACGACAGAGGATGAGATCACTGGATGGCATCACTGACTCGATGGATGTGAGTCTGAGTGAACTCTGGGAGTTGGTGATGGACAGGGTGGCCTGGCGTGTTGCAATTCATGGGGTCACAAAGAGTCAGACACCACTGAGCGACTGAACTGAACTGACTGACAGAGGGAAGATCTTAGAGACGGGTACCTGAGGAAACTCCTGGAAGGCTCCCATTGTTTCCTGACTTCTTTCAGAGGAACCACCAATCACAATCAAGGGCCTGAAATATTAATTTTTTGAAAGAGAATTACAACAAGTGCCCAGAGAATAGAAAACACTCAGTGAATGTTAAAGAAAAAGAAAGAATTACATTTTCTCTTAAAAAACTGTCAATTTAAAAAGATTTAGGAAACATCTTGGTCTGAGAAAACACTTCCTCAATTTCAGAAAAGTCTGAAATTTATAGTAAATATTTTTTCTCCATACCCCTCTCGCCTCTGCCTCTTCTGGATACTGATGCTAAAACCTCTGGGAGGCGATGATGTAAAATGAATTGTTATGCTGCTCCTATTATTCTTGAGATTAAGAGAAGGAAACATTTTTTTCCCATACTTTCCTAACTAAGTCTATTTGGAAATGGCAGAATGATGAGAAAAATTCCTCAGCAATAAAATTCTCGGGGAGGAATAAAAGAGAGCAAAGCTAAAGTTACTTAAAAATTATGAGACATTGACGTTGATAAGAAAGTGTAGGAAGAAAGCAAAGAAGGACCTGAAAGAAACACATGGCAAGAAAGAAAATAATGCCCTTCCCATGGGAAATTTAAACATTGTATGAATTGAACAGAATATAGTCCCCTCGGGCTTCCCTGGCGGCTCAGTGGTAAAGAATCCTCCTGCCAATGCAGGAGACGCAGCTGTGACCCCTGATCTAGGGAGATCTTGCTTGCCGCGGAGCAGCTAAGCCTGTGTGTCACAACCACCGAGCCTGTGCGCTAGAGCCCGGGAGCCCCAACTACTGAGCAGATGTGCTACACCTACTGAATCCACGTGCCCTAGAGCCTGTACTCCCCAACAAGGGAAGCCAGCGCAATGAGAACCCGCCCACCGCAACTAGAGTAGCCCCTGCTCGCCACCACTAGAGAGAAGCCCACTCAGAAACAAAGACCCAACATGGCCAAAAGCAAATCAATATGAATTAAACTATTAAAAAGGAAAAAGACACAGCCCCCTTTAACATGATTGTACGGTAAAGAATCAGAGATTAAGAACCAGGATTAAGGGCAAGAGCAACTAATCTGTTTATAAAACCAACTCAATAAATATGATTTCAACTGTCTTGCTGGTTATGCAAGACAAGGTGAAAAATTAAATACATTCTTGCATACTGAGCTGGGATCTTTAATAAATAATTCTTCACTTAAAGAGACTTATATACACATTCACATACATATATAGATATGGAATATACACATATTCATTCCAAAATATTAAGTGTTTTTCTTTAGGTAAAAGAATTGTCGATGTTTTTTTAATTTTCTTCCTAACACTGTGCTTAGTTTTTCACTAAGTCATTTCCTCAAGCATATGACCCCCCCGTCTTCCCACCACAGAGTACCAGTTCTCCACTGGATAAAATCATGTGTTGATATTTTCAAGAACGTGTTCTCAGTAATAATAATCTAATTACCAACAGTTCATGTTTGCATTTGCCATACCGCCCAAACCGTGGATGAGACCGGGGCCAGAAACAACAAGGCAGACTCCTGGCCTGAAAGCAAAACAGAATTGACTACATTAAAAGCAGGTCAGGTGCACTAGTTGATTCACGCCGCTTTAGGGTGGAATGTAATCTTCTGGGACTTCGAAGGTCTTCAAACTTTTTGAATTAGTTTTTTTTAAAAAATTATATGAACCTTCATGCAAGGTATAAGGTATTTACCATCCTCACATTGTATTTCACTAAACTTTTCATATTTTGCTCCTACTATATTTGGACAGAATGTGGTCCACTGGAGAAGGGAATGGCAAACCACTTCAATATTCTTGCCTTGAGAACCCCATGAACAGTATGAAAAGGCAGAATGATAGGATACTGAAAGAGGAACTCCCCAGGTCAGTAGGTGCCCAATATGCTATTGGAGATCAGTGGAGAAATAACTCCAGAAAGAATGAAAGGATGGAGCCAAAGCAAAAACAATACCCAGCTGTGGATGTGACTGGTGATAGAAGCAAGGTCTGATGCTGTAAAGAGCAGTATTGCACAGGAACCTGGAATGTCAGGTCCATGAATCAAGGCAAATTGGAAGTGGTCAAACAAGAGATGGCAAGAGTGAACGTCGATATTCTAGGACTCAGCAAACTAAAATAGACTGGAATGGGTGAATTTAACTCAGATGACCATTATATCTACTACTGTGGGCAGGAATCCCTCAGAAGAAATGGAGTAGCCATTATGGTCAACAAAAGAGTCCAAAATGCAGTACTTGGATGCAATCTCAAAAATGACAGAATGATCTCTGTCTCGAAGGCAAACCATTCAGTATCACGGTAATCCAAGCTTATGCCCCAACCAGTAACGCTGAAGAAACTGAAGTTAAACGGTTCTATGAAGACCTACAAGAACTTTTAGAACTAACACCCAAAAAAGATGTCCTTTTCATTATAGGGGACTGGAATGCAAAAGTAGGAAGTCAAGAAACTCCTGGAGTAACAGGCAAATTTGGCCTTGGAATGCGGAAAGAAGCAGGGCAAAGACAAGTAGAGTTTTGCCAAGAAAATGCACTGGTCATAGCAAACACCCTCTTCCAACAACACAAGAGAAGACTCTACACATGGACATCACCAGATGGTCAACACTGAAATCAGACTGATTATATTCTTTGCACCCAAAGATGGAGAAGGTCTACACAGTCAACAAAAATAAGACCAGGAGCTGACTGTGGCTCAGATCATGAACTCCTTATTACCAAATTCAGACTCAAATTGAAGAAAGTAGGGAAAACCGCTAGACCATTCAGGTATGACCTAAATCAAATCCCTTATGATTATACAGTGGAAGTGAGAAATAGATTTAAGGGCCTAGATCTGATAGATAGAGTGCCTGATGAATTATGGAATGAGGTTCGTGACATTGTATAGGAGACAGGGATGAAGACCATCCCCAAGGAAAAGAAATGCAAAAAAGCAAAATGGCTGTCTGGGGAGGCCTTACAAATAGCTGTGAAAAGAAGAGAAGTGAAAAGGAAAGGAGACAAGGAAAGTTATAAGCATCTGAATGCAGAGTTCCAAAGAATAGCAAGAAGAGATAAGAAAGCCTTCTTCAGCTATCAATGCAAAGAAATAGAGGAAAAGAACAGAATGGGAAAGACTAGAGATCTCTTCAAGAAAATTAGAGATACCAAGGGAACATTTCATGCAAAGATGGGCTCGATAAAGGACAGAAATGGTATGGACCTAACAGAAGCAGAAGATATTAAGAAGAGGTGGCAAGAATACACAGAAGATCTATACAAAACAAATCTTCACGACCTGGATGATCACGATGGTGTGATGACTCATCTAGAGCCAGACATCCTGGAACGTGAACTCAAGTGAGCCTTAGAAAGCATCACTACAAACAAAGGTAGTGGAGGTGATGGCATTCCAGTTGAGCTATTTCAAATCCTGAAAGATGATGCTGTGACAGTGCTGCACTCAATATGCCAGCAAATTTGGAAAACTTAGCAGTGGCCACAGGACTGGAAAAGGTCAGTTTTCATTCCAATTCCAAAGAAAGGCAATGCCAAAGAATGCTCAAAGTACCACACAATTGTACTCATCTCACATGCTAGTAAGTTCAGATCAGTTCAGTCGCTCAGTCGTGCCCAACTCTTTGCATCCCCATGAATCGCAGCACGCCAGGCCTCCCTGTCCATCACCATCTCCCGGAGCTCACTCAGACTCACGTCCATCAAGTCCGTGATGCCATCCAGCCATCTCATCCTCTGTCGTCCTTTTCTCCTCCTGCCCCCAATCCCTCCCAGCATCAGAGTCTTTGCCAATGAGTCAACTCTTCGCATGAGGTGGCCAAAGTACTGGAGTTTCAGCTTTAGCATCATTCCTTCCAAAGAAATCCTAGGGCTGATCTCATTCAGAATGGACTGGTTGGATCTCCCTGCAGTCCAAGGGACTCTCAAGAGTCTTCTCCAACACCACAGGTCAAAAGCATCAGTTCTTCGGCACTCAGCCTTCTTCACAGTCCAACTCTCACATCCATACATGACCACAGGAAAAACCATAGGCGTGACTAGACGGACCTTAGTTGGCAAAGTAACGTCTCTGCTTTTGAATATGCTATCTAGGTTGGTCATAACTTTTCTTCCAAGGAGTAAGAGTCTTTTAATTTCATGGCTGCAGTCACCATCTGCAGTGATTTTGGAGCCCCCAAAAATAAAGTCTGACACTGTTTCTGCTGTTTCCCCATCTATTTGCCACGAAGTGATGGGACTGGATGCCATGATCTTCGTTTTCTTAATGTTGAGCTTTAAGCCAACTTTTAATTCTCCAAGCCAGGCTTCAGCAATACATGAACCGTGAACTTCCTGATGTTCAAGCTGGTTTTAGACAAGGCAGAGGAACCATAGATCAAATTGCCAACATCCGCTGGATCATGGAAAAAGCAAGAGAGTTCCAGAAAAACATCTATTTCTGCTTTATTGACTATGCCAAAGCCTTTGACTGTGTGGATCACAAGAAACTGTGGAAAATTCTGAAAGAGATGGGAATACCAGACCACCTGACCTGCCTCTTGAGAAATCTGTATGCAGGTCAGGAAGCAACAGTTACAACTGGACATGGAACAACAGACTGGCTCCAAATAGGAAAAGGAGTACGTCAAGGCTGTATATTGTCACCCTGCTTATTTAACTTCTATGCAGAGTACATCATGAGAAACACTGGACTGGAAGAAACACAAGCTGGAATCAAGATTGCAGGGAGAAATATCAATAACCTCAAATATGCAGATGACACCACCCTTATGGCGGAAAGTGAAGAGGAACTCAAAAGCCTCTTGATGAAAGTGAAGGAGGAGAGTGAAAAAGTTGGCTTAAAGCTCAACATTCAGAAAACGAAGACCATGGCATCCAGTCCCATCACTTCATGGGAAATAGATGGGGAAACAGTGGAAACAGTGTCAGACTTTATCTTTTGGGGCTCCAAATTCACTGCAGATGGTGATTGCAGCCATGAAATTAAAAGACTCTTACTCCTTGGAAGAAAAGTTATGACCAACCTAGACAGCATATTCAAAAGCAGAGACGTTACTTTGCCAACAAAGGTCCGTCTAGTCAAGGCTATGGTTTTTGCAGTAGTCATGTATGGATGTGAGAGTGGGACTGTGAAGAAGGCTGAGCGCCGAAGAATCGATGCTTTTGACCTGTGGTGTTGGAGAAGACGCTTGAGAGTCCCTTGGACTGCAGGAAGATCCAACCAGTCCATTCTGAATGAGATCAGCCCTAGGATTTCTTTGGAAGGAATGATGCTAAAGCTGAAACTCCAGTACTTTGGCCACCTCATGCGAAGAGTTGACTCATTGGAAAAGACTCTGATGCTGGGAGGGATTGGGGGCAGGAGGAGAAGGGGACGACCCAGGATGAGATGGCTGGATGGCATCACTGACTCGATGGATGTGAATCCGAGTGAAGTCCGGGAGTTGGTGATGGACAGGGAGGCCTGGCGTGCTGCGATTCATGGTGTCGCAAAGAACTGGGCACGACTGAGCGACTGAACTGAACTGAACTGATATTTGGGCTAAATCAAGGTGATTGCATACAGAAGCAAATTTTTGACTGCTCAGTGTACTTTTGTATGTAAAAAAAAGTGGTTTTTAAAAATTTCTTAACAAGTAAATATATAACGTAAATTGGTCTTTGACAGAAAGTAATGCTGAAATGAAGTGTTCTGCTCAAATTTTTTAAGTTGAACTTGAATGCTTCACCCTAGATGACTTTCTAAGCTTAAAGCACTTGACAAAATGGTATCTCCATAGAATTCAGCTTACCAGTTTCAATTTATAAAGTAACTTCTTAGGAACCTCCATTTAAGACAGCCTTTAAATTGGTGCAGCCACTATGAAAAACAACGTGGAGGCTCCTCAAAAAACTAAAAATATAACTATCATACAATCCAGCAATTCCATCCTGGATATTTGTCAAAAGAAAACACAAACACTAATTCCAAAAGATACATGTACCTAGGTTCATGCAGCACTATTTACAATAGTCATTATACAGAAGCAACATCACTGTCCATCCATGGATGAATGAATGAAGAAGATGTGTGTGTGTATACACACACACACACACACACACACACACACAATGAAATATTATCAATAAAAAAGAATGAAATCTTATGAATGAAATCTTTGTGGCAACATGCATAAACTCGGAGGATATTATGCTTAGTGAAATTAGTCAGAGAAAATCAAAGACCATATAATTTACTTATATGTGGACTCTCAAAAACAAAGCAATGAACAAACGAAACAGACTCATAGACACAGAGGAAAAACTGGTGGCTGCTACAGGGCAGGTGGGTAGAGAAAGGGATAAAATTGGTGAAGGGGATTAAGAGGTACAAACTGCCAGCTATATAATAAGTAAGTCATTGGGATGAAATATACAGCATAGAGAACACAGTTAATAACACTGTATGTAACAACTTTGTATGGTAACAGATGGGAGCTGGTTTTACTGTGGTTACCATTTCATAATGTATAAAAATATCAAATCACTATGTTGGACACCTAAAACTCATTTAATACTATATGTTCATTACAACTCAAGTTTAATAAAGAAGCTAAAATAAAACATAGACTTGAGCTTACCTGCCTGTCAGATATCCAACTGCAGAGGCAGCATAGCAAGCCTACAAAGAAAAAACACTGGGACTTAGGCATTTTGGAACTTTTATAGTATTAAATCATATTAAGTAATAAGTATTATATATGTATAAAGTATGTATGTAATAATTTACTCTCAATAAGGGGAAAATGGAATACTTTTTCCTTTTAACAAGTAATCTTCTATCTGTACATTTCAGATAATCAGTTAAGAATCTAAATCTGATATTTAGTTTTTCAAGGAATTTGTCCATATCATCTAGTTTATTCATAATGCCATCTTGCTGCTACTGCTGCTAAGTTGCTTCAGTTGTGTCCGACTCTGTGCAACCCCAGAGACGGCAGCCCACCAGGCTCTGCCGTCCCTGGGATTCTCCAGGCAAGAATACTGGAGTGGGTTGCCATTTCCTTCTCCAATGCACGAAAGTGAAAAGCGAAAGATAAATATCATCTTATAATTGCTTAAACATCTGCAGGATCAATAGAATGCCCTCTTTTTTATTCCTAACATTGATAATTTGTGCTTTTTATGTTTTATTCTTTATCAGTCTTGCTAGAGATTTACCATATTGTTCTTTTGGATCTGCGGCTTTTTCTCTACTGTTCCTTTGTTCTCTCCTCCACTGATTTCCACTCTCGTGTTTAACATTTTACTACTTTCAGTCTGGATTTACTTTGGTATCCTTTTTCTAGCTTCTTAAAATGCATGTTCAGAGCACTGATTTTTTATCTTCTTTACTAAGAGATTCATTTAAAACTATTTTCTCTAAGAACTGCTTAGCTGTAGTTCACATGTTTGAGATCTCATTTTCTCATCATCATTCAATTCAAAATGTTTTCCATTGTCCATTGGGATTTCTTCTTCATCCCACTGGTTAGTTAGGGTTCATGGTGACATCTCCCTCTTCATCCCTGATACTGGTAATTTGTATTTTTTTTCTCTTTTATTCTTAATCTGTTGTGAAGTTTATTGATTTTAATTAATCTTTTCAAATATTTACAATGCATTGAATTTTCAAATGTTTGGGGATTTTCCATCTTCCTGTTGTTAAATTCCAGTTTATTGCCACATGGTCCGGTCACACATACTATATATTTTCAATCCTTGCTTGGAGATGGGTTGAAATTTCCTTTATGGCCTTTCATATGGTTAGTCTTGGAGAAGGCAATGGCAACCCACTCCAGTACTCTTGCCTGGAGAATCCCAGGGACAGAGGAGCCTAGTGGGCTGCCGTCTATGGGGTCGCACAGAGTTAGACACGACTGAAGTGACTTAGCAGCAGCAGCATGTTTTTATTTTTAAACTGCACTTCAGCTCATTACAGAAAGAGGGGGAAGGTGCTAAACACAAGATAACCTGGGAAAATGCTCAACGCCCTTTAGGAAGAAATGAGATGGGGTTGACAAAACATCCTAACTTCCTTTCTTGGGCTTCCAAATAAGCCTCTAAGAAGGGTGGCAATGTGATGAGGTTGAATGAGCACTGGCCTGGGTCTTGGGACATCTCTGGAGTTCAACTGCAGCTTTATCATTTGTGATGCCTGTCACCTTGCAGAGCCACCTACTACACAACCTGAGACGTGACCTTTCCCCATTCATGTTGCAGGTACTATCATAGGCAGGCCCCACGGATAAACTGGGGATACAGATGTGCGAAGAAGAAATATGTACAGCCTAATAGGGAAGTCAGACGAGGCAAATAATACACAGAAACAGACACATAACAATAGCTAGTTATAGGAATGAAGCACAGGGGGCCACGATTCAGACGAGGTAACTGTCCCTTCCGATTCTGACACTCTGTAGACTTGGCAGAGTTCCATACTTGGTAGTTGTAAGAGCAAGGACTCCAGAGCGAGAACACCTGGGTTCAAATCCTGGTTCCGCTCATACCAGCTGTCTCCTTGAGCAAGTTTCTTCAGTTCTGTGTGTGCGTAGTGGGGAGGGGGGGATGGGGGGGTGGGTCTCTCTTTTAATAATTTTACTTCACATTTATTTATTTTTAACTGGAGCCTCACTGTTCTCATGTGCAGTGACGATTAACAATCGGTCTTGCCTCCCAGGAGCGTTGTGATTGATAAGCGTAAGATATTACAGGAGCGAGCGGTAAGCAGCTACAGTCTGCAGTGAACTATCTGTCATCACTTACTCATTCCCGAGAACGCGCTGGGCCCTGAGTCCATACTTACTGCCTGCTCATTCCTCATCCCAATGTATCTGATGCCCACCTCCTGCGCAGCAAGGGCGATTTCGGTCACCGGGATGCCTACGATGCCGAACATGTAATTCACGTCCTGGGGGGTGGCCAAAAGCAGAGGAATGAGGCCGGGACCCCAGCCCGCCCATCCGAGGCGGTAAAAAGAAAACCTCCCGCAAACCTCCCTTCTGCCCACCTCCCCATCCCGCCGCTTTCCCGTTTCCAAGACAACGCGGCGGCCCCGTCGGCTTCCGTAGGGCTCTCTGCAGCGGGCAGGCCTCACACCTGGGTTTTCAGGGCCTGGGCGATGACTCGCGCCCCGGACACCTGCCCCTCGAGCCCGTCACTGCGCGCCGCCAGGTTACTTTCCGACATCTCCCACCGCAGCGGACAGCAGGCTAGCGCGGAATCACCCTGTCAAGCCAGCCGCTGAGGACACCAACCGTGAGGCCGCTCCTCTGAGGGAGGAGGGGAGCGATCGGCACCTTTAAAGAGGGGGAGGGGCGGGGCTGCAGCCAGCCCACTGGCGCTGAGGCGCCGGGTAAACACTCTCTCCTGTCAGGGCCGGCCCTTCTCCCCAGCCCGCTCCTCACGAACCCGGGGAGCGTCAGGAGGAGGCGGAGGCCTCCGCCAAGCGCGTGAGAGGTGGGTGGGCAGTGGGCTCTGGGGCCTCAGCCCACCTCCTAGAGCCTTTTCGAAACCGGGAAGGGCGGGTGGCGCCTGCGCAGAGTCTGAGCGGAGGGGGGGCAGGGGCGGGGCCGCGGCAGAAGGGGGCGTGACACGCGCTTGCGGCCCCGCCCCACAGCCTTTTCGTAACGCGGCAGGGCGGGTGGCGCCTGCGCAGAGTTGGGCGGAAGGGGGGCCTGGGCGGGGCCGCGGCAGAAAGGGGCGTGGCTCCGGGGGCTGAGCGCGGGTTTTGCTGGGACGCGAGGGGTGGAATGGCGCCGGAAGTTGGTCGAGGAGGCTCTTTTGTTTTTGCGTTGTGTGGTTATGTCCCCGCGTCCCCTTGTATTCTAGGCTTTGACGTCCACGCTTATTTGATGGATACGTTCGTAACTTTGCAATCCGTGAAGATAAATGCCAACTAATTAAATCCGTTAGCGGATGTGTACTCTACCTTAGATGAGGACACTGAATCTCCCAGTGACAGCTGAAATAACTTACCCAGAGGAAGGCTTG
The DNA here is from genome assembly GCF_042477335.2 of Ovis canadensis. NCBI lineage: Eukaryota > Metazoa > Chordata > Mammalia > Artiodactyla > Bovidae > Ovis > Ovis canadensis. The sequence continues at coordinate 276,252,705 of NC_091245.1, forward strand.
TGCGCCCTTCACCCTTCCGCTCTTTGGCCACAGGAGATAAGAAGGGCCCCTTGAGCCTAGTTACTTCTGACGGTTATTTTCTGTAATCGTTGCTAATAACCTTTCACCCTGCCTTTACAGTGAAGTCAGGAAATGGTGGGGAGAGTTTTGAGTCTTGAGTTAGCCTCTCATCATAACCAGCTGCTGCAGCTGAGAACCTTTCTGTAAAAAAAAAAAAAATGTGTTGAAGTATTTATTGATTTTCAGTGTTAATTTCTGCTGTACAACGAAGTGATTCAGTTCTGCCTCTATGTACATACTTTTTCATACTCTTTTCTATCATGGTTTATCACAGGAAGAGAACCTTTTAAAATGCATTTTTGAGTGAAAATGTCTTTACAGTGTGTGGTTCATGATGCCAGGGCCTCAGGAGCATTAGACTACCTGCTTAGTAGCAAACAGAACTTCTCACATCATGAGGAAGAGTGGAAGTTTTTGAGGATTTGAAGTGTTTTAAAGCAGAAAACTAGTAATATGTGGGAAGGAAAGAAACCGGAGCAGCTTCCCAGGTGGCACTAGTGGTAAAGAACCACCTGCCCATGCAGGAGACAAGAGAGGGGTTTGATCCCTGGGTGGGGAAGATCCCCTGGAGGGCAGCACAATACACTCCAGTGTTCTTACCTGGAGAATCCCCGTGGACAGAGGAGCCTGGTGGGCTACAGTCCATGGAGTCGCAAAGAGTCAGGCACAACTGAGCGACTTAAAACAGGCAAAGAAGCCAGAAGCAAGGAGAGTGGGTCCTGGGTAGTGAAATGAATGAGAAACTTTGGAAATGAAAGAATTCCTAAACTCATTGAGCCCTTCCAAAAAGGTTTCCCCTCGCATTTCAAGTCCTAACTCCCACTCTAAGCAAAGGAATGAGAATGGCTGCCTCTTTGGGTATGGGGACCCAGCCTAATGTAGCCCATCTAAGAGGGAGATTTCTTTAAAGTTTTAGAGTTCATCTAAAAAATAAAAGCAGATCTTGCATTATATTCCAGAATCTGCCCATATTTTAATATAAAAGTGATCTTTTAAATTGAGGTAAACATACACTTAAATGTACAGATCTTAAGTAAATTTTGACACTTGTAGCCACCAAAATACAAATGGCGTTTTAAAATACCTATGAAAGTTGGCATTCGGAAAGATGCCAACTTTGAACACAAAATGTTCTTTGTGTGTCTTTGAATAATCCTTGGCACAGTGTCCCTTGGCCCTGTTAGAGAAGCATAGACCCTTCATCTCTCTATCATGTGGGATTGTTTCTGTCAGTATCTATGTGACAGTTTCTACCCCCAAGCATCAGAATTGCATGGAAAGCCTTTTATTTTTAATTTTATTAAAAAAAAAAAACTTATTTATTTTTGGCTGCATGGGGTCTTAGTTGCACCATGAAGTCTCCTTGTTGGGTGTGTGGGCTTCTCTCTAGTTACAGCAGGAGGGCTCAGTAATTGTGGCTTGAGGGCTTAGTTGCCCAGCAGCATGTGGAATCTTGGGCTTCCCAGGTGGGGCTAGTGGTAAAGAACCTGACTGCCAATAAGGGAATGTAAGAGATCTGGGTTCGGATCTTCCCTGGGTCAGGAAGATCCCCTGGAGGAGGGCATGGCAACTCACTCCAGTATTCATGCCTGGAGAATCCCATGGACAGAGGAGTCTGGCAGGCTATAGTCCACGGGGTCACAAAGAGTCGGACACAACTGAAGTGACATAGCACACAGTCAAGCATGTGGCATCTTAGTTCACCAACCAGGAAGTAGTCTTAAGCACTGGACCACCAGGGAAGTTCCTGGAAAGTTTTTAAAATATACGGTTGCTTGGGCCTACCCCACATCTTCTGAATCAGCATCTTAGGACAAATTAGGGACCTGTGTTTTTTTTAAAGCTGCTATCTAAATTTGATTTGCAGCCTGACTTGAGAAGCACCAACTCCATACTCATGCTGGATGCACGAGTTAATAATTAAATGTGTGCTTGCCTGTTATCAAATACTGATGCTTAATTTGGATTTATGGGTTCAAGGCTAGTTTGACATTAATAGCACAGAATGTGTAGGTGGTGGTTAGTCAGTTCATGGGGACTTGGGTTCACTGGTGTCCCAAAAGAATCACTGACAGAATCACTCAGTATATGGTGTGAAAACTGAGCTAAGAATTGGAACAAATCCCCTGAATTCAGATTAACATTGTGCAAAAGGATAAATTCTTAACTGACTAGACTCTGCCCTTTAGCTGGGGGAGAAGTCGATGAGACTGTTGAAACTTGTTTCACCTTTACACCTTTGAGTACAGGGCGTAACATTCCATGGTGAACTTGGGTCTGATGATTCAGCAGAAGTACTGAGATTCTCCCTCCAAGATTTGCAGGCACTTGGAGCAACTGCCTTCAATCCAATGGCAGTGAGTGGATTCCAGGATTCTTTAGTAACTTATCCAAGGCCTTTATGCAGACACTGTAAGCATTAACCACGTTCTTTATTATTTAAATTGGTGGTAGGCATCGAATTTTATTGGTTGGATATTTTATTGAAATTTTGTTTGTTTTGCCATGTTTATTGGTGGAATGAGGCCAAAGGAGGAGTATGTCTAGTTTGTTTGTTTTTTAAAAGAAAAAGCTGGAGTAATGATAACATGCTCTGCAAAGAGGAGGGTCAGTCATCAAAGAGTTTTCATACTGGTTACTCTATTTGTGAGTTCTAGACCTAAGATCCTACATTGCAGGTGGCTTCTTTACCACCTAACCACCAGGGAAGCCCAGTAACTTCTTAGGCCCCAGAATTATGATATTGTGTTTTAACTTCAGTAAACTAACAAGGACACTGAAAATCCATGTGATTATTTGAAAGCATAACACTAACTGAACCTGTAAGAAATATTCTCGTAGGCATATTTTATCAAAATGTGAAGTGTTTGGTTATTGTGTGAAGAAATGAATTGGGATTATTTATGATGCATTATAGAATGGCTGAAAATAAAATAAAATTGACTGAAACAGAGGAGAAAACTGGAACTGAGTATCTTAAATACAAACAAAAGCAATAAGAGCCCAAAAGGAAGTCTATGTAGAACACTATTTTTTAAACCAAACTTGAAAACTGTACAGCAAATGGTTCTTTGAATAAAGCAGGTTAAATTAATTTTGTTTGCTTCTCATTTAGCTTCTGAACTGTACCGAATCTCAGAATAGGTCTGAAGTGAAGCCAGTGAGAAGCAACTTCATTATTGAACCAGCAGGGCCAGATTTAATGGCTGTTACTGGCAGACAGGGACTGGGAGTTTTTCCCAGTTACTTTGTGACCTAGAGAGTGGTTGGATCCCTGCCCTTGGTCTGCAGGCTCTTCATCTTTGCTTTGCTTTTTATTGCCCATGAGACTCAGCAAGACCCAGAACTGGAGTGGAAGCACTCTGGGGGCAGAAACTGAAGGAGCTTTGTTTCTGTTTTAGCTTTGTTTTCATCCGCTGTGTGCTTTTTTTGTTTTTGTCTTTTTAAACAAATATGGGGTTTGACATCACCGATTATTAGATCACTGATAAGGTGTCTGTTTTTTGGAAAATGCACCAGAAATGGTGACAACTATAGGTCCTGCTGTGAGGACATAAGTGATTTATTTCAAATGGCCTAGAAGTCATAATGGAGAGTGTCTCCACATGCTAGTGTTAGCCACCAAAAGAGTGTCTAACAGGCTTGTTAATGGCGAAGCGCTCCCAGGCTGGGTTCCCAGACCCAAACGAGGCAGGTCGAGGAAGTCCGCGCCCGGACCTTGTTGGGGGTGGTTTTTATACATTTGTTGCGAGGGATGGTCAGGCTAGATGGATGGGGGTTTGGATAGGTCACCAGGCCGAGGCTTTGCGGGCTGACAGGTCCTGGGGTGGGGCGGCTTTAGCTGGTGAAGTGTGCTGTCATTGGTCCCCAGGATCTGGGAGGCTCCTACTGTTAGGGACTTCCCCCGCCAGTGGGAGGGAGAGGAGGGGCGGCCCATCATGGCCCCCGGGGTCCGGCCTTACATTTTGGCCCTTTTGATAGGATAAGGCGTGCTGTTATCACTTCTGGCTACTTCCTGCTGAGCTGGGTTGTCGCTGGGGCTGAGGGTCGTGGCTGGATCCTGGTGACCTTTAGGGGGCCTCAGGGTCTCTGGACGGGAGCTTGGAGTATGCGGCTACCATCAGCATCTGTCCAGTAGCTGTCTGGGTCAGCTCCGTGACCCTCCTGAGAATGATCTGAAAAACACAAGGTCTTATCGACAGGATGAGGAGCAAGGCTGCGAGGGGTCTGAGAAGTGGGAGAAGCCATTTTGCCCAAGACGACCTCCACCATCCCGAGAAATCAAAACCTTCTGACTCAGCCTGTCCAAGTCTGATGCTCTCTCTCAGCTCTCGGACCTTGTTATGAACTATCCCCGAGGCGTTAACAAAAAAAAACAACAGTCTTCCCTTAGGAATTGACAGGTTCCCCCTTTTTCAGCCGTTAGCTGGTCTAGGGCCCTCCAGTTTTGGGGAGCCACTGCTGCCAGAGAGGTTATCTGGGTTTGTAATGCCATTAGGGAATCTTCCACCTTGTCCAGGTCTCGATTGAGGTCTGCGGACAGCTTATAGTAGAAGTGTGTGGCTGATCCCAATCCTCCCGCCCCCAGTCCTAAGGCCGTGACTACACCTCCCACGAGGAGCAGGGGAGCTGCAGCTAGTGCCCTCCGGCGGTGGGTTGACTGTGTTTGGTCCTCCATTGCCTGGGGTGTCAGAATGGTCAGGTAGGGAGTAAGGAAGATTGGGGTGTAAGGCTGAGTCCAGTTGGGCAGGAAGCATTGTAATAATGTGGTTTGATTGCAGAGAAAGAATATCCCAGGTTTTCCGCATACCGGAGGGTTTAGGGATAGGGGGTCTTGTTCGAGCCGTCACAGGCCACTGTGGTTAATGAGGTGTCATTGGCCAGGACACAAGAGGCGTTGGCTGGGAGGTACAGTAACCTCGGTGGTCAAGGGCCCCATTGGCCAGGTTATTTCAGTGACATTTTGAGTGAGATTTTGGGCCTCTATCTGTTTTTGGGGGGATCAGTTGGGCGAGGAATGGTTGGGGTCTCAAGGGAAGACAGAGCCCATGGAACACTCCCGATTAGATTTTGTTGCTGCAAGTGATTTTTTTCCATACATTCTCTAACTTTATTTTAGGAAAAAACATTCTACTATTTTTAGCTATGCTGCTGTGGCCGCTCTAATTCTGCTTTTCATAATTATTCTTCCTTGTATTGTTAGAACTCTTTGACAGAGCACTCAGAAGCTCGCGACTGAATTACATCTGGCTGTCTTAAAAAATAAAGAAGGGGGAGATGCCAGGAGCCAGCACGGGAGATCCCACCCATGACAAGGTCATGCAAGAAGAGTCCTGATAAGCAAGGCCTCAGGACTCGATAGACCCCTGGACCTGCTCGAGCGTCTACCCCAAAACTAGAATCTGTCTTACTATTTTATGCCTTTCATCAACTCTTCTGACAGTAACAGGGGGCTGTCCCTGACCACCTTTCTCTGGAAAGAGTTAACTTAGGCCTCTAGTTGATAAATCTCCTGGGCATGAAGAGAGTGTTTCAAACCCCCTGTTAGCATTCTAGCTTACTTGGCAGGTTTATCCAGACTCTTGCAACATTGTTGAGCCAATGCTTGCTGCCAAGTTCTCACATCCCTTATCCATTGTGTTCCTGGGAGTGCATATAGTCAGGATGTAGAAAAAACAAGCAGCAGCTTTAGCATTAGCAACATTAGACTTTGAGTTAATAAGTTCTTTCTTTGCTGTAACCCACTGAATTTTTGCTCCATAAGAATGTAACTCTGTACTTTAAGGGTGATGCAGGCTAGGAATTTAAGAAGAAACACTTTAAGGGAAAATTATTGTTCTGGCTGACCAACCTTTATCAAAAAGGGGTCATAAAATGTCAACAGGCTTCTGGGCCAGAAGATAATGTACAAAAAATAAGACTCTTGCAGGAAGGAACCTGATATCGATAAAAGTTAATACAGATGGAATGTTGAGGTGACTCTGCATTTTTCACCTTGCTGTATGTACAACTCAGGGTAGGAGTTTATTGGGCTCATGGTGTGGATTAGAGGCTTTAGCTGTCAACTTTATGAGGTCCTGTTGGAGCTTATGTTGGATTTGTTTTTGTCTCTGATCTTGGGCCCCCTTTCCGTCTGTCATTCCGTAGTGGGTTTGTATGGTGAAACAGAGGTCTTTGTCTCTAGCTTCATAGCAGTTAGAGGCTGAGTTTGATTTGGCAGCCCCAAGGCTCTTGGCCAACCAACACCATTTACCCCCATGGGAGCATGGCTGGGCAGGTGAGACATAACAGTCTCGGTGGACATAAGTGTAGGCTGTGAACCCAGTTTTTGTGTGTGTGTGTGTGTGTGGTCTCGTTTGGTGTAGCCCCGGGGACAGGGTGTAGGTTGTCAAACCTGTGTTATCTCGGCCTGGAGGAATAGTGACAAGAGCATGTTTAGCTATGATATTAGGAGGAGAGTGATAAAGGAGAAAAAATCAATTTGAGCTTTTGTGAAAAGGAGGAAGTTCTCCTGTAACTGCAGATCAGAAATTGCCTGGATGAAAGAGTCACAGTCAATAATTGGGGTAGCCAGCCAGAAGTCTTGTAGTAGGGTCAAGATAAAGTCCTCAAGGCAGGCTAGAGACATATGGCCAGGTCAGGCCATTCCAAAGGAATAGCACCTCAGGAATAGTGAACAGATGATAAGGTAAGTAAGGGCCAGTGAAAGTCGGAGTGTGGGCGGCCAGTCCTGGGGGGGCCGTGACAGCCAGTCCAATGGTGAAGAGTATAGCCAAAGTTGTGATTGGCAACAGCCACAGCGGATGAGGCCAGTCAAGCACTGGACAGGGCGTGTCACTCACTGGCAGGAGGAACCGGTGTCTTAGTAATGGTGAATTGCTGGAGCCAGAGAAGCTGCTGCTGCCAGGGCACGTAGGCAGGGGATCCATCCCCGGGCGGTGGGGTCTAACTGTTTGGAGATTAATGCCACTGGCAGCATTTTAGGTCCCGCAGGGTGTATGAGGGCTCAAAAGGCTATGCCCCCTTTTTCATCACTGTACAGGTGATAGGGGAGGTTGGGATTGGGCAGGAAGGGCAGGGAAGAGGACAGCAAAGCTGAGCAGAGGTTATAGAAAGCCTTTTGGACCTCTGTTTCTGAAGAAAGCGGTCCAGTAGGGGTGTCTTTTGCAGCTGTGTAGAGGGGTTTAGCCAGTGAAGCATAGTTGGGAACCCAGTGCCGGAAGAATCCTGTTAACCCCAAAAAGGACAAGATTTGTTCTCTAGGGGGCAGAGGTCTCGGAGAAGGCTGAGTCTGTCAGTAGTTAGAGCCTTGGTTAGGGTAATCTTTAGACCTAGGTAAGTCACAGAAGTCTGGGTGAGTTGGGCCTTTTGTTGAGATGTTCGGTATCCTTTAGAGCTAAGGAAGCTAAGAAGAATAGTGGTATGTGTCTGAGAGAGAGCTTGTGAGGGGCTGCAGAGCGGAAGGTCATCCACATACTGTAAGAGGACACTAGGGGCCAAAGGGCACGTAGCCAGATCCTGGGCCAGAGCCTGCCCCCCCCAAAAAAAAATGGGGGCTGTCTCGAAACCCTTGGGGGAGGACTGTCCATGTTAGCTGGGAGGAGTGTCGGGTTTCTGGGTCCGTCCATGTGAAAGCAAAGAGGAACTGGCGGTCTGGATGTCAGGGAATAGTGAAAAAGGCATCTTTGAGGTCTACGACAGTAAAGTGAGTCGTACTGCTAGGGATGTCAGAAAGCAGGTATAAGGATTGGGGACAATCGGATGGGCAGGGATCATGGCCTCGTTTATCAGTCGAAGGTCCTGGACCCGTCAGTAGCCGCCAGAAGCTTTCCATACTGGGACAATGAGGGTATTGCAGGGCGAGGCCATGGGGACTAGGAGGCCCTGGCCTAAGAGATGGTCTATGATTGGTTTAAGACTGCGTAGGTGAGTCTGAGAGATGGGGAATTGAGGGCGGCTTGGGAAGTGGGAAGGATCATGTAGTTTAATCAGGACGGGGGTGTGATGGGTTGCTACCAGAGGGATTTCAGTGTCCCAGACGGTAGGGTTGACAACTGGAGCCTCAGGGGAGCAGAGGAAGAGTAGGGGCGAGGTGAGAGTTTGGGAAAGTGAGAGAGGTAGGTGAATGGAGGCCCTAAGCTTAGCTAAAATGTCCCGCCCCAGCAGGGGAGGGGTCATGAAGGGATTATCAGAAAAGAGTGTGTGAACAGGAAGTGGTCAAGCTGACAGGGCTGTGGCCCAGTCTGCAAGGGTCGTGAAGACGTGCCATCTGTACCCACCACCGAGACCTGGGAAGGACGCAAGGTGTCCCCGCAGGAGGGAAGGACCGAGTAAGTAGCCCCCGTATCCATCAAGAAATTGATAGACTCACCCACCACTTGAAGCATTACCCTGGGCTTGGCTTGGGTTATGGGGGTCCCCGAGTCTGGGCGCCATCAATCTTCATCAAAGGAGAGAAGTTCCAAGGTGGGGTGTGGGGAGGAAATGTCCTTTTGGGAGCCCAGACCTCGGCCCAGTAAGGCCAGGGCCTGAGTCGCCCGGGGACAATTGCCCAATGTCCCGGCTGTTTGTAACGAGGGCAGGGCTTTGTCAGGAGCCGGGGTTTGGGCATTGGCGGGCCCAGCGGCCCTCATGACCGCATTTGAAGCAGGCTCCTGGCGGTGGCTTCTGGGGACCCACCTTCTGTCCCGTGGCCGGCCGCAGGGCTGCTACCAGTGCCTGGGTGTGTCTCTCAAGGAGGTTAGCCTGGAGTTTGGCTTTTTGTTTAAGCCTTGCCTTGCGGCTGGCTTCAGTGGCTTCCTCTCGGGCGTTATAAACCTTAAAGGCCATTTTTACCAGGTCTCGGAGTGGGGTCTGAGGCCCATCCTCAGCCTTGGAGAGTTTTTTTTTTTTTTTTTTTAATGTCTGAAGCTGATTGGGATATAAAACGGTTGGCTAGGGTAGTAACCCCTGCCGGAGGATCTGGGGCAATTCGGGTATAGGTGGTGAGAGCCTCTGTTGGCCTGTTAAGAAAGGCTGTTGGGTTTTCATCGGGGCCCTGGGTTATTTCATCTAGCTTAAGTAAGTTTACCACCTCGAGGGAGGTGGTTTCTATTTCCTCCAATAGGCATTTTACCATGTACTGAGTGCTGGCTCTTCCTCTCTGTCCCTCCTAATAGTCCCAGTCTGGGTCTGCGTCTGGAATAGCAGCCGCTCCGGGTGGCCGGGCTGGGTCTGCTGGGTTGGCTAGATGTCTCCAGTCTGCTACCACTCTTGCTGCGGCCCAAATGGCCTTTCTTTTCTCTGGGGTAGTAGTGGACCCCAGGATGACAAATATGTCTTGCCAGGTGAGGGCGTAAGACCGAGACAGCTGGGTAAAGTTTTTGATGTAGTTGGAGGGGTTGGCCGAGTAGGAGCCTAGCCACTGTTCGATATGGGCAAGGTCTTGGAGTGAAAAGGGTACGTGGACATGGGCGAGACCCTCCGGGCCGGCCACCTGGCGGAGAGGAAGCAGGGGAGCTGGCGGCGGGTTGGGAGTGGTCTGCGACCTTGTGTGTGCGCTGACTGGTGAGCCAGAAAGGGGTGGGCATGGAGGAAGGGGTGGATATTGAGGTGGAGCCAAGGGAGCGGTGAGAGGCGTAGTCACAGGAGGGCTGGGCTGTGAGGACGGTGGGGAGGGGAAGACATGGGAGAAGTTGGCAATGGCGATAGAGGGGGGGTTGGTGTGGGGGAGATCGGTGAAGCCAGGCATGAAGGGAGAGGTGGATATAGAGGAGACTTTGTCGCAGGAGGGCTGGGCTGTGAGGGTGGTGGAGGCGGGGAAGACATGGGAGAAGTTGGCAAGGGGGATAGTTAGAAGAATTTCAGAAGGGGAACAGTGGGTATATAGGGTGGGACGGGAGCGCAACAGCCAGAAAGCCTGTATGTAGGGTACCTCAGACCATTTTCCCGTCCTCTGGCAGTAATTATCTAAGTCACAAAGGATGTTAAAATCGAAAGTTCCGGTTGGCGGCCATTGTGAGCCGTTATCTGAAGAATACTGGGGCCATGGCTCAGAGCAAAGGAAGGTTAAGCATTTGGAACGAATTTCTCCGGAGATATGTAGAGTTCTGAGGTTGGCAGGTAAACATTTTAGTGGTGTAGACCAAGGTTGGTCGGCCCTGGAGGCAGATGTCCCCATGGCGACTATGAAACGAAGGTCCTGGACCAGTCGTTGGTGAGGCTGGGAGTGGTCCAGTCAGGCGTCCCGGAACGGGCCGTCAACCCAGCGAGGAGAGGGCCACTCAGCCAAGACGGACGTCTCCGAGTTGACTGGTGCCGAGGAATAGCAGGCCTGGCCTGCAGAGGAGGGGTCCAGACGCGGCCGTGATTTAAAAGGACCGAGACACCCTAGGCATAATCGCCATGGGAGCAATGCCCCCCAGAGCCCGACTGATGGAACTTACCCCTTATCCTGCCAGACGGTTGAATGGTCCTGGAGGGGTGACGGGGTGACCTGGTCCAGTGCGGGCCAGACCCAAGGGGGCCGCAAATCCCGCTCATCGCGGGATGGGCCCTCGCCTCGAGCCCCACGTTGGGTGCCAAATGTTAGGTAAAAAGATGACCAGGACACCAAAAAAGTGGCTAACAGACTTTTTAATGGCAAAGCGCTCCCGGGCGGGATTCCCGGACTCAATCGAGGCAGGTCGAGGAAGTCTGCGCCCGGACCTTGTTGGGGGTGGTTTTTATACATTCGTTGCGAGGGATGGTCAGGCTAGATGGACGGGGGTTCAGATAGGTCTCCAAGCCGAGGCATCGCGGGTTGACAGGTCCTTCTACGTGGCTGGGGTGGGGGAGGGGGGAGGCGGCTTTAGCTGGTGAAGTGTGCTGTCATTGGTCCCCGGGGATCTGGGAGGCTTCTTCCGTTAGGGACTTACCCTGCTGGCGGGAAGGAGAGGAGGGGCGGCCCATCATGACCCCCGGGGTCCGGCCTTACAGCTAGAACTCCACAGTTGGGAGTGGTCAGTGGGCTAGGGGTTCAGCAGCCATCACCTATGAAACATGGTTATCAGTGTTTAAATGTTTTCTGTTTCCATTTGCTTCTTCTGTTTTACCGCCAGCCTTCATTTGAGCCCCTTCCTTGAGCTTTTGATATTGTATTGTATTTTTTAAAACTTCTATTTCATTTGTTCATTTGACTGTGCCAGGTCTTAGTTGCGCTGCATGGGATCTTTGATCTTCCTGCGGCACGTGGGGTCCCGTTCCCTGACCGGGGTGGAACCCAGGCGCTCTGCACTGGGAGCATAGAGTCTTAGCCCCCGGACCACCAGGGAAGCCCCTGTGTTGTATTCTTTTGCTTCTAATCTAGTCTGTGTCAGCTCCAGGGTAAACTCTGAATGATTCCTAGGGTTTGGAGTTGAACTGAGGTATAACCCAAGGTGAGGGACATCTTCATGATGAGGAACGCAAGCCTTTAAACTTTTTTCTGCCTCATGACCTTTGAGTTTCTGTTTAGAGCTTAGCTGTGATGTATTGTTTTATTCACTTTCTTTTTTATACATTTATAATTTATATTTTTTATTTTATATCTTTTATATATATATATATATATACTTAATGTCATTTGTGACATCTTTCAGACGCATGAATAAGAACAGAGATTAATAGACACCCAGGTACCCAGCGCTAGTTTAAGAAATACATTACAAACAGAACAAAGTCCCCTGTGTTTCCCTCCCCCATCACCTCTGCCACCCTGTGCTGTAGTGGTGACCACCACCTTGACTTCAGGGTTTTTCATTCCCACATGTCCATTCTTTCGGCAGCGGCATTTGGGTTGTTTTGAGCTTTTTGGTGTTATAAGCATTTTTCCCTGAACGTTCTTGCGTGTCTCCTTGTGCGTATGAGTGAACTTTTATGCGTATGTATCTAGCGGTGTTATCAGAAGGTAGGTTCTTGTTTCACTGCAGAAGGAATTCAGAGATGAGCTAGGGAGGTCATGAAAGCAAAGTGAGGATTTATTTAAGGGAAAGGATGCTCTCAAGGCAAGAGAAGGCAGTCTCAGGTGAGTAACTGCACTGAGTTTCTTTGGCAGGCTGGTTTGTGGAGTGTAGAAATGAAGGGGTAGAATATTCATTGGGGAGATAGGGGTTTGGGGACCGTCATATTCCCTGATTTTCTTCCTAGCTCTGCCTTCCCTAGGGAGGAGGGATTTCTGTCCTTATTTAGCCTTAGTCAGAAATGTCATGGCATTGGTGCATGATGGGAATATCTTATTTGCAAGGCCAGTTTTACTGTAATGAGGGCATAGTAAACAGAAGGTTACATTCAGACACTGGTGATTCTTGCCTTTTCCCACCTTTCTTTGTCTGCCTCCAGGCCACTTATCACCCCCAACATGTGTAGTTTCCTGTTAGTCTGGAGGTTCCTGCTTTTCTGTGTCTGCCCAAGGACCCCCCATTGTTTACAAGATGTGTGGTTTCCTGCCATGTGACCCGTGGTCCCCACTCTCTGCTCAACGTCTAGCTAGATGACTGCTTTAACTTGGGCAGGTCATCATCAGTTTTACTAGAAAAATTGGTCTCTAAACTTCCTGTGCCAATTTATACCCTTGACTTCTATAAATAAGAGCTCCCGTTTCTCTGCATCCTCCATTGTGGAATTAGAAATTTTCTTTCCAATTTTATAGTTGTGAAATGGATTTTCATTCCCATTTCCCTGACTGCTAATGAAGATATCTAGATATAGATTCCCACTCCAGTACTCTTGCCTGGAAAATTCCATGGATGGAGGAGCCTGGTAGGCTAGTCCATGCGGTCGTAAAGAGTCGGACACGACTGAGCGACTTCAGTTTCTTTCTTTCTATAGTTCCTTTTGGAAAAGGAAATGGCAACCCACTCTCGCCTGGAGAATCCCATGGACAGAGGGGCCTGGTGGGCTACAGTCTATGGGGTTGCATAGAGTCGGACACAACTAAGCAACTAACACACACACACACGCACAGATATAGATTACATAGTTATATATTTGGATTTATCCTTGGATTTTCTTCTGTGATTTACCTGTTTATATCTTTTGTCCTGTTCTTTATTGATTGTTTATCTTTTTCTTCTTATTTATAGATGTTTTTATATATTCTGGATACTTATTCTTTGTCTTTCAACTTTGCTTATAGTTACTTTTGGATAAGGATATGGCAACCCTCTCCAGTATTCTTGCCTGGAGCATCCTGTCAAGGGAGTGTGTGATTTCCTCGGTTCTGTCTCATCACAACAAAAATTTGAAGCAATGGATGTTAAAGCCCTCAGCGTGTCACAGCTCTGGTACCGTGTTACAGCTCCGTGTTACAGCTCAGTTTTATTTGGAAAATAAAGGGAAATACATCCTCGAGGTGTGAGGGTATGCCGACCTAAAAGACGTGAAGAGAAGAGAGAGAGAGAGAGCCCGCGCATGGGAGAGAGACCCCCGGCCCTTTGGCTCCTCTTTTCATGTTTTCTCCTCCCCCGGGCCTGCCCTATGTAAACTGGGCGAGCCAGGGGTGCTGTTTGTTCTCCCCGAAGTCCTCACTCTGGTTGTCGGACCTTCCTTGGTTCTATTTTTGTAGGCTTTTCCTTTCCTTGTCTTTTAGCCACCACCATTCTGGACTCCTTTTTCCTATTCTAACTGCCTAGCAGTCCCCTCTCAAGAGATGGGAGGCCCAATTCTTTGGAGACAGGGGCGTCAAGGTCTTTCTGGCTACTTCCTGCTGAACTGGGACAGTGAGGGGCCTTGGGTGTCAGGCCTGAGAGTCCTTACAGCAGTGTCCATCTAAGGGAGGGTGATATTTTCCATGGTCAGCTGTGGTTTTATATATACTTGTTGAGCTGGCACTGCATATGTAGCTTGTTGACCTGGGCAGAGACAAAATGGGTTCGACAATTGATAATACGTGGAGCAATCATAAGCAGCATCAACATGGCATAACAAGGACTAGCAGGAGCATTAGCCAACTCCAAATTCCCATCGCCAGGGTGGCTCAAGTCCCTCCTTGTTCAGGGATCAGAAGATCTAGCTCCTGTTTGTTTTGGAGTACAACTGCTACCAAGCTATGTTGGCTCTTTAGAGCTGTCCTGAGAAATGTTATCCCTAGAAACCAGATTTTGGGGGTGTTCATTAGAATGGTGCTCATTTGCAGTCCTGAATAGGCATCTGAGCTCTCCCAGGGGCTCACAGGTGTATTGATTTTGGGGATGTTCATTAGAATGGCACTCATTTGCAGTCCTGAATAGATGTCTGAGCTCTCCCAGGGGCTCACAGGTGTATTGATTTGGGGGTGTTCATTAGAATGGCACTCATCTGTAGTCCTGAATAGGTATCCGAGATCTCCCAGGGGCTCACAGGTGTATTGAGTGTCCTCTTCTGTCTTCTTCCACGGCTTGTTTCGTGAGTAGTGAATTCAGGAGTCATGTCTTGCTACCTTGACTGCTGTGGGGGTAGAAAGTATTACAGGGTAGGGGCCCTTCCATGTGGGCTGGAGTTGAGCCTTTGGGGACCCATCTTTCCAGACTTTAATTAGGACTTGAGTCCCTGGAGCATACAGTGGTGACTCCTTGGAATCTTTTGGGTCCTGGTTGACACCCTACAAGCGTATATCCTGTTAGAATTGACCAATGGCCATGGTATAAGACTGGAAGGTCTGAGCCTATAGATCAAGGAAGAGGTCATTGACATAAACAAAAGGTCTCCCATGTAACATCTCATAAGGACTAAGTCCAGCTTGTTCCTTAGGGGCAATACGGGTGTGGAGGAGAGCTATTGGTAAAGCCTCCTTCCATCCCAGGGAAGTCTCCTGGGTTATCTTTTTTATCATTGATTTTAAGAATTGGTTGGCTTTTTCTACTTTTCCTGAAGACTGAGGCCTTCAGGCACAATAGAGATAACACGTACTGCCCAATGCTTTAGAGACCTCTTGGGTGACCTTTGAAGTAACAGATGTCCCATTGTCACTTTGTCATGTATGGATGTGAGAGTTGGACTATAAAGAAAGCTGAGCGCCAAAGAATTGATGGTTTTGAACTGGGGTGTTGGAGAAGACTCTTGAGAGTCCCTTGGACTACAAGGAGATCCAAGCAGTCCATCCTAAAGGAGATCAGTCGTGGGTGTTCATTGGAAGGACTGATGTTGAAGCTGAAACTCCAGTACACTGGCCACCTGATGTAAAGAGCTGACTCATTTAAAAAGACCCTGATGATGGGAAAGATTGAAGGCGGGAGGAGAAGCGGGTAACAAAGGATGAGATGGTTGGATGGCATCACCGACTCAATGGACATGGGTTTGGGTGGGCTCCAGGAGTTGGTGAGGGACAGGGAGGCCTGGCATGCTGTGGTTCATGGGGTCACAAAGAGTCGGACATGACTGAGCTACTGAACTGAACTGTCACTTTGTAATGGCCCGAGCAGACCAAATCTAGGAATGATTTCATGGAGTAGTTTTTACCACCTCCTCAGCCTTCTCAGTCTGAGTGGGAAAGCCTTCAGTCCATCCTGTGAATGTATCTATCATGACTAATAGGTATTTATACCCTTGAGAAGCTGGCATCTGGGTGAAGTCTGTCTGCCAGTCCTCTCCTGGGTAGGTCCCACGTCGTTGGACAGTCTGGGCCAGCTGGGGTCTTCGAGCTCCTTGCGGCTGCTTGATTGGCAAGTGGGACAAGAGGGGACCACTTTTCTAGCAGTCATTTGGAGGTCTGTTCCTCTGAAGAACTTTTCTAGTCATCTTTGGAGGGCCTTCTCCCCTATATGTGTGGTGACATGTAAGGAGTTAACCAACCTCCACAGGAGGTTCCCAG
Organism: Ovis canadensis; assembly: GCF_042477335.2. Lineage (NCBI taxonomy): Eukaryota > Metazoa > Chordata > Mammalia > Artiodactyla > Bovidae > Ovis > Ovis canadensis. The sequence goes on from NC_091245.1 coordinate 276,268,549, forward strand.
GCAGAAAAAGGAGCCCCTCCTTTTGGAACCACCCCATATGGTCTTCTGGAAAGCCCTCACTCTTAGCTTTAAGAGTCTCACTTTCAGTATATGAAGGAGTTTCTGGCAAATTAGTCTGTGGACCTAAGGTGGCAACCCGCTATTAGGTCATGGTTCTGTAATGCTGCTCTCTTAGCTGCCTGATCGGCTGCTTGGTTCCCTCGTGCCACTTCTTGCTCCCTTTGTGGTGTCCTTTACAGTGGGAGACTGAAACCTCAGGGGGCAGATGGACTGCTTCCAAGAGCCTAACAATTTGATCACCATATCTGATTGGGGACCCTCGGGTGGTCAAGTGGCCCCTTTCTTTCCAAGTAGCAGCCTGCGCATGTAGCACCAGAAAGGCATACTTGGAGTCAGTGTAAATGGCTATTCTTTTTCCTTTTCCCAGCTCTAAAGCTCAAGTCAGGGCTATGGGCTCAGCTAATTGGGCTGAAGTACCTGGTGGCAAAGGCTTAGCCTCTATGGTCTCAAAATTGGAGACTATTGCATACCCGGCTCTTCTTTTTCCATCCAAGACAAAGCTGCTTCCATCAGTTTACCAGATTTCCTCAGGATTGGTCACAGGATCTTGTGAAAATCCCTCTCAGGGTTTTGTCCAGTGGTCCAAGGTTTCTAGACAAGAGTGAAAGGGGAGAGAGCCCTCGAGGGTAGGCAGGAGGGTGGCTGGGTTAAGAACCTCACAAGGGGATATAGTGAGGCCTGGATTTTCCATCAGCATTACTTGATATCTGAGGATTCTTTGATCAGACATCCATAAGTGGCCTCTCCCATTTAGGAGTTGTTTCACTTGGTGGCTGGTAAAAATAGTTAGTTTGCCCCTGAAAGAGAGTTTTAAAGCTTCTTCTATTAGGACTGCAATAGCTGCAAGGTTTTGAAGGCAGGGAGAGATTTCTTCCCAATAAGAGAAGAGGACAGTCAGGGACCACTAGAAGCTGATGGGAAAATATTTGTCCATTCCAGCAACAAAGTGCTCAGGTGAATCTTTTTGTAATTATTTTTCCTGTAGCACTGAAAATGGTCCAAGTTTGGAAGAAGGGCTGTGGAGTAGGAGGCCAGGACAGAGTAGGTAGCCCCTGGGTCAAGCAAGAAATTCTCGGGCCTACCTGCCACATCCAGTTGCACCCTTGACTCCAGCCCCGTGATGGTTATCTGTGACAGGTGGGCTGGCTGGAGCGGGCTGCTTCAGTCCTGTGGAACCATCGTGAGGGAAGGCGTGGCGCTTGACCTTGAGGCTCTTGGGTCCCAAGGGCAGAGTGCTGCCCAATGTCCCAGTTGATGGCATTTGTAGCAAGCTGTTTCAGGAGACTTGTCGTGGTTTGGAAGGCAAATGGCACCCCACTCCAGTACTCTTGCCTGGAAAATCCCATGGATGGAGGAGCCTGGTGGGCTGCAGTCCATGGGGTTGCTAAGAGTCAGACACAACTGAGCGACTTCACTTTCACTTTTCACTTTCATGCACTGGAGAAGGAAATGGCAACCCACTCCAGTGTTCTTGCCTGGAGAATCCCAGGGACGGGGGAGCCTGGTGGGCTGCTGTCTGTGGGGTCGCACAGAGTCGGGCACGATGGAAGCGACTTAGCAGCAGCACCAGCATGTTTGTAACTTTAGGAGAAGGGTGGTAAGGGTTTGGGCCCAAACGGCCTGCAGGACTAACTCGCAAAGTGGCAAACATTATCCCTGGAAGCCCAGTTGCCTTTGAAGGGAGGCTAACCGGTGGACTTCTAGCAGGCGTTGTGTGCCTGTCGCCCACCCTCGCAGGTTCACTGAGAGATGGTGATGTTGCATAAGTGTAGGAAGATGAAGGCCTGAATATCTAGAGGAATGGATTATTATACAGTATTTCCCTCCCAAGAGCCTGCTATTTTCTGGTTGTCCCTCCAGAAGATTGTAAAGACAACATTGTGGGCCTAGACAGGGCTCAGGAGGAGCAGGAAACAGGGGGAAGGGGGCAGGCACAACTTTTGGAAGGATGACATAGCTTAAGGGCATAACATAAACCAATTAAAATTAATCGGGTCCAAGGGGACAAGCCAAATTCAAGTGAACCTTAATCCCCAATCTGTAAGCCAAATGACACACCCAGAGGTGGCAGGACAGCTCCAAGGCACTGTCAAAACACAGAAGAGTGGATGGCTCCCCAGTGGTTGGGATGATCCTCCCGCTCATTAGCACATGAATCCACCCAGCAAAACCTAGCCACACCACATTCCGTGGCAGGAACATTTGCCCTCTGCAATGGCCCACACCCTGAAGAGTGCTTCTCTCTGAATCCTGACAAATCCACCTCTTACCTATCGCTGTGTCTCTCCCTGAATTTTTTCAGTGAGACATCAGAGCCCGAGCTTCATTAGGTCCTAAAGCCAGGCATCATGGGTTTTGAATGGGCTCAAGTCCTGGGAGGGAGCTGAAGGACAGGAGGGAAAAGCAGTGGGATAAACGTGCCGAGGAATCCCCTTCATAGCCTGCCTGAAAATCTGCCAAATACCTAACCTGTGCTCACAGTTTTCATTGGCCTGACCTTGGCACAAAGAAGATTAAGGACAGAAGAACCCCCACCAGCTTGGGTAACAGCTACTGGGGCTCAGCAGATAGTGGAGCCTTTGGGACATGCTGAGGAGTAGCCTCTCCAGAGTCCCTCAGTTGCGCCCACTGCCACCCGCCTGTTTGCAGGAGGTTCGAGGAAACAAGAAACGAGAGATTGTAAAGGAGTTAAGATTTTGTTAGGCATATGTTCCTCCAGCCATAGGAGCGAGGATCTCCTACCTCAACCAGAGGTCTTCTGGAATCTGAGACTGAGCCACGTGAGCTTTCTGCTGAGTTCGTTTTTCACTGTCCCGGTTTCCAGCACGATGGGCCTCTTGTCACTTCCCCTGTGCTGGTTTTTGTGTGTTCAGCTTCCGCTGCGGCTTTTGCTGAGTTGGGCTCGTGCTGTGCTTGGCCTCTTCCTTGCAGGGGCCGCGCCAAGGTTGTTTCAGCCAGGTTACATCCGAGTCATAGCACCATCGATGTCAGGGGAGTGTGTAATTTCCTTGGTTCTGTCTCGTCACAACAAAAATTTGAAGCAATGGACATTAAAGCCCTCAGACAGACCTTGTCTCAGCTGTCGGACAGACCAGTGTTACAGCTCCTTGTTACAGCTCAGTTTTATTTAGAAAATAAGGGAAAACATCCTCGAGGCGTGAGGGCATGCCGACCCAAAGGACGCAGAGAGAAGAGAGAGCGAGCGAGAGAGGCCCCGGCCCCCTGGCTCCTCTGTTTATATGTCTCTCCCTCCCCCGGGCCTGCCCCATGTAACCTGGGCGAGCCCGGAGTGCTGTTGTTCCACCTGAGGCCCTCACTCCAGTCCTCGGACCTTCGTTTGTTCTATTTTTGCGGGCTTTTCCCTTCCTTGTCTTCTAGCCACCGCCATTCTGGACTCCTTTTTCCTATTCTAACTACCTAACACAGTTGTGTATTTGGATTTATCCTTGGGTTTTTGTCCTGTTCTTTATTGTTTATCTTTTTCTTATTTTATAGATTTTTAAAAATATATTCTGGATATTCTTTGTCTTTTAACTTTGTTTATAGTTCCTTTTGGATAAGGATATGGCAGCCCACTCAGGTATTCTTGCCTGGAGCATCCCATGGACAGAGAAAGCAGGCTACATTCCATGGGTTTGCAAAGAGTTAGACAGGACTGAAGCGACTTAGCACATAACACATAGTTACTTTTGATGTACAGAATTTTGTGGGGTTTTTGGTGTGTGGTCACAACTGATAATTATTCTGGTTTTTTTTTTTTTTCCTTTGTTTTTGGCTGAGTTGCACTGCTTATGGGGTCTTAGTTCCCTAATGAGGGATTGAACCCATGTCCCTTGCAGTGGAAGTGTGACCTCCTAACCACTGGGCCACCAGGGAATTCCCACAACTGACAATTCCTTTCCTTTATGTTTTATACTCTTCATATCTTGCTTGAGAAAGACTTTCCCTAAACTGAAGTTGTAAGGAATTTTTTTTTGTATTTTTATTTAAAAGTCTAGGTTTTATATATATAAATGTATTTATATATATATATTTTACAAATATAAATATATATATATATATAAGTTATATATATATATGTATTTAAGCTTCATGGTCTACCTGAAATTGATTTTTATATATGATGACAAGTAGCAATTCAGTATTTTTTCCCCAAATGATGCATAATATGTCTATATCAATTAGATTTTGCTGTGTAATTAACGATTCTAAAACTCAGTGACTTAAAACAACCACCACTTATTTAATTTGTAATCCTGTGAGCCTGGGCTCAGCTGGGCTTCTTCATTATCTGTGGTCAGTTGCTAATTAGTGAGGTCACTCTGTCCCTGGAGGTTGACTGCATATCCCCAGGGGTGGCAGGCTTATCCTCACTGCACATGTATCTTTCATCATTCAGTAAGATTCCCTGAGCTTCTTTGTTTGGCAGCAGTTTGCAAAAGGGGACAAATCCCACGGAGAAAGCCTTTGTGTGCCTATGTTTGCTAACATCCCATTAGCCAAATTGCATTATAGGTGGAGCTAAGTCTCTGAGTGGGATGGCATTAGTGTTTCATGATAAGGGAACATGAACACAGAGAGAGGAATTTCTAGCCGTTTTTGTAGTCAGTTTACTAAAATGCCTGTTGTCCAAGCATCTTTGATAGTGTACTTCATTCTTTCTCCAGCGATCCATAAGGTTATTTATCAAGTTGCCACGCATGTGTGGCCTGTCTCTAGACTCTTTGTCCTTTTCCTACCCCAATGCCAGTCCAATCCTATCTTAATTTCTGCATTTTTGAAATAAGCCTTTATGTTGGTAGGATAAGTTTTTCTACTTTGTTGTTTTCAAACCATCTCACCTATTGTAATTAGTTTCCAATCACTGCCGTAACAAACTGAATGGCTTAAAACAACATAAATTCATTATTTTAACAGTTCTGTAGTTAAGGAACCTGACACGGGGTTCACTGGAATAACATCAAGGCGTTGGCAGGACCGCATTCCTTTCTGGAGGCTCTAGGAGAGAATCCACGCCTTTCTCCTTCCAGCCTCGGGAGGTCTCTCGCATTCTTGGGTCCATCTTCAAAGTGAGCAGAATCAGGCCGTCTTACTCTCTCTGGTTCTCCTGCTTCTCTGTTCCTAAGGGCTGAGTGACTACGCTGAGTTTACCTGGACAATCCAGGATAATCTCCCTATTTCAGAGTCAGTTTATCAGCAGACTTAATCCCCCCTTTCCACATAGTCACAAGTTCTAGGGATTGCGATGTGAACGTCTTTGTGGAGCCATTATCCTGCCACTAGGTTTATTCTTGGCCTTTTTTTGTTTTGTGTAAATTCTAAAATCAGTTTATCGAGTTCCATGAGATACTTTGAGATTCTAATTGGAATTACATTGTTCATAAATTAACTTGGATAGAACAGTATCTTTATAGTAAGTCTGTTTGACATAGCATGATATATATCTCTCCATTTATTTTATTTTTCCTTAATCTTTAATAAAAATCATATTTATTTCTAAGTATCTTACTATTTGGTTATTGGCATTTTCTAGTTTTTTTGGGGGGGTCAATGTATTAGAATGCAATTAATTTTCATGGGCTGATCTCAAATCTAACTACTTTACTGTATTTTCTTATTAATTATAATTAGCTTATAGATTCTCTTCAGTGTCTTTGTTGATAAGCATGTCATATTCATGAAAGTTATGTGTCTTTCTTTTTTGTTCTTATATCTTTTATATTTTGTATTTTTTTAACATTCCTATTTTAAAATATTTTTTAAAGGTTGTACTCCATTTATAGTTATTATTACATATTAGCTATCTTCCCTCTGCTGTACAATATATCCTTGTAACTTACTTTGTACATAATAGTTTGTACCACTTAATGCCCCCTCCCTCTTCAGTCTCTCTACCAGTAACCACTAGTTTGTTCTCTGTCTCGGTAAGCCTGCTGCTTTTTTGTTATATTTGCTATTTTTTATGTTTTTTAGATTGCACGTGTAAGGTATTTCATTCTTTTATATGGCTGAGTAGGATTCCTGTGTGTGTATCTTCTCTATCCATTCATCCATTGACGGATACTTAGGTTGGTTCCAAATCTTAGCAGTTGTAAGTAGTGCTGCTGTAAATGTTGGGGAGCATGTGTCCTTTCGAATTAGCATTATGTCCATACCCAGGAGTGAAATTGCTGGATCACTCTCTGGCTTTATTTTTATCTTTTGAGGAACTTCCTTACTGTTTTCCTCAGTAGCTGCACCAGTTTACATCCCCATCAACAATGTGCAAGGGTTCCTTTTCTCCACATTCTCACCCACGTTTGTTATTTGTATTCTTTTTGATGCTAGCCATTCTGATAGGTATGAGGTGATAGCATGTTGTGGTTTTGATTTGCATCTTCCTGATGTTTAGTGATGCTGAGCATCTTTTCAGGTGCTTGTTGACCATCTGCCTTTCTCCTTTGTATATATGCTTCTCCTTTTTCTTGTCTTATTGCGCAGGCTAAGACCTCCAGTACAGTATAGATAAGAAGCACTGATACGTGACATTTTAATTTCCTTTAATGTATTAATATGGTGAATTGAGTTGATATGCTTTCTCGTATTAAATGATTCATCATTCTTTGATAAATCCTACTTGGTCATGATGTAAACTTTGCTTAATTAAGTTTGCTATTATTTTTATTTAGGCTTCCTGCATTTATGTTTAAGAATGAGAGTCAGCCATTATTTTCCTTTCTTGAACTATCCATATCTAGCTTGTGTATCAAGGTTATACTTATACTATACTTTAAAAAGTTTTAGAATAGTTTGTATACAATATTTATGTTTAAATATGTTTGTATAAAAAATATACAGTATGTATCTTTACTTGGATGTTTGGGAGAATTCTACTGAAAAATATACCAGGATGGGTGCTTTTAGAGAAAGTCTTTGATAATTTAATTTTTCTTGGGAAATTGGTCTCCTTCATTTTCCTATCCTTTTTGAACTTGGTTTTGGGAAGCTTTATTTTCCTAAAAAAATTTGCATTTTCATCCAGATATCCTTTTAACATATATTTGTACCAGAGCATCCAGTAATCAGTTCTAAAATCTTCATTGTAATCACAAGTATGTTCCCTTTTAGTTGTTTTCATGTACATGTACATATGTGTATTTGTTACTTTTCTCCTTGATCAATCTTGATGCAGTCTTGATTATTTCATTAGTCCTTTCAAAGAATCAGTTTTTGTACCCAAGACTTCTTGGAGAAATGGCCACTTCCAACTCTGAGCCAGGAAATGTATACAATAAGCCTGGGACATCTTTTAGTGTTAAATTACAAAGAAGGTATCAAAAAGTATTAGAGTGATGTCAAGAGAAATCAAGGGCTGACTTGAAAAGGCTACTGTGAGTCAACAATGAGTTTCTATAATGATAATAATTGCAATGGAAAAACCCCATGAAATATGTTTAAATCCTTGAATTTATAATATTTTTTTAAAATTGGTCACCTTCAGATAATAAGTTACTTATCCTGAAAACTGATTTTAAAAAGACTGAGAGAGAAAATCTAGCATTTTTCCTGTCTTGGCTATATGAACTGTACCATTAGATAACCAAATAATAGATAAAATGTCTCTTTATACAAAGCACCTCGATTAATGAGGGAAAATGAAATGATAGACTACCAGCACTGCAATTCTAAATGGATAGAAGAAGGATTGATGGTTTGTTCTAAGATCATGAAAAGAGAGTCAGACACACGTCTCATGCTGAAAGAACATACCATGCCTGCGGCTGCTGCTGCTGCTAAGTCGCTTCAGTCGTGTCCGACTCTGTGCGACCCCATAGACGGCAGCCCACCAGCCCCAGCCATCCCTGGGATTCTCCAGGCAAGAACACTGGAGTGGGTTGCCATTTCCTTCTCCACTACCATGCATAGTCATCCCCAAAGGATAGAACCTGAGTTCAATCCAGTCTCTGGATCCGGGTGTCATATTAAAGGATTATTGTCCATTTATTTGCCATATTTTTAAAATCACCTCTTGGTTGGCAGTTTATCCTATATGTGTTTTTTTCAAGAAAGACTGATAAAAATAATATTCCCTGAGTTCTTGCATTGTCCAGTCTATTACCTCTTATTTCTATACTGCAAACACAGTTTGGCATAGAAGGAAACTCCTGGTTCATATTTTCTTCTTCAAAAGGACTCTATGTACTAGCATTGACGTTGCTGTGGCCAAGTCTGAGGAGCACCGGATTTTGTGTGCTTATAAATGCCCTTGATCATTTTACTTGGCTTTCCAAGTGACTCCCACTTTGTCTTTGAAGGTCAGGAATCTTACTAGATGATGTACTGGTGTTGAAATTCTGTTTCTTTCTTTCCTGAGTTTTGGTGTGTCCTTTCCTGGGTCGGGAAGATCCCCTGGAGAAGGAAATGGCAATCCACTCCAGCACTCTTGCCTGGAAAACCCCATGGACGGAGGAGCCTGATAGGCTACAGTCCATGGGGTCGCAAAGAGTCGGACACAACTGAGCGACTTCACTTTCACTTCTTTCAATATGTAAGTTCAAATCTGCTTTTCTTTCTGGAAAGTTTTCTTCAGTTACATCTTCAAATAACGTTCCTCTTCCATTATCTATTATTGTATCGTTATGTATTATCTATGTGTAACAAGTTACCACACATTTAGTAACTTAAAACACAGCGTATTTATCATCTCACAGTTTCAGTGGTCAAGGCGTTTGAGCGAGCTTAACTGCACCCTTTGAGCAGGACCTCCCAAGGCTACAGTGAAGATGTCAGCTGGGTTCACAGTCTCATCCAAGGCTGAGTCCTCTTCCAAGCTCAGCTGGTGTTTAGAAGAATAATTTCCTTGCAATGGTAGAAGTCCTGGTAGCTTTCTTCTCCAAGGACAGGAGAAGAGAAAGTGTCTGACTCCAGGGAGGACGCCAGTTCCTTTTTTAAAGTCCTTTACCTGATTAGGTCAGGCCCACCCAGGATAATCTCTTAAATAATTCAGAATTAGCTGATTTGAGATTTTAGTTACACGTGAAATCCGTTCACCTTCACCACGTTCTGTTGGCTGGAAGCAAAGCATAGTTTCTACCTGCGTTCAGGGAAGGGTGTCTCCACCGCACATTTATTTCCCTTTTCTTTTATGGATTTCCCAATCGTGTATATGTTGGCTCTGATTCACCAACCCTCCCTATCTGTCGTTTCCTCTAGGCTCCTTTTCAGTTCTACATTTCCGTTCATGTTGCTCAGCTCCTCATTCTTGACCCCTTGTCAAATATGTTATTTACAGCATCATCAGATTCTTTTGTGCTGTTCTGTACTTGCTTTCTTTTTTTTTTTCCAAAAATTTAAGTTCATTTTTAAAATTGAGGTGTAATTGACGTGTAAACTTATGTTAGTTTCAGATGTACAGCATCACGACTTGATATCTGTGTACGTTACTAAATGATCACCACAGTAACTCTAGTCAACCTTGTCACCACACATAGTTGAAAGTATTTTTTATGATGAGAATTTTTTTAAGATTTACTTTCTTAGCAACATTCAGATATGCAATACAGTATCAGTAACTATAGTCACCAAGCTGTACATTACATCCCAGGACTTATTTTGTAACTGGAAGTGTGCCTTAATTTATTTGATGGTTTTTTTTTTTCCTGCTTCTCTCTTAAGTTCTACCAAATAACATTTTATTTCCCCCCCTCTGCCTTCTCCTTTTCCCCCTCCTCTCTCTTCCCCTTTCTCTACCCCTCTACCCCTGCCCCGCCTCTCTTTTTTCTTCCTTTTAAAAATGATTTTGTGTTTGGTCTTTTTTTGTGTGGTTTTGTCTTATAAACCAATTGTTTGGGGTTTTCTTCATTTTGTTCACAGTATTTATGTGCTTTGTGGCAACTTGCTAGCAAATAATCTTGGTTTGCTTTTCTTATAGGATCCTTTTTGAAGAATTTAATTACTCTATTTATTTATTTTGGCTGCTTTGCATGACTCGTGGAATCTTAATGTTCCCACCAGGGGTCAAACCTGGGCCCCTCAGCAGTGAAAGCGCAAAGTCCTAGCCAATGGACCACTAGGGAGGTCCCAGAGCCAGGATTTCAGATCAGATATTTTAAAACTCAAAAGCCCATATTCTTTACTTCCATGGTATGCTGTCATTTCAACTGACTTTCTTCTTATTTAAATGACTTCCTAAGATTAAATCTCAGAAGTATACTGTTTGTGATTTATTATACAAATTGTCAAACTTTTTTTTCCCCGATAAGAAATTACTATTATCACTTTACTAGTTTATTTGTCCAAATTTAGTATTTTAAAATTGTACAAGTTAATGTTTATTTTGTACATAAGTTCAGAGTCTTTCAGAGTGTTTGTTAATGATTTGTTTTCTTCTTTAAATCTGTTCTTGTTCCTTGCCTATTTGTAAACGTTGACTTGAGGTTTAATTTTGCATGTAAACTTTAATTTATTGATCTGTTTCTTTTATTGTTTTAACTGCTTCAGATTTTAGACAGTTGTTTCATCAGATCCCTGATACCCAATTATAATTTATTTTAGTTTTCCTAACATTTAATATTTAACTCCTGATTTTGAGTTTGTTTTTGTGTATAGTGTAAGGTGTTTAAACTTATTTCCAATGCGTGTAAGTGAAAAGTGAAAGTGAAGTCGCTCAGTCGTGTCTGACTCTTAGTGACCCCATGGACTGCAGCCCACCAGGCTCCTCCGTCCATGGGATTTTCCAGGCAAGAGTACTGGAGTGGGGTGCCATTGCCTTCTCCATATTGTTATTCAGTCATCCCAGTATCACTTATTCAGTCAAACTTTTCCTCTTGTTATTCTGAGTGTGATGGCATAAAAAGAATGTAGGCCTTTGGACAGAATTAATTTGAATTGAATCCTGGTTCTAGATATTGGTCGCTTTCAAGCTTAGGAGTAGCCTCTTTCCCAAAAGAGCCGGACTGTTTTCCACTGCTCCATCCTGAGTGCTGAGGATGCTGCACCAACGAGTGTGGGGAACTTGGGCCAAAGCTCCCCAGCTGGGAAAGCTGCAACGGCCAGTCAGATGTCTGCCCTCAGACGCTCTGCATGGCCCAGGGCAATGGGACTTGGCGTTAGTACCAGGATGTAGTCACGGCTGAGCTGGGACCCTTGCCAGCGGGAAAGAGGCACACAAAAAATTCCCAGTCTGTCCAAAGCACGGCATGTTCAGCGCCTCCAGGAGAACAAAAGCAGAGATGGTAACCAGTTCTCTGCCACGCACGTGAGACGGTCACTCTCACCCAGGATTGTGTGGTGCGCTCTGTTTGGTGGTGGGTCACCTACATCACGCCACAATGCTTGTGCCGAGAGCATCATCCGCCAGCACTCAGGACTGACAGCATCAGGACCCACTTGCCTGCTTCTCGCTGCTCCTCTCTCGGGGAGCTTAGCTGTGCCTCTCCCGTATACGCTTCACACACCCTCCGTAGGAGAAGATGGCCTTTGGCAGGTTTTCTCTGGTGCTTTGTTTTGCTTCAGCTTTTTTATTGTTTCGTTTGCTCTCCCTGCTGTTGTTCATTCTCAGTGTTTCTGGACTGCGCTGTTAGGGATTGTTCTTTTGACTTGGGGACCATGGCTTCCCCTGTTCTCCGCTGTCTGCATCCCGGGCGTCCTCACCATCCTGTTGGTCCTGTGCTGTGGGTGTCTCCTTCGCCAGCACGGGAGCGACAAGCCCTGATGTCCTGGTCTTTGGCCTGTCTTGCCCTTAGGGATATCGTGTCCACCATACGCCTAATTCACAAAGAGCCGTTCCATTGTGCCCACTTCTGAGCATGTCTTCCCTGAATATTTGACCTGCAGTTCTAGAGCATCGTGCTTTCTGTCCGCGGCTTGTGTCCAGCCTTCAGGGCCTCATTCTCTAAAAGGTGCTTCTTCTGACCACTCTGATTGAAGGTAGTCCCACACAGAAATGGGAGGTGGGGGGCGGCATTTCTCAAGGGCTTTGAAAGACAGTTCTTTGCTGATACCACGGAGGCTTATTTCAGAGACCTTGATGACAGTTCCGGAGGGCTGGGAAGGTGAAGCCCAGCCGGAAGTCATAGATGTCCCAGGATAGCAGGGTTGCCACAAGCGCCCGCGCTGTTCCTCTGGCCCAAGACCAGTGGAGAGTGAGGACGCACAGGTGGAGAGTGAGGGCGCGCAGGTGGAGAGAGAGTGAGGGCGCGCAGGTGGAGAGTGAGGGCGCGCAGGTGGAGAGTGAGGGCGCGCAGGTGGAGAGAGAGTGAGGGCACGCAGGTGGAGAGAGAGTGAGGGCACGCAGGTGGAGAGTGAGGGCGCGCAGGTGGAGAGTGAGGGCGCGCAGGTGGAGAGAGGGTGAGGGCGTGCAGGTGGAGAGTGAGGGCGTGCAGGTGGAGAGTGAGGGCGCGCAGGTGGAGAGTGAGGGCGCGCAGGTGGAGAGAGGGTGAGGGCGCGCAGGTGGAGAGTGAGGGCGCGCAGGTGGAGAGTGAGGGCGCACAGCTGCTCCGAGCTCGCCCTGCTCCCTTGGCCGAGGTCTGTGAACCACAGTTGAGGTCTCAGCAATTCATTTTTGGCTTCCAAAGATTTCAGATAAGGTTTTGAAAAGAAATCTGGTACATTTTTGCAGAATATAGCTGGAAGATTTTTTAGATTATCTATTTATTTATGAATGTATACTATTTATAAATTTTTAAAATTAGAAATTAAAATTTATTCAAATTTATAAATATATCATTTATTTTATTATATTTCTACATATTTCTTTATTCCTCTTATGAAATTACTGAATGGAGTATCTATCTATTACCCCTGTTTTATTCTTTTAAAATCAAGAACTTTAAACATGTGAAAATCAGCAACAATCTGGTTCTACTGTGATGTTCCTGTTGAGGCAAAGACAAGCACTGAATCCTTTCACTGACCTGGATCAGATTGTTTTGGGGACTCCCCCCACCTCCAATTTGATTGTTTACTTTGCTGCTCATTTTCAGTAACATGGTGGAAACACTCTGAAATCTGCCCACATTGTCTCAGCCCTGTTGGAGAGGTACCTGAGAAATAAAGGTGATGGTTCTGGCTCACACTTTTCATTGACGTGAGTGGAAGACAGAGACAGAATGGACCTGCCTTTACCCTCCAGCCCAGTGGTTCTCCAGGTGACCAAAGCTAGGAGCATCAGCACCACCATCACCCGGGAACTTGTTAGAAAAATGCATATTCTCGGGCCCTACCCCAGAGCTGCTGAGTTAAAACTCCCGGGAACAGGGCCCCCGGAGCTCCGTGTTCAAGCCCTGCGGGTGTCCCAGCATCAGACCCACGTCTGAGAACCCCTGCTCTGGTCTGACAACCCATACTGTCTCGTGGGAGGGTGCTGTGAATTTCTGTCGAATTCTGCTGCAACTGCATTGAAGATACTACCGCGGCCTTTGAAGTTCTGATAAACTACCCTTGTCTTGAATGTGCGCTGGGAGGGCTGGACCAGGAGCCAGGAGAGCTGCTTTCTCTATCGTCACCACTAACTGATCCTGGAGGACTCCCTCACCAGGAAAGTGGAGTTTTACCATCTGCTTTTCTTGCTTTGTGTGACAGGATGATAAAATGAAACAGTGGATGTTAAAGTGGTTTGAAAATGTTAGCATGCAATGTGAAATGCAAGGCGGCGTCCATATAAGAGAGTCCCTGAAGAGCTTTACCGTGACCAGATTTCCCTGTGAACAGCCCTGTGCTTCTGCAGTTGGCTGTGTTTCTGTGCACACCCACTCACAGCTGTTAGAAATCACAGCTAACTTAGCACCTGTGAATACAGAAGATGCAATAGGTCCTAGGAACATGACAGAGAAAAAAAAAACTAGCTTTCATGAGACCCCAATCTTGGAAAATCAAATGCTTTCTAGTTTCTTCACTGTAAGGTGAAATGTTAGACATGAAAGGGAGAAGGCAAGGAGAGGGGAAGACACCCTTTTGCTTCTTAAGAAGGACCCACTATCGTGGCATTCGCGCTGACGGTGGTACCCAGTTTGCCCACAGGGTGGCAGCTGCAGACCCGGAGGCTCAGCCTCACGGCCGTCTTCTCTGCACAAGAGTGAAAAAAAAAAGAGCCTTCTTCCATTCATTCAACACCCGCGCGTTTCAGGGGGCGGTTTTGTCTTCAATTATAGAGATAATATCCCATTTGAGGAAAAGAAAGGTGGCCCTATTTCAGTTCCAGTGGTCTGTGATTGCTCATTGGGTGTTCCACGAGAAATGACTGCAGTGGACAGAAAGAGAGGCCAGTCCAAGGCCTGGCCTGTGGTTACACTTCTGTGTGGCCTTCTCTTGTTTGGTGAGAACAGCTGGACCGTTTTTTAAGGGAAATCACGACCTACCAGTTCAGCCTGAAGTTCCTAGTAATTTACTCACTGTCTCATGTGAATTCAGCCTTGAACTCCAGCACCACCCTCAGCGGCCCCCTGAGGCACTGGAGTCTTGGTGGTGGAAATTGGCAGGAAACTGAGCTCCAACGCTGTGGGGCTTTACCTTGCTCCAGGGCCTGTCAGGGGCCAGACTGAGAAGAGGAGGCTTTCCGGATAGGATAATGAAGTTCTCCTTGGGGTTTCTTTAAATTCAGATTATATAAATTAGGTGGAGATGGGCATTCTTTCTTTTTTTCTTCTTTTAATGGAAGGATAATTGCTTTACAGAATTTTGCTGTTTTCTGTCAAACCTCAACATGAATCAGCCCTAGGCATTATTTCTTTTTAAAAAAATTATTTTTAAAATTTTCTATTGGAGTATAGCTGATTAGCAATGTTGTGATGGCTTCAGGTGGACAGCAAAGGGACTCAGCCGTACACACACATGTATCCCTTCTCCCCCAAACTCCCCTCCCATCCAGGCTGCCACCTAACAAGGAGCAGAGTTCCCCGTGCTCTATAGTAGGTCCTTGTTGGTTCTCCATTTAAAATACAGCGGCGTGTCCGTGTCCATCCCAAACTCCCTAACCGTCCCTTCCCTCCATCCTCCCACTCCCATCCCCTGCAACCATGAGTTCTCATAGTTTGTGAGTATGATTCTGTTTTGTGAATAAATTCATTTGTATCGTTTCTTTTTAGATTTTGCATATAAGAGATCATATTTCTCCTCTGTCTGACTTACGAGATGCTCGTACTTACTTATGTGGAAGGACTTAGGGAAATCACAAAATTCATGAGAACGGGTTTAAAACTATTTAGAGCTTCACAGTGTTTTTCTTGGAGTCCTGTCGGACACATGCAGAGGTGTATTCTGCTCGTTCCTAATGACTTAGCTGGTCCTGCTTTGTTCCACGGGATGTACCATTTCCTCTGCCAACTCTTCCCGCCTCTTTCCCAATAACGGGCCTGTTATTCTCCCCAGCAAGTGAAAAGTGACAAGCTCTTTTATTAAAACAATCAGGACATCTATATATAAAATGTTAAAGGGATATACCCGCCTCTGAAATTATCTTATTAAGAATACCTTCATAATAATCCTTTCATTTTTTTGCAAAAGACACTACTGTAATAGCAAGGCTAGGAAGGAAACACAGCTAATTATCAAAGTGACTCATGTAGCAAGATGGAAAATCCAAGTTCCTTGTGTGTAAAAATATCTCGTGATTGACGTGTTACCAAATTTCCACAAAATCGATTTCCACGTCGTGATTTAAGGCTTTGATTGCTTTCGCTCATGGATCGCAGGAACTTTCCCGAGCAGAATGAGCATCCGGGGAGCATGCTTCCTTATGAAATGAGAAGCAGAGGCTTCTGTAGGCAGTGGGCAGGTGAGGACGCTGGCGTGAAGGAGTGCTGCCACCCCCGCCGTTTCCTGTCGGGTCTGCGAGCACTCTAGCTCTCCCTGTGGGGGCGCCGGGGAGTCACCGGGAGATTCTGAGCAGAGCAGCGGCTCTGAGCGGCTCAGGCTCTACCTGGATCTCCGTGGAGAAGGGGCCAGAGGAGGGGAAGCTGCCCGTTGGTGCCCTCTGGCTTCATTTTCCGCCGCCTCCCAGCCCTCTGCGCTTCTGGCTGTTTCCCGAGCCACCCCCGAAGCCCTGACTTGGCCCTTTTACCCAAGCAGCCTCTGCCTGGAGCCCTCTCCCCGCCAGGAGTCCACAGCCCTCCTCTCGCACCTTCTTCAGATACCAGGGTCTCTTTGAGCTCTTCCTGGTCTAAAACCTTCCCCAGCCCACCCCCGGCCCTCCCTGCCCTCTCCCCGTCTCTATCTTTCCTTGCTACTTATTGCCAGCTGTTGCATGAAGTGCAGCCAGCAGGGCAAGAGCAGTGGGATTAATGTCCCAGTAAACTCGCCATCCGTTGAAAGATCTGAAGGTAGAGAGTGCACTCCGCACGCCCAGCCCACCTGCTGTGCCCAGAGCACTCACAGTAGTCTGCAGGTGGGCAGAGTCCTCTAACCCCAGGCCTGGTTTGTCATAAAGGGTGGAACGTCCCACGGGATTTCTGGAACACCTCCTGGAAGGGAGAAACAGCATGAGGTGTGGGGGTCGTTCAGCCTCGTAATCTTAGGGTCCAGTCTGCCCCACGCAGGCTGAGAGAGAGGGTCGCTAGGCAGGCCCCCATTCTGAACCCCGAGCGCGGTCTCTGCTGAAAGCATACGGCTTTCGCAGCATCATAAAGTTGCGAGTGAGGGACCCTCTGTGTGGATTGTGGCAGACACGTGGTAGGGGGTGGTCCACTCGGAAGGGCTGGGCACCTTCACCACTGGGTCCTTGAGGCCAGTGCCTGCATCTGGCATGGGCAGGCGTCACGCGGACATTGAAGTGAGTGTCCGCCGGCCCTGCCATCTCCCTGCTGGCTCAGGGGGCACGGGAAGCAGGGGGTTGGAATCAGGTGTTGCTTCAGTGATGCCTCCACGCCGGGCCCTTCCTGGAGTCTCGCCTCACATCAAATGGAAGGAGGCTCGTAGCTCGCTCTTCAGACTGAACACTGGCCTCCAGCCACCTCTGTGTTCACAGTCCAGGCCCTGCCCAGCTCTGCACGGGGGTCAGTTGCTGGGCCGCCAGAAACCTCCTGACTCTAGGGCCTGGTATTCCCGGAGAGCCCCTCGCCCCTCAGCCACGGGCATGGCTCCTGAGCCAACTCTGGGGCCCTCGCATCCTGGCCACCCCCCAGCCCTGCTTTTCAGAGCTCCTGCCACATGAAGGATTCGGTTAAAATGTCTGCGGTGGCACCCTCTGCAGCAGGGACACTGTGGTGCCTATTTTTACTCGAATCACTCATTCTCTGCCGCCTCAGTAGGCTTACTTCCTTTGGAGCGTGACTACCTGGCTGAATCTGCCTAACCGTGCATTCCTGACTGACCTCTGTTCACGTAGAAATGATGGCTCCTTTTGTAAAGAATCTAAATTTATTTTCTCAAAATAGAAAGGAAGGTGATACCGTGCCAATTCTGCGAGGTCCTTGCTTTGCCGGATTGCAGTCCCTGAGACGTAAACAAAGGTTCTGCGTCCCCCATCAGTGGTGGGCAGCCCTTAGCTGAGACGGGAGGGCCCTGCAACAGCACCCTTGCTCCAGGGCCTCCTGACCTGCCCCCACCCGGCCCCGGGTCATCTGCCCCCCACGCACCCCCATCACAGGCCTCATTTTCCTCCCTCTTAGGGAGAGACCTGGGTTCGATCCCTGGGTTGGGAAGATCCCCTGGAGAAGGGAATGGCTACCCACTCCAGTATTCTGGCCTAGAGAATTCCATGGACCCTACAGTCCATGGGGTCGCTGGGGTCGCAAAGAGTCAGACACGACTGAGCGACTTTCACTCACTCACTCACTCAGGGAGGCCATGGCCTTACATTGTGAGTGTGGCTTTGAAGATGAACGTATCCCCCCACAAACCACTCTCCATTATCATCATTCTGAAACCAGAGCTGGAATGTTAAACAGATTTTGAGACTTTAAAAATTATTCCTTGCCAATCTTCAGAAACAAAACTCAAGTAAGAAAGCTTATCAATTGCACTTCTGTTTCTGCTCAAAAGCTCCTGAACTCGGGCTCAAAGGCCCCTTGTTCTGACCTCCCTACACGGCAGCGCGCTGGGGCCTGGCATTTGGGTGGACCCTTTATTCCCCAGGGAAGGAGGAGCAGTTTGCGAGGGGCCAGGGCAGGGGGGGGAAGGCGTGCCGCCTGGCCAGAGCAGTCTCTGAGTCCGGGGTTCTGACGGAGCACCCGGAGCCCGGGCCGCTGCTGAAAATAGTTACGGTTGCTTTTGTTTTTGGAACTTTTGCAAGAAAAGGAAATTTGTGGCGCCTGGAGAGTCTGGTTTTGGAATGCAAGCACCGGGGCTCTGAGTCAGACTTGGGCGGGACGTCATTTTCTCATTAAGGAGCAGAACATGGTTTCTTGATCCGTTTTTGCTGTCTTGATGTCTAGCTGGATTCCTGGGTGGTTGGTCAGCCTGGGCACATCTCCGCCGAGCACGGGGCCCGGCCTTGGCACCAGCCAGCAAGTCTGTGGGCCAGAGGAGGGGCTTTGGCTGCCAGGCCAGGTCGATTTTCAAGGCAGAACTGTGTGCAAAAATGCCCAGTGACACATAACTATTAAAAATTACAATTCCTGTTCTTGGGGGAAAAAGGCACAAAACACAGAAGTGTCATTGTAAGTGATATGATTTACTTCTAATCTCGTACAGTAAGAGCTAGAAAGCTGAGTTTCCTTTCCAGAAAATTCTCATCTTCAAAAAGTTTCATTTTATTACTGCTGAAGGATTTTAATTTCCAAATGAGTATGCTTAAAAAAAAAAAAAAAAGAGTTTTGGAAATCCCAGAGACAGAAGTAGAAAAAGTCACAGTGTATGATGGCAGTTCTCAAGTTCAAGGCGAGGTGAGGGAAGTTGTGCTGTGATGGCAGACTTCTTTTAGCCCATCTGTAAACTGACATTTAAGTAGAAGTCGGCAGTTTCTCTGCACCAAGTTAAAGACTGTTGTGCTGGCTAAGGGGAGGCTTATATATAAGCCTTTATAGAAGTGTATAAATATTCACTACCAACCCAAGAAAAGCAGGGAGAGTTGTGATGCGTCAGGCTTTATGGCTTGGGTAGCCGAGCTGTACTTTGAGGACCACGACCATCACAGCCGGTATGGACAGTTGACCTGCAGCGTGACTGTGCACATGGAGGGCAGGCTGTGGGGCGTGGGGGTGCGTCACAGCATGATGTAAAACCGTTAGACTAGTTATTATTGCCTAAATCTGAAGCCTGAAGCTAGAAGAGTCCTGCTGGGGAAACAATCGCGGCGAACACCGGGTCTGTTTTGGAAATGTTCTGAACCAGACGGTTAACACAGTGAGCCATTTTGTTAAAGGGCCCTCGCTCCATGTTTGGAGAGAAACACACACCCTTTTATTAGGAACGTGAAGCAAACCCTTTGAGCTGCAGCAACCTGGCGGGTACGTCTAGTTGCCAGGAATAATGAATCTGTGGAAGTCCCGGTCCTGGCAGGATCCTGGCCTCATCTGTTCTCTCCTCATCCCTTCCCCTTCTAGACTGACCAGCGGCGCCATGTCCAGAGCCGGCCGGCAGCTGGCCCTTCTCCTGTGTAGCTGCTGCCTGGCTGTGGCCATCCCAGGTGACCCGGCCGAGGAGGGCTGTCCGGCCGAGCCCCGCCAGGCTGCCCACTACGTGGCCGCCGTGTACGAGCACCGATCCTTCCTGAGTCCCGACCCGCTGGCCCTCACCAGCCGCAAACAGGCCTTGGAGCTCATGCATCGGAACCTCGACATCTATGAGCAGCAAGTGACGACCGCCGCCCGAAAGGCAAGGCGTGCTCAACAGGGTGGGCTGGCCCCGGGTCAGTGGTCCCCCGCAGCCCCTCTGGGAAATCAGACCCAGAGCGCTGAGCTGAAGGAATTAGGTGGCTCAGTTCAGTCCAGTCGCTCAGTCGTGTCCAACTCTTTGTGACCCCATGGACTGCAGCACACCAAGCCTCCCTGTCCATCACCAACTCCTGGAGTCCACCCAAACTCATGTCCATTGAGTCGGTGATGCCATCCAACCATCTCATCCGCTGCCATCCCCTTCTCCTCCCGCCTTCAATCTTTCCCGGCATCACAGTCTTTCTCAGTGAGTCAGTTTTTCACATCAGGTGGCCAAAGTATTGGAGTTTCGGCTTCAGCATCAGTCCTTCCAAAGAATACTCAGGACTGAGCTGTATCAGGGAGCTAGAGGCCCGCTACTCAGAGGGCGGTCTGCAGACCAGCAGCATCAGCCTGCCCGCCAGAGCCCGTGAGCAATGCAGAACCTGGGGCCCGTCCTAGACCTGCAGAGTCAGAATCTATAATTTTGTAAGATCCCAAGGTGATCCCTCCGGCCTGGGGGACTTGCGGGCCAGGCCCCTGGTTATCACACGTGGGGGCTGCTAAACCAACTGGGTGTCTGGCAGCTCCCACGCGCACAGAGTGGGCTGGGGTGCAGGCGGGGGCCTTGGCTCTCCTAAAGGTGCCCGCAGTAGGAAGACAGTGCAGAAACACCACAAAGCTGCCCGCCCGCTGGCCTCTCCTGCTCTCAGAGGCTTTCAGAGTCTAACTGAAGCAGGGAGCCGCCCCGGAGCGGGTTTGCTGCCTCCTGATGACGCGGGGGCCTTATTGCTGCTCCCCGTGCCAGACCCCAAGCAGCCCGAGGGCCCGGTCCAGACAGAACTGAGCCCAGCGGACAGAGCGGACTGGTGCCACCTCTGTCCCCGGGGAAGGAGGGGGGTACTGACTGGAGGGAGGGCCAAGAGGGTAGGACCAGCGGGGCTGCTGAAGGACGCCCCACGCTTGGGGACAGGTGGGGACCCCCTGGGGGCAGAGCCCCGTGCCTGTGAGGTCAGGGGCAGACCACCTGCCCAAGCAGCCGCCCGCCCCTGCACAGGGTGGCCAGCCCTGCCCGGCCACGTTCTGACGTGCAGCCTGTAGCACAGCACACTGATGTTGGAAGGGCGCCTAAAGGCCGCGTCCTGCTTCTGATGGGTGACGCTCCTCCTCTGTTCCCAACCCGACGCCCAGCCCTGTACGCCTCCAGGGCCCAGGGCTCACCGTCCACTTGAGACGGTGGAAACTCCTGGGAAAGAGCTTTCTTTCCATGAGCGACAGTCAGCCTCCCCGCCGCTGACGCCCATCGCCCTGTCCTCCGAACCCAACAGGACAGACTGAACCCTACCCACCCACCCACGCTGCCTCCCCCAGATTGCAGCCTCGCTGTCACGGCCGGGATCTCCCCCAGGCCCATCAGGATCTCCCCCAGGCCCACTGGGGGTCTCTCCCCAGGCCTGTCAGGATCTTCCCCCAGGCCCATCGGGATCTCCTCCAGGCCCATCGGGGGTCTCTCCCCAGGCCCATTGGGAGTCTCTCCCCATGCGCGTCGGGATCTGTCCCCAGGCCCATCCACAGCTCCTGGAGAGAGGCGGTTCCAGCCCTTCCCCCTGGGCTTCCTGGGCTGCCCCATACCCTGGACTGCGCACAGCTCTGTTGAGGGCAGGACGGAGCAGACCTGACTCCATTCGCAGTGTTGTCCCCAGATGAAAAGCTTTTCACAGTTACATCTCGCTGTGGGCTCGCCAGGCACTTGCTGTCAGTTGTAGCCCCCGAGCCCTTTTCGCACAGGCATACACGCTGCCAAGGCCGTGCCATCCGTGTAAGGTTAACTGATTTAACCTGATAGCAAAGCCTCCCATCTATGCCATTAAGTTTCATCGCCCCAGCCTGGGGCTACTTGGGGATGCGCACGGGCCTCCTGCGTGTCAGTCACAGTCACTTGCATCCTTCACGGCTCCTGGACACACCTTGTCTCAGTCTTCCCTGAAGTTGGTGTGAAAACATCCCAGGCCATGCCCCCAGGCCTTCTCCTGACACAGATCCATTCTCTGCACGGGGGGCGTTGGCTTGCACCGTGCTGAAATGTCACCCCCTTTCCCGCCATCCTGCCCACAAAACCACACTGAGACATTTGGCAGATGCCGTACTGAAACCCAGAGACCGTGACTGCAGTATCCCTGCCTTTTCATCACCTGCACCCGAATGAAACATGTAACATGTTTTTATTAAACGTACACTGGCTGCAGACATCATTCCATCTCTACTTGTGGTCCAGGATCAAGGATAAAGCTGTTGATTTGGTCATTTTTAGGATTTACAGACATCTTAGCTCCCCTACATGGCTATATGTGTTAAACTCACCTCTAAGACAGGTTGATGCCAAGTGTGTGTCAGAGTTTTGTATTAAAACAAGCTACAAGGGCAGGCTAACTGAAAGAGTGCTCTCTTGACAAAGGCATTTACGGTGAAGAACAGGAGTCACGCTAAAGATATCAGGCTGGGAGTTCACCTGGGTTGCCACTCGGAATTCCTCGGGAGTTCTTTGGCTCACTGGTCTATCAGGCAACTGCTCAAGCCCTTTGTCAGATGTGCAGAGCGCTTCCTAGAAGGCATCAGACCCCGAGTTCTGCCTCTGCTCCAGTCTGAGTCCTCATTCCTGGCAGGCGTGTAGTTAGGAAATGCAATTTAATATCAATAGATATACATAAGTGTTGCTTTCCAGAGGTAACCATTCAGTGCTTTCAGAGCATTAGTTTTTAATAAAGGAAAGCATTTGCCCAAGTGTAATTTGCAAACAGAAGCGTGACTCTTACACATAGAGAAGAGGTTAGAAGCGTGACTCTTACACATAGAGAAGAACGGGCATGTGTCAGAGCTTTGATCTGACTTGCAGGCCGCGTGCTGCTTCTGTGGGTGACCCTCCTCCTCTGTTCCCAACCTGACGCCCAGCCCTGTACGCCTCCAGGGCCCAGGGCTCACCGTCTGCTTGAATTCGAGGAAGAGATGTGAGTGCATCCATCAGTCAGATGAATGTGGAAATGAATCTGCGAATAGATGCAAAACTGGCTAATGCTGTCCCGTGCCGCGCTGTGCTCAGTCGCTCAGTCGCATCCGACTCTCTGCAACCCCGTGGACTGTAGCCCACCAGGCTCCTCTGCCCGTGGGATTCTCTAGGCAAGGATACTGGAGTGGGTTGCCATGCCCTCCTGTAGGGGATCTTCCCGACCCAGGGATTTAACCCAGGTTTCCCGCATTGCAGCCGGATTCTTTAGTCCTGCAGGGCAATAAGACATCATCTTTAGGGTGATGGTTTGTTAAATAGCAAAGGCAAACAGTGGCTCATTCACTAGATAAATGGTCCGCGAAGGTACTTGTCAGTCAGTACTCTGCTGTGCTGTGGAAACATGTACAGACACAACGGATGCAGACAGACACTCTTCATCTTGTTTATTTCCAAGTTTGCGAGAATTTTCCTTTCGAATGTGCAGTAAAGATGACCGAATGCATTTTCTGCTGGAGGGACTGAATTTTGCTATGATCTTTCTGGAAGGCTATTTGGGAATGTATGTTAAGAATTTAAATTTTTTTCCTAAGTTTGACACTCAGTATTTTCACTTATAAAGCTTTATGCTTATAAAGCTTTTATTTATGAAGAAATAACCAGAGCTCCAATCAAAGACTTGTGTACAGTGCTCATCCAGAAAGTGTTTTGAGTACCCTGTAGGCAGATGGGCACCACAGTTATCTCTTTATTACAAAAAGTTGGGAGCAACTCAAATGTCCAGCAACAGAGGATAAACTGTGGTGTCTTCTTAAATATTATCCAGTGTCTAATACAAGTGATGTTTCTGAAGGTGTCTTTGGAGTTTTTTTTTTTTTTTTAATAATAATTTTGTTTATTTACTTCTGGCTGCTCTGGACTCTCACTGCTGCACACAGGCTGTCTCTAACTGCGGTGAGCAGGGCCCACTCTTTGTTGCGGGCGTCTCATTGAGGTGGCTTCTCTTGTTGCGGAGCGTGGGCTGTGGGCACTCACGTTTCAGTAAATGCAGCACTCGAGCTGGATACTCGGCGCTTGCAGGCTCCAGAGACCGTTGGCCTAGTCGTCGTGGTGCCGGGGCTCAGCTGCTCTGCAGCACGGGGACCCTTCCCAGACCAGGGACTGAACCCGTCCCCTGCGTTGGCAGGCGGATTCTTACCTCCAGGAAAGTCCCGGCATCTTTGTAGTCTTGATGGTTCTGTAGTGAGAGCATCAAGATAGAAACTGTGTGTTTATTATTGTCTCAATTATATATACACACACACACACACACACACACACATATGGACAGAGAGGGGGGCAAATGAAATCAGTTAGGATGTTAGCAATTCCTATCTTCATTCTTCCTTTATAATTTCTGTTTTCCAAATGTTCTACAAATAAGCTTTCATGGGTTTTATATAGCCAGGAAAAAGTTATAAGGGTGTGCAGTGCGTTCCGGAAACCAGTGACTCAGATCGCTTGTTATTCTTGATGACTCCTGCTTGCCCAGCTGCCCTCTGCCACCACACGCCATGGCTGAGGCTCCAGGCTTGGCACCTTCAGCCCAGTAAGCAGAGAGCGGCTGCGAAGGGCACGGCCCTGTCCGTTCGGGCTGTCTCAGGTGGCTGCCATCCCCCCCGGGGCTGCCCTAGGTGTGAAGAGGCCTGTAAGGGGCCCAGGGCTCTAAGCGGAGTCTCCTAACTCCCAGGGAGAGAGACGCAAGTTAGAGCCCAGTCCTGGTTCCTATGCTGAAATCAGCTTGACCCTGACCCCCCAGCCCAGGGCGGCCCCACCTCTGCTGTGCGTTAGAGTCACCCGGGACCCTGTAGACAAGCTCTGTCCCTGGGACCCCGCTCACAGCCGACAGAAGCAGACTCTGGGCACGGGCCGCCGGATCACCCCGGAACCCCCAGCGTGTTTTCAGAAGCTCCCCTGCCTGACGGAGAAGCACAGTGAGGGCCGAAAGCCACTGGACTGCCGGTGGCGCGTGTGTTGAGCTCGGCGTTCAGGGCCTGCTGTAGTTCCCACGGCAGCCCCCAGGGCACCGCCCCCGGCTCCTAACCCCGTCCCCTCCAGCCAGGCTCACCCGTCCCCTCCGCCCCGACCAGCCCCACGCTCGTCCCTGGTTCCCTGAGAGTCAGACCCAGTGAGCCGTTCCCCTCAAGGCTCAGATCCCCGGCCCTCCGGTCCTGGTTCCGAGCAGCTGCGGGACGGCTGTCGGATGACGCGGGCTGCTTCCCAGCATCTGCTGACAGACTGTCCTGTGATGTTTTGACTTACAGGGTGCACAGATCATAGTGTTTCCAGAAGACGGCATCCACGGATTCAACTTTACAAGGACATCCATTTACCCGTTCTTGGACTTCATGCCATCTCCCCACTCGGTCAGGTGGAACCCGTGCCTGGAGCCCCACCGCTTCAATGACACGGAGGTAAGTGAGGGGCCTGGCTTCCCTCCTAAGGGGGCAGGAGGCACACAGAGCTGGGCCAGGCCAGGGGCCAGGAGCCAGGACGTGCAGAGCCCTTCGGATCCTGAAAACCAAGCCCAAGTTCCCTGTGCCCCACAGTTAGAGGACGTCCGCTACTACGAGGCCTTTACTCGCCGGAGGCTTCTGCTGGTTTCAGTCACCAAGGAATGCATGAGTATACGTTGGGACAACAGATCAAACAGAGGTTTAAAAAGCGGGCCTTCCCCGGTGGCTCAGTGGTGAAGGATCCAGCTGCAGGAGATGCAGGCTCCATCCCGGTCCAGAAAGACCCCATGTGCTGTGGAGCGGCTCCACCCATGAGCCAGCACTCAGGAGCCAGCGCTCCCAAGCCTGCACTCCGGAGCCTGGGGACCGTGGCTACCGAAGGCCAAGCCCCTAAGCCCCCGCAACGAGAAGCCTGACACTGCTGCCAGAGAGAGAGTAGCCCCCTCTCACTGCGGCTGGAGAGAAGGCCTCCCAGGGACAAAGACCTGGCACAACCAAAAGTCAATAAATAAAATTATTGTAGAAACGAAAAAAATTAAAGTCCACTTCAGCACGCCCTATCCCCCATCCTACCCTGATTTCTAGAGAAAACTATAAATGATTGGATGTACCTCCAACTATTAATATATTCTTCTCTATGCAACCAGCAGATACTGATGTCATTTTTATTTTAAAAAGTTTTTTCATTGATGTACAGTTGATTTCAGTTCAGTTCAGTTCAGTCGCTCAGTCATGTCCAACTTTGCGACCCCGTGAATCACAGCACGCCAGGCCTCCCTGTTCATCACCAACTCCCGGAGTTCACCCAGACTCACCTCCATTGAGTCGGTGATGCCATCCAGCCATCTCATCCTCGGTCGTCCCCTTTTTCTCCTGCCCCCAATCCCTCCCAGCATCAGAGTCTTTTCCAATGAGTCAACTCTTTGCGTGAGGTGGCCAAAGTACTGGAGTTTCAGCTTTACCATCAGTCCTTCCAAAGAACACCCAGGACTGATCTCCTTCAGAATGGACTGGTTGGATCTCCTTGCAGTCCAAGGGACTCTCAAGAGTCTTCTCCAACACCACAGTTCAAAAGCATCAATTCTTCGACTCTCAGCTTTCTTCACAGTCCAACTCTCACATCCATACATGACCACTGGAAAACCATGTGTTAATTTCTGCTGTACAGCAAAGTGGTTCATTTACACGTACACTGTTCTTTATGTTCTTTCTCACTTTGGTTTATCACAGGATATTGAGTATGGTTCCCGGAGCTATACAGCAGGAGCTCGTCTGTCTGTTTTATAGACAGCAGTTTGCACCTGCTGCCCCCACACTCCCGGTCCGCCTCTCCCGCAGCCCGCACCCCACCGCCCCAGCCGCTGCACGTCTGTCCTTTGTATCTGTGGGTCTGCTTCTGTTTCATCCAGTGAAGTCGCTCAGTTGTGTCCGACTCTTTGTGACCCCATGGACTGTAGCTTACCAGGCTCCTCCATCCATGGGATTTTCCAGGCAAGAACACTGAAGTGTGTGGCCATTTCCTTCTCCAGGGGACCTTCCCGACCTGGGGATTGAACCAAGGTCTCCCGCTTTTCCGTCAGAGCTGCCCGAGAAGCCCTGTTTCAGAGATAAGTTCATTTGTGTCCTATTTTACATTCCACATCAGAGTGATGGCGCGTGGCGCTTATCTCTCTCTTTCTGACCCACCTCACTTCCTCTGATCATCGCTTGCGTCCGTCCCTGCTGTGTTACATGGCGTTACTCGATTCTCATGGCTGAGTAACATCCCACTGGGTATGCGTCCCGCATCTTCTTTATCCCGTTGTCAGTCAATGGACGCCTAGGTTGCTTCCGTGTCTTGGTTACTGTGAGTAGTGATGCTGTGAACGTCGGGGAGCGTGTATCTTTCGGGAGTAGTCTTCTGCAGGTACACGCCCAGGAGTGGGCTTGCTGGGTCATCTGGCTGTGCTGGATCTTGGTTGCTGCACGTGGGATCTTTGTTGTGTCCGGCGGGACCTTTCCTTGCAGCACAGAGACTCTCTAGCTGCCGCTCACGGGCTCACTAGTCATTGCACACTAGTCGCGGGCTTAGTTGCTCCGTGGCCTGTGGAATCCTAGTTCCTCAACCAGCGATCACACCCACATTCCCTGCATTGCAAGGCAGAGTCTTAACCACTGGGCCACCAGGGAAATCCCTTTGGTTTTTTTAGGAACCTCCATACGTTTTTTCCATGGGGATGGTCTTGATCCCTGTCTCTTGTACAATGTCACAAACCTCATTCCATAGTTCATCAGGCACTCTATCTATCAGATCTAGGCCCTTAAATCTATTTCTCACTTCCACTGTATAATCATAAGGGATTTGATTTAGGTCATACCTGAATGGTCTAGCGGTTTTCCCTACTTTCTTCAATTTGAGCCTGAATTTGGTAATAAGGAGTTCATGATCTGAGCCACAGTCAGGTCCTGGTCTTGTTTTTGTTGACTGTATAGAGCTTCTCCATCTTTGGCTGCAAAGAATATAATCAATCTGATTTCGGTGTTCACCATTTGGTGATGTCCATGTGTAGAGTCTTCTCTTGTGTTGTTGGAAGAGGGTGTTTGCTATGACCTGTGCATTTTCTTGGCAAAACTCTATTAGTCTTTGCCCTGCTTCATTCCGCATTCCAAGGCCAAACTTGCCTGTAACTCCAGGTGTTTCTTGACTTCCTACTTTTGTATTCCAGTCCGCTATAATGAAAAGGACATCTTTTTTGGGTGTTAGTTCTAAAAGGTCTTGTAGGTCTTCATAAAACCATTTAACTTCAGTTTCTTCAGCATTACTGGTTGGGTCATAGACTTGGATAACTGTGATGTTGTATGGTTTGCCTTGGAGACAAACAGAGATCATTCTGTCATTTTTGAGATTGCATCCAAGTACTGCATTTCAGACTCTTTTGTTGACCATGATGGCTACTCCATTTCTTCTGAGGGATTCCTGCCCACAGTAGTAGATATAATGGCCATCTGAGTTAAATTCACCCATTCCAGTCCATTTTAGTTCGCTGATTCCTAGAATGTCGACATTCACCCTTGCCATCTCTTGTTTGACCACATCCAATTTGCCTTGATTCATGGACCTGACATTCCAGGTTCCTATGCAATATTGCTCTTTATAGCATCATATCTTGCTTCTATCACCAGTCACATCCACAACTGGGTATTGCCTTTGCTTTGGCTCCCTCCCTTCATTCTTTCTGGAGTTATTTCTCCACTGATCTCCAATAGCATATTGGGCACCTACTGACCTGGGGAGTTCCTCTTTCGGTATCCTATCATTTTGCCTTTTCATACTGTTCATGGGGTTCTCAAGGCAAGAATACTGAAGTGGCTTGCCATTCCCTTCTCCAGTGGACCACATTCTGTCATGCAAAAAAGCAAAATGGCTGTCTGGGGAGACCTTACAAATAGCTATGAAAAGAAGAGAGGCAAAAAGCAAAGAAGAAAAGGAAAGATATAAGCACCTGGTTGAAGAGTTCCAAAGAATAGCAAGAAGAGATAACAAAGCCTTCTTCAGCAATCAATGCAAAGAAATAGAGGAAAAGAACAGAATGGGAAAGACTAGAGATCTCTTTAAGAAAATTAGAGATACCAAGGGAACATTTCATGCAAAGATGGGCTCGATAAAGGACAGAAATGGTATGGAGCTAACAGAAGCAGAAGATATTAAGAAGAGGTGGCAAGAATACATGGAAGAACTGTACAAAAAAGATCTTCCCGACCCAGATAATCATGATGATGTGATCATTCATCTAGAGCCAGACATCTTGGAATGTGAAGTCAAGTGGGCCTTAGGAAGCATCACTACGAACAAAGCTAGTGGAGGTGATGGAATTCCAGTTGAGCTGTTTCAAATCCTGAAAGATGATGCTGTGAAAGTGCTGCACTCAATATGCCAGCAAATTTGGAAAACTCAGCAGTGGCCACAGGACTGGAAAAAGTCAGTTTTCGTTCCAATTCCAAAGAAAGGCAATGCCAAAGAATGCTCAAACTACCGCACAATTGCACTCATCTCACATGCTAGTAAAGTAATGCTCAAAATTCTCCAAGCCACACTTCAGCAATACGTGATCTGTGAACTCCCTGATGTTCAAGCTGGTTTTAGACAAGGCAGAGGAACCAGAGATCAAATTGCCAACATCTGCTGGATCATGGAAAAAGCAAGAGAGTTCCAGAAAAACATCTAATTCTGCTTTATTGACTATGCCAAAGCCTTTGACTGTGTGGATCACAAGAAACTGTGGAAAATTCTGAAAGAGATGGGAATACCAGACCACCTAACCTGCCTCTTGAGAAATCTGTATGCAGGTCAGGAAGCAACAGTTACAACTGGACATGGAACAACAGACTGGCTCCAAATAGGAAAAGGAGTCCGTCAAGGCTGTATATTGTCACCCTGTTTATTTAACTTCTATGCAGAGTACATCATGAGAAATGCTGGACTGGAAGAAACACAAGCTGGAATCAAGATTTCCAGGAGAAATATCAATAACCTCAGATATGCAGATGACACCACCCTTATGGCAGAAAGTGAAGAGGAGCTAAAAAGCCTCTTGATGAAAGTGAAAGAGGAGAGTGAAAAAGTTGGCTTAAAGCTCAACATTCAGAAAACGAAGATCATGGCATCTGGTCCCATCACTTGATGGGAAATAGATGGGGAAACAGTAGAAACAGTGTCAGACTTCATTTTTTGGGGCTCCAAAATCACTGCAGATGGTGACTGCAGCCATGAAATTAAAAGATGCTTACTCCTTGGAAGAAAAGTTATGACCAACCTAGATAGTATATTCAAAAGCAGAGAGATTACTTTGCCGACTAAGGTCCGTCTAGTCAAGGCTATGGTTTTTCCAGTAGTCATGTATGGATGTGAGAGTTGGACTGTGAAGAAGGCTGAGCGCTGAAGAATTGATGCTTTTGAGCTGTGGTGTTGGAGAAGACTCTTGAGAGTCCCTTGGACTGCAAGGAGATCCAACCAGTCCATTCTGAAGGAGATCAACCCTGGGATTTCTTTGGAAGGAATGATGCTAAAGCTGAAGCTCCAGTAGTTTGGCCACCTCATGAGAAGAGTTGACTCATTGGAAAAGATTCTGATGCTGGGAGGTACTGGGGGCAGGAGGAGAAGGGGACGACCGAGGATGAGATGGCTGGATGGCATCATGGACTCTATGGAGGTGAGTCTGAGTGAACTCTGGGAGTTGGTGATAGACAGGGAGGCCTGGTGTGCTGCAGTTCATGGGGTCGCAGAGAGTCGGACACGACTGAGCGACTGAACTCAACTGAAATGAACATACGTTTCCCACAGTCGCCACGCCAGTTTACATTCCCACCCAGTGTGGTGCGTTCTCCTTCCTCCATACCCTCTCCAGCAATTGTTATTTGTAGACTTTTAATGATGGCCATTCTAACTGGAGCTAGGCACCACTTCATTGTAGTTTTGATTTGCCTTTCTCTAATAACTAGCAATGTTGAACGTCTTTTCCTGTGCCTGTTGGCCATCTGTACGTGTCTCCTTTGGAGAAACGTCTGTTTAGGTCTTCTGGCCATTTTTCAATTGTGTTTTTGTTGCCGTTCCATTGTATGAGCTGTTTGTATATTTTGGAAATTGAACCATCGTCTCTCACATCATTTGCAATATTTTCTCCTGGTCCATAGGCTGACTTTGTGTATTGTGTCCTTGGCTGTAGAAAAGCTGTTTGATTAGGTCCCATTTGTTTGACTTTGCGTTTTTTTCCCTCAGCTTGGGAGACTGACCTAAGAAGCATTGGTACAATTCACGTCAGGAAATGTTTTGCCTACATTCTCTTCTAGGAGTTTTACGGTGTCATGTCTTATATTTAAGTCTTTAAGCCATTTTGAGTTTACTTTGTGTATGGCGTGAAGGTCATTGATGTACTTACATGTGGCTGTTTGACTTCCCCAACACTGCTTCCTAAAGAGACTGGCTTTTCTCTGTTGTATATTCTTGCCTCCTCTGTCGAAGGTTAGTTGACAATAGGTATGTGGGTTTATTTCTGGGCTCTCTCTTCTGTTCCACTGATCCATGTTTATTTTTGTGCTAAGACCACAGTGTTTTAATTACCGTAGCTTTGTAGTCTTGTCTAAAGTGTGCGAGGGTTATGCCTCCTGCTTTATTCTTTTTCTTCAGTATCGCTTTGACAATTCTGGGTCTTTTATGGTTCTATATGAATTTTAGGGTTATCTGTCCAAGTTCTGTCAAAAATGTGAATAATTTGACAGGGATCACATTAAATCTGTAGATTGCTTTGGGTAGTATGGCCATTTTAACAAAATTAATTCTTCCAATCTAAGAGCATGGAATATCTTTCCATTTCTTTAAATCATCTCTAGTTTTCTTTCTTAATGTTTTGTAATTCTCAATATATAAGTCTTTCCTGACCTCCTTGGTCAGGTTTATTCCTGAGTATTTTTATTTTATTGAAACAATTTTAAGAGTTTTTTTTTCTAACATTTCCTTTTTGATAATTTATTTTCAGTGTAGAGAAATGCAACTGATTTCTGCACATTAATCTTGTATCCTGCTACCAGACTGAAGTTGTTTATCAGTTCTAGTAGCTTTTGTGTGGATCTTTAGGGTTTTTTAAAAAATATGGTATTGGGCTTCCCTGGTGGCTCAGAGGTAAAGAATCTGCCTGCAATGCAAGAGACCTGGGTTGGATTCCTGGGTCAGAAAGATCCCTGGGAGAAGAGAATGGCTGCCCACTCCAGTATACAGTATCATGTCATCTGCGTATAATGACAGTTTTACCTCTTGCCTTCCAATTTGGATGCCTTTTTTTTTTTTTATTTTTTCCCTTGTCATTGCTGTGAATGGCTTTCTAATACTATGTTGAATACAAGTGGTGAGAGTGGGCATTTTTGTCTTGTTCCAGATTTCAGCAGGAAGGCTTTCAGCTTGTCACCATTGAGTGTTCTATCGGCTGTGGGTTTGTCATAAGTAGCTTCTATTATGTTGAGATATGTTCCCTCTCTCTCTCATCTCTACTTGGGTGAGAGGTTTTTTTTTTTTTTTTTCATGAACAGATGTTGAATTTTATCAAAAAGCTCTTTCTGCGTCTGTCAAGATGATCGTGTGGTTTTTGCTTCTGGTTGGTGTGACGTATCACATGTTGATTTGCGTACACTGAACCATCCTTGTGACCCTGGGTTGTGACCCTAGGAAGAATAGCCCAGTTGTGGTATATGATCTTTTTTATGTGTTGTTGGATTCAGCTTGCTAATACTTTGTTGAGAATTTTTCCATCTATATTCATCAGAGACATTGGCCTGTACTTTTCTTTTTTGGCAGCGTCTTTGGTTCTAGTATCAGGGTGATGCTGGCTTCCTAGAGTGTCTTTGGGAGTGGCCCCTCCTCTTTGGTCTTTCAGAATAACTTGGGGAGGGTCAGTATAAGTTATTCTTTGTGCGTTTGGTAGAATTCTCCAGTGAAACCGTCTGGTCCTGGACTTTTGTTTGTAGGAAGGTTATTTTTTAAAATTATAGATTATATTTCACTTGTTGTCATCAGTCTGTTCAAATTGTCTATTTCTTCTAGCTTCGGTTGTGGTGGGCTGTGTGTTTCTAGAAACTTGTCCGTTTCATCTAAGTTGTCTAGATTGTTAGCACATAATTGCTCATAGTATTTTCTCCCAGTCTATTTCTGTGGTATCAGTTGTTATCTCTTCTTTTCCCTTCTTTTGTTTATTTGGGGTCCTCTCTCTCTTTTTCTCTCTTGTTTTTGTTGAGGTTGGCTAGAGATTTGTTGATTTTGTTCAGCCTTTCAAAAGACCAGCTCTTGGTTTTATTGATTTTTTTCTGCTGTTGTTTTAATCTTTATTTATTTCCTGTCTCATCTTTATTACTTCCTTCCTTCTAATGCCTTTAGGGCATATATATAGCATCTTATTTCTTTGTTTCTGGCTGTGCTGGGTCCCGCTGCTGTGGGTTTTCTCTGGCCGTAGTGAACAGGGGCTCCTCTCTGACCACAGTGTGCAGGATCCTCCCTGCAGCGGCTTCTCTGACTGCGGAGCCTGGGCTCTAGGGCGTGCAGCCTTCAGCAGCTGTGGCACGTGGCTCAGTAGTTGCAGTCCCCGGGCTCTGGAGTGCAGGTTAATCGTTGTGGCCCACAGGCCCAGTTGCTCCACGGATGTGGGGTCCTCTGTGAACCAGGGCTGGAACCCATGTCTCCTGCACTGGCAGGTGACCTCCCTATCCCTGAGCCACCAGGGGGGCCTCTGACTTTAGGTGTTGTTTGTTCTTTTTCTCATTCTTTTAGGTGATGAGTCAGATTGTTTATTTGAGCTTGTTCTTGTTTCTGAGGAAGGCTGGCATCACTATGAGCGTCCCTCTGAGGACTGCTTTTCTGCATCCCGCAGGTTTCGTATGGTTGTGTTTTCATTGTCATTTGCTTCGAGGTATTTTTAAGATTCTTCTTTGATTTCATAATTGATTGACCCTTTGGTTTTTGATAGCTTGTTGTTTAGTCTCCACATAACCATTTTTTTTCTCGTTTCTTTTTCTGTGGCTGATTTCTAATCTCATGCCGCTGTGGTCAGAAAAGATGCTTGAAATAATTTATGTCTTCTTACATTTCTTAAGGCTTATTTTGTGCCCTCGTATGTGGTCAATCCTAGAGAATGTTCAATGTGCACTTGAAAAGGATTTTTTTTTTTAATGTAAGGTCCTAAAAATATCAATTAAGTTTAACTGTTCTATTGTATCATTTAGGATCTCTGTGCCTTGATTTTCTGCCTGGAAGACCTGTCACTGATGTGAGGGGGATGCTAGTATGCCGCTACTATTGCGTTCCTGTCAGTCTCTCCCGTTACGTCTGCGTTTGTTTTGTGCATTTGGGTGATCCTATATTGGGTGCGTGCATGTTGACAAGTGTAATATCCTCTTCTTGCACTGATTGTTTTCTCATTATATAGTGTCCTTCTTTGTCTTTCTTTATGGTCCTTGTTTTAAAATCTATTTTGTCTGCTAAGAATATTGTGACCCTCATTTTCTTGTCATTTCCATACGCATAAAATATATTTTGCCATCCCCTCAGTTTTTTGTTTTGTTTTTTCTTAACTTCTCTTTATTTGGCTGTGCTAGGTCTTAGTTACAGCATGCAGGATCTAGTTCCCTGACCAGGGATGGAACCTAGGGCTCCTGCATTGGGAGCGAGGAATCTTAGCCACTGGACCACCAGGCAAGTCCCCACCCCCACTTTCAATCTGTATATGTCCTTCCTCCTAAAATGAGTCTCTAGTGAAGTGAAGTCGCTCAGTCGTGTCTGACTCTTTGCGACCCTGTGGACTGTCACCCACCAGGTTCCTCCGTCCATGGGATTCTCCAGGCAAGAATACTGGAGTGGGTTGCCATTTTCCTTCTCCAGGGGATCTTCCTGACCCAGGGATCAAACCCAGGTCTCCCACATTATAGACAGATGCTTTAACCTCTGAGCCACCAGGGAAGCCCCAAATGAGTCTCTAGTAGGCAGCGTATTGTAAGCACTATTTTTTTAACTCAATCTGCAACTGTTTCTTTTGATTGGAGCATTCAGTCCATTGACGTTTAAGGTAATTATTGATAGATATGTATTCATTGCCATCGTAGACTTTGTTTTCTAGTTGACCTTTTGATTTCTTTTTTGTTCCTTTTTCTTCTTCTTTTGTGATTTGATGATTTTCTTTTTGTGTTATACTTACGTTCTTTTGTTTTTCTGTGAATCTATTGTATGTTTTTGATTTGCGGTCACCCTGTTTTTCAAGTATGTTAACCCCTCCCTACATCTACTTGCATTAGACTTATAGTCACATGGGCTGAAACACATTCAGAGAAAAAATATCTACTTTTTCTTACTCTCCTCCCCAACATGTTATGATTTTCATGTCCTCTCTTACATCTTCGTGTTTATTCTTTTGCTGTTCATTGCCTTCACAAAATTTTTGATTTTAAAAAAAAAAAAAACCTGTATGATAGTTTATTGAAGTGATTTACTTTCCAGTTGTGATTTTGTCTTTTCCATAGATTCTTGCTTCTTTTCTATCTAGAGAAGACCTTTCAATATTTCCTTTAGGGTAGGTTTAGTATTGCTGTATTCTCTTAGTTTTTTGCTTGTCTGAGAAATTATTTCTCTCTCCTTCTATTCTAAATGATAATCTTGCTGGGTAGACTATCCTGTGAAAAGTGAAAGTGAAAGTCGCTCAGTTGTGTCCGACTCTTTGCGACCGTGTGGACTGAAGTCCGTGGAATTCTCCAGGCCAGAATACTGGCGTGGGTAAACGTTCCCTTCTCCAGGTGATCTTCCCAACCCAGAGATCAAACCCAGGTCTCCCACATTGCAGGCACATTTTTTACCAGCTGAGCCACCAGGGAAGTGCAGATTTTTCCCTTTTAAGACTTTTTAAAAACTCTTAAGACTCTTTTTTGAGTGTATCTTACTGCTCCCTTCTGGCCTGCAACTTTTTTGTAGAGAAAGAAAGAAAGAAACGGAAGTTGCTCACTTGTGTCAGACTCTTTGCAACCCCATGGACTGTAGCCCACCAGCCTTCTCCATCTATCAGATTTTCCAGGCAAGAATACTGGAGTGGGTTGCCATTTCCTTCTCCAGGGGGTCTTCCTGACCCAGGGATTGAACCCAGGCCTCCAGCATTGCAGGCAGACTCTTTACCATCTGAGCCACCAGGGAAGCCCAACAACACTGGAGTGGGTAGCTTATCCCTTGTCCAGG
This sequence comes from Ovis canadensis, assembly GCF_042477335.2. NCBI lineage: Eukaryota > Metazoa > Chordata > Mammalia > Artiodactyla > Bovidae > Ovis > Ovis canadensis. The sequence continues at coordinate 276,304,606 of NC_091245.1, forward strand.
AGATCTTCCCGACCCAGGAATCAAACAGGGGTCTCCTGCACTGCAGGCAGACGCTTTACCCTCTGAGCCACCAGTGAAGCCCATTTCTGTAGAGAAATTAGCTGATAGCCTTAGGAGGTTCCCTTGTAGTTGATTCTGTTTTTCTCTTGCTGCCTTTAGAATCCTCTCTTTATCTTTGACTTTTGTCATTTTAATTATAGAATGTCTTGGTGCAGGTCTGTTTCCGTTCGCCTTGTTTGGGACTCTCTCTGCTTCCTATATCTGGCATTCGTTTCTTTCTTTCGTTTTGGGAAGTTTTCAGCCATAATTTCTTCAAAGAAATTTTTGGTCCCGTTTTGTCTTTCTCCTCCCTCTGGAGTCTCTATCATGCTTAGATTGGCACACATTATATTATCCCATGTGTACACGTGTGCTCAGTCGCTCAGGCATGTCCCACTCTTTGCAACGCTGTGGACTGTAGCCCACCAGGCTCCTCCCTCCATGGGCGCCTCCAGGCAGGAATCCTGGAGTGGGTTGCCATGCCCTCCTCCAGGGGATCCTCTCAACCAGGGATCAAACCCATGGTTCTTGTGTCTCCTGCATTGCTCCTTACCACTAGCGCTGCCTAGGAAGCCCGTATTATCCCCTAGACCCTTACATTGCTTTCATTTTTTTTTTTCTTTTTATTTGACTTTCTGTCTGCCCTTCTGATTGGGTGATTTCCATTATTCTGTCTTCCAGGTACTTATTCATTCTTCTGCATTATTTAATCTGCTATTCATTGCCTTTAGCTCAGCTTTTGTCTGGACAAGTGAGTTTCCTAATTTTTCTTGGCTCCTCTTTATAGCTTCTAGGTCCTTTTTATGGTAATCTGCATTTTTATCAGTCGCTCTTCTTAATTCCTTCAGTATTTTCATTATCTCCTTCCTGAATCCCGTGGATATTAGGCTAATGAGGTCTGTTTCATTGTTTGTTCTTTCAGAGGAATTCTCTTGATCTTTTAATTGGGAATGGTTCCTCCGCTGTATTTGACTTATATTTCTCTTGCTCTGTGAGTTTAGGAGAAACAGTGATCTGCTGTGGTCTTGGAGGTCTAGTCTAGCTTTATGGGGCAGCCTCCCTGGGTAGCCTGTGTGGGTTTCGTATTTTTGGTGTGAGGGCTGTCTTTGGTATAGATGTCTGCTGTTCTTCCCTCGGTCTATATTGCTCATTATCCCCTGGATAGGAGGTATGACAGGCGTCGTGGTGGCCAGAGCCTGCGCTGGATGTTGAGCAGGGCCTCCCCTTTGCTCAGTGGTTGTCACTGCCCACTGGGGGCCAGATCTGCTCCCAAACTGTTGGAGCAGAAGCCCCCAGACCCATTTCTGAGCTGGGGTACGAGGGAGCCAGGGAGCTGAGGTGGGGGTGGAGCACTCCTGCTGGGAGAGAGCCACTAAGTGTTCCTCTGCCAGCGCCGTCCTCCCTGAGTGTGCTCTGTGGTGTCACCCGTCACCTGTCACGCAGGCATACGAAGCCTTCTGCTCTTGGCACTGCTCTCAGCTCCTTCTCAACCACGGGAACACAGGCAGCCTGCCCTGGCGTCCCTCGGGTGGCGTTCTCACAAGGCCAGCGCAGCTTCGCTGAAGTCGGGCATCCCGAGCACAGTGGTTGCACACCTGGACCTGCTGTGGAGCCTGTGGAAGCAAGCCGCAGCCTGCCCAGCCCCTGTGTGCGTGTCCCCACAAGCACACGGTCGCTAAGGCCGGACCTGTCCCAGGCCCGGGAGCTGCCCACTGGGATGTCCCAGGGGCACTGAGCTCACAGAGCCGGCAGTGGTGGGGTGACCCCGCACAGTGGCGGGGGGAGGGCTTGGATTCCTGCCTCTGCACACGGGCAACCCACGGGTGCTCCTGCAGAACCACAGAGGCAGCGCTGTCATCAGCACTCATGGAGACAGAGGCTGCTGTGGTGGACCCACCCCGCTGTTTGGGCCGTGTGCATTAACAGCGGGGTTTTGATGGCAGTGCAAGACCTCCATGAGCGTGCCAAGACTGAGGCTCCTATGGCAGGCCCTCTCTCGCCTTGCATGCTTGTTAACAAAGGCTCTTCACTTCTGTGGCAGGCCCAGCCTTCCTCTGCATGCACCCCTGCCCCCTCACCATGCTCCAGCCCCCTCAGGCTGTCTGCGTGCAGCCCACCGCAGTCCTGCTCCTCGGGCTGTCCTCTGAAGCCTGAGTTTCAGCACCCAGCCCCACTGCAGACATCGGTGGACGTGTGTCTCTAGCGCAGGCTGGTGGCTGGACCGTCTGTGCAGGCCTCTCTGCTCTGTCTTCCCAGCCTGGTGGCTGGACCATCTGTGCAGGCCTCTCTGCTCTGTCTTCCCAGCCTGGTGGCTGGACCGTCTGTGCAGGCCTCTCTGCTCTGTCTTCCCAGCCTGGTGGCTGGACCATCCATGCAGGCCTCTCTGCTCTGTCTTCCCAGCCTGGTGGCTGGACCGTCCGTGCAGGGCTCTCTGCTCTGTCTGCTCAGGCTGGTGGCTGGACTGTCCGTGCAGGCCTCTCTGCTCTGTCTGCCCTGGGCTGGTGGCTCGGCTCGCCTCTGAGCCCCTGAAGCTCCCTTTCTGTCTTGGACTGAGCTCCCCGTTGGTGAAGGGGCTTCTCAGAGTGCGGGACCCTTTCCTCTTTCACAGCTACTTCTCAGGGGTGCAAGTCCCATCCCAATCCACCCCCACCCCTGCTTTTTTTTCTTTTGTTCTACCCGGTGTGTGGAGATTTCTCTTACGATTTTGGGTGTTTGAGATGGTCTGCCAGCATTCAGCAGGTGTTTTGTGAGAATTATTCCAGATGGAGGTGTATTTTGATGCGTTTGTGGGAGGAGGTGAGCTCCACATCCCCCTATTCTGCCACGTTGATTGGACCGCCCCCCCAGGATAAACACTTTTAAAATAGCTTTTTCAAGAACACTGTTTTCCCTTTAAAGGACTTTGTTGCACTTTGTATCCCCAGTAATAGCACACGAGTACCTGTTTGCCCATCCTTTGGTCAGTGAGATAGAACAGTCTTTTTAATTTTTGCCAGTCTTATGGAGGTGAGAAATGATACCTCATTATCGTATTAATTCGTGTGTCCTTCCTACTAAAGAGACTGAGCGTCTCCTCAGGCGTTCGTCGGCCGTTTGTATTTGCTTGTCTGTAAGCCGCTTGTTCGTATTCTCTGCGTGCTTTCAGTGATGGTTGCTTTTTTCTTATTGATTTATGATAGCTGTTTATATATTATGGACATAATACAGGTGCTATTCTAAACTTACAAGAAGAAGGCAGGGTTTAAAACTTCCTTTGTTCACACTTTTATTTCCCCCTCTAGGTCCTCCAGCGCCTGAGTTGTATGGCTATGAAGGGAGAGATGTTCCTGGTGGCCAATCTTGGGACAAAGCAGCCTTGTCATAGCAGTGACCCAGGGTGCCCGAGTGACGGCAGATACCAGTTTAACACAAACGTTGTGTTCAGCAGTAATGGAACCCTGGTTGACCGCTACCGCAAACATAACCTCTATTTTGAGGCCGCGTTCGATACCCCTCTGGAGGTGGATCACGTGGTCTTCGACACCCCCTTTGCTGGCAAGTTCGGCGTCTTCACTTGCTTTGACATATTGTTCTTTGACCCTGCTGTCAGGCTTCTCAGAGACTCTGAGGTGAAGCATGTTGTGTATCCGACTGCCTGGATGAACCAGCTCCCACTCTTGGCAGCCATTCAGATTCAGAGAGGTTTCGCCATCGCCTTTGGCATCAACCTTCTGGCTGCGAACATCCACCACCCATCTCTGGGGATGACGGGAAGTGGCATACATGCCCCTCTGAAGTCCTTTTGGCACCACAACATGGAAAGCCCTGAAGGTCACCTCATAATTGCCGAGGTAGCCAAAAATCCACCGGGTCTCGTCAGTACAGGGAACGCCACAGGGAAAATGGACCCATCCCATAGGAAGTTTTTAGAACTCTTGGCAGGGGATCCCTACTCAGAGAAGGATGCCCAGGACGTCCATTGTGATGGAGCCCCCAAATCAACCACGAATGCCTCTCCCACGTTTAACTCTGAGATGATGTATGACAATTTCACCCTGGTTCCCGTGTGGGGGAGGGAAGGCCACCTCCACGTCTGTGCAAACGGCCTCTGCTGCCATCTGCTCTACCAGAGGCCCACCGTGTCGCAGGAGCTGTATGCCTTGGGGGTCTTCGATGGTCTTCACACCGTGCATGGCACCTACTATGTCCAAGTCTGTGCCCTGGTCAAGTGTGGGGGTCTTGGCTTTGACACGTGTGGGCAGGAGATCACAGAGGCCACGGGGATGTTCGAGTTTCACCTGTGGGGGAACTTCAGTACTTCTTATATCTTTCCAATGCTTCTGACCTCGGGGATGACGCTGGAAACCCCTGACCAGCTGGGCTGGGAGAGTGATCACTATTTCCTGAAGAAGAGGGGACTGTCATCTGGGCTGGTGACGGCAGCTCTCTACGGGCGTTTGTATGAGAAGGACTAGGGGTCCTTCTCATACACACACTGGCACAGGCTGAAGCTCACAGCAGTGGGACCACCTCTGCCCGAGAGCCCATCGGGGAGGCGTGGGAGGAGGCAGGGAGACAGGCTGCGCCAGGGTCTTTCCCTCTTAGGTGGAAATTAGTGAGGTATTTTCTGGTATTTTATACTCGCGTTTCTATTTTTCAAGCCATTTCTTCCTGCTGCAGATCTCTCGTCACACAGCTGTTTTAAGAGCTCAAACAAAAATAAACGTCAGTTTATATTTCACATGTCCACAAGACGGCTAGTGCTGTGTGTTGTGTGTGTTTTTCCTTGTTGTTGATCAAGTGACACCCAGGATATATGGGTATTTCACAAGCCTCAAACATTATCGAGGGTAAGAACACTCAAAGCAAAAGCCATCTTAGAATGGCTGCCGTGGGGACCAGAATTCGGACCGATCACGCCACAGCCACCAGCGGCCTCAGCAATGTGGAGCCTGAGGCAGCTTTTAAAACCAGGGGGGGAAGCTTTTCTCAAACTTGCCTTCGGAATGTGTCAGGCAGGACTCAGCATAACTGGAAAGAAAGAGGGCTGTGCCCCGGAGAGAGAGAGGCTGGAAAAAGTGCCGAGGAGAGGGCAGCGAAGGGAACAGATGAGTAATAGGATTCCTGGGCACAGCGTGTCTCATCTAGGGATTCCAGGCACGTCAATAAATCACGCTGGCTCTGGGCAAGCGCCTTCTGGCTGCTCAGCTGTGAGGGATGGAGCAATGCTGTGAACTTAGGGCCTTCTCCTTGCAGGCAGGTGGTCGGAGCAGCCTGGGGCTGGCGCACACAGACTTCATCCAGTCACTGGACAGGTGTCTTTGGAGAGCCCACCACAGATAGAGCAGGACCTCCCACAGAGTGAACTGCGGAAGCAGGATCGTATTCAGTGTGTGAAGGCCGTTTTCAGGCCGCTGGTTTCGGTACTTCTTGTGTCCAACATTTCCAAGTTGTTTTGACTCTCTGCCTAGTAATTATCTCAGATCATTTTTAAAGTGGAGAATGGATAGGTTTGTTTTTTTTTTTTTAAAGAAAATGGATAGTTAGCTTTCTGTGATTTTCCTCTTCAAGGTATAGCTAGTTTCATCTCCATTATAAATTAGGTGTTTTAAAGCAGTATGTGCATATATATATATAATATAATTAATTAGAATTACACAAAGTAAAAAATGAGATTCTTTGCCCATCTCCCAGTGTGGCCTTCCGGACCCTTCTCTGGCTCTCAGGCAGGATAAGAAAGCGCACAGATCCTAGGGTCAGACTGCCGTTGCTTTCTTGGCCTCCTGGTTTACACTTCCCCACACAGACCTCGCCTATTTATTTGACCTTGTTGTGCCCATTTTCCTGTGCGTGGAATGTGTGTTGAATCATTCACGTGGGAAAGAAGCGAAGACCCACTGACTCACTGCCTGCTTGCAAAGGCCTGGAATGAATCAGGCCGGCCTTCAGGGAATTTGCAGAGGCAAATCAGGATTCCCGAGGAAACCCAGGAGGTCCCCCTGGAACGGAACAGGGACCTCTCCCACCAGATGCTGGCGCAGACCCGGGAAGGGTGAGCTGGCGGCGCCACGCAGCTCCGGATGTGGCCATGGCCACCGCCCCAGGGAAGCAGAAATCATCTCAGAAATGCACATCTTGCTTCCTGCCGAGATGATTCAGATCAGCTCGAGAGAGACAGAGGCCAGGCCTGCAGCAGTCTGGTGCAGCTCCTTCACCAGCAGACGTTTCTGAGGCACCTGCTGGAGGCACCTTCTGCCCCCGTGAGCAGAGCACCGAGAATGTTCCCCGAGCTACTATCTACTGAGGATTCAGAACGAGATGCAAACAAAGCAGAAACAAGGGGGGCGGGGGGCGGGGAGTTCCACGACGAAAAGCAGTTGCCAGATGGCAGGGCAAAGCGGAGGGTAGGGGAAATGAGCAGAATAAATCATTTTCAAGATAGAAAAGAAAAAAAAGCCCTCATGACTCATGGTCGTGACGTGCTTTTGTGAGTTGCGATCCGGAACTCAGGAAGCAAACGGTGATCCGGACCACCGCAGAGAGGCGGGACGCCCCGGGCGGAATCGGGCTTGGGGGAAGTGGCCAGTCCTCGCGGTTTCTCCTGAAGCTGCAGCTGGGCCTGTCTGCGGTTTTCCTCCAAGAGGAAGTGAGAGGCAGCAATGAGCTGAAGAAGTGCCGTTCTGAAGGAAGGCACAGCCACGGCCTGCAGGCAGCATGTCTGTCCCAGTGCCTGCCGCAGCCTCTCGAGAGGAGGGCCTATCCTCCACCCCGCTGAGAGAGCCCCGCCTGGGACCCAGAGGCAGCCCACTCAGCACTCTCACCCCCGAAAGAGATGCTGTGCCCACGAGCAGTCACGCCCACCCCCCATGGCAGGCACTGACACGCTCCCTATCTCTGCGGATTCGCCCATTCGGAACAGTCTATGAACGGAATCATGCACTAGGTGGCTTTCTGTTCCTGCCTTCTTCCGCCTGGTGTATTGTTTTCAAGGTTTATGCTTGTGTGCCACGTACAAGGTCTTCCTTTTTATGGTTGAAAACCATTTCACTGTAGAGATGCATCGCATTTGTTTATCCATTCATAAGTAAGTGGACTTCAGGTGGCTTCCACTTTTGGCTATTATTCCTAAATAATGCTGCTATGAACATTCATGTACAAGTTTATATATGTGAACCTGTGTTTTCAACTCCTTATGCATATGCCTAGGAGAGTAATTGCTGGGTCATATGGTAGTGTTTAATTGTTTGAGGAACTGTCAAGACTGTTTTGGAGAAGGACATGGCAACCCACTCCAGTGTCCTTGCCTGGAGAATCCCAGGGACGGGGGAGCCTGGTGGGCTGCCATCTATGGGGTCGCACAGAATCAGACACGACTGAAGCGACTTAGCAGCAGCAGCAGGGCTGTTTTCCAAAGGGACTGCATCATTTTACAGCCCCACTAGCAGTGTTTAAGTATTCCAATTTTTCACATTCTTGCCAGTGCTTGTCATTGTCTGTTAAAATCGTAGCCGTCCCAATGGCTGTGGTTTCTCGTTGTGGGTGTGATTTTGTTTCTCTTGTGGCAAACAATGATAGTGCCTTTCTTTTCTTAATGAATAAACTCACATTCGTGGCTGCCCCCGGTCTTCGATGCTGCCTCGGCTTTTCTCCAGCTGCGGCGAGCCGGGGCTGCTCCTCGTCGCGGTGCGTGAGCTTCTGTAGCAGCGGCTTCTCTTGCTGCAGAGCCGTGAGCTCTCTGCCCTCGGGAGCTGCAGAGCGTGGGCTCAGAAGCCGGGTTTCCGGGTGGCACTCGGGCCCTATTGCTCTGTGGCACGTGGGATCCTCCTGGCCCAGGGATCCAACATGTGTTTCCTGCCCCGGCAGGCAGGCTCCTCGCCACTGAGCCACCGGGGAAGCGCTGAAGATCTTCCCAAGTGCTTATCGGCCGCTTACATATCTTCTTTGAAGAAATGATTAAAATGGTACACCTCCATTGTCCCCCAGACTCCCCTCCCATCCAGGCTGCCACGTAGCCCTGAGCAGAGCTCCCCGTGCTGCGCAGTAGGTCCTTGTGATGACCCGTTTTGCATCTAGCAATGTGTGCGTGTCCATCCCAACTCCCGAACTACCCCTTCTCGCCCCTCCTTGCTGGCAACTCTAAGTCTGTTCTCTGCGTTGGTTAGTCTCATTCGTATCTTTTCTTTTTAGATTCCGCGTGTAAGGGATGGCCTACAGCAGTTCTCCCCTGTCTGAGTGACTTCGCTCTGTACGGCAGTCTCCGGGGCCACCCCCGTTGCTGCAGGTAGCATCATTTCGTTCTCACGCGCGTGTGGCTGAATCCCTTCGCTGTTCACCTGGAACTAACAGCGCTGTTAACCGGCTCTACCCCACTGCAAAGTAAGAAGTCTGCAAAAAATAAAATCTTACTCCCACTTTAAAAAACTGAATTTTCTTTTGATTATTTAGTTGTAGGAGTTCTCTATTTTGAATATTAGACCCTTACCAGATAGTTCAGTTCAGTTGCTCAGTCGTGTCCGACTCTTTGCGACCCCATGAGCACGCCAGGCCTCCCTGTCGATCACCATCTCCCGAAGTTCACTCAGACTCACGTCCATCAAGTCCGTGATGCCATCCAGCCATCTCATCCTCGGTCGTCCCCTTCTCCTCCTGCCCCCAATTCCTCCCAGCATCAGAGTCTTTTCCAATGAGTCAACTCTTTGCATGAGGTGGCCAAAGTACTGGAGTTTCAGCCTCAGCATCAGTCCTTCCAATGAACACCTAGGACTAGTCTCCTTTAGAATGGACTGGCTGGATGTCCTTGCGGTCCATGGGACTCTCAAGGGTCTTCTCCAATACCACGGTTCAAAAGCATCAATTCTTTGGCACTCAGCTTTCTTCACAGTCCAACTCTCACATCCATACATGACCACTGGAAAAACCATAGCCTTGACTAGACAGACCTTTGTTGGCAAAGTAATGTCTCTGCTTTTGAATATGCTATCTAGGTTGGTCATAACTTTTCTTCCAAGGAGTAAGCATCTTAAGTGATCTGCAAATATTTTCTCCATTTGTTGGCTGTCTTTTCACTTTTTGATATTGGTTTTTGGTACACAAAATGTTTTTAATTTTGTGATGAAATTTTTAAGATGAAATCTAATTTATCTGTTTTTTTCTTAGTTGCTTGTGCTTTAGGTATCATACCTAATCCAAGGGCACAGACTTAGAGCTGTTTTCTTCTAAATGTTTTATAGCTTGAGCTCTTATATTTAGATCTATGATCCGCTGAAGTTAATTTTTGTGTATGTTGTGAGGCAGGGCTCCAAATTCATTCTTTTGCAAGTGAGCATCTAGCTGTCCCAGCACCATTTGTTGAAAGAGGTTATTTTTCCCCTTTGTATTATCTTGATGCCTTTATTGAGATCTGTTGACCATAAATGAATGGGATTGTTCCTAGACTCAGTGTAATTCCACTGATCTGTATATCTGGTCTGAAGTGAGTACCACAGTTGACCTTATTACATTAGCGCTGTAGCAAGTTTTTAGATTGGGAAGTGTGAGTCCTCTTCGTTCTTCATCAAAACTGTTTTGGCTATTTTGGATCCTTTGAAGTTCCATATGAACTTTTTGGGGTCACCTTGTCAATTTTTGTCAAAAAATCACTGGAATTTTGATAGATATTACATTAAATCTATAATTTGGGGAGTGATGCCATTTAAATAATATTGTTTTCCAATTCATGAACACAGGATTAGTCATTTTTACTGTACAAATTTTATATTCCTTTTATTTTTATTCCCAAGTATTTTGGAGGATGCTATAATAAATGGAATTGTTCTTTTAAATTCATTTTAAATAGTTAATTTCAAGTGTATAAAAAAAGTTGATTTTTTACGTTGATCTTGAATCTAGCAGCCGTGCTGAACTTCACAGCACGAATAATTTTCTGGTGGAGTTTTTAGGGTTTTCTCTATTAAAAAACACTTGCTTCTTGGAAGAAAAGCTATGGCAAACCTAGATGCATATTAAAAAGCAGAGACATTGCTTTGCTGGCAACTGACATTAGAAAATACCCTGATGCTGGGAAAGATTGAAGGCAGGAGGAGAAGGGGATGGCAGAGGATGAGATGGTTGGATGGCATCACCGACTCAATGGACATGAGTCTGAGCAAGCTCCGAGAGTTGGTGATGGACAGGGAGGCCTGGCGTGCTGCGGTCCATGGGGTCGCAAGGAGTCGGACGCAACTGAGCGGCTGAACAACAGCAAATACACAAGATCGTGTCATCTACAAATAGATTAACCTTTCCCTTTTGTATAAATACCTTCTTTTTCCTCCCGCCTAATTGTTCTGACTAGAACCTCTAGTACAGTGTTGAGCTGATGAGGTGAGACTGAACATCCTTGCCTCATTTCTGATCTCAGGGGAAAAGCTTCCATTCGCTCATTGGTAAGCACGTCAGCTGTGGGCTTTTCATAGCTGAAGCTTCCTTCTACCCTTAGTGTTTAGTGTTTTTATCATCAAAATTCTTTTTCTCCATTAACAGTGACAATCAAGTGTTTACTGCTTTTATTGATATAGAGTATTTTTATATGTTGGAAATATCTTGCATTCCCGGGATAAGCCCCACTGAGTCACGGTATGTAGTGTTTATTGTTGGCTGTGCTGGGTCTTTGCCGCTGCCTGCAGGCTTTCTCTGGTTGTGGTGAGCGGGGCCGTTCTCCTTGCAGTGAGCGGGCTTCTCACTGTGGTGGGTTCTCTTATTGCAGAGCGTGGGTTCTGGGTGCACGGGCTTGGTTGCCCAGCAACTTGTGGGATCTTAATTCCCAGACCAGGGATCGCCCTGTGTCCTCTGAACTGGCAGGCAGATTTTTTACCATTAGACCACCAGGGAAGTTCCTATATGATACTTTTTCAGCATTGATATATTTGAGTTGATAGTATTTTTTTTTTTTTGATGCCTTTTTGCGCCTGTATTCATAAGGGATATTCATGGTGTATAAGGGTTTCTAGACAGTGATGGATTTGGTTTGATACTATTTTGTTGAAAACTTTAGCATCTGTGCTCATAAAAGATAATAGTTCTGTAGTGGTGTTAAGATGCCTTTGTCTGGTTTTGGTATGAGGTTAATACCTCACAGAGCGAGGTGGAAATGTTTCCCTCTCTTCTGTTTTTTAAAAGACTGTGAAAGACCGGTGTTGCTTCTTGAAACGTTTTATACAATTCACCAGTGAAGTCACCTGTCCTGAGCTTTTCTTCATGGAGATTTTTTTTTTTTTTTTACAAATTCAATGTCTTTATATAGCATAGGCCTACTCAGACTTTTCTATACTACTACTTCTTGAAACAGTTTTGATAGTTTATCTTCCTAGGAATTTGTTCATTTGGATTAGTAGGTTTGTTGGTATATAATTATTCATAGTACTCTCTTATAAATTTGTTTTATTTCTATGAGGTTATTGGAATTCTTCCTCATTCCTGATTTTCTATCTTTTTTTCAGGATCGTTCTAGCTACATGTTTATCAGTTTTTTCAGATTTCTGTAAAGGGATTGTTTTATTGGTTTTTCTTTTTTCTTGAATGCTTACATCATTTATTTTTGCTCTAACTTCTATTGTTTTTTTCTGCCTGCTCTGGGTTCTGTCTGTACTTCTTTTGTCTAATATCTTAAACTGGAAGATTATAGATTTGAGACATTTCTCCCTTTTTACTATGTTTTCAGCTAAATTTCCTTCTAAGCATGGCTTTCACTACAGTGAAATGAAATGTTATATTTTTTCATTAATCAATACGCCATCAAATTTGGAAAACTCAACAGTGGCCACAGGACTGGAAAAAGTCAGCTTTCATTCAAATCCGAAAAGGCCAATGCCAAAGAATGTTCAAACTACCACATGATTGCACTCATTTCACTTGCAAGCAAGGGAGTGTTCTAAATCCTTCAAGCTAGGCGTCAACAGTACGTGAACCAAAAATTTCCAGATGTACAAGCTGAATTTAGAAAAGGCAGAGGAACCAGAGATCAAATTTCCAACATCTGTTGGGTCATAGAAAAAGCAAGAGAGTTCCAGAAAAACGTTGACTACGCCTTTGACTGTGTGGATAACAACAAACTGTGGAACATTCTTCAGGAGACTGGAACAGCAGACCACCCTAGCTGCCTCCTCAGAAACCTGTGTGCAGGCCAGGAAGCAACAGCTAAGACCGGACATGGGACAGCGGGGTGGTGCCAAACTGGGAAAGGAGTCCGTCAAGGCTGTATAGTGTCACCCTGCTTATCTAACTTATATGCAGAGTACATCATGTGAAATGCCGGGCTGGATGAAGCACAAGCTGGAATCAAGATTGCTGGGAAAAATACCAATAACCCCAGATATGCAGATGACACCAACCTAAATGGCAGAAAGTGAAGAGGAGCTAAAGAGCTTCTTGGTGAAGGTAAAACAGGAGAGTGAAAAACCTGGCTTAAAAATCAGCATTCAAAGGACTAAAATCATGGCATTCACCTGGTCCCAGCACTGGAGGGACCGTGATTTTAGTCTCTCACTGTTTCCACTGTTTCCCCTTCTACTTGCCATGAAGTGATGGGACCAGAGGCCATGATCTGAGTCTTTTGAATGCTGAGTTTTAAGCCAAATTTTTTACTCTTCTCTTTCACTTTCATCAAGAGGCTCTTTAGCTCCTCTTCATTTTCTGCCACAAGGGTGGTATCATTTGCATATCTGAGGTTATTGCCATTTCTCCTGGCAATCTTGATTCCAGCTTGTGCTTCATCCAGCCTGGCATTTTGCATGATGTGCTCTGCATATAAGTTAAATAAGCAGGGTGACAATATACAGCCTTGACATACTCCTTTTCCAATTTGGAACCAGTCTGTTGTTTCATATCTGGTTCTAACTGTTGCTTCCTGACCTGCATACAGATTTCTCAGGAGGCAGGTCAGGTGGTCTGGTATTCTCATCACTTGCAGAATTTTCCAGAGTTTGTTGTGACCCACACAGTCAAAGGCTTTAGCACAGTCAGTGACGCAGAAGTAGATGTATTTCTGGAACTCTCTTGCTTTTTCTATGGTCCAACAGATGTTGGTAATTTGATCTCTGGTTCCTCTGCCTTTTCTAAATCCAGCTTGAACATCTGGAAGTTCTTGGTTCACCTACTGTTGGAGCCTAGTTTGGAGAATTTTGAGCATCACTTTGCTAGCATGTGAGATGAGTGGAATTGTGCGGTAGTTTGAACATTCTTCGGCATTGCCTTTTTTTAGGATTGGAATGAAAACTGACCTTTTCCAGGTCTGTGGTCACTGCTGAGCTTTCTAAATTTGTTGGCATCTTGGGTACAGCACTTTCACAGCATCATCTTTTAGGATTTGAAATAGCTCAGCTGGAATTCCATCACCTCCACAGCTTTGTTCGGAGATATGCTTCCTAAGGCCCACTTGACTTCACATTCCAGGATGTCTGGCTCTAGGTGAGTGATCACACCATTGTGATTATCTGGGTCATGAAGATCTTTTTTGTATAGTTCTTCTGTGTATTCTTGCCACCTCTTCTTAATAGCTTCTGCTTCTGTTAGGTCCATACAGTTTCTGTTCTTTATTGTGCCCATGTTTGCATGAAGTGTTCCCTTGGTATCTCTAATTTTCTTGAAGAGAGCTCTAGTCTTTCCCATTCTGTTGCTTTCCTCTATTTCTTGGCATTGATCACAGGAAGGCTTTCTTATCTCTCCTTGCTATTCTTTGGAACTCTGCATTCAGATGCTTGTATCTTTCCTTTTTTCCTTTCCCTTTCACTTCTCCTCTTTTCTCAGCTATTTGTAAGTCCTCCTCAGACAGCCATTTTGCCTTTTTGCACTGCTTTTTCTTGGGGATGGTCTTGATCCCTGTCTCCTCTACAATGTCATGTACCTCCATCCATAGTTCATCAGGCACTCTATCTATCAGATCTAGGCCCTTAAATCTATTTCTCACTTCCACTGTATAATCATAAGGGATTTGATTTAGGTCATACCTGAATGGTCTAGTGGTTTTCCCTACTTTCTTCAATTTGAGTCTGAATTTTGTAATAAAGAGTTCATGATCTGAGCCACAATCAGCTCCTGGTCTTGTTTTTGTTGACTGTATAGAGCGTCTCCATCTTTGGCTGCAAAGAATATAATCAGTCTGATTTCGGTACTGACCTTCTGGTGATGTCCATGTGTGGAGTTGTCTCTTGTGTTGTTGGAAGAGGGTGTTTGCTATGACCAGTGCGTTCTCTTGGCAAAACTCTGTTAGCCTTTGCCCTGCTTCATTTTGTATTTCAAGGCCAAACTTGCCTGTTACTCCAGGTGTTTCTTGACTTCCTACTTTTGCATTCTACTCCCCTATGATGAAAAGGACATCTTTTTTTGGTGTTAGTTCTAGGAGGTCTTGCAGGTCTTCATAGAACCATTGAACTTCAACTTCTTTGTCATTAGTGGTTGGGGCCTAGACTTGGATTACTGTGATATTGAATGGGTTGCCTTGGAAACAAGCAGAGATCATTCTGTTGTGTTTGAGACTGCACCCTGGACTCTTTTGTTGACTATGATGGCTACTCCATTTCTTCTAATGGATCCTTGCCCACAGAAGTAGATATAATGGTCATCTGAATTGCATTCGCCCATTCCAGTCCATTTTAGTTCACTGATTCCTAAAATGTCGATGTTCACTCTTGACATCTGCTTTTTGAGCACTTCCGATTTACCTTGATTCATGGACCTAACATTCCAGGTTCCTATGCTGTATTGTTCCTTACAGCACCAGACTGTACTCCCATCACCAGTCACGTCCACAGCTGGCGTTGGCTTCACTTTGGCTCCATCCCTTCATTCTTTCTGATTTATTTCTTCACTTTTCTCCTGCAACATATTGGGCACCTACCAACCTGGGGAGTTCATCTTTCAGTGTCCTATCTTTTTGCCTTTTCATGCTGGTCATGGGTTTCTCAAGGCAAGAATACTGAAGTGGTTTGCTGTTCTCTTCTTCAATGGACCACGTTTTGTCAGAGCTCTCCACCATGACCTGTCCATCTTGGGTGGCCCTACATGGCTTGGCTCATAGTTTCATTGGGTTAGACAAGGCTGTTATCCATGTGATCAGTTTGGTTAATTTTCTGTGATTATGGTTTTCATTCTGTCTGCCCTCTAATGGATAAGGATAAAGAGGCTTGTGGAAGCTTCCTGATAGGAGTTATAGCCATAGGAAATGTACTTCTTAAATAATGCCTCAAAAGTTGAAATAACTCCTTAGTCCTCATGCGAAGAGTTGACTCATTGGAAAAGACTCTGATGCTGGGAGGGATTGGGGGCAGGAGGAGAAGGGGACGACTCAGGATGAGATGGCTGGATGGCACCACTGACTCAATGGACGTGAGTCTGAGTGAACTCCGGGAGTTGGTGATGGACAGGGAGGCCTGGCATGCTGTGATTCATGGGGTCACAAAGAGTCGGACACGACTGAGTGACTGAACTGAACTGAACTGAACCAGGTGCTAAAGTATGGGTGTTGTGTCAGCGAGTGTGGAGCAGGCTGAATCTCAATGTGAATTTCCCTCTGAGCTCTTGGGCAGCCATGTGCACTGGCAGTGAGCAGTCATCACAAAAGGAATCTTTTCTTCTGAGCAGTGGGTTTCAAGAGTTGGCTTAAAATATTCAGTAAGCCATGTTATCAACAAGTGTGCGGTCATCCAGACTTTCTTGTTCTATTTATGTAGGACAGGCAGAGTAGATAGCATATTTTTAAAGGCCCCAGGGTTTTCAGAATCTGAGTATTGGCTCAACGTTAGCTGCATTCAGTCAGTTCAGTTGCTCAGTTGTGTCTGACTCTTTGCGACCCCATGGACTGCAGCACGCCAGGCCTCCCTGTCCATCACCAACTCCTGGAGTTTACCCAAACTCATGTCCATTGAGTCAGTGATGCCATCCAACCATCTCATCCTCCATCGTCCCCTTCTCCTCCTGCCTTCGATCTTTTCCAGCATCAGGATCTTTTCAAATGAGTCAGCTCTTCGCATCAAGTGGCCAAAGTATTGGAGTTTCAGCTTCAGCATCAGTCCTTCCAATGAATATTCAGGACTGATTTCCTTTAGGATGGACTGGTTGGATCTCCTTGCAGTCCAAGGGACTCTCAAGAGTCTTCTCCAGCACCCCAGTTCAAAAGCATCAATTCTTCAGCGCTCAGCCTTCTTCACAGTCCAACTCTCACATCCATACATGACCACTGGAAAAACCATAGCCTTGACTAGATGGACCTTTGTTGAAAAAGTAATGTCTCTGCTTTTGAATATGCTATCTAGGTTGGTCATAATTTTCCTTCCAAGGAGCAAGCATCTTTTTTTTTTTTTATGGCTGCATTAGCCCCTAACGTTAGAGTCAGCCTGTTTTTTGAAGCTTTGAGGCCAGGCATTGAGTTCTTCTGTCTAGCTATGAAAGTCCTAGGTGGCATCACCTTCCAACAGAAGGCAGTCCCAGCTACTGTCATTTAGCATAACTGACTACATCTTGGTTTCATTGAGTTAGACAAGGCTGTGGTCCTAGTGTGATCAGGTTGACTCGTTTTCTGTGAGTATGGTTTCAGTGTGTCTGCCCTCTGATGCCCTCTTGCAACAGCTACCATCTTACTTGGGTTTCTCTTACCTTGGGCGTGGGGTATCTCTTCACGGCTGCTCCAGCAAAGCACAGCTGCGGCTCCTTACCTTGGATGAGGGGTAGCTCCTTACCACCGCCATTCCTGACCTTCAACGTGGGATGGCTCCTCTAGGCCCTCCTGTGCCTGCGCAGCCACTGCTCCTTGGGTTGCTCCTCCCGGCCTCCGGCCCTGGCCTCAGGCATGGGTGGCTCCTCCCAGCTGCCACCCCTGGCCTCGGACGCAGGGTAGCTCCTCCCGGCCGCCGCCCTGACCTCAGACCTGGGTTGTCTCCTCCCAGCATCGACTGCCCTCGGACGTGGGGTAGCTCCTACCGGCCGCCGGCCCTGACTTCGGACGCAGGGTAGGTCCTCTCAGCCATTCCTGTGCCGTCGCAGCCTGGCACTCTAAGCCGCTGCCCCGACCTCGGACGTGGGGTAGCTCCTCTCAGGTGCGCTTAGTGCGCTGGCTCGCTGCAGCCAAACCAAGCCGTGCCTGCGGGGCAACCCAAGACGGGCGGGTCATGGTGGAGAGGTCTGACAGAGCGTGGTCCATTGGAGAAGGGAATGGCAAGCCACTTCAGTATTCTTGCCTTGAGAACCCCATGAACAGTATGAAAAGGCAAAATGATAGGATACCAAAAGAGGAACTCCCCAGGTCAGTAGGTGCCCAATATGCTACTGGAGATCAGTGGAGAAATAACTCCAGAAAGAATGAAGGGATGGAGCCAAAGCAAAAACAATGGCCAGTTGTGGATGGGACTGGTGATAGAAGCAAGATCTGATGCTGTAAAGAGCAATATTGCATAGGAACCTGGAATGTCAGGTCCATGAATCAAGGCAAATTGGAAGTGGTCAAACAAGAGATGGCAAGGGTGAATGTCGACATTCTAGGAATCAGCGAACTAAAATGGACTGGAATGGGTGAATTTAATCAGATGACCATTATATCTACAACTGTGGGCAGGAATCCCTCAGAAGAAATGGAGTAGCCATCATGGTCAACAAAAGAGTCTGAAATGCAGTACTTGGATGCAATCTCAAAAACGACAGAATGATCTCTGTCCATCTCCAAGGCAAACCATTCAATATCACAGTTATCCAAGTCTATGCCCCAACCAGTAACGCTGAAGAAACTGAAGTTGAACGGTTTCATGAAGACCTACAAGACCTAACACCCGAAAAAGATGTCCTTTTCATCATAGGGGACTGGAATGCAAAAGTAGAAAGTCAAGAAACACTTGGAGTAACAGGCAAATTTGGCCTTGGAATGTGGAATGAAGCAGGGCAAAGACTAATCGAGTTTTGCCAAGAAAATGCACAGGTCATAGCAAACACCCTCTTCCAACAACACAAGAGAAGACTCTACACATGGACATCACCAGATGGTCAACACCGAAATCAGATTGATTATATTCTTTGCAGCCAAAGATGGAGAAGCTCTATACAGTCAACAAAAACAAGACCAGGACCTGACTGGCTCAGATCATGAACTCCTTATTGCCAAATTCAGACTTAAATGAAGAAAGTAGGGAAAACCGCTAGACCATTCAGGTATGACCTAAATCAAATCCCTTATGATTATACAGTGGAAGTGAGAAATAGATTTAAGGGCTGAGATCTGATAGATAGAGTGCCTGATGAACTATGGAATGAGGTTCGTGACATTGTGCAGGAGACAGGGATGAAGACCATCCCCATGGAAAAGAAATGCAAAAAACCAAAATGGCTGTCTGGGGAGGCCTTACAAATAGCTGTGAAAAGAGAGGCAAAAAGCAAAGGAGAAAAGGAAGATATAAGCATCTGAATGCAGAGTTCCAAAGATAGTAAGAGATAAGAAAGCCTTCTTCAGCGATCAATGCAAAGAAATAGAGGAAAACAACAGAATGGGAAAGATTAGAGATCTCATCAAGAAAATTAGAGATATCAAGGGAACATTTCATGCAAAGATGGGCTTGGTAAAGGACAGAAATGGTATGGACCTAACAGAAGCAGAAGATATTAAGAAGAGGTGGCAAGAATACATGGAAGAACTGTACAAAAAAGATCTTCACGACCCAGATAATCATGATGATGTGATCACTAGTCTAGAGCCAGACATCTTGGAATGTGAAGTCAAGTGGGCCTTAGAAAGCATCACTACGAACAAAGCTAGTGGAGGTGATGGCATTCCAGTTGAGCTGTTTCAAATCCTGAAAGATGATGCTGTGAAAGTGCTGCACTCAATATGCCAGCAAATTTGGAAAACACAGCAGTGGCCACAGGAAAAGGTCAGTTTTAATTCCAATCCCAAAGAAAGGCAATGCCAAAGAATGCTCAAACTACTGCACAATTGCACTCATTTCACACGCAAGTAAAGTAATGCTCAAAATTCTCCAAGCCAGGCTTCTGCAATACGTGAACCGTGAACTCCCTGATGTTCAACCCGGTTTTAGAAAAGGCAGAGGAACCAGAGATCAAATTGCCATCATCGAAAAAGCAAGAGAGTTCCAGAAAAACATCTAATTCTGCTTTATTGAGTAAGCCAAAGCCTTTGACTGTGTGGATCACAACAACCTGTGGAAAATTCTGAAAGAGATGGGAATACCAGACCACCTAACCTGCCTCTTGAGAAATCTGTATGCAGGCCAGGAAGCAACAGTCAGAACTGGACATGAAACAACAGACTGGTTCCAAATAGGAAAAGGAGTCCGTCAAGGCTGTATATTGTCACCCTGCTTATTTAACTTCTATGCAGAGTACATCATGAGAAACGCTGGACTGGAAGAAACACAAGCTAGAATCAAGATTGGCGGGAGAAATATCAATAACCTCAGATATGCAGATGATATCACCCTTATGGCAGAAAGTGAAGAGGAGCTAAAAAGCCTCTTGATGAAAGTGAAAGAGGAGAGTGAAAAAGTTGGCTTAAAGCTCAACATTCAGAAAACGAAGATCATGGCATCTGGTCCCATCACTTGATGGGAAATAGATGGGGAAACAGTAGAGACAGTGTCAGACTTCATTTTTTTGGGTTCCAAAATCACTGCAGATGGTGACTGCAGCCATGAAATTAAAAGATGCTTACTCCTTGGAAGAACAGTTATGACCAACCTAGATAGTATATTCAAAAGCAGAGACATTACTTTGCCAACTAAGGTCTGTCTAGTCAAGGCTATGGTTTTTCCTGTGGTCATGTATGGATGTGAGAGTTGGACTGTGAAGAAGGCTGAGTGCCGAAGAATTAATGCTTTTGAAGTGTGGTGTTGGAGAAGACTCTTGAGAGTCCCTTGGACTGCAAGGAGATCCAACCAGTTCATTCTGAAGGAGATCAACCCTGGGAGATCATTCCTTGGAAGGGATGATGCTAAAGCTGAAACTCCAGTACTTTGGCCACCTCATGCGAAGAGTTGACTCATTGGAAAAGACTCTGATGTTGGGAGGGATTGGGGGCAGGAGGAGAAGGGGATGACCGAGGATGAGATGGCTGGATGACCTCACGGACTCAATGGATGTGAGTCTGAGTGAATCCGGGAGTTGGTGATGGACAGGGAGGCCTGGCGTGCTGCGATTCATGGGGTCGCAAAGAGTCGTACACGACTGAGTGACTGAACTGAACTGAACTGAGCTGACTGCATCTTAGCTAGATTGTCTGGATCACCTGCTGCAGTTTCTACATCTGCACATGCTGCTTCGGCTCGCAGTTGGAGTCATAGAGACAGCTTCTTTCCTTAAACCTTAGGTAGCAACCTCTGCGGATAAGGCAATGGCAACCCACTCCAGTGTTCTTGCCTGGAGAATCCCAGGGATGGCGGAGCCTGGTGGGCTGCCGTCTATGGGGTCGCACAGAGTCGGACACGACTGATGCAACTTAGCAGCAGCAGCAGCAGCAGCATCCTCTGCTGGCTTCAGCTTTTCTTCTGCAGCTTTCTCGCTTCCTTCAGCCTTCATAGAAGTGAAGAGGGCTAGGGACTGCTCTGGATCAGGCTTTGCCTTAAGGGAATGTGGTGGCTGGTTTCATCTTCTGTCTGGACCACTCAGACTTTGTATCAGCAGTAAGGCTCTTTTGCTTTCTTACCATCCATGTGTTCACTGGGACAGCACTTTTCATTTCCTTTGAAAACCTTCCTTTTCCATTCATTTACAGCTTGGCTGTTTGGTCAATGGACCTAGCTGTGGGCCTGCTGTGGGCTACTGTTATGTCCTCCTCACTGAGAGGAATCATTTCTACCTTTTGATTTAAAGCAAGAGGTGTGTGACTCTTCCTTTCACTTGAACAACTTAAGGGCTAGTAACTGGTCTAATTTCAATATTGTTGTGTTTCCAGGAAAAGGGAGGCCCAAGGAAAAAAAGATGAGGAAATAAGTGGTGGACAGTCAGAACACACACATATTAAATTTGCCATTTTAAATAGGTGTGGTTTGTGGCACACCCAAATAATTATAATAGTAACATCAATGATCACTGATCACCATAACAAATATAGTAAGAATAAAATTTGACATTTTTGCAACAGTTACCAAAATGTGACAGACACAAAGTGAGGATATGTTGTTAGAAATATGCTGCCTATAGAAGACTTACCCAATTCAGGGTTGCCACAAACCTTCAATTTGTAAAAAATGCAGTATCTGTGAAGTGCAGTAAAGCAGATCCCAATAAAACAAGGTCTGCCTCTATTATACAAAATCTTTTCTCCTGTGTGCTCTTTTCCCCCTACTCCTTTGTGTTATTGTCACAAATTCATATTTTCATACATTATGTGGCCATCAACAGAGATTTATAATTATAGCTTTATATAGTTGACTTTCAAATGAGAACTAAAAATTCACAAAAAATAGATTTGTACTGTTTTTAAAGTTTAGTTTGCTGTTATCATTACTGTTGCTCTTTATGTTTTTGTTTTTCTTAATAACAAGTAGATAATAATAGATAGAACCTCTTAATCTGCCCTTCATTTCTGAAAGACAGTTGTGCTGGATATAATGCTCCTGATGGACAGTATTTTTCTCTCAGCACCTTGACCACCACATCCCTGCCTTCTGACTCCATCAGCTCTGATGGGAAACCAGCTGTTAATGTTATTAGTCAGGATTTCTTGTACATGATGGATTGCTTCTCTCTTTCTGCTTTCAAGATTCTTGTTTTGTCTTTAGACAGTTTGATTATAATGTGTGTAGGCTGGCTCTCTTTGAGTTTATATTCTTCTTGGGGTTCTTTGAGCATTTTGAGTTTGTAGATTAGCATTTTTGAAATTAAGTTTCAGCCATTATTTCTTCAAATATTCTGCCTCCTTTTCTTTCTCTTTTCTTTCTGGGACTTCCCTTGTGTGCATGGTGCTATGTTTATTGGGATCTCACAGGTCTCTGAGGCTATGATCACCTTTCATTTTCCATTTTCTCCTCAAGACTAGGAATTGACCTATCTTCACACTCACTGATTCTTCTGTCTACTGAAATCTAACATTGAGTCCCTCTATTCAAGTTACTGTGATTTCCAAATACAGAACTTCCATCTGCTTTTAAAAATATCATCTCTATTCTCTCTTTAGTGAGGTATTTTTTAAAAAACTTTAATTCTTTAGACATGGTTTTCTTTAGCTCCTTGAACATGTTTAAAATAAATGATTTAGCTTCTTTGTCTAGTAAACCCAATGTCTCAGCTTCTTCAAGGGTCGTTTCTATTGATTGTTTTTCCTGTGTGTGGGTATTATGTTGTTTCTTGGCATATCTCCATCTTTTGTTGAAAACTGGGCTTTTAAAATAATATAACATGGCAGTTCTGGAAATCAGATTCATCCCCCTCCCCAGAGTTTGCTGTTACTGCTGCTTGTTACAGTTGTTTAGTGACTTTTCTGAACATGTTCTGTAAAGTCTGTGTTTTTTGCCATTGTGGCCAGTGAAGTCTCTACTCATTTAGCTTAGCAGTTAACTAATAATTGGACAGAGGTTTCCTTAAACATCTGAGACCAAAAGAACTCCCTGGTTTTTGCCAAAGGGCTGTGTATATAAGGGCACATCTTCAAAATGCAGCTTGGCCGTTGAAAACTGGCTTTCACTTCCTGTTTGTGCAGAGCCTCAAAATTAGGCACATGTAAGAATTTAGGGTAGCCTCGGTCTTATACAAGAAGCCACACAGACTCATGTGTGTGTGTGGCATTCCAGATTTCTTTTCAAAACTCTTAGGGACATCGCTTCCCCTAGCTTTTCTTTTCAAGCTTTTGGTTATCTGTTGCTTGCCTCAGCTCTTATCCACCTCCGAAGGTAAGGGCAACATTACAACTCTTGCCTGGCGCTGGGGAAACAGGAGAGCTACATGTAAAAGAATGAAACTAGAACATTCTCTAACTCCATACACAAAAATAAGCTCAAAATGAATTAAAGACCTAAAGGTAGGGTGGATACTATGAAACTCCTAGAGGAAAGCAGGCAGGACACTCTGACATAAATCACAGCAAGATCTTTTAGGATCTGTCATCTACAGCAATGGGATACAAACAAAAATAAACAAATGGGACCAAATTAAAACGTTTTTACACAGCAAAGGAAACTGTAAACAAAATGAAAAGACAGTCTATGGATGGGGAGAAAATATCTGCAAACAATGCAACCAACAAGGGCTTACCTTCTAAAGTGTACAGCTCATGGAGCTCAATGTCAAAAACAAACCAACCTAATAAACGTGCACAAGACCTAAATAGACATTTTTTGCAAAGAAGACATACAGATGACCCACGGGCACATGAAAAGATGCTCAGCATCACTAATTATTAGAGAAATGCAAATCAAAACTATAATGAGGTTATTACCTCATGCCAGCCAGAATGGTCATCATGAAAAAGTCTACAGATAATAAATGCTGGAGGGGGTGTGGAGGAAGAAGAACCGTCCTGCAGTGTCGGTGGGAATGTAAACTGATGTGGCCACCAGGGAGAACTATATAGAGGTTCCTTAGAAAACTAAAAAACAGAGCTGCCGTATGGTCCTGCAAGCCCACTCCTGGGCATATATCTAGAGAAAACCTTAATTGGAAAAGATGCATGAACTCCAATGTTCACTGCAGCACTTTTTACAATTGCCAAGACATGGAAGCAACCTATGCAACCAGAACACGGAATCAGGACATGGAAGCAACCTATCCATTGACGGATGAACGCATAAGGACGTGGGGGGTATGTGTACATACACAGAGATACAGACAGTGGAGTATTTACTCAGCCATAAGAATAATGAAATAATGCCACGTGCAGCAACATCAACGGATGGACCTAGAGATTATCATAGTAAGTGAAGTAAGCCAAAGAAAGACAAATTATTATATGATATCATTTATCCTATGGAAACTAAAAAAAAAAAAAAAAGATACAAATGAACTTACAAACAGAAAGAGACAGACATAGAAAATAAGCTTATAGTTACCAAAAGGGAGAGGGGAGGGGAGGGATAAATTAGGAGCTTGAGATGAACATATAGACACTAGTATACATAAATAGATTACCAACAAGGAGCTACTGTATAGCACCGGGAGCTATACTCAATATTTTATAATAACCTGTAAGAGAAAAGAATCTGGAAAAGGATACCTATATATGTGTGTATGTGTAACTGATCAATTTGCTGTATGCCTGAGACTAACACAATATTATAAATCAAATGTATTTCAATTTAAAAAATCCCCCCAAAATTCTTCCCTGTAATTGTTTTCAACAAATCTCTCTTCAGGGAAAATAACTTTCACAGTGGGTCAACTGTGAGTTTGCTCAACTGACATGGTAAGTGGGATCTTCCAGGGAACCATTGCGGCTGCTGCTGCTGCTAAGTCGCTTCACTCGTGTCCGACTCTGTGCGACCCCATAGACGGTAGCCCACCAGACTTCCCTGCCCCTGGGATTCTCCAGGCAAGAACACTGGAGTGGGTTGCCATGTCCTTCTCCAATGCATGAAAGTGAAGTCGCTCAGTCGTGCCCAACTCTTAGCAACCCCGTGGACTGCAGCCTACCAGGCTCCTCTGTCCATGAATTTTCCAGGCAAGAGTACTGGACTGGGGTGCCATTAAAATGATGACAGTTCTCGGGAGTGAGGCTTTGAGAGGACTCTTGTTTTGTTGTGCTCCTTCCCATGGCTGCCTGGCTGCACCGGGAACGTGGGCTTGGTTGTCAAGGCTCCCCAGAGGTGGAATGAGAAATGCACCTAGAGCAAGTTGTAACACCATGGAGGTCACTGATCTCATCGAGACTCAGCGGTCCTTGCTGTTTTCGCTGACATCACTTGGCAAACGCTTTTGGACCATTAGGAACGTCCTAGGTCCTACTCCTATTCCTCGCCTAACTGTAGGCAACCAGTGGCACTTCTCCCCACGTCCCTACCCTTACAAGCACCTAGAATGTGAGGAGAGAGACAAGGTCCTTCTCCAGACACCCCCTTTCCTTGAATTCTCTTCGTTCACATTCTGTCATTTCATACCAGGAATATCAGAACCACAGGAAACTGCTCTCTAGTATACTGGATCCCACCATCTCCATGGCAGGCACAACGAGGGTTCAAACCAGGCTACACAAGACCATGTCGAGTGCAAAACTTCCCGTGGACGTGAAAATGCATTGTTTCCACTAGGTCTGCGGCAATGTAACTCACAGTACTCCGCTATTACCAGAAGTGAACCACCTCTCCATGTTTGGGCGGGGTGTGGTCAACTTTACTGGAAAGCCTCTTTTAGAGCTTAGTGCTCACCTAACCTCAGTCACTGGGCCATGTTCATTTCAAGCTAAAGATTTAAGCGAGTTACATGTCACGGACTAGGGGTGGTGGAGCCTACAGGCATCTGAGAAACACTTTCGATTAAACCAGATCCCCTCTCTTTAAATGCCAACTGATGCTTGGGTTAAGCTATGACATGCTTTGGGCTTCCCTGGTGGCTTGGATGGCATGGAATCTGCCTGCAATGCAGGAGACTGCGGTTCAACCCCTGGGTTAGGAGGATCCCCTGGAGAAGGGAATGGCTACCCACTCCAGTATTCTTGCCTGGAGAATTCCGTGGACAGAGGAGCCTGGCGGGCTACAGTCCATGGGGTCATGAAGAATCAGACATGACTGAGCGACTAATACTTTCACATGCTTTGGGGTTAAACCTCAGGTTTGCTTTTGGGGATTAGGTTGCCATCTTTGTCTATCCTTTTCCTGCTTTTATTAATTTCTTACTTCAACATTCTTCCACTTTGTCGGCAAAATCTTATGGCATTTCACATCAAAAATTGTATGATTCTTGAGTGTATAAATGAGGGTCTTTTAAATCAAGGATTTCCCACAACTACCAAATATCACTTCCCCGACTAAAATGTATGCTTCTTGACGGCAGGAAGTTTATCCCTGCCATAGCTCCGGGCTTTAAGACAGTGCGTGCTGCACAGTATGGACTCAAAAAATGTTTAATGCTAAAGGCCTTAAAATCGAAAATGCAATTTTTCTTTAGGTTGAGAGATGGGCACAGAGAAGTTTTTAAAGATCAAATCAAAATCATGGCTTTTCAAATTAAGGAAATGCCACACCGCAGCCTGTATTTCAAACCTAATCAAGAAAGAAGGCAGGTAAGAATCAAAGGAAGGGAAGAGGGGTACAATACTCTCAAGGAAATGAGAAATAACACAGACGGAGGAAGGCAGAGAAATGGGAACTCATACGAGTGCTGGGGACGAGCTGAGGAGGTGACCTAGCTAGTGGAGAGCTGGAGCGAATGGTCACAATCAGACACTGGAGGGGAATGGCACGACATTGAAATCCAACACCTACCCTATCAGTTCAGCACTACCAGGGAAGAGCTTTCCAACTCCAAATTCATTTCTGCACCCCCCCTTTTTAATATCTGAACCTCCTACACCAGCAGGGGAACCACAAGAAGGGAAGGAGCAGGCAGAGAGCAAAGACTGCGAGGCATGTCCATGGATAAACCTAAAACAATGACAAGATGGTGTGGCTCATCACTTCAGGGCTAAGTTCATTGTGAACTGAACTCAAATTCTTCTCCGACAAGCAGCGCCAACTGCCCCATCTCGCTGAGGCTGGACTCGGCAGTGGCCTATCAGCCACTGTGACGCAGAGGCGTGACCTGTGTGCGCGGACGGCAGGTTTGCCTTCTTGTGCTCGGGTCACAGGAACACGGAGCAGGACAGATGGAGCCCAGTTCACAACGCGGCCAAGTCCACCCAGGCTCCAGCTTGAGCATCACCCAGCCAAGCCCACGGGCTACCTGCAGAGGCACAAGTGAGGATGTTAGCTTGACAAGACTTGAAGCAGCAATAGCAACAGAAACACGAGCAGCTGTCCTTCTCTGAGGCTCCACCAGGAGGACACACTCTGGTAACGCTCTGCCTTCTCCGCACTATACCCAGAGCCTAGCACAGTTCTTGCTTGGGACACAGCAGGTGCTCAGCAAACATCTGTTGCAGTACCTGTGTTTTTTTTCAAACTCGTGACCTGGGATAATAAAGCTGAAAGGAACTTACCTCATTTAGTTGTCAAGCATATGGTCCAGTTTCAAAATGGCCAATTTCAACAAGGACTAGAAGGCATTATCAGAGGTCATCAGGTGACCGAACAGCAAGGATGGAACAACTGCCTGGATGTGGACCTGATGAATTACGGGCCAAACAAGCTCAGGCTCACCTTTCTGCCTCATTCCTCCTGTGTTAAATGGTGCTATGAATAGGAGCTACCTCATAGGACAGTTGCGTGGATTAAGAGAGGGATTTCAAGTACTTACAATCTTGCCCGGTGCATGACAAACACAGTATATGCACTTTCTGTTACTATTATCAGCATTAAGACGATTTGGCAAAGTTATTCAAGTCTTGGCCTGCTCCTCCCTTCACTTATTTATATCTACTTGCTCTCACTTCCATCTAATCTCTGTGCATAATAAATACTTCTGTAGGTTTACATTCTAAGTGCTGATATCCATTCCATCCACCTCCCCTCCACCAAGCATTTTAAGAACTGCTGATTCTGTTCTCTCTCAGGCTATCATTTGCCCCTTCTCCACCTGCTCAAATCAGATTAGTTCCTCAATGTTCTGCCTAAACAGCACCTCTTCCAAGTCTGTTCTGATCACCCTTCCCACAGGGATCTCGCTGCAGTCTTGACTTGCTTCAGTTAGCAGTTCCTCAGTTACACTTTCACTTTCCACTCTTAGGTACGTGCCTTCCCGCGATGAAACTATAAGCTCCAAGCGGACCAGACCCCAATTTTGAGGCTCACTTTTTTCTCAAGCATGTAACAGGCAAGCAATAAGTATTTGTTGAATAACTGTATTTAAAATGCGTGTTTAGAAAGGGTCATCTAAATTCTAAAACAGCTTTATTGAAAATTCAGTTAAGTTAGTAAAGAAAGGTGAAAACCAGTTATAATTCAACACTAGTCAGATATTTTAAGGGAAAAAGAAGGTTGCACGTGAAAAAGAAAGACACTTGACTTACTGCATTAAAAAACTTTATTTAAAAGGTCTGACATAAGCCAAATTAAACCCCGAATCGACAGCTATACGTAGACAGCTCCTGAACTAAACGGTACTGTTTGAGTTGTGTGTCTTGTTAAAGGAGGTTATTTGCTATTATCACCACTGCCCTAAAAGTAGTTCCAGAGCAGAAGCTGGTATTATAATACACATCAGATACTTCAGATGTCATCTTCCATGCAGAAGTTAAAAAAGCAAACAGGCTTTTCTATTCTGTGTGAGTATAAAAACCATTACAGAATAGGGCCTGGACGCCTTTGATGCACAAGGTTTAACTATAAAGGAACTCGCGGGTGCTGTGTCCTTTCATTCAAGCAGTCCGCTGTTTCCCTCCAATACCAGTGCTCTTCCAACACTGCTCAGGACGATGCTTTGGGATTTGCTAACCAAAGGAAGCAGCTGATCAAGCAAGGGGACAGCCTATCACAAATGAGATCATAAAGCAATGGAATAGCTTCCCTAGTGGGCAAGTGATCAGAAGACCCACTTCACAAGTACTCCTAGTCACGGCATCATGTACGTAAAATGACGCAAGCTCTGAATTCTGGTGCGTGTGAGGATAAATTAAGAACAGCTTGTTACTTTATAGCTACACCTTGAGTTTCATCAGAGGCAGTAAATCTAACAGTGTGTCTAACGAGCCCTTCTGGAAACCGCTTCAGCAGATGAGTCCAGCAGCCTGCAGAAGAGGGCGTGTGTCATCCTGCCGAGGTTCTCCGCGTTCTCTTGGAGGACGGACCCGGGGCCCAAGGACCTAAGTTCCCGGGAGGGAGGGAGGCTTCAGCTCCACCTAAGGAAGACCTTTCTAACAGCTGGAGCTGCTCAGCAACTGAGTGGACTGCCTGGTGAGGTAGAGTCACTGAAAGTGTTCAAGGTGGAAGGATCACCCTAGTAGAAGGGGCCTCCTGCATTTGTTAAGAGGCTAGACTGGATGAACCTCAGGTCTCTTTCAATTCTGAGACTCTAGGAAATTCCCTCAGGGAATTCAGAAGAGAATTCCTAAAAGGAAAGAGAAAGTACACATATGCATACTTTTAGAATCCTCTTGAGTTTTTTTCTTTTTTTTCAAAAGGTACAAAAGAAAACGTAGTCTGCTGTCTTTAAAATGCATATAACACCTTCCTGCCACTAATAATTAGGAAGGGTCCGTTATGACTTCTTTATACTATAAAGAAAAGATGGACAATTACATTTATAATTTCTGTAAATATTTTAGAAAAAATGCTTAAAATCTAGTAGTCAATGCCCTAGAAACTTTATAGATCTTTAAGTAATATGCACAGATACAAATACATTATGCATTAAATACAACTCACATCTGTGTTTTATTATACTCTAAAATATACAGGAATCTTGATGTACTGAAAGAGTGCAAGTAAATACAATATTCAAGCAGTCACTATTTCTATTTACATGCTCATTAATTCTTCAAAAACCCACAAAATTATCAAATAGATCAAAATACTGTTCTGTGTTTTCACACTTTATATTCAGAAAAACCAGCTGATAATTTACAATGTCATAAAGTTTCCAGTTTCACGATACAAAAAGAATAAAATGAAATTGGGAATCACTTTGTGAAAATTCATGGAACTCTACCCCGACCTGGAAGACCCCCTACGTAAGTGAAATCATTTTCACTGGGAAGGGGTTACAGTAAAAGCAGGCCCATATAAACTGCCGTTTAAAGCCTAACATCAGCCTTCCACCCCCCTTTTTGTTATTTGAAAGGCAGTCTTCCAATCTGGTTGGCAGTTGCTTCTTTCCCTAAACAGTAGCATGTTATAAACATGCTACTTTAAATGTGAATAAGACCTAAAGGCTTTAGTATTTTAAACCTTGCCCAGTACAGAAATGCCTTCCAAGAGACCTGACGATGTTAACTCATGAGTAGCAAGGGAGTTTTCTTTTTGATTCTTCACTAAACAATGACAACAAAAATACCCTAACCCACTGGGAGGCACGGGGGTGACACAAAGGTGACAAAAGTATACCATCCAAAGTAGTGAGGCTGAAAACGCCACTCCCCAGGACCACTTGGCTGCAACAGGGTGAAAATCATTCACATCCTGATTTTATGAAATTTCCTTCTTTGAGGAAATCCTTTACATTTTCAAACAAAAATAGTTCAGTTTTAAACCTAAACCATTCAAAACCTGGCAACCAACAGCCTGACCCCAATCTATCGTGTGTCTACATCACAAATATTTTCACCCTGACTGCACCCAGTCAGCTGGTTTTCAATTCTAATATTATAAAAGTTGGAATTTTAAAATTTTTATGTAAAAGGAAAAAAAAATGTAAAAATACATCTGCTTTCTCTCATGGTTTAATACATATTAGAAGGCTTTCAGATGTTTTCTTTTAAAAAAAAATCAACATTGAAAACCAAATCTCAGCTTCATTTTCCGAAATACTGAAGTTTGGTTGAGATGATGTCTGGTTTCACCCGCTCCAGTCTCCGCAAAGTGGTGCTCTGCTAAAGCCCGAGTTATTTGGTCCTTTGGCAATTTGCTGTGCACATCATGCCTACTGTACCAAACTTTTATTGCCCTTAAATTTAGTTGCAGTTTTATTGATTAAATTGAAATCTAGTGTCCTTATCTCTTCTTACGATAGTGTTGCTTGTGTGAGCAGATTAGGGTGCAGTGTCCCACATAATCCCCGGCACTGCAAACCCGAAGTCCACAGCTTCACAAGGCTCTGTGCCATCAAGGGTCCTCTGCTCACGTCTGCTTCAAGACCCTAGAAGGTCCTCTCGTAAGACGTGCCTTCACAACTCTCCTTCCTAATGAGCTTGTATTTCTTCTGTTTGCGCACTCTGCTATCTCTCTTAGGTTGCACTTGTATGTGAGTAAGAAAGTGCCTTTTTCCTGAAAAGCACAGTGTGATGTGAAGCCTCCCCGGGTCTCTGGCTCAGCCTGTCAGTAGGTCTCTGAATCAGAGTCATTGAGCTCGTCCACATCCGTGTATAGGTACTCCTGCTCCCCGCCGATGTTGTTGAAGCTACAGTAGGAGCTAGGTTCATTTCTCATGATGGGCAAGGCTTCAAAGCTGACAGTTTTCGAGGTGTTGGTGTAACGGTTAATGGCATTGAATGTCAGGGATGATAAAGGGCTACTTGACGAGATAGGCATCATGGTGGCCAGAATGAGAGCGAGGCAGTCTGCCACATCCTTGTTGGGAGCACAGGCCAAAGCTGGGGTATAGCCTGGAATTAAAAACAAGTTTAAAAATCACTCATCCTGACACTCATTTCACTAAAGAAAGGCAGTAAACCTACCCTGGTCTTCAACTTCAGACATATTACTTGGCTTATATAATAAGCTGGCTTAATTAGAATGACTCAGAACTTTGTAATAAATAGTAAAAGAAGAAAGTCACAGAAACCTAGGGTGGGAGGAGACCTAACAGACTACAGAGGAATCTGAGGTCCCAGATAGATGATTCCTCCACTATCTCATAACTTACCTGCGTCCGTCCAAGGTCCCAGATGCTATCAGGCTAGACTAAGGGGGGAAAGTCTGGTAAAACTTCATTCAGAATGGTGGGGGAGTTTTACCATTAATTTGTAGTTCTGTAAGGAAGGGCTTACATGCCCTTCCTAAATGTGCACAGATTTGTGAACGAGGCTCTGAGCTGGTGCTCAAAATATGCAGTTCAGTGAAAACACATGGCCACCATTTAACTTCTTTTGGGGTCATAGTCCACTGAGAAAACCATAAACAGGTTTAAAGCTCCTAAATCAAACAAATGTTTCCTTTGTATATGTTCCCTTCTTCAGCAGAAGACTGACTTTAAATGCTGGGCTGGATGAATCAAAAGCTGGAATCAAGACTGACATGAGAAATATCAACAACCTCAGATATGCAGATGACACCAACCAAATGGCAGAAAGTGAAGAGAAACTAAAGAGCCTCTTGATGAGAGTGAAAGAGGAGAGTGAAAAACCTGGCTTAAAACTCAACATTCAGAAAACTAAGATCATGGCATCCAGTCCCATCACGGCAAACAGATGGGGGAAAGTAGAACAGTGACAGACTAGTTTCTTGGGCTCCAAAATCCCTGAGAATGGTCACTGCAGCCCTGAAAGCCAAAGACGCTTGTGCCCTGGGAGGAAAGCTATGACAAACCTAGACAGTGTGTTGAAAAGCAGAGACATCACAGGGTCCGTCTAGTCAAAGCTATGGTTCTTCCAGCAGTTATGTACCATAAAGAGAGCTGAGCAATAAAGAAGGTTGACTGCTGAAGAATTGATGCTTTCAAACTGTGGTGCTGGACAAGACTCTTGAGAGCCCCTTGGACAGCAAGGACATCAAACCAGTCAGTCCTAAAGGAAAACCAACCCTGAATATTCATTGGACGGACTGATGCTAAAGTTGAAGCCCCAGTACTTTGGCCACCTGATGTGAAGAGCTGACTTGCTAGAAAAGGCCCTGATGCTGACAAGACTGAAGGCGAGAGCAGAAGGGGTGGCAGAGGACGGACATGAATTTGAGCAAACTCTGGGGGACAGTGGTGGGCAGAGGCATCTACTGTGCTGCAGTCCATGAGGTCGCAGAGGGTCCTAGCGACTGAACACCACCACCACCACAAGGTATCCGGCAACAAACTGGAGCCACTTTGGCTGGGGCAGGAGAGAAGACAGTGAACACAGAGTCTAATTCAATCACCACCCTCTCTTGTTACTGGAGCAATTTATAACAGGATCATTAATCTGAAGGTTAGAACTGATTACAAAATAAGATGAGTACTTACTATGACTTGCCACCTTTGGACCCTGATTACTATCTCATAACTCTGGTGTGAGTTACACCACACCAGAGTCTCTTAGGTCAAGTGGCAAAGGATCTTTGTGTCAGGGAGACCAAAGCTAGTCTGAAAGGGAGTAAGTCTAGACTGGGTAACAGGTTCACAGTCAGGGCGGGAGGAGGGAGTGGGCAGAATTAGAAAGTATGCAAGAAGACATCAGGTCACAGGCGACCTTCACTGCCATCGGTTTATTATCCTTTCCATATGGAAAAGCGATAGAAAACCTTGAAAATGACCAACAAAGACCGTCTATTGGCTATCTGATGTACAGCCTCATAATGTGACCAAATATCTTCTACAGGTTAGCAATTAGGCTCTTCATTTTAATCTATATTGCTTATTTCCAGAAATGTAATTTGCTGACAGTGAAAGTTTCTTTTAAATTAGGTGAGACTGAACTTATCTTAGTGGGTGGTACCACTCACTTCTATGGATTTCATGACTATATTAAACTAACGACTCCCAAATCTCTGTGTCCAACCTGGATCTTGCTGACTCTGGGCTCCAGGTCCATCTGTCTATATCCAGTTACTCACCTGGAGTTGCCAGTGAGCTTTTCTCATGTTCCCAAATGAACCCAGCTCTTCCTCCGACATTCTCGTCTTAAAACAATGGCCTCCCCTCCCCTGCCCACATCACTCCATGCCAGACTGCAGGCCGCGTCTTCCCTCCCCAGGCTCCAACGCATGCCCTTTTGATGGGATTCACTGGAGCCTGGGGAGGGAAGAAACATCAACGTACTTTCATCTGCAACATCTCTGCCATAATTCTGCCCACTCCCTCCTCCCGCCCTGACTGTGAACCTGTTACCAGTCTAGACTTGCTTCCTTTCAGACTAGCTTTGGTCTCCCTGACACAAAGATCTTTTGCCACTTGACCTAAGAGACTCTGGTGTGGTGTAACTCAGTACTCACGCTGCCCTGCACTGTGTCTCTATTAAATATGCCACTCTCTCAGCTTTGAAAGTTTTCTCCCATAGTTTTACTTGTCCTTTGGATTCTGGCTCAGAAGGCACTTTGGGGGGGATACCTTCCCTGATATCTCTCACGGCATTCTAGGTTTATTCTAACTGAACTGCTTCAAGGGCCTTCTGACAGCCTATTTGTTCTCATTGTTGTTCAAGGCAGTAGGCTGTCCTGGACGCTACAGTGTGTCTGAAGGACTCAGCACACCATCACCTACAGACACCCGCTGAGCTCGATGTGGCCAGGGGCTCTTCTAACCACTCAGAACAGACTCCTGCCTCATAGGTTAGAAGATACACTCTGTGGAAAGAAGGAAAAGGAAGGAATAGAGCAGCATAATAAGAACTGAGAATGCGATGGGGGTGATCAGCAGGCTGTGGTATAAGAAGGGCAGTCGGGATAGGACTCACTGAATAGATGACACTTAGCTAAGACTGGAAGCAGGTGAAGGGTTTCGTCAAAGATCACTGGGGGCAGAGTGTGGAAGCCGGAAGAAAGAGGATGATGCACGTCCGTCACGTACATGGTGTGAGGAGCCGGCGTGGCAGAACTGGACAAGGGGGGAGGACGGGGGACAAGCGGGAGTGGTCACAGAGCGAGCTGACCCGGTCAGCCCCGAGAGCTCGTCTAAGGACTGTCAGTAAACTGAGGTGCGGAGGAGCGGCAGCTCCCCCCACACTTCTCTGGCCTCAGTGCTGGGCTTCTCCCCATGGTGGCTGCTCTCACTGTGCAGCGCAGGCCTACAGCACCCAGGCGTCAGCAGTTGCGGCTCGCGGGCTCTACAGCATGGGCTCAGTGGTTGTGGGCACATGGACTTAGTTGCTCCATGGCATGTCGGATCTTCTCGGACCAGGGATCGAACCCATGTCTCCTGCACTGGCAGGCAGTTTCTTTATCACTGAGCCACCAGGGAAGCCCCTTCCCACGCATTTTAAAAGGATCCTGGCCAAGGGTGCTAGTAGACAGGGAAAGTGGACATACTTGAATATACTTTGGAGGTAGATCAATAGTAGATGCTGGTGAATTGTGCCCTGGGTATGAGGGGGGTCAAGGAGCAATCGCAAGGATGGGAATGGTCATCAGTTGAGCCAAGTATGGCTGTGCAGAGAGCAGGCTTGGCAGTGGGCAGAGAGGGCCAGCAGTCCAGTTCTGGACCCGTGCATTACACATTCACAGGATACGCTGTCAGCCAGGCAGCTGGAGACGTAAAGTTACACATTCTCAGCCCAGATGCCGTGTTTGGAACCCCAGAACTGGAGGAAGTCGCCCAGAGAGTGAATGTAGGTAGTGTTGTTGTTCAGTCCCTAGGCTGTGGCCAGCTCTTTGCAACCCCATGAACTGCAGCACACCAGGCTTCCCATCCTTCACTGTCTCCCTGAGTTTGCTCAAACTCATGTCCATTCAGTGATGCCATCCAACCAACTCATCCTCTGTCACCCCCTTCTCCTTTTGCCTTCAGTCTTTCCCAACCAGGGTCTTTTCCAGTGAGTCGGCACTTTGCATCAGGAGGGCAAAGTATTGGAGCTTCAGCTTCAGCATCAGTCCTTCCAGTGAATATTCAGGGTTGATTTTCTTTAGGATTGACTGGTTTGATCTCCCTGCTGTCCAAGGGACTCTCAAGAATCTTTCAGCACCACAGTTTGAAAGTGTCAGTTCTTGGGTGCTTAGCCTTCTTCATGGTCTGACTCTCACATCTGTACATGATTACTAGAAAAAAACCATAGTTTTAACTATATAGACCTTTGTTGGCAAAGTGATGTCTCTGCTTTCTAATATGTTCTCCAGGTTTGTCATAGCTTTCCTTTCAAGGAGCAAGTGTCTTTTAACTTCATGGCTGCAGTCACCATCTGTAGTGATTTTGGAGCCCAAGAAAATAAAGCCTGTCACTGTTCCCACTTTCCCCCCATCTATTTGCCATGAAGTGGTGGGACTGGATGCCATGATCTTAAGTTTTCTGAATGTTGAGTTTTAAGCCAGCTTTTTCACTCTCTTCTTTTGCCCTCATCAAGAGGCTCTTTAGTTCCTCTTCACTTTCTGCCATAAGGGTGGTGTCATCTGCATATCTGAGGTTATTGATATTTCAGTTCCAGTAAATATAGTTATTTAACAACAAAATAAGAAGTTAGAAACCCTCATCCAGTCACTAATTCAAGGAACCAGATATCTGTGAAAGAAGAACATCCCTAAGAAGGACACTGTAATAAACATCATATGCATTCTCTCTGACCCTCCGCCTTATCCTGCCGTAAGAGATCTGCATCCGCTGGTCAAGGGAACAGCGTACTGCAAATGCAAGTGTGGAGACTACCTGGGGGAGCATCAGACACTAGCTAAGGCAGACGGCAAGCTTCACATCTGGTATTTCACATACATTTTAAATTCCACATTAAAAGCCTATTCCTAAGGAAGGAAGAATCGGTTGTGTTGAATTCTGTAAGTCAAGTCAAAGCAGAGTTGATTCCTAACACTGTGGAGGTCACTGGTGGTCTTGCTGAACACAGTGCTGTAGTGTGGTGGGGGTGAAGGTCTGACCAGAGGGGACTTAAGGGAGAAAGAAAGAGGAGAAGAACTGGAGACAGAGGGAGAAATGGCTCCTGAGTAACTGAGCTGCAAAGGGGGACAGGGAAATACGGCCGCAGCAGGAGCAGAGGGAGTAATGAAAGGTGTGCTATGATGAGAGAGATCCTATAAAAGCCATTATTATAGGACACAAAGAAAAGAGATGCCGCAGTGACTGCCTCAGGCAGGCAAAGAGGACAGCACCCAGCACATGGGTGGGAAGACTAGACTCTGATAAAACCTGGCATTCGAGTAAGGGCCTTGATAAATGTTTGCTGAAAGAACAAATTCTTTGAATACTAAGATAACAAAGGTGGTATCACCAAACCAAAGTTAATAAACCCTAACTCTGATTAGGGGTTCCCAGCTGGTGCAGCTGGTAAAGAGAATCTGCCTGCCAATGCAGGAGACCCAGGTTCGATCCCTGGGTCGCAAAGATCCCCTGGAGGAGGAAATGGCAACCCCTGGAAAACCCCATGGACAGAGGAGCCTGGTGGGCTATAGTCCATGGGGTCGCAGAGAGTTGGACTCGACTGAGTGACTGAGCAGGCAAACACAACTCTGATTTAACAGATACATGAAACTCAGGAGTTTACCTGTTAGATGGGCTTTCCCTGTTTCTCCTGCCCTTGTTCCCTTTGCACAAGGTAAGCCCTAGAAAGAAAGTGAAGTCGCTCAGTCGTGCCCAACTCTTTGCGACCCCATGGACAGTAGCCTGCACCAAGCTCCTCCATCCACAGGATTTTCAAGGCAAGAGTACTGGAGTGGGTTGCCATTTCCTTCTCCAGGGGATCTCCCTAACCCAGGGATTGAACCTAGGTCTCTCACATTGTAGATAGATGCTTTACCTTCTGAGCCACCAGGGAAGTTCAAGGTAAGCCCTAGTCAGTATTAACTCCAGCTCTCCTCCCTGACCAATAAAAAATCCCCAAGTCTCCTTTCCTTCAAGTATGGATCACTGAAAGGCCAACGCCTCTAATAGGTCAGGGAAAGAGGAAGCAGATGCTACTCACCGTTCTCATCGACCGCAAGCACACTTGCCCCTTTCCCCAGGAGTTCCTGAACCACCATTGTCAGCCCGTTTCGGGCAGCAACATGCAGAGGTCTGGAGAGAAAAAATACGCGTACACATCCATGTGTGCAGGCCCACGCATGTGTGAGCTCACTCTCTACCCTGGTTGCTGCAGGCCACTTATGCTAGGCTATGGAGACCCACAGACGACCAGAGGCCCTTGGTCCCAACGGCAGTGACGAGGGGAGCGAGGCCGGGAGAGCCAGGACCCAGAGCGCCTGTCAGCACTGCACCCAGCACCGGCCATCAGCAGCTCCCACTTCTTCCAGACCCTCGTGCCACCTTCCTTCAAGACCAACGTGCAGAAAGGTTTACTAACTAAACCGCATTCTTAAGTCGTTTTAAGAAATGTGGTTGGCAAACACACGTATTAAACAACAAAAACTGTACCCTGCAACAGCCCAAGTGCCAGCAGGCTTTGAAAGCAGTTTACAGGCTCCATGGCTCACTCTGGACCCTGAAGGGATCCGACTGAGACCTGAGTGGGAACACTGTTGTAAGATTCTTCTCTTTACTAAGTCTCAAAGCAGAACAGCAAATGAAAATGGTGAGCAACAACGGGAGACGCTGGGCCAGGATTTAGGCAGTCACCCAGGACTGGCGGCTCACATTAAGAGCCTTATTATTTCTGAAATGTCTCTAGCTACAGACACGTATAAAACTTTTTGCCTCATTTGTTAAGTGTATTATTCCAGTTGGTTGCCATAAAACAAAAAGAATAGTATTACTTTCCACCATAAAACTGGATTGACAAACGACCTATTATTTTCAAGAATAAGGGTTTCAATTGAAAAACTTTTAAAATAATGTCTTTTAATTATGATGGTTTTAGAAATGAGTTCTGTCAATTATAAGAACTGTTTTTTATTTTTTAATTGCTTCTGTGACAGACTGATTCCAATCATATTAGAAAAGAATTCCATTAATCACTTTTATAATGAAAGGTCACAAGGTTCACGCTAGACCCTGGAAGTACTCACGTTTGCAAAGCTGCATTGGTTGCATTGATGAGGTTTCTATCTGTTATCTTTTCCAGTATTAACAAGGCACTAGTTTCATGACCCTAAAATTATGACAAATAACTCTTAAAAACTTGGGCACCATCAAAGATAACTTTATACATTCAATACATCCCAGTCGTTGTCCATATTATATATGTGTGTGTGTGTGTGTGTGTGTGTGTGTACCACCATTAATATGCTATGCTTTTTCTTAGCTAATGTCTTAAATATACATCCAAACATGAATTGGTGTAATGGGGTTATAGAAGAGGACAAGAATATTTAAGATTAGAGAGATTAGAGAAAGACAATAATTACATTTAAGCCTGTGGTCCAAAACTTACTTGGCTTACCAGAAATTTCATATACCATGGTGCTTCACACATAAGTAATTTTTCTTCCAAGAAATCTGATGCCAGTGATTATCAGGTTTGGTCCCTAGCTCTGTCCATCTTAGCTAAGTGGAAAACCCTTAAACGCCACTGTCGGTATCAACAATCAGGAAATACTGTTAAGCTGTGCGCTTACCTTACCGCAAGCCAAATGCAGGGCGGTGCTCCTGCTGCCGTCTCGTGGAGTCAGATCTGCACCAGCACTGCTGACCAGCATCTCTGGGAGGAGAAATCGCATCAACTCTTTTGTATATGAACATGCACTTCAGATTACTAATAACTCACTGTAGAGAAATGAGGACAGAAAGGGAAAATATCCCTCTGACAAAAATGTGAGTGCAGAAACACACTGCGATAGAAAGGCCTATATTATATTCTCATATTCTCATGTGTGTGTGTGTTGTATAAGGAACAGACAAGAACAGCAGCAGCTGATGTTCATTCTGTGAGTGCTTACTAAATTTCAGACTGTTTTAAGCACTCTAGATTTACAGTAACTCATTTACCTCTCAAAACAACCCTATGAAGTAGGTACTGTTATTTTTGTCACTGTACGGATGGAAACACTGAGGCATGAGGCCACTCAGTTGGCAGATCCAGGACTCACATTCAGTCTGACTCCAGAGTCAGGTTTCTTGACCATCCTAACACTGCCTGGAACATGAGGGCAAGTGAAAATACTGTGGGCCTAAAAGAAAACACGAGTGTAGGCAGGTAAAAGGTTTCAAATCTCAGGAATGGTGAGGTAATGAATGGAAAATTCAATGAACCAGAGTCAGATGGAAGCTATATTGTACATAAGCAATATTCACACTTAGAACAATAAAAGCCTCAAGCGGTTTCTTTACCAACTGTGTTTGTCTGTCCGTTTTCTGCAGCCATCATGAGAGGTGTTTTCCCAGAGGAGTCCACAGAGTTCACATGAGCATTATGGCTGAGCAGAAGCTGCAGACACTCCACATGGTCTGTGAAGGCGGCTGCATGGAGAGGAGTTCTGCCCACAAAGAAATGCAAAGACTGGGCTAAATCTGTACGTGTATATTCTTAATTTATGACAAGCAACTTTCAAGGATTTTCATACCAGGCTATAAAACCATTGTCCAGATACAAATAGGCTTACTAATTCCTGCCACAAAAATTTGTATTTTTGATAACTATTGTTTAGGTAAACTAATATAAATAAGGGTAAATTATGAAACAGCCAAAAAAATTACATTATTAAAGGAAACTTTGAAAGAAACAAATCCGGCCCCAAATACTGTCATCTATTACAACTGTTAGACTTTTTGTAATTAGAAATCTGTTAACTTTATTTAAAAAGTCTTTATGGGGACTCCCTGGTGGTCCAGTGGTTAAGAATCCACCTTGCAATGCAGGCAACACAGGTTCGATTCCTGGTTCACAAACTAAGATCCCATATGCCACGGGGCCTGTGTGCTGAGACCCAACACAACCAAACACATTAAAAAACAGAAAGAATCCGCCTTGCAATGCAGGGGATGAGAGTTCGACCCCTGGTGGAGGAGCTAAGATCCCACTGAGCCTGTGTGCCACAATTACTGAGTCCACACACTCCCGAGGCTGTGTACTACAACTAGAGTCCTTCAGTCAAAACAAAAAACCCGGAGTGCCACAATTAGGGCTCAACACAGCCAAACAAAAAATAAACAATAACAACAGAGAGTCTTTGGGTAACAAGCACATGCTAAGTTGCTTCAGTTGTGTCTGACTTTCTGCAACTCTATGGACTGCGGCCCACCAGGCTCCTCTGTCTACGGGCATCTCCAGGCAAGCATGCTGGAGTGGGCTGCCGTTTCCTCCTCCAGGGGATCTTCCTGACCCTGGCAGGAGTCTCTTCCGTCTCCTGCATTGGCAGGCGGGATCTTTCTCATGCATGCCACCTGGGAAGCCCAACAAGAACGTATGTTTTTAACAAAGGGAAATCTTTAGCCAGTTTTCCTGGTCAAGGTAGAAAAGCCTTTTA
Source organism: Ovis canadensis (assembly GCF_042477335.2). Lineage (NCBI taxonomy): Eukaryota > Metazoa > Chordata > Mammalia > Artiodactyla > Bovidae > Ovis > Ovis canadensis. The sequence goes on from NC_091245.1 coordinate 276,345,507, forward strand.
TAGTAAGAATATAATTAAGATTTTGTAACAATTTATACTTGTAAATATAAAACCAACCTTTAGGTAATAATGGGGTTTCTTTAAATTCTCCCATATTAATCTAATAACTAATGAAATCTTCTACATGGTTGAATTCCTACCTTCCTTTTGAATCTGTGGCGTTCACAATGCTGGAGCCTAACGTATCAATTAACATCTCAGCAGCACCTTCGTTGTCATTTATTCTGTGAAGGTAACAAGGTGGTCACTCAAAGCTATGCTTTATTTCTTAAACATTCAAATAAAACCTGAATCGTTCTGCCGTTACTTACACAGCACAGTGCAACGGACTGAAAGCATTTCCTTCTGTTTTCTGGAAAACGTCTTGTTCTAAAAGGAGTTCTACACATGTCTCATGACCTAGGTAAGCAAATGGGAATCAGATATTAAAATCCCAAGAAGATACTGAGGTGTCCATACGTATCCACATATCCCAACAGATTAAAAAAAGGCTTTACATGGATTACAAGTAGTCAGTTCAGTTCACTGAACCCATTAAACATCACAGTTTTAGGCACTTTGAAATCCAAAGTACAACTTCAGCAGTTTATTATTGACATGACAAATATTTACTTTGTGGGAGACAAAAATTAGTCTCACTTTTTCCATGGTGACCAATTAAGAGTTATTTGGGCATTATTTCTTGAAATGACCTATTTACGTATAATAGTGTAACTTTCAAAATAATATATATTTACGTAACTTGTTGTTTTAGTAGCTAAGTCACGTCTGACTCTCTGCGAGCCCATGGATTGTAGCCCACCAGGCCTCTCTGTCATGGGATTTTCCAAGCAACAACAATACTGGCATGGGTTGCCCTTTCCTTCTCAGGGGATCTTACCGATCCAGGGATTGAACCTACGCTTCTGCATGGGCAGGCAGGTTCTTTACTAGTAAGCAACCAGGGAACAACTATTTATGCAGCATAATTAACTTCAGAATTGAAATATTTTCTGGTTATAGGAATGAGCTAATGGTATTATTTTACAGAAGTGTTTAGAGGAAAAAAAAGAACGTGTCCCTGTCCGCACTCCCAGTTCTACTCTCTAGACCTACTGCCTTACAGTTCCAGAACGTTTTTAGGCACATAAAACTGCATGTACATAAAAACACACTTTTTCATTTTTATGCAATTGGGAGATTCTACAACTTGTTTTTTACTTAAAACACTATATGTCTTTTCATATGCAGACATCCTATTGCTGAATGTTTGGGAGAACGTCACAGTATCAGAACGTATATAAATGATTTAATCTCTAATTATGGATTTCACGGTGACTGCTAGTTTTTCTTTGTGATATTATCATCAATGTTATAAATGAAATAGTTCAGATCTTAAAAAGAATAGTATTCATTTCTTTTGTATTTCCAAGAACAATTTTCTGGAAATGATACTGCTGGGTTAAAGGGCAATTATTGATTACTAGTAAGTATCAGGTCCACACTCTTTTCAACAATTTCGTTTATTCTTGGCTGTGCTGGGTCTTCACTGCTGTGCAGGCGCTTCTCTAGTTGCAGAGACCAGGGGCTGCTCTGCCGTCGCGGTGCTAAGGCTTCTCACTGTGGTGGCTTCCCTTGCTGCAGAGCGTGGGCTTCAGGCGGCTCCAGGCTCTAGAGCCCAGGCTCCGCAGCATTCTCCATTCGGGACTGACCCGTGTCTCCAGCACTGGCAGTGGGTTCTTTACCACTGAGCCACCAGGGAAGCCCCCAGGCCCACAGTTTTCAATAGCAACTTTAAAAGCAGGAAAACCCAAACCTCAGATTTTCTTAAACCCAATTTTCAAAGCCAGGGTTTTAGTAAAAGTACCCCCACTGCTGTATTAATGATGGGAAATTAAATGTTGCTTCTACCTTGTTAGTCATTTGGGATCCACATTAGGAATAAAGTAGATTTTTAAAGAGCCTCTTAATTTATTTCCATGGCTTAATATTTAGTTAACAAAGTGATGCTATATTTCTTTTCTAATTGCTCTAGCAGTCTCAAACAACAGTTCAATTTAATTGTTATACTATAATCATTTCTACCAGGAAAAGAAAGTATGTTTTAGGAAACCTGTGGTTATGTTCCATCACCTGTGAGTTCTTTCATTTAGAGGTTCTCAACTGGAGCAATTTGAGCCCTCAGAGGACCTTGGTCACATCTAGAGACAGTTCTGCTTATGACACTGGAGATGGGGTAGCGAAGTGCTGTGGCATCTAGTGGGTGAAAGGCAGGGCTGCTGCTAAACCTCTTGCAAGCACAGGACCGCTACAACAAAGGAGTAAACATTATCTGGCCCCCAGTGTCAACAGAGCTGAGAAACCCTGCTTGAACTCTCCCTCTCCAAAGGTTAACTCATGGCCAAGAAGTAGCGAAGGACAATGGTCCAGTACTGATTCGAGGGTTTCCTATTTTCCTGGGATAGCAGTTCTCAAGGTGTGGTCTCGGAACTCCAGGGTGGGACCGTAAACTATTCTTTTCTTAAAACAAGCCATGGAAGAAATCTGCTACTGTATTTTTTAAAAAATAGTTATTTTTTCATAAAAATGCTATTTATATTAACATGTAATAGATTCATTATTATTTTAAAATAAACATCTTAAATTTTTCAGTCCTAATGTACCATACAGTAAATATTAATAGCTATAAGCCACAGGTCCTGAAATGGAAAAATATGAGAGTCACCACCTGAGCAGACTGTGGACAGCTAAAGGGGAGTCCTAGGGCCAGCAGTCATCGCTGGATCATGTTAAGCTGAAAAACTTCACTTTGTGTCCTGGTTTATCAAAGAAGGAGAAAACTGGTCTCCTCACGTTTTAGAGGGCTATTTTGAAGATGCTTACAAGCATCAGAAAAAATTGATAAATTTTTGAAAGGAACACATGAGATCATGTAAATATTCTTAGTTCTGCAACTAAATGACTCCACAAACCAAAAATCTGAATGTTAAAAGCTGACCATGTATAACTGGTTCTCTTCTAAAGTGCTGTCATCATTCCATTTTAAGAGACTGTTTTCTGTTCTGCTGGAGTGCTTCCAATTTTCTTTTCAACTGTACAATTACTAGTCAAAGTAAAACTATTTACATATTCTACTCTCAGAATGCCAAAACTGTAAAATAGCCTTTTGGCTGTAAATATGGTATTAGTTTTACACTGCCTGTATGTTCCCTGCACATAGAGGCAACACACATCTGATTTCTTCCAGCTCAATTCAGGATCATTACCAATTCTACTAGAGCCTGGAAACTAGACACATCTGTTATAATCTTTAAACGGCAACCGAGCATGTAGTTTGGGCAAAATTTTGTCTTGCACACAATGTGCTCAGAGAGGCTAAATTCAGCAGTGATGGAGTAGGGAACTCACTTAAAGAAAACCATGTTCTCCAGAAGGACCTGGTAGGAATGTTATAATAATAAATACCAACTCTCCAAAGGACAGATGCAACAGTATTTTTACAACTAAATGCTCTACCTGAGGAAAAATACCTTACTGTATGATGTTTCCAAGAGCTAATTCTCACTGATCAAAAAAAAAAAAAAGGCAATAAAAGTCTGCTTCAAAATAGTTTTATCTCACTGATTTCTTAAATAAATTTCCCATCTCTAGATGTCTTACTCCTATTTGATTTTCCCTGTACTTATAAGATGTCAAATTACACTGTAATGCAAAGGAAGAGTTGAAATCCAAAGGTTTTTATAGTTTCAAACCTGCTCTGGCTAAAGATCTGGTATAGTTAAAAAAAAAAAAAAAAGAAACTGACTAAGCTTTTGAATTAGCAATATATTTAACTATTCAAGTTTTCCATGGTACCATCAATATAGTGATGGTGTGATCACTCACCTAGAGCTAGACATCCTGGAATGTGAAGTCAAGTGGGCCTTAGGAAGCATCACTATGAACAAAGCTAGAGGAGGTGATGGATTTCCAGCTGAGCTATTTCAAATCCTAAAAGATGATGCTGTGAAAGTGCTGAACTCAATATGCCCGCAAATTTGGAAAACTCAGCAGTGGCCATAGGACTGGAAAAGGTCAGTTTTCATTCCAATTCCAAAGAAAGGCCATGCCAAAGAATGCTCAAACTACCGCACAATTGTGCTCATCTCACATGCTAGCAAAATAATGCTCAAAATCCTCAAAGCTAGGCTTCAACAGTACTTGAACCAAGAAATTCCAGATGTTCAAGATGGATTTAGAAAAGGCAGAGGAACCAGAGATCATATTGCCAACATCTGCTGGATCACAGAAAAAGCAAGAGAATTCCAGAAAAACATCTACTTCTGCTTCACTGACTATGCTTAAAGCCTCTGACTGTGTGTATTACAACAAACTGTGGAAAATTCTTAAAGAGACAGGAATACCAGACCACCTTACCTCCCTCCTGAGACACCTGTATGCAGGTCAAAAGGCAACAGTTAGAACCACACATGGAACAAAGGCCTGGTTCAAAATTGGGAAGAGAGTCCGTCAAGGCTATATACTGTCACCCTGCTTATTTAACTTCTGTGCAGAGTATATCACATGAATTGCCGGGATGAAGCTTACGCTGGAATCAAGATTGCCAGGAGAAATATCAATAACCTCAGATATGCAGATAACACCACCCTTATCACAGAAAGCAAAGAGGAAGTAAAGAGCCTCTTGATGAAGGTGAAAGAGGAGAGTGAAAAAACTGGCTTAAAACTCTACATTCAAATAAGGAAGATCATGGCATCTGGTCCCATCACTTCATGGCAAATAGATGGGGAAACAGTGGAAACAGTGTCAGACTTTATTTTTTTGGGCTCCAAAATCACTGCAGATGGTGACTGCAGCCATGAAATTAAAAGACGCCTGCTTCTCTGAAGAAAAGCTATGATCAACCTAGACGGTATATTAAAAAAGCAGAAATATTACTTTGCTGACAAAGGTCTGTCTAGTCAGAGCTATGGTTTTTCCAGTAGTCATGTATGGATGTGAGAGTTGGACCATAAAGAAGGCTGAGCATCAAAGACCTTTTGAACTGTGGTATTGGAGAAGACTCTTGAGAGTCCCTTGCACTGCAAAGAGATCAAACCAGTTAATCCTTAAGGAAATCAATCCTGAATATTCACTGGAAGGACTGATGCTGAAGTTGAAGCTCAAATACTTTGGCTACCTGATGTGAAGAGCTGACTCATTAGAAAAGACCCTGACGCTGGGAAAGACTGAAGGCGGGAGGAGAAGGGGAAGACAGAGGATGAGATGGTTGGATGGCATCACTGACTCGATGGACATGAGTTTGAGCCAGCTCCGGGAGATGGTGATGGACAGGGAGGCATGGCATGCTGCAGTCCATGGGGTGGCAGAGAGTCACACACGACTGAGCTACTAAACAACAACAATCAATATTCAGAGTTGCAAAATGACCAAATGTGGTCAATCCTCAAGAAGAGAGCAATGCTTTCTCAGAACAAAAGAATAGAGCTCTCAATTCTGATACAAGGATTAATATGAAAATTAAAATAGTGTATCTAGAAAATGCTCATGAAAATGTTTAAATTATTAATGTAACTTTGCAAGATTCATATTTCTCCTCTTTTACTGCAACTCAACAATTATTTCTCAAAATGGTTCCCAGTAAGAGAATCACGTGAAACAGTGTATTACAAAAAGATAGACGCCTCCTCTGTGGCGAGGCAGTTAGCTGAAGTTTAGAACAGCCACTATATTTATTCTTTTTAAGCAAGTGGATATTATATAAAGAGGTAATTTCTATTTTCTGTACATTTTGAGGGAAAGTTGTTAGAATTCTCAGCTAGTTTTATAGATATGTTCTTATGACTAACAATAACCTGAATGCTACACTGAAATTCAAAACAACAAATAAAAAATCCTTCATATCCTTGATAATACCCTAAGCACACACTTCAACAGAATTGATGTTTTACACTATACATAATAGAGTCAACTGTTATCTAAGATGAGCAAATCTCTCAACAGGCTGTTAGTTAAATTATTTTAGTGACATTTCAAAAGCCAAATCCTGTTTTTAACATCTGTGCATTAAAAATAGCTTTATACTTCTCTCACTGACCTTTGGTGAGATTACCTGTAAAAGGACTAATGGTGACAATTATTCTCCCAGAAGCTAAGTCTGTCGTAACCATGCAGCCAAGTCACTTAACTGTGAAAGTATCCAAAAGTTTCTAGTTTCCACTTCTATGATCTATTCTACTAGGACTCCACTCTCTTAAAATGTCGACCATACATGTCACTGTTGATATAAGGATCCTAACTTGCAGAGAGCTCAGAAAGCACCTGCAGACGCCAGTCTAGCATCTGACGTTCTCACGGCAGTCAGGACGTGGCACGCGACACAGCGGGCAGGGGATGCGGGTCTGTGTACTTAACCATTGTAGCAGGCCCAGTGGAGTGCTGTGTATCCGTGACTGTCCACCAGGGCTGGGTTTGCATCCGCAGACGCTGCTGACTGCAGAAGGGCTCCAAGAACACCGATGTGTCCACAGGCAGCTGACAAGTGTATTGGTGTCCGGCCCCTGCTATCTCGAAATAAGCAGTTAGCACCATGTTGAAGTAATGCATCCACACACTCTTCATGGCCTGTGACTGCCTGAAAAGAAAATTTTTGCATGCCACTGAATGCACTATGTTGGGCACTACATGCCAAGGACAGCGAACTAGGGATTTTCAAGTCCATACTCCCCATGTCCTCTCACCAGGCAAGGCATTTACCGTATTTTGAGTACTTTTTTTGAAAGTGGCTTGAGAATTTAGTTACAGCAGTGATTTTTTCAAAATAAGAGTAATATGAAAACTAGGAAAAAGGGCCTTTTAATTGAATGAAAATATTTCAAAGGTGAAAAAGTTAAGATTAAAAATGTGTAAGAAAGAAAAGAAAAAAAATGTATAAGACTATTCAAGATTTTAGGGTTTTTAAATTTTGTTTCAATATTATCTTTCTCTGGATTAAGTTGTGCTTTGTGGTTGCTTAAAATCAGAGTTCAAAACCTGAGACAGTGAAAGAAACAGTAAAGATTATTTGGTAAAAACTTAATGAAGAGAAACAGAAACACAGCCTTGTTCAGTTTTAGGTAAAATGAGGTCATAAAAACTTTCAGGCAAGAATGCTTCTGCTTACCCCTCTGTGCAAGGCCGTCCTTCCCCACCTGTCTTTGGCATCGACGTTTGCGCCTTTGTTGAGCAGTGAGTACACACAGTCTGTGTGCCCGTTGAGCACAGACAGCATCAGAGGAGTCCTGGGCAACAACAGGAGCAGCTCCGTCACCACTGAGACCTCGCCCGTGAGAGCACACTGAGCTGGCCTGCTTTCTAAACAAGTCTTTCTGTGACTCACCTTTAAAGTACACTTAAAAAGCTGTACTGGATGTTGCTTAGTTACACACTGTGCCAGACTTACCAAAATAGGGGCAAAAGTATGAAGACTGAAAATCCTTAAACTGATTTAAAAAATGATGAAAACTTACTGTCCATTTCCATCTTGAATATCTACTGCATTCTGTGGTTCAGCATTTCCTATTAGTAGCCGTAAGCATTCCGAATGACCATTGGTTGCTGTAAGGGATATTTATAAATTTCAGCAATTATATATACATACATAATGATACAGTAAAAAATGTCCATCTTAAACCACATTTTCTTGATATAATTTTAGACTACTCATTGAATTAAGCAAGAAAGAAAATGCTCATGTGATTTAGTGCTCTGGTGGCGGCAATGTACTTCGGAAGGGCAGCCTACCCCCAGACACGGGGTGACACCACGATCAGACAGGTCAGTCACAGTTTCCTTTGCCAATGGCTGGTTTCAAGCTCTGCCCACTGAGACGTTCAGAAGTCTGAAGGGCATCTGGGAAATATTTTTATCCCTGATAGTGAAAGTTCTCCTTCTTTCCTGATTTTAGATGTGATTCTTGTGGATTCTTCTAGGCAATTCGGTTTAGTCCCATCATTTTTTTCTTGTTTTTAAACTTATTCACTGATACTCAGTACACGGCAGCTAGCTACTGATGAGTGCACAGTGTACTGGGGATGAGAAACATACTCGACTAGGACTTCTTCACCTCTATCGGTCTTGAATTCGTTATTTAAAATGAACACTGCCTTGTAGTAATTCCAGTAGAGAGTGGTGACTCTTTATCTGTAGTGATACACAGAGAGTACCGAGTCATCACAGTGGCAGGGTTATGTGGCTTTCCATTTTCACAAATCCACAACATCACAAAACACTCCGAGAAGTAGTTCTCACATGGCAGACACTTTGTAACTCCTGTCTGATTAAATGTTTAATGCAGTACCCTGGTACAGTAAGTAAAATATTTATCAGTTGTTAAATGAAAGCACACACCAATCCAAGATAATTTCCATCAAAATGAAGTAAAAATGTATTGTGCTTTCTTGGTGTTGCTGATAAAAGTACTTCAAAAGTTAGAGTATTATCCAATTTCTAAAGTAGAAAATATATTTTTTAAAGTGATATAATCTTGCTGTTATCTTTTCCCTGAGAGTAGAATCATTATAATTTTTACAATCAAAATGTTTAAAACAATTACCAGGAGTATAATATACAAGAAAGTGAAAAAGAAGAGCGTATTAGATGGAAAGTAGTAAATAAAATCGTTCAGAGTCTTTGACATACCTGCTGCATGTATAGGTGTTCTCTTCAAAATATAGTCTTTGACTAAGATTGAGGCTCCCTGATTAATGAGAACGTCCACACATTCTACATGGCCCTTGAAGGCCGCCAGGTCCAAGGGCGTTCTTCCACTACTATTCCTCACGTCGAGATCTAACAAAGACTGTACTAACACTTCCAGGGCTTGATGGTGACCATGATAGGCCTAGGAACAAACAAAATATAAATTAAAATAATACATGTATTTAGACTGATTAAGTTCTTAGAAACCCTAGAACATAAAGGAGTAAGCAAACTTGTCTTCACGTCATTGTATTTAAGATGATCCAAAACTTCTGTATTGATAATTAAGAAAGTTAACTAAAATTTTTCTAATAATCAATTAGTAGGCTGCAGTGTTAGGGATGATTATTCCACAAATAATACAAGATCAAATGACAGGTGATCTTTTCACGAGTATATAACATCTGGTTTATGGCAGACACTCTGTGATGTGTGACGTGGGTTCTAAGGAAGACTTTGCTCTGAGTCTCTGATTCCAAAGCCCAAGTTCCTCATCATAGTTCAGGGCCCCACTTCACCCTGGCAGAATGCTACTACACCTCAATCATGAGAGTAGCAACTGAAGCTCAGCCAGCACTTGCGCCCTGTGATTTCTCAAAGTCAAATGATGACCCTATCCTACAAGGTGCCATATTTCAAACAAAAATTTTCTTTTCAAAAATATTTAAACTGAGCCCTGCTGGAATAACTGCTAGGTGCTAGGCACTGTCCTAGAGTACAGCAGAGCAAGAAGATTTTAAGATTTGTCTGAAACTCCCCCTTTACACAATCTGAAAAAGGGGCTCTCCAGAGAATTCACTTCAAAACCAACATGTCAACTGAACATCTATCACGCTTATTGGACTGGATGCTGAGCAGGACATAAAGGCAACAAAGACGGTTCTGGTGGGGAAGGAATGTCTTCTCTGTTCACTCATGTCACCCCTTTTAGACAAGGAACAAGTAATTTTCTGATGCTGTTCAGACCTGCAGCTTAGCACATACAAGCAAAACTGTAAATAATCCCGTGTGAACTTTTCATTTAGAATTGAAAAATATAAGATCCTACCATGTTTGTGCTAAATATCACTTGCTTCTAAAAAGAGGTATTTAGCTAGAAAGAGGGCCCCACACTGTATCAAAGGGCTGTTAAGCTACTTCTTGTGGAAAATGTCACAAAGGACCACCAGGAGATAAAGCTGCTCTGGGCCTTACTGATCTCTTGATGTTTCTGACTCCTTCAAGGTGAAATGACTGGAGATCACTGAGCTCTACTGTCTGAGGATCACCTCTAGGCTTGTTCTTCAATATCAGGTCAATAAAATGACACCTAAGAGAAGGACAGCTAGAGGCCAGGATGGTGTGCACAGGGCTCCTGTCCTCAAGGCGCCTCTGACAGGGCTAGGACAGGGGCTCGGGTGTCTAGCATGTGTGAAGGCAGAACCAAGGCCAGTTTCCTCAGCCCTCAGGCTGGTGTGTCTTCACTGCAGCAAGCTGTCCCAGATTGGGAGTTTAGAAGGAAAAAAATCACTTAGGTAATTTCTGAAAACCACCCAGGGACAGACACAAAATGCCAAAGTGGTGGTCTAACCATATTTCACTGAACCTGATTATAAAAATCACAAAACTGTTTCCATTTCAGCTTAAAAATACTATTTGGCGCACCCCTGTTCATAACAGCACTCTTCGCAATAGCCACGGAGTAAAATGACTAGTTAAAAGAACTAAACTTTTGGAGAGAATGTATTCAAAAACTTGACAGAGTGCTTGGTCTGGCACCTAGGAAGTGCTTCAGAGATGAGGTGCTATTATTGTGAGAGTGAGGATAACAACGCAGGGAGAACTGCCTCGTCATCTGCTCAGACATCAGTTCTTGCCACCCATAGTAAAATGGCTATTTTCTCCATGCTGGCTTTGCACTTCCAGATGACTTATTTACTATGCAGGTCTAGAAGAGTAGATAGTATTTCCAAAGACCCAAAGGGCAAGGAAGCAAGGAGCTTCAGCACGTCTTCTTAGTTATCTAGACCATGGTAGGAAGTACTGCTGGGGAGAAAGGGGCAGAAAGATAAGGCAGAAAATTCAGTGTACACGTGTCAGTGTCAGAAAATACGCCAGAAGGATATTAAGACAAAAAATGATAGCATTTGTGAGAGGAAACAAATGGGTCGCTGAACTTTTAGTGACACACAGTAAGTACAGACCCTTAAACCAGCTTACTGCACTTGAGACCAGAGGCCTCACAAACAGTGATAGTGCCCAATTCTCCTAGCCCTCGAAGTCCCCCACCTCCCACAACACGCTGTGCTTCAAAGGCAATTCTCTCAGCACAGAAGGAATGAGATTGAGCCCTGCCTGAAACCCTTAAGACCATCCATTCCTGTATATGACTTAACTGTCACACTCTCTCCTACCTTCTCCTCTTAGTGATGGACATTAGCGAAGCTAGAAAATCATGAAACTAAATCCTATAGCATGAGCAACCAAAGGACCAGTGAACACACTCTTACCACCCCCAAAATCACAAAGTAAGCAAAACGTTGTAGAAATGCACAGAAATTACTGTTCCTGTATTATCTGCTTAAGAATGCAAAGCCATTCCACTAGGGCGGGTCATTTTAAAGTTCACATCTCAGGCATATTCTCTCCTTAGAGCAGGTCTGGGGGAAATTAAACTCATCCCCCCTTCCTTTTTTAAAGACAAACAAACAAAAGCACATTAAAGAATTCTCTGCATCAATCAAGTTCTCACAGCTCTAATTCTACGACCATCATCATCAGGACCCAAAGTCCCCGGGCCCAGTTTGAGTCAGCACAAACAGCTATGAGATATTTTCAGTAAACCACCCATCAAGCTGGCTGTGAAGGCAGTACTTACAGCCAAGTGTAAAGGGCTTATTGTTGCTCTATTGTCTGAATCACTCAGCATGTCTGTTCCCGATGTTTCCATTAACTGAGAAAGAAAAGAATTTTAAATGTCAGAAATGGCACTTTTAGACGTATCATAGCAGTTATTCCTCGTCCCCCTCCCCCAAGTTCAAATCCATTTTTAGAGTACAAGTGGATACTTGAACATGAATTTAAAAATCCCAAAACATTATATTACGAAAACTAAACTCAGAAACCTTACAGAATGGATTATCCTGAAAATCTGGACCACACACTAACAGTTCTGAGGGAATGGCTACAAAATCCGACTTTGACAGAAATGCTATTTAACTGCCACCAAGTAAGAACCACCTCCGTCCCCCTCCCTCACAAACATGATTTCACCATCTTTGTTCCCAGGAATGTGTCAGACAGGCTCCAGTTCAAGTGAGAGCAAATACTGAAATACTCTGAATAGAAGTGGGAAAACTGAGTAATACTTACAACATCTAAAGGAGTTTCGCTTGCAATCTGAAATAAAATTTAAAATAAAAATATTGAGTTGAAGAAGCGGTCATATATAGTAAAGAGATAAATGCAAACTACATGTCTTTATTTACCTATGGCTTTGTTAAATTCCCTTCTGAACTTGTGCTTTGCCTCCAAAATTTTATAGTCTTTTAAGTAAACAACTGTACAATAGACCAAAAATCTATATACAAGGGTTTCAGATTCTAGTTTAGAAATACCATACTAACCTAAGGAAATAGTATTTCTGTAGCAGGGTTCTAAATGCTATAGTGAGTATGACAACCTCCGTTTTCTTTTTTTTACCCACCCTTCTTGAATTTTACTCCCCCTTTAAGGAAAGCAATGTTACTTTATAAGTAAACTTAAATGAAGAAACCTGTAACGTGAGGCATGTACCACACACCTGAGAATCATTTAACTTGCCTTTTGGTTTGGCTGAGTTGGGTGAATGGCGTATACATTCAGGAATGAGACCACATTGGAAATAAAAAGTTCCATTGCAGCCGACGAGTCTCCCTTTTCAGGACAGACTGCTATCAGACTGGGCCTTTCAGAACACCTAAATATGCAGGGGAATCTTCTCACAGGGACATGATTTCTCACATATGCCAAGGTTACAGTTCTTTAATGCCTTCTGGAAAACGTTTCACGAGGCAGGGGCAGTGAATGTTAGGTGGGCATAGGGCTTTCTAAGGGAAGGACACAAGGAGACCTCTCCAGAGATCTAACTTCTTTCTGCCCTTCTCTGTGAAAGGGAGAGGGAAAGAAAGAAGGCTTAATGAAGCAGTGTGAGTTTAAGATGGAAACGGATCTAAAGACCTTACAAGACAACTATTTCTTGATCCATCTACTCTCACTGTCATTGCGTTATCAGAACGTAAACTCACACTGGTCCTTCCACAAGAACTCAGGATTCTTACCAGCTGAAGACACAGACGGTGACCATACGCAGCTGAATAATGAACGGCATTGTATCCTTGCTTGTCCCGGATCCCTGGATTTGCATCATTTCTTAGTAAGTATTCCAGGCACCTATCACAGTAAGATATTTCAAAATTCTAAATCCTGCATTTTAACCAATGATAAAAACAAACTCAAAACTGGCAATTTTTCTTACCCTTGAATAATGTAAAAATGATGAATATACCTATACTACATAAATTTAACATTTAAATGACACTGACTGCATGTATCACAAAACTACAAATGAAATGTTCATAAGAGAATCTTCTTTATCCACAGCTTGTCCGTCAATGGCACCTGTCAGCCTACTCAGTTTGACAGATTAGACTCCCAGTGGTGGGAGGCTCCAATCTATCTGGACCACAGAATAAGTATGATATCTCATTAGGAAGCTCCAGAAAGGATGTAGAAATACCTCCCAAAACCAAGATCAGAATTCAAAGATCTTGCTTTAGAGAACTGGAAAGTGTGGGAAAAATGCACAACTGGTATACAGGTAACAAGAAAGATCTTCTCACAGGAAATACACTTTATTCCTGTGCTATTACACTATGAAGAAAGTAATTTTAAAAGGACTTTAAGATTCACAATTTGTTATAATTTTGATAACTGTTATTGTTACTATAGCCAAAAAAAGAGTACTGAATTAGAAATTAAAAGATTTATCTCTAGAGTTAGTTTGATACCATCCACCTTGGACAAATAGTTTTTCACCTTTATGGTGAAATGGTTTCTGTTTATTCACCTTACAGATGGAGGTACAAATTCAACTAAATAAACACCATTCATGTTTTTTATTAAGTTTGCTTTAAAAGCACAAACATTTCACTCAAGGGCATATCTTTCTATCTTTAATCAAGTTTTCTAGATGTGAATGATAAAGCAGAAATAGTTGTCCTTACCAAGACTTGAATACAAGGCAGATTCTATCAGTGGAACAAACTATTTTAAGATAACTGGCCGATACATGAGTACAGGGAAAAAAAAGATTTATTTAAGGAAAGAAAAACAAGTAGGTTAGTTCATTCTTACTTTCTGAAGTAGGAGGGCAAGTCTCAAAGCACTACTTACTGTGACTAACTGCAAGTGTACAGCATTAAATGGTCTGAAATAATTCAACCATAATACATGCAGAAGTTCCTATCATATAATAGTTTACCTTCACATTATTAGATGACTTGTCTCCTACAGCAAAACAAAGACTAAAAGTTGATTTACAACTATAAAATTACTTCTATTGCCATGTCTTTCAAATTTTGCGAAAGCAGTATGAATTTTCATAACTACTTTGTGAGCATTATCTTTAACAAATGAAAAAATTACTGACATTCAGGAAAAGTAAATCACTTGCTCCCAATCTTTGGGTTAGAAGCAAGGACTAGACCTTGTGTCTTTTCTTCAGGTGTTCTTTCCTTGCTACAAATGCTTCAGCACATGGGTTAATGAGTTAGTGACACTTTAACCTGGGTGTTTATAAAATACCAGACCACAAAACTGCTTAATCTTGAAAATCTAGACCTCACTTCTGACTTGCAATTGAGAAGGCAGAGAGTCGACCCTCACTTTCTCACTGTAAGTTAACACATGTTCATTTTTTAAAACTCAGAAAATTAAGACAGGGAAATTTTCTATGAAACCCTCGTTCCCCTAAAATTAACTATATGTATGCAAAATCTGGAGGAATATTTGTGGCTAAATACCTAAGTAATAAACCACACTCACTGGTAAATACTTTGTTTTCTTCATCTGTTAGACAAATTAAATATCTTCATCCCAAATAAGCCTCTAATTTAACCTGGGGAGATGCTCAAACCACTTAGATTCCTCCTACTCTCCCTCCACCACCAGGACTCCTACCACTTTTTCTGGACTGAATGCAACGCACGTGCTCCATGGCTGCTCAGAGCCCTGGCAGAGGAGCGTGCACCCACGGGCAGGGACTGTGGCCCTGTCAGCAGAGGCCTCCGACTCTCCCTGACCACAGGGCACACACAACAGCCAGTGCTTACATAAGACAGGCATTAACCAGAGTTTAAAAACTATGGCTCATCCATATAGGAAGATGGTAACGTATCAGGTATTGTTCAAGCAATTTTGATGCTCTATCTCATATGACACTCTACCTCAATATGCTAGAAGAGATCAGTGGAGAAATAACTCCAGAAAGAATAAAGGGATGGAGCCAAAGCAAAAACAACGCCCAGGTGTGGATGTGACACGTGATGGAAGTAAAGTCTGATGCTGTAAAGAGCAATATTGCATAGGAACCTGGAAAGTTAGGTCCATGAATCAAGGTAAATGGAAGTGGTTAAACAGGAGATGGCAAGAGTGAACGTCGACATTTTAGCAATCAGTAAACTAAAAGGGACTGGAATGGGCGAATTTAACTCAAATGACCATTATATCTACTACTGTGGGCAAGAATCCCTTAGAAGAAATGGAGTAGTCATCATAGTCAATAGAGTCCAAAAGGCAGTACTTGGATGCAATCGCAAAAACGACAGAATGATATCTGTTCGTTTCCAACGCAAACCATTCAATATCACAGTAATGCAAGTCTATGCCCCGAACAGTAACGCTGAAGAAGCTGAAGTGGAACGGTTCTATGAAGACCTATAAGACCTTTTAAAACTAACACCCCAAAAGATGTCCTTTTCATTATAGGGGACTGGAATGCAAAAGTAGGAAGTCAAGAGACACCTGGAGTAACAGGCAAATTTGGCCTTGGAATATGGAATGAAGCAGGGCAAAGACTAAGAGAGTTTTGTCAAGAAAATGCACTGGTCATAGCAAACACTCTCTTCCAACAACACAAGAGGAGACTCTACACATGGACATCACCAGATGGTCAACACCGAAATCAGATTGATTATATTCTTTGCAGTCAAAGATGGAGAAGCTCTATCAAGTCAGCAAAAACAAGACCAAGAGATGACTGTGGCTCAGATCATGAACTCCTTACTGCCAAATTCAGACTTAAATTGAAGAAAGTAGGGAAAACCACTAGACCATTCAGGTATGACCTTAATCAAATCCCTTATGATATACAGTGGAGTGACAAACAGATTCAAGGGATCAGATCAGATAAAAAAAAGTGCCTGAAGAACTATGGACAGAGGATCGTGACACTGTACAGGAGGCAGGGATCAAGACCATCCCCAAGAAAAAGAAATGCAAAAAGGCAAAATGGTTGTTTGAGGAGGCCTTACAAATAGCTGTGAAAAGAAGGGACGTGAAAAGCAAAGGAGGAAGGGAAAGATATGCCCATCTGAATACAGAGTTCCAAAGAACAGCAAGGAGAGAGAAGAAAGCCTTCTTGTGATCAATGCAAAGAAATAGAGGAAAACAACAGAATGGGAAAGACTAGAGATCTCTTCAAGAAAATTAGAGATACCAAGGGAACATTTCATGCAAAGATGGGCTCGATAAAGGACAGAAATGGTATGGACCTAACAGAAGCAGAAGATATTAAGAAGAGGTGGCAAAAATACATGGAAGAACCGTACAAAAAAGATCTTCACGACCCAGATAATCACGATGGTGTGATCACTCATCTAGAGCCAGATATCCTGGAACGTGAACTCAAGTGGGCCTTAGAAAGCATCACTACAAACAAAGGTAGTGGAGGTGATGGCATTCCAGTTGAGCTATTTCAAATTCTGAAAGATGATGCTGTGAAAGTGCTGCCCTCAATATGCCAGCAAATTTGGAAAACTCAGCAGTGGTCACAGGACTGGAAAAGGTCAGTTTTCATTCCAATCCCAAAGAAAGGCAATGCCAAAGAATGATCAAACTACCGCACAATTGCACTCATCTCACACACTAGCAAAGTAATGCTCAAAATTCTCCAAGCCAGGCTTCAACAGTATGTGAAATGTGAACTTCCAGATGGTCAAGTTGGATTTAGAAAAGGCAGAGGAACCAGAGATCAAATTGCCAACATCTGTTGGATCATCGAAAAAGCAAGGGAGTTTTAGAAAAACATCTACTTCTGCTTTACTGAGTAAGCCAAAGCCTTTGACTGTGTGGATCACAAGAAACTGTGGAAAATTCTGAAAGAGACTGGAATACCAGACCACCTGATCTCCCTCTTGAGAAATCTGTATGCAGGTCAGGAAGCAATAGTTAGAATTGGACATTGAACAAGACTGGTTCCAATAGGGAAAAAGAGTCTGTCACGGCTTTATATTGTCATCCTGCTTATTTAACTTATATGCAGAGTACATCATGAGAAACACTGGGCTGGATGAAGCACAGACTGGAATCAAGATTGCTGTGAGAAAGATCAATATCCTCAGATTTGCAGATGACACCATCCTTATGGCAGAAAGTGAAGAAGAACTAAAAAGCCTCTTGATGAAAGTGAAAGAGAAGAGTAAAAAGGTTGGGTTAAAACTCAACATTCAGAAAACTATGGTCATGGTATCTGGTTCCATCATTTCATGGCAAATAGATGGGGAAACAGTGGAAACAGTGTCAGACTTTATTTTGGGGGGCTCCAAATCACTGCAGATGGTGACTGCAGACATGAAATTAAAAGATCCTTACTTTCTTGGACAGAAAGTTATGACCATCCTAGATAGCATATTGAAAAGCAGAGACATTACTTTGCTAACAAAGGTCCATCTAGTCAAGGCTATGGTTTTTTCAGTGGTCATGTATGGATGTGACAGTTGTACTGTGAAGAAAGCTGAGCACCGAAGAATTGATGCTTCTGAACTGTGGTGTTGGAGAAGACTCTTGACAGTCCCCTGGACTGCAAGAAAATCCAACCAGTCCATCCTAAAGGAGATCAGCCCTGGGATTTCTTTGGAAGGAATGATGCTGAAGCTGAAACTCCAGTACTTTGGCCACCTCATGCGAAGAGTTGACTCATTGGAAAAGACTCTGATGCTGGGAGGGATTAGGGCCAGGAGGAAAAGGGGACGACAGAGGATGAGATGGCTGGATGGCATCACTGACTCGATGGATGTGAATTTGAGTGAACTCTGGGAGATGGTGATGGACAGGGAGGCCTGGCGTGCTGCATGGGGGTCACAAAGAGTCGGACACGACTGAGCAACTGAACTGAATTGAGTGACTGAAGTGAAACTCATATAGGTCAGACTATTACTCCCACTTCACAGATGAAATGCAGAGTTTAAGTAACCTACCCAAGGTCTCACAGCAATGATAGTACAGGTATCAAACCTAATGCTGTCCTACATGCATAACCAGAACAGTTAAAAAGGCTGCTGAATGCAAAATTATATACAATAGTCAAATGTATTTCTCTATTTCATAGCAAAAGGAAATTTAAAGATAAGATTTATTTTGGCAGTAAAAATATGAAATACTTAGAAATAAACCTAAGGATTATAAAAGTTCCAAGAAGAATGTATGATTCCACTTATATAAGGTTCAAAACAGGCAAAAATACCCAATGCTATTAGAAGTCAAAATATGATTTCATTTTTGTGAAAATCTATCTCCACTAAAGTGTATCTTAGTGAAATATATCTATGTATTCATAAATACATGTATCTATAACCACTTGAACACAGAAAGACTATATAGTAGGTCTGTAACTCGGATGACACTACGCTGCTGCTGCTGCTGCTAAATTGCTTCAGTAGTGTCCGACTCTGTGCGACCCCACAGATGGCAGCCCACCAGGCTCCTCCGTCCCTGGGATTCTCCAGGCAAGAATACTGGAGTGGGTTGCCACTTCCTTCTCCAATGCATGAAAGTGAAAAGTGGAAATGAAGTCGCTTAGTCATGTCCAACTCTTAGCAACCCCATGGACTGCAGCCTACCAGGCTCCTCTGTCCATAGCATTTTCCAGGCAAGAGTACTGGAGCGGGTTGCCATTGCCTTCTCCCGATGACACTATGAGGGACATGAAACGATCTACATAAATTTATGGAAATACCTGTGTTACTGGTGGTTATCACAGAAGAAAAGGCATGAGGACTTCTTCCTTATACGTAATCAGAATAAGCATCCTTAGCCCCAGGTCCTTACCCTTGTGCTCATAGCCAGCCCTATTTCTGTTCAAATGGCAAAGAGTTTTGTTTATAAGTACTGAATACATTTAATGCTTTTGTTTGCTGAGTCATGACTGCCTATAGCGATTGCAGGCATCAGGATGATGGGCACAACTAGCAGGGTGAGTAGAAACGATGTCATGTATTTTTCCAACACTGATGGAAATTGAAGATAGAGGGACACACAGAGAGTAGAATTGTGCTACTAACTGTACATTAATAATAAGTTAGTATTTGTCACTTTGAAAACAGAGAACCAATGGCAGCGTGTCAAAAATCCCACAGTGTATACAACGTTCCCTGGGGAGGGAAACAGGACATTATCGACCATTAAAGAAGGAAACCAATAGACACACATTGCTAGTAACAGTATTTGAAGCCATTGGGAATTTGTTTCTCCTTTTAGAAAACATTTCACTCTGGCTTTGGCAGCAGAATGAATTATTCCAGATTCTCTTATTACCTAACCTATTCCTGGGATTTATAGCCTTGGAATCCGAAAAAATAAACCAACGCTTTAATTCTATTATGTAAGCCTCCAAAACTTGCTGAGAGAATGCCTCTGGTCTCTGTGGTTACTGTGGCGTAGAGCTTCCAGAAGTTCCCAGGGAACAAATCAGAGTTAATAAATGATGGTGTTAGACAAGACCTCAGGGATTCTGATAGTTTAAAAAGAAGAGAGAGGCTCCAAAAACAGCACTAGATTCTTTAACACACATGACCTTAGTTTTCCCCACAATTCTGAGAATGAAGCCTACTTCTTAGAATTGTGGGGAAAACCGAGGTCATGTATATTAAAGAATCTAGCTTCTCTGGTGGCTCAGACGGTAAAGAATCTGCCTGCGATGCAGGAGACCTGCATTTGATCCCTGGGTTGGGAAGATCCCCTGGAGAAGGGAATGGCAACCCACTCCAGTATTCTTGCCTGGAGAATTCCACGGACAGAAGAGGCTGGAGGTCTACAGTCCATGGGGTCACAAAGAGTTGGACACGACTGAGTGACTAAGACTTTCACTTTTTCAGGATGATTCATTCTAATTTTATAGATAAGTAAGTTTTTGCCTAACAATTACTTGCTCAGGCTCAAAGAGGATAATATGAAGACCTCAACACTTAAACTGGGTCTTTTGGATAAAGCTCATGTTCTTTCTAGTACATCAGGCTGCTTGTATTGATACTGAGAATTAAGTGTCTAAGTAATAGATCTCTCTGGCCTACTGCTCAAAACAGCTTATATTAGTTGAGAAAACTAACAATTTAATTCACTTCAGTACTAAGTACAGTTCTAAAGAAAAAGTAGACTGGCTTAAAATAAAACCACAAATCTCAAACAGTATAGGTTAAGCATTGTCATTTTTATGTTTTTGTGTAGGAATTCAGGTTTAACTGTCTAAGGGCAGGAGGACCATGGGGTAATCTCTGTGTCTATGTGACCTCAACGCAATTTATGTACATCATTGGGTAACATCCAATAAGCAGTTTATGGGAACAGTGGTAAAGGACTATTGATGTGATATAGTCATTTTAACTATCATCTATTTTAGGAAAACCTATAAATCAAATCTTGAAATTACAAAATTTATAAAATAGAGAATAATCTACTTACCTAAATTTACCCAAACACTTTCTGATTTACAAAGTGTTTATCACAGATTTCTTTAAAGCTCTACTACCCAAAAACATAATTCAAATAATTTATAGCTTCTCTAAAAAATTATCTATATTTAACTATTCTGATATATATGAAACTATATAAATTATATATTTCTCCAAAAAGAAAATATAGTCATTCTTCAGTATCCAAGGGGGATTGGTTGCAAGAGTGCTTGTGGATATCAAAGACCATGAACCCTCAAGTCCCTTATAAAAAAGTGAACATAACCCTACAATGAATATAGTCAGCTCCCCAAATCTGCAGATGCAAAACCAGCAGACACAAAGCGCTGATAGCATATTTACTAGAGCTTTCAAGATTAGAATTTTAACCACAAATCCAACATAACAAAAGGGATTTGCAACTACAGACACAGAATTTATAATAAATTAATATTTGTGAATAATATCATTAAATTATGCTTTTTATAAGGAAACAGATCTCTATTAAATGCAACTTCCTTGAAGTATATTTTATAAAATCTTTCCCTCAAAACCATTATTTTTATTTTCTACCCTTCACTGACTCAGACTCATGGGGAATACCACAGATTCTGAAGATACCTTCTCTGACTAATGAGCTCATTTTCTTCCTAGAAGGTAATATACATTAAGGTACGGACATCTGACCAACTTCAGGTGAATATTAATTATGAAAGAATTTATAAATCTCTCATTTGTTTTTATTAAGTCATCCTTGGGCAACATTTATTCACTCGCTATCTACATAATTTACTTAAGTAATATTTAGCACTAACTATGTGTCTAATTCTGCCAGTTCAATTACTCCCCATTTAAGCACAAATTTACAGGGATCCCTTGGGGATATGAACGCTCTGCCTCTGGAGGACACTGGTAGTCCAGTCTCTGCCCATCTTCTGACGGCACTGTCCGTCTACCTCTTGCCTCTCCTTTTCCTGATTATACACTCAGCACTGCTGCCTCTGAGAAGTCAGGTGGAAAAAGCCTGGAGGTGATAGATACTAAGATGTGCTTCTGGAAGGGAGGACAAAAAGGGACCTTTATACTTCTTCTACCACCTCATTAGTTCAGAAGGCAGGTTGCTGGTAGAAGCAGGTAGTAATAACTATGATTAAGAATAACTATAAAAACAACTTATTTTCCACACTAAACACCCAGGGAAAGAAATAATAAAGAGCACAAAAAGGAAATACAAATTTGCTATGAAAGTCGCCACCCGTCTAGAAGGTGCTGGTCTATGGAAACAATGACCCTTCATTCTCACCACGTGACACTCACTTGCCATCTGTGTCTGACGTCGCCGCATAGTGCAGGGGTGTGCATCCTCTCTCGTCAAGGTCATTCACGCTTGCCCCTGAGCCCACAAGAGCAAACAGGCACTGGTAATTGCAGTTGGCAGCGGCATAATGCAGTGGAGATCTTTTTGCCCAAATTAAAAAAAAAGAAAAAAACAGTCAGGGACACACCCCAGGAAGTAAGAGCACAGTTGATCCACCCAATCATAAATACTGTATTTATAGTAAGTTGGAGGTTGATTTCTGCCATATACTAAGTCTTACAAAGGGCCAGACAGAAAGCTAGGAGGAGAAACCAAGATGCCTGAGAGCCTCTAAGAAAACAAAATAAGACAGAAAGACAGTTAAAAGTAAAAGAATGTAAAATAAGATAGAAACACAGTTAAAAGCATTTCATAGCTCAGACAGTAACAATTACAGTTTTTTGAGTGAATTATGGATGATACCCTTCATATTCTGCTCCAAAACTTGAAAACTTGTGTTCTTCTTCCTCCCTAATACCATCAGCAATCTGAGAATAGTTTTCATTTTAACAAAGCTTCCCTGATACTAATACAAATGTTTCACAGTACAGAGGTAGCAGCTTCTGTTACGTCTCAGTAGAGGAATAAATGGTAAGAAAAATACAGAAGTATTAAAAAGATTGCTGTAATATCAACTATGTGGGAGAGCTGCACAGTAATATCAGATTTCTCAAGCAAAAAATGCATAGTTTTGAAGATTTTTCACCACTTTGAAGAGCTAGGGTACTGTGTTAATTACCAGAGATGGAATATTTGTAGCTTATTTCTTTCCAGTTACTGAAATGAAAAAGAATGCTATTAAATTTAGGAGTTTCTGTATTTAGATTACAAAACTGTAATGATTCATATGACTTTTCATTTAAAAAAAGAGGAAGAAGAAAGAAAACAGAAAAGTGAAGGTGAATTTAGTCCAGAGTCTTCATGGCATATTGTTTTCTAAAATATATACCTGGGAAAATGACAGTGAAGACTTATTTTACTTCATTGGGTAATAGTATAATATAGTAATAGTATTTTTGAAGATGCAATTAATCCTGAATTATTTTCAAGCCTGTAAACTCAGAAGCCCTATCTGTAGCATACAGTGCTTCATGCACTACAAACTAACTAATGTGAGCTGGATTAAAGTCTGCTTACACCTGCATGCCCTAGAGCCTGTGCTCTGCAACAAGCCACTGCAACTGGAGGGAGCCCCGCTCACCACAACTAGAGGAGAGCCCACACAGCAAAGAAGATCCAGCACAGCCAAATACATAAAATAAATAAATCTTAAAAAAAAAAGCACACTTACAAATATAAATTAGCTATAAAAATATTGCACTCCAAAGAAAAAGTGATCTTTGATTTCCTGGGTCACTGGCTCCTTCAGTCAGAAGGCTTATGGGAACAGTCTGTTCCTCAAAGGAATGGCGGGGTCAGACAGTTGTTTTCACTTTTCTCTCACACACTTCTGATTCCCTACCACACCTGATTCTATTGACCTCTGCACTATACCATTCCCAGGCAGTGATACATTATTCACACATTTCCTTCCAACACATACTCTCTCTTATCACATGCTCTGATATAATTCTCAAACTCTTGACACACAATTTTGCTCATATTGCCACCTTTCTTTTTCTTTTTCTTACTGAGGTAACACTGGTTTATAACACTGCATAAGTTGCATGCATACAACATTAGACTTCTGTTCACACTATAACATGCTCAGCTGTTTTTCAAACTGCCTTCCACCCTTTCCTATATGGTTCTAACAGACATTGGGTCAATGCCCACTCTAAGTAACTTAGCAGACCCCGGTGGCTTTAATCACTGCAGTCACAGATGCAAGCAACAGTGAGGTCTGGGGCTGAACAGTGAGAATGCGGACTGGCTGAGTGACTACACAGGGAGCCTGCATTCACATTTGTGACCTGTTTCCTCCCTCCTAGTGCTCTGGAACCAAAACTAGGCCATAGAGTCTCTAAGAAAGAATGACTTGAGGGAATGGAGAACTACCACTGCTCTTGTAAGGTTCTGTTTAGGGAGCATGGGTTTAAATTTTCATAGCTATAAAGGAAGCGGAGGAATGTCATCATAAAAGGTGCATAGTGCTTATAAAGTAAAACTGTGGCTGGTAGGCTGGGGCTATGGGAGGGGCCCAGTTGGAAGAAGGTTGTGGGTAAGAATGAATATTCAGAAGTTATCTACTTATTGGAATCTTTCAACAAATCATGATCACAATGTAAAAGATGTGAATTTTTTTTAGTTAACTCACAGAAGCCAAATAACAAGGTTAAGAAACTCATTAAGGAAGTCATTAAGGACTTCCCTCATGGCTTAGACAGTAAAAAACCCGCCTGCAATGCAGGAGACATGGGTTCGAGCCTCAGGTCAGGAAGATTCCCTGGAAAAGGGAATGGCAACCCTCACCAGTATTCTTGTCCGGGAAATTCCATGGACAGAGCAGCCTGGTGGCCTACAGTCCATGGGGCTGCAAAGAGCTGGACATGACTGAGTGACTAACACACAGACGCCAAATTATAATTTAAGAAAGTCATTAAGCAAATAACATTAAGCAGGAGCCACAGAGGAACTGTACCACAGCTCACCTTCCAAACTTGTCTTTTTTGTTGAAGTCTGCACCAGTATTCAGCAGAAGGTTTAGGCACTCCAAATTACTACCCAGGAAAAATACAATGGGAAGATGCAACTGTCAATAACTTTATGATGAAATTGGGAGGTTTAAGTAAGTATAAAAGTATGTTTTCAAATGAGGTCAGAGTGAATAAAATACTATGACTTATATTTTACGAAACAACAACAAAAAAACCTGCCATGATCAGCTACATTTTTCTTAAAAAAAAGTAAAAATTTTGTTAACATACCCTCCAGCTGCAGCTGCATGTAGACAGGTCCTGCCAAAATCATCTGGGGTATCTATATCAAATCCTACAAGAATGAATACATCTTACATAATACTATATGCATGTTACTTTATGTTAAAGCATTACATTAACAATGTAAAAAAAAAAATCACACCCCATCATACACAAAATTTTGACTTACAAATAGGTACAAATTAATTGAAAACAGATTAATAATGTATTTTTTTTAATTACCACTAGAAGACTGAGGGTTTTTCAAAACAAATGTTAGAGTACTTGTTTAAAAGTCATAGGATACAATGGAATATTATTCAGCAGTAAAAAGAAATAAAGTACTGATACATACTTATAACACTGGATGACCCTTCAGAACATTTCTAAGTGAAAAACCAGTCACAAAACCACGTTAGGTGATTCTACCTTTACAACCTACCTAGAACAGGTAAATTTAGGGATGGAAAGTATATTATTGATTACTAAGGGCTGGGGGAGGGAAGAAATGGGGAACTGATGCCAAATGAAGTTTCTCTGGGTGTGGGCGGTAGCAAAAATGTTCTAAAACCCACTTAGTCATGGTCACGCATCTCTGTGAATATACTCAACTGTAAGATACGTGAACATCTGGGGGGGCAGGTGTGCCACGCTGCACGGCATGTGGGATCTCAGTTCCCAGACCGCAAACTGCACCCCCTGCCTTGAGAAGCACAGAGTAACCACTGGACTGCCAGGGAAGCCCCATGAATGATTTCTTAGTAAACTTTTTCCTTTGCTACCCGTGGATTACTACTAACACTGAGAAGAGAGTTTTATAATTCTCTTTCATAGATAAATGAGTATGTGATTACTTGTGGCATGCATACACTTAAAAACACTCAAAACACAATTACATCACTTAAAAGATATCACTAAGGGATTCCCTGGTGGCTCAGTGGTAACGAATGCACCTGCAGAAGCAGAGATGCAGGTTCAATCCCTGGCCCGGGAGGATCCCACATGCTGCAGGGCAGCTGAGCTCGAGCACCACAGCTACCGAGCCTGCCCTCTGGAGCCCGGGAGCCGCAACTCTGGAGCCGGCACGCCTAGAGCCAGAGCTCTGCACCAAGAGAGGCCAGCGCAACACGAAGCTGTCACCACAGCTACGGGGCAGCCCCTGCCCTCCCCAACCAAGAAGGAGCCCTCTCAGCAATGAAGACCCAGCAAAGCCAAGGCGGAAAAAAAGGTATCATTAAGAAAAACTCAGAAGGGTCTGCCTCACAATATGCTGATTTTTCCCAGAAACTCCCATAATTCTTTCAGCAAGCATAAGTATTAAATAATGTATAAAATTTGTTCAACTTTTGTAACATGCAAATAGAATACTATTTAAAGTAAAATCTCATATATTTAGTACTTCTATGCATTTTCATAATTATCTTTATAGTAATATTTATATTAACAGAAAGCTACTGATACTGTTTTGTTTCAAACTATGACTGTGGTATTTTAAAATAGTAATTAAATATGGTATAAATTTCAGACCTAGAAGAGACTGTAAACTGGTCACTGGCTCTTAAAAAGGAACCATGCAAATGAAGATATTTTGCTTCCAGACATAAAGGGACTACTTTAGAAATATTCCACATGCCATTCCCCAACTAAGAGAAAAGAAGAAATCACTAGAAAAATAAAACCTTTCCCAGAGTTGAAGGGAAAATCAAATCTTATAGGGCCCAACATCTTCTAAGAGGGGTTAATAAATGATCCATATGTGGACATATTTGTATATAATTTTGCAAAAGCAGGATAGAAGGGAGTTTGGGGGAAGCATAAAAGAGGATAATTTGTCTGTGAAGGTTCCACTCACCAGAAGAAAGAAGTTTCCTACAGCAATCTGAAAAACCACTTAAGGCTGCCAAATGGAGGGGGAACATTCCATGTATGCCACGTCTAAAGCAAAGAGGACAGTATCTTTATCACAATGTGAGAAAAATGCAATCACTTAAATAAAGTAAAAAGAAACTACTTAACTTCCCCAGCAACTTTCCTCTTGCAGTAGGGTTTTTCGAGCTCAGACTACTGTCACTGTGGACTTTCTGTGGGTCTGTGTGTGTGTGCTGGGGAGAGGGCAGCACATCACCAGTGTCCCTGGGCTCGACCTACATGGGATGGCAGTGGCACTCTCCCCAGATTAGGACAACCAAAAATGACTCTAGACGTTTGTCTCAGAGCAAAAACAATCCCACCTGCTTTGCCATCAAGAATCATTACCACAAGGCAAAATGTTTTGCTTAAGACTGTTCACTGCAGTAATTTTTCCTAGCAATAAAAAATCAGAAGTTGTGTTTGTAAATGAGAATGAATAAACTGTGAAATCTTTACACAAGAATTAAATTTTATAAAACGAATGAATTAGAGTTACTTACAGAGATTAGGAAAGGAAAAAAAGCCCAAATTTATATTCACATGGCTAAATCAACAACCGCGTGTAGAAAAAAAGCTTCATGAAGCATACAGTAGCATACCATTTTTAGAAAGCTTAAAAGAATATTTAAAACACATTTATGAACATATAAAAGTATAATAAAAATTTAAAACTACACATAGGAATGATAAGCATCAATTTAAGTAGGGTGTGTATTTCTGCAGAGCATGCAAGAGAACCCATCTTTCAAACAAAATTTTACATGGAAACTTAAACATATTAGTCATAATCTAGAAAGAACTGGGATAAAAAACATAAAAAGACCCAATGAAATTGTATTAAACATTCTATTACATCATCAACACAAACAGGAAAAAGCTCAAGCAATAGTACCATGTTAAGGACAAAAGTCACGCACTTCCCTGCCAAGCCATCAACACCTGGCAAGCACTTACTTGGTGGTGTCGGCCCCACTTGTAATGAGGGTGTTGATGAGCAGCTCGTGGCCATACCTCGCTGCTATGTGCAAAGGAGTGTTGCCATTCTTATCTTCACAGTCGATTATAGCTCCTGCAACAAAGGAGGAATAAAATCCATAGATTTCATCCACAGCACAGTTACTGGGGCAGGCACTGGGATTACAGATTTTATACTTGAAGCAATTTTGTGAACTGAGCATAAGATTTTAATAGATTTAAAAATCAGAAGACAGTCTGCAATGCCTCATGAATTATCTGATCAGGAGTTTACTCCTACCCTTTCCTTGCCAAATGAGAATAGCTGTTGTCTTAAGTATCAATACTACTTACAAACAGTTCCTTGGAACATGGCTTGTGAAACACTGCCTTAAAGTAATGTACCCAAAAGTCCTTTTTATTTAAAAGTTTAGCTTGTCTAGTACTAACTCAAATACAAAATACAAGTTTAGAAAAGAAATGAAAATGCTAAAAACAGTTCAAAATATTCAAAAAAGGAAACAGAAATGCAACTGATTTTGTCAATATATAATAAATTGCAGTGGAAAGGCAGAGTTACTTTTCTATTTAGCATGTTTTTTAAAAGCCAGTACTGTTAGTGATATTATATAAATAATCTAAGCAAAACAATACAGAAGTAAATAAAAAACGACTATAAAAGATACATGTACGTGGCATTTAAAATTCATTATCTGATTTTCATGAGATATGATATCAAATGTCAAAAATATGTATACTGCTATGACAATTCCTCAATACCATTCATTATGTGGATGCTTTTACTACACTTTAGAAAAAAAACAAACAGAAATACTTTTTACCACTCTGGATAATGGTTTGTGATCTGGAGAATCTACCATGGAGGGCAGTCATGTGCAGTGGAGTTTTTCCATCTTTGCTCTGAAACAGACATAAAAAAGATTTAAAATTCTGGTTCTATTCATAACACATAATTCTTCCTTTTATTTTGAATGTCCTCTTGCAACTTTATTTTGTGTAACTATCACCCAAGCATTAGGTCTAATAGATGCCTATGGCAGTGTAAAACAGTTATCTGAAATTATGAACTAATGTTTTAGTATGTGTACCATAAAGCACAAATACACAATGCCTACAGTTTATAGAAGGTCCCGAGTGGTAGCTGTCTTATAATCTTAATATCACTCCTATTTCACAGATGGGGGAACTGAAGAACAAGGATACTAATGATTTGACCAAGGTCACGTCATTGGAAGTGGTACAGCCAGGATTTGCTGCCCAAGGTTCAAAAATTTCACATTGCTATAATTCTTTTGTCCTAAAAGAAATGCTGAATCCCTCCCTGACCAAGGAAAAGTTGAGTGTCAGAATTAACTTCAGCCACTATAATTCACTTTAAAAACTTTATACATTATTTAGTTTATAATTACTTGTAATCAATATTGTTAGCTATTTTCTCAAATTACTTAAGATAATAAACTAGACTGGTTGTGCATGTGTATTCAATGTAGAAATTCTGAAATTTCAGAAGAATTCCAAATATGAAGAAAAACAATGCCTGAATTAGTGGTATCTTTTACTGTGAATTAGGTAAAGTCCCTTCTTTCCTAAATTATTTTGTTAATCAAAACATACATGTGATTATCACAAAGGAAAGAAGTATTTGGGGTACTCTGGTTATCTCACCAAAATTTAAAGTATAGGATGGGGGTGGGAAAAGGTATAACAGCTATCTGGTTTGACAACTGGATATATTGCATGAAATTGTATTTTTTTTTTTTGCTTTTAACATACATACTATACACAGTTTCTATCCTCTATAGTAACCGATTATAGAATAAACACTTGAAGAATGGAAGGAAAAAAGGCAGTAAGTGACATCATCAATGTAGCAGGGTTCATGATAAGCAAGGTTATGAAAAACCAGACCTATACTGCTCTTTTAAAAAGAACATCCCCTTTACATCTAAATAGTATTTTGTAGGACAATCAATTTAAAAACTTACAAACTGAATATTTATGAATCTAATTTACATTCCAAATGTAAGTCATCCACAACCTGATCAGGTCAGAAACATCAAAATAGAGAATGAAATGGGAGGAAAAGATGAAGGAGAAAGATGACTTGATAAGGAGGACCTGAGGTCAGCAAGTATGATTTTCTTTCTTATAAGGCAAATATTAAAGCCATAGTGCCTTATTCAAATAACCACCTGACAAATATAGGAAACGTTGGTGTCAGGAACGAAGATATATTCTTGAATGAAAACACATTCTTATTACTTGAAAACTCACTACTATCTACAGTTTTTACATTATGTCAGGGTTGGACGGTACCCAGAAATCGTCAACAACCCAGAGAGTATGTTTCAACGAGCTTGGCGCTAAGGTAACTGGACAGCTGCACATCAGCAGGAAGTCACACATCCTTAGTCAAGATCAAAGTAACTTTTATGAAATCTAGTTTTAAATCAATGTCATGGCCTGTTGTCTTCAAATCTACTTCACCACCACATCTTAACTGCTTTGCAAAATATTCCCTTGTCATGTGTAAAATCCACCACTGAATTTTCTAAATCATTAAGGAAGTAATGTCAAATAGGACCATTGATATGAGTAAGTAACCCTCTTGTAGAAATGATTCTCATCTCTATATTTCAAAAGAAAACACAGACTTAAAAATAACCACAGGTACTGGTCAGCTACATAGGCAATGACGCATGAACCAAGTAATTATCTTCAAACTATAGTAACTGTCTGTCTAAACAGCACTGTGTAAAATAAACAGCTTAATTTTTACTGAGCAATCGATACACTAAAACAGTTAATGATATAGGTGGCTCAGAGGTTAAAGCGTCTGCCTCTAATACGGGAGACCTGGGTTCGACCCCTGGGTCGGGAAGATCCCCTGGAGAAGGAAATAGCAACCCACTCCAGTATTCTTGCCTGGAGAATCCCATGGATGGAGGAGCCTGGTGGGCTACAGTCCATCGGGTTGCAAGGAGTCGAACATGACTGAGAGACTTAAGTCTCTCTTACTCCAAGACACTTAATATTTAACAAAGATAATTTTAACTATAGCCACTTTATCATAAACAGATCTATCTAGACTAAAAATATCTGATGAGATCTTTTCATTTGAAAACTGTTAGGATAATTTCAATTTTTTTTTATTTTGAAATACTCTTTACTAAAAAATATTACTAGGCTTTTGAGGAAACAAGGAACAAACTTTCCACTCCTGTAAGAATTTTTTTTTTTTCTGAGCACTGATTATCCAAACAGCAGGAATTCTTCAAATCAAGATAAATTCAAATAAATTCAAAATAAGTTAAAATTTATTATGACATTTTTAGAAGTTATTTAAATTATTAAAAATAAAACTTCAGTAGGTGATCTATCTGACTGAGAACTAAAAGCTTTAAACGTGTTTTCTTAAAAGAAACACTTGTACCAGAGAGGGATTTTTTTTTTAATATATTATGCCCTTTCCTTCCATGGTTTGATATGTATAAATTCTGTCCTTTAGCTGGCAGAGGGCAATTTAGAGCAATGACCTAAATATAGATGGGCTTGCTGCTGTTACAGCTGTCAGAGTGGGTCAGAGGCATTGTTATAGGATGTTTTCAAGTTAGAGGTGAGAAAATGGACTCCCTTTCCTATCCTCTGAAAGACACCAGCTCATCACACCTACAAAAAGAGCTGAAATGTTATGTAATGAAGCTCTGAAAACATTCAAATTCGAAGCTTAAATGTTTTTACTAATCCTAAATGGTTCCATTTTTTTTAATGGTTTATTTTTTTCATAGCACAAGCCATGGTTTGGCAAGTGCTCAAAGAATGAATTAATAAATTAATGCAGACACAATCAGTGAAAGCAACTTGGAAAATATAAAGGACAAGTACACATTATAAAGTAGTTATGTTCAGAATTGTGGTTACATGTGCATTTCCAAAGACTTATGCAGTAAAAGTACGTTTATTTTAGCTCCAGAACTTTTATGTATTTCTAAAACTCAAATGCTCACTCTTGAAAGCGACTGACCAAAAATCAAC
The DNA here is from genome assembly GCF_042477335.2 of Ovis canadensis. Lineage (NCBI taxonomy): Eukaryota > Metazoa > Chordata > Mammalia > Artiodactyla > Bovidae > Ovis > Ovis canadensis. The sequence goes on from NC_091245.1 coordinate 276,377,324, forward strand.
TATTCCTTGTACGTAAAACACTGATATTCGTCTTTTAACTTTTCTAATGTGAAAAAATTCAAAACAGGAACGTTGAAAGAATATTACTGTGAACACCCGTGTGCATGCCACCTAGAGTCTACTGCTAACATTCTACCATATGAACATTATCATACATCAGTCTCTCTCCACCCACCCACGCTATTAAGTGATTTTTTTTTTTTTTTTGACCAAGCTGCGTGGTATGCAGAACAAGGGATGAAACCCATGCCTGCCCCATAGCGGAAGCTCAGAATGTTAACCACTGGACTGCCAGGGAAGTCCCTAAATGATACTTTTCAAAATTAGCTACAGATAACGCTCCTTATTGCCTCTAAAACAGTTTGGTATGTGTATCATTAACTAAGGTTCAATATTAGCTTGGTTTGTAACCTTCTAAGGGAACATATACATGCAATGAGGCCTATGAAATCTTAAATGTACCACTTGATGAGTTTTGACTAATTCTTATTCATATAACCCAAGCTCTCAAAATACAGGACATTACCACCATACCAGAAGGTTCCCCCATGCCTTTTTATCAATCCCTCCTCCAGAGACAATAACTGTCCGGTTTTCTACCCCCAACTACAGATAGTCTGGCACCCCATTACTATTCGTCTGTTCTAAAACTTTATGTAAGTGGGAACAGTGAACAAATTCTTGTGTAACACTTTTACTCAGCATAGTACTTTTAAGACTTATCTGTGTATGTACCAGAAACTCATTCCTTTTCATCGCTGAATGGTGTATTAATATGGCACAACCCGAAACACTAGGCAGGGACTTTGATTTGGCTCCCTACCTTCATATTGACATCGGCCCCATTGCCCACTAGAAGCTCTAAACACAGTGCTCCGTGTGTGGATGCAGCGGCGAAGTGCAGAGGAGTGAACCCTTTCTCATTCTTCTGATTCACATTAGCACCAGAGTCTATCAGTTCATTCACGACAACATCCTGTCCATTGTAGCAGGCTACGTGAAGAGGTGTGTTTCCATAGGCGTTCGGTTCATTCATCTATTGGAAGACAAAAATGTCAATGTTAATGCAGTCTCCCTAATTACTAGTGTTGTAAGCTACCTTAACAATGTTGTGGTTGAAATCAAATTATTAAAGTGAGAAACAGGGATAAATAATACCGATAAGGCTTATAATTTTAAACTTATTTTTAAAAAATGAATATAACTACAGCATTTGGTGTCAAATGAATTTTGTATCATCAGGGAATATAATTCATATAGACAATGTCTATTTCAAGACAAAATTGAATGATTCCAAGAGATATTTTAGGAAAATGAAAACAAATATTTTAAAAAGCATTCTCGATAAGAGACAATTATAGCATTAACTCTAAGAATCATGAAAAATGAACACAAACTGAAAATTGACATATACTGAAAAACACACATATTTTCTCCCGGTTCATTTACAGTGACCAAAGACGAAAGTTGGTTTTTAGTAGACGGCAAGATTTTTTAAAAATGAGTGACATCCTTTCCTATTTATTTAACTCATTTTTGCAACAAACTTAGGCTCTAGATATTTTCCAGCCTACATACTGATACACTGATACGTTACCAAAACGAGTATGCTCTAAACAATGTAATCAATACTGAGAAATAATTCATGTAACTCAAGTTTATCTTTCTATTCCTTAAAAAATATATTGGATTAATATTTTCAAGTTTACACAGCTTTCCTGTAATGAAGAATTTTACCTTTGCCCATCCTCTGGGAGGTAACCCATGGTACACCTGATAGACATGTCTCTGTCTAGGGTGGGGGCTGGCTACTCTGCCCCTGAGGGAGGGTCAGCAGAGCGGATAGTCTTCAGGGGGCAGGGCCACACAAACAGCCATGTGATCAGGGGGCAGGGCCACATAAGCAGCCATGGGATCTGGGGGAAGGGCTTTGGATCACTTGGTCTCAGTGGACTGAAATCAGCCACATGAGCAATTCTGGCCAACCCTGCCTGTGTAGTGGGATCTCAACAAAACTCTGACAACAAAGCTCAGGTGAGCTGCTCTGGTTGGCAGCACTGTGTGCCTATGTACACTCTAACTCTGCAGGGAGAGGCCAACGGGAGCTTTGTGTTTAGAATACTTGTGTGTCTCTTCCTTTGGCTGATCTTAATTTGTATTTTTTCTGTGTAATAAATCATATCTGTGAGTATAATAGTGCTCAGTAAGTTTCTGGAGTCCTCCCAGTGAATTATCAAAGCTGAAGGTAGTTTTGTGCCCTCTATCCTTGTGGTTGGGCCCAATTTATCACAACTTTAACATTTTCCTTTCTCAGATATCCAGTAACAGAAATTAGAGGAACTGAAAAAGTCACATGTAACTTTAGTCAAATCATCTAGATTTCATCACCAAAAGCTGGCGACCTAAAACAGATTCTCCCTTGGAGCTCCCAGAACTTTGAGAGATTACATTTACTGCCTTCAGGCACCCACTTCATGGCCATTTGTTATGGCAGCTCTTAGAAGCGGAGTCATGCAATCAGAGGCCATGGGTCACTAAGCGGCTCAAAGGCTGACCACTTTTTTTGAAAAACACTCTCACCAGAGTTTATTTTGTTGCCAATAAAATATGCTTTGTCCCAGTACAGACTTGAAACACTGACCAGAAGCAGGCTGTCTCATTTGTCTAGATTCAGGGTCTCTTGGGCATTATAATCTCTGTGCTGAAACAGAGCTATAGGAAGTGCTGAGTTGAAAAAAAAAAACAACCTTTCATCTGTCTGCACTCTACAAGATTCTACCTAACTGTGTTTGGCTTCCTGATCCCTATCTTTCAAAAATTAAGAGCTTCACACAGTCTTTAAATTAATAAATAGTTCAACCAGATCACCTCATCAACTATCTTTGTCTTTGCAGCTGATCTGAACTACCTCCCTCTCTCCTGGTTGTTTTAAATCAGTGGCTTAGTGGTAAAGAATCTGCCTGCCCATGCAGGAGACAGGGGTTCAATCCCTGGATTGGGATGATCCCCTGGAGAAGGAAATGGCAACCCACTTATTCCTCAGAAATCCCACGGACAGAGGAAACTGGTGGTCTACAGTCTATGGGGTCATGGAAGAGTCGGACATGACTTAGCAACTAAACAACAACAAATAATCTTTGTTTTAAAGAACGAGATGAGCTTGTCAGACCTGTACCTAAAATAAGAGTAGATCTACTAAGTCAAAGTTGCTCAGTCGTGTCCAACTCTGCAACCTCGTGGACTATACAGTCCATGGAATTCTTCAGGCCACAATACTGGAGTGGGTAACCATTCCCTTCTCCAGGGGATCTTCCCAACATAGGGACTGAACCCAAGTCTCCTGTCCTGCAGACAGGCTCTTTACCAGCTGAGCCGCCAGGGAAGCCCTGAGTCTGCTCAGGGTGGGATGGGACACACGTGTGTGTAAAGCATGGACTGTGGGGGCTCCAGGCATTCTTAGCTGTCCTGGTTCTACTATCAGAGATATTCAGATGAAGCAAGCAACCCCTCCCTAGCCAAACAGATTCATATAGTAAGGAACACTTGCAGCTAACTAGAGGCCAGAAGCCTCCAGTTTCCCTGCCTACTTCTGGCCAATACACTGTAATCTGAACAGCTACAATCATTTAAAGGAAATATTAGACAAACTGGGCAAATACTACTAACAAAAACCAAGCCACTTAGGAAAATAATTCAAGTATGTCTGATCTGCTGGTTTCCACAGTTGAAATGAAGCTACAGGGGGCTAGAATGTGATGGAAAAGGAAAACCTCTGTCAATCAATCATTCATCTTTGGAAAATATTCTACCTGTTAACACATTTGACTAACTTCATGTCTAAGTCAGACATCAGCAGACTGCATATTATGTAAAGGAGTATAAACATAACACTATTAAAAGACAAAAACGTTACTGTAAGAAAACATCTTTTAAATTTGAAAAAAGTTCCACCGACAATGAAATCACAAACACACAGAACGCTCCACTCTTCATCCTGCTTAGTCTGTACACCTACATCAACCCCAAGATCGAGAAGGTACTTGACTACGCTGATCATCCCGCTGGAGGCTGCTGCGTGGAGAGGCGTGTAAGACTTCTTGTCCTTGCATGTCACCTCAGCTCCGTGTGCCACAAGTAATTTCACTACTTCAATGTGACCTAAAAATGTGTTTATAAAGAAAAAAACAAGCAGAGAGCGTATGGAAAATATGAAATACAATACGGTCCTGAATATCTTTAAAGACAGGTAAAAATACAAATTAACTAGACAATGCTCGACAAGTCACCAATTAATCGTGGTATAACCAGAGAGTGGACACAAGGGAAAAATAAGAATTTAGGATAATTTTGATAAATGTTGACAGGAGCAACAAATAGCTGAAAATAATACATTTAATTATCTTATCCAGTGATGACCCTGCAATCTTCCTTTCCCCTAGATCATGTTTCCAAGGTTGTTTTTAATACACTCTCAAGTTACTAAGCTAGCTTTTTATGTCTAATATGAGACACGAGTTTATGTTTGCAAGCTTTAGTGGAATCTTCTATTCAGAAATCTGGGAGTGAATTGGGCATACTTACTAAAAATGTCAGGTCTTTGGAACATTAAGCTGAAAACTTCTCTCTCACTATTTCCACCAGCTGTCCTTAACAATCTTAGTTTGTTACTCACCCATGCTAACTCCCAAATCTCAGTGGTCTAAATAACTAGTGTTTTCTCATTAGCATTATCAGAGAAGGCAATGGCACCCCACTCGAGTGCTCTTGCCTGGAAAATCCCACGGACAGAGGAGCCTGGTAGGCTGTAGTCCACGGGGTCACTAAGAGTCGGACACGACTGAGCAACTTCACTTTCCTGCACTGGAGAAGGCAACGGCAGCCCACTCCAGTGTTCTTGCCTGGAGACTCCCAGGGACGGCGGAGCCTGGTGGGCTGCCATCTATGGGGTCGCACCGAGTCGGACACGACTGGAGTGACTTAGCAGCAGCAGCAGCATTATGACAGCTTGTCAAGAGGGCTCTGCTCAGTCCCTCAAGGATCCAGACTCATGGAGCTGACAATCTTGAAGGCAGCTGGTCACTGTGCCAAGAAAGGGGACTTCAGAGCTTCATACCATTGATCAAATGCTCTGGTCCAGAGACCATGCTGCTTTCATTAGTCAGAGCTAGCCTCAGGCTCACCCAACCACACAAGGAGGCCCAGAAGGGGGGCCTGTATCTGAAAGGTGAGAGAACCCCTGGTCTCCCTTCCTGTCTCCTCACATCTTACCAGATTAGGCCATACAGTGCTTTCTCCTCCTCCCCAAAGCTTTCCCACCACTGTGCCTTTGTTCATGAAACCGATTTCTTCATTATACAGAATGTTCTGCTGGGATGTTTCTAATCACTGCTATTAATCCATGAAGAAGGCCATGTCAATTCCTATCTTCCCTACAAAGTCTTATAAATAAGCCTTTCTATAAGGTTTCCAGTTCCCTAGAATTACATGGCCAAAAACATCCTCTACCCACAAATACTATCTAATAAGCACCTAATACCTTGTGATGTTTCTTATACTTGAATCATTATTTAACTAACACTTTAATTACTTTTATGTATGAGGTTCCCAAATATGGATCTTTAAAGGAAAATGTCATAGGTTCTTATGTTCTCCTTCGTGGTACACTTTAAACAAAACAGACACCCAATAAATATTTGCTGCATTAAACAAGTTGTTCATGATGTCCTTTTTAATATGCCTTTATAGGAAAGGAGTATATAAAGTTAATAACTATAAATATGAGATTTTCAAACATAGGACTCACTCTCCTGAAAAAAGGATACTATAAGATGTATAAAGAATCAAGTATATTTAGTTGTTTATATATATAAATTATCAATTAATGTAGATACTTTCAGACATTTTTTTCCCATCTTTATATGAAAAATATCTACTACATTTTTAGGAGAGGAAAAATCAAAAGAATATCTATTAAATCATTAGATGTCAAAGTAAATGCGACTATCATATAAGAGCAGTAGCTGGTATAAAAGCTCTCTCAAGACAGACATGATACTTCTCTGACCCATGGCTCTAGAAAAAATAACTACTTGGGTTTGTCGTAATGTGTTAAAAATCAGGACCTATAATACCCAGGAGGGTCACACATAAATGGAGCTTATTTAAACCAGGCAAATGCATATTATTCACTAATAGGCCAAAAAGAAACAAATTCTTCTGATTTTTAAATCTAGAAGGCCCATAACACAAACATACTGGAAAAACTGTACAAAATCAATATATCACTCTAAGTAAATGACACAGATCGTATTAACTATGTAGATTCCAGGAAGTGTGAACTTTTCCTGATGTCGATAAAAACCTATTTTTAAAAGGTGCCACATGTAAGCAAATTTACTGTCTTAAAACTGACAAATATTTAAGCACGTTTCTGAAATATGCATAAATTGCTTTAATGGACCACTGAAAACATGAAGAAGAGGTCTTTCCATAGTCAGTTTGGTGTGACTTATTTAAAAGAAAAAAGGCAAGAGATTTCTAGAGTGAAATAAATATACTGTTCTAGCTAGGCAGACCCTAGCCAGAATATGTATGTGTTTTCCTTATCAGTATATAAAATGATGGTACCCAAGGGGACTAGATTTCATTCAATTTATCTGAGTTTATTTTCAGAGGATAGCATTCAGTAGATAAGCATGGCATACTTAATTCTGTAATCAGTAACAACATTCTTTAAAAATAATTACATCCAAGCAATGTAAGTTTGGTAAGTATAATCATTATCCTTCATGAATTTGGAAAATTCTCTGTATTTTTCTTTTGTTCATGAATGTATAAATAAAACAAGCTGTGTTTGCTTCTTTTTTTTCTTCACTTGTTACAGGCGTATAGTTGGCTTAAAATGTGTTAGTTTCTACTACAGAGCAAAGTGAGCTAGTTACACATATACATATGTCCACTCTGTTTTAGATCCTTTCCCCACACAAGTCATTACAGATTACTGAGTAGAGTTCCCTGTGCTATACAGTAGGTCTGCTTATTTTTATGGAAAGAAAAGGTGCAGGAAAAAAAAAAACCCAAAACCAAATCATTTCATAAATTATGAACTGCTTTTAGAAGAAATAATGTAATGAATTGCTAAGGTAATTAACCTTTATTTAGTATCCTCTATCTTAGAGTCATCAGTCAGTGCATTTTGTTAAAAGCACTGTGCAACAGAAAAGATGAGTGAATAAACGGGCTCTTAATGAAGGTTCATAGTAGCAGCAAATACAGGGGAAGGAGGGGAAAATGATCAATTCATTTGGGGTGAGGATGGAGCTGAGAATTCAGAGTATTTAGTCATAGCTCAAGGGTAAGAGGTAGAGCCTAAAGAGAAAAGTAGTCTCAGCCAGGAGACAGCAGGCAAAGGAGGAAGCCTGGGAGAAATAAATTACCAGAACACATGTGATTCCAACATTTCCTGGGCTAATACTGACAGTCTCTAGAGGTGACAGTGATCTGGACTTCAGGCCTGTCTAATAGACCAGGTAATAAATAGCTCCCTACTTTTATATTTAGCTCCTTTTAATTCTGAACACCTAAAACAACTGAACAGCTTTTGAAATTGGGTATAAATACTCTTCTTTCTCCAAGCTTAAAGAAAGGAAGAGACAAAGAAAAAATATTAACCTCTGAATGTTTACACTCAAAAATTAAATGGACTGTGAGGCACAAAAAATACAAAATCCGCAATCAGCCTAAAAAAATGACATTTAGCAGATCAAGAAAAACAAAGCCATCCAAGGACCCTGAGATACACACACACTCAATTAGAGGCAGCCCACAAAATTCTGTGGCCTTTAATTTTATGAAAACTGCTGGTGAGCCAAGCCTAACTCTTTGAAGATAAAAAGCCTAATGCTCTCTGCTTAATGTGTGACACTTTTACTCAAGACTCATTGTTCCCAAACTGTCTTCAAGAACAAGCTACTCTAGAGTATTCAGGAAAATCCCCAAGACTTTAATACAGAAAATCTACAGGCTGTGAGGAGACGGCAGGAGGACATTGCAGGAGGCTTGCTTCTAGATGTTTTCCCTTCAATTAACAGAAGAGAACTGCCCGTAACATAACTAGAGGCACAAACCTCAGGAGTGAGAGAAACACCAACAGCCCCAGCGTCACTTCCATGGTAGGTAAAGGATCTTCCTGGACATGGCGTTATTGACAAATTGCTTTGAGTTCATTTGGTTTCTTACATTTTTCTATTTTACAATTTTATACAGTAATTTTAAAGCAGTAATCTTCCATCAGTCTTCTAGTTTTAAGAGAGAGCTAGGAAAAAACAAAGGTGAATGCAGGAAGTAATGGGAATAGCCCATGCCTGTGTGCAGAGGGGCTAGACTGCCTGTGTGGTCAGCACGAGAGGTACTCCAGTATGAGAGGGAAGAGAGCGGCATGACACAGCAGCGCCATCAGTCCGTGTGACTTTTTCTAAGCAAGAAGAGACAGCACAGCAGAAGCAGAATGGACTTCTAGGAGGAAGATAAAAAGTCCTGAGCTCCATGGCTGCAGAGAGAGGAGCTCCTCTCCACTTTAAGATGCCTCCATCCACGGCTCCTTCCTGAGGCACAGCCAAGCCCTGCAGGACGTGCAAAGTGAGGGGCAGGCTGAGATTCACTTCAGCCTGCGTGGTTTCAGCATCCACAATCCAGCATCTTTTCTGTTCTTTCGTAAGTATCCTGAGGAAGGCTGACGCTTCTCCCTCGCTGTCCAAGTCACCTCGAGAACCCGTGAATGCTTTGGTAGTGCTCTGCTCATGGACTGACACAGGTCTTAAGCGGTCTGCCCCAGTACCATTTCCCCACAGACTGTTTCAGACAGCAGATTCTGGAGATCCTAAGACTTTTCAAGAATTCCAGCTCCCTTCTGGCTGTGTGGCGCAGTTTGTGGGATCTTAGTTACCTGACCTGGGACTGAACATATGCTCTTGGCAGTAAAACGCAGTCCTAACCACTGGACCACCAGGGAATTTCCTCAAGAATGTTAGAAGCAGAAAAGTTGATGTCTACACCTGTTTCTTTCTGTGAAATTACTGTGGTAGAAACCAAACATGATATGCCTATTTAGTCCAGTGCTTGGCCCAGTGGGTTTTCAAAAAAAATTATTTGTTTATTTTTGGCTGTGCTAGGTCTTCACTGCTTGCTCAGGCATTTTTCTAGCTGCGGTGAGCAGGTGCGACTCTCCGGCTGTGGTGCACAGGCTTCCCATTGTGGAAGCTTCTCTCACTGCTGTGCATGGGCTGCAGGAGTTATAGCGCATGGGCTCGGGAGCTGTGCTGCATGGGCTCGGGAGCTGTGCTGCATGGGCTCGGGAGCTGTGCTGCATGGCCTTAGTTGCCCTGCAGCATGTGGGATCTTCCTGGACTAGGGTTGGAAGCTACATCCCCTGCACTGGCAGGCAGGCAGGTTCTTATCCACTGCACCACCTGGGAAGTCCGGTAACAGGCTTTCTAATACATCTTCACAACTTCTACCTTAATATCCCCATACAAACAAAGATGTGTTCAGGATGGGTTTAAGAATGAGCTTTTAGTAAACACCAATCTAAACTGTATCCCAGGCTTCTGTCTAGGAAGTCTCTCCCTTTAAACGTACACAGAATTAATTTTAAACAGCTTCCAAGGGAAATGGGGAGAAGGCACTGGTGACCCACTCCAGTACTCTTGCCTGGAGAACCCCAGGGATGGGGGAGCCTGGTGGGCTGTCATCCATGGGGTTGCTTAAGAGTCAGCATGACTGAGCGACTTCACTTTCACGCATTGCAGAAGGAAATGGCAACCCACTCTAGTGTTCTTGCCTAGAGAATCCCAGGGACGGGGGAGCCTGGTGGGCTGCCGTCTACAGGGCTGCATGGAGTCAGACACGACTGACGTGACTCAGCAGCAGCAGCAGCAGCAAGAGAAGTGGACCCAAGGTACTCCTGTCCTTCCTAGCCTCCCCCATGGCAAAGCTGGTTTCCTCTGGGTAGCAAACTGAAATATAACTTCTCATTATCCTAAAAGATGTGCTATACAAATGCAACAATGACAACGTCCAACTTTTCCTTAATACTTAACGTAAAAAAATTTTGAAAAATACGTACCCATATATGCTGCCCAGTGGATAGCACGTCTATCTTTCTTGTCAAAAGCGTTAATATTGGCACCTCTAGACAAGAGTAATTTGACCATCTAGAATAAAAATGAACATAGTTTCATCAAAATTGAGAACTGTTCATGAATATCCATCATCAAGACTCATCTCAAATCTCTCTGGCACTGAATTTCTGCACTTGCAGAAACACTGGATTATATACTGAATGCTTTAACATAATTTGATAAACAACAGGACAAAATACAACAAAAGGTTTTCTTGTAGTTGTTATTGAAGTCAGGCATCAATATCTTTTAAAGATGCCACTTTGTGTCCTGGTTTTTTATGAACAGCTGAGCACAAATCTGGGAGGTATAAAGGGAGAGTATTTAACAACATGTTTTATTCCTTTTTTTATAGCTCAAAGTATTATTAAAATTCAAAGTGCTTTCTGATTCCAGAAATGTCTTAAATTTAATTCAAACACAAATGAAGTGTCCATAATATGATTAGACCTGAAGGCCACTGCAGTCTACTTAGCTCAAAATGTACCAAGAGTGGTTATTTTCATTATGTCTAAACATATTTACAGTAGTTTCCCTGTTGGAAAGGGCACTGCAGATGTCAAAAAGGGACTCATCTAGTGACTGGAACTGCAGTGGAGGCAAGAACTCTTTATGTTGCAAAAACCGGGAAGAAGCTGCAGCAGCGAGCGCTCAGCCAGCGAATCCAGGGAATGTCACTTTCTTTTTTAAATCAAAATATAGTCGATTTACAAGGCTTCAGGTAGACAGCAAAGTGATTCAGTTAAATATACATATATATATATTTCAAATTCTTCTCCATTATAGGTTATCATGAGATATTAAATGTAGTTCCCTCTGCTGTACAGCAGGACCATTTATATTTACCCCTTTCTGCATCTGCAAAAAGAATGAAGGTCTGGACAAGCTGGCCTCAAAGGCCCTTCTAACCGAGTCTCATGTTTTCCTACATCTTCCGTGCACGTACATAAGCCCCACTCTTTGCCACAACACACCCAACATCACCCAATGCTTGCTGCATAAGATAACTACTATTTTTTTAAACTGTTTTCTTTTGATGGCCTGTCATCAATGAAATCTTGACTAAATGTTCAAAATAAACTGTAAGAAAAATGTTTTCTATACCTTTCTCTGCTACCATCTTTCTGGGACAACAATGAAACTGCTCTGACTTCCTAGATATTTTTTCGTTCAATGACAGAATAAACTTTTCAGATTGTTTTCCAGTTAGTAGTGTCAGTACTCTTGCCTGGAAAATCCCATGGACTGAGGAGCCTGGTGGGCTGCAGTCAATGGGGTCGCTAAGAGTAGGGCACGACTGAGCGACTTTACTTTCACTTTTCACTTCCATGCACTGGAGAGGGAAATGGCAACCCACTCCAGTGTTCTTGCCTGGAGAATCCCAGGGACAGAGGAGCCTAGTGGGCTGCCGTCTATGGGGCCGCCCAGAGTCGGACACGACTGAAGCGACACCGCAGCAGCAGCAGTGTTGGTTGGGGCTGTATCTGATAAACTTCTAAATGTGAGAAAGTTAGATCATGAATTATGATGAAAAGAAGTCTGAGGGTTTGAAGAAGGCAAACATAAATGAAAAGGAGCAGGACAGGCGAGTTCACTACTAATGGGGGTGGGGGGTGCAGAGAGTCACTGGGGGAGGGGCACCGCCTACCTCCCCATGGCCGCTGAGAGCCGCATGGTGCAGTGCAGTCCTCCCAGCCCGATCGGACACGTTCACATTGCTCAGAAGAGGCACTAAGGCCTCCGCGCACTTGACGGCTTTGTTAGCGGCCGCTGTGTGCAAAGGGGTTTGCCAGTTTTTGTCTCGAGCGTTAACATCTGCAGAATGCTTCAAGAGCACCTGAACTGCTTCCTGAAACACATGAAGATATAAGTTACATAAGACAAATGACTTAACAGCTTTAGAAATTGACATGCAAGATGGAAAACCAATTTCTTGAGGAAATAAAAAGTTTGGTAGACCCTGCTATAAACAAGCCAGAAAACAAAATACCTTGAACTAAAGGCAGTACTCAGAGCCCTACAAGATACAGCAAGATAAAATATTCCCTTTGTTCATCCTCCAACTGAGGCACAGCCATCAATCTCCACCAAAATGTCCAAGAAGAAATACTGACAAACATTCTTCAAAAGCATTCATCACTACTCTTGCTTTTCTAGATGGTGAGATACAATTAATTTCTAATTTCAAAGCTTTAAAAATTAGATTTATCACTTTGCCATTAAATACAAAAAAATTTAAAACATACTATTTCCTAAGGTTTTACACATGCTGTATTTTACAAAATGAAAAATCACTAGGATCTAGTTCATTAGAGAGAGAGAGAGAGAGAGCGAGGGGGGAGGGAAGAAAGGAAGTTTTTGCTGTGATTCTACCTTGTGGGAGAGTTGGTGTTAACAAGGCAAGCTAACAGTTTACTATTCAAAGTGACTGGTCTCCCAGAACACAAGGAAAATGTCACAACACATCCATAAACTGGACTTATGGCAAAATCAAAAGGAATCCAGTAAGCCATCAATATTAAGTAGTATAATCAGAACTAAACATAGCAAAAATCTCCTTGCAGGGACAATCCTATTCTTGGCAGATGACTGACAAACTATACACGAAATGAAAAAGGCCATAACCAAATTACCTCACTTCTGTCATTTACAAGGTATAACTATTCAAGTCTAGTAGAACTGAGCCCCTGGTCTTCTTATCAGTAAAGGGGGGAACTAGCACCTGCCCACCACTCCTTTCAAGACTGTTATCAAGCAAAAAAAGCTAATGTACACAGTGTTCAAAAAATTAAAATAACTTTAACTATGCAACATAGCAAGAAACACCAAACAAAATACTATTATTCATGATTCACTTATAGCCTTTGAAATAAAAAGTAATCGGGACTGTATGAAATCTGGGAAACGGCAAAAGGCTGGAAGATGCCCATCAACCTATCAATCTTCTAAGTAGTTAATCAAGGACATACAGAGGCTTGCCCTGTGACCTCGCAACTCTATTCCAACTATTTTGCCCAAGAGAAAATTTAAAAGATGCATCTGAAAATGTCATAGCAATCTTTTATTTACTCATAAGAGTCAAAAAAGAGATGCAAATGTCCACCTATAGGAAAACAGATACAACTGTTGCATATACATACAGCGAAACACTACTTCGCAATACAAAGGAATGAACCACCAATGTACACAACAAAAAGGACAAACTGCAAAAGAAGTCAAGGTGTAAGAGCACACTGTATGATTCCATTCTTACAAAATTTTAGAACAGGCAAAATCACTCCGTGGTGAGAGAACTCAGAACAGCGCTTGCCGCTGGGGACAGGTGGGACTGACTGAAAAGGGACATGAAGGCACCGGCTGGAGTGACAGGATCGTGTGAATCCAGACTCGGAAAAAGGCTGCATAGCTGTACACACCTGCCAAAGCTCAAGACTGCACACCTAGAGGCTGTGCACTTTACTGTAGATTACATTTCAATTTAAAAAAGGGAACACAGGGAAAATCCACATGCAGAGCAATATGTGCTCAGAATCATGGAGAACGGGGTACAGGCACTGTCCGGATCTCTGCAACACGCTCAGGGGAGAGAATCAGAAGCAACATAAGGAATTTATGATTAGGTAAATGGGGCAGATACAGCGCGCTGCAGGTGACAGGTGTGCCTGCCTTAATCGTGTCCAGCTAGGGTGTGCATGCCCACCTGTAAGCTTCTGAAGAGTGTGTGGAGGATTTATGTTCCATCAGTGCAGAGAGAGAAACCAAAGCTATACTTTTGTTTCACAGAAAAGCAAGAATAAATCCAGTTTATGGTTGACGGTGGGTAAGATGGCATCCACCACAATGGCTAAGACTCTAGAATCAGGACAGATTAGCCTGAATCCTGAGTCTACTGCTAGGGACTTAACTGTGTACCCCGACGCTCACACGGTGAAGTCCTGCCTCCCCCCACCACAGCGTATTTAGGAGGGGAAGGGAGATGAGGCGATTAGGGAGGGCCTAATCTGACAGACTGGTGGCCTTCTGAGGCCAGGAAGAGAACCTCCCCTGTGCCTGCCTCACCAGCGTGGGGGCACAGTGAGAAGGCAGGCGTCACAGCCTGGAGGAGAGGCCATGTCGAAGCTGACCCTGGGAGCCTTCCTCAGGGACGTCTAGCCTCCAGACTGTGAGAAAACGCAGTTCTGTTGTTTAAGCCACCCAGTTTGTAGTATTCTGTTGTGGCAGGTGAGCTAATATTGACATATCTACACTACAACTCAGAATAATATAGGCCAGTGTCATATCACAACAGCAGTGACCTTCGAAAATTTGGAGAAAACTGGCTTCCCTGGTAGCTCAGATGGTAAAGAATCTGCCTGCAGTGCAGGAGACCTGAGGGTTCAATCTCTGGGTTAGGAAGATCCCCTGGAGAAGGGAAGGGCAACCCACTCCAGTACTCTTGCCTGGACAGTTCCATGGACAGAGGAGCCTGGCGGGCTACACAGTCCATGGGGTCGCAAAGAGTGGGACACCAACGAGTAACGCTTTCAAAGAACTAAGGACAGCAGACATCAAAAACAAAAATGAAAAAAGGGTACATTTCTGGAAACTGCAAACCAATGAGCCTGATGTCAAACCCTTGTAAAATTCTAGATTTTATTATCAACACATTCCAAGCATTCAGGAAAAAACCTGTAGGGATAACTATGTAGGATATACATGGTTTTACTAATGACAAAATTACCAGAATAACCTTGATCTTAAAGTGAAGTCACTCAGTTGTGTCTGACTCTTCGTGACCCTGTGGACTGTAGCCCGCCAGGCTCCTCTGTCCATGGGATTCTCCAGGCAAGAATACTGGAATGGGCTGCCATTTCCTTCTCCAGGGGATCTTTCCAACCCAGGGATCGAACCTGGGTCTCCTGCATTGCAGGCAGATGCTTTATCCTCTGAGCCACCAGGGCTCTTAATTTCCCCATTATTAGAAGGTACATAATATGTGTTTCCCTCATAGCTTAGTTGGTAAAGAATCTGTCTGCAATGCAGGAGACCTGGGTTCGATTTCTGAGTTGGGAAGATCCTCTGGAGAAGCAAATGGTAACCCACTCCAGTATTCTTGCCTGGAGAATCCCATGGACAGAGGAGCCTGGCGGGCTACAGTCCATGGGGTCGCAAGAATCAGACACGACTTAGCGACTAAACTACCACCAGAGGTACATATGTGTACATATGTGTAAGAAATGTTGCAGGTGGCCTTGACTTCAAACACACAAGTTATACCCTAGGACACTGATTTACATATGATTATGAAATATGGGGATGGGGGGATAAACAAAAGTTTAAATAATACCTGAAGAGTATTTATTCATAGCTTGGGGTCAGGCACAGCGAAAAGAAGGGCTAACCCATTTGCAAATAAATGCAATGTTCGGGTGAACCACTAATACTTCACATGGTGATCTATTTTAAACTCAGTTATCTTGACAGAACTAAAATGATAATTCTTGGGGTTATGTTAAAAGACAATAAATGCATATCCTTCAGAGGACCCAGTGTGATGTGGCTTTTAAAAAATAAATAAATAAATACATCCCTCCCCCCCAACATTCAGAAATCAATCTATTCAGAATACAGAATGCATTTACAGAGAGGTGAACTGTGTGCGGCACTTGAAGAATGACAGTCACAAACCAGTGCCGGAGGAAAGATGAGGCAGCCAGGCAACGTGAGCAGGTGGGTCATGGACGGAGAGCTGGAATGGGGGGTGCTTCACTGGAAGCAGTCTTTCTCAACCCAAGCTCAGGGAGGAAACTAACCCTTAAGACATCCACTATCCATAAAGAGTTAACTTCTGTGGAAGACTAAACTTAGTTTTAGGTTGAAAAGCTTAAACTTATTAGGATTAGCTTTCTAACCCACAGCTTGCCCTTAAGTTCAAGCTACATACATAATTTTTAAAAATCAGCAGTTAGGTCTCTGGGTGGAACCTGCAATCTGCCTCTAACGTTACATTTTAAGAATTTTTGGCCTGTTATCTCCACAAATATACAAAGTGTTCTTCCTGATAATTTAATCTGGTAAAATTCCACTAAATTTAAGTCACATTCCCAAGGGTCATGCCAACAAAATAGGCAAATATGATAAACTTACCCAAAAGTTACAATGATGGTAATGCTTATCTTCCTTAATTGCCTTTATCTAAAGAAACTTCTTTACAAGAAGGCTAGCCACAATCTCAAAGTGGCAACCCACTCCAGTGTTCTTGCCTGGAGAATCCCAGGGACGGGGGATTCTATGGGGATTCTACGGGGGATTCTCTGTGCTATCTATGGGGTCGCACAGAGTCGGACACGACTGAAGTGACTTAGCAGCAGCAGCAGCAGCCACAATCTCGATAATATGACCATGAATTTCAGAGTTCAAAGTATTTTGGTTAATATGTCTTAAGTTTCCAGAATTTCCAGATTTGCCTAAGATCACCCAGCTAGAATGTGGCAGGTGATATCTGAAGCCAGTTTCCCCTAGTCCGGGCCTCACAGTTCATCAGTTGTAGCCACCAAGACCCCTGTTCCCTCCCTCCTTCTCCCAACCTGAAGGCGTATGGCCAACAGACCGCCTCTGTCACACCCCAGCATTCACAGTCCTTTCCAGGCACTTCGTCCTCCGCTCCTCTTCACCTGCCCAGCTCTTGCTTTGTGTTCAAGATGTAGTTTGCGATTAGTACAGAGAATGGGCAGACTTAAGAAGGACCTGGTCCCGCAATGGGGAGGAGCAGGAGTGACCCTCTCCATCTCTCACAGTCTCAGTAACTGAAGAAAATGCTACTTCACACCATCACACCCTTTTATACTTTAAATTATTTAAAAAAATGTTTTCAGCAAGAATCAAATACAAATGGGTAAAAGGTGTGCTCTGGGCACAATGCATCTGTAACACACGCACAATCCATTTCAGAAAGGCAGTGAAATGACGGAAAGAGAGAGGGTCCACATATTCGTTATCACCTTTGCTACCCAACAGCTGACTGGTTTCTAGCAAACTGTTAACTACACAGTTTCTTCAAAATATTTTTATTCTTCAAGGATTTTATGAGGGTTAGAAGATAATGACAAATATAAAAATGAATTCTCACAAAATGTCAGTGATCTTGAAGATCAAATAAAGCACAGGATTATAAATAAGAAGGAACTGTTGTTCTTCATAAGACACTTAACATATTTTAAGATTATATTTAGAACTGGCAACACAGGAGAACTAGTAATGTTTCCAAAATGAATTTTGCAGTTTTCCTAAACAATATTTCATTTAATCATCACATTATTTCCTGGTCACAACAGCAGCACCTCTGAAATAAGTCTATCAGGCTACTATGAACCAGTCAGCAGAGACAAGACTTGATGAGGGATTTCTAAGATAGAAAGATAACTGCTGTCCTGTAGGAAGTACAACAGGGGAGTTTTCTATTCTCTGCCACTTCAGACTCTCCAAGGGGTCTTAGTCACAAAAGGAACATGGAACAATTAGCTTGGTTTGTACAAACTTCAACGTGAAGTGACCCGTCTAGGTAGTTTCAGTTGCTTGTTCCTTTTTTAGAAAAGACAGGATCTGCACATGGGCTCACAGGCAGGCTTGCGTAATGATTTCACATACAATGTGTTTACCAAGAGAAATCTCATACCTCACTACAAGATGCAACTGCTCTGTGTAAAGGTGTCAACCATTTGCTGTCTTTGGCATTAACTCTAGCTCCTGCAACAAGAAGAAAAAAATTAAGTGAAATATTTTGCATAAAATAATTTAAAATAAATAACTAGTTATATACAGTCCAAATTGGATAAACAACAATTGAAAATGTAGTACTTCATTTTTTACTTTTTGCTAATAAATTATCCTTAAATTATAAAACAAAACTATTCTTTTTAATTGATATCCAGTAAGGTATTAGCTCTTTTTATTAAAAATCAAAGAAATATCATTTTATATGTAGGCTAGAAAAGCCACCTTTATACAGAGCATATCCAAAGTGAAAATCAGACCCCACTGCAGAGTGTGTATTAAAAACCTGATACTTAAATAAATAAATAAGAATATTCAGACATAAAGTATAGATCATGACAAAGTCTTCTTCTTTACTAATATAAATATACATTTATATATAATTATATAAACATAATTTATACAATTATATAAATATAAAATATTTACAAACATATTAATTTATAATTTTATAAATATATAAAATATAAACATAAAATATTAATTATATTCTTTACTAATAGAAATATAAAACATAAGACCATTCATTACAAAGTCTTCATTTCTTTACTAATGAATGTATCATGTTATAATGCAATACAGTAATATCAAAATGGTTCTCCAGTGATTATTTAAAATGCTCTAATACTATAGTCATTTTATAAATGGATACAATGGCTTTAAACTTAGGGGAAAAAAATTAAGAAATAAATCAACTAACCCACATGTCTTTCCAGGTTATACCTGAAGTTCTGAAGAAGTAGTCATTAAAACAAATCAACTATGTATTTTTTGCTTAAAAATTAAGTCAACAGACACAAATTTTCTTTAAAAGAATGGAAATACCATTTAGTAAGACAGTAAGTGTATTACATAATGTGGGGGGGGGGGGGTAGGATTTATCACCTACGTAAAATCTGCTGACTTGGTGCTTAAATCCCTACACATCAGAAGCAGCACACCACGGGATCACTCCAAGCAGAAACAGCCTTGGCTCTCAGGAGTGCAGAGGATCTAGTGACAGGCCCAGCACGACGAGCAAGCCTCAATTTACGTCTAGAATCACAACTAGCTCATGAAAAGAGGCTTTAGGTACCTAGTCCAGCCCCCAAACTTTCCAGATGGTGAAACACTGGTACAAGGAAGCGGCTCAACGCCATCAACTGCGGCAGAACCAAGGATAGAACTCAGACATCCTAAGGTCCTAATGTTTCATTCTATGTTTTGAGTGTGAGAGTCTAGGTAACAATCAAGTGCAGTGACTCCAAGCTACAGCCTGAATGACCTCTAGCTGTAGGTCCCTAACTAACCGAGTGTGAGCTTCTAGGTAACAATCAAGCGCAGTGACTCCAAGCTACAACCCCAGCGAGTTCCGTGATCCCTCTGGACCTACATTCTCATCCATAAGACAGATCTCCCAATACCCTGTTACAGAGGTTAACGAGGGGAGTTCCCTGGCGGCCCAGTGGTTAGCACTCTGTGCTTCCACTACAGAGGGCACGGTTCCATGTCTGGTTGGGGAACTAAGATTTCACATGCCGTGCAGTGCAGCAAAAACATAAATAAACTGACACATAACCACTGTATATAGTACACACAGGGCACAAACCCAGTAGAGGTAGATTTTACAAGCCTGAACGCGAAAGGAAATGAATGAAAGGCAGGTGTGGGAAGCCATCCACAATGCAGCAGCTGAAGCTGAACTCTGTGTGGGCAGGGTCAACCAGCAGAACACTCGAAAGAATCCTGAACCAGCAGGAGAGCTTTCAAGACTGCTTAAGGCTGTGGGAGAAAGAAGGGGAGTCAGCAAAATAAAACAGCCAGAGACAGTGTGTACATCCATGTAATAAACATCCGAACAACTACCAGCCAAGTTCTCTGGAGGCCAAAATGGTGACAACAGACCTTCCTGACCACAATAAAGCCGGTGTTTGTTCTGGGTAAGAACACAAGCCCCTGAAGGCGGAGCCCTAGACTGTGAGGGGCACCTTCCTTCTCCCTATTCACCCCTTGGTTCTCTATAATCCCCGCACCTCTTTCTAGGATTTTGTATTTATGTGCACAGGAGAAGGGCAGGTCCTGGCATTTTATGCCTGAAGGGTAGTGACATAGACACTCAGAAGACACAAATACCCTGGAAAGGTAGAGGCAGAGAATTTCTAGAGGCCAGAAGATGTTTTTGAGCCTCCACAAATGGGAAGGGTCATTAGTCTGACCCTAGGTATTAACTGACAAGGAAACAGAGAGTAGCTGTCACAAATAATGAGGATGACGTCTGTGTGCTGATAAAGATCCGAGAAACGAAAAGTGGAAACAGCAATAAGAATTGTAATAAATAATGTTCTTTGCTTTTACATTGTAAAAGGAAGATTTAAACATCTATATTTACATAAGGAAACCCTGGAGGAAAGCTAAGCCATCAAAAATGGTGGCTGCCCGTCTGTCTGTATTGGCAGTGGGGATGCTGGGACCTGGATGATGTGAGGGGAACTAGGGTGCAAAAGCAGCTGTGAGGAGCTGTGCGGCTTTAAAGGTGTGTCCACTTTAATTTGGAAATGAAACAGAAATACTATATATTTAGAAAGTGAAATTTACTGATGAGGAAATAAAAAACACTCCAAGATTTGGCTTTAAGTACAAAGAAAAAAGTTGCAAAGTAGGAAGAAGGTAAAAATAGTCTTTCTTTTGGAAATGGGTTATCAGATAGACGAGTGAACGAAGAAAATCTAGTTTTTATGGTGCACTTGGCAGCCCAAAGTAAAAAGTCCTGCTGGCTTCATTCTTCCATTTTAAGTTACAATAATTAATTAAATCATCTTTCTCTTTTAATAACAAAGTCAAAGTTAATTTTATCAAAAACATGAGTGGTTGTAACAAATAATTCACTAGTGGCTTAATGAGGATACATCATGCTGCCATTAGCAACTAGTAGAAAACCTGATAAAAAATTCGGCTTGCTCTTTTTGAAGATTCTAAAGATACTTCAGGAAGATCAACACAATGGAATTTTGGACATCTGATCATATCCTTTCTCAGAAGACACTTATATTCCATTAAATCATATTTCTTTTAATAACACTAATTAGATATTTTAATCCCTTGGAAATTAAAGGTCATGTGAGAAACGGCTGGGCTACCTCTAAGGGCATAATACAACAAATTCCCCTGCCCACATGGGTTAATTAGCACGTGCTTTATATATTAACAGACAAACATGGCAATGTGCATTATAAGAGCAGCAGTTGGGTGCACAATGAAAAATGGCTTAAGAGTAATAAACATGGCAGGGCAAATCAGACGTCCAGGCTACCAGAACTCATCTCCTGTGAGCTCTCCGAAGGTAACCAGATGTCCGATCCACACAGAGAGCGCCAAAATTAGTTACATATTCATATAACAAATTACAAAGTAATTCCAGTAATGGAAAAGACATTTCCAAAGTAAAGCAACTAATCCAACAGCTGAAGACTAGCCACGAAGAAGATGAAGACAGGCAAAAGAGAAGGAGAGAGGAGGGAGAGGGACCAGGAGAAGGAAGGGAGGAGGGGTGAAAGAGGGAGGGAAGAGGGGGAGGGGAGAAGGGGGGAGTAGAGGGGGGAGGGGGGAAGTAGAGGGAGGAGGGGGAGGGGGGAGGGGGAGAGAGGGAAAGAGAAGGAAATCCTATCCACTTAAAACACAGAACAGTCTTCCTACAGAGAAATGAAACCAAAGGTAACAGCTCTGAGGGCTCCATCACAGGCTCTCTACCTGGCAGAGTACATAGTATCTGTGATGTAAAAGGAAGACCGTAAGTCACTAAGAAAAGATTCCTTACTATTTCTCAATCACTAAAATAGAACAGAACAGAACATAGCAGCACTGTCTCAACTGCTGAAATCAGGCTACTGGGAGGCCGTGCGGTAGGAGAGGCACGGCTTGGAAGCAAGACCAGACAGCAATCTGAGGAGGCATCACCAATGACCACTGCAAACCAACACCCACAGAAGGCCTCCTGAGCACCAGGAGCATACCTCCCTAAACCCTGGCTATGCTCAACTGCGCAAATCACACACAGTCTTTACTAGAATCCCCCCTTTCCTAGTAGATCAGCTGAGCTTTCCTTTAAGAAAAATAAACGGCCAGAACCTACACCACATAAAATATCTGAATCTGGATTTACCTTTTTAGAGCAGAGATGTGATTAGACTTGGTAGCACAGTTATATTAGACGGAAAAACCCACATAATCTTCCTTTCACCAATCTTTCCTTTTACTACTTCATACACATAGAATACACTCAGAAACAACAGCTTTTTAAAGATACTTAAGGTAAGAGTCCTTTCAGAATTACATAAAAGTCTACTTCATTTGGAGATAAAACAAATTAATTTTTAAAAATAAAAAAATCTGGTTTACCTACATCAGTCTATCATGGGCTCTTGCCAGCAGTGCAGCCCGAGAGGTCTGCACAGGTGAGGAGACAGGCGGGTTGTGGACAGAGGGGCCCAGGAGGAAGACCTGTGATCTAATAATGGCTCTGTAATCAGCAGGCTGTGACTCGCAGCTGCGCCCTGTTACCCCTGGAGCTTCATTTTATGAAATGCAATCTCCTTGTGCACGTGTGTACATGACCACACCATGCACGCACACGTCTCTGTCTCTCTAGGGAGGCTAGTCAGTTCAGTTCAGTCACTCAGTCCTGTCCGACTCTTTGTGACCCCATGGACTGCAGCACGCCAGGCCTCCCTGTCCATCACCAACTCCCGGAGTCCACCCAAACCCATGTCCATCGAGTCGGTGATGCCATCCAACCATCTCATCCTCTGTCGTCCCCTTCTCCTCCTGCCCTCAATCTTTCCCAGCATCAGGGTCTTTTCAAATGAGTCATCTTTGCATCAGGTGGCCAAAGTATTGGAGTTTCAGCTTCAACATCAGGCCTACCAATGAACACCCAGGACTGATCTCCCTGAGGATGGACTGGCGAGGCCCCAGGTTAAAACACCATAGGGAGCACCTGTTTCTGCAAAGTGAGTTCTCTGAACTCAGGCATTCAAATCACCAGTGTCCCAACTGACTCTAGGTCTTTCGGGTCTTCTCTGCAAGAAGACTAATTCATCTGCTCTCTCCCTGATCTGTTTGCTCACCAAGATCTGCCAATTCTTTGATTTCTGAACCTGTTACCAGTAAAACAAGTGAAAGTATTAACTGCTCAGTCTTGTCTGACTCCTTGTGATCATATGGACTATAGCCTGCCAGGTTCCTCTGTCCATGGAATTTTCCAGGTAAGAATACTGGAATGGGTAAAATAAGGGCTATGGCAGATGATCTTACGATCCATTTCCAGTGATGATATTCTATTTTATTTTGAAATATTCAGAATAAATTATTTCATGCTTATTAAATACCCTACCCTACTTTAATAAGGCAGTATCACTATATTCAATGTCAGGGTTCTTCAAATTCAGCCCACAGGTTGCCAGTCACCTATTTTGTAGTTTTACCACCTTAAAGGAGTCAAGATGAGTAGCTGCCACTGCCTGGATGACCCCTCACATAAAGTTATCAACTTCTGATCTGGGCAAAGAGCTTGATAGTTGACACTATTGAAGTTATTTCTCTTTTCCTGTGTGCTGTAATAATCACAGTCTCACTAATAATTTTCTAAAACTCCTGCTTACAGAGCATAGCTTTCTTCTTTGCTCCTAAGCCACAGAGGAGACAGTCCATATCCAGAGAGCTGGGCCAGCAGCCAAGTATTTTAGCACTCTTCCCAAACTGGAAATAATGCTTTCCTTTGGCTGACTACCAAAGCCAGGGTCAAAGCTTCAGATTCTGTTTTGAGGTTGGGAGTAGAATGAGCAAAAGGCAAGTACACTTTCGCTTTTCCACTTGTGATGCTGGATCATCCCCACCCCACCGCCCCAAGCTGGTGCACTATACCATTTAAGATGGCGTTACTGACACTAAGGGGCTTCCCTGATAGCTCAGTTGGTAAAGAATTAGCCTACAAAGCAGAAGACCCTGATTCCTGGGTCAGGAAGCCCGCTGGAGAAGGGATAGGCTACCCACTCCAGTATTCTTAGGCTTCTCTTGTGGCTCAGCTGGTAAAGACTTCGCCTGCAATGCAGGAGTCCTGGGTTCAATCCCTGAGTTGGCAAGATCCCCTGGAGAAGGGAATAGCTACCCACTCCAGTATTCTGGCCTGGAGAATTCCATGGACTGTATAGTCCAAGGGGTCGGACATAACTGAATGACTTTCAAGAAAATAAAGTGTCACTGTTTCCATTGTTTCCCCATCTATTTGCCGTGAGGTGATGGGACCAGACGCCATGATCTTCCTTTTTTGAAAGTTGAGTTTTAAGCCAGCTTTTTCACTCTCCTCTTTCACCTTCACCAAGAGGCTGTTTAACTCCTCTTTGCTTTCTGCCATTAGGGTGGTGTCATCTGCACATCTGAGGTTACTGATATTTCTCCCCGCATTCTTGATTCCAGCTTGAGCTTCATCCAGCGTGGCATTTCGCACAATGTACTCTGCATAGAAGTTAAACAAACAGGGTGAAAATATACAGCACTGATGGACTTCTTTTCCAATTTTGAACCAGTCCTTTGTTCCATATCCAGTTCTAACTATTGCTTCTTTACCTGCATACATGTTTCTCAGGAGGCAGGTAAAGTGGTCTGTTATTCCCATTGTTCAAGAATTTTTCACAGTTTGTTATGATCCACAAAGTCAAAGGCTTTAGCATAGTCAATAAAGCAGAAGTAGATGTTTTCCTGGAATTCTCTTGCTTTTTTGATGATCCAGCAGATGTTGGCAATTTGATCTCTGGTTTCTTCTGCCTTTTCTAAATACAGCTTGAACATATGGGAGTTCTCAGTTCACGTACTGTTGAAATCTATCTTGGTGGATTTTGAGCATTACTTTGCTAGCATGTGAAATGAGTGCAATTGTGTGGTAGTTTGAAAATTCTTTGGCATTGCCTTTCTTTGAGACTGGAATGAAAAGTGACATTTCCAGTCCTGTGGCCGCTGCTGAGTTTTCCAAATTAGCTGGCATATTGAGTGCAGCACTTTCACAGCATCATCTTTCAGGAATTGAAATAGCTCAGCTGGAATTCCATCACCTCCACTAGCTCTGTTCATAGGATGCTTCCTAAGGCCCACTTTCTAGGATGTCTGGCTCTAGCTGAGTGATCACACCATGGTGGCTATCTGAGTCATGAAGATCATTTTTGTATGGTTCCTCTGTGTATTCTTGACACCTCTTCTTAATATCCTCTGCTTCTGTTAGGTCCCTACCATTTCTGTCCTTAATTGTGTCCATCTTTGCATGAGATGTTCCCTAGGTATCTCTAGTTTTCTTGAAGAGATCTCTAGTTTTTCCTATTCTATTGTTTTCCTCGATTTCTTCACATTGTTTTCTTAGGAAGGCTTTCTTATCTCTCTTTGCTATTCTCTGGAACTCTACATTCAGATGGGTATATCTTTCCTCTTCTCCTTTGCCTTTCACTTCTCTTCTCAGCTATTTGGAAAGCCTCTTCAGACAACCATTTGCATTTCTTTTTCTTGGGGATGGTTTCAAAAATACAAGCATTAAATGAATAGCTCCCAAGAAAATATCTATAGTAGGAGATCAGAAAATTAAGCTCTTAAAACAGAAGTTCTTCAACCAGTCACTGCCTACACAAATCCTACTACATGCTAAGTAGATGGGGGTGGCGGGCAGAGTGCAGAGGAGAGAAGAGTGGTTCAGAATGTAGCAGAGTTAAGAACAGAAACCTCACAGTCACACAGCCTGGGTCTGAAAGCTGGCTCTAGCTATTATTAGCAATATTATTTTCAAGCAGTTACTGCATCTCTAAATGCTTTCAGTGCAGTTCAGTTCAGTCACTCAGTCATGTCCAATTCTTTGCGACCCCATGTACTGCAGCACACCAGGCTTCCCTGTCCATCACCAACTCCTGGAGCTTGGTCACACTTACGTTCATCGAGTTGGTGATGCCATCCAACCATCTCATCCTCTGTCGTCCCCTTCTCCTGTTGCCTTCAATCCTTCCCAGCATCAGGGTCTTTTCAAATGAGTCAGTTCTTTGCATCAGGTGATCAAAGTATTGGAGTTTCAGCTTCAGCATCAATCCTTCCAATGAACATTCAGGACTGATTTCCTTTAGGATGGACTGGTTTGATCTCCTTGCAGTCCAACGGACTCTCAAGAGTCTTCCCCAACACCACAGTTCAAAAGCATCAATTCTTCAACATTCAGCTCTATTTACAGTCCAACTCTCACATCCATACATGACTACTGGAAAAACCATAGCTTTGACTAGACGGACGTTGTTGACAAAGTAATGTCTTTGCCTTCGAATATGTTGTCTAGGTTGGTCATAGCTTTTCTTCCAAGGAGCAAGCATCTTTCAATTTCATGGCTGCAGTCACCATCTGCAGTGATTTTGGAGCCCAGGAAATATTCAAGTCTGTTACTGTTTCCACTGTCTCCCCATCTATTTGCCATGAAGTGATGGGACTAAATGCCATGATCTTAATTTTTTGAATGTTGAGTTTTAAGCCAACTTTTTCACTCTCCTCTTTCACTGCCATCAAAAGGCTCTTTAGTTCCTGTTCCTTTTCTGCCATAAGGGTGGTGTCATCCCCATATCTGAAGTTACTGATATTTCTCCCGGAAATCTTGATTCCAGCTTGAGCTTGTCCACCCCAGCATTTCTCATGACGTACTCTGCATATAAGTTAAATAATCAGGGTGACAATATACAGCCTTGACATACTCCTTTCCCAATTTGGAACCAGTCTTTTGTTCCATGTCTGGTTCTAACTGTTGCTAAATGCTTTAGTTTCCTTTATTGATAATAATACCTTTAGAGATAAAGCGGTATAATGCGATCATACATGAAAGAGCTACGCTTAACACAGTACTTGAGAGTACACTCACTGCTTCCTATTACTTCATCCCATTCAATAATAATCATAAAATTAATTCTACTAACCTCTAGTGTTAATATAGATTCTACAGATGAATACACTTGTTTGAATTACATGTAACATGTCAAGTTATACCCCTCATTCACAAATCTTGAAGATGCATTATGTACAAATATCTGATTTCTAGTGAATTTATTCTGGACTGCAGGTTAAAGGGAATAAGTAGTTTTACGCAGAAAAGGCAAAACAAACCTAACTGGCCAAAATACAAAAGAGAAGGGGAGGAAACACCACCTTCAGTAGAAGCAGCAAACAGTTACACTCACAGACAGAAGTATGAAGAATTTCTACCAAATACAGCGAAATCTGTACCAAATGAAGGGCGTCAGGTGAAGCTTCTTCAATCCTCGGGAAAGCTACAAAGTCATCTAAGCCACACTGATGTGCATGTCCTTCTGACCCATTCTCTCCTCTGTCTGCGTCCCAGAATCCCTACCACCCTTTCAGATGATCGAGAGGTCACCCACAGGAGAATCTCCCTTCATACCACAGAAGAACAAGCTAAGGACGCTGCGTGAGAGACCAAGCAAGCACCTTCATTATTTTTGATAGAGCTGCTGGAAATTGAGGGTAAGAATCAATCACCATCGATCACAACCTAAGTAAGAATCTATGATCCACGTTGCTGCCAGTCACCTAACTGTCTGTAGTCCATCAAGAATAAGCGAAGCTAAGCTACCAGGACTGACAGAAAACACATTCAGTCTGAGAGTGAGGTAAAGAAATAAACACAAGGGATGCTCACTTTTGCCCCTCCTTATTCTATTCTTTACTGATGGATGCTTTGGGAAAACATATTCCTCAGTGATATATAACAGAGGTCCAGTGGTTAGGGCCCTGTGCTTTCACTGTCGAGGGCTCAGGTTCAATCCCTGGTCAGGTCACATCCCACCAACCAACAATCTTAAAGGATTCAGCACAGGACTAAAGCGAAAATATACAAAGGCAGAGAAAACTGAGCAAGATAGTTAATAGGTAAATATATTTGAAAGTAATCCCAGGAAAGGAGAGGAAGAATTTGTGAACTACCTATTATACACAGGGGCTTCCCAGGTGGTGCCAGCGGTAAAGAACCTGCCTCCCAATGCAGGAGACACTAGACACGCGTTCAATCCCTGGGTTAGGAAGATCCCCTGTAAGAGAGCATGGCAACCCACTCCAGTATTAATGCCTGGAGAATCCCATGGACAGAGGAGCCTGGTGGGCTACAGCCCACAGGGCTGCAGAGAGCCAGACAGCACTGAAGTGGCTGAGCATGCACGTGTTATACACAACTGCAGAGAAATTAAATTCTGAGCAGAGACCTCAAAGAGCTCCAAGAAAGATGAAAGACAATGCAAGGAGATGAGAGCTGGCAGACCAGGATCGAGAAAAGGAAAAAAGCAGTTAAAGATGAAAGCCTAGAAACAACAAAAAGCAAAATAGATATGCCTTAAAACATAGTCAATAATCTGAAGCCACAGCTAGAACGAACCTTTAAAAACCCAGGTCAGGCTCTGTCCCTCCACTGGTTTTCCACATCACTTTAGGGGCCAAAGCAAGTCCTTAATTGGAATGCTCCTACCTCTGCTTTATTTCCTACTGCTTTTTTCACTTGCCTTCATACATGCTACACTTTGTGATATTCATTCTCATTAATCTCTTCATTTCCACGAAGTTACTGCACCATACGCAAGGCTCTCTCCCTTATTTGCTTCAGTTATCTCCTCGTATGTCCCTGAATTCTTTCCTCATAATCCAACACAAATAGCAACTGATCCCCGCCCAACATACTATTCTTTGACCTTATCCATAGCAATTATCATCACATGACAAACTATATATATTAACTTGCAATTATGTCCCCATTAAAACATAAAACCTTTGGGATTGAAATGAAAACTGACCTTTTCCAGTCCTGTGACCACTGCTGAGTTTTCTAAATTTGCTGACATATTGAATGCAGCACTTTCACAGCATCATCTTTTAGAATCTGAAATAGCTCTACTGGAATTCCATCACCTCCACTAGCTTTGTTCGTAGTGATGCTTCCTAAGGCCCACCTGACTTCACATTCCAGGATGTCCAGCTCTAGGTGAGTGGGAGTGATCATACCTTCGTGATTATCTGGGTCGTGAAGATCTTTTTTGTACAGCTCTTCTGTGTATTCTTGCCACCTCTTCTTAATATCTTCTGCTTCTGTTAGGTCCATACCATTTCTGTCCTTTATTGAGCTCATCTTTGCATGAATGGGCTTTATTGAGCCCATCTCTGCAGCTGCTCAGTGGTGTACAACTCTTTGTGACCCCATGGACTGTCCATGGGATTTTCCTGACAGGAATACTGGAGTGAGCTGTGATTGGCAAATTACTTTCACCTATTTTGTAGGATGCCTGTTCATCTTGTTGGTTTCCTTTGCTATGCAGAAACTTTGTAGTTTGATGTAGTCTCACTTGTAACATCTGCTTTTGTTTCCTTTGTTTTTGGTGTCAAATCTAAAATGTCATCACCAAGACTGATGCCAAGGATCAGTCTTACCGTCTATGCATTCGTCTGTGAGTACGATTTTTACGAGTATGATTCTTATGCTCAAGTCTTTAAGCCATTTTAAGTTGATTTTTGTGTATAGTGTAAGACAGTTGTCCAGTTTTCCCAAAACCATTTATTGAAGAGATGGTCCTTTCCTCATTATATATCCTTGCTTCCTTTGTCATAAATTAACTGACCATGATATGCATGAGTTTATTTTGGGACTCTCTTTTTGTTTCACTGACCAATGTGCCTGCTTTTACGTCAATACTATGCTGTTTTGATTACTACAGCTCTGATCCTTTTACAACTACACAAGGCATTACCAAAGAACTCAGTGTTGACAGGTCTATGGTTATTTGACACGTGAAGCAAACTGGAAAGGTGAAAAAGCTCAATAAACGGGTGCCTCATGAGCTGACCAAAAATTTTAAAAATCGTCATTCTGAACTGTCATCTTCTCTTACTCTATGCAACAACAACGAGCCATCTCTTGATCAGATTATGATGTACGACAAAAAGTGGATTCTAAATAATGAAAACCAGTGTTCATAGTTGGACCGAGAAGCTCCAAAGCACTTCCCAAAGCCAAATTCGCACCAAGAAAGGTCGTGGTCACTGTTTGGCTGCCCGTTGCCCATTCACTACAGCTTTCTGAATCCTGACAAAACCATTACATCTGCAAAGTATGCTCAGCGAATCAGTGAGATGCACTGAAAACTGAAACGCCTGCAGTAGATACCGGTCAACGGAAAGGGCCCAATTCTTTTCCACGACAACGCCTGACCGCCTGTTGCACAACCAACACTTCACAAGTTGAACTGGGCTAAAAAGTCCTGCCACATCTGCCATATTCACATGACACCTCCTGCCAACCGACTACCATTTCCTGAAGCATCTCAATAACTTTTTGCAGGGAAAATGCTTCCACGACCAGCTGGAGGCAGAAAATGCTTTCCAAGAGTTTGTCAAACCCTGAAGCACAGATTTTTATGCTATACGAATACAGAAACTTATTTCTCATTGGCAAAAATGTGCTGATTATAATGGTTCACATTTTGATTAATAAAGATGTGTTTGAGCCTAGTTATAATGATTTAAAATTCATGGTCTGAAAGTACAATTATGTTTGCACTACCCTAATATAACTCTATACACTCATGCAACTTGTTATAAAAACCACAGTAAAAAAATTTATTAATTTATTATGGCAAAAATTCTGTTCAGGCTACTATTTAGTAGGATTTTCACTCAGAATGTCTCTTCAGTGCTCCTTCTCCCAAATATCAAAGGAATGATACTATCTCTCCAGCTGCCTTATGCATATCTCTGTGCAATCTGACAACACAAGCTGAATTTGAACATAAGCATCCTTTCTCAATAAATATCAGATTATTGTAAAATAATCTTGGTACCACAAAAATATTTCTAAGCTCTCTTTGATCACCTATTTTAGGTTTGCAAGAAGTCTGACCACCATAGGAGCTATTCTATAGGAGACTGTTATATAATTTCTTCATATATAAGGTTCTGAACAGTTCAGAAGTTAAAAATAAAGTACAATCTCCTAAAATAAATTTTATAGGCCCTCAAAAAGAATTAGATATATGCTATTTAAAGACATAAATCTTGCTGCCATCATTTTCAAACTATACCTACTATCATATAATTTCTTATCCCTCCAACGCTAGACTAGCGCCAAGCTACCATCAACTCCTCCTTGAAGAACTGTAACCATCTTCCAGTAACTCCATGGTCAATGAGGCCTTGTATGACTACTTTGTGTAACACCTAACACTATATAATGCTTATCCCACTCCATCATAGCTATCCCTCATCATTCACAGGGAAACTGGTTGGAAGACTCCCTGTGGATATCAAAACTCACAGATGCTCAGAGTTCTTATATAAAATGTCATAGTATCTGCATATAACCTATACATATGCTTCTGAATATTTTAAATTCTCTCTAGATTACTTATAATACCTAATACACTATACAAATAGCAGTAAATAGAATATAATGCTATGTAAATAGCTGCCACTGAATGGTAAATTCAAATTTTCCCCCTGGAATACTGGCATATTTTCAGTCTATTTTTCACCTGTGGTTGGTTCAATCCATGAATACACAACCCGTGAATACAGAGGGCTGACTGCATTCTGATCTATTTTTTCATTTTTCCAAAGCATTTATCTCATTTTACATACTGTAAAGTTTACTTGTATCTGTAGCCTGTTTTCCTTCAGAGTTACATGCTCCACAAAGGAGGTGACTTGTTTTCCAATGTGAGACCATTACTTCTAGAACAAACAAATAAGTTTCAGGTTGTCTAACAAATATGAAGAAATAGTGAGGTTTAATAAATATTAATGACAAAAATATACATGATGTGCTCTTACACAGAGCTGGCCATACCAGATAAAATAAGCAATTCAATGATTTCTGCATCTCCAAGATAGGCAGCAGCATGCAGTGGAGTTCTCTTTTCATTGTCCTGTGATAAGAAGGAAAGGTGGAACATAAATTTCAATATAAAGTTAACTTTAATATACTTTAAATGAAGAAAATCCACTATAAACTATAGCTTACTACTTCCACAACTCTAGTATGCAAGTCCCATTAATGGAGTATTTCTTTGCTAGGAGAAGAAAAGCCTAAAAAATATATTTTGGCTTTAAAAGAATAGTATAAAATATAGCAAAGAATAAAAGATAAATCTAAGATGACAAAGCAATAGCTTCTTAGACTTTCTTTGAATAAAGATGACTATATTGCTAATATATATAGGAAAATTTCCTTTACTTCATACTACTTGCCCACCTCCCCCAAATATACTTCCACAATTTCACAGTTTATAAAACAAACCCTAACAAACCAAAAGGTTGATTATCAAAATGTTCCCCACCAGGAAAGCCCCTATCAAAATGTTTCCATAGAACTACAGTGGCAAAAGTAGAAAATATCTCTGGGGATCTGAAATTATCTCTTCAAATAACCTTAAGGTTTTTCTTAAAGTTCCTGCCAATTTTGGTTTTGGCTCTAAAATATACTCCTATCCTATACATAGTCTTCCAACCTTCCTCTAGAAATAGAAGCTACATCTAAATGCACAGCTGTGTATACTTCTTGCCTCAAACAATAAGATCCTCCAGTTTGAGAAGCAGGATCTTAGAGTAATGTCACATTTAGAGATTCAGTTCAAAGTATACCTCATCTAAAGTTTCAACAGTGTTGCTGAAGTCACTGCATCTGAGAAAGCTATTCAATTACAAATATTTATTTTGAAATTTACAACCAAATTTTTAGATACTGGTTTTTGAGCCAGATTATTAGTTTTTTTCCTTGCCCGTTTCCCTCTTTGTCCAGAGGAATGAAGTTTTACCTGGTTATTGACCGACCCAACAAGAGAACAGACGCCTAGCATGCCTTGAAGCGTTGCTACTTAGTGTGGACAGATCATGTGTGGGAGGAAGGAACGGCACAACTTTGACACCTTCAGCCTAAAAGAAACTACTCCAGAGCCAAGACTAACATTTCCCACCTCCCTCACCCTGGACAGCATGTGTGAAACTGTGCCAGCTTTGACCAGGCAGAGGTAGGCTAATATCCTACAAGACTTAAGCAAAACATATGGAATGATCTTGCAGAGCAAAGCTGCACCAACAACACACAGTTAAGAACCACTGACTTCTAGACTATTAAGAGAAATAAAATTCTTAAATAGGTATCAGGGACATCCCTGGCAGTCCAGCGGTTGGCAGCCCGCCTGCCAGTGCAGGGGACATGGGTTTGATCCCTGGTCCGGGAAGATTCCACATGCCACTGGGCACCTAAGCCCGCGTGCCGCAATTCCTGAGCCCGTGCTCCACAATAAGAGAAGTCACAGCAACACAGAAGCCCCAGCACTGCAACTAGAGAAAACCCACGCGGCAGCAACACAGACCCAGTGCGGCCACACACGAGCAAGTGAGCAAATAACAACCGCAGAGCGGGCGTTTTGGGGGGGGGCCTCTTGCATTACGATAATATTGTTAACCTTCAAGACTAAAAAAATGAAAAATTTCACATCACAATAATTTTCCAGTTTGGCAATACTCCAGTTATACTAAGAAAAGATTGTTAGGCAAATGGGAATAAATTAGGGGAAAAAACTGCTATTCAAAACAGGGGTTAAAAATATTCACAGGCCATTCTAAAAAGGTTTAGATGTATTTCTATAAAATTATTAGAAAATGTGTATAATACATAATTATAACTGGCTCCATAAAAATTTCTTCATATAATGTTAATATATTTGTGTCCTTAAAATAGTAACAGGTGAGAAAGAAAAAAGAGGTTGATATAGTGGTTGTTACTGTTTTTTAATAAGCTAAGAGTTCTTGTCTCTCTAAAGCCCAGTTAATTTCCACAAGATTGTATTTTTTATTCCAATACATACCCCATTAAACAAATGGTTTGCACAGAGATTATTGGACAAACAGTCATTTGCCGGAGTCCAGCTCCAGCAGCCAGGGAATCAGCCTGAAGAGATGAGCGGTGTCGGCGGAGAACGATGCAGCCTCTGACTCAAGGTGCGGGACTGCATGTTTATTTCAAGCGTCAGGTCTTCTTTTATACTTTGACAAAAGCATCAGATCAGAGGTTTTACATTTCAGCTCCCCCTCACCCAGACTTTGTCTCCATAAATCACTGTTGTCCTTCAACCAGAGTTACACTGTAACTCATGCTTATGTCTGGCTGCATACCACATCCCTCAGTTTATTTCTTATCTTTTTAAATCCTGCTTGCCCCTAGTATCCTAAGCTGACTATCTCCTAAAAAGGCTTCCAGCTATTTTTAATTATTCCTAAACCCTAAGCTCAGCAAACTTCCTTTGCCATAAGCATTCCCCTCACAAACAGGTCTCAGATAACAATCTTTCCCATGGTCTCAAGCTGCAGCCTATGTGCTCATCCTGGGACATTCTTTGCAAAGATCCTTGAACATATGTCAATGGTTTCTTTATAGATTATTTTCTGGGCACAACTGCAGAAGGCTTTGTGCTTTCTCATGCTTCTCTCAAGAACAATAAGCACCTTAACATTCTTTCCAGCCAACTCAACCAAAGAACAAAGAAGGCAATGGCACCCCACTCCAGTGCTCTTGCCTGGAAAACCCTATGGACGGAGAAGCCTGGTGGGCTGCAGTCCATGGGGTCACTAAGAGTCGGGGCACGACTGAGCGACTTCACTTTCACTTTTCACTTTCATGCATTGGAGAAGGAAATGGCAACTCACTCCAGTGTTCTTGCCTGGAGAATCCCAGGGACGCGGGAGCCTGGTGGGCTGCCGTCCATGGGGTCGCACAGAGTCAGACATGACTGAAGCGACTTAGCAGCAGCAGCAGCAACCAAAGAAAGGAAAGAACAAGTCAGAATCACAAGACCTAACTCCTTCATCCCGGGACCGTGCCTGCAGGATGAGGAGAGGAGCTGGGGCCGTGCCTCCATTTTGTCAGTAATGCCTAATGCAGCTCCTGACAGTCATTGAAAAAGCTAACACAGAACCACTAAAATATAAGGCTTTATTCAAAGCTGAGTCCTAAGCTTAATCACTTTAATAAAAGGATCCTTGGCTGAAGGCTTTCCAGTGTTAATCACTAACACATCAGACTTCCCTATGGTATTTGGTGGCCAGTGGTTTAGTCAACAACTAGTGTCCAACTCCTGTGACCCCATGGACTGTAATCTGCCAGGCTCCTCTGTCCATGGGGATTCTCCAGGCAAGAACACTGGAATGATCTGCCATTTCCTTCTCTACTCTATGGTATCCCTGGGTCAGGAAGATTCCCTGGAGAAGGAAATAGCAACCTACTCCAGTACTCTTGCTTAGAAAATCCCACAGATGGAGAAGCCTGGTAGGCTATAGTCCATGGAGTCGCAAACAGTCAGACACAACTGAGCAACTTCACTTTCTTTCTTTAAACCCACTCAAACTGAGGAAAACATCTCCTCTGCAGTATAAACCACATACACAGCACTCACATAACACACACACACACACACACACTCACATTTATGTGTGAGAGATGTCTGGAATTCTATGACTCAATGCCTTGAATCCTATTAATGTATTTTATGACTATAAATGTTTTTTCCCTTTGATCTGTAGAGAGGAAAAACTAAGGAACAAATTAATTTTGAAAGAAAAAATTTTACCTATCATATTTAGCTGCAATTAAATACTGAAAATGATACAATAAAACACATTCCTTTTAACAAAATTTATTAGAATGAAAAAATGACTATCCTCTTACAGACACTGAATTTCACTTCAAGGATTTTTTTTTTAGATAAAGATACTGCTATGTGTGAGAAAGTATATTTATTGACCATAGCTGGAAGCAAAATGCTGAAAACAATGTAAATGCCCATCAACAAGCAAACGGTTATTAAAAATTATGAAACACAAGCAGTTCCTAACCAACCTTCAACATTCTGTTTCCCGAGTAAAGGTGACTTCGGCACAGCATGTGTTTTGAGTATTAGACCGCTGCAACCAAGGCCCTGCGCGCGCACCCATATCGCTGGGTGTGTGTGCACCAAGCGGAAGAGAGGCGTGCTAACACAACTGCTTGTGCCAACTGTGCCTGCAATCATACATGCGATTTAAATACTATTTAAACTGATGAAACAGGAGTGAGGAAAAAGCAAATTGTCTGTATGATCACTAGGTTAAATACTATATAAAGACTCAATACAGGCAAGCTACCAAAAAAAGTACTGTTGGAACTGGGTGCAGCCAAGACAATTGATACACTAAGGCAGTTAACATATGCAGAGCTTGTCTTGGGTATCTAAATTCTTACATCACTTTAAGAAACCCCGAAGAGGAATTAGAACTAATACCCTGGGCAATGGTCTATGCAAGGAAAGTAACACTGAACTCCTGTTAGTGGACTCCACATTGTCAACCAAAAGCCTTACCCCAATTTTTAAAAAACCGGCTGGAATATTACACATTATTACAGCAAAATGATTAAAGATCATTTAAAATACTTCCTTTTGTCAGACTTTGATTAGCTT
This sequence comes from Ovis canadensis, assembly GCF_042477335.2. NCBI lineage: Eukaryota > Metazoa > Chordata > Mammalia > Artiodactyla > Bovidae > Ovis > Ovis canadensis. The sequence continues at coordinate 276,413,784 of NC_091245.1, forward strand.
ATCAACTACCAGTTATGAACATTTTTTTTTTTTAATGAACATTTTTAGATGAGAGTCTTGGAGCTGTATATCCATGGAATGAAACACTATGTCCAGTTCCAAAGTGTGTGGGTTTTCCCCACACATCCACACAACGTTCCAACGCCAGCTAGCTGTCCTACAAATTAACACAGTTCTGACACTACCTGCCAGGGGACAGCATCAGATGCCACAGGTTAAGGACTCAGTCCTGCAAGAGGGGCTCCCCGCTCCACCACAGAGGTCAACAGCAAGTTCAGGTTGTTATCAGATCTCTGACTGGGTACAAATCCAGGTTCCGCTGACCTCCTTGGGTGTGACTAATTGCTAGAGCAGCTGACAGGACTTAGAAAAGCAGTTTACTACCTAGATTACCAGTTTATTACACAAGATACTGGAGGACGTGAATTAAAACAGTCAGATAAAGAGGAACACAGGACAAGATCCTAAACAAAGGAGCTTCCGTCCTCAGAGTTTGGAGCCTAGCCCAGTGGCACATTTAAGCATTTCTGGTTCAACAGCCTGGAAACTCTCTGAACACCTCACCTTGTGGGTTTTTATGAGTTCCTACTGACTGCAGGCAATTGAACTCAATTTCCAGCCCTTCTCTCCTCAGAGATCAGAGGGTGAGACTAAAAGTTCCAATCAAGTTCTTGCCACGTGGTTGGCTACATAGGCAAGGACCCCACATTTAGAGCCTTTCCAAAAGTCATCTCATTAACATAAGGCACCACGGTTTTCCTCCTAGGAAATGTCAAAGTTTTTTCTGTGCTAGAAATAGAGACTAAGACTAAATATATATATTTCCTATTATAAACCATAATATTACACTATGCTTTCAATTTAAAATAACAAGCAGACCCCAATGCTCCTTATCAATGGAACATCTCTAAAGCGAAGTGTTAAATGAAAAAAGCAGCCTAGCAACAATTGTGTTAAAGATTCTATACACTCCTAGACTCTCCTAGACTTGAATATGCATAAAACATCTTTCAAGGATACTCAAGGACATCCTGTATATTTAAGATACAGTGACGGCCTCTAGGTGAAGAACACTGACACACCAAAGTCTGAAGGTGAGAGAGTTACTCCTCACCACCTGTGGCCTTTGGTACTGCCTGGAGTTACTACCATGTACCTCTTTCAAAAAGTAAAATTAAAAATTAAAAATAACATTTCAATCAGCTGAAAAGCATTTCAGTAACTTGCCATACCAGGCAAGTCCAAGTGCCCATTAAAAAAAATGTTTCTTGGATAATCAGTTTTTAAAGAAATTATTACCTCCATGTTGTATTTCAAACAAACTTGACTAGAATTATTAAATACACAAAATAGACACAAATTAAAAATTTAACTCATTTGTTCGCAAAGCTTTTTGATTATATCCACAGAAGTAAACACATTTTTCTTGTAGTTCTCATGTGGTGCCCTGAAAAGATATTTTGTGCATATGATCAGGACTATAAAAATTATTTACCCTCCCCCATTAAAAGCAAAACAAAAAATAGCTATAGTTCTTATAAGTGATTATCCCAAAGATGAAAAAAAGGACACATATTAATGGAGACTAGTGACTGCTAACCACTTTGAGCTGATAGTGTTACTGTTAGTTGCTCAGCTGTGTGACTCTTTGCAGCCCCATGGACTGCAGCCCACCAGGCTCCTCCATCCATGGGATTTCCCAGGCTAGAGCACTGGAGTAAGTTGCCATTCCCTTCTCCAGGGGATCTTCCCAACCCAGGGATCGAACCCAGGTCTCCCACACTGCAGGCAGAGTCTTCAGCGTCTCAGCCACCAGGCGAGCCCCGCAGGCAAATGCTGTGCTGGTGCAGCACACACCAGTGACTGGACAGCGAGGACGTTCCTTTGCGGTGGTACAACAGCTCTCCGTCTTGAACCTGTGGGCGGTTATACAAATCTACACATGTGGCAAAATGTTCTAGAATTATGTACGAAGACATTACTGCTACTCTGCTCCTCCTCCCCCAAATGAGTGCATGCATAAACTGGTGAAACCCAAGAAAGGTGTGTTGTCTAACTGAGTTGTATTGTGCCAGTATCAACTTCCTGCTTTGGGGGTTTCCCTGGCGGTCCATGGTTAAGACTCCATGCTTCCAATGGAGGGGGCATGGGTTCGATCCTTGGTTGGGGCACTGAGATCCCACCTGCTGTAGTGCAGCCAAAAAAACTAAACTTCCTGCTTCTGATAATGCACTGTAAGTAACAGGTCATCATAGCAGGAATCTGATAGATGGAAACACAAAACCCTCTCTCTACTATTTTTAAAAATTCTGGAGTGTCCATAAATAATTTCTCCAAAATAAGGCTTTTAAAAAGTGTTCACAAACATCCTGAATTATACTTTCAGTTTTTATGCTCTCTTACGGTAAACTCTGAAATGCTCACCAAAATACAGACAAGCAAGGTTAACAACTTGTGAGAAAGAAGGAAATCCATGGTGTATCTAAGCACAAAGTGAAAGAAAGTGAAAGTGAAGTTGCTCAGTCGTGTCTGACTCTTTGCGACCCCATGGGCAGTAGCCTGCACCAGGCTCTTCTGTCCATGGGATTTTCTAGGCAAGAGTACTGGAGTGGGTTGCCATTTCCTTCTCCAGGGAATCTTCCCAACCCAGGGATCAAACCCAAGTCCTCCCGCATTGTAGACAGACGCTTCACCATCTGAGCCACCAGGGAAGTCCTATCTAAGCACAGGCCAGGAAAAGGGTGAGATTCACTAGGAAGTGCCTTATGTCAAACCTGGGAACTCAAACTTCACCTCTACGTTCTCAACATTTTCTGTGGAAGTTTTAACTTAAAGCAGATTTGGGGACCTGGCTGGAATAGAAGGAAATGTTTATGTGAGTACTCAGTGGTATCCAACTCTTGGGGACCCCACGAACTATATAAAAATAGGTAAGTGAAAGATAGAAATGATAAACTGAGAGATAGAACATCTGTATAAGGAGAAATAGAGAGTCTAAGAATTCATCTATTGATACGGATTCAACCACATCCTCCACAGCAATGACTCAAATCTGTAACGCGGCCCTGCTCCAGGTGCTGAAGCTTTCACGTGTATTAGCCAAAACCAGGAAGAACAGTAACACTAGCATCCCACAGCTTGCTTTATATGCTAGGACCGCTCTAAACACTCTACCTCAACAGGTTAAGAAAACGAATACAGAATAGGAAATCCAGTCACAGAAAAAAGTTTAAGGAATTTACTCATCTGGAATTGGCAGAATCAGGACAGAAGCACAGGCAGTTGGGCTTCAGGGTGCATGCTGAACTTATTTGACCCAGTGGACCCTAGCCCGCCAGGCTCCTCTGCCCACAGCATTTCCCAGGCAAGAATACTGGAGCGGGTCTGCCATGCCTTGCCTTTCTCAGGGGATCTTCCCGACCCGGGACCAAACCTGCATCTCTTACATCTCCTGCACTGACAGGCAGGTTCTTTACCACTAGCGCCCCCTTGGGAATCTCAATTTTACTATACAGACTCTATAAGGCTCCACTGAATACTGAACCATTGTTCGTTTAAAACTAATCACTCTCCCTCAAAACCTGTGGCCTGACTTCACTTTTTCTTATCAACTTCTTATAATTTTCTAAGCAGTTTTTTCTCTGTTTTCCATTTACTTTCCTCTAATGGCTACTTCCTTGGCTGCCACTGATCATTTTTACTTTTGTTTCTACTAATATCAGACTGAAACTTTCTTGTTGAAAATCTGGGTATCATCTTTCAAGGTTCAGCTTCTGGTCCACATAACTCAGCTGGAATTACCCAGGAACGAGTCAAATCTACTCTTTGTCTTCACCTCTTCATAAAGTAAGTTATGACGGCTGACTGTCCTCAAGACCCTGCACTCAGAGAAGCCCTGCGGCTAACCTCTGCCTTGGGGATATAGCTCTACAGGGTGCTGGTGGGTGTCTAAGATACTTCATATAAGAGAACCCTAGTTTTCTTCAGTATGGAAGTGACGCTCTGTACACTTAAGAACCATCTGGAAAAATCCTCAGACTGCATTTTTAGTTTTTACGTGGCAGCAGATCAAAGCTGGAAGGCAATTTCACATTCACTAAATCGTAAGCTCAATCACCTTTAGTGGCACCAATCGTCTCCACTCTCCCTCATTAACCTGATGTTTGAAAGCATTAACCTATCACTGAAACCAGTTGTGGTTCAGTTGCTCAGTCATCTCCAACTCTTTGTGACTCCATGGACTACAGCATGCCAGGTTTTCATCCTTCACCATCTCCTGGAGTTGGCTCAAACTCACGTCCATTGAGTCAGTGATGCCATCCAACCATCTCATCTGTCGTCTCCTTCTCCTCCCGCCTTCAGTCTTTCCCAGAGTCAGGGTCTTGTCCAATAAGTCGGCTCTTCGCATCAGGTGGCCAAAGTATTGGAGCTTCAACTTCAGCATCAGTCCTTCCAATCAATATTCAGGGTTGATTTCCTTCAGGATGGACTGGTTTGATGTCTTTGCAGTCCAAGGGACTCTCAAGAGTTTTCTCTAGCACCACAGTTCAAAAGCGTCAATTCTTTAGCACTCAGCCTTCTTCCTGGTCCAACTTTCACACCCATATGTGACTACTGGAAAAACCACTGCTTTGACTATATGGACCTTTGTCAGCAAAGTAACGTCTCTGCTTTTTAATATGCTGTCTATTGAGACTAGTTAATCTCTACTAATGGAAAGAATAGTGGCACCTTTTCATCTTTCACCTTTGTTTCCTTAACCAAGAATGCATTTCCCCTGCCCAAATCCTTCCTACTCTTTATGGCCCAGTTCAAATTTCATCTCCGTCACAGTCTTCAGGACCATGTCAATTCACTGGGATCCTTCTACCCCGTGCTTCTATTACGACATTATCATCTGTACTATTCAGGTGGCAGTCCTGTTATTGCTCAACTCTGGTTTATATCATGGTTTCATAATTAGGTAATAAGTATCTGGAGGAAGCAAACTATCTAATTTTATACCCACACAGCACGTGGCTCAAAGTTACATACCCCACAGGCACTAGAGAGGTTTAAACAAATTAAAACATTAATGAAGGAAATTCACCATCAATCAATGATGCACTAATGTAATGCAGCTCGTGAGAGACACGTGTGTCGATTTCTGGGTCCCAGAACACAGTGCACGCTAGAAGAGCCTCTGGCAGCCAACTGCCCAGACCTCTGGGCACACACCACCACAGAAAGAGCCAGAACCACTAGGATGCTTGTTATGATTCTTTTCCAAGGAATACTTTGAGAACCTCTGTGGAACCTTTACGTTTCAGATTACAACACGAAAAATCATCTGCATTTAGCAGAGCGATGTGACTTTAAGGAAAAAGTATTTCCGACTAGCAGGTGGTCTATGTCTCTCTCACTATCCCTAAGAGTCACTGTCTATTGACCACATGCCTTAGATGGCATTACTGGGCGCGAGGGAAAGAAATCTAAATAGAATCTGTTCAGGTGAAATGAATCTGTCAGAAGGGTGCCGGAATACTTCATGGAGCTGAGCACCAAACAACTACAGTTTTGGTAAGGAAGGCACGTGGCAAGGCCACAAGGGAATATGAAACATTCAGGACTCTTGTCTTTTTCTGTTTTTTTTCAGCATCAGTTTCTTTTCTTTGCCTTTACCAACAACACTTCCCCTCACATTAGGAAACAAAACTAATAGAGATCCTGGGGTTTACTTTTAAAAATTCAGCAGCCCCAAGAGAAGTCTTTAATTTTAAACCTGAGAACAGTATTCTGATAGACTCCACTTTGGTAGGTTGCTTACCTGTATACCAACAGAGTGTAGTAACCATGTGGGATGACAAGCTTCTCAGAACAGGAGTGCAACCCACGGATCTTTATTTTGTGGCAGGCACTGCACAAGGCATTTCACATATCTGCTTTACTTTGCAAAATGATTGTATGGTTTAGCTTGCATTATTCTTAAGAATATGCCTACTTTTAAACCCAGGCTCTTCACCAAAACACTGTTAACAACAGACCAATTAAAAGTATTTATCAAATTTGGCAAGCTGTGGCTTCTCATGGGAACTGTGAAAAAAGCAACACTGCGACAAGTACACTGCTTAGCTCTCTGGATTGGAGGCTGGCCTTCCCCACACTTGGGGACAGTGAAATCTCACTTATTCCTTCTACGCACAGAGCAGAACTATCACTAGCCTATAAACGATGTCCCTCTAATATTCTCTTTCTATATTCACACAGGAAGGAAAAGGAATGGCTAAGGAATAATTGGGCAGGCTATTTCTCCTTCCATTTCTTTAGAAAAGTGTGCTAGCCAGAAATCCAGGATTGCATATACATTTGACCCTTGGACAGCATGAGTTTGAACTGTGTGGATCCATATATAAGCCAGTTTTTTTCAATAAATATATTAGGAAAAATTCTGGAGATCTATGACAATTTGGAAAACTTACAAGTGAACTATGTAGTCTACATATACTGAAAAAACTAAGAAAAAGTTAGGTATCATGAAGGCATAATATACATGTAGATACTAGTCTATCCTTACTTAGGCATAAAGTGAGTGATATTTAATATATTTATGTTAGTTTTCTTACTGTTTTATAACTTTGCTTTCAAAGAATTATATTACTATATGGTATTCCCTCCTTCTCCTCCTCCCCCATCTTGTAACTGGAGAAACTGCGTTACCAGCCTATCAATGACACAAGTAAGTGGTTTTTGTACAGGCTAGGCTTCTGAGCAACAATTGATTACACCAGGCTACCCCAGAGCAATCATATTGTTGTTGCTTCAATATCACTGCATGAATTGTACTTGTAAATAAACATGAGTTTCTTTTTCATATTTTCTTTTTTGATGTCTAGGGTTAGCAACACATATAACATCTAGTGATTTGTTTTATTATAAGACAATATTGATGGGGGTGGTGAGAGAGATGATTCATCTTATAAACAGATGATGCAAACTTACAGTACTGATAAATGCAGTCAAGTACTGTAAATGTATTTTCCTATAATTTTCTTAATAACATTCCTTTTTTCTAGTTTAAGAATATAGTGCATGCATGGTCAGTCATGTCTGACTCTTTGCGACCCCTACTCTCAGTAGCCCACCCAGCTCCTCTGTCCATGGGATTTTCCAGGCTAGGATAGTAGAATGAGCTGCCACTTCCTTCTCCAGGGGATCCTCCTGACCCAGGGATCAAACCTACATCTCTTGAGTCTCTTGCATTAATAGGTGGATTCTTTACCACTGAGCCACCTGGGAAGCCCATACAATACGAATAACATACCTTATCTGCGTTAATCAACTGCTTATGTTATTGGTAAGGCATCCAGTAAGTTATTAGTATTAAGTTTTAGATAAATCAAAAAACATACATGAATTTTCAGCTGCACCTGCTGGGTGCAGAGTAGAGGTTCAGCTCAGTTCAGTCGCTCAGTCGTGTCCGACTCTTTGCGACCCCATGAATCGCAGCACACCAGGCCTCCCTGTCCATCATCAACTCCCGGAGTTCACTCAAACTCACATCCATCGAGTCGGTGATGCCATCCAGCCATCTCATCCTCTGTCATCCCCTTCTCCTCCTGCCCCTAATCCCTCCCAGCATCAGAGTCTTTTCCAATGAGTCAACTCTTCGCATGAGGTGGCCAAAGTACTGGAGTTTCAGCTTTAGCATCATTCCTTCCAAAGAAATCCCAGGGCTGATCTCCTTCAGAATGGACTGGTTGGATCTCCTCGCAGTCCAAGGGACTCTCAACAGTCTTCTCCAACACCACACTTCAAAAGCATCAATTCTTTGGCGCTCAGCCTTCTTCACAGTCCAACTCTCACATCCACACATGACCACAGGAAAAACCATAGCCTTGACTAGACGGACCTTAGTTGGCAAAGTAATGTCTCTGCTTTTGAATATACTATCTAGGTTGGTCATAACTTTCCTTCCAAGGAGTAAGTGTCTTTTAATTTCATGGCTGCAATCAACATCTGCAGTGATTTTGGAGCCCAAAACAATAAAGCCTGACACTGTTTCCATTGTTTCCCCATCTATTTCCCATGAAGTGATGGGACCAGATGCCATGACCTTAGTTTTCTGAATGCTGAGCTTTAAGCCAATTTTTTCTCTCTCCTCTTTCATCAAGAGGCTTTTGAGTTCCTCTTCACTTTCTGCCATTAAGGGTGGTGTCATCTGCATATCTGAGGTTATTGATATTTCTCCCAGCAATCTTGATTCCAGCTTGTGCTTCTTCCAGCCCAGCGTTTCTCATGATGTACTCTGCATAGAAGTTAAATAACCAGGGCAACAATATACAGTCTTGACGTACTCCTTTTCCTGTGTGGAACCAGTCTGTTGTTCCATGTCCAGTTCTAACTGTTGCTTCCTGACCTGCATATAGGTTTCTCAAGAGGCAGGTCAGGTGGTCTGGGATTCCCATCTCTTTCAGAATTTTCCACAGTTTCTTGTGATCCACACAGTCAAAGGCTTTGGCATAGTCAATCAAGCAGACATAGATGTTTTTCTGGAACTCTCTTGCTTTTTCGATGATCCAGTGGATGTTAGCGATTTGATCTCTGGGTAGAGGTGGGTGCCCTTTATTCCCATGCTGTTCAAGGATCAACTGCATTTAAGTACCAGGGATAGTACTGGGCATGAATGTCTGTACTCCCGCACTTCTGAAAACACTTAAGAAAATATATACCCAACAGTTCACCAATGAGTACATAGTAAGTCAGCTATATTAACACAGCAACAGATGCTTTACAAACCCTAATCTCAGTACAACAAATGCAAGCCAAACTTTAAAAACTTCATAGCAGTAAAATGGACGCTTAATAAATATCTGCTGGTTTTTATCAAACTCACAGGCAAATCTCATAAGACAGATAAAAATTAAAGTCAATGAGTAGCATAATTCAAAACTGAAAGGAACCTGAAATGTTTAGCTTTTGACAGTAACAATCATTCTGGATAACAGACAAGGAGATTTTACCTGACCTTCAATCATCCTTGTAAAAGGTCACAGTTATAAAAATATTCTAGGGAAGTTGGGGAAGGGGGAAAAGGCGGCAAAGAAGAGGGTGAAAGTTATTCTCTTGGTTTAATATGTTATTAATGAGATTTTGAAAATAGCACCATCTTTTAGGACAGAAAATGTTTACAGTTCTTTAATTGTATCCTCTTATTTTTCAAGTACAGGAAAACATCAATTAAAAATGGTTTTAAAATAAAAAGGTCTCCTCTCAGAAGGGCAGGGACAACACTGGTTGTCTCAGCAGCTCAATGACATCAATGAGGTCTCTCTCAGAAATCCTACCTGTCCACTTTGCTGCCAACCACAACTATATGTTCCAACCACAGTGTAAAGGCCCATCTCAAGCTGGTTCACCTCAGACCACATCCAGCAACTATCCAGTAGCAGAGGTCATCTACTCCCTGTGTGTCTACTGTAATTAATTACTTAATGGAATTTCAAAAACAGTTTTAGGTTTTAAACACATCAATATATGACAATCACTCAAAGTCAGAACCTTAGGGTTCACTCTTGATGCTGTAAATTCTATGGGTTTGGACAGATGTTTAATGGTATTTATGTATCTATCATGATGGTATCAGAGCATTTTCACTGCCCTAGAAATCCCATGTGCCCTGCCTATTCATTCCCACCCCCTAGCAACCCCTCATGTTTATAATGTCTCCACAGTTTTAACTTTTCCAGAAAGTCATACAGTTGGAATCATACAGTATGTAGCCTTTACGACTGGTTTCTTCATGTCTTTTCATGGCTCGACAGCTCATTTGTTTTTAGTGCTGAATAATAATCTATTATTTATCCATTTACCTACTAAAGGACATCTTTGTTGTCATTGTTGTTCAGTCACTCAGTCGTGTCCAACTCTGCGATTCCGTGGACTGCAGCATACCAGGACTCCCTGTCCTTTACCACCTCCTAGAGTTTGCTCAAACTCATGTCCATTGGGTTGGTGATGCCATCTAACCATCTTGTCCTCTGTCGCCCCTTCTCCTCCTGCCCTCAATCTTTCCCAGCATCAGGGTCTTGTACACTGAGTTGGCTCTTCACATCAGGTGGCCAAAGCACTGGAGTTTCAGCTTCAGCACCAGTCCATCCAATCAATGTTCAGGACTGATTTCCTTTAGGATTGACTGGTTTGATCTTCTTGCTGTCCAAGGGACTCTGAAGAGTCCTCTCCAACAGCACAGTTTAAAAGCATCAATTCTTCAGCCTTCAGCCTTCTTTATGGTCCAGCTCTCACGTCTGTACATGACCACTGGAGAAACCACAGGTGTGACGAGACGGCCTTTGTCGGCAAAGAGGTGCCTCTGCTTTCTAACACGCTAAGTGTGTCACCACTTTTCTCCAAGGAGCAGGTGTCTTTTAATTTCATGGCTGCAGTCACTGTCGGCAGTGATTGCAGTGCCCAAGAAAATAAAGTCTATCACTGTTTCCATTATTTCTCCGTCTATTTGCCATGAAGTGATGGGACTGGATGCCTTCATCTTGATTTCTGAATGTTGAGTTTTAAGCCAGCCTTCTCACTCTCCTCTCACTCTCATCAAGAGGCTCTTTAGTTCCCTTCACTTTCTGCCGAAAGGTTAACGTCATCTGCGTAGCTGAGGCTGTCGATATTTCTCTGGCTATTTTGATTCCAGTCTATGCTTCATCCAGCCCACTGGGTTGCTTCCAAGTTTTACACCTTCCTTCACAGTCTGTATGCCATTTATTTCCTTCCCTGTTGTTTCCACATTGGCCAGAACTTTCAGGATGATGTTGAGAAGAAGCTATAAAAGGGAACACTCTTGTCTTACACCCAATCTTAGTGGGAAAGGTTTGAGTTTCTCACCGTTAGCTGTAGATTTTTTTGTCGACATTCTTTATCAAGTTGAGGTAGTTCCCCCATTATTCCTAAGCTTAAGGAGAGACTTTATCACAAAGGTGTTGGATTTTGTCAAACACTTTTTCTGCACTACAGATATGATTTTGTGATTTTCTTTTTTAGCCTGTTGATATGAGAGTTTACATGAATTAACTTTCAAAGGTTAAACCAGACTTGCATAGTTGGCATAAATCCCAATTGACCACGTTGTAGAATTCTTCTTCCATATTGTTGTATTTGGTTCGTTAACATTTTGTTGAGAAACTTTCACATCTTATGTTCATGAGATACTGGTCTGTATTTTTCTTTTCTTATACTGTTTTTGTCTCGTTTTCATATTAGGGTAATGCTGGCCTCAAAGAATGAGTTAGAAAATATTCCCTCTGCTTCTTGCCTTTGAGAGAGACTGTAGAGAACTGGTATAATTTATTAAGTGTTTAGTAGAATTCATCAGTGAATCTGTCTGGGCCTGGTGCTGTTTTAGGTTATTAATTGTTGACTCAATTTCTTAATAGATATAGCCTATTTGTACTGTCTGTTTCTTGAGAGAGTCTCAGCAAAAGAGTTTTTCAAAGGAACTGTCTCTTTCATCTAGGTTGTCCAATTTCTGGGCACAGAGTTGTTTGCTCCACTCCTTTATAATCCTTCTCAGGTCCACAGGCCCCACAGTGACAGCCCTTCTTTCATTTCTGATATTAGTAATCTGTGCCCCTCTCCTTTTTTTCTTAGCTGGTGGAGGCTTATCTATTTTGTCAATCTTTTTAAAGAACTAGCTTTTCTTTTCACTGAAAACAGAAAATCAATAGAGAAAAATCAATTTAGTTGACTTTTGCTCTAATTCTATTTCTTATGCTTTTTTTGGATTTAACTTGCTCTTCCTTTCCTAGTTTCCTAAAAGCTTAGATTACTAATCTTCTCTTCTAATATGTACATTCAATGGTGTAAGTTTCCAGAAAAAGCAATGCTTTCATTGCAAGCAATGCTTTCATTGCATCCTCCAAATTTTGATAAGCTGCGCTTTCACTCTCAACACAAAATCTTTTATATTTCACTTGAGATTTCCTCCATGGCCCATTGTTATTCAGAAGTTTGTTGCTTTAATCTGCATGTATTTCGGATTTTCCAGTTAACTTTCTGTTAGTGACTTCTAGTTTAATTCCATTTTGTTCTGAGAGCAGACATTACATAATTTCTATTCTTTTGGATTTGTTAAAGAAAGTGTGTTTTATGGCCTAGAATGTGTTCTATCATGGTAAATATTTCATGTGAACTTAGAAGGATGTATACTCTGAAGCTGTTGGATGAAGCAGTCTACAGATGTCAACTATATCCAGCTGTTTGACAGCGCTACTGATTATGTCCTTACTCATTTTTTACTACTTGATCTGTTTCTGATAGAGGAGTGTTGGAGTCTCCATCTCTAATAGTTGGTTCATCTATTTTCCCCCTGCAGTTCAATCAGTTTTTCTCTCACATAGTTTGATACTCTATTCTTAGGTGCATACATATTAAGGATTGTTATGTCTTCCCAAAGAATGGACCTGTTATGCCTATATAAGGCCCTTCTTTATCCCTGATAACTTTCCCTGCTTTGAAGTATATTGTATCTGAAATTTATATGGCTACTTCTGCTTTGTCCTTTTTTTAAAATTGAAATATAGTGATTTATAATGTTCTGTTAATTTCTGCTGCACATCAAAGTAATTTCAGTTATATACAAATACATATATATGAAGTGAAGTGTTAGTCACTCAGTTGGGTCCAACTCTTTGTGACCCCATGGACTATAGCCCACCAGGCTCCTCTGTCCTTGGGATTCTTCAGGCAAGAATACTGGAGTGGGTTGCCATTTCCCTTTCCAAGGGATCTTCCCAATTTAGGAATTGAACCCAGGTTTCCTGCGTTGCAGGCAGATTCTTTACTGTCTGAGCTATAATGTATATATATTACATACACACACACACACACACACACACACTCTTTTTAGTGCTATTTTCCATTATGGTTTATCTCAGGACACTGAGTATAGTTCCCTATGCTATACAGTAGGACCTTGTTGTTTATGGTTTCCTGCATTGCAGGCAGATTTTTTTTTACTATCTGAGCTATAATGTATATATACTATACACACACACACACACACACACACACACACACACACACTCTTTTTAGTGCTATTTTCCATTATGGTTTATCTCAGGACACTGAGAAGGATCTTGTTGTTTATCCATTCTATATATAATAGTTTGCATCTGTTAATCCCAAACCTCCAGTCTATCCCTCCTCCATCCACTCTCCTCCTTGACAGCCACAAGTCTGTCTCTCTATGCCTGTGAGTCTGTTTATGTTTTGTGGATATGTTCATTTATGTCAGGTTTTAGATTCCATATATAAGTGGTATCATATGTATTTGTCTGACTTACTTCACTCAGTATGATCATATCTAGATCCAACCATGTTGCTGTAAACGGCATTATTTCATTCTTTTTTTATGGCTGAGTGGTATTCAACTGCATATTTGAGCCACATTTTCTTTATTCATTATCTGTTGATGAACAACAAGGTTGTGTCCATGTCTTGGTTACTGTGAATAGTTATGAGCACAGGGGTGCATATATCTTTATGAACTGTAGTTTTGTCTGGGTATATGCCCAGAAGTGGGATTGCTGGATCATATGGGGTAACTGTTCTTAATTTTTTGAGGTACTGGCATAATATTTCCACAGTGGCTATACCAACCTACATTCTCATACTTCTGCTTTCTTTTGATTAGTGTTAGCATGGTATTTTTTTTCTTCATCCATTTACTTTTATTTATGTCTTTCTGTTTAAAGTGGGTTTCCTATACACAACATATTGCTGTTCTTCAATCCTTCAGTTCAGTTCAGTAGCTCAGTCGTGTCCGACTCTTTGCGACCCCATGAATCGCAGCACGCCAGGCCTCCCTGTCCATCACCAACTCCCGGAGTTCACTCAGACTCACGTCCATCGAGTCAGTGATGCCATCCAGCCATCTCATCCTCGGTCGTCCCCTTCTCCTCCTGTCCCCAATCCCTCCCAGCAACAAAGTCTTTTCCAATGAGTCAACTCTTTGCATGAGGTGGCCAAAGTACTCAAGTTTCAGCTTTAGCATCATTCCTTCCAAAGAAATCCCAGGGTTGATCTCCTTCAGAATGGACTAGTTGGATCTCCTTGCAGTCCAAGGGACTCTCAAGAGTCTTCTCCAACACCACAGCTCAAAAGCATCGGCTTTCTTATCTCTTCTTGCTATTCTTTGGAACTCTGCATTCAGATGCTTGTATCTTTCCTTTTCTCTTTGGCTTTTCACTTCTCTTCTTTTCACAGCTATTTGTAAGGCTTCCCCAGACAGCCATTTTGCTCTTTTGCATTTCTTTTCCATGGGGATGGTCTTGATCCCTGTCTCCTGTACAATGTCACGAACCTTGTTCCATAGTTCATCAGACACTCTGTCTATCAGATCTAGGCCCTTCAATCTATTTCTCACTTCCACTTGCAACCCCATGGACTGCAGCATGCCAGGCTTCCCTGTCTTTCACTATCTCCCAGAGCTTGCTCAAACTCATGTCTGATGAACTGGTGAGGGCATCCAACCATCTCATCTTCTGTAGCCCCCTTCTCCTCCTGCCTTCAATCCTTCCCAGCATTAGGGTCTTTTCGAATGAGTTGGATCTCCGCATCAGGTGGCCAAAGTATTGGAGCTTCATCTACTGCATCAGTCCTTTCAATGAATATTCAGGGTTGATTTCCTTTAGGATTGAATGGTTTGACCTCTTTGCTATCCAAGGAACTCTCAAGAGTTGTCTCCAGTACCAGAGTTTAAAAGCAACTTTCCATTGGCTCATTTAGAGCACTGACTACTGATACACTTGGATTAATATTTACTATATTCATTACACTTTTTCCCTCATTCTTTATTTCTATTTTTATCTTCAACTCTTTTCCTGCCTTTTGCAGTTTTACTTGAGCATGAATTTAATAAAAATCCATTTTCTCTACATTCTTAGCCTACCAGTTGCACTTTAAAATAATTTTAATGGTTGGACTAGAGATTACTGCACACATTTCCAGCCAATCTATCTACTTTCATAGGTACTTTCAGTTCTGTTAGAAACAAAGTAACCCTGATTCCTCAGCCTGACCACAAAGTCAGACCTCTGCCCATCAGAAGGAGGGGCAAAATTAATGAACACTAAGAAGCCAAAGTTTCTGCTACTTTGAGTTTGCTAGACAATGTGGTATGAGGAAAATATCAGAAGAAGCAAGACACCGATTAGAGAAGAAAGTCAAAGCAATTTTGTGACAACCCACTGAAAAGAAAAATGTAATGAAAGAAAAAAGAATCATTAGCTGTATTATAAGCTAAAATGTGACCAAGCATCCCGTTGTCACCCCTAAAATCACTGTGAAATAACCCAGGCTTCAGAGATATATTATAATTCACAGAGCAAATAGAATAGTTCGCAGAGCTGTCACCACTGCAGACAAAACAGCCTCAGAGATCATCTAGTTCAAGTGCTTTATCTTACAAATGAGAAAAACAGGTTCAGAGAGGCTGAGCCTTGGAAGGGCACACAGGCTAGCATCTGGTTTGTCTGACTTAGGAGCCACGGTTCTCTTGCTATTACATTCTGAATCTCTTTACCTTCTTACAGTTTAATAAGTTAACCGCACCAATGTGGTAGCTAGCATTCTTTATATTCATGTGTTTAGCTGTAAATATCTGCACATATTTGGATTTTGGAAAATAATATATTTAAAAAATCATAGCAGTGGGCTTCCCTGGTGGTATGGTAGGTAAGGATTTGTCTGCCAATGCAGGGTACATGGGCTTGACCCCGGCCCAGGAAGACTCCACACGACGTGGAGCAATGTAAGCCGTGGGCCACAAGTACTGAAGCGAGAAGGCTCAAGAGCTGGCGCTCTGCATCCAGAGGAGCCACCGCACTGAGAAGCCAGTGTGCCACGATCAAGAGCAGCCCCTGCTCACCCAAGCAGAGCAAGCCAAGACAGCAACGAGAGCCAGCGAGCCAAAAGCAGATAGATGCATAGCTTTTAAAGCAGTAACAAAGGACTCATTACTATCCCATAACTGTAGAAATGTGGTCCCACTTTAGAAAAAATTTCCATATAGCATGACAACCTTAATGTTCTTTTTTATAGCCCTCTATCTGTGGTAATTACAATTATGAAGTGAAACTCACAGTACAAAGTCCAAGAATAAGAGACATTTTCAGTTCTTACAAAAGAATCACATAAAACATGAGACTCAATCGTTAGATAATTTAAACACTAAATATCACATTGCTTACTAGAAAATACATGTAACTGAAAGTTAACATTAAAATTTATTAAATTAATGCTTATTAAAACATTTATTAAAATTATTAGCAGTTTTTTATGGTTAGTAAACAAGAAATGGGCTTTCCTGGTGGCTCAGCTGGTAAAAGATCCGACTGCAATGTGGGAGACCTGGATTCGACCCCTCAGTTGGGAAGATCCTCTGGAGAAGGGAACGGTTACCCACTCCAGCATCTTGGCCTGGAGAAGTTCATAGACTGGATCGTCCATGATGTGGGAAAGAGTCAGACATGACTGAGCGACTTTCACTTTCACTTTCAAATAAGGAAGATACACACAACAATTCATCGTATTTCTTGGTAAAGCTTACTTTGAACAGTCTCTGTTTATAAACAAATATTTTAAATAAGGCTAACTCAAACATGCCCTCACTCAACTATAAGTATTAATCTTCAGCACGAGATAACATTTTATATTATCAGCAGCTTGAGAAAAAGAAATCTAGTCACAAATATATGCATATGTCCTAAGGTCATGATATTTAACTATTAAATCAAATGCACATTCTCAATTAATAGATAATCTAAGTATGTTCCACCAGCAAATTACATGTATTATATATAACCTTAAACATTAATTTAGAATAGGGCTAAAAAATCAACTAAGAATCAGATTTCACAGATACTATTAAGGGAGTGGTCTTCATCCTGATTTGAAATATACCAGTTAAAATCATTAGATACACTAGAAAGATCTGATCTTATCTCGAAAATCCTATGCTTGAACTCTACCACGGTGAGTAAATACAAACATGGCTTTTTGTGGTGGGTAAGAACCAATGTGGCTCTGTAAATGTACGACACACAGAAACCTCTTCTGGGTGTGGGAAACAAAATGACCAACTTTATTAAATGGGTTTATGAAAATGTATTAAAGTCAAGTCTATGCGGTAGCATTTTACTTATTAAGTGATTTTGTTATTAAGTGACTTATATAATTAATATTTTTTTCCATTCAGCAGCTGAACCAAAAGGAAGACTTTCCCCAGTTACATAACAAGAGTTGTCAATACCTTTAAAGAAATTATCCTTGTATTCAGTAAGATTTTCACCATAACTATCTGTTCTAATACAATATCAATTTGGGAAAATATACAAAAATTAACATTTGTGTCACTGGAGCCCTAGAAGGAGAGTAGAAAGAAACTAAGAAAAGAAAAAAATTCTGAAGAAATAACAGTTGGAACTTTCACAATTTTTGGTAAAGATATAAACTTATACATTCAATACATTTAGTGAACAACAAATAGGATAAATGGAAAGAAAACCATGCTGAGACACACCATTATCAAACTGTTAAACCCAATGGTAAAGAAAAATTGTTTTTCTCAGGCTACTTTTAAAGAAAAGTTACATATGAAATAAATACTCAAATACTGTAGATTTCTTATCAAAAACCAGGGAGGCCAGAAGACTGAAAAAAAAATTAAAAAATAAAAACCTGTCAAATAAGAATTCTGTATGACATGAAAGGATCTTTTAGAAATGAAGGCAAAATAAAAACATTCTCAGATAAAACAGAACTAAAGGAAATTAACTCCCAGCTGACTTGGTCTATAAGAAATGCTAAAGGAAGTTTTTTCAGGCTGAAGGGAAATGCTACCAGAGGGAAACAGACCTTCAAATGTGAAGGAAGCAGGATTTACTGAAAGCAAGGAGTTTACCGTTATCTGGGAAGGACTTCAGTGTGCTACACTGTATTACATGGCAAATCTAACACAGAGTGGGGAGTAAGGATTTTTGGATTTCTTTAAATTTGAGGTGGTAAAATTGACTGAAAAGATATATATTTATGTTACAATCCCTAGAACAACTACTATGAAAATAGTAAAGATATGGTCAAAATGCCATTAGGCATGCAAAAATAGTATATCCAAATAATCCAAAAGAAGGAAAGAGGGAACAAAGGAGCAAAAATTAAAAGGGATGGACAAAATTAACAGAATCCAGCCATATCAATAAACACATTAAATGCAATGAGCTGAACACAACAGGGTCAAGTCATGAAACAACAAAACAAAAGCAGAAAGCCATCAACAACATTAATGTCTTCATGCCTGATAACAGCTTCAGAGTGCATGGAAGCGAAAGATGATTTTATCAGGAAGGGACAGACAGATAATCTACAATTATGAAAAACTTCAGCATGTCTCTCCCAGTATCAAAAAAGAAGCACCAAAAAGAACAAGTAAATAGAAAAATTAGCAGAGATACAGATGACCTAAACAATGCTATTAATCAATTAAGCCAGTGTTTACAGAATGCTACAGAACATTCCACCTAAGAACAAAAGAATATACATTATTCTTAACTGCACTTAACACATTCAGCAATGCAGACCATATTCTGGGCCAAAACCTGTAACTTAACACAATAAAATAAAATGAAAGCATACAAAGGATGTGCTCTGGCCATGAGAGAACTAGACCAGAAGTCAGTGAGAGAAAGACACTGGGAAATCCCCAAATATTCGAAAATCAAAATATATTCTTTAATAGTAAAGCATATTGAATAAAAGGGGAAAACTAATTCTAAATATCCCATGTAAAGAGGAAATCTAATAGGACATTAGAAAGCATTTTGAACTGAATGAAAATGAAAATATATCAAAATTGTGATATGGAAATTAAAGCAGTATTCAGAGGACAATTTACATATTAAATGTTTCTAGCACAAAAGAGAAGGCAATGGCAACCCACTCCAGTACTCTTGCCTGGAAAATCCCATGGATGGAGGGTCCTGGTAGGCTGCAGTCCATGGGGTCGCTAGGAGTCGGACATGACTCAGTGACTTCACTTTCACTTTTCACTTTCAAGCACTGGAGAAGGAAATGGCAATCCACTCCAGCGTTCTTGCCTGGAGAATCCCAGGGATAGGGGAGCCTGGTGGGCTGCCGTCTCTGGGGTCGTACAGAGTCGGACACGACTGAAGCAACTTACCAGCAGCAGCACAAAAGAAGTTCTCCCAAAAGTAGGAAGTCAAGAGACACCTGGAGTAACAGGCAAATTTGCCTTGGAACGCGGAATGAAGCAGGGCAAAGACTAATCGAGTTTTGCCAAGAGAATGCACTGGTCACAGCAAACACCCTCTTCCAACAACACAAGAGAAGACTCTACACATGGACATCACCAGATGGTCAACACCGAAATCAGATTAATTATATTCTCTGCAGCAAAAGATGGAGAAGCTCTATACAGTCAACAAAAACAAGACCAGGAGCTGACTGTGGCTCAGATCATGAACTCCTTATTACCAAATTCAGACTTAAATTGAAGAAAGTAGGGAAAACTGCTAGACCATTCAGGTATGACCTAAATCAAATCCCTTATGATTATACAGTAGAAGTGAGAAATAGATTTAAGGGCCTAGATCTGATAGATAGAGTGCCTGATGAACTATGGAATGAGGTTCTGACACTGTACAGGAGACAGGGATCAAGACCATCCCCATGGAAAAGAAACGCAAGAAAGCAAAATGGCTGTCTGGGGAAGCCTTACAAATAGCTGTGAAAAGAAGACAAGCGAAAAGCCAAGGAGAAAAGATACAAGCATCTGAATGCAGAGTTTCAAAGAATAGCAAGAAGAGATAAGAAAGCCTTCTTCAGCGATCAATGCAAAGAAATAGAGGAAAAGAACAGAATGGGAAAGACTAGAGATCTCTTCAACAAAATTAGAGATACCAAGGGAACATTTCATGCAAAGATGGGCTTGATAAAGGAGAGAAATGGTTGGACCTCACAGAAGCAGAAGATATTAAGAACAGGTGGCAAGAATACACAGAAGAACTATACAAAAAAGATCTTCACGACCTGGATAATCATGATGGTGTGATCATTCATCTAGAACCAGACATCTTGGAATGTGAAGGCAAGTGGGCCTTAGAAAGCATCACTACGAACAAAGCTAGTGGAGGTGATGGCATTCCAGTTGAGCTGTTTCAAATCCTGAAAGATGATGCTGTGAAAGTGCTGCACTCAATATGCCAACAAATTTGGAAGACTCAGCAGTGGCCACGGGACTGGAAAAGGTCAGTTTTCATTTCAATCCCAAAGAAAGGCAATGCCAAAGAATGCTCAAACTACTGAACAACTGCACTCATCTCACACGCTAGTAAAGTAATGCTCAAAATTCTCCAAGCCAGGCTTCAGCAATACGTGAACAGCGAACTTCCAGATGTTCAAGCTGGTTTTAGAAAAGGCAGAGGAACCAGAGATCCAATTGCCAACATCTCCTGGATCATGGAGAAAGCAAGAGATTTCCAGAAAAACATCTAATTCTGCTTTATTGACTATGCCAAAGCCTTTGACTGTGTGGATCACAAGAAACTGTGGAAAATTCTAAAAGAGATGGGAATACCAGACCACCTGACCTGCCTCTTGAGAAATCTGTATGCAGGTCAGGAAGCAACAGTTAGAACTGGACATGGAACAACAGACTGGTTCCAAATAGGAAAAGAAGTACGTCAAGGCTATATACTGTCACCCTGTTTATTTAACTTCTATGCAGAGTACATCATGAGAAATGCTGGGCTGCAAGAAGCACAAGCTGGAATCAAGATTGCCGGGAAAAATATCAATAACCTCAGATATGCAGATGACACCAGCCTTATGGCAGAAAGTGAAGAGGAACTCAAAAGCCTCTTGATGAAAGTGAAAGAGGAGAGTGAAAAAGTTGGCTTAAAGCTCAACATTCAGAAAACGAAGATCATGGCATCTGGTCCCATCATTTCATGGCAAATAGATGGGGAAACAGTGGAAACAGTGTCAGACTTTATTTTTAGGGGCTCCAGAATCACTGCAGATGGTGATTGCAGCCATGAGATTAAAAGACGCTTACTCCTTGGAAGAAAAGTTATGACCAACCTAGATAGCATATTCAAAAGCAGAGACATTACTTTGCCCACAAAGGTCCGTCTAGTCAAGGCTATGGTTTTTCCAGTAGTCCCTATATGGATGTGAGAGTTGGACTATAAAGAAAGCTGAGCGCCAAAGAATTGATGCTTTTGAACTATGGTGTTGGAGAAGACTCTTGAGAGTCCCTTGGACTGCAAGGAGATCCAACCAGTCCATTCTGGAGATCAACCCTGGGATTTCTTTGGAAGGAATGATGCTAAAGCTGAAACTCCAGTACTTTGGCCACCTCATGTGAAGAGCTGACTCATTGGAAAAAGATTCTGATGCTGGGAGGGATTGGGGGCAGGAGGAGAGAGGACGACCGAGGATGAGATGGCTGGATAGCATCACTGACTCGATGGACGTCAGTCTGAGTGAACTCCAGGAGTTGGTGATGGACAGGGAGGCCTGGCATGTTGCAATTCATGGGGTCGCAAAGAGTCGGACACGACTGAGTGACTGAACTGAACAAGGACCTGCTATATAGTACAGAATACTATACTCAAGATTTTGTAATAACCTGTTACAGTTAAACTAGATAAAGAACAGAAGCACCACAAAGCAAGCTGAAGAATAGTATTGATAAAGAATAGACATTAACGAAGGTGCAAACAGAAAAAGAGGGAAAATTAATGAATCCCAAAGCTAGTTCTTTGGAAAAAAATCATAAAACTGATAATCCTCTAGCAAGAATTACAAAAGAAGACACAAGCTTGCATCAGGAGTCAAAGAGGGGATTATCTATACCTTAAGGCATCAAAAAGATTAAAGGAATACTATGAAAAATTTTAACACAAAAATCCCACAATTTGGCAGCGTCCTTGGCAGCTCAGTGGTGAAGCACTCACCTGCCAACGCAGGAGACAAGGGCGCGTTCCCTGAATGGGACGATCCCACATGTCATGGAGCAAGGAAGCTTGGGTGCCTCAGCTGCCGACCTCTGGAGCCTGAGGGCCAAGACGCCGAAGCCGCGCCCAGAGCCCGTGCCCCGCAATGAGAGAAGCCACAGCAAGGAGAAGCCACGGGCTGCAAGGGGGCACTCCCCAAGGAGAGAGAAGCCCACATAGCGACAGACACCCAGTGCAGCCAATAACATAAGTAAACTTTCTTTTAATTCCACAATCTGGATGAAACAAGCACTTCCTAAGAGACATACAAATTACTCAAAGGAAAACAAACAAAAAACAGTAACCCAAATAGTCCTACATTTATTTTAAAAAGTTGAATTCATAGGTAAAAACACATTCTAAGACAGAAAACTTGAAACCCAGACAGTTTCAATGGCAAATTCTACTAAACATTTAAGGAAGAAATGATACAAATTTGAACATCATCTAGTAAGCAGAAAAGGAGGGAAGGCTTTCCAATTTATGAAGCCAGTATGTTATTATCCTGATACTCAAAACAGGCAAAGATATTACAAGAAAACCATAGATTAATGCCACTTTATCAACACAGACACAAGTACCCTCAAATAAATATGTATATAGCAGACTGAACCATGCAGCACGCTAGAGGAATACTGCGTCACAGACAAGCGGGGTTTATTTTGGGATCACAAGTCTCATTCAAACAGAACCAACATACTTCAACATATTTAGACTAAATAAGAAAAAAAAATCATCATTATCACATTTTTTAAAAAGTATTTTTTCATGATTAAAAAAAACTCTTAGCACACTAGGAATAAAAAGGAACTTCTATAACTTGATAAAGAGTATTTACAAAAATTACAGCTAATATCCTAAGATCAGGAACAAGGCAAGTTTGTCTATACTTTTGTCACTTCTATTCATTCTCATACTGGAAGTTCTAGTTGGCAAAGTCAAGAAAAAGAAATAAAAGGCATATAGATTAGGAAAGAAGAAATAAAACTGTCTCTATCCACAGATGGAGTATTATCTATAGAGAAAATCCCAAGGAATCTATTAAAAAAATCCTAGAGTGAGTTTAGAAAAATTGCTGAATGCAATGTTAACATACAAAAAGCAACTGTATTTCTAAATATTAGCAATTAACAACTACAAGTAAAAATAATTTTTTAAAAACTGTACATTTACAATATGAAAGAATGAAAGAATAAGATAACAGAAATGCTTAGATATGAATCTGACAAAAATTTTGCAAGATTTGTATGCTGAAAACCACAAAACATGAAAGAAATAAAGACAACCTGAATAGACAGAGAAACCATGTTCACAGATTGGAAGACTCATTATTGCTGACATAATAATTTGATCTATTGATCTATAGATCCAGTGCAAGCCTAATCAAAATCCCAGCAGGACTTATAGTAGATATAACCACCTCAGATTTATGAGGAAAGGCAAAGACTTTAAAATAGTGAAAGCAATTTTGATAGAACAGAACATAGCTGGGAGTCTCACACCACGTGATTTCAAGGATTACTACAAAGCTGCAATAATCAAGGCAGTATGGTATCAAAAGGGAGAGCCGTAAGCAGAATAAAGAGTTCAGAAATCAACTCACACAAATATAATCAACTGATTTTTGGCAAAAGTACAAAATCAATTGAATGGATATATAATCTTTTCAACAAATGGTTCTGGATACCTGTGTGCCAAAAACATTAACATTAATCTATACTTAATACCTAACACATATATTAACTCAAAAACATCATAGACCTAACTGCCATATCCAACATTTTAAAACGTCTAGAAAAAAAGACATGAGAAAACATGTAGGTTAGGCAAAGAGTTCTTGGATATGAAACCAAAAGCACAGTCCATGACACGGATATTTTAAACCTGATCAAAATGAAAAACTTTTGTTTAAAGGAAGATATCAGTTAAGAGGATAAAGACAAGACATACACTGGCAGAAAACATCTGTAAATCACACATCTGACAGAGAACTCGCATTTGCAATATATAAAGTACTTTCAAAATCCAAAAATAAGAAGAGAGTCCAACAAAATGGGGGTAATTGAATTGTGTTGGGACAATGCAGTATCCATTTGGAAAAGAAAAAGAAGAAAATCCACTAACTTATGTTATATGCCTAATTTAACTACAAGTGTATCATAAAGCTAAATTTAAAGAGTATAATGATAAAGCTATAAGAAACAAATACATTACCTTTGTGACTTAGGTTAAGGAAAGACTTCTTGAGGTAACAAAAACTCAAAATCATTAACAATAACGGAAAATGCTGAAAACCTTGACTACATTAAAATTAAGACCTCATGTTCAATGACACAATAAAGAATGAAAAGGCAAACTGGAATGGGAGACGGTATCTGTAAAACACACGGTTCACAAAGGGATCATATCCAGAACACATCAAGGGCTGCCACAAATCAGTAAGGAGAGAGAGAAGGAAAAAGAACAGGCGAGTGCTTTACAGGCACTTCATCTGTGTGAGTGCGCTCAGTCGTGTCTCTGTCTCTTTGCGACCCCGTGGACTGTAGCCCACCAGGCTCCTCTGTCCATGGGATGTCCCAGGCAGGAATACTGCAGTGGCTTGCCATTTCCTTCTCCAGGGCATCTTCCTGAGCCAGGGATAGAATCTGCATCCCCTGCATAGGCAGGTGGGTTCTTTACCATTGAGCCACCTGGGAAGCCCCAAGAGACTACACAAATGTCCAATGAACATCTAAAAAGGTGCCTGACACTATTAGAAAAAACAAACAAACAAACCTCTCCAACTTCATAAATAATAAGATACTACCACATACCACAGAATGGCTAAATAAGGAAGTATGACAAAAACCAAGAACATGGTTCAACTATGCGGACCAACAAGAATTCTCATACAGTGCTAATAGGAGTGTAAACTGTTTAAGAATATGACATTCTCTACTGAGTTGAATATATGCATAGTCTTAAATATCAGGAATTCTATGCCTACATCTATACCTTATAGAAATGCATGGTTATGGGCAACAGAAGACAAGCTTATGAACAACTGCATTGTTTACAAAAGGCGAAAACTGGAAACAACCCAACTATCCACCAACAGAAGAATACGGAAAAACCGTGGTGCAAGCATTCAGTGGAATATTATGAACAATCTTTAGCAACACATAACACAGGCAAATTTTTAAAATGAGATAGTTTCTGCAAAAGACCCAGATCCAGAAGAATACATGTGGTATGACTCATTTAATTAAACATGCAAAATTAAATTATATTGCTTAGGAAAGAATAATTAGGTGGCAAAATTATAAAAGAACACTAAGAAAGAGACTATAATAAAGTCAGGCTACTGGTCACACTGTGGTGTGGGAGGAGGCAGTTCTAATCACTAAGGGGCACCAAGGGCCCTTGTGAGGCGCCAGCATGTTCTGTTTCTTGATCTGGGTAGAGGTTACATTTAAATAATTCACTATATTCTCTACTTGTTTAATGTTTTAAGTGAGCTATATTTCATAATTTTAAAGAGATTAAAAGGAGAAAAATTCAGATATAAGTGCTTCAACATGCTTTCAAAATATCAATTAAAACACATTTAAACTAAGAGGAAACGTACATCAAGAAATTGGCAGAAGACACAGACTGAAATGATATTTCAGCTTCAGAAAAGTAGCTTCTTTTGTTGGTTTGTCAAGTTTCGCTCTCCTGAACTAATGTTTGAAATGAAAATGAAAGTCACCTGAGTATTGGAAAAGAAAGCTACTCACCCTTACACCCATGCCTTTCCCCCAACTATCATTTGGATCTACAAGGGAATTAAGAATAAAAATAGAAATTTTATTACCAGAAATTTGCACAAGGCAATCTGAAAAAATTCAAATAAAAGAATTAATGTAATACAGTTTCTATGTAAACAAAATCCCCAAATCCTCACTGTACATATCTAGCTTCCAAACTAATGATAAAAGCTTGACATAAAGCATTTTGTAACTGTTTTGTTATATACAAAGACAAATATATTTTTAAATGAATAGATAATTATTTTTTGAGCTTGTACAAAGGAATATGCTTCATTATCACTTGGGTAAGAAATATTCAAATCACTGAGTCTCTAGAAAAACTACTAAGGGAAAAAAATGATACATTAATAAAATATTTATGTAATTTACATGTTTTCCTCAAAAAGTAATTATACTAAGATATGAAAAAATATCTCAAGGTTTTATCATTATAATTTAATAAAAATGTATATTTGTTTAATTGACTCAAATCATTCACTTTCACAGTAGATATTCTAAAATTATCATCTAAAATATTTTATTTGTGAATACATGATTTGGGATGGGACATCAGAAGTTTCCTTTCCCAAATCTGACTCTGGCTAGTACAGGTTCTTCGGTTTATACAAAATTATCAGTGTATTAGGTAGCTAGACTTGTTTTCGTGTGCTGTTCTGGCAGCATGACCTGAATGAAAACTGAAGCCCATATCATCAAAAAATGGTTTTATTACACAGTTCTTGGCTTTATTAGGCAGTTCTTAACACAGAGTAACGTCCCTGAATCCCCTCTTCACCTGTGACCTTTCCATTGTTTCCTGTGCTGCTTTTGAGCTTTGCTCAGTAATCCTGCAAACTTTACTTTTATTTACTGATTATGAGTGAGACTTGTCATTAAACAGTAAAGTTTGGCTTTTGAGGGCTGACAGGGAAATGCAATGCTAAAAACTTAATTAAATGCCTTCCTTAAGAACCAGCGTCCATCCCTCAGCATTCAGGAAGCCTTTGGCAGAGAACAAAAAGCCACCTCCTGCCGTCCCCTTTAAGATCAGTATTCTTGACAGACCTCTAGCAGAATGGGGCATACAATAAGATTATTCTTTATAAGAGCCTTTGCTTGCCTGCATTTCAAGTGCATTTATTTTTTTGGTTTTGGTCCCCTCTTTTTTTTTTTTTTTAAAGCATTCACCCTTCCTCTGTTATAGTTATTTGAACTGTCTAAGCAAGTACTGATGGGAATACAAGAAAGGAAGCCAGTTTACCTTAGTAGGAGTTGGGCAACTGAGTAGTAGGGGGCTTCCCTGGTGGCTCAGTGGTAAAGAATCTGCCTGCCAATGCAGGACATGAGGGTTCAATCCCTGAAGAAGGAAATGGCAACCCGCTCCAGCATTCTTGCCCAGGAAATCCCATGGACAGAGAAGCCTAGTGGCCTAGAGTTCATGGAGTCACAGAGTCGAACACAACTTAAGAGATGAAACAACAACTGACAGAAGATTGCTCCTATCCACTAAAACCAAAACCAATACACGCCTGACACACAAAAAAAACACCGACAAACAACACAGCCAAACTCAAGACTATAAACCTGCTGAAGTCAAAGATTATGTCTTATTATTCATTCATTTCTAACACTATACAAATGGCTACACAGGACTGGAAGAGGTCAGTTTTCACTCTAATCCCAAAGAAAGGAAATGCCAAAGAACGTTCAAACTACCACACAACTGCACGCCTTCACACACTAGCAAAGTAATGCTCAAAATTCTCCAAGCGAGGCTTCAACAGTACGTGACCCAAGAACTTCCAGATGTTCAAAAGCTGGATTTTGAAAAGGCAGAGGAAACCGAGATCAAATTGCCAACAGCCATCAGATGACAGAAAAAGCAAGACGGTTCCAGAAAAACATCTACTTCTGCTTTATTCACTATGCCAAAGCCTTTGACTGTATGGATCACAACAAACTGTGGAAAATTCTCTAATAAGAGATGAGAATACCAGATCACCTTACTTGCCTCCTGAGAAATCTGTATGCAGGTAAAGAAGCAACAGTTAGAACCAGATATGGAACAACAGACTGCTTCCAAATTGGGAAAGGAGTATATCAAGGCTGTATATTGTCACCGTGATTATTTAACTTACACGCAGAATACATCATGCAAAATGCTGGGCTGGATGAAGCACAAGTTGGAATCAAAACTGCCGGGAGAAATACCAATAACCTCAGATATGCAGATGACACCACCCTTATGGCAGAAAGCGAAGAGGATCTAAAGAGTCTCTTGATGAGTGAAAGAGGAGAGTGAAAAAGCTGGCTTAAAACTCAACACTCAAAAAACGAAGATCATGGCATCCATCCTGTCCCATCACTTTATGGTAAATAGAAGGTGAAAAAATGGCAACAGTGACAGATTTTATTTTCTTGGGCTCCAAAATCACTGCAGATGGTGACTGCAGCCATGAAATTAAAAGACGCTTACTCCTTGGCTAAGACCAGCCTAGACAGCATATTAAAAAGCAGAGACATCACTTTGACAACAAAGGTCCATCTAGTCAAAGCTACGGTTTTTCCAGTAGTCATGTATGAACATGAGAGTTGGACCATAAAGAAAGCTGAGCATCGAAGAACTGACGCTTCTGAACTGTGGTGTTGGAGAAGACTCTTGAGAGTTCCTTGGACTACAAGGATTTCAAACCAGTCCATCCTGAAGGAAATCAGTCCTTAATATTCATTGGAAGGACTGATGCTGAAGATGAAGCTCCAATATTCTGGCTACCTGATGCAAAGAACCAACTCATGTGAAAAGACCCTGATGCTGTGTAAGATTGAAGGCAGGAGGAGAAGGGGACGACAGAGGATGAGATGGTTGGCATCACTGACTGGATGGGCATGAGTCTGAGCAAGCTCCAGGAGTTGGTGATGGACAGGGAAGCCTGGTGTGCTGCAGTCCATGGGGTCACAAAGAGTCAGACACAACTGAGCAACTCAACAGAACTGAACATATAGTTAGTCCTTTGTATACCTGGATCATATATACTTGAGAAAAACAATTCCAGACAGTTCCCAGGCCAGCAGCTATGTATAGCATTTACATTGTATTTACAACTATTTATACAGTATTTATTCTGTATTAGATATTGTGAGTCATCTAGAGATGATTTAAAGTATATGGGAGGATGTATATGGGTTATACAAATGGCATATACTACTATTTCATACAAGGATCTTGTTGATCATCCACAGATTCTGGCTACCTGGCAGATGAGATAGGGTAACAGTGGGGAGTTCCTAGAACCAATACTCTACCAATGAGGGATGACTATACTGGGTCTAAACATAGAGAATTCAAACAAACTGTCTATCTCCAGAGAGTTACTGAACACGACACAACTAAAGTAAGACGCTACGAAGCAGATCAGAGTAATACAGCCATCTAATCAGGGTGACAGAATACCACCCGGGGGAGCAGGAAAGGTGCTCCATCAAAAG
Source organism: Ovis canadensis (assembly GCF_042477335.2). Lineage (NCBI taxonomy): Eukaryota > Metazoa > Chordata > Mammalia > Artiodactyla > Bovidae > Ovis > Ovis canadensis. The sequence continues at coordinate 276,443,098 of NC_091245.1, forward strand.
AGATGCTTAAACCTCATATTAATTTTGTATTACGGCGTAAGAAATGACCGTTAAGTACAGCAGCTTAAAGCAATAATCATCTACTGGTTAGAGTTCTGTCGGGTAGAAGTCCAGGTATGGTGTTGGCTGGGTTCTTTGCTGAGGGTAGCTGGTAAAGTTGGAACCAAGGTGTCAATGGGCTGTGCTCACAAAAGGAGGCCTAAGGAAGAATTCACTTCCAAGGCTCATTCAGGCAAAATCTGGTTCCTGCGGTTGTGAGACTGAAGTTCCAATCTTCCTTCCTGTCAACCAGAAGGTTCCTTCCTTCTGCTCCCATAGACAATCGTTGACCTGTGGCCCCTCCATCTTTAAAACCAACAACAGAGAATCTGTCTCATATCACATTCCTTACTCCCTTTGTTTCTGACTCTAGACCCAGATTTAAACAGTTCACGTCATTAGGTCAGGCCCACCCAGCTAATCTCACCTTTAGAAAGTCAACTGTGCTGGATGTCATAAACTCACACGAGTGCCATCCTATCGTACTTACAGTACCGGGGATTCTACAGGATATGTGCACCAGGAAATGAGGGCTTTGTGGACCACTGGAAGCACCCTGACTGACACGAGCTGCGACTTGTAGGATGAACAGAAATGGGAGGCAAGACAGAGAGAGCGGGGAGCAGTGTGGGCACAGCTGACCCCCCGAGTCGGGACAGAGCATCAGCAACATGGGGAAAGGCATGTATGACGGTCTCCCCAGGACCCAGCACAGCTGACAGCACCTCGTTGTTAAGGGAGTGAACCAGCATACCAAATTACATCAAGTTAGACTACCAAATATTTACTAAGCGTTGGCTCAGATGGTAAAGCATCTGTCTACAATGCCGGAGACCCAGGTTCAATCCCTGGGTCAGGAAGATCCCCTGGAGAAGGAAATGGCAATCCACTCCAGTACTATTGCCTGGAAAATCCCACGGACAGAGGAGCTTGGTAGGTTACAGTCCATGGGGTCGCAAAGAGTCGGACACGACTGAGCGACTTTGCTTCTACATACTTACAGCTACAAGAGAAAAGCTAAGAGATTTGTTCTAATCCTAAGTCACTGGGCAGAAACAGGGGTGAGAAGCCAGTGCGGACAACACGGACAGAAAACGGAACTGGACATTAAGAACATGAGGCTCTTACGCTATCTCTGCTAAATGCAAGTGACCACATCAAACTCCAGGGGTCTTAGCCGAAAGACATAACTACTACACCTCCAAAACCCCTTTCCAGTGCTATCTATCTTACACAATGGAAGGCTTGATTCTTGCCCTGGAGCAAATTCTATTTAAGAAGTTTTGAATCTAGTTTTAATTCATGTTGTAATCTAGATATTGCTCTATCAGTAGTAATATTAAAATGACAAGTCCACAGAGCATCCTAAACATTGAATTTACTCTCTGGTGTACGCATTTAGCAGCAATCAGATATTCCTAGGCTAAGGCTTACTTGCTTTTCATTAAAAAGAAAGAAAGAAAGAAAAAAACACCAAGATTCCGTATCAATAAGAGTAAGAGGAGGCAAAGGTAATGCCATCTATGAATGGGCAATTTTAATTATCAGATACAACACAATTGTTTCAAAAACTAATGGAGAGAAATTCTTTTTCAAAAAGACTGCTGGACTATCATAGAAAATTGCCATTCCACAAAATATGTAAGGTGCAAGTGTGAAAACACTCACTGGAATGTCAGCTGTTTCAATCAGTAAAATGCTTCTTAATGGCTTTTTACAGAGCTAAGTATATTTTTAATAGGCATATTTCCCTGAGCTGAAGAGACAGAGCTGGCAGTCTGGGGAGAAAACTGGGATAAGAGTTCTCAGGGCAGAGTATCAGAGTGGAGAGATGATACAAAAAGAGAATCCTAAAGACCTGCAGAATATCCTTTGTGCTAAGAACTGAGCAGCACATGTGCAAGGGACTTTTAACGAGTGGAGACTTGTGAAAAGAACCACCCAAAATGACTAAAGCAGTGCTTTTCAATCTTTTTTTCTTTATCACTTGAACCCAAGAGACTTTTTAGATGACTCTTTCTTAATTGCCTTGAGGAAATTTTAATGACTGTGTACCTAATTTATGTTCTTTGGCCCTTGGGAGGGCCACGAATTATTGTAATATGAAAGACTTTTCACACACACTCATGCATCCCAACAAAAAACACAATTTGGAGGTGATAAGGAAATGGCAACCCACTCCAGTATTCTTGCTTAGAGAACCCCATGGACAGTGGGGCCTGGCGGGCTACAGTCCATGGGTTCAGAGTTGGACACGATGAAGTGACTTAGCACAGCACCACATATCATCGCCAACAGGAATGCACGCATCAGAGGAGACAGTACTCAGTCTTCACACAGGGAACCGTGTACTGTTCCTACCAGCCAGGCTTGAGAAACTTACCACTCCCAGAGCCTTGGGCAATGTACTCAGGAAAAATTACCTCAGGAGTGGGGAAAAATTATCCTACTTTGAAATTAAACAACATTTATAGTAGGAACAAAATGTGTGAGATATGGACAAATCTGAAAAAAAAAAAAAAAATGTAATGGACATGAGTTTGAGCAAACTCCGGGAGATAGTGAAGGACAGAGGAGCCTGGCGTGCTACAGTTCACAAAGAGTCAGACCTGACTCAGTGAATGAACAACAATAAAACTTTTAGAAGATAGGAGAAAATCTATGTGATGCTGAGATAGAGACTTTTTTTTTTACATACCCAAACCAAAATCCATAAAAGAATAAATTGAGAAACTGGATATCATCAAATTCTTAAACCTCTGCTCTCCAAACACACTCATAAGACTGAAAATAGAGCCACAGATTGAGGATTTGTGGTCAGAACATATAAAGAGCTCTCAAAACTCAAGAGTCTATCTAGTAAGACAAAATATTACCAAAAACATTTGAAAAGACATTTCCCAAAGGATATAAAGACTCCCTAGGAGCAATGAAAAGATGCTCAACATCATGAGTTATCTCAGAAATGTAAATCAAAGCTACAGTGAGATACTCATCTATTAGAATGTTTAAGATTAGAAAATACTAATCATACCAAACATTGGTGGGATGTGGAAAAAATTGGAATTCTCAGTCCTGTTAGTGGGAATGTACAATGGTTGATCCAGTTTGGAAACAGTTGGCAGTTTCTTAAAAAGTGAAACATACACCTACCATATGGTCCAACCATTCTGCCACTAGGTATTTACCCAAGAGAAAGGAAAGCATATGTTCATACAAAGACTTGTAGACATACCTTCAAAGCAGCTTTATTTGTAACAAATAAAAAAAAAATCCCTCATGAACAGGTGAGTAGATAAACAAATTGTGTATATCAATACAAATGAATACTATTCAGCAACAGAAAGGAATGAACTATTAGCATAAGCCTCAAGATGGATGAATTTCAGAACACTTATGCTGAGTTAAAGGAGCTAGACGGAAGAAGGACCTATCGTATAAAGCATTCAAGTTAATCTATCGTGACACAAAGTAGATTAGAGGTCAGGGGCAAATAGAATCTTTTGAGAATAAGAGGAATGTTAACTATCTTGACTGTGCTGATGGTTTCACAGGCGTACACCCATATCAAAACTTATAAAATTGTACACTTCAAATATATGTAACTTACTGCATGTCAATTATATCTCAATAAAATTTAAAAATAGACTGAGGCACTAATTGAGACTTATCAGAGCAATTAGCAAGTTCAGCTCAGTCTGCAATTCAGGACACAATCTAAGACATTGTTGTTATATAATTATCATTATTTATCTACCGCCAATTTATATAAACATGTCCATTAAAATTGCTTCAAATAAAGAACTTACAGAACATTTAGTCTATTTGGGAAGCTGATAATATATTTACAGTAACTCATAATAAATTCCAATATTATGAAAGTTTTGCTAGCATGTGCTCACCTTGGGTCAGCCTACACTGTCTATGAAGTGTGTGTGCATATGTGCTCAGTTGTGTCCGACTTTGCAGCCCATGGACTGTAGCCCACAAGGCTTCTCTGCCCATGGGACTCTCCAGGCAAGAATACTGGAGTGGGTTGCCATTTCCTCCTCCAGATGATCTTGCTGACCCAGGGACTAAACCCACGTCTCCCACACTGCAGGCAGAGTCTTTGCCACTAAGTCACCAGGGAAGCCCCATCTATGGAGTATGTATCTCCCTAAATAAACCTTTCACTTTAAAAAAAAAATTAAATAAATAAAAATTCTGCTTGCTCATTAGAATTTTTCTTTACTTGGTGAATTTATCTCATTTATTACCAATCAGCAAGACTAAAAATAACTCAAATGTCCTCTAAGAGGGGGACTGATTAAATACTCATAAACACATAACGGCAGAACTATGTGAATATAAGGAATAAGGAAGCTCTCTCTAGGCTAACTAGTATGGACTAATTCTCCAAATACATTGGGAATTAAAAAAAAAGGAAAAATGGGGAAACATATTTGTTAAATAAAAAGCAGTTAGTGGAATAGAGAGATAAGTCACCATCAGAGATAAGTCATCATCAGTTTCTAGCTACAAAAACTGCTGGTTTCATTGGACAAAACTTTCTTTGTTTCAGGCCTATCATAATAAGACATTCACAGACAACGACATGGAACATATGCTCATTTATGGATTCTGGAGGAAAGCTGAACACTGGTAAAGAAACTTTGAAAGTCTGAGGCTGAAACCTAGAAGCACTAGCAAGAACAGAGGAGAGGCGCAGCATTTAGGGATGGAGAAACTACAGGTGGCCCTCTCAAGGGTGGGAGCGAAGCTGGCTCTTCTCTCGGTCCTTCCCTGTTTTACCTCATGCTCAGTGGAAGCCAGCTGGGAACCGTGTGGGTACACGTGAGATGGGGGTTTGTGGGCTCCAATACTAATTACTGTAAAGAGCTGCAAAAGACTAGGCACACAAAAACGTTTTGGGGACAGAGAGTACACGTAATAACCTTAAGTAACAGAGAGGAGGTTGTTAAAAACCTCTTCCAGAACATGAACAGCTTGGTGTACTGACAGCCAGCAGAGGCACTGTGTGGTCACCAGAAGGATTTATTAAAGATTAGGGCACTTCTTGGTAATTTCTAGAAAAGGCTAGAGAACAGTGAAGAATGAGGGTGGGTAGAATTCAGGCAATTTGTGTAAACTTACAGTTTACTATTTTGTGTGAACTGCCAACAATCTTATTACAATAATACTGAAAACAAATGATCTGCTTGTGTGATGTATGTACACATATATGCAGATGTATGTATTTGCCAAACAACTTCATCTGACAGAGTAAAGCAACCTCATTTCCATGATCCCAGAAAGTATTTTTTGAAAGCTTAACAGACATCAATATTTTTAAGACTACTTTGGCAAAATCAATCCTAAAAATTTTTCAATAAAAAAGTACATCTAAATTTAGAAACCAATATGCAAAATATACAAGGCAGCATTTTCAAAATTATCAAGCTTATATGATACAGGCAAGATCTACTGACTAGTTCTTAACGACTCTTCTGAGTTTAAAAAGGGTCACAGTCATAGAATTCATAATCTAAGACTTCCTCTGATTTAAACACTTTTAAAAGCACTGTTGGCTGGATTATAATTACCCCTGGTTTGATACTACTTTGAATGACATTTTTATCCAGCCAAAAACTATGGCACTAAAGGAGGCTTGTTTATTCACTTATTTGCAATGCTAAAATTTACCAGTATTTGATTATGAAATTTAGGATTACATTTGTATACAGAATGTGGACATAACTTTTAGGGGAAAGAAAATCCATTTTTTTAAACTATTACTGTTTTATGGCACTATTTGGCAAAAGAAACAAATATCTTGAATTTACTTTTTAATTTCCCCAGGTTCTGTCAAAACTGCTGCCACTGCTGCTGCTAAGTCGCTTCAGTCGTGTCCAACTCTGTACGACCCCACAGAGAGCAGCCCACCAGGCTCTGCCATCCCTGGGATTCTTCAGGCAAGGACACTGGAGTGGGTTGCCATTTCCTTCTCCAATGCATGAAAGTGAAAAGTGAAAGTCAAGTCGCTCAGTCATGTCCGACTCTTCGAGACTCCATGGACCGCAGCCCACCAGGCTCCTCCGCCCATGGGATTTTCCAGGCAAGAGTACTACATAGGTTCAAATTCCTGTTCTGCTAAATACTTCCTGAGTTTTAGTTTTGTCACCTATTGCTGGGATGGAAATGTCAACCTACCAACTTTACAAGATTGTTGTGTGAGTTACAGCAAGTAACCGTAAAAAGGTTTAGGCACACTGCTGCCTCTGAAATACAAACTCAATAATTAACACCAATTTATATCACTCTGGATAGAAAAAAACAATTCTTGCTTGTGGAAAATTTTCCAATAAAGTCATACCTTTTCTCTGAAATGTGTAATTAATATTTCAAATTATTTGGGCTCCATAATATGTCATTAAATTCTGATAATACTAGGGAAAGGTATTATTATTATTGCCATATAAATCTGAAAACACAAATGAAAACTTCTGGACAAAAGCAGGAGATCATTCGTCTGACATTTTTAGAGCCTCACAAGTTTAAGTTTAGGGTGTGAAGAAAACCATGAGGGCCATTAATGTAAACCTACACGTTTTACAACAAAAAAAGTGAGTCCTAAAGAGTCAAATGGATTTGTGGCTCAGCTGGTAAAGAATCTGCCTGCAATGCAGGAGACCTGGGTTTGATTCCTGGGTTGGGATGATCCCCTGGAGAAGAGGAAAGACTACCCACTCCAATATTCTGGCCTGGAGAATTGCATGGACTGTATAGTCCATGGGGTCACAAAGGGTCGGACACAACTGAGCAACTTTCACTTTCACAATAAGGGTGACAGAAGCACTTAGACCTTTCAAATTATATTCCTGTTCAGATAATAATCTTGTAAACTGTTCTTTACATTGTTGCTGTTCAGTTGCTCAGTCATATTCAACTCTTTGCGACCCCATGGACAGCAGCACACCAGGCTTCCCTGTCCTTCTTGTCTCCCAGTTTGCTCAAACTTACAGCCATTCAGTCAATATGCCATCCAACCATCTCATCCTCTGTCACCCCTTTCTCCTTCTACCCTCAATCTTTCCAGCATTAAGGTATTTTCCAATGCATCAGCTCTTTGCATCAGCTGGCCTGGACAGAGTTACTGAAGCTTCAGCTTCAGCATCAGTCCTTCCAGTGACTATTCAGGGTTGATTTCCTTTAGGATGGACTGGTTGGATCTCCTTGCTATCCTAGGGACTGTCAAGTCTTCTCCAGCACCACAGTTCAAAAGCATCAGTTCTTTTTTTTTTTTTTTTTTTTAATATTTGAGACTTGGTACATATTCAAAGTTAAAATAACTCCAACTTTTATAGCTATACATATTGTTTTTAAAGCAACTTAATATATTTTAAATTTCATATATACACTCTCAAAGGTTCTTCAGGTGAGGTATGTAAACACTGTCTAATGAAAATTTTTCAATGTTTCAAACCAACAAATTCACAGCATACATTGAATTTTCATCCATAACAGACACAGTATTTTCCTACACTCACTAACATAGTGGAAATCCAGGCCCAAGGGAAACATGCTGATCACCAGATTACCATTTGCAGGATTTCTCATGTCACTACTTTTGACAAGACCATCTTCACACAGGTCAGGAGCACACACATGGTACCAGGAAGGAGCGAGGCCCTCTGGAGACTGTCCTTGGGCAACTCACAAGACAGCACACCTGAACAGCTACGAGACTGACCTCGGCAAGGACAACAAAAAGCATCAATTCTTCAGTGCTCAGCCTTTTTATGGTCCAACTTTCACATATGTACATCACTAATGGAAGAACCATAGCTTGACTATACTGACCTTTGTCAGCAAAGTGATGACTCTGCTTTTTAATATGCTGTCTGCTGCTGCTGCTGCTGCTGCTAAGTCACTTCAGTCGTGTCCGACTCTGTGTGACCCCATAGACGAGAGCCCACCAGGCTCCACCATCCCTGGGATTCTCCAGGCGAGAACACTGGCGTGGGTTGCCATTTCCTTCTCCAGTGCATGAAAGTGAAAAGTGAAAGTGAAGTCGCTCAGTTGTGTCTGACTCTTTGCAGACCCCATGGACGGCAGCCTACCAGGCTCCTCCGTCCATGGGATTTTCCAGGCAAGAGTACTGGAGTGGGGTGCCATTGCCTTCTCCAAATATGCTGTCTAGGTTTGCCATAGCTTTTCTTCCAAAGAACAAGCGTCTTTTAATTTCATGGCTGCAGTAACCATCTGCAGTGATTTTAGAGCCCAAGAAAATAAAGTCTCTCACTATTTCCACTGTTTCCCCATCTATTTGCCATGAAGGGAAGGGACCAGATACAATGATCTTCATTTTTTTTGAGTTTTAAGCCAGCTTTTCACTCTCCTCTTTCACTTTCATCAAGAGGCTCTTTACTTTCTCTTCACTTTCTGCCATTAGGGTAGTGTCATCTGCATATCTGAGGTTACCGGTATTTTTCGTGGTGATCCTGATTCCAGCTTGTGTTTCATCCAGCCCCGCACCTGGCATATAATGAGCAGGGTGACAATATACAGCCTTCATGTTCTCCTTTCTGAATTCTGAACCAGTTCATTGTTCCATGACCAATTCTAACTGTAGTTTCTTGACCTGCATACAGATTTCACAGGAGGCAGGTATGGTGGTCTGGTATTTCCACCTTTTAAGAAAATTTTCCACAGTTTGTTGTGATCCACACAGTCAAAGGCTTTAGCATAGTCAATGAAACAGCTTTTTCTGGAATCCTCTTGCTTTTTCTATGATCCAGTGGATGCTGGCAATTTGATCTCTGGTTCCCCTGCCTTTTCTAAATCCAGCTGGTACATCTAGAAGTTTTTTGTTCATATACTGTTGAAACCTAGCTAAAGGATTTTGAGCATTACTTTACTAGCATGTGAGATGAGTGCAACTGTGCGGTAGTTTGAGCATTCCTTGGCATTGCCTTTCTTTGGGATTGGAATGAAAACTGACCTTTTCCAGTTCTGAGGCCACTGCTGAGTTTTCCAAATTTGCTGGCATATTGAGTGCAGCACTTTCACAGCATCATCTTTTAGGACTGGAAATGGCTCAGCTGGAATTCCATCACCTCCACTAGCTTTGTTCGTAGATGAGATTCCTAAGGCCCACTAGACTTCACACTCTAAGATGTTTGGCTCTAGGCGAGTGATCACACCATATTGGTTATCTGGGTCATTAAGATCTGTTTTATACAGTTCTTCTGTGTATTCTTGCCACCTCTTCTTAATATTTTCTGCCTCTGTTAGGTCCATACTGCTTCTGTCCTTTAGTGTACCCATCTTTGCATGAAATGTTCCCTTGGTATCTCAAATTTTCTTAGAGAGTTCTCTAGTCTTTCCCATTCTATTGTTTTCCTCTCTTTCTTTGCATTGTTCACTGCAGAACGTCCACTTGAGAAGAGACACAAAAGGCAACAGAGGAGAGGAAAGATACACCCACCTGAATGCAGAGTTCCAAAGAACAGCAAGGAGAGATAAGAAAGCCTTCTTAAATTCTTTAAATTATGACTATCAAGCTTCCTTTGAATTTTTGTTTTTAACTGTTTTACCTATTTGGCATACAGTGCTTCTTCCACATCCGAGTGACCTATTTTTCTAAAAGTTTGCTATTCCAACTGTTTTTAGGCAATCAAAAATCTTCTACTAGGTTACCTAGCCAAACAACTATTCCCTTTATTCCTTCCTGAAAACGCTGATTTTCTCCAGATAGAAATATAATCACTGAGGATAAGCTGCTACTCTCATGCCACAGGATGAACCTGGTGATGAACAATGACTTATCTAAACAAAAAGCTAATCCCATTCTACCTCTGCTGATGGACTGGTTTACAGTGGGCTGGTAACCAAGGAACCTCAGGAAGTTTTGTAGGGATTCTGAAAAAGATCTTTTGCTTGATTGAAGAAGAAAAAAAGGAAATTTACAGAGAACTTCCTTTGCCAGTTTCTCTGGCAGGATGCAGCAGGTATCCCTTCACCAGGAGGAGAAGCAGAGAGTCGCCCAGAGAAGCCCACCTAGGGCCACGATACTACTGTCTGAACCAACCCCCAAACACCCTGTTCTGGACTAAATTCCTGTATAAGCAACAAATTCCTGTATTTACTCAGATAATCAACCACTTGTGGGCCAAAGTCTCCAAAAAGAAAACTCCCATATCTTCTAGTGAAATCATCTCAGGTAGCTTCCACAATAAAAGACTTCCTTCTCAGACCAAATTATATGAATGCATAATATTTTTTATCAGTTTTTAAAAAATCAATTAGATACGTTACTAAGAAAGATGCTATTTAGTGGTCCATAGTATTCAATACTTCAGGATATGACTCAAGAAGCTAACCTAAATTAATAATGTTTATTTAACAGTATAGAGACAAATCTGAACTCTTTTACTCACTCTAAGAACAAAAGTAACTTTAAAAAATTTAAGTTTCAAAAAGATGTCATTCTCAAATACTCATCTGAATAAATTATTTTAGAAAACACCACTGTTGCACTGACATAAAGCTTAAAAATATTTTATTACCTATCTAGAATGAGTAGGTTTTATATTATAGAACAGTGTAAGTTTTATTACAAACATACACACTTGCCTCTTAAAATCCTATGCAATTCCTTATCATGAGGATAAAAATAAGGGTAAAAAATTGCCACCCTAAATTAGAAGGATAGCCAAAGACAACAAATATGATGATGACAATACTGTCAACTATCAAGAGTTACAAGAGAAAAGGAACCATTAAAAAACTGTCAAAACCCCATGAATCATTAAAGACAAAGTCTCCCTCAAGAAGGGTCTACTGATTTGAAACACTAACCAAGCTTTTAGTTCTAAGCTTGGTTCTATGTTTCAGACAAGAGATCAAGCTAGCAGATGTTAAGAAACAATATTTTAAAAGTAAGCAAAGAAAGGAATCTATAAGGAGAAAAGCAAAGACTAAAAGTCATAAAAGTTAAGAGGTCACACACTAGTTACAGACACAGAACGGTTTCTAAGGATATCACAGTGGAATAAACTGATTCTTAAAAACAATCTTTTGAGGATAAAACTTTTAAAATTTAAGATAATTTGATTATTATAGCAGAAAAGCAGTTGGCTATAATGAGGCTTTATAATGATAGAAATATTAACCATGGTTAGTAGGATTATAGACCAAACTTCCTCAATAAGATGAGATTTGTTAGAGTTCTGTTTAAAACAACAAAAAATAGTATATTAAATAGAACAAAATGCCTTTTTCTCCTTCTCCTAAGTGTATACCCCTACAATTATTTTGTCTTGAGTATACTCTCCAGGATACCCCAATTATATAAAGTAACCAGCACTTCATTTAAAATAAATCCTGAATGAGGTAGATGTTTCCAGTAAATATAAACTTAAACACAATGTTTAAGGGAAAAATGTAATAATAGCATTTTGGTTACATTTCAGAATGTGAGGATGAATCATTTTAGCTAACGATTCAAATTTACTCAGTTAATTCAACCTTAAAAAATAAGATACTTCTTATATCTACTTAACATCAAGTGGTCATGATACACTGTCCAAAAGAAGAGGGGAAAGATGAGTGCTGGAGATGAGGTGGCAGAACACGGCTTTCTTAGAACTGGCCAATCAATTCCAGGTCATCTGTTTTGCTGTTGCTATAGGGACCTTATGAATCACGACTTCTCCCTACTCTCCATCATTTAGAGAACTGAATCACGTATGAAAAAGATACTGAAAACATTAACTTCCAGTAAAAATATATACAGTAAAAAATTTGATGTTATTATAGTTAATTATGTATTTTCACCCACCTCAGCTTAGTAAATTAAAAAGTTTCGCCACTGGAGAAACATACACAGAATTAGCTACATAGCCACTCTCCAAAACTGTCCCTCACATCAGTCCTGAATGTTAAATCCACTGTATCTTTAAAAGTCTGAAGAACTTTCAAACAATGTTTTTATTTACTGTGATACCCAAATAGATGCATCTCTGTGTATAATGTTTACCATGATTACTTACAGAAAGCAATTTAACCTCAGAACCAAGTTAGATATATTATAAATTTAAGGCATGTCTCTTATTCTAAGTTCACAATAAAGAATCCTCATCTGAATATTTAACAGTGAAGTGTCATGATGTCTATAACTTACTTTCAAATGGGATTCAGAAAAAGAATAAATATATGTGTAGTATAAATATAACTTGTGTAAATATTGGAGAGAAAGCAAATACGGCAAATGTTATCAATGCTGGAGGTTATATGGCTATTCAAAGAAGTTTTTCAATTTTTCTGTGAAAAATTTCAAAGTAAAAGGTTGGGGGAACAAAAATCCTTCACTGACTCCTACTTGTCCTAGGTTTTAGTAATTACCCTGAATATACACGTCCAGTCCTTTCCTTTTTACCTCAAGACCTTTCTACCTTTGCTTAGAGAAACTTACAGAATTATGTTAGGTCTTTTAACAAAAATCAACTCTAGCAAAGTACGCTTCAAGGCTGGTATCAGTGAAACTGTTTTACCTGAAAGTTAACATCTTCTTTCTTAAATATTAGTGCTCGAACTTCATCAGGATCTCCATTAAATATAGCTTGCACCAGTGAGGGCTAAAATACAAGAGAGTAATAAAAACATTAATCACACCACAGGGATGATGCTAAAGCTATTTCCACATAACTTTTAAATCTAAGATTTTTCTTCCCTATCACAACAAAAATCACTTGGCTTTTGACACGAACCAAGTTTCATGAAGTCAAATCATATGAAAGTACAAGATTCCTCTGAAATCCCTGGAAAAAAGAGTAGGCCTAATTGAAAAAAAAAATCAATTCCACATGACCAAAATTAGGTAGTATTATAACCATAATTAGATTTTATATGAGTGGAAACCTTTTTTTATACAGATGGTAAAAAGAAAGTATCTTCCAAATAAATACAAGTGAGACATCTCAACACATACTTGCAGGACACAGCTCGTCAAACAGGCATTTGACAAGGAGCCCACAGAGGAAGCCTCTTTGAGCAGCTCTGTTCCGGGGACCCGAATAATTTGCATGAGTTAGCATTCCATGTGTAAAGATAAAAATCCAAAGAAAACCTGACAGCTGATGAAAATCATTATTATTCAAAGACCAAAAATTACTATAAATCTGAGTAACATGAAGAAGCAGACACATGCATGTCTAAATGTAACAAGTTCTTAATCAACGATATAGCCTCTCTGATAAGGTATCACATTATACTCTCAAACAAAAAGTTAATTGATAAGGTTTAAAAATAAAATTAAAGATGAAGTCTGATTCTTTCTCTGTAACAGCCCTGCATGTAAATATATAAAATTCACGACAGAGAAGGCTGTGTCTCGGTGTTGCTGACAACAGTCAACTTTCCTAAAACGTACAGTTCCTCATACTTGCTACATTAGTTTCTAAAACCACAAAGTAAAAACTGAAACATGGGTGCTGTAGCCTACTATCCTCAAATTATTTTTTAGACTCATTTTAAGAGATTAAGAGATAAAGTCTGAAATGTTACCGAAACATCTGAAAAAGTGAAAATAGGAAATGTGTGCATTTATACACAAGTAATATTACATCATACTCACACACCTATATTGCTTTCACTTGAGTTTTTAATGAAACTAGCGGAAATTAATTTGCATTTATTCTTAAAAAATAAAATTTACCCTGCTAGTTCAGTAAAAGATAGTAAACATATAAACTCTCGTATCTTACCAATACATTTCCCGAAGGTGGAGAATGTAGGGATTTATTTTCCTGTGGCAATTTAGAAATGAATGCAGGAGACTCATCTTCTACCTCCTCCAAAACAACAATACACACTCGACTCATTCGTTCTTTTAAAAAGCTGAATTCTAAGCTACGTGGTAAAAGTCACAGTTGGAAGAGCACAAGTAGCTTTTCCTCCTCTTCTGTACAGCACTTAGAATCATCCTCTAAAAAGCACAGCTGGTGTTTTTAAAGTTAACAAGCACTATCAGAAAAACTAAAGCTTAAAATTATAACTACATAACTCCCTAAAAAAAGAAAAAAAAAACCCCAATTCTATTATTTTCTGTCGGTTAACTGTAAAACTTAGAAGAAATTTCACATCAACATGTCAAGAACTAAAACTGAGTCCGGAATCAGCTCATTTAAAACTATTTTTCCGCTACCAAAATAGTCATATTACTACTCTGTTTTACAGAAATTCACTTGCATAAAAAGATCACTGTTCGGGTGATAGCACCACACACAACAGAATAAGACGAGAAGCAAGTGCTGAGACAGACGGTCACAGCGATGCCCACTCCTGCCTGCAAGGTCATAGTTACCAGCAGCTGGCTTGCTTATCATTGAAAATAAAATATAAAATCTCACTATTCGGTTTCCACTTCTAATTTGTCTTCACTTCTTCAGCTTCGCTGGTTTAATACAGATACTATCCAGAGGGAAAAAAAAAAAAACAAAAAACTACAGCTAGAGCTCTCAAAACGTTGCTCAGAGGTTGACAATTCTTTCTGTGTTTGAGAAAGAAAAAAAACAACACTCTGCATTAATAGCAAAGCTGCAGTACATTTACATGCAATGAGTCAGACCACAAGAGACAATAGGACTCTTGGTACTAGAATACGGCTTGATTAGTCCAGATATTCCATATAAGAGAGGAAAACAGTTAGCTTTATTCCCATCGACAGCACAGGAAAAGCAGAGTGTTCACTGCTCCTCCATCAGGCAGTGGTCTGTGGCTGCTTCAGCGAAAGGGCACAGGCACCAAGCAGACGCGGTGTTAGCGGAGAATCCTAACGGAACAGGCAGGCTGTGAAGGAATTAGAAGGCGTCTGAGCTCAAATTACGGCTTCAGGCTTTTCATTTTTAAAAAAGAGAGGGAGAAAACTCCAGTAGTTTATCATTCCAGTGTTTTCTTTGATCTCCACATGAATGCAGCTTCCATCAAAGAGTCTTCATTCAGAGGAAAAAACAGCAGACTGTGCATCTTCTCTGAGCCAACTACTTTATTCAGTCATCTGCCTCTGTGCCAATATAGTTTCCTTCCACTGTGAAAACCGCTACAGTTTTCCTTTTCAGTCGATTTCAGATGCTTTCCTGTTCCTCATATGATCTTACAAACCGCCACTGACACCTCTGAATGAGTAGTAAGTCCTTAAAAACCAGAGAACCTCAGGATCGGCCCCATTGAAGCATTCCAACTGAGCAACACTCTGAAGAGCAAGGACTGCAGAACCGCAGGGTGAAATGCCTAGTAATGCTCACATGTTTCACTTACCAGAGAGCTGAGCTACTGCTCCGGATGTGACTTCCTCTAGCAGGAGAAAAAAACGGTGCGTTTGGACAGCCTTCACAATTAGAAGGTTCATGCCAGTTCTGTGACTAATCCAGATCAAACTAAAAAATTCTATAACTGAAAAATGAGTGCGCTTTTAACATTTTCCACTAAAAGCCACAAGGAAATCTGGTGTACTGCCTCTGCTGACTAACAGTGGTTTTAGCAAGTAAACAATTCCAAACAGTTTAACTGCTTTCGTATGTTGCAATATGGCAAATGTTTAACCCTACAGTGACAGCTGCAGTGAGAATGCAGTGAACCCATGAAAGAACTAGAGATGGAGGAGCATTTCATGAGAACATAAATACCATAAGCCCAAGGTTTTCTGCCTATTTCCTCTAGACCATTTTTAATCTACTAGATGTATGTTATTTTCAAGAATGTAAAGAAGTTTACACAAAAGAAATTTAAGATTTACTAACAACTTGAGTTGTTAAATTCAGTCAACCAAATCATATTTTGAAAGAGAAAAATGAAAACCCCATATT
The DNA here is from genome assembly GCF_042477335.2 of Ovis canadensis. Lineage (NCBI taxonomy): Eukaryota > Metazoa > Chordata > Mammalia > Artiodactyla > Bovidae > Ovis > Ovis canadensis. The sequence continues at coordinate 276,458,985 of NC_091245.1, forward strand.
GGAGAAATTCTAATTGTAAAATTCTACTAATCACTTGAATTTCACAAAAGAAATAATACTGTCTTCCCATCTGGATGTGGAACAAAGCCTTAAAATCTGTTGAATAGCTACATAAATCTATTCTTTCAAGTCCTTGGTAGTGAATTATCTATATGCCAAAAAGGCAAAGGGTTAACACAAAGCAAAGAATCTTCTCCCTCCCTATAAAAGTAATTATCCTGAAGCCACAAATAAGTGTCAAAAACAACCAATTTATAATTGGCTTTCTCCATTTCCTCCCCATTTCTTGGTTTTACTCAAGGATGGGGTTATTTTCCCACAGAAAAATGACAAAGAGAATACTATGATTCCGCCTCAATCTTTGTTTTCATCTGTCAACCAGCATTTTTATTAATAAACATAATAGCTATTCCTGTGCTAAATGTTACATTCTCATTTAATATTCACAATGGCCTTGCTACATTCCCATATGTAGAGAGAAAAAACAGACTTAGAAATTATTATATCCATAGTTGGCAAATTAGTAAAGCTGTACCTAATTGTAAACACATGCTCTTTCTAATCTACTCTGCTTCCACTGACTATACACATACAGTCTCATCAAAGAGTTCTGTGATCTATAACACCAGACTGCAAAAGTCATCTTAGGAGACAAACAATCTCAATGATTGTGAAAAGTTTAGGTAACAAAGTAACATACTATTTACTGCAATAATATTCCCAAACAAGTTATTTTTAAATAGGTTCTTCAGGGCTAATGTTACCTCACACACTTAAGTCAGTTGATTTATCAGAACACTAAAAAAAAAAAAAAAAAAAAATCCAGCATAATATAAACAAGAAAGCCAGAATTTAACAACAAAACCCATTATCAATTTATGTAAAAACCTATAATCCTAACGTAACTGTACTAAAATGTGCTAAAAAAATCACTTAGTTATTTTAAAAAATGTAAATGGTTTTCAGTCAAATTAAAGACATGCAAGTATTCTGACATGCATGAAACCACTATAGTAACAATATACTGTCACTGTCAGGGGGCCTCACCCCTCAAACAAAATCTTTTTTTTATACAGACAATTTTAGCTTGTTCTAAAGTCTCCAGTATGTAAGTTCACCTACTTAGACCTAGGCAAGTACATCCTGTTTTCTTGCTCTAGGTTAAATTCCGTACTTTGGTTTTTCCCAAACAGAAAGCAAGCTCCTTGAAGGCAGGGGCTATGTTACATACATATTGTTTCCTCCAATATCTTCCGTCTGTAAATAATCTCACTGAAATAAATTCTATTATGTCACAAGACTCTGGAATAGAGTGGCAAAAATATGAAAGACAGTGGGGGTAGGATTCATGTATTTTAACCAGTAAACATGGTGGTATTAAAGTGCAGCAAAATGAATGCTGTGTCTCTAGTGGGACAGCAGCTTAAACCTGTAAGTTGACAGCATATAAAACAATGATACAGAATGACAGTTAAAGCTGTGGGCTCAGCAGTCAGCCTACCTGGAGTTCAGATTCCAAGACAAAGCTGTGTCTTTGAGCAAGCTGCTTTAGCCCTTGAGTCTAAGACTTAGACTTCTGAGAATAATAATCTCCAGAGATGTTCACCTTGGAGACACACCGTAACAGAACAGTGACTGAGAGGATAGGCTCTGTAACCAAACTAATCTAATCCGGCTTCCTACTAAGAAACATAACTGTGTGACCTTGAGCAAGTAAGTTACTTAACATTTCCGTGAATCATTTCAGTATCTATTAAAGAGCTGAACAGAATCTACTTTGTGGTGTTATTAAGAGTAAAGTTTAAAATAAAGATAATAGTATTATTACAGATACTTAGGATAGTTAAAAGATATTCCTTGTGAAACCCTGGATACTGACAACCTCCCCCTACTGGGGAGGTGATTCCGTTTGGGGGTCCGGAGAGTCCATCCTGTCACTAAGTCTCTATCCCTTTCAGGCCTCTAGAGAGCCTGCTAGAAACTTGTCCTCACACTCCTGTAACCAGACTAGTGCTTACCAAGTGTTACTGGGGAAGAGAGCAATAAACTTAGGCAAGAGGTTTTTGTATTCCTCCACATTCACTGTATTTCACAGTCTAGGGAAAGAGCAAGAATAAAAAATATTGGCCCATAATACACTGTTATTAAAAAAAATACTGAAATATTGTATGTTAACAGTGCCATACAGCACTGTTTTACATTTCCTATTGAATATGACAGGCCCCCTAATTTCAAGGAATTCACATCTTAAAGGAAAAGGACACAGGTAAGTGAGAACTGAAAAAACTGCTGTGGTTTAGTCACCAAGTCCTGTCCCGACATTGAGCGACCCCATGGACTGTAGCCCAACTAGGCTCTGTCCATACTGGGCAGGAATACTGGAGGGAGCTGCCGTTTCTTTTTTCAGAGCATCTTCCTGACCCAGGGATGGAGCCCAAGTGTGCTGCACTGGCATGAGGAGTCTCTATCGCTGAGCCATCAAGGGAAGCCACTGAAGAAATCAGGAATGGAGAAAATGAACAGGATGAAAAATTGACAGTAACTGTGCTAATGTAATGCAACAATGGGTTTTTGCCGTTTTCGGTTGAACAATGCAAGAAAATGCTTTTTTTTCTCTTGAGGCATTTAATTTTTAGGCCATATCAGATTAATTTAATAGGTCAACAATTTCAATGACAACTTCATAATCCTTCCATTCTTTAGATTAAAATGTACCCTCTCAAAAGCTTACTCCTACTTTTCACACAGAGTCAATTCATGGAAAAGCTGGCTCAAAATTCTCATTTTACTGATAAAAAGTTTAACATCCTGGAAGATTATTTTTAGTTTCCCCATTTTGCTACAACAGAATTTCTTTTCTTGACATAAATGATTTTTCCTTTCTAAACAGTCAACTCAAAGCTCATCTTATCTCTTAAAAATCCATAAACTCCAGACTGATTATTACAGAATAAAATATTTTATTGAGGGTATGCTAAATGATTACTCTGCACCAAATTAGTCTGAGTATTAAAAAATAAAAGCTTGTGGTAAAAAATGGTGGGTTCAAATTATGTTTCAGAAACACTTCTCACGATCTCTTGAGTTATATGCCTCTCCAGTCCAGATACTTTGGAAAAAGTCTTGTGAACAGATTTAAAAGCAAGTAGGGTGTGAGGAAGCAGGGTTAGGGGTGAGGTGCAGAGAATAAGAAACAGCTGCTCTCTAGGCTACCGGTGAGGTTTCCGTGTGATTAGCACAGCCACTGCAAAACCGGCACTATATGTGTTTTAAATGGTGAATTCAAAATTCCTGAAAGAGATCAGATTAGATTCTCCATCTGTAATGTATTGCTCAGCTAGGAAAAGGTCAGTTTTCATTCCAATCCCAAAGAAAGGCAATGCCAAAGAATGCTCAAACTATTGCACAACTGCATTCATCTCATACACTAGTAAAGTAATGCTCAAAATTCTCCAAGCCAGGCTTCAGCAAAACGTGAACTGGGAACTTCCAGATGTTCAAGCTGATTTTAGAAAAGGCAGAGGAACCAGAGATCAAATTGCCAACACCTGCTGGATCATTGAAAAAGCAAAAGAGTTCCAGAGAAACATCTATTTCTGCTTTACTAACTATGCCAAAGCCTTTCACTGTGTGGATCACAATAAACTGGAAAATTCTGAAAGAGATGGGAATAGCAGACCACTTGACCTGCCTCTTGAGAAACCTGCATGCAGGTCAGGAAGCAACAGTTAGAACTGGACATGGAACAACAGACTGGTTCCAAATTGGGAAAGGAGTACGTCAAGGCTGTATACTGTCACCCTGCTTATTTAACTTATATGCAGAGTACATCATGAGAAATGCTGGGCTGGAAGAAGCACAAGCTGGAATCAAGACTGCTGGGAAAACTATCAATAACCTCAGATATGCAGATGACACTGCCCTTACGGCAGAAAGTGAAGAAGAACTAAAGAGCCTCTTGATGAAAGTGAAAGAGGAGAGTGAAAAAGTTGGCTTAAAACTCAACATTCAGAAAACGAAGATCATGGCATCTGGTCCCATCACTTCATGGCAAATAGATGGGGAAACAGTGGAAACAGTGTCTGACTATTTTTGGGGGGCTCCAGAATCACTGCAGATGGTGATTGCAGCCATGAAATTAAAAGACGCTTACTCCTTGGAAGAAAAGTTATGACCAACCTAGACAGCATATTAAAAACCAGAGACATTACTTTGTCAACAAAGGTCTGTTAAGTCAAGGCTATGTTGTTCCAGTGGTCATGTATGGATGTGAGAGTTGGACTATAAAGAAAGCTGAGTGCTGAAGAATTGATGCTTTTGAACTGTAGTGTTGGAGAAGACTCTTGAGAGTCCCTTGGACTGCAAGGAGATCCAACCAGTCCATCCTAAAGGAGATCAGTGCTGGGTGTTCATTGCAAGGACTGATGTTGAAGCTGAAACTCCAATATTTTGGCCACCTGATGCGAAGAGCTGACTCATTTGAAAAGATCCTGAGGCTGGGAAACATTGAGGGCAGGAGGAGAAGGGGACGACAGAGGATGAGATGGTTGGATGGCATCATCGACTTGATGGACAAGAGTTTGGGTAAACTCTGGGAGCTGGTGATGGAAAGGGGGGCCTGGCATGTTGCAGTTCATGGGGTCACAAAGAGTTGGACATGACTGAGTGACTGAACTGAACCAATTTTCTAAACGTTTACCCAATCATACTTCTAAAATAGCCAATGTTGTCTGAAGACCTCAAGTGGTTGCAACCTACCAGTACTGTATAATGATAAATAATAAACTATTAACCTTTTCATCTTTAATATTACTATATACTTCATAGTGCTAACAGATTCAGTTCCGTTGCTCAGTTGTGTCCAACTCTTCGTGACCCCATGGACTGTGGCCCAACAGACTTCCCTGTCCATCACCAACTCCTGGAGCTTGCTGAAGCTCATATCCATCAAGTCGGTGATGCCATCCAACCACCTCATCTTCTCTCATTCCCTTCTTTTCCTACCTTCAATCTTTCCCAGAATCAGGGTCTTTTCCAATGTGTTCTCTGCAAAGAACGCATTTTGCACCCGTTTTTGCCATTTTCCATGTAAGTATAACATACAAGTTTTCCGTTAAGTATACTCAGATGACAAAGACAATACCTCCCAGTTTCCCGTTAGCAAGGAGCCACAGGACAAACTTCTAACCAGTATTTTACGTAGCGGTGTCATGTGGCTTCCAGAAAACTTTCTAGAAGAACAAATGGCATATCCATCCTGCTTCCTGGAAGATGAAAGATTGGCCACCATCTTCAACCACATAAGGACCAGAGACTAGCATAGTGGAAAAGCAGGCTGCAGGGGATCTGGATCCCTGAGGACTCTGTGGGACAGAACTGCCATCAAAGTCCTGGACTGCCTACCTTCTGAAGAGTGGAAGTGTTAGTCGCTCGGTCATATCCCACTCTTTGCAACCCCACGGACTGTAGTCCACCAAGCTCCTCTTTCCATGGAATTCTCCAGGCAAGAACACTGGGGTGGGTATCCAATTCTTCTCCAGGGAATCTTCCTGATCTGGGATCAAACCTAGGTGCTCTGCACTGCAGACAGATTCTTTACTGTCTGAGCCACCAGGGAAGTCCACTTACTTCCTGACTTTTACAGTAGAGAGAAATACTTCTGCCTTGTTTTAAGTCACTGTGATTCTCAGTCTCTTTTCACATGGGGCTGAACCTAACTCCAAATGAGACTCTTATTCTTTCTTTAATCATCAATCATACCCGTCCAGCCCTGTTCTTCTACCATTCATACACCAGTACACGTTATAGCCACTTATATTTTCAGTAAATGAAATGTATTATAAATATTAGCCACAACAAATTTAATAGAAACAATCACTTATATACACTAACTTATAAACACAAGCCACAAAAAATTTAATGGAAACAATAAGTGACCAGAAAACAGCTTGAAGAACAACCCACTGTATTACGCTGTATAAGCAAAGGAAAATCAACAGAGGGAAAATGAAACAAATACTTATCACACATACTCTTGGCTGAACCCTCCACCACCACTGGTGGGTACTATTTTACAATTTATATATCGAATATACAACTGTACATACGATTTGTATATTGTAAATGGAGGCTCAATAACATCCAGTCAGTCAATGACTCATCCATTCATCTGCATTTATTCCTCATCTACTATGTGTTGGGCTTTCTGCTAGGTCAAGAAAACAAAATTGTGAATAAAAAGTCAATCTGTGTTCTAATGAAGCTTACCCACAAATAAATATCTAGATCTAGAAACTGTGACAAACTGTAGAAGGAAAACAGTTCTGGAAGGGAAAGAGCTAAAGGAGGCCCATGCGGTTGGCGCAGCCATTATGAGGGACAAGGGCAGGCGCGGCTGGAGAAACCGCAAACTCAGCTTACCCAGGGCTTTGTAAACCCAGTTATAAAGTCTGTGCTTTTTAGAAAACGATTTCATTTCTGTGCTCAGGCCTTTCTCCAGCTGCAGGGAGTGGGGGCTGCTCTCTGGCGGCGTGTGGGCTTCTCACTGCAGGGACTCCTCCTGTGGCAGAGGACGGACTCCAGGGAGCTCAGGCTTCAGGAGCCGAGGCACAAAGGCTCAGCAAGTGTGGCTCCCAGGTTCCAGGGTACAGGCTTAACAGCTGTGGCACACAGGCTGAGTGGCTCAGAGGCACGTGGGATCTTCCCAGATCGGGATCAAGCCATGTCTCCTGCATTAGCAAGTGGATTCTTCATCACCGAGCAGGTGGACTCTTTACCAAACTTAGCAGGTGGACTCTATCAAACTTTACAACTAAAGTTTGTGGTTTTGATTAAGTGACTGAAAAGTTATTAAAACTTTTACAGCAAGGTTTGCTTTACAAAGATCACCATGGTTTGCTTTAAAAAGATTAAGTGGCTTCAGTGTAGAGAGGACGGGAGTAGAAGAAAGGAAGCCAAAGGCCCAGTTAGGAGACCCCTGCAGCGATCCAGAAGATGAGTGATCTGATCTAGGGTGCTGGGCATGTAAATGGAGCAACAGACACATTTTACAAGTGGGAGCTACTGGCCATGCTAAGCTGGATGCAGGAGGGAGGAATCAGGTGGTTTCTGGCTTGGGAGACTAGTGCTAACTAGAGGTCAAGCAGTTTGGGTCTTCTTCAGTTTCTGAATTTATAAAATGGAGACTATGATTTGTTTTATCTTATCTATAGTTCCTTCAAGCTCTCAGTTGGTTTCAAATGTTAACCCAAGGTCTCTTAGTATATACTTTCATGATTTGAAAACGAAGGGTTAACAATCCCAAAGCTGCCTAATTCTAGGTGGGTATAAAAACATTCCTAAAGAATGCTAAGATTTGGTTCAATCCTTCTCAAAGTCTAGTACATTGAAATAATCTAAAAACCTTTTGGCAAGAATACTTTATTCCTAAAGCATTCACTGAAATAACAATACCAAATAATTCAACAAATACCTAAATATTAATATTTCCACCCCATTCTGTATCCCACACCAAAGGATCACAAAATGTCATATATCATCATCACCTTCAAAGACCTCAAACAACCTAGTGATTTTTTGGATATGACACCGAAAACACAGACAACGGAAGCAAATATAATCAAGTGGGACTGCACCAAACTAAGACACTTCGAGACAGCAAAGGAAACCACCAACAAATTGAAAAGACAACCTATGTAATGGGAGAAAATATTTGCAATCCATATATCTGTTAAGGGGTTAATATGCAAGATATACAAGGAACTCATGCAACTCAACAGCAAAACAAACAAGCCACACACACACACACACACAAACAAATAACCTGATTTTTAAAATGGGCAAAAAACCCATGTAGGTATTTTTCTCTTTCTTTTTTTAAAGAATGTATTTTTCTAAAGAAAACATACAAATGACCAATGGGTACATGATGTTCTCATGTACATGACATACGGTGCTCAACATCATTAATAACTAGCATTATTCAAAGCAAAACCAAAATGAGATTTCATTTCACCCCTGTTAGGACAGCCAGTACCATAAAGATGAGACAAGTGTTGGCCAGAACATGGGGAAAAGGAAACCCTTTGTACACTGTTGGTGGGAATGTAGACGGGAACAGCTAGTATGAAAACCAGAGGGAGGTTTCTGAAAAAATTAAATATAAAACTACCACAAGATCCCATGATCTCACTTCTAGGTACACATTAAAGGGAAATTGAGCCAGTATCTCAAAGAGTTAGCCCTACTCGATGCCGATACAACGCAGAGCACACCATACTCCTGTACACAATGCTCCATTACTCGCAAAGCCAAGAAACGGGAACAACCTAAGTGTCTACTGACAGAGGAACGCATGAAGAAAATGCAGTATATGTGCACGCAATTCAGCTGTAAAAATGGAGGAAACTGCGCCATTTCCAACAACATGGATGGATCTGAAGGATGTTACAATAAATGAAAGAAGCCAGACACAGAAAAATACTGTGATTCCATTTATATGTGAAATCTTAAAAAGCTGAGAAGCAGAGGGTAGAATGGAGGAAATGAGGTTGGCAGTCGAAGGGTACAAACCTTCAGTTAGAAGATGAATAAATTCTGGGGATCTAACATACAGCCCGGTGACGACCGTTAACCACTATATGAAAGCTCTGAATCTGCTGAGAGTAGATCTTGTGTTATCACAAAAGCAAAAAAAAAAGATAACTATGTGATGAGAGACTTTCTAGTTAACATGTTCAGCTTGATTGTAGTAGCCATTTCATAATGTATATGTATATTTTATTGTCATGTCATAAACCTGAAACAAACACAATCTTTACTTGTCAATTATACCGAAATAAAGTTGGAGGAAAAAAGACCTCATGCGGCCTAAATGAGGTACTAAATGAGGTAGCTACCAGAGGATCAGGGGAAAAAATCAGAGGATTTTTTTCACACAGGAAAAAAACTAACATGTACAAGGTAAGAACCCAAGATAGTAAGAAGCAATATATACAGAAGACTTAAGTTAGAGGCACAGACTATACCCGTCACTAATGCAGTCACTGGTAAGAGTACAGTATATGAACTTATGAACTGTAATTGGTATGTAAAGATACATTCTAACTGCCCACTTTCTTAAAAAAACTGATGTTCTTTATAAAGCTATCTATTAGGTTAGTGCAAAAGCGACTGGGTTTCCACCGCTGAACTTTGCTGTTTGATACCAGAACACATTCTTAAATAAATAAAGGTGGTCATGTTACATGTCATTTTAATGCACATTTGTCGCTTTATGATTTTTGCTCATGATTTATTACTTGCTGTTTATTTTATATTCATTTTAGACTATGGAAATGATGTTGCACAAAAAGCACATCTGAGCAATTTTCTTACTGGAGTTCAAAACGGGTCGGAAAGCAGTGGAGACAACTCACATCAATACATTTGGCCCAGGAGCTGCTAACGGATGTACAGTGAAGCAGTGGTTCAAGAAGCTTTGCAAAGGAGACGAGAGCCTTGAAGATGAGGAGTGCGGGGGCCGGCCATCAGAAGCTGGCAACAACCGACGGAGAGGATCATCAAAGCTGACCCTCTGCTAACTACAGGAGACGCTGCTGAAGAGCCTCAACGCCGATCACCCTATGGTCGTTCGGCACTTCAGGCAAACTGGAAAGCTGAAAAAGCTCAAAAAGTGAATGCCTCACATGCTGTGTGCTAAGTCACTTCAGTCATGTCCGACTCTTTGAGATCCAAAGGACACTAGCCCACCAGGCTCCTCTGGGGATTCGTGCCTCGGGCAAAAAAAACCGTCGTTTTGAAATGTCATCTCCTCTTATTCTACACAACAACAGTAGACCATTTCTTGGTCGGACTGTGACATGCGGCCAGAAGTACATTTTATATGACAACCAGCGATGACCAGCTCAGTGCAAAGACAAATTTGCATCAAAAAGAGGTCACGGTCACTGTTTGGTGGTCTGCTGCCCGTCTGATCCACTACAGCTTTCTGAATCCCAGCAAAACCATGACATCTGAAAAGCATGCTCAGCAAATTAATGAGATGCACCAAAACCTGCAACAGCTGCAGCAGCACCGATCAACAGACACAGCTCAACCTTCTCCACAACAATGGCCGGATGGGCGCACGCCGCACACCAGCACTTCGAAAGCGGGACGCGCCGGGACGCGCCGGGACGCGCCGGGACGCGCCGGGACGCGCCGGGACGCGCCGGGACGCGCCGGGACGCGCCGGGACGCGCCGGGACGCGCCGGGACGCGCCGGGACGCGCCGGGACGCGCCGGGACGCGCCGGGACGCGCCGGGACGCGAGGTTTGCCTCACCTGCCATATCCACCTGACCTCTCGCCAGCCACCTACCACTGCTTTCTGCATCTCAACAACTTTTTGCAGGGAAAATGCTTCCACAGCCAGGAGAGAGACATATAATTCTTTCCAAGAGTTCGTTGAATCCTGAGGCACTGATTTTTATGCTAAAGGGAAAAAAAAATCATTGACAAAAATGTGTTGATTGTAGTGGTTCTTAGTTTGATGAATAAAGATGTATTTGAGCCTGGTTATGATGATTTAAATTCAGTCTGAAACGGCAATTACTTTTTTACCAACCTAAACAAATTTCAGTGTTGATAATTTTTTCTCCTTGAATATACCAGAAAGGCCTTCTCAAAGAAACCAACAGTCTCCTAGCTAGAACACTTAATGTCAAAACTCATTCTCCACCATCTTTCAGAGAAACGCATGTTGGAACACTAAAACTATTTCAGGGCGAAACTGTTTATGATGCGAGAGCAGCAGCCAGTCACCCGACATGTAGATGATTACCGTCTGCTAGAAATATAAAGTGAGCCACACGGGTAAATGAAAATTTTCAAGTAAACACATTCTAAATTGGTGAGGCAGGTAAAATTGATTATAACAATACTCTGTTATCAAATATATCCAAAATATTGCATTAACTTGTAGTCAATATAGTTATCAGATGCTTTACTATTAAAACTATCTTCAAAATTTCCTGTGGAGTTTAGAGTTAAAGCCTATCTCAATGAAAACAGCAAATTGTCATTGGAAATAACTGCTCTCTATTCAGATCGCGTAAGTTTACAAAACATGCACTCAAGTTGTTCCAAGCATACTTAAAAGTTTTCCAATAACTAAGACAATTAAACACAATTAAGAATTTAGTTCCTCAGTTACAGTAGCCAGCCATTTGGCTGGTGACGATCAGGTTGCACAACACTGACTTAAACCTATAAGAACCAACTTCAATATGCTATCTACATTACTGTCTAAAGAAAAAGAACACAGCTTTATGGCAGCTCAGAGTCACTAGTACTAATATGCACTGTTCTACAGTAAAATAAACGCCTCAGGAGATAACTGCCTTAGCTGATATTTCCTAAATATTTCTGTCTTAATTTGAATGGCTCACCAGTTCTTTCTTTGTCTCTTATCTCAAAACATAAAAACATCTAATTTTATCACGGTATAAATCTTGGCTTGAAGGCAATAACATACTTTCTTATGAAACAAACTACATGAACTTTATAGGTGCTGTTTTCTTTATTCAGAGGCCTCTTCACATATATTAGTATTCCACATAGAGTTCACAAGCATAACTTAACAAAAATTGGCTAGTCATCAGTCGGCACAGTATTTCTTCAGGTACTTTCGCTCTGGCAAAACGTTGTCCACTGGAGAAGGGAACAGTAAATCACTTCAATATTTTTGCCTTGAGAATCCCATGAGAGTATGAAAACACAAAAGATACGACACTGAAACATGAACTCCCCAGGCCGGTAGGTGCCCAATACGCTACTGCAGAGAGCGGTGAAAGTGCTCAGAAAGAATGAGGAGGTGGAACCAAAGTGAAAACAACGCCCAACTGTGGATGTGACTGCTGATGGAACTAAAGTTCGATTGTGTAAAGAACAATACTGCATAGGAACCAGGAATGTTAGGTCCATGAAAGTGAGGTCCATGGAATGTTAGGTAAATTGGAAGTGGTCAAACAGGAAGGAGATGGCCAGAGTGAACATTCACATCTTAGGAATCAGTGAACTAAAATGGATCAGAATGGGCAAATTTTATTCAGATGACTATTACATCTACTACTGTGGGCAAGAATCCCTTAGAAGAAATAGTGTAGCCCTCATATGCAACAAAGGGGTTCAAAATGCAGTAATTGGGTGCAATTCCAAAAACGACAGAATGGTCTCTGTTCATTTCCAAGGCAAACCATTCAACATCACAGTAATCCAAGTCTGTGCCCCAACCACTAATGCCAAAAAGCTGAAGTTGAACAGTTCTATGAAGACCTACAAGATCTTCTAGAACTAACGCTCAAAAAAAACGTCCTTTTCATCATAGGGGACTGAAATGCAAAAGTAGAAAGTCAAGAAATACCTGCAATAACAGGCCAAGTTTGGCCTTGGAGTACAAAATGAAGCAGATAAAAGGCTAACAGAATATTGCCAAGAGAACGCACTGGTCATAGCAAACACAGAGACGACTCTACACATGAACATCACCAGATGGTCAATACCAAAACCAGACTAAATTCTTTGCAGCTGAAAATGGAGAAGCTCTACAGAATCAGCAAAAACAAGACCAAGAGCTGACTGTCGCTTATCATGAACTTCTTATTGCCAGATTTAGACTTAAATTGAAAAAAGTAGGAAAAACACTACACCATTCAGGTATTACCTAAATCAAATCCCTTATGATTATTCAGTGGAAGTGCCAAATAGATTCAAGGCACTAGATCTGATAAACAGAGTGCCTGAAGAACTATGTACGGAGCTTCCTGACATTGTACAGAAGGCAGGGATCAAGACCATCCCCATGTAAAAAAAAGGCAAAACAGCTGTCTGAGGAGGCCTTACAAATAGCTGAGAAAAGAAGAGAAGCAAAAGGCAAAGGAGAAAAGGAAAGATACATCCATCTGAATGCAGGGTCCAAACAAGAGCAAGGAGAAATAAGAAAGGCTTCTTCAGTGATCAGTGCAAAGAAATAGAGGAAAATAATAGAATGGGAAAGACTAGAGATCTCTTCAAGAATATAAGAGATACCAAGGGAGTATTTCATGCAAAGATGGGCACAATAAAGGAAAGAAATGGTATGGACCTAACAGAAGCAGAAGATATTAAGAGGCAGCAAGAATACACAGAAGAACTATACAAAAAAGATCTTCATGACCCAGATAATCAAGAGGGCATGATCACTCACCTAGAGTCAGATATCCTGGAATGCAAAGTCAAGTGGGCCTTAGGAAGCATCCCTATGAACGTAGCTAGTGGCAGTGATAGAATTCCAGTTGAGCTGTTTCAAATCCTGAAAGATGATCCTGTGAAAGTGCTGCACTCAATATGCCAGCAAATTTGGAAAACTCAGCAGTGGCCACAAGACTGAAACAGGTTAGTTTTCATTCCAATCCCAAAGAAAGGCAATGCCAAAGAATGCTTAAACTACCGCACAATTGCACTCATCTCACATGCTAGTAAAGTCATGCTCAAAATTCTCCAAGCCAGGCTTCAGCAATACGTGAACCGTGAACGTCCAGATGTTCAAGCTGGTTTTAGAAAAGGCAGAGGAACCAGAGATCAAACTGTCAACATCTGCTGGATCATGGAACAAGCAAGAGAGTTCCAGAAAAACATCTATTTCTGCTTTATTGACTATGCCAAAGCCTTTGACTATGTGGATCACAAGAAACTGTGGAAAATTCTGAAAGAGATGGGAATACCAGACCACCTGACCTGCCTCTTGAGAAATCTGTATGCAGGTCAGGAAGCAACAGTTAGAACTGGACATGGAACAACAGACTGGTTCCAAATAGGAAAAGGAGTACGTCAAGGCTGTATATTGTCACCCTGCTTATTTAACTTATGCGCGGAGTACATCATGAGAAACGCTGGGCTGGAAGAAGCACAAGCTGGAATCAAGATTGCTGGGAGAAATATCAATAACCTCAGATATGCAGATGACACCAGCTTTATGGCAGAAAGTGAAGAGGAACTAAAAAGCCTCTTGATGAAAGTGAAAGAGGAGAGCGAAAAAGTTGGCTTAAAGCTCAACATTCAGAAAACGAAGATCATGGCATCTGGTCCCATCACTTCATGGCAAATAGATGAGGAAACAGTGGAAACAGTGTCAGATTTTAATTTTTTGGGCTCTAAAATCACTGCAGATAGTGACTGTAGCCATGAAATTAAAAGACGCTTGCTCGTTGGAAGGAAAGTTATGACCAACCTAGACAGCATATTCAAAAGCAGAGACATTACTTTGCCAACAAAGGTCCATCTAGTCAAAGCTATGGTTTTTCCTGCGGTCACGTATGGATGTGAGAGTTGGGCCATAAGAACGCTGAGTACCGAAGAATTGATGCTTTTGAGCTGTGGTGTTGGAGAAGACTCTTGAGAGCCCCATGGACTGCAAGGAGATCAAACCAGTCAATCCTAAAGGTTATGAGTCCTGAATATTCATTAGAAGGACTGATGCTGAAGCTGAAACTCCAATACTTTGCCCACCTGATGGAAAGAACTGACTTATTGGAAAAGACCCTGATGCTGGGAAAGACTGAAGGCAGGAGAAGGGGACGACAGAGGATGAGATGGTTGGATGGCATCCCCGACTCAATGGACATGAGTTTGAGTACACTCCGGGAGTTGGTGATGGACAGGGAGGCCTGGTGTCCATGGGGTTACAAAGAGTCGGACATAACTGAGCAACTGAACTGAACTGAAGGGAGATAGTAGAAATATTACTGTATTTAAGTAGCAGTTTTAAAAAATAATAATGTTGGATTATTTCTTTCATAATTTTGATTACCTCAACCAGTAGTTTAAAATTAAGCAAAAGTCTTATCATTCAGACTGGATTGAAGGCCAGACTGAATTAAAGTTTTTTACATTGTATTATTTGGAAAAATATCCTATTTGATCTCTTATTTGTACAAGATTTGGCTGGAATTTATGTTAACTAGCAGCATGTCTGGCATACCACTTATGTTTACCAGATTCATGATAAACACATCCTCTAAAATATAATTAACATTATTTGCATAATTAATAATCTTTCAGCAACTGTTTCAAAGACAACTTTGTTGTTTTCAGTTGCTCAGTCATGTCCGATTCTTTGTGACCCCACGGACTATAGCAAGCCTGGTTTCACTGTCTTTCACCATCTCCCAGAGTTTGCTCAAACTCATGTCCATTGAGTCAGTGATATCATCTCATCCTCTGTCAAGAAGATGGAGCAGAAATACTGGGCCTAAAGACAACTGAGGCCCAATATTTCAAAGAAGTAGGGTATAAAATTTTTACATTAAATAGTCTGAATTTCTGCCTTTCTCAAGAAAAGACTGAAGAAAAGTTATTTGCAATTCATTTTGGTTTCTATGATGTGGTGACACTGGGGTAAATGCAGCGTTAAGTTACTGTACTTTACAGTCTGAAGGAAGAAAAATTCCAGTTTAAAACGAAGTTGCTATGGTTACTCAATGTTTGCCTTTATAAGCAATAATTACGTGAGCCATTCAGGGATTTCCCACTAGTGCAGGAGAATCAGTAGCTGAAGTATACACTAGTCATTTCACACACAAATTGGGGCTGCATACGCCACTTCCATTTCAAAGTAGCTATCATTGGGAAATGCTAAAGATGATTCACATCTTTCTAAACCATAGAAGGGTGGAGACAAAAACACTAAGAGTAACTATTTGAAAATCCAAGTGATGACTCAGATAGTTTTCGACATTTTTCATATTCCTTCGTTTCCTTTAGTAAAGAGTGCTATCTAAAACTGTACAAAGCAGCTTCAATTGTTGAAAGAAGGAAAGGGCGTTTCTAATGTGTTTCAGTGGAGGTTTTTTTTTTTTTCTTCATAAATAGATGTTCGTGCTCTTGATAAACCTGTAAAAAGTCATGCCTATAACTTAGTATTAATTTAGAGTAAGTGTCAATTCCTTTAGATGTAGTCAATTTTTAACTTAAGTGAGAAGGGGTTCCTGTCAGAATTAATGACTAGCTAGCTCATTCTTGAATAACTAGTGAAATGTACTGTCAGTTATTATATTTATAGAAGCTTTTTGTCTATCTTGTTCACAATTAGAACACTCATTAATGCAAGAATATTTATGAAATTGTGACCCCCATACAGTTGTAATGTTATCTTAAAATTACGCAGCCCATTACATCTTAATGGGCATTCCACAAAGTATCTAGTTTTCTGCACAAGAGACTATTAAATATGCTTGTTGTTTAATATTAGGGCTATTCTAAACTAAAACAGCATCTTACACCAAACTAAACTATAGAGTCTTATCACCACAAACAAAGCGAAGTAAAAGAAGGGGGCTCCAGGGTGAGTCACTTGGTTCCTCAGTGTTATCACATAGGACACCTCGGCTCCTCCCAGCTTTTCTGCCAGACTCAGCATGGACCTTGGAATAACTCCCTTCACAGCCACAAAATAATAATACACTGTTGCCCAGCAGGAGGGGGAGTTTTCTTCTCTGTCTCCTTTTTTAGGTACAGATATTCCCTGATATGGGACCAGATCTGGCTCACTAGCAGGCAGAACAGAACTGCCATGATTAGCTCGCACAATTAGGGGATTCTCCAAGTCGTGTAGGGTACAGGTGGGCAAACACACAACACTGGGGGCCTGTAGGGAAGGAAGTGGGCAACAGTCGGTGAGTAGGCAACTAACAGCATGCTATTTACAATATAGAAAATTAAATTTGGGCGTTTTATTTCAGTAGTTTAGTTTTCTTCCCTTTATGAGATACTTTGAGAGTTCTGTAGATTTTTAAAGGGGGAAAATATTAGTTATAAATAATTTATCTTGAGAAAGATTAAAGGTGATCATTTTATGAATGCTATTGAGCAAAAAGAATAGTATACTTTAGAATATAGAGCTGTAAAATTATACTTTACTTCTGACCAATTAAAATGAAAGTTTTATATCAAAAATGTTTCCCGTTAACCTTACTTTTCACCTCTAGGAAAAGTAAGTCTAACTACTAGACACAGGTCAAACTGCACCGAGAGTAATAAGACCAGAAAACATTCAAAAAGGGCAGCCAGGAAGATGGTGGACCCATGTCCTCAGGGTCAGTGAAGCTGAGGGCTCCATCTGAAAAGGAGGCACAGACAGTGGGGCAGCTCTAAACTGCGTGAAGTGCTGCCACTGCCAAGAGACGCCGGCCTGCACAGGCCTTGAAAGAAGAACTAGCATCGATGAATAATCACAAGCAGGAAGATAAACTCTGGTTCAAGAGAAGACCGTACTTTTTGCTTTTAATCTAGCATTTTATTTGAAAATGGAAGAGGCTGGCTGCTCGCATGGGGCAGGGATTAGTATCCCAGGTCACCCGAATGCCTCCTTATGATGGTTCTAGGCACTGAATCTGTACTTAATTTTTAACAACATGCCTGCAAAATACACTCTATTTCACAGATGAATTCTGAGCTAGACAAGTTAAAACTGGAAATCATACAGCTAGGAAGTGGAGAACACTGGATTCTTATCCAGGCCCATCTGTCTCCAAGGCCTGGCTCTTCCCACACACCACACACCTAAGAAAAGTTAAATCAGCAGCTAAGGAAGCAAATGGGATTTCTCTGTTGGTGAGAACTGAGTGTCATCTGACTGAAGTCCCTTTTAGAACTGAGATGCCAGAAATGACAAGAATTCCTCCCTTCCACTCACACCAGCTCTTCACATCTGCTCTACAGGATAAGGAAGCTGGGGAAGCTTTCTCTCTTGGCATTCTACTCAGAGAAGAAGACAACAAAGTTAGATTCGTTCAATGTCCTTCTGGTTTACCCCTAAAATACCTATTTTCCATTTTTTCCCCTCTTATCTTTCATTCACTTAGTAGTCATTCACTAAACACCTCTTACACGCCAGATACCGAATCTCAATGGCTTTGCAATCTGACAGGAAGAACCTGTAGGCACAAAAGGTGAAAGAGTCCTTTTTTTAAAAAAAATATTTCCATCTCCTTAACAGATTTTCCTTTACCAATTCCAATCCTTTCTTATATCACTTTGCTTTACTCCTCCCTGCAGTCTCTGCTCCTTTCTCTCAGCCTCCAGAAAACTCTGGCTCCCTAACCAGCTACCACATCTCTCTCGTTTGTCCCTGCTGCGGCAGACTCCATTCTCAATCGCTGGTCAAGCGATACTGCTCCAAGGTCACCAATGACAATCGCCTATTGAATCTTCGTTTTTCTCCACTCACTATGCGGCACTGGGCATCAGTAGTGCTTATCGGATTCTCTGCTGGCTACTTTCGTGAGGTTTTCACCTATTTTTTAAGCCTTTTAAGTGCCTTTTATTTGGCTTTCCTTCCACCCTCTAAACTTAAATACTGGCTTTCCTTTCAGCCCACTTTGCTTCCTCTTGGTCTTCAATCTCTTCTTGGACAATCTCATCTATTTCTATGAGTCATCAGTTATGTGATACTTCCAAGACTTTATTTCTAGTCCTAATCTCCAAGTACAACTTCCAAATGCTTGATGGGCCTTTTTACCTGCATATTCTGTATATTTCATACTCAGCACGGCAAAATTCAACTTACCACCTCTGGCCCACTCCCTCAAAGGGCTCTGTTCTGAACTCCCCAGGTGGGCTGGCAGCACTGACATAGCCATACACACAGTGGGCCAGAGCACAGAAAGGATGGCCTAGAAGACTTCCCTTGCTTGACCTCTCACTCTCAGTTGCCAAGTTCCAAGCATTCTACACAAAATCTTCCTGAACTCTTCCCCCACAGGGACCTAGCTCAGACCCACTTCAGTCCTCTCAAAACCCACCTCCGAACTGGTCTCTCAGCGCTTGGCTCTCCATTCTCCAGTTCTATCCATCCTCACAGCAGACAGGTTCTTTCACCAGAATCTCTTGCTTTAGGGAGTGCATCTGGTCCAAAGATAAACAAAAGACCCAGGGCTGGTGAGAGTACCACCTATTCCTTAGTTTAATTCAAGGATGAACATAAAATCAAAGCCAGACAGGAATTTCCTCAAGATTTTAGTTTCCTGCCAAAGGTATGAGGGAAAACACCCTTTTTCTTTTGGGATTGTAATGAAATGTAAGCTAAACTGCCTTACAGGAGAGAAGAGGACAGAGCTTTGAAAGGGTAAGGGATGAGGGAACTCCACACTGTTGCCAAGTCCCAGAACCAGCTCTGTCTGACCATGCCTACTGTCTGGCTAATCAGTTTTCTTTTGCATTTAAGCCACTTTCAGTTAGGATTTCTGCCATTTGTAACCAACAGTCCTGATTAACAATTTTCTATACCACTAGTCATTTCTCTAAATTACAATGTTATTTGCCTGCTTTTATTTAGTGAAATAAATTTTACAAAACACAACATTGAAGATACCCACCACTACTGTAACTTGTTACAATTTCAATATATCACATCATTTCATGTGGCTGGGCCACCATATACCATGTTCCCTCTGCCTAGAATGTGCCCTTTCTACCTAACTAGCCACAAAATATACAATAAGGTTGCATAAAATAAAGCTGGAAAATTAGGCAGGAGCCAAACCAGAAAAGGGCCTTATATGCCACACTGACATATATACATTTTAACTGCAGACAGGTGGGGGAGACTACTAAAAAATTTTAAGTCCAAAAAATGACATAATCAGATTTGCATGTTAGAACCCTCACTGTGGATGTAGCATGAAGGAGGATTTAAAAATGAAGTGATACTAAAGACAAGAAAACAACAGCAGGCCACTGCAACAGTCTAAGCCGGGAGCCACAGGAATGGAAAGAGGAGTAAATTAGGACATCTCTGGGGAAATAAATTTTGCCAACTGCTGTCAAATAGCATTACTAAATCTTTCAAAGTCTTTAAACTAGCATTTCTATTTGCAAGAATGTAGACATTGGGAAGCGCTCCTGGAGGAGGGCATGCAACCCACTCCAGTATTCTTGTCTGGAGAATCCCATAGACAGAGGAGCCTGGGGTGGGTACAGTCCAAGGGGCAGCGCAGAGTTGAACACAGCTGAAGCGACTTAGCATGGGACACAGCACAGACATAAGGAAGTAATGTGAAGCCTATAAAAATGTACATATCAGGAATTTACTGAAGGATCATTGATAACAAACTATTAACAACAACCTAAGTGTTAAATAAAAGCAATTTAAAATTTAGACTATATCATACAGTGAACCTGAATGATATTTACAAACTGAATTTCTCTTCTATAATTAAATTTATTTTTAATTGAAGAATAATGGCTTTACAGTATTGTGTTGGTTTCCGCCAACATCAACATGAATCAGCCATAGGTGTACCGTGCCCCCGCCTCTTGAACCTCCCTCCCACCTCCTGCCCTATCCTACCACTCTAGGTTGTTACACAGCCCTGTTTGAGTTCCCTGAGTCACAGAGAAAATTCCACTGTCTATCTATTTTACATATGGTAATGTTTGTTTCGATGTTCCTCTCTCCATACAACCCACCCTCCCCTTCCTTCACTCTGTATAGGCTATCGGCTCATCCACCTAATCAGAACAGACTCAAATGTGTTCTTTTTCGTGGCTGAGTAGTATTCCACTGTACATATGTACCACAGCTTCTTTATCCATGCATCTGTTGATGGGCCTCTTGGTTGCCTGGGTCTCAGCTACTGTAAACAGTGCTGCAATGACACTGGGGCACATGTGGCTTTTCAGTTTTGGTTTCTTCAGGGTATGCCTAGCAGTGGAGTTGCTGGGTCATATGATGGTTTTATTCCTAGTTTTTTAAGGGATCTCCATAGTGGCTCTATCAACTTACATTCCCACCAACAGTGGAGAAGGAAATGGCAACCCACTCCAGCATTCTTGCCTGGAGAATCCCATGGACAGAGGAGCCTGGTGGGCTACAGTCCATGGGGTCGCAAAGAGTCAGACACGACTGAGCGACTTCACTTAACAGTGCAAAAAGGTTCCCTTTTCTCCATACCCTATATGGCATTTATTGTTCATAGATTTTTTTTTTTTGATAGACATTCTGACTGGTGTGAGGTGATATCTCATTGTAGTTTTGATTTGCATGTCTCTAATAATGAGCAATGTTGAGCATCTTTTCATATGTTTATCAGTCATCTGTATGTGTTCTCTGGAGAAATGTCTTAGAAACTGAATTCTTTAAAGCATGAGACAATACTCATAAAAATGTGCAACACATCACAACACACAATATGAGTCTAATTATGTTAATAAAGATCAGAAGAACTTCTGATTTGGTTTTTTAAAAATCTTTTTAATGTTTTGAAAAAGGACTATCAGTTCAGTTCAGTCATTCAGTCATGTCTGACTCTTTGCTACCCCATGGACTGCAGTACACCAGGCTTCCCTGTCCATCACCAACTCCCAGAACTTGCTCAAACTCAAGTGCATCAAGTCAGTGATGCCATCCAGTCATCTCATCTTTGGTCGTCCCCTTCTCTTCCTGCCTTCAATCCTTCCCTGCCATCAGGGTCTATTCCAGTGAGTTAGTTCTTCGCATCAGGTGGCCAAAGTATTGGAGTTTCAGCTTCAGCATCAGTCCTTCCAATGAATATTCAGGACTGATTTCCTTCAGGATGGACTGGTTGGATCTCCTTGCAGTCTAAGGGACTCTCAAGAGTCTTCTCCAACACCACAGTCTGAAAGCATCAATTCTTTGGTGCTCAGCTTTCTTTATGGTCCAACTCTCACATTCATACATGACTACAGGAAAAACCACTGCTTTGACTAAATGGCCCTTTGTAAGCAAAGTAATGTCTCTGCTTTTCAATATGCTGTCTAGCTTGTTCATAGCTTTTCTTTCAAGGAGCAAGCGTCTTTTAAAGTAAAGCTGCAGTCACCATCCGCAGTGACTTTGGAATCCAAGAAAATAAAGTCTGTCACTGTTTTCATTGTTGAGTGGTAGGATTATCGATAATTTGCTCCTTCCTTCAAATATTCGTATACTTAATTTTTCCTGTTGGAGAAGACTCTTGAGAGTCCCTTGGACTGCAAAGAGGTCCAACCAGTCCATCCTAAAGGAGATCAGCCCTGGGTGTTCTTTGGAAGGAATGATACTAAAGCTGAAACTCCAGTACTTTGGCCACCTCATGCGAAGAGTTGACTCACTGGAAAAGACTCTAATGGTGGGAGGGATTGGGGGCAGGAGGAGAAGGGGATGACAGAGGATAAGATGGCTGGATGGCATCACCACCTCGATGGATGTGAGTCTGAGTGAACTCCAGGAGTTGGTGATGGACAGGGAGGCCTGGCGTGCTGCGGCTCATGGGGTCACAAAGAGTCGGACACAACTGAGCGACTGAACTCAATTGACTGAACTGAACATTATTCCTTAGTCATGATTTGCTAAAGTCAGTGACTATTTTAAAGAAAAATAAGTCCTAGAGGGGTTAAATGACAAAAATTCACATTAGTAAGAGTTAAGACCAATACTGAACATAGTTAGAAGGCGCTCTGTTAAGCAGCAGACTCATGAAGGCAGAGCCGCTTACGTGCACCTCCAGAGAACCTGCAAAAGTTGACCACTGAGCACAGACCAAGGCTGCTGAGGCTTGACACTAGCCTCTAAATCCCGCCTCAAAGGCATCAAACCACTAGTGAAAAGGAGACTATAAGAAGGGTTAAATACTTGTTTCTATAACTTTACTTTTACATAAATCTTTCGAAGAACGGTAAAGGAAATAGTAATGACAAACTAGACTGGAGAAAGACACCATCAAGGAAAAGTGTTTGGAGACACTGATGTTTTATTGTCTGTACTTACTTTGCTTTTTAAAACACAGGAATGCTTTTAACATGGGACTATTATTTCCTTCAAGTGAGACTTCCACAACCTTACTACAATCCCAAATAAACTCTACAGACCCCAAGTATGCAATTTATTCAAGTAAAATAATTATCAAAAAGTCCTTTGATAACCTTTGATTCTCAAAAAGAGAATCTGAATATAATATTTGTGAAATAAAAGGCTTCAACGAAAGATGTTTGGATGGCTACTGGATAGGAGAAAAAGACAAAATGATCAAGGACAATTTTCAAAGTCTGAGCTATCTGAATTTTTTTAACATTACAAATCAAGAACCGTGTTTTATTTAGATGCCATTTAAATTAAGGTACCACCTACAAAATCAACATCTAAGACGGTAGACTGAAGATTATATTAAAGTCTAGTCAGTAGAGCGCTTAACCCGTTCATACACTTATATCTGTTTTTTAAAAAGATTAAACCACCTATTAGATCACAACGATGGCTTTGTTGCACTGGCTTTAACTTCCCTATCCATGTGAGCAGCTATGTGCTGTGCTCAGCTGCGTCCAACTCTGCGACCCCATGGACTGCAGCCCGCCAGGCTCCTCTGCCCATGGGACTCAGGCAAGAATACTGGGAACGGGTTGCCATTCCCTTCTCCAAGGGATCGTCCCAACTCAGGGGTCAAACCCGTGGCTCCTGCATTGGCAGGCAGATTCTTTACCATCTGCACCACCTGGGAAGCCATGAGCAGCCATACCACTATCTTAATTTCACTGCTCTTTATGAGGAATTTTTAAATGGTTCCTCATGTAAATTCAGAAAATTTGCAGAAACCAATGCAAAAGCACCATCCAGTGGTAGAAGGTGAAAATTGCAACTTATACCGGGATCACATTTTTGTGACTCTACAATGTCGCTAACACACATTACCAGGAGACAAAAAGATAAATGGGCTAAAGGATGTTGATGGTGTCTGCTATTTGCTACCATTTTCCTAATCAAACCTACTATCTTAAGTTTGACGTTTTTCCTTTTTCTGACTTGCCCGCCCATTACCCAAAAGCTTGACTAAATTAAGAAGGGGTATTTCAAGACTTCTCAGAACCTTTACTGAGCTAAAGGTTAGAAAAAGTTACAAACAACAGAAATAAGGTATGTGAGGGGTGAATTTCCAATGAAATTTTACTCAGCAAGGGCCATTCTCAGGACAAATGAGAGGCATCCTATGTTTCACTTTTGTTTTTTAAGTGATAAGTCGGTAGATAATCCTAAAAAGCCAGGTAAAGATTCACAACTGGTTAATTCCTTCAGAATTCAGAATTCCTAAAGAGAATATGAATAATTAATGTCATCAAAATTATTTCAAGTTGACGAATACAACATCATAATGCTTGCCAACAATCTGCTCCCCATCTACCAGAGTACAGATGGATACAATTTTTCAGCTTCCATTAAGGCCTCTGGACCACCCTCTTCTAAAAAATAAAGTTTAACAAAGAATTAATAACAACAACAAAAAAAAACACCCCAAAGCTATTAAGGGTGATTTGTTTTTGAAACAATGTTGCATTAAGCCTACTTAATATCAAATGGTATTGCCATTTGGATCATAAACTATCAAAAAGCACCGCAGGCTGCAGCTTGGTAAGGCAAAGAAGCTAGTGACTGGGCTTCAGCTCCTTCCTTTCCACAGTCTTTCAGAAACATGCTTGAATCTCACACAAGAAGCAATCCACAACACTGGTGTCTAGCTGGCTTATGCTGCGTGCGCTAGTGCCTTCCATCTGACGCCTGGAGACTTTTAAACTCTTCACTAACAAGGCCAACCCTCGCATGTGAGGCTCCCCAGGGATGGCTGAGTGGCTGACGCATCTGCAGTGCGCATCACAAACACAGACCACAGAGGAGAAAGAGCTCAGAGCAGGGGGACACGCCAGGCAGACAAAGAAGGAGGACACTCCCATACAACACTAAGTGTTTCAGGATAAAATAAAACCAACTGCAGCGTCACCATAGTTAATATTCTCTTCCCCAAACTCCAACAGCAAGAGCTTGTTAGATTCCTAAGCACTGAAAATCTATTTGCTCTCCTAAAGTTTTCCACAAATACAAGGACCACCACACTTATAAACAAAACGCCTACAACACAGGATGACACTAAGTATTCATTCACATACATTCCTACATATGAAAAAAATTTAAGTTAGGAGGCATCAGTTCAGTTCAGTCGCTCAGTCGTGTCTGACTCTTTGCGACCCCGTGAATCTCAGCACGCCAGGCCTCCCTGTCCATCACCATCTCCCAGAATTCACTCAGACTCATGTCCATCGAGTCCATGATGCCATCCAGCCATCTCATCCTCTGTTGTCCCCTTCTCCTCCTGCCCTCAATCCCTCCCAGCATCAGAGTCTTTTCCAATGAGTCAACTCTTCGCATGAGGTGACCAAAGTACTAGAGTTTCAGCTTCAGCATCATTCCCTCCAAAGAAATCCCAGGGTTGATCTCCTTCAGAATGGACTGGTTGGATCTCCCTGCAGTCCAAGCGACTCTCAAGAGTCTTCTCCAACACCACAGTTCAAAACCATCAATTTTTCGGTTCTCAGCCTTCTTCACAGTCCAACTCTCACATCCATACATGACCACTGGAAAAACCATAGCCTTGACTAGACAGACCTTAGTCGGCAAAGTAATGTCTCTGCTTTTGAATATGCTACCTAGGTTGGTCATAACTGTTCTTCCAAGGAGTAAGCGTCTTTTAATTTCATGGCTGCAGTCACCATCTGTGGTGATTTTGGAGCCCAAAATAATAAAGTCTGACACTGTTTCCACTGTTTCCCCATCTATTTCCCATGAAGTGATGGGACCGGATGCCATGATCTTCGTTTTTCTGAATGTTGAGCTTTAAGCCAACTTTTTCACTCTCCTCTTTCACTTTCATCAAGAGGCTTTTCAACTCCTCTTCACTTTCTGCCGTAAGGGTGGTGTCATCTGCATATCTGAGGTTATTGATATTTCAGCAACAAAATAACAAGAGCTGCCTCTATTACTGCAGAGAGACTAGGGGAGAAGCAGCTACCATAATAGGAATTTCCACACTGTTTCCTCTGGTGGAAGCAGTAGTGGTATTGTTTCAATTCCGATATTAGGCCTGTAGCAAAAAACAAATATCAAAAGCAAGGATACGCTGACTCTAGAAATGAAGGGCTACGTTATAAAGTAACTAATACTTTGAACTGTTAGATAATATTCAAAAATCTCAGTAGTTCAGAACTTAGTTTTACCCTTCTATCAAGAAAGGAAATTATTTTTAATAAAAGTGCAAGAAAATTATTAATTAACGTAATGAGACAGTTTTTTAAAGGTGTTCTTTACATATGAATCATTTCTTGCTGGATTCTCTGAAGAGACTCAAAATGTGGGGTTAGATTACAAGGATCCTAGCAACAGGATAGTCTAATTAAAAAAATTAAAACCTATCCAATGTACTTAACATTTCTCAAATAATTTCATGGGGATATCTTAATCTAAGAAACTGTCTATAAGGTATAAAGTATTCAAACTACATATTGTCTGAATATTAAAAATATGTTCATTTTAGATATATACAAACAAGAAATAACAATAATATTAACAAGGATAAACACTGATAATTATTTTCTATATAGATATGCACTAAAAAAATCTGTGATAATGTACAGTCTAGGGACTCCATCTTCTTCCACTTAACAATGTGAACACTACCCATGTTCTTGAATATTGTCTACAACACCTCGAATAACTGTATAATATTATATTCAAAAGTAATACCTCATTGTATTTAACTAATTTCCTAAGATTGAACATTTGGATTACTCTTCTTCTTTTACTCATATATAGTAATTTTTCTAGGCTCATATCTCAACATTTATTTAGAGTGAAATAGTTTGTTTTCAAAGAAATAAAATTAGGCCTAAAATATTCTGGACCCGTAATTCTCAGATGCAATAACTTAGAAAGACCAAATGTTGGAATTAAATTCTCTGTATATAAGTATTCTGTCAACCATATTTATTATTAGTCTGAATCATTCGAGTTTATCATTGTTGTCATAATGATTATTGCTAATGTTCTAATATGCCTTTCCAGTATGTTATGTTAGAAGGAGACAGAAACCATCCACCCGGCAGAAAAATGTTTTAGCTACAGTTCTAAAGATATCAAAATTTGTTATGTCTCCTCTTACCAAAAATCTTTATGAACAAATTAACTGTCAAAAAATATTCAAGGAGCAGTACTTTTACTACTGTGCTGGAGAAGACTCTTGAGAGTCCCTTGGACTGCAAGGAGATCAAACCAATCAATCCTGAAGGAAATCAACCCTGTAAATTCATTAGAAGTACTGGTGCTGAAGCTGAAGCTCCAGTATTTTGGTCACCTGATATAAACAGATGACTCACTGGAACAGACCCTGATGCTGGGAAAGACTGAAGGCAAAAGGAGAAGAGGGTGGCAGAGAATGAGATGTTTAGATAGTATTACCAACTCAGTGGACATGAATTTGAGCAAACTCTGGGAGACAGTGAAGGACAGGGAACACTGGCATGCTGCAGTCCATGGGGTTGCAAAGAGTAGGACACGACTTAGCAACCAAACAACCATATTATATTAATGCAACAGACAGTAATATTATTAACTTGCCATTTGGTGGCAGCAAACACAAAAGGAAGTACGTTTCCTCAGTACTACTATCGATCGTATTATTACCAATTCAAAGGTAGTCTTCCCTGAATCTCAAATTTTAAACAAGAATTTCAAATGAAAAATGGTGCTTTACAGGTTTTAATAGTTATGTTTTAATCTTTTTGTGTTGACAGTCAAGCTCAAAACAGTATTATAAGTGAATCTGTGATTAATATTAATAACCTTCTGTTATTATAGCATTTACAAATACAATTTAATTACCTCAAAAACTATGGGAATCTTTTGATGCTTATCAAGCAACAAGTAGTTGCAATAACTTTTATTTGTACTAATATTTATATATCTCATGTAAAAATTACATTTTTTTACTCTAACTAAATCCAGCTAGTTTCCTATCATCATACTCATCCAAATAATCACTTAATAACTTCACATGTACTAAGTACAAGGAGAAATTGTTTCTGGCTTCATGAAATTTACACTTGTGAAAGGAGGCAGCAAAAGGCCAGCTTGAGAGTCTAAATTGTATACAAATACACGTGTGTTCTGTGTTAAGTCGCCTCAGTCGTGTCCGACTCTTTGCAACCCTAGGGAGCACAGCACATCAGGCTCCTGTGTCCATGGGATTCTCTAGAAAAGAATACTGGAGTGGGTTGCCATTTCTTCTTCCAGGGGATCTTCCCAACCCAGGGATCGAACCCACATCTCTTACATCTGTCTCCTGCATTGGCAAGCAGGTTCTTTACCACTAGAGCTACCTGTGAAACCCACAAATATACATAAAATAAGAAAATATTGTCTCCCTCTACATTTATTTTAACAGCACACACAAAAAAATTAGAGCAAGGAAATGCAACATAGTTTTATTTTTCATATTACAATTCCCTTAACAGCCTCCTCTTCTTCCAAAATATCAAGTTCTGTCCAAACAGAAAATGTGCAGCACTCTTTTTTTTTTTTTTTAGTTTTTTATTTTTTAAATTTTAAAATCTTTAATTATTACATGCGTTCCCAAACATGAACCCCCCTCCCACCTCCCTCCCCATAACATCTCTCTGGGTCATCCCCATGCACCAGCCCCAAGCATGCTGCATCCTGCGTCAGACATAGACTGGCGATTCAATTCTTACATGGTAGTATACATGTTAGACTGTCATCCCAAATCATCCCACCCTCTCCCTCTCCCTCTGAGTCCAAAAGTCCATTATACACATCTGTGTCTCTTTCCCTGTCTTGCATACAGGGTCGTCATTGCCATCTTCCTAAATTCCATATATATGTGTTAGTATACTGTATTGGTGTTTTTCTTTCTGGCTTACTTCACTCTGTATAATCGGCTCCAGTTTCATCCATCTCATCAGAACTGATTCAAATGAATTCTTTTTAACGGCTGAGTAATACTCCATTGTGTATATGTACCACAGCTTTCTTATCCATTCATCTGCTGATGGACATCTAGGTTGTTTCCATGTCCTGGCTATTATAAACAGTGCTGCGATGAACATTGGGGTACATGTGTCTCTTTCAATTCTGGTTTCCTCGGTGTGTATGCCCAGAACTAGAACAAATAATTTCAAGATTTGTATGGAAATACAAAAAACCTCGAATTGCCAAAGCAATCTTGAGAAAGAAGAATGGAACTGGAGGAATCAACTTGCCTGACTTCGGGCTCTACTACAAAGCCACAGTCATCAAGACAGTATGGTACTGGCACAAAGACAGACATATAGATCAATGGAACAAAATAGAAAGCCCAGAGATAAATCCACACACATATGGACACCTTATCTTTGACAAAGGAGGCAAGAATATACAATGGAGTAAAGACAATCTCTTTAACAAGTGGTGCTGGGAAACCTGGTCAACCACTTGTAAAAGAATGAAACTAGATCACTTCCTAACACCGCACACAGAAATAAACTCAAAATGGATTAAAGATCTAAATGTAAGATCAGAAACTATAAAACTCCTAGAGGAGAATATAGGCAAAACACTCTCAGACATAAATCACAGCAGGATCCTCTATGATCCACCTCCCAGAATGCTGGAAATAAAAGCAAAAATAAACAAGTGGGATCTAATTAAAATTAAAAGCTTCTGCAGCGCTCTTAATTCACTACTCTATGGACTCAACTCACAAGATGCTAAGTGACTGGAATAATTAAGTTATAACAAACTGAAAAATGTATGGAGAGCATCTTTTCACATAAAATTCTCACACAGCAGAGTATATCACATTTTGCATTAACTGATTTGGAGAAATCACTGCCGAAGTGTCTTATGATCCAAGACACAGAAGCCTGATGCTGGAATCATGAGTGGACTCACACAGAGGCCTCATAAGGACCCAGGAACCACAGTTTCACTCCCCCTCCCTCACAGCACAGCAGCTCCTCTAGGGCGGGGCTGCACTCCACTCATATGAATCTTCCCAGCTCTTTGGCTCTGCATACCACAGCCATGAGCAATTTGCTGTGTATGGACGTTTATTTCTCATACTGATAACTGAATCTTGTCAGCAGAATAGAAATTCCTTTTCTTTTCTTTCTGTTTTTGTCCCAAGCAGATGCAAGATTTTACAGGTTAAAAACGAATATTGGCAATTTCATATGGGCTAACCAATTATTCACAACTTAAGTTCCTTGAGGGGAGGCACCATTTCTTAAGCCCCTCAAAATGTTCATCTTCTAGTAAGGGCAAGAGATAAGTAAGAAGTAAACTACCCAGCAGTGCAGCAAGTATTTTGATAGTTCAAACTTCTCTGTGAGTGTGTGTGTGTGAGAGAGAGAGAGACGTACATACATATAATGCATTAGGAATCACGAGATACTAGTCAATGAAAGCTATCAGGAAAAGTGGAAACCAACCGAAAAATAAAATAGGACTCCGTTGCTAAGTGATCATTATACTGAACTGTATCCATTTATAGAAATATAAAAGTACTAGGGAACTACTGACTGATTTATCTCTGAGAGGGGAAGCAAGTTCAGGGATGCCTGCCCTCACCACTCCTATTCGATTTATCAAAAAGAACTCCTAGCCACTATGACAGGACTATAAGAAGAAATAAAAGGCAAACAGATCGGAAAGAAAGGAATAAAACTGTCTGTATTAGCAGACAAACTTGACTGTCTACATAGAAAATCCATGAACATATTAAAAAAGTTTCCAGAACTAAGGATTAAGTGTAGTAAAGTCATAGAATACAATTATATTTCTGCATACTACCAATGAACTAGAAATTTAAAATAAACTTTAAGCAGTACCATTTATAACACCACCTCAAACTTAAAGTACTATGGTATAATTTAACAAGATTTGTACAAAATCTGAATGCTAAAACTATAAAATACTGATGAAAGTGAAAGTCGCTCAGTCATATCTGACTCTTTGGACCTCATGGACTATACAGTCCATGGGATTCTCCAGGACAGAATACTGGAGTGGGTAGCCTTGCCCTTCTCCAGGGGATCTTGCCAACCCAGGGATCAAACCCAGGTCTCCTGCATTGCAGGCGGATTCTTTAGCAGCTAAGCCACAAGGGATAGAGGAAACCAAATAAGTGAAGATACTACATCTGTGTACCGGAAGACTCATTATTATTAAGGTGTCAGTTTTTCCTTATGTAATCTATAATATAATCCAATCCCAACCAAAGTCCCAGTAGTATTTGTAGAAATGAATAAGCAGAGTAAAAAATTTATATGTAAAGACAATGGATCTAGGAGAGCCAAAACTATTTTTAAGAAGAAAGAAATTGCAGTCATATAGATCTAATGGAATGGAATGGACAAATCCAGAAATATATCCATACATACATGGTCAACTGATTTTTGACAAAGGTGAAAAATGCAGTTCAACAGAAAAAAAAAAACAGTGTTTCCAACAAATGGTCTTGAATAACCAGATAATTCATTTGCCAAAACAACAACAGCAAAACCTTAGACCTCTATCTAATACTGCTGCTGCTACTGCTAAGTCACTTCAGTCGTGTCCGACTCTGTGAGACTCCATAGACGGCAGGCCACCAGGCTCCCCTGTCCCTGGGATTTTCCTGGCAAGAACACTGGAGTGGTTGCCATTTCCTTCTCTAGTGCATGAAAGTGACAAGTCGCTCAGTCGTGTCCGACTCTTAGCGACCTCACGGACTGCAGCCCGCCAGGCTCCTCCGTCCACGGGATTTTCCAGGCAAGAGCACTATAATTAACTTACAGTGCGTCATAGAACTAAATGTACAGTCTGAAATTATAAAGCTTTTAAAAGAAAACAGAGGAACTCTTTGTGATGATGAAAGCAAAGATTTCTTAGAGGTGATACCAAAAATACAGCCCATAAATAAAAATGATTAAAATTCATCAAAACAAAGAATCTCTGCTCCTTGAAAGACACCATTAAAAGAATAAAAACACAGGCCACAGACTTGTAAGTTAGATATATGATAAATTATATCCAAAATAAATGAAGAACTTCTATAACTCAATTTTTAAAATGTAAACATTTTGATACTTCACCAAAGAAGATACATAAACATTAATAATTAGAAAACTGCTAAATAAAAACATGAAATCCTATTACACACCTACTAAAATGACTTTTCTGTGTGTGTATAAAACTGACAATACCAAACGCATTATGCTAAGTGAAAGGCTATATACTGAATGATTCTATTTCTTAGGACCTTCTGCAAAAGCTTAAAACCTTAAGGACAGAAAGGCTTCCCAGTTGGCTCAGTGGTAAAGAATATGCCTGTCAACGCAGGAGATATGCGTTCGATCCCTGGGTCAGGAAGATACCCTAGAGTAGGAAATGGCAATTTCCTTCTTGCCTGGGAAACTCTTCTGGTAGTCAAGTACTCTGGCCTGGGAAATCGCATGGACAGAGGAGCCTGATAGGCTACAGTCCATGGGTCGCAAGAGAGTCAGACATGACTTAGCAAGTAAACAACAAAGTTGCTAGGAGCTGGGGACCTGGGGAAGGGACAAACACAAAGAGGCAAAAAGGAATTTTTAGCGGTGATGGACTTGTTCTATATCTTGACTGCAGTGGTCATTACACAACTATGCATTTGTAAAAGCTCACAAAATTGTATACTAGAAAGGGTAAATTTTACTATAAATTAATCCTTAGTAAAAAATAGAAAAAACTATAAAACTACTAGAAGCCACAGAACAGTTTAAAAAAATAATCTCACAATAGGAGAAGACACAAAAATTTAGAAGACATAATTCATAAATTTAAACAGTTAAAATTATTACATTTCTTCATTTAAAAATGTAACCAAGAGATAAAATAAATGACGAACATTGGCGGGGGGTGGGGTGGGGGAACCACTATTAAAATAGGCAAAGAATAGGAACAATTCATAGGAAAGGAAACATAAATGTCTCAAACATACAAAGAGATGCTCGACCTCATAAAAGAAAATCAAATTAAATTATATGGATGTATCATTGTTTATATCTCAAACTGGCAAAGATCAAGAAGACTAAAACTACTGAGGTCCTACAGTGAATGAAGTATTAATATAACCTCAGTGGGAAAGTGATTTATTAATAGCTAGCAAAACTTTGAACACATTCTAAGCTGATATGGAAATACATTTCTAGGACGTTTTTAAGCAAAAAGAACAAGTTACACTGGGTCTATAGAGTGTGATGCCTGGTGTGTAAGAAAGAGAGTGCCAACTGAAAACCATTTTTAAGGACCGAGTCACGGCAGTCGTCGACCTTTAACACAGTCAGCAAGGAGCTCAGGGCAGAGATCGGCGGGGTTGGGGAGACTGACACACTGTGCTTTGGGAAAAACTGGCAGAACAGGCCTTCAGACGGTTAGGTCTTTTTAAGAGAAAACTCCCTGAACCCCAAGCTCTTGCATCTTCCCATACAGAGAAAAGCACTAAATCCATTAACTAAGATACCCGCTCCTCACGACCAGCGGTGCCTCCTACCAAGATGCATGCCTGGCTCCACACACCCACTTGGCCAAAGTCACAAATACGCTGACCTCTCCCCTCACCTCCTTGGAACAGTTTCTCAGAGCTTTCTGGGAAGGAGTTTCCCAGTCTGAATAAACCCGACTCACAGTTTCTGCACTGTGAGTTTTTAACTCGACGAGAAAAAGATGTATCTGTTTATTTGCTTTTCTCTGCATACAGAAAGACTAAAGATACACAAGAAGCAAACATGGCTATTCATTTAAAATGAGGTGTACAAGTTAACACGAGACAAAATGGGAGAGACGCCTCAAGTATAGCTTTACCTGATTTTGATTATTATATCACATGAAGGTAGGAAAAAAGAGGAGAAGGAGGAATTTACTCCACAGTTGACATATTTGCACATGAGCAAAGTGATATACGTAGGTGTTACACTGAAAATAAAAAATAATTTGGTCTTTCTTTATCCTGGGCACCTGAGAGCATGGGTACCCTTGGAATTTCCCAAGTGATGTAAGTGTCTTTGTTATTCATGGGAAGCTCCAAGGACCTCGCACTAGTTTATGCTGATGAAGTGATTCTAGGCAGGTCCCTAGATTGTTCCAGACTGGGGTTGATCAAGCTGAAGGAACCACTGTGTGATGAAAGCACTGAGGCTGTGAGTCACATGATATTAGTTTGACCTCCTGAACTCCACGAAGAGGATGAGGCTAGAGACTGAATTCAATCATGTGGCCAATGACTCAGCCCATCATCCCTATAAACTGAGTAATCTTGATGCTGAGCTACCAATATGCTAGAAGGGTGATCGGTCTGAGACAGGCTGGGACCCGGGACCCTTTGCTGCAATGCTCACACTTGGACAAACATCTCCTCGGGCAACAGAATACGAAGAAAGCTATAAGGGACTAAAATAACTGCATGCATGCAGCTGGGGCAAATTACGAACAGAGAGACCAAAAAATCCAACTGCCACTTCAGAGGTATTCAGAGCAAAAAAGCAGGGCCCCATGCGTGAAGCCTGTGCATGGCGCCACCAACGGGGCGGGCAGGCCGCCTTCATCACTTCTCTGTCCCTACCTACTGACCTGCCCCTACTGCTTTTGTTCAGTCGCTAAGCCCTGTCCAACTCTGTGCCCTCGTGGGCCTCAGCATGCCAGACTCCTCTGGCCTCCACTATCTCCCAGAGTTTGTGCCAATTCACGTCCACTGCATCAGTGTTGCTATCTAATCATCTCATCCTCTGCTGCACGCTTCTCCTTTTACCTTCAATCTTTTCCAGGATCAGGCTCTTTTCCAATGAGTTGGATCTTCCCATCAAGTGGCTTCAGCTTCATCATTAGTCCTGCCAATGAATGCTCAAGGTTGATTTCTTTTAGGATTCACTGGTTCGATCCCCTTTGCAGTCCAAAGGACTCCCAAAGAGTCTTCTCCAGCACCACCATTCAAAAGCATCAATTTTTTGGCGCTCAGCCCTCTTCATGGTCCAACTCTCATATCCGTACATGATGACGGGAAGAACCACAGCTTTGGTCGGCAAAGCGATGTCTCTGCTTTTTAGTAAGCTGTCTAGGTTTGTCATCGCTTTCCTTCCAAGGAGCAAGCATCTTTGAATTTCATGGCTACAGTCACCATCCCCAGTGATTTTGGAGGCCAGGAAAATAAAGTCTGTTACTGTTTCCACTTTTTCCCCTTCTATTTTGCCAGGAAGTGATGGGACTAGATGCTATGATCTTAGTTTTTTGAATGCTGAGTTCAAGCCAGACTTTTCACTCTCCTTTTTCACCCTCGTCAAGAGGCTCTTCTTCACTTTCTGCCATTAGGGTGGTACCATGTGCATATCTGAAAAGTGAAAAGTGTCAGCTGCTTCAATCATGTTTGACTCTTTGCAACCCATGGACTGTAGCTTGCCAGGCTCCTCTGTCCATGGGATTTCCCAGGTAAGAATACTGGAGTGAGTTGGGATTGAACCTGGGTCTCCTGCATTGCAGGCAAACTTGTTACCATCTGAGCAACTGAGCTTGTTGATATATCTCCCAGCCATCTTGATTCCATCTTGTGATTCATCCAGTCCGACATTTCACATGATGTGCTCTGCACAGACATTAAATAAGCAGAGTAACAATATACAGTCTTGTCATACTCCTTTCCCAATTGTGAACCAGTCAGCTGTTCCATGTCTGCTGGAAACTGTTGCTTCTTAACCTGCATACAGGTTTCCCAGGGGACATGTAAGCTGGTCTGGTACTCCTGTCTCTTTAGGGATTTTCCACAGTTTGCTGTGATCCAACAGCCAAAGTCTTTAGGGTAATCAACGAAGCAGAAGTAGACGTTTTTCTGGAATTCCCTTGCTTTCTGCATGATCCAACGAATGTTGGCAATTTGATATCTGGTTCCTCTGCCTTTTCTAAATCTACCTTGAACATCTGGAAGTTCTTGATTCACACATTGCTGAAGCCTAGCTTGCAAGGATTTTGACCATTACTTTGCTAGCAGGTGAGATGAGTACAGTTGTGCTGAACATTCTTTGGCATTGCCTTTCTTTGAGACTGGAATGGAAACTGACCTTTTCCAGTCCTGTGGCCACTGCTGAGTTTTCCAAATTTGCTGGCATATTGAGTGTATCACTTTCACAGCATCATCTTTTAGGATTGGAAATGGCTCGGCTGGAATTCCATCACCTCCACTAGCTCTGTTGGTAGTGATGCCTCCTAAGGCCCCCTTGACCTCACACTCCAGGCTGTCTGGCTCTAGGTGAGTGGCCATCCATCGCGGGTGTCTCAGCTCATGAAGGTCTTTCTTGTACAGCTCTTCCGTGCATTCTTGCCACCTCGTCTTAGCATCGTCTGCTTCTGTTAGATCTTTACTCTTCTGTCCTTTATTGTGCCCATCCTTGCATGAAGC
This sequence comes from Ovis canadensis, assembly GCF_042477335.2. NCBI lineage: Eukaryota > Metazoa > Chordata > Mammalia > Artiodactyla > Bovidae > Ovis > Ovis canadensis. The sequence goes on from NC_091245.1 coordinate 276,495,268, forward strand.
GTTCCCTTGATAGCTCCAATTTTCTTGAAAACATCTCTACTCTTTCCCATTTTGTTTTCTTCTATTTTTTAGCATTGTTCATTGACAGTCTTATCTCTCCTTGCTATTCTCTGGAACTCTGCATTCAGTTGGGTATAATCTTTCCCTCTCTTCCTTGCCTTTCACTTCCCTTCTTTCCTCAGCCATTTGTACGGCCTCCTCAGAGAACCACACTACCTTCGTGCATTTCTTTTTCTTGTGGATGATTTTGGTCACTGCTTCCTGTACAATATTACAAGCTTCCATCCATAGTTCTTCAGGTTCTGTGTCTACCAAATCTAATCCCTTGAATCTATATGCCACTTCCACTGTATAATCAATCACAAGGGATTTGATTTAGGTCATACCTGAATGGCCTAGTGGTTTTTCCCTACTTTATTCAATTTAATTCTGAATTTTGCAATAAGGAGCTCATGATCTGAGCCAGTCAGCTGCAGGTCTTGTTTCTACTGACGGTATAGAGCTTTTCCATCTTCGGCTGCAAAGAATACAATCAATCTGATTTTGCTATTGACCATCTGCTGATGTCCATGTGTAGAGTTACCTCTTGTGTTGTTGGAAGAGCGTGTTTGCTATGATCAGTGTGTTCTCTTGACAAAACTCTGTTAGCCTTTGCTTTGCTTCATTTTTTACTCCAAGGCCAAACTTGCCTGTTATTCTAGGTATGTCTTGACTTCCTACTTTTGCATTCCAGTCCCCTATGATGGGGCTTCCCAGGTGGGGCTAGTGGTAAACCTGACTGCCAATGCAGGAGACGTAAGAGACGAGGCTTCTATCCCTGGGTGGGGAAGATCCCCTGGAGGGCAAGGCAGCCCACTCCAGAGTTGGACACAACTGAAGCGACTTAGCACAAACACCCCTATGATGAAAAGGACATCTTTTCTGGTGTTAGCTCAGAAGGTCTTGTAGGTCATGTCTGGCTCTTTGCAGCCCTATGGACTGTAGCCCGCCAGGCTCTTCTGTCCATGGGCCTTCCCCAGACAAAAATACTGAAGGTGATTGCCATTTCCTTCTCTAGGAGATCTTCACAACCCAGGGACTGAACTCACGTCTCCTTGTCTCCTGCAGTGGCAGGTGGACTATCTACCACTGCACCACCTGGGGAGCCCGAGGGCAGCCTCGCTCTGCCCAAACTCTTAACCAGTAACATCTTCAGAACTGCACTGTGGCAGGCAGGTAATCACTGCAGCCTTGCTTGCATTAGCAAAAGAACAACCTAGATATCAACAGGGAACTGGGTATATGTAATAAGAAAATTGGGCTTCCCTGGTGGCCCAGACAGTAAAGAATCCACCTGCAGTGCTGGAGACCTGAGTTTGATCGCTGAGTTGGGAAGATCCCTGGGAGAAGGCAATCATTACCCACTCCAGTATTCTGGACAGGAGAATCCCACAGACAGAGGAGCTTGGCAGGCTACAGTCCATAGAGCCGCAAATTGAAAATACTAAGCAGCCATGAGTATTAATAATAACAACAGAACTCTTTAAGTATTGATAGGGAACAAACTCAAGACCCTGGAGGCGGAGAGAGGAGACAGGATGCACCACAGTGTGTGATACACTATCTACCATGGAAAAGGCAGTAGTCACAGGTGTTTGTCTATACAATAAAGTCTCTAGGAATAAACAGGAAAGTAATATTGGCTGGCTATAGTAAGAGGAACTAGACAACTTGGGGTGAGTAGATTGAACAAGAAAATATTTTTCCATTCAGTTCAGTTCAGTCACTCAGTCGTGTCTGATTCTTTGCAACCCCATGAATCGCAGCACGCCAGGCCTCCCTGTCCATCACCAACTCCCAGAGTTCACTCAAACTCACGTTTATCAAGTCAGTGATGCCATCCAGCCATCTCATCCTCTGTTGTCCCCTTCTCCTCCTGCCCTCAATCCCTCCCAGCATCAGAGTCTTTTCCAATGAGTCAACTCTTTGCATGAGGTGGCCAAAGTACTGGAGTTTCAGCTTTAGCATCATTCCTTCCAAAGAACACCCAGGGCTGATCTCCTTTAGAATGGACTGGCTGGATCTCCTTGCAGTCCAAGGGACTCTCAAGAGTCTTCTCTAACACCACACTTCAAAAGCATCAATTCTTCGGTGCTCAGCTTTCTTCACAGTCCAACTCTCACATCCATACATGACCACTGGAAAAACCATAGCCTTGACTAGACGGACCTTAGTCGGCAAAGTAATGTCTCTGCTTTTGAATATAATATCTAGGTTGGTCATAACTTTCCTTCCAAGGAGTAAGCGTCTTTTCATTTCATGGCTGCAGTCACCATCTGCAGTGATTTTGGAGCCCAAAATATAAGGTCTGACACTGTTTCCACTGTTTCCCCATCTATTTCCCATGAAGTGATGGGACCAGATGCCATGATCTTCATTTTCTGAATGTTGAGCTTTAAGCCAACTTTTTCACTCTCTTCTTTCACTTTCATCAAGAGCCTTTTTAGTTCTTCACTTTCTGCCATAAGGGTGGTGTCATCTGCATATCTGAGGTTATTGATATTTCTCCCAGCAATCTTGATTCCAGCTTGCGCTTCTTCCAGCCCAGCGTTTCTCATGATGTACTCTGCATAGAAGTTAAATAAGCAGGGTGACAATATACAGCCTTGACATATTCCTTCTATTTGGAACCAGTCTGTTATTCCATATCCAGTTACATTATATTCTTTCTATTCCTTTAAAATGATGAACCATACAACTGCCTGATAAAATTAAATTTTAAAAGCTTCACAGATGAATCAGATGCATACCAATGGTAAGAATTATTTAGAACAATATTTTGTTCAATACTGGAAATGCAATCTATCCTCTGAAGAGTAATTCAGATTACTTAAGTATCTAAAGGGCAGAAGGATAAATCACCTTGATGTTATATGATGCAACCATTAAAAATCATAATTAGGAAGATTACATAGCAACTAGGTGAAGTGTTACACTAAAATGAGAGGGAGCTGAGTGTCAACCCAAAGTAAATATAAAAGTCTCATAATTAATGTGTTCTTGACAAAACATTTTCATGAAATAAACAGAGCTGCCATGATATATATAGCATGTAGTGCAATGTATTTATTTAAATGAAAAGGTTATAAAGCTGCATATTCCCTCTGTTTAAAATTATGCATCACTCACTCATTGCAACAGTTACTGAGCTATTACTATGTGCTAAGCACTGGTAACAAAGAGCACAGTATTGTTCTGAAGGAGTCACAGTTTAGTAAAGGAGACAAGCACACACACCCAATGTACTGATGACAGAAAGATACACACGGAAAACCAAGAAAGCCCAGGCCTAAAAGGGGACAGGAAATGCATAAGTACTAAATTAATGAAATACATTACACAGTCATACCGAGAGTGCGACTCATCCAATCTTGAGAGGCAGGAGAACCGAGCGTGTGTGCATGCACGTGTCAGGTATCACTTCTGCCAGAATGACTCGGACTTTAAACAAGATGACCAAATACAGGTAAAAAGTCATTTATAATAAAGAGGGCAGGGTGGAAAAATAGAAAGCAACATACTACAGAAATATAAATTAATATATCTTCTGTGGAGAGCAACTGACAATACCTAGCAAAATTATATATGTACATCCCACTGGAAAAAACTTCCAAACTATATCAGCTGGGAGAAAAATGTACACAACAGTCTAGTAGCCCACCTTATGCATTAAAAGGAGAAGGAAAATAAGAACAGATATGCATTGACGTGGCTTGTCTACTGTAAAATCTGCATCACTGATACCCACTTCTATAGTTTCCTCTGCCTCACAGGCGGAAGTCTGGAACTACATTTCCCAGAATCCCGTTCCCTCAAATGATTCAAAGATAGCATTTCTCTGCCAGTGAGGGAGATCAGAGGATTTTAAGAGGAGGAGGAGCCATTATTGTGTGATGGCAACTGTGAGTAAATGCATGGGCAGGCAACAGGCATGAGATCCGAAAGGGCCACTGCACAACAATCATCTGGTTTTTTCCAGACTCAATATTGTACAATGTCAATTTTCTAAATTAAACCCATAACTTCAATAGAATAATCATTAAAAATTGAGTTTCCACGGCAATTTTAAATTTATAATGTACACGGAAAAAAAGAGAAATCAAAGGGTAAGGAAGAATCCATTTTGAAGAAAAATGCGAACTTCTCAGCATATACAAAAACAAAATTCCAGATGGGTCAAAAAACTAAGTAGGTAAAGAAACTGAAAATTTTTAGAACACGATATTTTTAAGAGCTTGACTGCTTCTCACACAAGAAAGGAAAAAAACTGCAAAAGATTGGGAAGTCTGATTACACTACAATTTAAAATGTTCATAAATAAAGTGAAAAGACTTGTAACATACTGAGATGTATACAACAAAACCACCACCAACAAAAAACATAGCATGTATACACACACACACACACACACACTGTCTCAAAACTGCACTGTAAGGAGAAGAAAAACAAACAGGCAACTCACCCGAAAAGCTCCAATTGGTCAAAACACATGAAAATATATTCTATCTCAGTATAATCTGGGAAATACAAATTAAAACAAGACACTACTTCATGCCTATCAGATTGTAAACACTGAAATCAAATGAAAACAATTGCCAACAAGTTTGAGAGTAGAGGCAATACAGCTGGCACAGCCACTTTGGAGAAAAGTAAAATTACATCGTAAAAGTGAATGGCCCCGAGAGACGGCTTCCACATGTCAACCTCAGGAGACGTGCGCATGTACACAGAGACGCCAGGGTATCAACTGTGGCTCTATCTGTAATCGCTCAACACTAGAAACTACCTAAGCGCAGTGTGTTGGGGAATAAACTGCATTTACCTGTATAAGATATAGAGCAATTATAACAAAAGTCTCACCATGAATAAAGTTTAAAAACAATGTTGCAAAAGACATATCATTTCCAAGTTTAGAAAACACAAAAACGATGGTACATTGTTTACAGTGCTACTGACGGGTATATAAACACAGGGTAAGCGCAGAAACCTGGATGATGCGAGTCAACTTTCAAGGCTGGAAAGGACGGGAATGGGGCTCTAGTTGTATATGTAACTATTTTATTCCTTTTTAAGAGACAACACAAATACGGCAAAGTATTAATATCTGTTTATTCCTGGTAACAGGTGAGTAGGTTTCTACTGAATTTTGTTTTATCCTGTGTGTCTGAAAATCTCAATCTGATTTAAAAGTATTTTTGAAGATAGATCATTCTGCTTCGCTTCAGCACAGAAGACAAACTGCAATGGGCAAGCCTGGGGAGGGCAGACTGGGGCGAGGCTGCACTGACCCAGCAGGAGGCAGAGCAGCATCAAGATGCGCAGAAGCGGGCAGGAAGAGACCTGCTGCTTCCATCTCCGGCCGGGCTACAGAGCCCTCCACACACTCACGAGAGCCTTGGATGCCTGTCAGCTACTCCCTTTTAGGATCTCCTGTATTGATGAGACGTTTGTACATGTGATAATTTAAAAAACCAAAGGTCCTTCAATGTCAGCTTGATTTGGGGGCTGTCATAAAATTCAAGTTCAGTTATATCAGCTTCTAGACAGTGAACTTCGGCTGCCTTTCCACAGAACCACTTAGTAAAAAAATCAAAGCTTGAAGAGCCATAAACCCTACACTGCTATTATTAAATCTGATTCACAGTATTATCATCACATCTGTATTACTAGCACAATGTCAAAGACACATCCTTGTCAATCTGCACCAAAACCTGTCACTTTCACTATTTGGGTATCACATAAAAGATGGCAGCTTCTGAAGAAAATCTAAAATTCATCATCTGTAATCATCACCTCCAAATAATTCTACAGACATAGGCCTCAAGAGTCATTAACATCAGATCCCAACAGAATTATTGGCAAAGACACTGAAAATTCCAAAAAGACACATAAGAACACCTAGATAATGAGTCAGCCCCCACTTATGAATCAAGTACATATATGATGATTCAAAAGTACAGTTTGAAACTAACAGCATGCTTTGATCAACACTACTATTTCAGATAACCTCCTCAAAGTGTGTATGCACGTTCACACATTCACGAGAATGACACGGTGATCCAAACGGCCCAGCTCTAGTGAAGAAGAATGCAGGCCCAGAGGTCCCCCAGGTCACCACTCCTATCACAAACCACTGCAGCAGGACCCTAGGACCCTTATGAAAAGTATTGATAGCAGACAACTCCCTCAAAATATATGCTAAGCCCCGGAAACCACTGTGTGTTGTTTTTCTTGTTTAAATACTGAGGTAATGCACTTTTAGAACTGAACGCTAGTTCTTTCATGGCTGTCTGCTTATCAGCATGAACTGCTTAAGAGAGAGGGGACGGGACATGCACTCTTTCCCTTACACATGGCTGTTTCTCAGCTTATAGCGCCAAGGTCATATCACCCTTTGGGTGCTCCACACGTGTATTCTTATTTCTCTTGCAAAAAGGAAAAATAATTTGTTTCTGTTAACTCAGAAGTAGACCAAAATGCCCTTGTCTTTTGAGACTCATTTTTAAAGGCAGAGATGGAAGTGCTATAAGTTGGGCTGCCTGACGCAGCTCTATTCACTGTGACTGATGCACTTCTGGGCACTGGGACTACGATACAGTTCACTTGGCTATTACTACTGACCTATCATCATTTTTGTGTTTCTTATCCTTTTAGTCATTTATTGACTCACTTTCTTCTTTGGTTTCTCCTCTGAACCTTTGTCCTGCCTCTTTTATTAGATGAAGTCAGATGCAACTAACTCTGATCTTTGACACACATGAACTATTGCCCACTCTCTAGCAGTTACATGAAATGATGTTTAGAGTTAGACCTGCTACCTTGAATAAAGTCACTTAACTTCTCTGGGTCTGAACCTCCCTAACTTTAATAAGAATAATGCTGCTTACCTTAAAACTCATAAAAAGTACTCTGTGCCCTGCAGTGACTCAGTGAACGTAAGCCACGCACCCATTTTCCTCGTCCTCTCCTCGAACTACCCCCGGATCAGCTGTCCTGTCTCTCGTCTTTACAGACCCATTCAGAAGACAACGTGAAGTGAAAGTCACTCTGTTGTGTCCAGCTCTTTCCTACCCCACAGACTATACTGTACATGGAATTCTCTAGGCCAGAATACTGGAGTGGGTAGCCTTGCCCTTCTCCAGGGGACCTTCCCAACCCAGGGATCGAACCCAGGTCTCCCGCATTGCAGGCAGATTCTTCACCAGCTGAGCCTCAGGGAAGCCCTCATATAGGAGAGGAGGGGGAAAAAGTCTCTATCACATGAGGGCGCCTCAGACAGTAACTAAAAGGAGACAGAAAGGGGGCAGGAAGAAGGGGCCAGAGCTCCAAACACTACTCTGCCTCATCCTAAGATACTGGTACACAACCATAGGCCAATTCGGTACAATGGATCCAACGGTTTTTAAAAAATGCATTCTGAAAAGTCACCAGAGTTGACGTCCCATCTTTCCTCAGTACAAACACATACATACAAAAACTGTGCCTTTCCCAGCCAGTGAGGCGACTGTCTTCTTTAGACATTCATTTCTTCCCTGTCAGGGGGTTTGCCCAGCCCATATCTCCTCTCTCAAAAATGACCGGTACCATTCAAAGCCCACCACTTCAAGCTTCTGCCAAAAGAAAGAGAATTAACGGAAATACTGGAGCAGGATGGGGGCAGCAGCCTCACATAGGAGAAGGGTAGAATAACGAAATCGCAGCAATGGTAGGCGTGCAGCTGAGTGCCAGGAGCCACCGAACCAGGCGCTTACAATCAGCGTCACTCCTGTCAAAGCAGGCTGCTTCCTTCAAGGAGTGGCAAACACAGACAGCTCTTACATTCTGCATCCGACCACATCCACACCCACAGAGGGATGAGTCTCCTTCCTGATTTCACCTTAAAACATCCAGGGAATTCTGACTGGCCCACGTAAAGCAAGGCAGGCAACAGACCAAGCAGTGAGGACTCTGGGAAGTCCCAACGGAACCATGTGGTAAGGGACCGAGATGGACAGACAGAACCCCAAAATAAGAGGGTGCTGTCCCCAGGAGGCAAAACACGGCAGGCAGGCAACACAGCTTGCTACTACAGTGAGAAAGCAGGAGCAGTTTCTGGACTCGAAAGAGACCTTGGTTAAAACCTGCTTATTTCAGGTAATCAGAATAAACCTCGGGTAAGCCATATACCATCTCTGAATTAATCTCTTCATGTATAAAATGAGATTAAAGTAAGATTTAGAAAAGAAAAATCATAAGTTACTAGCACAATTCTAGTACCTAATAGGCATAAGACAGAAATGTTTTATTAAATCACTAATTCATTACATCTCACTTTTTTCACCAGTGAAGCTAGAAATCATCACATAAATGTTTAAATACTTGATGGTTTCTGAAAGTTAACATGTAACAGGCCTTCTTCTGTCATTCAAAGTCACAGACTTTCACAGGAATCAACCCAATGCTTGATACTTCCAGGAAAGAGTATACTATACTACCTCTACACCGGCAGCTTGCTTTCACTGAGCTTACGTCACTTCCTGCAGCTTTCATCCACCAGCCACTAGTGTGACATACGGTGAAAGCCCACTCCTGCTTCCCGACGGCAGGCCTCCAAATATCTGAGGCAGCCATGATGCCTCCCATCCCCCTGCCCGGGTTAGTTTCCCAGCTACACATTCCTATTTGCCTCGGTCACCAACATCACACAATTTCAAGGGCACCTCCCACCTGAGACTGCACCTATAGCCACAAAGGTGGTAATCTCAGGCCTGGAGTAAGCCAGGGTCGAGGCCCCTGTGTCGTCTCTGTGCACCAACCAGACACTTCTTTGCGTCACACGTGCTGATGAAGCTAGCAAGCTGCCTCCCTCAGTCTTTATCATCAAGGATTAGTTTTGGGAACAAAGGACAGGATCTTCCACTCCTCTCTGTTCATTTTCCCTTTGTCAGATTCAGCGGATCACATCAGTCTATCAGGCTCAATCCTCTTGGGTCCTTTAATCTGTCATCCAAAGTCCTCACTATCTCAGAGTCAACGCTGATGTGCAGTAACATTTCTGGGTCTCCTCCTTCCAAATTATGGAAGGATTATGCTTTCCTATCCCACAAACACCCCAGCTAGGTGTGGTCACAGAACCTGCTTGATCAGTTTAACTGTGAGCTGAAATGATGGATGGAGCCTCTGAAGGCTGATGTGCCATCCATCATGTGCTGTCTCTTGTACCACAAGTAAAATCAATATTCTAGAAGGCAGAAACTCCAGAGGTTCCTCTGTGAGGACAACACAAAGCAGAGAACCCTGCCGACCTGAGAACAGACATGCAATGTAAGCAATAAATAAATCTCTACTCCTTGTCAGTCACTGAGATTTGAAAACTATTGCTACAGCAAAACCTAACCCATATCAGCTATCACACTACCCCTACTGTATCTGTGCCAGCTGCGAATGTGATGAGTGATCTGTATACCTCATGCAACTCACTGAAGACAGGAGGCTGCCCCCACAAAAAGAGAAGTTAGACTGTTTTAGTTTGTTCTTAATGAATTAAGGCTAATTCTTACTGTTAAGTACTTCACCTCCCCTGGAAACAAGTAATTCTTTTAATCTACTCTAGAATCTCACCTGAGGGCCACATCAAACTCTGTAATCTTGCTTCTTTCCCTTTCTAAAAAGTAGGCAAACTTTTTCTGTCTGAAATCATCAGGTGCCTCTCTCCTGAACCCTCCAGACCTGAAAACAAAAAAAGTTATTTAGAAAATTCATTTTCAAGTTCTTACAATCCAAAGATACAATTAATTTAAGTCAAGAACAAGTAGTTGCTATCTTTAATCATCTCTCTGGACTTCATTTCCCTCATTCGTTAACCTCTCGCAACTCTGCTTTAATGTAAAGACTGACCTTTTCTGAGCATGGCCAGTCAGAAGAATCGTTTCTGTGAGGTGTAATGTCTTCCCACATTCGGCTAGTCTCACTATCCTGTACCATTCATAAGCTCATTACTTAAAATGTATTCAACATTTACCAAATATCTACTATGTATTAGGCAACAGCTTGGTCTGGGACATAACTGTCTTCAAGGAATTTATAGTTAAAAATGTCAACTGAACATAACAAGAGTGGGTAAGAGCAACAACACAAGGAATCTTGAATGCCCTACTTAGGTAGTGTAATATAGTGCCTAGGAACATAAACTTTGAAAGCAGACAGTCCTGGTCTCAATTTCCTCACCTGTAAGACAGTGATAATTAAAGCAAAGAACTGTTTGAAGAATTAAATCAGACAACACAAGAAAGGGGCCTAGCTATATTTAATGCTAATGTTACCCTGAAGCGAAAGGCTAAGGAAAAAAAGAAAGAAATACCCATCTGAATGCAGAGTTCCAAAGAATAACAAGGAGATATAAGAAAGCCTTCCTCAGGGATCAATGCAAAGAAATAGAGGAAAACAATAGGATGGGAAAGTCTACAGATCTCTTCAAGAAAATTAGAGATACCAAGGGAACATCTCAAGCAAAGATGGGCACAATAAAGGACAGGAAAGGTATGGACCTAACAGAAGCAGAAGATATTAAGAAGAGGTGGCAAGAATACACAGAAGAACTGCACAAAGAAGATCTTATGACCCAGATAATCACAATGGTGTGATTCACTCACCTAGAGCTAGACATCCTGGAATGTGAAGTCAAGTGGGCCTTAAGAAGCATCACTACGAACAAAGCTAGTGGAGGTAATGGAATTCCAGTTGAGCTATTTCAAATCCTAAAAGATGATGCTGTGAAAGTGCTATACCCAATATGCCAGCATTTTGGGAAACTCAGCAGTGGCCACAGGACTGGAAAAGGTCAGTTTCCATTCCAATCCCAAAGAAAGGCAATGCCAAAGAATGCTCAAAATACCTACCGCACAACTGCATTCACCTTACACACTAGCAAAGTAATGCTCAAAATTCTCCAAGCCAGGTTTCAACAGTATGTGAACCAAGAACTTTCAGATGTTCAAATTGGATTTAGAAAAGGCAGAGGAACCAGAGATCAAATTGCCAACATCTGTTGGATCATTGAAAAAGCAAGAGAGTTCTAGAAAAACATCCACTTCTGCTTTATTGACTACGTCAAAGTCTTTAACTGTGTGGATTACAACAAACTGGAAAATTCTTCAAGAGATGGGAATGCCAGACCATCTGACCTGCCTCCTGAGAAATCTGCATGCAGGTCAAGAAATAGTTACAACGGGACGTGAAAAAACAGACTGGGTCCCAATCAGGAAAGGAGTCCGTCAAGGCTGTATATTGTCACCCTGCTTATTTAACTTATATGCAGAGTATATCATGAGAAATGCTGGGCTGGATGAAACACAAACCGGAATTAAGATTGCCGGGAGAAATATCAATAACCTCAGATATGCAGATGATACCACCCTTATGGCAAAAAGCAAACAGGAACTGAAGAGCTTCTTGATGAAAGTGAAAGAAAAGAGTGAAAAAGCTGACTTAAAACTCAACATTCAGAAAACTAAGATCATGGCATCCAGTCCCATCACTTCATGGCAAATACATGTGGAAACAATGGAAACAGTGAGAGACTTTATTTATGGGGGCTCCAAGATCACTGCAGATTTTGACTGCAGCCATGAAATTAAAAGACGCTTGCTCCTTGGAAGGAAGTTATGACCAATCTAGACAGCATATTAAAAAGCAGAGACATTACTTTGCCAACAAAGGTCCATCTAGTCAAGGCTATGGTTTTTCCAGTAGTCATGTATGGATGTGAGTGTTGGAAGCCGAAGAATTGATGCTTTTGAACTGTGGTGTTGGAGAAAACTCTTGAGATCCCTTGAACAGCAAGGAGATCCAACGAGCCCATCCTAAAGGAAATCAGTCCTGAATATTCATTGGAAGGACTGATGTTGAAGCTGAAACTCCAATATTTTGGCTACCTGATGCGAAGAGCTGACTCATTTGAAAAGACCCTGATGCTGGGAAAGACTGAAGGTGGGAGGAGAATGGGACGACAGACGATCAGATGGTTGGATGGGATCACTGACTCGATGGACATGAGTTTGGGTAAACTCCGGGAGTCGGTGATGGACGGGGAGGCCTGGCGAGCTGCAGTCCATGGGGTCACAAAAAGTCAGACACAACTGAGCAACTGAATTGAACTGAATGGTTAATAATTGAAAAAACTGACACACTGATATGACTAATCATAATCATATTTTAGAAGTATTATGCTTTGGACCCAGTAGCAAGAATAGACTGAAGAGCAGGTCTAAAGTCCAGGTGAGGTGTGTGAATCCATGCTGTCATGTCTGACTCTGCAACCCCATGGACTGCAGCCTGCCATGCTATGTCCATGGGATTTTAATCAGGTTAAAAGGCTGTTGCAGTAATCGACAGTGCAGTTAGAAAGAATGAGAGAAAAATCAGCAAAGATTTTTGGCTGATAATAACTATCATCAGCCAAGACTATCATTTAGTCTTGGCTCTGATAATAACTATATAATCTTGCACAAGGCTTCAGTTCTCTCATCATTAGATCTGACCTATATGATCAAAGTCTATTTCCAGAGTACTACCTGTTTTTACTTCCCTGTAAAAACTTCCCTGGTGGCTCAGCTGGTAAAGAATCTGCCTGCAATGTGGAGACCCAGGTTTGATCCCTGGGTCAGGAAGATCTCCTGGAAAAGGGCATGGCAACCCACTCCAGTATTCTTGCCTAGAGAATTCCGTGGACAGAGGAGCCTGGTGGCTACAGTCCATAGGGTCACAACGAGTCAGACACAACTAAGTGACTAACACTTTCACCTGTTTTTACAACTTTCACAGTTTATATATCTATAATGTCAGTTACAGGCATCTCTTATACAAATATCTGCAGCAAAACCCCCAAAACTCTAAAGCATAACTGAATGGTAACAACTGCCTTCAAAAGCAAGCAGAAAAACAAAAGCAGGCACAACGTCAAGAGCTAGAAGAAAAGTGGGTCTGTGATTAGACTTTCTCAGAAAGGGAGAAAAGAACACCACCAAAAACCCACCTACTAGAAATCTAGAAACTGCGAGTTAAATGTTCTGTGTAATGCAGACTGTCTCTATCACTTAAATTCCCCAATTCATGGAATACCATGAAAAACTTTTAAAATATGCTTTCCACAGTGAAGCTTCAGAAAAACAAATTTCTAAATCATCTAATACCATTTCTCCATCTATTAATATTAAAACTAATAGACAAGAAAAAGAAAAGACATCCAAACTGAAAAGGAAGAAGTAAAAATATCCTTATCCACAGACAACATAATCTTCTATGTAGAAAACTCTAAAAAGTCCACAAACAAAAAAGAATATTAGAACAAATGAACTCAAGGTTGCAGGATACAAAATCAACACACAAAAATCAGATGTGTGTGTGTTTTTTTTAATATACTAACAAGAAACAGAAAAGAAATTTAAGAAGACAATTCCATTTACAGTAGCATAAAGAATCAAATACCTGGGAATAAACTCAACCAAGGAGGCAAAAGACTTTTACACTGAAAACTATAAAACACTGCTGAAAGAAATGAAAAAAAAGACAAATGGAAAGATGTGGAAGACTTAATAATATTAAAACATTCATACTACATAGGGTATTCTATAGATTCAATATAACCCCTATCAAAATTCCAATAGTTTTTTACAGATTAAAAATTCATCCTAAAATTCATATGGAATCTTAAGGAATTCTGAATAACCAAAATAATCTTTGGGGAAAAAAAAACTTGGGAGATTTCACATTTCTTGATTTCAAACTACAAAGCTACAGAAATCAAAACTGTGTGGAACTGGCATAAAGACAGACATATAGACCAGTGCAAAAGAACAAAGCCCAGAAATAAAGCCTTGCATACATATGGTTCACAGACTTCAACAAGGGTGCCAATATCATTCAATGGGAGAAAGGACAGTCTTTTCAACAAATGGTGTTGGAAAAACTAGATATCCCTGTACAAAAAATGAAGTTGGACCCTTACCATATACCATACACAAAAATCAGCTCAAAATGGATTAAAGACCTAAATGCAAGAGCTGAAATTTATAAAACTCTCAGAAGAAAATGGGGAAATCTTCATGGCACTGAATTGGGCAAGGATTTCTTGGATATGACCAAATCACCAGCAACGACAACAACAACAAAAAGACAAAGTGAACTTTATCAAAATTAAAAGCTTTTGTGCATGAAAGTGCTTTCACTCTTGAGTGTACAGTCACTCAGCCATGTCCGACTCTTTGTGACTTCATGGACCATACAGTCCACCAGGCTCCTCTGTCCATGGAATCTTTCAGGCAAGACTACCGGAGTGGGTTGCCATTTCCTTCTCCAGGAGACCTTCCCAACCCAGGGATCGAACCTGGGTCTCCCTCATGGCAGGCAGAGGCTTTACCATCTGAGCCACCAAAAGGATGCAATGAAAAGGCAACCTACAGAATGGGAGAAAGTACTTCCAAATCACGTTTCTGATGAGGGATTAATATCCAGAATATATAAAGGACTACAAAACAGTAACAAATGAAAACAACCCAATTAAAAGATGAATATTTCTCCAAAGATATACAAATGGTAATACACACATGAAAAGATACTCAATATCACTAATCACTGGGAAAATACAAATCAAAACCACAGAATACCACTTAACAAATATCACAACGGCTATTATAAAGAAAACAGAAAAGAACAAATGTAGGTGCGGTACAGAGAAATTAAAACTCTTAAGCACTGCTGGTGAGAATGTAAAATAGTACAGCCAATGGTACAACACAATTACAATATGCCAATTCCTCAAAAAATTAAACACAGAATTACCATATGATCCAACAATCTCACTTCTGGTGATACATCCAGAAGACTGAATGTAGTGACTCAAACAGGTATGTATACACCAACGTCCATAACATCATTACTCACAAGAGCCTAAAGGACACTTAGAAAGCAATCCAACTGTCCATGGATGGATTAACAAAATTTTTTTAATGGGGCAGATACATACAGTGGAATGTTAGTCAACTTTAAAAAAGATATTTTGACATATGCTTCAACATGGATGACCCTTGAAGGCGTTATGCCAAATGAAATAACTCAATCACAAAAGGATAAATATTGTATGATACACTTAAACAAAGCAGAATGGTGTTTGTCAGAGGTTGGAGGGTGAAGGGTACAGGAAGTTAATGTTTAATGGATACAGAGTTTCAGTGTGAAGATAAAAAAAATTATGGAGATGGTTGGTGGTGATGGTTGCACAACAATGTGAATGTATTTAATGTCACTTAATTGCATATCTTAAGATGATTAAAGTGATAAACGTTATGTATGTTCATTTCACAACAATGAAAAACAAATAGAAAAATAATTTTTTGCTTTCATATAAATGAAAAATTTATGTTTTTGTTTAATTTTAGAATGAGAATTTTTTTAACATCAGAGGTAAAATAATATTCTGATGAATCCTATCACACACACAAGAAACATTTATTATGACCAATACTCCTAAATATCCCCTGTCATTGTTCAGATAACAGAGGGATACGTTCAAATCATTTGATCTAAATAAAAAGGAAAATAGGGACTTCCTTAGCAGTCCAGTTATTAGAACTCTGCATTTCCACTGCGGAGTACATGGGTTTGATCCCTGATCAGGGAACTAAGATCCCACAAGTCACGTTGTACAAAGAAAAAAAAAAGGAAAACAGAAAATAATGAGAAAAAAATTAATATGAAATTTAAAAAGATAACTGTATCTACTTAAATATTTCAAAAAAAAGTTGGTGATCAGGAAAAAAATCTTTTCAAGGCAAGTTTTTAAAGACAGAAGTTCCTCACATTAAACTAGTGAAAAACATCCAAGGATACAAGTATCAATGCTAAATATTATTTGTATTCGAACTTGAGAAAGGCAAATTGTGGTCTTTTTTAATAATCCAGTTCCTAACCCCCACTATGAAATGACTGTGGGTTACTTTAAAAGGTTACAAGGGTCCTAGGGATTAAAATGGTACCCATAAAAACTACATTTACAAAATCTGCTTACCCAAGATATAATATCTAGGGGGAAAAATCAATGCCTTTAAGTTTTTAAGTCAACTCTTGACAGGTTTTCCTCCCTGATTTCTTCTGGCTCTTCCACAGCTTTGCACAGCGCACAACACTTACTTATTGACCCACAGACACTGTGTTTAGGTCACACACCAACCTTTACAAAGGCTTGATCAAGCAAGACCAGAGCTCCAATCATGGTAATGCTAATGAATCTTATACAGATAAGAAAACACCTGCGGAAAGTCTCTTTACCTCTAAATCACTTTCACTATGGTTCTCCTGAATGCTGCCTTAAACATAGTAACGCATAACAATTCATTCAAACCTAGAGTTTATTTTCACTGCTTAAGGAAATAGGAAGCCTATCCTTTCTCTATGATTAGATAAAGCTCTAACCAATCACTTAAATGCACTACCATACTTTCAGTTCAGTTCAGTTCACTTGCTCAGTCGTGTCCGACTCCTTGCGACCCCATGAATCGCAGCACGCCAGGCCTCCCTGTCCATCACCAACTCCCGGAGTTCACTCAAACTCCAGTCCATTGAGTCCGTGATGCCATCCAGCCATCTCATCCTCTGTTGTCCCCTTCTCCTCCTGCCCTCAATCCCTCCCAGCATCAGAGTCTTTTCCAATGAGTCAACTCTTCGCATGAGGTGGCCAAAGTACTGGAGTTTCAGCTTTAGCATCATTCCTTCCAAAGAAATCCCAGGGCTGATCTCCTTCAGAATGGACTGGTTGGATCTCCTCGCAGTCCAAGGGACTCTCAACAGTCTTCTCCAACACCACAGTTCAAAAGCATCAATTCTTCGGCGCTCAGCCTTCTTCACAGTCCAACTCTCACATCCATACATGACCACAGGAAAAACCATAGCCTTGACTAGACGGACCTCAGTCGGCAAAGTAACGTCTCTGCTTTTGAATATAATATCTAGGTTGGTCATAACTTTTCTTCCAAGGAGTAAGTGTCTTAATTTCATGGCTGCAATCACCATCTGCGGTGATTTTGGAGCCCAAAAAAATGAAGTCTGACACTGTTTCCATTGTTTCCCCATCTATTTCCCATGAAGTGATGGGACCAGATGCCATGAGCTTCATTTTCTGAATGTTGAGCTTTAAGCCAACTTTTTCACTCTCCTCTTTCACTTTCATCAAGAGGCTTTTTAGTTTCTCTTTACTTTCTGCCATAGGGTGGTGTCATCTGCATATCTGAGGTTATTGATATTTCTCCCGCCAATCTTGATTCCAGCTTGTGTTTCTTACAGTCCAGCATTTCTCATGATGTACTCTGCATAGAAGTTAAATAAGCAGGGTGACAATATACAGCCTTGACGTACTCCTTTTCCTATGTGGAACCAGTCTGTTGTTCCATGTCCAGTTCTAACTGTTGCTTCCTGACTTGCATACAGATTTCTCAAGAGGCAGGTCAGGTGGTCTGGTATTCCCATCTCTTTCAGAATTTTCCACAGTTTCTTGTGATCCACACAGTCAAAGGCTTTGGCATAGTCAATAAAGCAGAAATAGATGTTTTTCTGGAACTCTCTTGCTTTTTCCATGATCCAGTGGATGTTGGAATGACCTAAATCAGGTATGACCTAAATCAAATCCCTTATGATTATACAGTAGAAGTGAGAAATAGATTTAAGGGCCTAGATCTGATAGATAGAGTGCCTGATGAACTATGGAATGAGGTTCATGACATTGTACAGGAGACAGGGATCAAGACCATCCCCATGGAAAAGAAATGCAAAAAAGCAAAATGGCTGTCTGGGGAAGCCTTACAAATAGCTGTGAAAAGAAGAGAAGCGAAAAGCAAAGGAGAAAAGGAAAGATATAAGCATCTGAATGCAGAGTTCCGAAGAATAACAAGGAGAGATAAGAAAGCTTTCTTCAGCGATCAATGCAAAGAAATAGAGGAAAACAACAGAATGGGAAAGACTAGAGATCTCTTCAAGAAAATTAGAGACACCAAGGGAACATTTCATGCAATGATGGGCTCGATAAAGGACAGAAATGGTCTGGACCTAACAGAAGCAGAAGATATTAAGAAGAGGTGGCAAGAATACACAGAAGAACTGTACAAAAAAGATCTTCACGACCCAGATAATCTTGATGATGTGATCACTAAACTAGAGCCAGACATCTTGGAATGTAAAGTCAAGTGGGCCTTAGAAAGCATCACTACGAACAAAGCTAGTGGAGGTGATGGAATTCCAGTTGAGCTGTTTCAAATCCTGAAAGATGATGCTGTGAAAGTGCTGCACTCAATATGCCAGCAAATTTGGAAAACTCAGCAGTGGCCACAGGACTGGAAAAGGTCAGTTTTCATTTCAATTCCAAAGAAAGGCAATGCCAAAGAATGCTCAAACTACCATACTCTATGATTAGATAAAGCTCTAATCAATAATTTAAATGCTCTACCATACTTCTTTTCTTATGGGTATGCAGTCTCTTACAATGAAGGTGTTTGCTAAACCTATTCATAATTTTTCTCTAAGATTCTCATAACATTTTTTCCTCAATCATTTGTTGTAAATTTACAAATATTGCAACAAATTATAAAATTGTAACAAACTGTTGTAAATTTACAAATATTGTAACAAATTATAAAATTTTAACAAATATTACTACAAAATAATTTACCATTTCCTGTGATTCTTTTTGTCATTCTTCCAGATATAATTCTCTACTTACCTAATCTACAAATAATGCTTTTGTAGTCCTATGAAAGTAAAAAATTTAATCTTCAAAAATTTCGCTATATATTTTATACATTAAAAACACACTCAAATCAAGATAAAAAGCCAAAACTTTACATCAAAGCTCAAGGAATTTAAATCTTCTTGTCTATGTAAGCCTAACCCAACCAGAGACAGAAATACAGGTCTAACAGGATCTGAGGGACCAATATCAGGATATCATCTGTTCAGAAAAATTTTGGTCTCAAGACCCCTTCACACCTTAAATTACTGAAGACTCCAAAGAGTTTTATGTATTGGGAGAGGTTATTTATAATGATATCTAATTATTCAAAATGAAAAGCTGTTTATGTAATTTCAAAATTTTAAGCTTCACGGCTTCTTCACCAGCAGATTTCCTCTCAAAAAGCCACTTTCTCTGCTCACCTATAAAAAGTAACTCCTCATCTGTTAAAGTTTTGCCGTTAGAGTGCAGCAATGCTGTCCCGTGTTCAGGCTCCACTTCTAATTCCAGTTCTCTTGCTGTTTCCACTTCTGCAGTTGTTTCCTCCACTGAAGCCTTGAACCCCCTCGAAGTCTCCATGAGGGCTGGAATTGACTTCTTCCAAACTACTATTTATGTTAATATTTTGACCTCTTTCCATGAATCATGAATATTCTTAATGTCATCTAGAATAGTGAATCCTTTCCAGAAGATTTTCAATTTACTTTGCCCAGAGGCATCAGAGGAATCCTTATCTATGCCAGCTATAGCTTTACAAAATGTATTTCTTGAAAAATAAAACTTGAGGTTTTCCCTGGCAGCTCGGTGATAAAGAATCCACTTGCCAATGCAGGAGATACAGGTTCGATCCCTGATCCGGGAAGATCCTACATGCCACGGAGCAACTAAGCCTGTGCCCCACGACTGCTGACCCCGTGTGCTAAAGCCGGGGAGCCACAACTGCTGACACCCACGTGCCGAGAGCCCGAGCCCCACAAGGAAAGTCACCACAACAAGGAGCCTGTGCCGCAGACAGACAGCAGCCCCCGCTCACCGCAACCAGGGAAAAGCCCGCAGAGCAATGAAGACCCAGCGCAGCAAAAAAATAAACACACAACCTGAAGTCAAAATTACTCCTTGAACTATAGAATGGAAGCTGTGTTAACAAGTATGGAAACAACCATACGTGAATCTGTGTGTATACTGCCCTCAGCTCTTGGATGACCAGGTGCACTGTTACTGAGCAGTCATCTTGAAAGGAATCTTTTCTTCTGAGTAAAAGGTCTCAACAGCAGGCTTAAAATATTCAGTAAGCCATGTTTTAAAATTCAGCCTTTGCTGCTCCATTTATGGAGGACAGGCAGCATAGACGTAGTGTAAGTCTTAAGGTCCCAGGATTTTCAGGATCAGAGCGCTGGTTTCAACTTAGTCACCAGCTGCATTGGCCTGGAGCAACAGTCAGCCTGTCCTTTGAAGCTCTGAAGCCAGGCACCGACTTTCCATTTCCAGTTACGAAAGTCCAAGATGGCATCTTCTTCCAAAAGAATGCTGCTCATCTACATCAAAAATCTACTGTTCAGTGTAGCCACTTTCACGGTCTCAGCTAAATCTTCTGGGTCATTCGCTGCAGCTTCCGTATGGGCACTCACGGCCTCATCTCGCAGGTTGGGTTTAGAGACGGCTTCTCGCCTTGCACCTCATGAACTCTGCGAGCTTCGAACTTTTCTTCTGCAGCTTCCTCACCTCTCTCAGCCGTGACCGAACTGGAGAGAATTAGGGTCTTGCTCTTGATTAGGCTCTGGTTTAAGGGAATGTGGTGGCTAGTAGGATCTATCCAGATAACTGAAACAGTCTCTGTATCAAGACGAACAAACTACTAAAAATAAATAGGCTACAAGGATACACTGTACAACAGAGACTATAACCAATACTTTATAACAACTATGAGCTGTGCCTGGAGTAGAACCCTGAAAAACTGAATCACTACTGAAGCCCATGTGCCCGAGAACCTGTACACCTGAAACTTACATAATATTATCAGCTACACCACAATTAAAACAACGTTTTTCTCCATATCAGCAATAAGGCTGTTTCACTTTCTTATCTTTTGTGTGTTCACTGGAGCAGTACTTTTAATTTCCTTTAAGAACTTCTCCTTTGCATTCGTTCATAACTTGGCTAATTGTTTGGTTCAAAGGGTTTAGTTTTTGGCCTGTGTGGGCCGTTAACATGGCTTCCTCACTAGGCTTCATCATTTCTAACTTCTGACTTAAAGTGAGAGATGCGTAACTCTTCATTTCAACAGGTACTTAAGAGACCATGAGTAGGGCTATTTATGAACTGGCCTAATTTCGACAGTGCTGTGCCTCAGGGAATAAGGGGGCCCAAGGAAAGAGAGAGCTGTTGGAACACACGTTTATGGATTAGGATTAAGTCTGCCACCTGACATGCAGCATAGTTCATAGTGCCCAAAAACAACTATAATAATAACATCAAAGACCACTGATGACAGATCACCAACACACACACACACACACATATGCTCCATGGATTCATAATTGCCAAACTCGTAGTAACTACTAATGCTTTCTCCAAGTGATTTGTTTAAAGCAGAGTTTCTCAACTTCTGCAGTAATGACACTGTAGACCAGGTGATTCTTTGCAGAGGGTAGATGTCCTGTTCATTGTAGAACGTTTCAGCTTCACTCCTGGACTCTATCCAACAGATGCCAGTAGCATCCTTCCCCTTCCTCAGTTATGACAGTCAAAAATGTCATTGAAGAGATACCACCTCACACCAGTCAGAACGGCCATCATCAAAAGAACAATAAATGCTAGAGAAGGTGTGGAGAAAAGGGAACCCTCTTGAACTGCTGGTGGGAATGAACATTGATACAGCCACTATGGAGGACCATATGGAGAGTCCTTAAAACACTAGGAATAAAACCACCATACGACTCAGCAATCCCACTACTAAGCATATACCCTGAGGAAACCAGAATTGAAAAAAGATACACGTACCCCAATGTTTACCGCAGCACTATTTACAATAGCTACAACACGGAAGCAACCTAGATGTCCATCAACAGGTGAATGGATAAAGAAGCTGTGGTACATATATGCAATGGAATATTACTCAGCCATTAAAAGGAATGTGTTTGAGTCAGTTCTAATGAGGTGGATGAACCTAGAGCCTATTATACAGAATGAAGTCAGTCAGAAAGAGAAAGATAATATATTCTATACTGACACATACATATATGGAATCTAGAAAGATGGCACTGATGGATTCATTTTCTGGGCGGCAGTGGAGAAGCAGACGTAGAGAACAGACCTATGGACACAGGGGGAGGGGGGAGGGGGGAGATGTCTGGAGAGAGTAACAGGGAAACTTCCATTACCGTATGTAAATAGATAGCCAACGGGAATTTGACTCAGCGAACTCAAACAGGGGCTCCGTGACCATCTAGAAGAGTGGGATGGGAGGGAGACAGGAGGGAGGTTCAAAAGGGAGAGGACATGGGTGTACCTGTGGCTGATTCTTGTTGATGTTTGACAGAAAACCACAAAACTCGGTAAAGCAATTATCTTTCAGTTAAAAAAATAAAGTGGCAACAAACAAACAAAAACGTCATTGGAGAAGTCCCATCACCCACCAGTGAGAATCGCTATTTTGGAGAAACATCATCTAGGAAGCCTGACTTCGCCTTTTGTTGTTATTGTTGCTTAAGAAAGAGGACGGGGCAATAAATTCTATTCCAGCTCTTTCTTCTCACCACTCCTAAATTATCTGATGGTGGAAAGCAACTGTCCATTGTGAGTACACACACACGTGTGTGTGTATCTTCTGTGTCGTAAGCACATTACTGCATAAGGAAATGACAGGTCAGCGTTTCTCAACCTTGGGAGTGCATATCAAAGTAACCTTTAAAAATATATATATATACACACAGACACACACACACACACCAGGGTCCTGTCTCAGACACACCTTTACTCATACTCATCCAGCAAATATTTGAATGTCCACTCTATGCAAAATATCACTGCAGGTGATGGGGATACAGCAGTAATAACAGACATGGTCCTGGCCCTCTTAGAAATCACATTCCAATAGAGAGAGAGAGACCATAAATACAGAGTCAGATAAAGAGTATTATTTCAGATAGAACTATGGAGACATAAAAGTTTAATAGGACCATTTTCTGCATTCTCACCAATAATATTCAGTAGATAGTATCAAAGTACTGAATGAATTTCTTGTTAAGAGTTTGGTACAGGGCAAAACCGTGGCCTTTACTCTCTGGGAAATTATAAGCTCCAGACTAAATAGTTACATTCTCTCACAGTTCCAATTCTAACTTCCATGAGTTCAATGAAAACACTACATTAAACCCTTGAAAATGGTAAAGTTTAATGATTTTATGAATGGGGGAGGGGGGAGTTCCTGCACTTCTGAGGGCAACTGTAGGCTGTAAGAGAGAGTAGTCTGGGAACAAGGCTGTCTCCTGAAGAAGTTATTCAAAGGAAAATAACATCCGCTGACAAGCTGACAGTCAAGGATTGTTCACAACAAATCTGGCAAGACTGAGGAAGAGGACTTTTTTCTCTTTCATTTTATACTTCTGTGAAAAACTGGTACCAAAAACCTTAAATAGTAAGTTTTCGGCTCTTCAACTTTTCCTAAGAAGCAAAACAAGTCACACACACCCCTGCCCCACCCGCCAAAACAAAAAAAACAATAAAAAGACTCTTCCATATCTTTTCTATGGTTAAAAAACCGTTGTGAGTGTGGAGAAAAGGGAGCCCTCCTACACTGTTGATGAAAATGTAAATTGGTACAGCCACTATGGAGAACATTATGGAAGGTCCTTAAAAGACTAATAAAATGAGTGCTGCCATACGATCCAGCAACCCCTCTCCTGGGCATGTATCTGGAGGAAACTAGAACTCAGAAAGATACATGCACCCCTAAGTTCACAGCAGCACTAAAATAGCCAAGACATGGAAGCAGCTCAAACGTTCATCAACAGATGAACAGATAGAGATGTGAAATATTACTCAGCCATAAAAATGAATGAGATAATGCCATCTACAGCAGCCTGGATGGATCCAGATATCACCGTGCTAAGCAAAGTAACTCAGGAAAACCACCACCATATGACGCTACGCACACGCACACGCAGGATCTAAAATGCGACACAAACGAGCTTGTCCATGCAACAGAAGGGCCTCCCAGGCGGCTTGGTGGTAACAAATCTGCTTGCCAAGCAGGAAATGCGAGTTCTATGCCTGAGCTGGGAAGATCCCCTAGAGAAAGAAATGGCAGCCCACTCCAACACTCTTGCCCGGGAAATCCCATGGACACAGGAGTCTGGCGGGATACAGTCCACGGGGTCGCAAAGAGTCAGACACGACTTAGTGGCTAAGCAACGACAACACCAAAACAGAAACAGATTCAGAGACACAGAAAACAAACTCATGGACGCCAGCTGTTTCATTTATGTATAGATATTTATATGGGATGGATAAGCAACAGGGAAAAATATCCTGTAGTAAAACACAATGGAAAAGAATACGAAAATGAAAGTACACCTAGGCAGAACTTGATCAGTTTGCTGTACAGCAGAAACTAACACTGTAAATCAAGTCTGCTTCAATAAAAGAAAGTTTATAAAAAGAAAACAAATCTATGGCTTCCAAAGGAGAAAGAAGATGGCGGAAGGATATATTAGGAGTTTGGGATTAACGTATACACATTATTGATAAAATAAACAATAAGGTCCTACTGCATAGCACAGGGAACCACACTCAATATCCGATAATAAACTATAATGGAAAAAATATGGAAAGGAATATATATGTGTGTGTATACATACATGTACAAATATGTATCACTTTGCTATATACCAGAAAGTAACACACTGTAAATCAACTACATGTCAAAAATAAACAAACAAAAGTTGTGAGTATCAAATAAGAAAAAGATTAAACACTTCTCTGTCATATCAAAACTACTTAAAGGTACCACTTAAATACACCCAGCCTTTAGGAATCAGAAAAAAGGTCAGATGCCAGAAAATGTTTATCTAATGTTTCAATATATACTCCACTCCATACACACAAACAGCAGCAATCTGTTCATCTTCTAAGAGTGATTCTAAAATGGATGTTTCACAAACTTCCAAGACAGCTCCCATGGGTCCTATTCCACAAGTGTGTAACTCACGAATTTGTAAGTATTCCACGCCTGCAAGGAAGGAGCTACATTTAATAGCTTTTAATTACTCAAAGAAACAAAGAAGCAATTGCAGAGAAAAAGGCAGATTCATCTTCCTCTTAAGAGCCTGAGGTTTGTTCCTGCCATCTCTAAACCAAGCATTCAGAACAAGCTTTGTTCTTTCCTCAAAACTCTAATGTGATGCAAGAACTCTATAAAATCTTCCAATGGCTGCTCCCCAGTTTCAAACCCCAGTTTAGAACACGAGCTAATCCAGGAACTGGCCCTTACACACCATGATAATAAGAGCACAAAGAACACAGGAGGAAACAGAGCTATAATAATACTAATGCTGGAGTCTTATCAGCATTAAATCGGAAGGAGGCTCTGATAAACTCAGATGCACACTGTAACCCCTAGAGTAAACACTAAGAAAAATAGAGTTCTTAAAAATCAAACATTTTAAATGGTAAAAAGAAAATACAAAAGGTAGTAAAAGAGGAACAGAAGAACAAAACTGACATGACATATACAGAAAATGGAAAGTAAATGGGAGACGCAAATCCAACCATTTCAAAAATAGCATTAAATAGGAAAGGATTATAAAACACTCCATTAAAAAGGCAGATGGCTAGACTAGATTTAAAAAACCAATGCCCACCTATATGCCTTCTACAAGAGAAACTTACAAACAGGTTGGAAGGATGGAAAAAGATATAACATGCAAACAAAAACTATCAGAGGACCAAAGCAGCTGTATTAATATCTGACAAAATATGACTATATAAAAAAAGGTTGAGATAAAAAGACATTTTATAATATTAAAAGTACCAGTTCAATAGAAGATATTAATGAATATAAGCATATGCACCTAAAAAGCAGGCCCAAAATAGGGGAGGCAAGAAAATGACAGAAATGAAGGGAAAAATAGGCAATCAGTAACAGCAACAGACTTCAATACCCTACCTTC
Source organism: Ovis canadensis (assembly GCF_042477335.2). Lineage (NCBI taxonomy): Eukaryota > Metazoa > Chordata > Mammalia > Artiodactyla > Bovidae > Ovis > Ovis canadensis. The sequence goes on from NC_091245.1 coordinate 276,521,227, forward strand.
TTAAACGTATAGAACAAGTGAACAGGAAATCAGTAAGAATAACCCGAACAACACTGCTAACTAATGTGATCTAGGTGACACATATTCAAGACTCCACCCAGCAACAGAATTCACACTCTTCTGAAGCATCCGTGGAATAATCTCCCGAATCTCCAGGACAGACTGGAGCATGACAGACAAGAAAGTGAAAGTGTTAGGTACTCAGCTGCGTCTGACTCTGCGGCCCCAGGGACTGCAGCCTCAGGCTCCTCTGTCCATGGGAATTTCCCAGGCAAGAGTACTGGAGTGAGCTGCCGTTTTCTTCTCCAGGGGATCTTTCAGTCCCAGGGATGGAACCCAGGTCTCCTGCACTGCAGGCAGATTCTTTACTGTCTAAGCCACCGGGGAAGACCAGACAATAAAACAAGTTTCAAATTTAGAAGAACTGAAATAAGACAAAGAATATAAATAATATTCCCCAATCACAATGCAATTAAATTAGAAAACAAACAAAAAATTGGGGAAATCCACAAATGTTTGGATACTAAACAAGACACTTCTAAAGAACACTTGGGTCAAACACAAAATCATGAGGGAATTTAGTCAGAATGTATTTTGAACTAACTGGAAACAAAATCAAAACATATAGGACAATAAACAGAAGTATTTAAAGGGAACTTTATAGCTGTACACACCAATATGAGAAAAGGAAAAAAGTATTTTTTTCCTGATTGCTTAAGATGGAAACCAACTAAACCCAGAGCAAGCAGAAGAAAAGAAATTATAAATGTTAGAGGGAAAATCAGTATCATGGAAAAGAGAAAAAATAGAAAAAAATCAATAAAATCAAAAGTTTGTTCTCTGAAAAGAAAAATAAACAAATCTTTAGCTAAACAGACCAAGAAAAAATAATGAAGACAAATTACCAAACCAGGAATGAAAGGTGTATATCACTGACTTAAGAGAAATTAAAAGGATTATGAGGGAATATTTTTACGATGTTAAGCCAACAAATTAGACATAACAGATAAAATGAAAAAAAATTACCTGAAAGACACAAACCAACAGAACTGACTCAAGAGGAAACAGAAAGTCTAATCAGACCTAAGTGAAGAAGCAGAATTAGTAACTTAAAAGACTGCCACAAAGAGAAGGTCTGGCCAGTATAGCTTTACTGGTGAATTCTACCAAGCACTTAATCCTTCACAAACTCTTCTAGAAGAGAGCAGAGAACACTTCACAGTTCATTCTATGAGGCCAGCATCACCCTTTTACCAAAGAAAAAGATATCACAAGAAAGAGAAACAAAATATGACCAAGCTAAACCCAGCAACACACAAAAGGGATTATATGTGTCTGGCTGTTCTTAAAACATTAAACATAACATTATCATAAATACAGTGTATTAAAAAGCAGAGACACTTTGCTGACTAAGCTCCGATAGTCATAGCTATGGATTTTCCAGTAGTCATGTATGGATGTGAGAACTGGACTATAAAGAAGGCTGAGCGCTGAAGAACTGATGCTTTCAAATTGCATCTGGAGTAGACTCTTGAGAGTCCCTTGGATAGCAAAGAAATAAAACCAGCCAATCCTAAAGGAAATCAACCCTGAATTGACTGGAAGGACTGATAATGCTGGGAAAGACTGAAGGCAAAAGGAGAAGAGGGAGGCAGAGGATAAGATGGTTGGATGGCATCACCGACTCAGCAGACGTGAATCTGAGCAAATTCAGGGAGATAGTCAAGGACAGGGGAGACTGGTGTACTGCAGTCCATGGGGTTGTAAAGAGGCAGACACCACTTAGCAACCAAACAACAATCGTGCAATTCAGCAACTTGACTCATATGAATCTTCCCAAGAGAAATTAAAACACACATCCACACAAACTGAAGGTTTGCGGCAACCCTACACTGTAAAATGATGGTTCACGTTTTTTAGCAATGAAGTATTTTTAAATTAAGGTATGTATATTGTGTTTTCAGGCATAATGCTATTGCACACTTAATGCACTGCAGCACGGCATAAACATCCCTGGTGGCTCAGATGGTAAAGCGCCTGCCTGCAATGCAGGAGACCTGGGTTCAATCCCTGGGGGAAGATCTCCTGGAGAAGAAAACAGCAACCCACTCCAGCACTCTTGCCTGGAAAATCCCACGGACGGAGGAGCCTGGTAGGCTACAGTCCATGGGGTTGCAAAGAGTCAGACACGACTGAGCGACTTCACTTTCACTTTCACTTTCATACATGCACTGGGAAACCAACCATTTGAGTAAGTGACTTGTTTTACTGAAATACTAGCTTTACTGCAGTGGTGTGGAGTCAAACCTGCAATATCTCCAAGATATACCTTGTCTTTGTTCTTTGTTTAGTCATCAGGTCATGTCCAACTCTTCTGCGACCCTCTATAGACTACAGCCCACCAGGCTCCTCTGTCCATGGGATTTCCCAGGCAAGGATACTGGAATGGGTTGCCATTTCCCTCTCCAGGGGATCTTCCTGATTCAGGGGTTGAACCCACATCTCCTGTACTGGCAGGCAGGTTCTTTACCACTGAGTCACCAAGGAAGCCGCATACTTGCAAATGATAGTGGGTGCCTAAAGCTGAGCGGGCTTCCCACATGGCTCAGGGATGAAGTACTACCTGTCAATGCAGGAGACAGAGACAGGAGTCTGATCCCTGGGTCAGAAAGATCCCCTGGAGAAGGAAATGGCAATCCACTACAGTATTCTTGCCTGAAAAATTCCATGGACAGAAGAGCCTGGCAGGCTAATAAGTCCATGGGGGTCACAAAGACTCAGACATGACTGAGCACACACACACAAGGCAAAGGCTAAGAGAAAGGAGAGGCGGTTAGGAGAAACAAAAGTAACTGCTCATTGGCACAAGGTTTCTTTCGGAGGTGATAAAAATGTTCCAAAATTAGACTGTGGCTGATAGTTGCAAAATCCTGTGAATTTACTAAAAAACAAACAAAACACACTGAATTATAAATTATTTAATAGGTAGATTTTCTTAATTATATCTCAAAAAGATATTAAAAACAAACTCCAGCTTAGATTTAGTTTGTTGGCCCAAGATCATACAGTCAGAGAGCGGCAGAGCTAAGTTCCAAACCCAAGTCTTTTAATACAGTAGCAGTTGCCATTTATCAAGTACCAACTACATGCCAGGGGTTTTACACACTCTCATTTAATTCAACAATTCTGGGAGCAAAACACAACTACCTTGCACTTCTAGGTGAGTAAACACAAACTTAAGTGAAATAACTTGCCCAAAGTCACAGAGCAGATAAATTAATGAGCTACAATTAAAAGTATATGTTCCAGCATTCCAGACATTCAATTAAGACTGCTGCTGCTGCGTCACTTCAGTCGTGTCCGACTCTGTGGGACCCCATAGGTGGCAGCCCACCAGGCTCCCCGTCCCTGGGATTCTCCAGGCAAGAACACTGGAGTGGGTTGCCATTTCCTTCTCCAATGCATGAAAATGAAAAGTCAAAGTGAAGTCGCTCAGTCGTGTCCAACTCCTAGCGACCCCATGGACAGCAGCCCACCAGGCTCCTCCGTCCATGGGATTTTCCGGGCAAGAGTACTGAAGTGGGGTGCCATTGCCTTCTCCTCAATTAAGACTATCATACTTGTTTTCCATATCCATGAATGACATCTATTATTATTTACTTAACATTTAAGTCATTTGCTCCTCTTGCCTGAGAAAGCCACAGAAAAGAATGACACTGTAACCTGAGAGGGTAAAATCGGGGCTACAGACAGGAGTAGAAAACACGGCAGGTGAGAACTTAAGACTGACATAATGGCACCCAGGGGAGGAACGGCACATACAGTGCCCACTGAGAGACAAGGCCTGCTGAGAAGGGGGCACAGCCTGACAGACAGATTGCAGGAGGCAGACCAAGATGAAAGGGATGAGACTGAGATGCAAGGTAGAAGTTGAGGCCCAAGAGGTGCCAAAGGACTTGAGAAAGGAGACTCAGGTGGAAAAACAGACGAAAGCTGAGTACGTATGACTAATACAAAAGGGTGCAATGGAAGAGCTGGGAAACCCCTAAAGAGGCCGTAGGAAAAGCTGTCCTGTGATTCAGAAAACACTACCCTAGCCAGGACTGCTAGAGGCAGCAGGTCAAGTTTCTCCAGAGGTCTGTTTATGGCCAAACTGAACCTAGCCAACTAGGTGAAGTAGGTTCTGACAGAGCAGAGCACAGGTGTGGGTGAAGAAACAGGATAACCGATGATGAAAGACATTAAGGTCAGAGAAAAGCAATCCCAAGCTCAAAAGTGTGGCTTCTAGGTGCTGAGGAAACTAGGCGAAGGGTAGGGAGTTCTTTTGACTTTATAAATAGAACCTGGAATCTTAGTCGGTGGAACACCACTAGTAAGCAAAGAAAATAGACCGAAGTTAACTAAGCAGCATCTCAAAAGCAGTAATTCAACAGCCAAAACACAGGAGGTTCTAAACCAGTGATGCACCAGGACACACAAAACAGTCCAGATACTACTGATCATCTCTAACAGTCAGGCAATCCAGTCAGTACATCTACATTTAAGTGAAGATGATATACAGAAATCAAGCTTTATGATAAAAGATAAAGTGAAGGACAATTTGTTTCATTAAGGGACTATTTAAAATAAGTTTCTTTAAAATAGCAAGGTCACTCACTGTTAAATAAGTGGTTTAACCATATACACAAATTTCCAGGGCATTTCTATAGTACACCTATACAGTGTTTCATTTAGAACTCTTCACCAGTTTCTGAGTTAGGAAATACTTCTATTAGGTTCCCTCTCTGACCTGCGACAATATCAGCTAAGAATGTCTGCAGGCTGCAGTCCCCCAGTCTCCTCGACTGAGGTCTCTGGATTCCAGGCATCTGTTCAAATCATTTAACCAACAGACACGCTGGTTTTTAACTTACCTGCCCATACCTTGGATTAGGCTACTTACTGGCCCTACATGAGTAATTCTACAGTTGCTATTCCAATTTGTTCAGCTGGCTTCCCTTCATGCAGCCCACCCTTCATGCAGCAGTTTGCTCTTACATCCCTTTAAAGCCAGCTATTGCTAACTTTGAAGTCCAACTAACTCCATTTCTCCAGGACGTGACTGTCCCTTCCCTTGCTGTTCAAAGTCCTCACTCCTGGCATGACCCAGTCTGACACTCTGGAACTACACATCGCCTAGCACAGAAGCTTCCGAAAATGGGGGAAACCGCCACCACTTAGAGAACTACCCAATAGAGAAGCTCTTGTTTACCATCTACGTACATACACACCAAACACATATATAAAATCTTCAAAAGCTGTTTGAATTATCTGATTTTACCCTAATTAATTTACACTAATAAAAACATAATACTGAAGATAGCGAAGTAGGTCCTTTCTGACTTTCATCCTTCTTAATCTGAGAGTTTCCTCAAACGGAAAAGAGGAAATGCAAGCAATGAGCTATTTCTTAAAAAACAAACAAACAAAAAGCCCTTTAGTTGACTGCAGGGAAAGTTTCACGATTTAATCTGCATCAACACTAAGATTTGCAGTTCTCCTAAATAAAATATTTGATCCTATTTTGAAGGCAACGAAAAACATATTCAAATGAAACAGCCCCATATAACACCAAATTGCCAAAAATATACTTGTAGTTTTGGCTCCTCTAAAAGAATATTAAAAGATATTAAAAGGATAAAAGACCACCTGACCTGCCTCTTGAGAAACCTGTATGCAGGTCAGGAACCAACAGTTAGAACTGGACATGGAACAACAGACTGGTTCCAAATAGGAAAAGGGGTATGTCAAGGCTGTATACTGTCACCCTGCTTATTTAACTTATATGCAGAGTACATCATGAGAAATGCTGGGCTGGAGGAAGCACAAGCTGGAATCAAGATTGCCAGGAGAAATATCAATAACCTCAGATATGCAGATGACACCACCCTTATGGCAGAAAGCAAAGAGGAACTAAAGACCCTCTTGATGAAAGTGAAAGAGGAGAGTGAAAAAGTTGGCTTAAAGCTCAACATTCAGAAAATGAAGATCATGGCATCCAGTCCCATCACTTCATGGCAAATAGATGGGGAAACAGTGGAAACAGTGGCTGACTTTATTTTTCTGGGCTCCAAAAATCACTGCAGATGGTGACTGCAGCCATGAAACTAAAAGATGCTTACTCCTTGAAAGGAAAGTTATGACCAACCTAGACAGCATATTAAAAAGCAGAGACATTGCCAACAAAGGTCCGTCTAGTCAAGGCTATGGTTTTTTCAGTGGTCATGTTTGGAAGTGAGAGTTGGACTGTGAAGAAAGCTGAGCGCCAAAGAATTGATGCTTTTGAACTGTGGTGTTGGAGAAGACTCTTGAGAGTCCCTTGGATTGCAAGGAGGTCCAACGAGTCCATCCTAAAGGAGATCAGTCCTGGGTGCTCACTGGAAGGACTGATGTTGAAGCTGAAACTCCAGTACTTTGGCCACCTGATGCGAAGAGCTGACTCATTTGAAAAGACCTTGATGCTGGGAAGATTGAGGGCAGGAGGAGAAGGGGACGACAAAGGATGAGATGGTCGGATGGCATCACCGACTCAGTGGACATGGGTTTGGGTGGACTCTGGGAGTTGGTGATAGACAGGGAGATAGAACCGCGTGCTGCGGTTCATGGGGTCGCAAAGAGTCGGACATGACTGAGCGACTGAACTGAAAAGGATATTTTACTCAGGCTATGTATGGCTCTTGTCCACCAAGAATGAGAGAAAAAAATATTATAAGAGGAACATGGGTAAATAAAATCTCTTTAAAATACACTTTAAGGACCCCTAACTCCACGACTGGGTTCAATTGGCCATTTGCCCCTTTGATGCTCTCAAAGCACAAGTAGCATAACTGTTCTTATCTAATTACAGATTATCCCATACTAGAAAACAGAGCCCCTGTTTTATACATAGATATAGCTTCATTTTCAAGGGCCAGCAGGTAGCAGGCATACAAATGTTTGTTATCTAATAATATAACCAGGATGTTAATTATAACGATTTCCACAAAAATAATTCCAAGGAAAACAGCACACACACACACACACACACACACACACACACATATATGGTCTGGAAGTCAACAACTGAAGACTAATCTATCAAATTATTGTTGCTGTTTGTTATTTTAATCGCTAAGTTGTATCTGATTCTTTCGGGACCCCACGGACTGCAGCCTGCCAGGCTCCTTTGTCCATGGAATTTCCCAGGCAAGAATACTGGAGTGGGCTGCCATTTCTTTCTCCAGGCGATCTTCCTGACCCAGGGAAAGAACCCGCATCTCCTGCATTGGCAGGAGGATTCTTTACCACTGAGCCACCAGGAAAGCCCAACCTACCAAACACATGATTTTAAAAATACAAATAATACAAACCAAGGGCAACTGCTTCTAAATTATAATTTGGATAATAATCTAAGGAGTTATATCAATTAAAGTTATAGTGTGTGTTCTAATAAACAAACCCCCCCCGACTGTGGCATAACACATGTGCTTACGTTCAGTTGCGTCCGACTCTCTGAAACCCCATGGACTGCAGCCCGCCAGGCGCCTCTGTCCACGGGGATTCTCCAGGCAAGAGTACTGGAATGGGCTGCCATGCCCTCCTCCAGGGGATCTTCCCAACCCAAGGACTGAACCCAGGTCTCCCGCACTGCAGATGGTTTCTTTACTGTCTGATCCAGATGGCCGAACGTAATAGTTAATTTTTATTTCATGTCTTTAGGGTTTACCAGGTGGCAATGTTCAATAAGTAGATTAACCATATACACAATCTTCCAGAACATTTCTACAGCACACCTATACAGTATTTAATTTAGAACTCTTAATTAGTTTCTACATTGGGAAATACTCCTATTAGGTTCCCTCTAATAGGTAAAGAACCCACCTGCCAATGCAGGAGACCTAAGAGACATGGTTTCGATCCCTGGGAGGGAAAAGAGCCCCTGGGGGAGGAAATGGCAGCCCACTCCAGTCTTCTTGCCTGGAGAATCCCATGGACAGAGAAGTCTGCTGGGCTACAGTCAACAGGGTTGCAAAGAGTCAGACATGACTGAAGCAACTTAGGACTTAGCCTGTATGAAATCCAAAAAGACAGGTTAATGATCAGCTTGGGGCGTGAAAAAGCTGGAGATAACCCAGATGACAAATATCCAGCTCTCTGGGAACCCTCTTTTCCAAAGTTGCTCTGGCAGCCAACATCCACTCAGCACGTGAAGAAAACAAAGGGCTGTTCAAAGGAGGCTTGTGTTTGCCAGAGTTGAAGAAACACTCAATTACGTATTTTTTAGTAGCTTAATTTTCTACAGCCAGTTCTCAATCAAGTGCAAGAGGGGCTGGTCATTATAAGTTAGCTGGGATCCAAGAGGAAAAGAAACAATACTGGTGAAGAGCAAGCCAGTCTTCACCTAAGAGGTTTTAAAGTACAGAGGCGGGGGCACCGCACCAGCTGATCCTCACTCAGATCTAATGGGATCCCCAAAGCCTGTACTTCAGACGGCTGAGCGATTCTAGTTTGTGTCTGCGTTAGGAATGGCTGACTTAGGAAGAAGAACTTGAGGCAAACAGAAACTTCCACGGAAAAGTTTTAAACAATGTGTGGATAAAAAGCCCTAAAAGATGAGGAGAGAACTGAGTCTCTGGGCCTGAGGAGCCACTGGGACCTTCTCTCTCCCCTCCTGGAGCGGCCTTCCTGTGGCCCTCTGCCCTGCACTGGGGGGACGCTTCTCTGGCTTCCCTGCCTCCACGCCTTCCATACCCCCCTCACACTCTCCTCGGCCAGGGACTCTTCTCATTCACTTCACTACCACAGAAAACGCTTTTCTCTGAGCCCAGCCTCTGCCTATCTAACAACACTTCTACATTAAATGTCCCACTAGGAAAGCAGTACATCCAGAACTGAATTCATCTGCCCTCAAACCAGCTCCTCTTCCTCATGCCCTATTCGCCTAGGCTCTTGAGTCAAAACCCTAGGAATCAAGGATAAATTGGACTTCATAATTAAAAGCTTTTATGCCTCAAAGAATATTACCAAGGGATAGAGAGACGACCTACAGATTAGGAGAAACTTTTTGCAAATCATATTTCTGTTAACGGACTTGTAGTATAAAGAACACTTACAACTCAATAGTAAAAAGACAAATAGCCCAATTAAAAAAGGGACAAGGATCTGATGAAAAGATGCTCAGCATCATTAACCATCAGGGAAATGCAGATCAGAACCAAAAGTGATGCCATTTCACACACACAGGATGACAGACAGTAAGCGTTTCTGAGGATGTGGGGAAACCAGAACCTCATACACTGCTGGTGGGAATGCAAAGTGACACAGCTACTCTGGAAACTGGACTGGAAGTTTCTTAAAAGGCTAAATACAGAGTAACAATATGACCTAGCTAGTTACACTCCTAAGTATACATCCAAGAGAAATAAAAACTGATGTTCACACAAATGTTCACAGCAGCATTATTCATACTTAGCCAAAAAGTGAAAATGTGGCATACGATACAATGAAATCATTATTACTCAGCAATAAAAATATTGATACAAGCTACAACATGAATGCCTTCGCTGGTGGCTCAGAGGGTAAAGCGTCTGCCTGCAATGCGGGGTACCCTGGGTCGGGAAGATCCCCTGGAGAAGGAAATGGCAACCCACTCCAGTATTCTTGCCTGGAAAACCCCATGGATGGAGGAGCCTGGTGGGCTACCCATGGGATCACAAAGAATAGGACATGGCTGAGCAACTTCACTTTCAGAACATGAATGAGCTCAGAAAACACACTAAGGCAAATTTTAGAGACAAAAAGTAGGTTAGTAGTTGTCGAGGGTTGGTGATGACAGGAGCTTGGAGGAATAACAGATTTAGGAGTTAGAGGTATCTCTTAGGCAAGATATAATGTTCTAAAATTGTGAAGATACACAGCTCTGTGAATATACTAAAAACCACTGAACTGTATAATTTAAATTGGTTTGTGAATCTTATCAGTAAAGGTGTTTCAAAAAGGAAAAGCTGTAATTCAACAACAAAAAAACACCTCATTAAAAAGTGGGCAGAGAAACTGAATTGACATTTTTCCAAAAAACATGCAGATGGCCAAACAAGCACATGAAAGATGTTCAACATCACTAGTTACTAGTGATTTTTAAATTAGAAAAAATTTTAAAATAAGGTATCACCTTACACCTGTTAAGAATGGCTATTATCAAGAAACCAAGAAAAAACAAGTGTTGGCAATAACGCGGAGAAAGGGAACCCTCATACACTGTTGGTGGTAATGTAAATTGGTGCAGCCAGCATGGAGAACAATATGGAAATTCCTCAAAAAATTAAAAACAGAACTACCATATAATCCAGCTATCCCCCTTCTGGGTATTTATCCAAAGAATACAAAACACTAGAAAAGATGCATGCACACCTATGTTCATCACAGCATTATTTACAATAGCCAAGATATGGAAGCAATGTAAATGTCCATGAATAGGTGAAAGGATAAAGATGAGGTATATAATGGATACTACTTATACATTACTATTTAACTTATATGCAGAGTATCTCATGCAAAATGCTGGGCTGGATGAAGCACAAACTGGAATCAAGATTGCTGGGAGAAATTTCAGTAATCTCAGATATGCAAATGACACCACTCTTACGGCAAAAAGCAAAGAGGAACTAAAGACCCTTCTGATTAAAGTGAAAGACGAGAGTGAAAAAAGTTGGCTTGAAACTCAACAATCAGGAAACTAAGATCATGGCATTCAGTCCCATCACTTCATGACAAATAGACGGGGAAACAATGGAAAGTGAAAGACTTTATTTTTGGAGGGCTCCAAAATCACTGCAGATGGTGACTGCAGCCATGAAATTAAAAGACGCTTACTCCTTGGAAGGAAAGTTATGACCAACATAGACAGCATATTAAAAAGCAGAAACATTACTTTGCCAACAAAGGTCCGTCTAATCAAAACTATGTTTTTTCCAGTAGTCGTGTATGGATGTGAGAGTTGAACCATAAAGAAAGCTGAGCACTGAAGAATTGATGCTTTTGAACTGTGGTGTTGGAGAAGACTCTTGAGAGTCCCTTGGACTGCAAGGAGATCCAACCAGTCCATCCTAAAGGAAATCAGTTCTGAATATTCATGAAGGACTGATGCTGAAGCTGAAACTCCAATACTTTGGCCACCTGACGAGAAGAACTGACTCAATGGAGAAAAACCCTGATGCTGGGAAAGACTGAAGGCAGGAGGAGAAGGGGATGACAGAGGACAGGGGACGTGAGTTTGAGCAAGAAGCTTCGGATGTTGGGGATAGAAGCCTGGTGTGCTGCAATCCATGGGGTCACAAAGAGTCAGCCACGACTGAGTGACTGAACTGACTGACTGACTTATCCATTTTAAAAAAAAAAAGGTGAAATTCTGCCCTTGTGGAAACATGGGTGAACTTCGAGGGCATTATGCAAAGTAATTCAGACAGAGAAAGACAAATACTGGACGCCTTCACTCATGGATGGAATACAAAAAATAAAACCAAAATAAATGAATAAACCAAACAAAAACAAACAGAGAACAAAGTAATGATTAGCAGAGGGGAACGGGTGGGGATAGGAGACGGAAGTGGTAAACATGCTGTAGTGCATGCAGAGATAGAAATGCAATGTTGTACACATGAAACTTATAGAATGTGATAAACCAGTTACCACAAGAAACATATATTTTTTTAAAAAAGAAAAAGCTATCAAACTTTTAATCCAGAAATTGAAGCAAGAGAAAAGGTTGCCTCTCCAGATTAATCTATATGACAAAGTTTATGGAGACTTTTGAGTACTTTTTAGGTAACAGGATATAAAAAATATCATGCTCGACAGTAATTACTTTCATTCTAGGCTTTTAGAACAAGCCTTTGTCTTAGAAACAACTGCTTCCCGATTTCCCTTTCAAAAAATTTTAACTGTCCTGTGATGCATGTTTCAATATTATCTGTGGCCTTAAATCCTTAACAGTAGAAAAGACATACCTTTAACTTTATAACAAACAAATGATGAAACCATCACCAATTAAGAATTTGAACTTAAATTTACTAGGTAAAAGTGAACTTTAGTTGTGGGAGCAGTAACTCCATCTAGACTTTGCTTTAAAGAATCCTGGCAATTTTTCTTAAAATCAGCATCACACAAGGAAAGTGGATGGATGAATCAATTAATAGTATAACTAAGAACTGGTTTATGGATATGAGTGGGAATCAAACCTTAAGTACTTGAGAACTGTAATCACTGTGTACCATATACTGTAACACACTAAAAACAAACAAACAAACAAAAAAAAACCATGATTGGTTTCAGTAACTGAAGATTTCATTAGCTTTTACTTTAAATTAGAAGTATTAGTCAATGATTAGTTTGATGTGACTTGTCCATAGGAGACATTATGCAAAACAAAAAGGCTTAACCCTATTTCGTCCAGGCACAGAACATTTTCAGGTGCGTCTTATTCTAGCCCACGGAGAGTGCATTCGCTGAATTTTATATTAGGCTAGAGAAACAAAAAGGAAATAAAATGCTGAGAAACCTAATACACCCCAAACCTAACTACTTGGATTATCTGCTCTTTTTCCCCCCAACTACCACAATCAGTGTTCACTTGCATTCATGTATAATTGACCCTGGTGGGACTACTGGGCTTCCCTGGTGGTTCTGACAGTGCAATGCGGGAGATTTGGCTTCAGTCCCTGGGTTGGGAGGTTCCCCTGGAGAAGGGCATGGCAACCCACTCCAGTCTTCTTGCCTGGAGAATCGCCATGGACTGAGGAACCTGGCGGGCTCTCTCAGGGTCGCAAAGAGCTGGACAGCACTGAGCAACTAAAGCACAGCACAGTGTGACTATGCACACAAAAAGTTACCAACTGTTATATGACTATAAGACACAATTCTATACATAAATAAGTCATCATTATATATACAAGGATCATTTAAAGATGTACTCATTGCTATTCGAACTTCAGCTTAGTAATTAATATATGCAGTTTACACTAAATGAAAAGGTTTTACATATGTTCTGAATTACAGCAGTAGCCACCTAACGAATCTTGGGTGTCCCTATTTGTCTTTTATAATCTACCCTTCTAAAACCTGTAATTTAGCAGTTATTTAACTTTAGGGTTTCATGTACCTCTCAAAGGACCTAATGAAACTATGAACTGTCTTGAAAAAAGTACACATATACACATTCCCTCTGAAGCCCTTCACAGAGCCTACATCAGACTTCCCATCAGTCAAAACTTCTTAACCTTGTACTCTGAGTACTTCATAATGTAGTCACTGTTAATTCAACTAATCTATCTCCAGTCCTTTCCAACTACAACCACCAATCAGGTCTACCTCCTCACTGTGTGTGTGTATCCTCAGTTATGTCTGACTCTTTGCAAACCCATGGACTGTAGCTCACCAGGCTCCTCTGTCCATGAGATTCTCCAGACAAGAATACTGGAGTGGGTTGCCATGCCCTCCTCCAGGGGATCTTCCCCATCCAGGGATCGAACCCAGGTCTCTGACATTGCAGGCGGATTCTTTACTGTCTGAGCCAAACACCATCCTTTATTTCTGGCTTGCCTTCAGGGATTCCCCTTGTTGCTTTCCTGCACCGATGTCTGCTTTCGACAAAGTCTTTCTGTGAACCTCAAACACCTCCCTAGCCATGAGGGTTTCCGTCTTCCTAAAATCAAATCATCTGATTCTTTCTGAATTTGGAATCATGTTATCTGCAACTCTTACAAAGCACTGCATGTTCCACACTGTATCATACAAGGTATTAAAAAAAAATTAAGAAACATTTATACTTAAAAAACTTATTTTTAAACTATATGTTAGTTACATTTTCAGAGAATATGCCCCATGTTTTCCTTCAGCCTCTCTAAAGCTTTTCACGTGAAGCGTCTCCAACTCTGTGCATTGATTTATGTGTGTCTTCAGCTAGTGGCTCAAAAGGTGAAAAAAAAAAAAAAATGCCTGCAATGAAGGAGACGCAGGTTCAACCCCTGGGTCGGGATGATTCCCGGGAAAGGAAATGGCAACCACTCCAGTATTCTTGCCTGAAGAATTCCATGCATAGTCCATGGGGTCACAAAGAGTTGGACATGAATGAGTGACTAATACTTTCACTCAGTTTCTAGCCAGTAAGACTCTTCAGTGCAGAGACAGCAGCGACTGCACCTCTGTGTCCCCCACAGTATCCAACACAAAGTAAGGAGACACTTGATACGCAACACCTGAACATCTGAGCACCAGTGTCTTTTGAGCACATCACACATCCTGCATCCCCAATTACAAGGCTTTTCAGAACCATTTTTTTTCCTACTGAAAAGTCATATAATGTTCTACCCTTGACAAGATAAGTGAAATACTTAACAAGTAAGAAGTTACTAACTATCCAAAATAGTGATTTAAATCCATCCAACATGTACTCATTGATATGTCAACTCTGCTCCAAAAAAAAGACTTTTCAATATATCAAGTTCAGTTCAGTGCAGTCGCTCAGTTGTGTCCAACTCTTTGCGACCCCATGAACCACAGCACGCCAGGCCTCCCTGTCCATCACCAATGCCCGGAGTTTACCCAAACTCATGTCCATTGAGTCGGTGATGCCATCCAACCATCTCATCCTCCGTCATCCCCTTCTCCTCCTGCCTTCAATCTTTCCCAGCATCAGGGGCTTTTCAAATGAGTCCGCTCTTCGAGTCAAGTGGCCAAAGTACTGGAGTTTCAGCTTCAGCATCAGTCCTTCCAATGAACACCTAGGACTGATCTCCTTTAGGATGGACTGGTTGGATCTCCTTGCAGTCCAAGGGACTCTCAAGAGTCTTCTCCTACACCACAGTTCAAAAGCATCAAGTCTTCGGTGCTCAGCTCAGTCATCCATACATGACTATTGGAAAAACCATAGCCTTGACTAGATGGACCTTTGTTGGCAAAGTAATGTCTCTGCTTTTGAACATGCTATCTAGGTTGGTCATGACTTTCCTTCCAAGGAGTAAGCATCTTTTAATTTCATGGCTGCAATCACCATCTGCACTGATTTTGGAGCCCAAAAAAATAGTCAGGCACTGTTTCCACTGTTGCCCCATCTATTTGCCATGAAGTGATGGGACCAGATGCCATGATCTTAGTTTTCTGAATGTGGAGCTTTAAGCCAACTTTTTCACTCTCCTCTTTCACTTTGATCAAGAGGCTCTTTAGTTCTTCATTTCTGCCGTAATTGTGGTGTCATCTGCATATCTGAAGTTACTGATATTTTTCCTGGCAATCTTGATTCCAGCTTGTGCTTCCTCCAGCCCAGCGTTTCTCATGATGTACTCTGCATACAACTTAAATAATATATCAAGAATTCTTATCTAATGAACTTTAACCAAGGAGGCTGACAAAGATGGCTACTACACACACACAAATCCCAAAGTGAAAGTTATTATCCTTTAGTATTACTACAAACAAAATTTAACTCAAAATGAAACAAACTCAAAAAATGGAAACAGAAAACATCCAGATTATAAATATGCACAGAGGCAGTAAAACAGCATGCTACTGCTTCTGCTAAGTCACTTCAGTCATGTCCGACTCTGTGCAACCCCAAAGACAAAAGCCCACCAGGGTCCCCCATCCCTGGGATTCTCCAAGGAAGAACACTGGAGTGGGATGCCATTTCCTTCTCCAGTATAAAAGTATGTAAACTTTTTAAAAAATTCTTAAACATGATATAAAAATTTATGACCAACTGATTCATGCTACTACATGGATGAACCATAAAAATATTATGTATGGTTCAATTTATATGAAATATAGACAAATGTATAGAGACAGAAAGTAGTTAGTGACTACTGGGGGTTAGGAGGAGGGGAAAACAAAAAGTGACTGCTAATGGATTTTTAGAGTAATGAAATGTTCTAGAATTAGGTAATGGCTGTACAATTCTGTGAATATAATAAAAACTACTGAACACTTTGAAAGGGTGAATTTCACGCTATGCAAATTATATCTCACTTTCTTAATTTTTATAACCACTTTGGCTATTTTATCTGAATGAAAATTGTTTCTTAATACAAATCTTATCGTATAATAGTTTGATTCTTCAAGCTGATCTACACTAGAGGTTATAAATTGGTCCTCTTAGTTCACTTCATCACTGAGTCATGTCCGACTCTTTGCGACCCCATGGACTGCAGCACACCAGGCTTCCTTGTGCTTCACCAACTCTAGGAGCTTGCTGAAATCCACGTCCATCAGTTGGTGATGTCATCTAACCATCTCATCCTCTGTCATCCCCTCCTCCTCCTGCTTTCAATCTTTCCCAGCATCAGCGTCTTTTCAAATGAGTTGGCTCTTTGCATCAGGTGGCCAAAGTACTGAAACTTCAGCATCAGTCCTTCCAATTAGTATTCAGGACTGATTTCCTTTAGGGTTGACAGGTTTGATCTTGCAGTCCAAGGGACTCTCAAGAGTCTTCTCCAACACCACGGTTCAAAAACAGCACTTCTTCAGCGCTCAGTTTTCTTTATGGTCCAACTCTCACATCCATACATGACTACTGGAAAAACTATAGCTTTGACTGGACGAACCTCTGTTGCAAAGTAATGTCTCTGCTTTTGAATATGCTGTCTAGATCGGTCATAGCTTTTCTTCCAAGGAGCAATCATCTTTTAGTTTCATGGCTGCAGTCACCACTGCAGTGATTTGGGAGCCGAAGAAAATAAAGTCTCTCATTGTTTCCATTGTTTCCCCATCTATTTCCCATGAAGTGATGGGACTGGATGCCATCATCTTCATTTTCTGAATATTGAGTTTTAAGCCAGGTTTTTCACTCTCCTTTCACTTTCATCAAGAGGGTCTTTAGTTCCTCTTTGCTTTCTGCCATGAGGGTGGTGTCATCGCCATATCTGAGGTCGTTGGTATTTCTCCCGGCAATCTTTTTCGCAGCTTGTGCTTCATCCAGCCCAGCATATCGCATGATGTACTCTGCATATAAGTTAAATAAGCAGAGTGACAATATACAGCCTTGACAGACTCCTTTCCCACATTGGAACCATTCCATTGTTCCATGTCCAGTTCTAACTGTTGCTTCCTGACCTGCATAGATGGCTCAGGAGACAGGTCAGGTTGTGTGGTATTCCCATCTCTTTAAGAATTTTCCACAGTCTATTGTGATCCACACAGTTAAAGGCTTTGGTGTACTCAATAAAGGAGATGTTTTTCTGGAACTCTCTTGCTTTTTTGATGATCTGACCAATGTTGGCAATCTTATCTCTGGTTTATCTGCCTTTGAATAGCTTGAACATCTGCAAGTTCTAGGTTCACATACTGTTGAAGCTTAGCTTGGAGAACTTTGAGCATTACTTTGTTAGCATGTGAAATGAGTACAATTGTGCAGTAGTTTGAACATTCTTTGGCATTGCCTTTCTTTGGGATTGGAATGAAAACTGACCTTTTCCAGTCCTGTGGCCACTGCTGAGTTTTCCAAATTTGCTGGCATATTGAGTGCAGCACTTTCACAGCATCATCTTTTAGGACTTGAAATAGCTCAGTTGGAATTCCATCACCTCCACTAACTTTGTTTGTAGTGATGCTTCCTAAGGCCCACTTAACTTTGAATTGCAGGATGTCTGGCTCTAGGTGAGTGATCATACCATTGTGCTTATCTGGGACAAGATCTTTTTTGTATAGTTCTGCATATTCTTGCCACCTTTTCTTAATATCGTCTGCTTCTTTTAGATCCATACTTTTTCTGTCCTTTATTGTGCTCATCTTTGCATGAAATGTTCCCTTGGTATCTCTAATTTTCTTGAAGAGATCTCTAGTCGTTCCCATTCTATTGTTTTCCTCTATTTCTTTGCACTGATCACAGAGAAGGCATTCTTATCTCTCCTTGCTATTCTTTGGAACTCTTCGTTTCCTACTAACCCCCTTTTAAAACCACAGCTTTAAGATTTCCTCAATGGTAACTAACAACTTGCCAACATTTATAAATAGAAATTTTTCGTAAGAATCTGTATTTCTGGCTTCCTACAAAAACAACTGGAGTTCTCAGAATACTAGGCACACCTTCCCAGCGACAATGAACTGGAGCTGATTAGCAGCTAACATACCTGTTATCTGCCATGATCTCCATCATTCCCAATTGTCTCCTAGATACTGAAGCCAAGTATCAGCTGCCATTCAGCTCCCTGTTTGTGAGTTTTTATCCTTTATCCAAACAAAGATCATCTACCTTTCTTATTAACGTATACTATGAATCACTGCCGATAAAATATAACCCTGGAATTGGTCTAAGGGTACAAATGTCCAGCTATAAGATGAGAAAGTTCTGGAGGTCTAGTGAATAGCGCAGTGAGTATAATTTACAATGCTCTATTGTATATACATAATTGAAAGCTGCTATAAGACATAGACCTCAAATACTGAAAGTTGTTACAAGACATAGATCTTATATATCATTTACACACAAAATGATAATTAATTACATGAAGGGACAGATGTGACTGTAGCCACGAAATTAAAAGATGCTTACTCCTTGGGAGGAAAACTATGACAAACTTAGTGTATGAAAAAGCAGAGACATCACTTTGCCGACAAAGGTCCAGAGAGACAAAGGTATGGTTTTTCCAGTAGTCATGTATGGATGTGAGAGTTGGACTATAAAGAAAGCTGCGTGTTGAAGAATTAATGCTTTCTAATTATGGTGCTGAAAAAGACTCTTGAGAGTCCCTTGGACTGCAAGGAGATACAACCAGTCAGTCCTAAAGGAAATCAACCCTGAATATTCATTGAAAGGATTAATGCTAAAGGTAAAGCTTTGATACTTTGGCCACCAGATGCAAAGAGCTGACTCACTGAAAAGACCCTGATGCTGGGAAAGATTGAAGGCAAAAAGAGAAGTGGGTGGCAGAGGATGATATGGTTAGATAGCATCACCGACTCAGCAGACGTAAATCTGACCAAGCTCCGGAAGACAGTGAAGGACAAAGGAGCCTGTCATACTGCAGTCCATGGGCTTGCAAAGAGTGAGACACAACTTAGTAACTGAACAACAACATGGAAGTGTTGACTAACTTACTGCAGTAACCCATTTCACAACACATTCATGTATCAGAGCAGTGTCGTACATTTCAAACTCACATATGTTATGTATGAATAATACCTCCACAAAGTTGGAAAATGTACAAAAAAGATCTTCACGACTCAGATAATCACAATGGTGTGACTACTCACACTCACCTAGAGCCAGACCTCCTGGAACGTGAAGTCAAGTGGGCCTTAGGAAGCATCATTACGAACAAAGTTAGTGGAGGTATGGAATTCCAGTTGAGCTGTTTCAAATTCTAAAAGATGACGCTGTGAAAGTGCTGCACTCAGTAAGTCAGTAAATTTGGAAAACTCAGCAGTGGCCACAGGACTGGAAAAGGTCAGTTTTCATTCCAATCCCAAAGAAAGGCAATGCCAAAGAATGCTCAAACAATCGCACAATTGCTCTCATCTCACACACTAAAAAAGTAATACTCAAAATTCTCCAAGCCAGGGTTCAGCAATACATGAACCATGAATAATATGTGAACCGTGAACTTCCAGATGTTCAAGCTGGTTTTGGAAAAGGCAGAGGAAACAGAGATCATCTGTTAGAGGATCGAAAAAGCAAGAGAAACATGTTCCAGAAAAACATCTATTTCTGCTTTATTGACTATGCCAAAGCCTTTGACTGTGTGGATCACAACAAACTGTGGAAAATTCTTAAAGAGATGGGAATAGCACACCACCTGACCTGTCTCTTGAGACCTGTATGCAGGTCAGGAAGCAACAGTTAGAACTGGACATGGAACAATGGAATGGTTCCAATGTGGGAAAGGAGTCTGTCAAGGCTGTATATTGTCACTCTGCTTATTTAACTTATATGCAGAGTACATCATGCAATATGCTGGGCTGGATGAAGCACAAGCTGCAATCAATAGCTGCAAGCACAGCTTGCAAACAAGCTGCCGGGAGAAATATCAATAACCTCAGATATGGCGATGACACCACCCTCATGGCAGAAAGCAAAGAGGAACTAAAGACCCTCTTGATGAAAGTGAAAGGAGAGTGAAAAACCTGGCTTAAAACTCAATATTCAGAAAACGAAGATGATGGCATCCAGTCCCATCACTTCATGGGAAATAGATGGGGAAACAATGGAAACAATGAGAGACTTTATTTTCTTCGCTCCCAAATCACTGCAGATGACTGCAGCCATGAAACTAAAAGACGCTTACTCCTTGAAAGGAAAGTTATGACCAGTCTAGACAGCATATTCAAAAGCAGAGGTATTACTTTGCCAACAAAGGTCCATCTAGTCAAAGCTATAGTTTTTCCAGTAGTCATGTATGGATGTGAGAGTTGGACTATAAAGAAAGCTGAGTGCCAAAGAATTGATGCTTTTGAACTGTGGTGTTGGAGAAGACTCTTGAGAGTCCCTTGGACTGCAAGGAGATCCAACCAGTTCATCCTAAAGGAGATCAGTCCAGGGTGTTCATTGGAAGGACTGATGCGGAAGCTGAAACTCCAATACTTTGGCCACCTGATGCGAAGAGCTGACTCATTTGGAAAGACCCTGATGCTGGGAGGGATTGAGGGCAGGAGGAAAAGGGGACAACAGAGGATGAGATGGTTGGATGGCATCACCAACTCAATGGACATGGGTTTGGGTGGACTCCGGGAGTTGGTGATGGACAGGGAGGCCTGGTATACAGCGGTTCATTGGGTTGCAAAGAGTCGGACACGACTGAGCAACTGAACTGAAAAGTTGGAAAATAAATAAATTTTAAATGCAACCATGCAAGGAGAAAAAAACTTGACAGTGACACCTGTTGAATAAAACCCTGCAATTGTTACAGATTCATGCTGTATAAACACATCAAAGTGGGAAAAAAGTCTAGGGGAAAATTCATGTTTCCACTACTACAAACAGCAGACATTCCTTTTATTTCATTTACAGTTATTTTCACCTACAAATAAAAAATAGTACAGTAATAACTCTTTACCCCCATATTGGGGTTGGCACAAAATGGGGGAGAGCTGTCTCATTCACTGATTGGATAGGAAAACAAACTACTGTGTTTACTCACTGATTCTATGTTTAAACCAACTATAACCCCCCTGACACTTATGTGCACAAAGAGAAACAACCCCTACCTATGTTTAGTTTCTATGTAACAGACTGTAACAATGGAAAAAAGCAAAATACAGTGTAAATATGGAAATAACAGAGAAAAGCTCAAGTGAAAATGTGGACTGAGTAAAATGGTGTCAAGCACCTTCGAGCTTTACAATTCTGTGTATTTAAACGGATCTCCTCCTTTCCTCCAAGTAAAATAATTCATCTAGCTGAATGGCCTGTTCGTAGATGGAAAAGGTTAAAATGGTATTTGCAGGCTTCCCTGGGGGCTCAGTTGTAAAGAATTTACCTGCCAAAGCAGGAGACAGGCGTTCAATCTCTGATCTGGGAAGATCCAAAATGCCTAGGATCAACTAGGCCCGTGGGCCACAATTATTGAGCCTGTACTCTACAGTTTGGGAGCTGCAGTCACTGAAGCCTGTGCTCTAGAGTCTGTGCTCCACAGCAAGAGAAACCACTGCAATGAAAAGCCTGTGCACTCTCTATCGGGGCTCAGTGGTCAAGAATTTGCAAGCCAATGCAGGGGACTCAAGAGATGAGGTTCCACTCCTGGGTGGGAAAGATCCTCCGGAGAAGGAAATGGCAACTCACTCAGGTATTCCTGCCTGAAAAATTCCATGGACAGAGGAACCTGGTGGGCAACAGTACATGGGGGCTGCAAAGAGTTGGACAGGACTAAGCACGCACCCGCTCACTTAAAGCCCGTGCAGCAACGAAGACACCCAGCACCGCCAAAAATGAGTAAAATTATTTTTTTTAAATATATTTGCATTCCATTTCATTTTTACCATTACTTTCAATAGCTAATAAAATATCAACATATAAGATGACTTCTAAAGTGGCTATTCCCTTTTAACCAGGCAAAAACAAACTCACTTTTAGAAGTCTTCCAAAAGACAGACCAAATGAGCCAACTGCTAGTAGTTTAGAGGTAAACCCTAACACTCTTTCCCCCATCTGAGCCATGCCACTTCATTAACTCACCCAAATATCTTCAAGTTTACAGGTGACATTTTACATATCATCCTTAGTTCAGTTCAGTCACTCAGTCATATCCAAGTCTTTGCGACCCCATGGACTGCAGCACGCCAGGCCTCTCTCCATCACCAACTCCCAGAGCTTACTCAAACTCATGTCCATTGAGTCGGTGATACCATCCAACCATCTCATCCTCTGTTATCCCCTTCTCCTTCCGCCTTCAATCTTTCCCAGTATCAGGCTCTATTCAAATGCAAAATCTTTATCATCCTTACCATGGACATTATATCTAAAACTGGAGTAGCATCACAATTGCTTCATAACTGCAGTTCCTAAATACACAAAGGTGCCACTAGGTTTTATGTGCAACTGAAACTACAACCCTGTTTCTGTAAAATGAGATGCTCTCTTTCCTAAAAGTTAACCAAGTTTCTAATGCACACAATGATCCAAATAACTTTCTTCAAAAGTGTAGGACTAAAAACAAAAACTGTTACCTCAACTGTAAGTTATGGAAACACAACGCGCCACTGGATCAGTAAAGATTAGTGGAGTACCTAGATCAGAGTTTCACACCATTAAAAGCATAACGTGAATGAACTGTACAGTAATTAGCATGAATTGGTTTATGCTTTACCTGTTATTCTTTAATAGTGCCACCCCATAGAACTTTCTGATATCATCTGTGCTGTGCAATACCACAGTCAAGAGCCGCACAGGGTATGCGACAGTTGAAATGTGGCTAGCAGGAATGAAGAACCGAATTTATTTTATTTAAAATTAGAGTTAATTTAAGTTGCCACATGTGGCTACTGGCTTTCATGTTGGACAATGCGGTTCAATGATTTGAAATACAATGTATAAACTTGACTAAATGCTACAGTTTTTCAAAGTATCAAGTCTTGATGACCTTAACACCAACTAAAACCTTCCTGTTATCAAATGATACATACACAAGTTCAACCATCGGCCTCCACAGAAAAGTCACTAATGACATGACACTACTTAGATTCAAACTTTAAGGTACAATATTTGCTAAGAGACAATATTGAAAAATACATCTCAAGATTCCCCCCCCCCCCGTTTTTCAAAAGGGTATTTCACTTCTCAAACAGTTTCCCAATGCATCCAACTACCTTCCCTTTAAATCTGCTCAATACCTTCTGTTCAGAAAAACAAATGGCAAAAAAACAAATTCTCAGGAAGAATAAGCCTACTGTGACTCGGTGTATTTCACACGTTCATTTCCTTTTTCCTTCAGAGGAGATTTCAAATGTTTGCATTTGCCTAGTCTTGCTACCCATCATTCAACGTTTTAAGGTAGACAAATCATTCCGATATAGTGGCGATTTCGTCCCTAGACACAAAAGTATCTCCTCCATCAAAGAGAGTCACGATTCTTTCCCGCACTTCAGGTGTTCGTGAACCCGCTCTTCCTGAGTCAAGAAAAGTAACCAAAATGGTGCACAAAACGTCAGAAGAAAACGAGTCTGGGGACTTGCACGGTGAATAACTTAGTCCTCGAGCGAAAAAAAAAAAACAAACCAACCTCCTTTGACCCGGAGAGGCGGCCTCCAACTTACCCGGCGACGCCAACAGGCGGACAAGGTCGTGACCCGCGGTCCCGGCCGCGGGCGGCGCCCGGCCCGGGCGGCGGGAAGCCACCTGTTAGGCCCGGGCCTCACTCACCTGGAGGAGCGGAGGCGCGGACCCGGACGCGGGCGCCCGGCGCGAGCGCGGACCCGCCCCTCAGGCGGCGGCGGCGGCGGCGGCCGGAGGCGGCGGCACGTGGGCTTCCCCGGGCCGGGCGGCTCTGACAGGCGGACCCCGCGACCCCCGGGGCGCCCCCGCCGGCCTCGCGCCGCCCAGCCCAGCGGGCGCCCCGCGGCCCGCCCCGCCGGCGCCCCCGCCCCGCAGCCTTTCCCGCACACGCCCGGAGCCCGCCGCCCCTCGCCTACCTGGTCGCGGAGTTTGAGGAACGCCATGGCGGTCGCCGCCGCCCGGCCGGCGCTGCCGCCTCAGGAGCCTCTCCAGCGCCCGGAGCCGGCAGGTCGGCGGCCGTGCGCCGAGGAGTCCGCGGGTAGGGGGGCGGCGCCGCCTCCCCGCCTCCAGCCGCCGCCGCCGCCGCCGCCGAGAGGTGAGGAACCGGAGGGTCCCGCCTCCTCGGCGAGGACTCCCCGCCCTCTTGCTTCCTTTCTTCCTCTACCCCGTCCGCCGCCTCCTCAGCCGCCGCCGCCTCACGCCCCCTTTCCCCGACACAGCCGAGCGGCCCCCGCGGCCCCGCCGCTCCAGCCTGCGGCCGCCGCGGCATCCAAACTCCACTCCACAATATTACCACCACCGCCCGCCGCGATTGGCGGCCGCGCGGGGGAGAGGCCAGAGTAAGCCGGGCGCCCATTGGCCACGCCGCCGCGCTCGCCCGGGGCCCCGCCTCCCGGACGGGGCGGGGCCGGGCAGGAAGCGGCGAGGGTGGGCGCGGAGCCGCGAGCGCCGGGCGGGGGGCGGGTGTGAGGGAGAGGCGCGCGGAGCCGGGGGAGGGGCGGCCAGGTGCCGGGGCGCGCGCCCGGGGCGCGGGGGGCGGAGCCCGGCCGGGGGTGCGGGTCCCGGCTCCGTCAGTGACTGCCCGCCGGCTCGCGCGGGAGGGGAGCCGGGCAGACGCCCGCCCCCTTCAAAGCCTGAGGAGGCTGCGGGGACCGGGTGAGGGGCTGGAAAGGGCGTGAGGGGTGGGGGGCGCTCGGGCCCTGCCGCCTTCCCGGGAGCGGCGAGGGCACGGGGGCCAAGCCGACTCTCACGTCTGGGCTTCCTCGGGGTGCACAAAACCCGAGGGAGCGGGCTGAGACGTGGTCCCCGGGAGGCGGCTGTCCCCCCTCGGGTGGCCGCGCGGGAGGGCAGAGGCCGGAGGGGAAGGGGCCGAGCCAAGTGGCCGAGTCTGACACGTCGAAGGAGAAGGAGCTCTCTTCTCTCCGACCCTTGGCCCTCCGCACCTGAGGAGGTTAGAAAAGGGGGGCGTCCGGGGATGGCTGCCCTCCCCCGGGGGGCGCAGCACCCGTGGGCGGGGGAGGGGACGACGACGCCGGCCTTCTGGGCGGAACGGCAGCATCTCTGCAGCCAAACTGGCTGTGGACGCCCGAGTCTTTCTCTCTGCCCCACAGTTCCAATCCGAAGCAAGGCGATGATGGTTCTCTCCCCCCAAAGCCTCCTGCCTGGCTTGCATTTTTTTTTTTTTCCGCCCTCTTTCTTCTTTCTCATCTGAAGGGTTTTGCCTCCCACTCGAGAGAAATCAATTAAAAAAAAGAGAGAGAGAGATGTGCTGGATGCATCCTTGGATGGAGGAGGAGAGGAATGACTCCCTCACCCTGCTATACACGCCCCCACGCCACCCCACAGCTCTGAAACGGCTTTTCTTTCTTCGGCAGCCGCACTCTGTTGCCATTCCAGGCTTGTGTGGGAGAAGACTGCTGTGCGCCTGTGTCTGTCCGCCCGGGCGACTCCAGCCCTCGGTTAATGAAAGGTACAGATGGTTAGAACACAAATGTGTGACGTCAGGCTTGGTTTTAGAAAGTTCTCTGTTCCCTGCATCAATTGTGTCTCTTGGGACAGACTTATTTAGAGGATCGATTTTGGTCTAATGGCAAGCAGGAAAAAAGGGAACCTATGCCAAGAATGTCAGTGTCTTGTAGTTCTACGCTTATTACAAAAAAGCTTCTTTTAGCCCCATAAAAAAGGAAAGTATCAGAGTGCAAAACGAAAAGCACCGCTGATTGATAGCCTGATCCTTCCAGTATTTTTTGACATACCAAAAGTTCGATTCTGTACAGTTTCTTGTCTAATGACATTTCTCATCATAAATTATATTTCCTACGTAAAATGAAGAGATTTGCGCAACTGCGAGGTAACACTCATGATGAAACCGAACAGCTCTTGCTTTGCATCCTCAGTACCTCTCGCCCCTTCATCAACTCCTGCATGTTAAATAGGGATACTGTTTGCCACCCAGTCTCTCCTTTCAGTTCAGTGAAGGTAAAGGAGTTAACACTGTGAAAACACTTGAGTTCAAAACAGAGATGCCGTGGTAATATTACTGGAGTACTTCTGATCACAAGTTGCCGGTATAAACAGTTACCCATGTGCTGTGTCCACTACAGAGTTCCTAGTCCAGGAATGTAAGAATTTACTCTCATTCATACACAAGCCTATTAAGCCCTCTGGATGTCTAGCCAGGAATTATTAATACGTCACCCTATCCCAGCAACCCACTCCCAATAACCTCTTCTAAGTTTAAGTTCTAGAATTGAAAAGCACAACAGGAACTTGATTAGGAACAAGGCAAAGATTCACTTTTGGGAAAACAAATGCCTTTGAGAATGTGAACAAATATCATGGGCCAAAGATGCATTTTAATAGATTTTAGGCTTGAGCTAGTGAAACTTTTCAGGGCTCTTCTGAAGTTTTCTAAGTAATAATAGTTGATGAAAGTATTTTATAAGTCACCATCCCCGACACCCTTGCAAATAGAAGGCTCCAAACTCTCCTGATAGATAATGTTTAATATCCAGGTCAGATCTAACCCTCCTCCACCCTAACCACCATTTAATTTATGTCTTAATTTCACCATTTGTAAAAACTAAGCATAACATTATCTGGCCTACACATCTCATACAACCAAATAAGATAATGATATGAAAGGCTGTAGGAACTCTGCAGAACCGTTCAAATATAATGTTATTGTAGCAACTACATTTCCATTATCAGAACAGAGGGTAACAGTCATTCTGAAAAATAGGAATAAGAAATCTATGTAATTTAGCAATAGGATTAAATAAGGGTTATATTCAAATTCTGACAATAATTTTTATCTCTTTATTATAAGATTATTCCAGCCTATATATATATAAATATTTGAATATTAAATCTATAGTATTGAAAAGTCTTCTGTAATTAAAGCTGATGAGGCCAAGAGCTAGAATGGTATCAGTAACCTCTCTCCAGCTCTTGTCACCCCATCCTTTTCTAGCTGTCACTTTCATTCTCCTTTACTGCACCCAGCCTCTGAACTCACATCTTAAGTACTCTGCCGTCTATTTCCTTTTCAAAAGGAAACCTCAAATTTTAAAAGTATCAAGAAATAACTAATAAGTTAGGCTAGACTCCTGTGCCCATGCTTCAGCCAATTACTACAACAAGCAGGATCTGAGAACTGACAATAGCAGGATCTGAGAATTGATGATAGCTTCCATACAGTTATTCAGTTGCTCAGTTGTGACCAACTCTTTGCAACCCCATGGATTGTAGCACACCAGGCTTCCCTGTCCTTCACCGTCTCCCAGAGTTTGCTGAAATTCATGTTCATTGAGTCGGTAATGCCACCCAACCATCTCATCCTTTGTCATGCCCTTCTCTTGCCTTCAATCTTTCCCACCATAAGGATCTTTTCCAGTGAATTGGCTCTTCCTGTCAGGTGGCCAAACTATTGGAGCTTCAGCTTCAGCATCAATCCTTCCAATGAATATTCAGGATTGATTTCCTTTAGGATTAACCGGTTGGATCTCCTTGCAGTCCAAGGGACTCAAGAGTTTTCTCCAACACCACAGTTCAAAGCATCATTTCTTTGGTGCTCAGCCTTGTTTATGGTCCAACTTTCACATCCATACATGACTACTGGAAAAACCACAGCTTTGACTGTACGGACCTTTGTTGGCAAAGTAACTTCTCTGTTTTTTAATATGCTGTCTAGATTTGTCATAGCTTTTCTTCCAAGAAGCAAGTGTCTCCTAATTTCATGGCTGTAGTCATGGTTTGGAGCCCAAGAAAATCAAGTCTGTCACTGTTTCCAATGTTTCCCATCTATTTGTCATGAAGTGATGGGACCCGATGCCATGATTTTAGGTTTTTGAATGCTGAGTTTTAAGCCAGTTTTTTCACTCTCCTCTTTCACTTTCATCTAGAGGCTCTTTAGTTCCTCTTTGCTTTCTGTGGTATCATCTGCATATGTGAGGTTATTGATATTTCTCCAGGAAATCTTGATTCCAGCTTGTGTTTCATCCAGCCCAGCGTTTTGCATGATGTACTCTGCATATAAGTTAAATAAGCAAGGTAACAATATACAGCCTTGATGGACTCCTTTCCCAATTTGGAACCAGTCCGTTGTTCATGTCCAGTTCTAACTGTTGCTTCTTGACTTACATGCAGATTTTGCAGGAGGCATGTAAGATAGTCTGGTATTCCCATCTCTTTAAGGATTTCCCACAGTTTGTTGTGATCCACACAGTGAAAGGCTTTGGTGTAGTCAATGAAGTAGAGGTAGTTGTTTTTCTGGAACTCGCGTGCTTTTTTGATGATCCAGTGGATGTTGGCAATTTGATCTCTGGTTCCTCTGCCTTTTCTAAAACCAGCTAGTACATCTGGAAGTTCACAGTTCACGTACTGTTGAAGCCTGGCTTGGAGAATCTTGAGCATTACTTTGCTACCATGTAAGATGAGTGTAATTGAGCGGTAGTTTGAGCATTCTTTGGCTTTGCCTTTCTTCGGGATTGGAATGAAAACTGACCTTTTCCAGTCCTGTGGCCACTGCTGAAATTTCCAAATTTGCTGGCATATTGAGTACAGCACTTTCACAACATCACCTTTTAGGATTTGAAATAGCTCAACTGGAATTCCATCACCTCTACTACCTTTGTTCGTAGTGATGCTTTCTAAGGCCCACTTGACTTCACATTCCAGGATGTCTGGCTCTAGGTGAGAGATCACACCATCATGGTTATCTGGCTCATTTGTATAGTTCTTTTGTGTATTTTTGCCACCTTTTCTTAGTATCTTCTGCTTCTGTTAGGTCCATACCGTTTCTGTCCTTTATTGTGCCCATCTTTGCATGAAATATTTCCTTGTACCTATAATTTTCTTGACGAGATCTCTAGTCTTTCCCATTCTGTTGTTTTCCTCTATTTCTTTACATTGATCACTGAGGAAGGCTTTCTTATCTCTCCTTGCTATTCTTTGGAACTCTGCATTCATATGGGTATACCTTACCTTTTCTCCTTTGCCTTTAGCTTCTTTTCTTTTCTCAGCTATTTGTGAGGCCTCCTCAGACAGCCATTTTGCCTTTTTGCATTTCTTTTTCTTGGTGATGCTCTTGATCACTGCCTCTTTTACAATGCTACAAACCTCCGCCCATAGATCTTCAGACACT
This sequence comes from Ovis canadensis, assembly GCF_042477335.2. Taxonomy (NCBI): domain Eukaryota; kingdom Metazoa; phylum Chordata; class Mammalia; order Artiodactyla; family Bovidae; genus Ovis; species Ovis canadensis. Next base: position 276,550,581 of record NC_091245.1, read on the forward strand.
CTGTCTATTAGATCTAATCCCTTGAATCTATTTGTCTCTTCCACTGAATAATCATTAAGGGATTTGATAGGTCATACCTGAAAGGCCTTGTGATTTTCCCTACTTTGTTAAATTTAAGCCTGAATTTGGCAATAAGGAGTTCATGATCTGAGCCACAGTCAGCTCCTGGTCTTGTTTTTGTTGACTGTATAGAGCTTCTCCATCTTTGGCTGCAAAGAATAGAATCAATCTGATTTCAGTATTGACCATCCAGTGACCATGTGTAGAGCTGTCTCTTTTGTTCTTTGAAGAGGGTGTTTGCGATGACCAGTGCATTCTCTTGGCAAAACTCTGCTAGCCTGTGCTGTGCTTCATTTTGTACTCCAGGGCCAAACTTGCCTGTTACTCCAGGTATCTCTTGACTTCCTACTTTTGCATTCCAGTCCCCTATGATGAAAAGGATATCTTTTTTGAGTGTTAGTTCTAGAAGGTCTTGTAGGTCTTCATAGAACTGTTCAACTTCAGCTTCTTCAGCATTACTGGTTGGGGTGTAGACTTGGATTGCTGTAATAGTGAATGGTTTGCCTTAGAAACAAACAGATCATTCTGTCATTTTTGAGACTGCATCCAAGTACTGCATTTCAGACTCTTGTTGACTGTGAGGGCTACTCCATTTCTTCTAAGGGATTCTTTCCCACAGTAGTAGATATAATGGTCATCTGAGTTAAATTCACCCATTCCTGTCCATTTTTGTTCACTGATTCCTAATATGTCAATGTTCACTCTTGGTCACCTATTTGGCCACTTCCAATTTGCCTTGATTCATGGACCTAATATTCTGGGTTCATATGCAGTATTGTTCTTTGCAGCATCGGACTTTACTTCCATCACCAGTCACATCCACACCTGGGTGTTGTTTCTGCTTTGACTTAGCCTCTTCATTCCTTCTAGAGCTATTTCTCCACTCTTCTGCAGTAGCACATTGGGCACCTACCGGCTTAAGGATTTTATCTTTCAGTGTCATATCTTTTTGAGTTTTCATATTGTTTATGGGCTTCTCAAGGCAAGAATACTGAAGTGGTTTGCCATTCCCATCTCCAGTGGACCACATCCAGAATTCATGTCTAAAATGATGGAAGGAAAGATATCATGTAGCTGTGACCACCTGGGTAATAACTGTGAGCTAGGCAACCACACTCAAGTTGCTTGCTGTGCTACAGTGTGGTGGGTATTTACCAGCACTTTACATGGGTTATGTCCTTTAAATTTTTCAGTAACCTTTTAGGGTTGGGAAACTGGGGCCCAAAGATAGATGTGCCCTTAGTAGGGCCTGAATATACAAGGACCTGGAAAGCCAAAAGCTTCCTAGTTTATGTTGTAGGAGATAGACAACTACTGATAACTTTTGAGCAGATAATCCTTATATGATAAAATGATTTTTAAGATGAACCTGAAATATATGGAAAATGCATAAAAGAAATTGCCAAAGCAGCAAAGGTATGTTCAGGGACCTAGAGCATAGAATTGGAAGACCTCATATACATATGAAAGTGTTTCTGGAGATGAGGAAATAAAGTATGAAGGAGAAGCAGTCTCCATAGCAATAATGTGTGAGAATTTGTCAGACTTAATGAGAAATGAGTTATCAGATCAAAGGAAGATGCTTAGGCTCAAGTGGCAATTTTTTTTTTTTTAATTGAGACCCATGCATAAGAGTGAAATTAGAGAATACCAAAGACTTGGTGTTTCTTACCAAGTAAGAAACGTTCAAAGATACCACTGAGAAAAGTGAACTTATTTAAAAGGAATGACAGCCATCCCGTTAGCAAATTTATTAGCAACAATTGGCTACAGAAGACATTGAAAATATCTGCAGTGTATTGAGAGTCCATAACTGAGAAGCTAGAACTTCATTCCTAGCTAAATCATTTTTCTCAAGAGGAAGAACAGAATAAACACATTTTTAAATTTAGGACTTACAGATGGTCATTGAAAAAAATACAAAAGAATACACTCCAACATGAAAAAAGCTGAACCCCAAAGGAATGAGTGAGTGAGTGGGAGAAGGAAGAATAAACAAATAAATCACTGGATATCTTGGTTAATCCAAATCAACAGTATTTTTTTTTTAAAGACTAGTATTTGGGGATTTTAAAACCCTGTGAAATTAAGTTATTAGCCCTTCAAAATGTGACGAAAAAAAGTCTCACTGTGCGACTGTCTGACTCTTTGTGATCCCATGTACTGTAACCAGCCTGGCTCCTTTGTCCATGGAATTCTCCAAGCAAGAACACTGGAGTGGGTTGCCATTCCCTTCTCCAGGAGATCTTCCCAACCCAGGGATCGAACCTGGGTCTCCTGTGTTGCAAGCAGATTCTTTCCCAACTGAACCACTAGGGAAGCCAAAATGCTGTAGATGCTGGCAGAAAGGACTTCTGAGTTAAGCATGACTTTTTTTTATTCAGAAGGAGTGAGGTAGTTTTAAATTTGACAAGCTACTACATTAGTAAAAGTTTTTTGTTTCAAACAAAAAAATCCAAGCAAGAGTTTCTTAAATTGACCTTCTGCGGCTCCCAGAGTCACTGAGAGAGCTGAAAAAAACAAGCTTGGGCTGAGCTTCTAGAAAAAGTGCTCTAAACCGTGTGATAGAGCTAGTGTGATAAAGATACTGCTGCTGTTCCCAATAAGCACCAAATGTTAGCTCAACCTCTCTTTATCTGCTCCCACCATCAGCATCAATGCCAGTTCTGTGTCAGAAACTTAGTCTTGCAGCCACGGCCACCTCCACAAACTGGATGTTGGCCTCTTCCTACACAAGGACAGTGGGAGCCACATGCAGAGCTTATATCCTAACACCCTCACGTTTCCACTTGTGCTTCTGGTTAGCAGGGCCAGTGGTATAGGCCTACATCCTAGCTGCAAGGGAGGCAGGGAATTGGAGTTCTCAATTTTATAGTGGGGAATAGGTATCTATAACCAGGGAATCATCCCAAATATAAAAGTCTTTTTAAAAGGTTATGGCAGCCTTGAATATGACAGGATCCGCTAGTGATATACTTACTAAACCTAGAAGGAGATTCACCAAAATAAGAGAAATAGAATGTGTACCTTCTAAACCTATAGAGAGAGAAAAATAAAATGACCTAGAGAAAAGTCCAGGTTAGCAGACAAGAAAGAAAAAAAAGCAAACTAAAGTTATGATAAATAGGAAACTCCAATTAGATTGTAGAAAGAAGTCCAAGTATATTCAGTTCAGTTCAGTTCAGTCACTCAGTCTTGTCTGACTCTTTGCGACCCCATGAATTGCAGCAGGCCAGGCCTCCCTGTCCATCAGCAACTCCCAGAGTTCACCCAAACTCGTGTCCATCGAGTCGGTGATATTATTAATCACAAAAAATATATATGGTTTAGGCCTGTCTTTTAAAAAGTAACAACACCAAAAAGAAAAAGTTGCTCAGTTGTGTCCAACTCTTTGCAACCCCGTGGACTATAACTCACCAGGCTTCTCTGTCCATGGGATTTTCCAGACAGGAATACTGAAGTGGATTGCCATTCCCTTCTGCAGGGGATCTTCCTGACCCAGGGATCAAACCCAGGTCTTCTGCATTGCAGGCAGTTTCTTTACCATCTGTGCCAATTGGATCCCCAAAAGCAACAATAACACAACAAATCATTCAGACTGGATTTTTAAAGAAACCCAACTATATGCTGTTTGCAAGATACATGGTTAGAACATAGAAGAAGTGTGAGGAAAGGCGACTAAAGAAAACTATATACCGAGAAAATACTAACCAAAAAATTGTTCCTCTAGTAACATTAATACCAGATGTAATTTAAGCAAGAAGGATTAATTGAGATAAAGATGTGATTTGTAGGAATCATAAAAGGAACTATCCCCCATGATATATTCATAAACTTGCATGCACTTAACTACATAAAGCAAAATTTAATGGGACTCCATAGAGAAATTGGCAGATGTACCATTTAAAAACTAATAGACAAGCAGACAAAACATTAAAATATAATTAAATCAATAAGCTTCATACCATGTGAGATACCAATCTACAGGAAAAAAATAGTTCATGCTACTCTCCAGACACTAAATACAGCCATTTTACATGTAGACTTTACCAACATATAGGAAAAAATGCCTTTTGTTTATTATGTTTCACAAAGAAAGAAACTGAAAACCAAGTAAAACCAAGACTGGTGATGACCAAGTGCTGGTCAGTCATCTTGTCTTCCAAACCAACCCTGGACCTGTCCAGTTCTTTGGCAAGAGCAATTATTTCAACAACAGGGCCCTTGGAACCATTTCACTGAGTCAAAAGCTCTTCTGAGGGGGTCTCTGCTTAACTGCTTTAATTATTTCTGCTGGTAATTGCTCCACTGTGGTTGAAATACATGGAAAATGCATATAATAGACTGCCTGAGGTAAAAATATACAGTTGTATACAGAGTTTGATATAAACTCTGAAAAACCAAGCCAAAAAAAAAATTGTTTGAGCTCTGAAAGGAAATATTTGTTGTTTAGTCACCTGGTCATATCTGACTTTGTGTGACCCCATGAACTGTAGCCCACCAGGCTCTTCTGTCCATTGGATTTCCCCAGGCAAGAATACTGGAGTATGTTGCCATTTCTTCTTCAGGGGATCTTCCTGACCCAGGGATCAAGCCTGCATTTCCTGCATTGTCAGGGGGTTTCTTTACCACTGAGCCACCAGGGAAGACCATACAAGAAAATAGACTGCAACATTAAATAAAGTTTTGAGTGAAAGAAATATGAATCCTTTTTTTCTATTTTTCTGTATTGTGCATATTTTATTTGGTGAGAATTGTTTGAGTAGTTTACAGATGTATTGGCGCTTCATGATTTCATTACTTCGTTGGAATAAAAAAAGGCTTGAGATGTAGAAAATGGCAAAAAGAAAATGTGACTGTATCGATAAGCACATTAAATGTGATCGGACTGAACACCCTACTGAAAAGGCAGATTTTATCAGGCTGAATAAAACACCAAGATCTGACTCTGTGTCACAGGTCAGCAAGAGACACACTGAAATTCAAGGATATAAGTAGGTAGAAAGTAAAGGATGGAGAAGATACAACGTGTGAAAAACAGACACAGGGGAATGTAAATGGGCGCAGCCACCACAAAACCAACAGGGAGGTTCCTTAGGAAGCTGAAGATAGAATTGCGGTATCATCAGCAATCCCACTCCTGGATGTATATCCAGACAAAATAGTCATTCAAAAAGATACATGCACCCCTATGTTCACAGAAGCACTATTCACAACAGCCAAGACATGGAAGCAATCTAAATGTCCATCAACAGGTGAATGGATAAAGAAGATGTCGTGCATATATACAATGGAATACTGCTCAGCCATAAAAACAAACAAACAAAAAGAATGAGTAATACCATCTGCAGTAACATGGATAGGCGATGGTGCCCCACTCCAGTACTCTTGCCTAGAAAATCCCATGGATGGAGGAGCCTGGTGGGCTGCAGTCCATGAGGTCGCCAGGAGTCGGACACGACTGAGCGACTTCACTTTCACTTTTCACTTTCATGTATTGGAGAAGGAAATGGCAACCCACTCCAGTGTTCTTACCTGGAGAATCCCAGGGACAGGGGAGCCTGTTGGGCTGCCACCTATGGGGTCGCACAGAGTTGGACACGACTGAAGCGACTTAGCAGTAGCAGAGATTATCATACCAAGTGAAATAAGTCAGAAAAAGACAAATACCATGTGATATCACTTACATGTGAAACTCATATATAACACAAATGAACCTATTTACAAAACAAAAGCAGACACATAGACATGGAAAACAGACTTATGGTTGCTAGGAGGAGGGTTTTGGAGGATGGCTGGAGTGGGAGGTTGAGTTTAGCTATCTATGTAAGCTATTATTTATGGAATGGATAAACAATATGGTCTTACTGAAGACATTTTGATAAAAGGTTGAAATATCTAGGAGATGTAACAATTATATATACATCTAAGAACCAACTCCCAAAAGGTATGAAACAAAACCCAACAGAAATGAAAGGAGAAATAGATAATCAATAACAGAAATTTCAACAACTTTAAATAATTGAGAGTACAACTTTAGAAGACTTTTAACAACACTGTCAATCAACTTGCATTAACTAGTATTTATAGAACACTCCACTCAATAATTGCAACATACACATTTTTTTTCAAGTGTTCACATGGAACACTTTCTAGGAGAGACCATACACTGGAGTCCAAAATAAGTTCCAATAAAGTAAAGCATATTTAATTTATACAAAGTACATCCTTTGATCACAATGAAATTAGAGATCCATAACAAATAAATCTGAGAAAATACCACAAATTTGGAAGCAACACCCTGCTAGATAACCAGTGAGTTAAAGATGAAATTGTAAGGGAAATTGAATAAGTTGGACTGAATGAAAACAAAAACACAACATATCAAAAGTTATGGGATGGATCTATAACAGTCCTTAGAGTGAAGTATATAGCTTTAGATTCTTATATCAGAAGAAAAAAGGTCTTAAATAAAAAATCTAAGATTCCCCCTAAAAAAACTAAAAATCAACGAGCAAAAGAGACCCAAAGCAAGAAGAAGGAGTGAAATGATAAGTGTTAGAAAAACAATAGACAAAATACTTTAATTTGGTTCTTAGAAAAGAGCAACAAAATTGGCAAATCCTTAACTAGACTGACTAAGGAAACAAGAGAAAAGGCACTAATTATCAACATCAGGAATAAACAAAGGGTATTGCTAGCAACCCTACAGAAATTAAAAGTATTCTAAGGGCATATTATCTGGAGGACAAAATGGCAACTCATTCTTATATTCTTGCCTGGGAAATCCCATGGACAGAAGAGCCTGGAGAGCTATAGTCCATGGGGTCACAAAAGAGTCAGACGTGACTGAGCAATTAAACAAGGGAATATTATTGACAACTTGATGCCAACAAATTAAAAAACTTGGATTAAGTGAACAAATTTCTAGAAGTACACAAAACCAACTCAAGAAGAAAGAATATTTGATTAAACCTACAAGTAAAGAATTTTAATTGCTTTTGAAAGTGGTGCTGGAGAAGACTTTTGAAGTCCCTTGGATGGCAAGGAGATCAAACCAGTCAATCCTAAAGGAAATCAGACCTGACTATTCTTTGGAAGGGCTGATGCTGAAGCTCCAATATTTTGCCCACCTGATGGGAAGAGCCGACTCACTGGAAAAGACCCTGTGCTGGGAAAGACTGAGGCAGGAGGAGAAGCTGGCAACAGAGAATGAGATGGTTGGACGGCATCGCCAACTCAGTGGACATGGGTTTAAGCGAACTTTGAGAGATAGTGAAGGATAAGGAGGACTGGCATGCTGCAGTCCTTGGGGTCACAGAATCAGACAAGACTAAGCAACTGAACAAAAACAACAATATATTGAATTAGTGATTTAAAATCTCACAAACAGAATCTCCCCCAAATGGCTTTACCAATGAATTCTATCAAATGTTTAAAGAAGGAATAGTACTAGCCTTTCATAAACTCTTTCAGAAGATGAAAAAGAGAACACTTTCCAATTTATGAGGCCAGTGTTACCCCCAATACCGTAGCCAGACAAAGACCTCACAAGAAGAAAAAAAAAAAAGCTACAGAACAATTCTTCATGGACAAATATTTTAAAATCCTTAGCAAAATATCAAGTTCAACATTAAAATACATATGTATGTATAATACATAAAAATTGTGTATATATATATATGATTTCCCTGATGGCTCAGTGGGTAAAGAATCCACCTGCAATTCAGGAGACACAGGAGATGCAGGTTTGATCCCTGAGTCAGGAAGATCCCTTGGAGGAGGAAATGGCAACCCACTCCAGTATTCTTGCCTGGAAAATCCCATGGACAGGGAAGCCTGGTGAGCTACAGTCCAAAGGGTCCCAAACAGTCAGACATGACTGAGCAACTAAGCACAGTGTATATATATATATATATATATATATATATATATATATATATATATGTTGTTCATTCACCCACTTGTGTCCAACTCTTAGCAACCCTGTGGACCATGACCCACCCAAGACGGACAGGTCATGGTGGAGAGTTCTGACAAAATGTGGTCCACTGGAGAAGGGAATGGCAAACCACTTCAGTATTCTTGCCTTGAGAACCCCATAAACAATATGAAAAGGCAAAAAGATATGACACTGAAAGATAAACTCCCTAGGCCGGTAGGTGCCCAATATGCTACTGCAGAAGAGCAGAGAAAGCTCCAGAAGGAATGAAGAGGCTAAGCCAAAGCAGAAACATTACCCAGTTGTGGATGTGACTGGTGATGGAAGTAAAGTCCAATCCTGTAAAGAACAATACTGCATATGAACCCAGAATGTTAGGTCCATGAATCAAGGCAAATTGGATGTGGTCAAACAGGAGCTGGCAAGAGTGAACATTGATGTTTTAGGAATCAGTGAACAAAAATGGACAGAAATGGGTGAATTTAACTCAGATGACCATTATATCCACTACTGCGGGCAGGAATCCCTTAGAAGAAATGGATTAGCCCTCATAGTCAACAGAGAGTCCAAAATGTAGTACTTGGGTGCAGTCTCAAAAATGACAGAATGATCTGTTTGTTTCCAAGGCAAACCATTCAATATTACAGCAATCTAAGTCTACACCCCAACCAGTAATGCTGAAGAAGCTGAAGTTGAACAGTTCTGTGAAGACCTACAATACCTTCTAGAACACACACTCAAAAAAGATGTCCTTTTCATCATAGGGGACTGGAATGCAAAAGCAGGAACTTAAGAAATACCAGGCGCAACAGGCAAATTTGGTCTTGGAGTACAAAATGAAACAGGGCACAAGCCAACAGAGTTTTGCCAAGAGAACGCACTAGTTATAGCAAACACCCTCTTCCAACAACACAAGAGGTGACTGTACACATGGACATCACCAGATGGTCAACACCAAAATCAGATTGATTATATTCTCTGCAGCCAAAGATGGAGAAGCTCTATACAGTCAACAAAAACAAGACCAGGAGCTGGCTGTGGCTCAGATCATGAACTCCTTATTGCCAAATTCAGACTTAAGTTTAAGAAAGTAGGGAAAACCATAAGGCCTTTCGGGTATGACCTTAATCAAATCCCTTATGATTATTCAGTGGAAGAGACAAACAGATTCAAGGGATCAGATCTGATAGACGGAGTGCCTGAAGAACTACGGACAGCAGTTCATGACATTATACAGGAGGCAGGGATCAAGACCATCCCCAAGAAAAATAAATGCAAAAAAGCAAAATGGCTGTCTGAGGAGGCCTTACAAATAGCTGAGAAAAGAAGAGATGCAAAAGGCAAAGGAGGAAAGGAAAGCTATACCCACTTGAATGCAGAGTTCCAAAGAATATCTCCAAAGAGAGATGAGAAAGCCTTCCTCAGTGATCAGTGCAAAGAAATAGAGAAAAACAATAGAATGGGCAAGACTAGAGACTCTTCAAGAAAATTAGAGATACAAGGAAATATTTCATGCAAAGATGGACAGAATAAAGGATAGAAACGCTATGGACGTAACAGAAGCAGGTATTTCCCAACATCAGGGACTTCCATTGAGTCATGTTCGCATCAGATGACCAAAATACTGAGCTTCTGCTTCAGCATCAGTCCTTCCAGTGAATGTTCAGGGTTGATCTCCCTTAAGATTGACTGGTTTGATCTCCTTGCTGTCCAATTCTAGCACTACAGTTCAAAGGCATCAATTCTTTGGCATTCTACCTTCTTTACTGCCCAGCTCTCACAACCATACATGACCACTGGGAAGATCATAGCCTTGACTATACAGACCTTTGTCAGCAGAGTAATGCCTCTGCTTTTCAACACACTGTCTAGGTTTGCCATTGCTTTCCTGCCGAGAAGCAATCATCTTCTGGCGTCATGGCTGCAGTCACTGTTTGCAGTGATTTCGGAGCCCAAGAAGGGTAAATCTGTCACTGCTTCCACCTTTTCCCCTTCTATTTGCCATGTAGTAATGGGGCTGGGTGCCATGATCTTAGTTTTTTAATATTTAGTCTTAAGCTGGCTCTTTCACTCTCCTCCTCAACCCTCATCAATAGCCTCTTCAGATCCTTTCTGCTTTTTGCCATTAGAGTGGTATCATCTACACATCTGAGATTATTGATGTTTCTCCCACCTATCTTGATTCCAGCTTGTAGCTTATCCAGTCTGGCGTTCCTCATGATGTGCTCAGCATATAGATTAAACAAACAGGGTGACAGCAGACAGCCCTGCCATACCCCTTTCTTGATCTCGAACCAATCAATTGTTCCATACAGGGTTCTAACTGTTGCTTCTAGCCCTGCAAACAGGTTTCTCAGGAGACAGGCAAGATGGTCTGGTATTCCCATCTCTCTAAGAGCTTTCCACAGTTTGTCATGATCTCATTCAAAGGCTTTAGTGTAGTCGATGAAACAGAAGTAGTTGTCTTTCTGAGATTCCCTTAACTTTCTCTATTATCCAGCGAATGTTGGCAGTTTGCTTTCTAGTTCCTCTTACTCTTCTGAACCCAACGTGGACATCTGGAAGTTCTTGGTTTGCATAATGCTGAAGCCTAGCATGCAAGATTTTAAGCGTGACCTTTCTAGCATGGGAGATGAGTGCAACTGTCCGATGGTTAGCACATTCTTTGGTACTACCCTTCTTGGGAACTGGGATGAGGATTGACCTTTTCCAGTCCTGTGGCCACTGCTGGCTCTTCCAGATTTGCCGACATAATGAATGCAAATCCTTGATGGCATCATCCTTTGGGGATTTGAATAGTTCTGCTGGAATTTCATCGCATCCTCTATCTTTAACAACAGTGCTTTCTAAGGCCCACTTGACTTCTCACTCCAGAATATTTGGCTCTGGGTGACTAACCACACCATTGGAGTAATCCAGTTCATTACAATCTTTTTTATCCAGTTCTTCCTTGTATTCTTTCCATCTCTTCTTGATCTCTTCAGCATCTACTAGGTCTCCACCGTATTTATCCTTATTGTGCCCATCTTTGGGCAGAATGCTCCCTTGACGTTTCCAATTTTCCTAAAGAGATCTCTGGTCTTTCCCCCTTTGTTGTTTTCTTCTAATATTAAACACTGTTCACTGAAGAAGGCCTTCTTGTTTCTTCTAGCTATTCTTTGAAACTCTGCGTTTAATTGGATTCCCTCTCTCCCTTGCTTTTCGCTTCTCTTTGTTCTTACACTATTAGTAAAACCCCCTCAGATAACCACTTTGCCTTCTTGCTTTTCTTTTTCTTTGGTATGGTTTTGTTTACCACCGCCTGTACAGTATTACAGGCATCTGTCCATAGTTCTTCAGGCACACTGTTATCTCAATCTAGTCCCTTGAACCTATTCATTACCTCTACTGTGAATTCATACGGGATTTGATTGAAGTCATACCTGGCTAGTTCAAGCCTGAATTTTGCTATAAGCAGCTGATGATCTGGGCCACAGTCAGCTCCAGGTCTTGTTTTTGCTGAATGTGTACAAATTCTCCATCTTCAGCTACAAAGAATGTAATTGATTAGATTTTGGTATTGACCATTTGGTGATATCCATGTGTAAAATTGTCTCTTGTGTTGTTGAAAAATAGTATATGCTATGACTAGTGCATTCTCTTGGCAGAATTCAGTTATCCTTTGCCTTGCTTCATTTTGTTATCCAAGGCCAGACTTGTCTGTTACTCCAGAGATATCTTGATTTCCTACTTTTGCATTCCAATCCCAGATAATGAATAGAACATCTCTTTCTGGTGTTAGTTCGAGGAGGTCTTCTAGGTCTTCCTAGAATTCATCGAGTTCAGTTTCTTCAGCATTGGTGGCAGGATCCTAGACTCAGATTACTGTAATGTCGATTGGCTTGCCTTGGAAATGAACCAAGATCATTCTGTACTTTTTGAGGTTGTACCCAAGTCCTGTATTTCAGACTGTTGGTCACGAGGGCTACTCTGTTTCTTCTAAGATATTCTTGCCCGCAGTAGTAGATGTAATGGTCCTCTGAATTAAATTCACCCATTCCCATCTGTCTCCTTTTGCTGATTCCTATGATGTCAGTGTTTATTCTTACGTGAATTCTCCTCTGCTCTTCCCCAGTAGCACACTGGACACCTTCAGGCCTGGGGGACTTGTCTCTCGGCATCTTGTCTTTTTGACCTCTTATACAGTTCATGGTGTTCTCACGCAAGTACACTGGGGTGGTTTGCCATTCCCTCCTCCAATGTATCACGTTTTGTCAGAACTCTCTGCTATGACCCGTCCATCTTGGGTGGCCCTGCAGAGCCTGGCTCATAGCTTCTTTCATAAGCCCCTTCACCACGACAAGGCAGGGGTCCATGAAGGGGATATATATACTGTGGCCAAGTTGGGTTTATTTCAGGAATACAAGGTTAGTTTAACATCTGGAAATATCAAATTACCAAATAGTTTAACATCTGAAAATATCAAATTATTTTATAATATCGAAAAGAGTTCAACATTAACATTAAAATATACTTTATACACACACACACACACACACACACACACACACACACACACGCACACACACACACACACACACACACCCCATGAGTCAGTTGGGCTTATTTCAGGAATGCAGTTAGTTTAACATCTGAAAATCAATTAATGTAATATACTGTATTAATAGAATACAGGACAAAAATCACATGCACATGTGCTGCAGGTAAGGAAGTATGAACTCAGTGAACCTGAATCTTTTTTATGGGACAATAAACATGCCTGTGAGCTTTCTTGATGGGTCTAAAAGAATCTGCCTGCAGTGCAAGAGACCCAGGTTCTATCCCTGGATCAAGAAGATCCCCTGGAGGAGGCCATGGCAGCTCACTCCAGTATTTCTTCCTGGAGGGTCCCATGGACAGAGGACCCTCACAGACTACAGTCCACAAGGTCTGAAAGAGTAGGTCATGACTGAAGCGACCGAGCATGCATGCACACACATGCCTGTCCTTTGCTCCAGAGAGGGACAGTGCCTTCGTTACAGTGCTCAGTAAGCTTCCCAGATGTTGGTTCCAAAGGAAGATACCGTTCCTATCCCCAAAGCTGTCCACTCTACAAAACATCCTTAATAAGAGAGCCTGAAGCAAAAGCAATGTGAGACACATGGAGAATCGGCTAAACAGAAACTGTAGCCATAATTGAGAGCACAGATACTTCATCCATCTTACAGTGTGGAGGCTGGGAGAGGAGAGAAGATGAGATAAGTGGACAAGATGCTGTTAGCTCTCTTTTTAGTTTTTTTGTTTTCTTCGCAGTGTCTCAGTAGATGAGAGTTTCAGATGAGAGGGAGCACTGGGCATAGGGCGTCTGGAAGACTGAGGGCAGACAAAGGAGGCAGAGTTACGGGGCCCTGTCCAGGGCCCTCCTGCAATTGATGACCATAGGTTTAACTAAAGTCACAGTTATGACAGTTTTAACCAGGTTTGTTCCACTTCTTGGGTGTAAGGACAAAGTAGGCAGAGGACTGGCTTTAACCAGGATTGTAGTTTTTCTGGGCAAGCTTGACAGACAAAAAGTAGATGCACCCAGGCAAGAGAAGACAGTGGCGGCCCAGGGAGTGGAGGCTGGATGAAGAAGAGAGCGGGGAGAAGAAGGACAGTGAGAAATGAGTGGGGCTGAAGGACCAGAGCGGCCAACGCGGGTGGACGGTGGTCGGAGTGCTGCAGGACATGAACAAGGAGACCGGAGGTGGCGGTCAACTAATGAAGTGCTTAAAGTCGAGGCTTAGAGCCATGCAAACATGGGCATGGGTAGCTGAGGGGGGAGTGAAAGATCACTGGAAGAGAGGTGTTCAGGAAAGTGAGTGGCCAGAGTGTCGGATGGGTCATTTATGAGCTTGTCGGAGTCACCAGGAAAAGCTGGAGTCAGGTGGAGAGAGAGACAGGCAGGTGTTAAACTGTTCAGGGAATGACGGGGGAGGGGTAACTAGGAAGTTACTAAGAATTACGACTGGGAGGGTGGCAGCTGCTCTGGACTGGTGGCAGACTATTCCTTCGTTTCATAAGTATTTCTTTATGTACAACTAACTAACGTTGTGGGAGAGACTAATTATTATCACTGTCCTCAAGAACTGTATGAACTAACACGCAGATAATGCATGCACCTGTAAGAAGCTAAGCAACAGGGCAAGCATTGCAGTATGTGGAGGCAGAAAGAACAGTGACTCGAGGCTCTGGAGACTGGAACTCTGGTTCCAGCCCCGCCAATAATGAGCCGTGAAAGCATTGGTCGCTCAGTCATGTTCGAGTCTTTGTGACCTCATGAACTGTAGCCCGGCAGGCTCCTCTGTCCATACAGTTCTCCAGACAAGAATACTGGAGTCGATAGCCATTCCCTTCTCCAGGGGATCTTCCTGATCCAGGGATCGAACCCAGGTCTCCTGCATTGCAGGCAGATTCTTTATCGTCTGAGCCACCAGGGAAGCCCAATTAGCTGTGAGCTGGGGCCAATCACTTGATCTCACCTGGCCTTGGTTTCTACATTTGGATATGGATTAAGTTATTCCCAAGTGACCTCAGGCTCTAACATTCTGTGATATAAAGTAGTACACCTATCCTAAGGAAGTTAGAGCTTAGGATGTTACAGGAAGAGGAAATAGAAGCATGAAGAATTTGCCAGGCAGCAGGCTAAATCAGGTTCATCGTTTGTTAGTCCATTCTGAGTGCACAGGGGGCTTCCCGGATGGCTCAGTGAGTACAGAATCCACCTGCAGTGCAGGAGACACAGAAGACTCAGATTCAGTTCCTGGGTCAGGAAGATCCCTTGACGGAAGCAGTGGCAACCCACTCCAGTATTCTTGCCCGGAAAATCCAATGGACGAAGAGCCTGGTGGACTACAGTCCATGGGGTTACGAAGAGTCAGACACGACTGACTGACTAAGCGTGCGCACACACACGCGCACACACACACACACACACACACACGGGGTGCAGAGAAGATACCCTCATCCGCACTTGTTTCCCTCCACTTACACAGAGCTGTGTTTTCCTTCCCACTGTGTCTATTTGGTTCTGGCTAGGTCATGATTGCTTATGTCAAAGACCAAAGAAATACCATTAGAACCCATCACTGGAACATCTACATTTCACACAACCCTAAAGGGGTACATTTTTATAGGAAGCAAAGAGGTATGTTGCCCTCTAGGAATTGTATGTCACTTTAGGGTGATTAGGCTGACATGCATTTCCCTGATGGAAAACAGGTACGATAACCCTTGACATCAGGCTAATGTCGAGGTGAGATTGGAGGTCAAGGTTTAGAAGGATATAATCGAGGTGAGGGGGATGGAAACAGCTTTTCTTCTGGAACAGACTCTTCCTTTATAACTTCAATGTGACTCCTATATTTTTTAATGGATGCCAGCACATTCACTCATACAGTTAACAGATGTTCACTGAGATCCAGTTGTATGCTAGGCCCCATTGTAAGGGCGAGAAGTATTGTAGAGAGCAAAAGAGCTAAGAGCCCTGGCCTCTCTCCCTTTGCCAGTGTATACTGAATGGGGGAGAGGGACATAATAAGACAATGAATAAGGTATTTTTCGGGGAATGATCAAAACTGTGAAGCCTGTTAGCATATGTTCATGCCTTACTAGGTTCTGGTAACTACCAAAGGGTACAATGATGAATAAAAGCCTCTTGCCCTAGTTAGTGAATTTTAGCCATGGGCTCCTTTAGCTGGAGTTGTCTGGAAAGTGAGACCTCAAAAATGAATTTTCAGTCACGCAGAGATGGAGGGGAAAGAGCAATGTTCCAAGGAGGCAGCATGTTCAAGACACATAAAGAAGGCTACTGTGACTGGAATGTTGCAAGGACAGGGGAGTGTAACAGAAGGTGAGGCTGAAGCCCGAGTCAGGGGCTTAGAATAATCCAGGCCTTGTAAGTCAGATCAGAGGGTGAAAGTTTGACTTCTTATTTCTCTACTGTGGTAAGCCATTGGAGGGTTTTAAGGAGGGACATTCTGTGACTTTACTTTTCATTTTAGAAGTTTACTCTGGCAGTTGTGTAGGGAATAGACCCAGGGACGCGTGAGGGGAAGCGGGAGCTCTGTTAGAAGCTGAAAGGTTATGGAGGCCTGGTGCGGGGGAGGAGTGTGGAGAAGTTGAATTGGAGATCTGTTCCGAAGGCAGGACAACAGGGCAAGCTGACTGATGGCATGTGGGGTGTTAGAAAGAGAGGAGTCGAAGGACAAAAGCCCCTGCATTGGACGCTCAGAGTCCTAACCACTGGACCCCACCACTGTGCTCTTGGAGCCTGGAACTGTGTTCTTGGTTAAGCACTGGTAGAATGAATGAATACCATAGCTGTTGATAGGGTTAGGGTCTAGGCCTAAATCAAGTGCCCTGCCTCAAAGGAGGGCTTTCTCCCTTTTGCCTGACAGATGTTATCTCCACTTGGGACCCGCTGGGATTTTACCAGTATACACACTGAACTGCAGTATAAAACAGTATTTCACTTTTCACCACCCTAAATGGACCATTTCCACAGAGTCAGCTGATGCTGAAGCAGGTCAGAACAGGGCATGTGTCTGTGGTCTGTATAAAGCGTATAATCCTGTTACAACCTGTGGTAAATGGTCTGCAAAGATGGCTGGGACTTCCCTCGTAGTCCAGTAGTTAAGAAACTGCTTTGCAATGCAAAGGAAGCAGGTTCTATCCCTGGTCAGGGAACTAAGATCCCACATGCTGCGGAGCAACGAAGCCCACGAGCCACAGCTAGAGAGTCCGTGTGCCACAATGAAAAGTCCTGCGTGACACAAGGAAGTTCCTGCGCGCTGCAACCAAGGTCCAACACAGCCAAATCAGTTCATTAAAACAACATTTTTTTTTCGTCTCTGTGCATATGTTGCCCCTCCCAACAACAGACAGAGTTTGTTCCCCATCCCCTTGAATCTGGTGGCCTTGAGACATGCTCAATAGAAGTTAAAATAACATCCTATGACTTTGGGCCTGGGACTTAAGAGCCCTTGCAACTTTCAGTTTTAATGCCTTGGGATCTAGACACCAGGTTTAAGAAGCTTGTAATTCTAAATGATGTGAAACCACAGGGAAAGAGGGAAGCCCAGCCAGCGTCCAGCCATCCCAGCCTCTGCAGCTGAGGTGTAAAATGTGAATCAAGCAGTCTTGGATTCTCCAGCCCAGCCAAGCTGTGCCAGCCAGCCAAATGCAGCAGACAAAGGAACCCAGCTCAAATCGTCACGATCATGCGAGATAATAAATGGGGCTGTTTTAGGCCACTGCTTTGGGGAGTTATTTGTTATTTAGCAACAGATAGCTAAACTAGAATCTGTTCCAGGATTCATTTTATGGCACAACTTCTAGAAACACACTGTATTTAAAAGCAGAGTGCCTTCAATTTCTAGCAAAATTACAGATGTAGTTATCTCTTGTCTCAGCTGTGTCCCTTCTAGGAATCAGTTCCAAAGGTATCCTGGCAAAAATACAGAGATATATTGGCTATTAATTTCAGCACTTTTTGCAATAGCATCAAACTTCAAACACTTCAAATATCTATCAGCAGGGACTGGATGAATAAGCTATGTAGCATCCATGTGATGGAGTGCTAGGCAACTGTAAAAAAGGACACTGAACCACCTCTGAACTACTGTGCAGAAACGTGCGTGTGGTATGTTATGCTACTGTTTATAATTATTTTTTTAATGGAAGGATTAAATATAACATTTTCAAAAAAAATTATTGCCTATAAGGGGAGAGAGGAGATAGGGTAAATTTTACCACAGGAATATAATCTGCAAACTCTAGACTGTGGGAAACATTATGAAACAGCCGACCCAGTTTCTTCAATAATTCAAGATTTTTTTTAAAGGGTGATAGAATGGGAACCTGGTGATTAAAAAGAGGGACTTAAGAGCATGTGAAACAATTATAATTTATGAACCTATTGGTATTCTGATTTGAATAATTAAACTAAAAGTTTATGAGACAATGGGAAAGCGAAAACATGGGTTGAATATTCAACAATATTAAGAGTTTGTTATGCAAGTGTGATAATGAAAGTGTGGTAATCTTCTTAAAAGAGTCACCATGTATTTGAGATACACATCTCTATTTTGTATAGTTGAAATCCTGTGGCACTGGGAGTCACTTCAAAAGAATTACATGGATTGGTTAAGTGAGTGAAATTATAGATTAAACCAAATTGGCTATGAGCTGAAAATTATTGAATCTGCACAGTTTCTTCACGAAGGTTCATTATGTTGTCATCTTTACTTTTGCTTATATTTGAAATTTTCCAAAATAGTAAGAAAAAAAAAGAAGGGCCCCTGAGCCCCGGTGTTTTAAGAGTGCTGAATCCATTCTCCTCATAATAGCACAGCTTACGCCCATCATCCCCAAGTCACCGCATCTACGTCAAATGGAAATCATGTCTGTGAACCATGATGGGTATTTGGAACTGTGGGTGATTGACACCATGTCAGTAATTTTAAAGTTACAGTGAGTTCTCAGGCGGTCCAGGTGTGTGTTTTTTTTTAAGAATTTCCTGTGCAACAGGGACCTACTATATAGGACAGGGAACTATACTCAGTGTCTTGTAATAACGTATAAAGGAAAAGAATCTGAAAACAATGTATGCACATATTCACATGTATGAATAACTTTGCGGTACACTTGAAACTGGCATGACATTTTAAATCAACTACAGTAAACAACTTTAATGTAATTAAAAAGAGAATTTCCTGTGTCGTGTTATTTCTTACACTTAGGAGAAGGTTTAAATAACATGTAAATAGTCCCCTTCCAAACACATGTCTTTCATTCACCCAGTCATTCAGCACTCCTTGGTCGAGGGACTGTGTGAGAGGTTCTGGTGTTGGGGACAGGGTGCAGCCACCCAAAAGGCTGTCAGCACGTGAGTCCACTGCTTACTGCACTGTGGGACAGGAGAGGGCTGTGATGGTCTGCGCAAGCACAGAGGAAGAGCCTAGGTGCTCTAGTAGGAGTGGGGAGAAGTTTCAGAAGAGGCGGTGTCTGGGGCATGGTTCTGGAGAATGGGCTTCCCTTGTGGCTCCACTGGTAAAGAATCTGCCTGCAATGAAGGAAACCTGGGTTCCATCCCTGGGCTGGGAAGATTCCCCTGGAGAAGGGAAAGGCTACCCACTCCAGTATTCTGGCCTGGAGAATTCCATGGACCGTATAGTCCATGGGGTCGCAAAGAGTCGGACACGACTGAGCGACTTTCACTTCGCTTCACTGGAGAAGAATAACTAAGAATTGGAATTAGCTTCTTTTGGAGGCAAGATGTAACCTGAAGCTTTCCACTTTACAAAATTCTTTTACTTTCAAATACCAAAGTGTCCTCCTCTCCTTCTTCCAATTAAACGAATGATGTTGGTTGGCCAAAAGATCTGTTCAGGATCCAAATGAACTTTTTGGTCACCCAGTATGTATGAGTCATCCTCAAAGTATGGTCCCTGGACCAGCAGCATTGCCATCCCTTGGGAACTCTGAGCCCCATCCCAGACCTGCTGAATTTGAGAACCATAGATTCACTTCCATAAATGCAGCTTGAAGAAGTTAAGAAAGAAACCTGTCCTTTTGTCCAAGTTTTTAAAAATACATGATTACAGGGGAAATCTTGAGTGAATCCAAGATAGAAAAATAATTTAGCATGGCTGAGAGCCTGTCGAGCAGGGCTTGTGGAGACCCCAGAGTTCCACACAGAGAACCCCGAGTGCTGGGCTGGGCAGCTGCTGTCAGCCACCCAGGAGCAGCTGCACACCAGGGAGGTCAGAGACGTGAGGGGACCAGACTGCCAGTCTCCTCCTCTGCGATAACAGTCCTGAGGCCAAATGCCAGATAAGAAGATTATTCTCTGAGAGGGAGAGTATGTAGGACAGAGGATAATAAGTAATAAAATTGTATGGTAAAATTTTTGTGAAAACATGTAGAAACATTTTACTTTTTTCACATGACTACTAGGAAATGTTAAATAGTCTGTGTAGCTCTCCTTCGTGGCTTGTATAATATTCCTCTTAGCACAGGTGGTATGTAAGGTGTATATGAAACGGAGGATGGGCAGGATACAAAATTTGACTATTTTTTCTCCAGCAGGAGAGTGGGTGTCCAGAACCACAAGTGATCATTTCTTATTCATATGTCGTTTGTGTTGGTATCATGAAAATAGCTTGATGATACCAGCTGTAGAAATCCTGCAGCAAACATCTTTTATATCCATACTCAAAAGCAGTTTTTAAATTCTAGAAAATAGACTTCCCATTGGAAGAGACTGCATCACTTTGTAAAAACTAGAACATACCACAATATATAGCAAAATAGCCACCCCTGCTGCTCCCCTTGACTGCTTCAGACGTCGGTCATTAATCAGGACTTTTTTTTTCCTTCCAGTCTCAAACATAGCGTCAATGTCCTTATCAACTGAGTGGTCTGAGGAGCTATGCAGCTGGTGAGAGGTGCAGCCATGGTAGAAAGTTAGGTCAAGCTGACTCCAAAGACTGAATTTCTTCTTTATGCCACACAGAGTCCCACTTCATAACTGGGGCACACTTATATTTCTAGTTAAAGTCAATAAATCAATGTCTTATAAATTTGGTTGGTTGGCACAAGTCCACCCCTGAGAGATCACACATCTTTGGATGTGCTGGCAACTAAGAGCTGGCTCTCGCCCAGGAATGGCCTGTGCAGAGTGTGGATACACTTTTCCCTGCAGTCTGACAGACCTTGCCCATCAACTGAAGCACTCTTTTCTGTCAAACCTAGACAGTAGCCTCACAGTCCTCTTCAACGCTGGGCTGCATGAAGCCACTGCTTTTACGTTTTGGACCGCAGCATTTGGGATCCTAGTCCCCTGACCAGGGACCAAACCCACGCCCTCTGCATTGGAAGCTCAGTCTTAACCACTGACCACCAGGGAAGTCCTAACTGCGTCTGGTCTAGAACCCACCAGGGAGTTTTGGAATGGAATTTACAGCAAAGATTGTAACAGATGGTACTGTATTATGGTTATTCTGATATTATCTAATGTAGTATCTAATATATCTGAAATATACCTAACATATTTCTATATTCAGAATGTTGACATTGCTGCTATTCAAGAAAGTGTACGCTGGACTTCTCTGGTGGTCCAGTGGTTAAGACTTGGAGCTTCCATTGCAGGGGGCATGGATTCTATCCCTGGATGGGGAACTAAAGTCCCACATTCCACATGGTGCAGCCAAAAAAAGAAAGAAAGTGTCCACAGATAAAAGGCAAATTTATAAGTATAAATAAAGGGTGTGGCCAAAAGGTGGTGTCCCAGAAGAAGTACACTATAAAAATTTCACATTAAAGGAACTCTCAAGGATATTTGACTGAAAGTGCAAAGGATGAAATATTGAAAGCTGATCTAAAGTTAGAAAGGGTGTGACATTTGCTAAAGCATAGAAAAGATTCCCTGAAGGGGGGCACTATTCAAACTATTTGATACAGTTTTTACAAAGAGGTAAAACATTTTATCAGTGTTTCTGTTTGAAATAAGGAAATGGCAACCCACTCCAGTATTCTTGCCTGGAGAATCCCATGGACGGAGGAGCCTGGTGGGCTACAGTCCACGGGGTCGAAAAGAGTCAGACACGACTGAGCGACTTAACTTTCTAACTAACTTTAACTTTTCTGTTTTAAATAACAATCTTTTAAATAAGTATTAGTTTTGCCATTTAAAAAAAATTATTGTATTGAAGTATAATTGATTTACAATGTTGTGTTAATTTCTGCGGTACAGCAAAGTGATTCAGTTTTATATATACTCTTTCTTATGTTCTTTTCCATCGTGGTTTATTACAGTATATTCAATACTTCCTTGCGTTATACAGGAGGACCTTTGAGTTTTTCCGTAAGATGTTACATAAGATAAACGTTTTGGCCAGCTCAATAAGGTTGCATCTGGTAATCCCAAACTCCCAATCCATCCCTCCCCAACCCCTCTTCCCCTCGATATCTGTGAGTCATATCTGGTTTGTAAGATATATTCATTTGTTTTGTATTTCAGACTCTCCATATAAGTGATATCATATGGCGTTTGTCCTTCTCTTTCTGACTTACTTCACTTAGTACGATAATCTCCAGGCCCATCCATGTTGCTGCAAATGGCATTATTTCACTCTTCTTTATGATTGAGTGATATTCTATTGTGTCTACTCATTTGCTGATGGACATTTAGGTGTTGTACCTAGATGGACATTTAGGAAATGTCTTGGCTGTTGTAAATAGTGCTACTATGAACATAGAGGTGATATGTCTTTTCTTATTTATTTTTAAATTTTCAAAATTAAATTTAAAGTTTTTATTTTATCCTATTCTTAAAATTTTTTATTATTTTAGCATGTGTATTTTTGAATTAAATTCAAATTGTAGTTTTGTACAAATTCAATTTGTAGTTTTGTTTGGATATAGGCCCACTCCCAGTCCACACCTCCCTTCCCCCACTGCCCTCCATGGGGGATTGCGGGATCATATGGCAACTCTATTTTTAGTTTTTTGAGGAAGCTCCATACTGTTTTGCATAATGGCTGCACCATTCCCATCAAAAGTATGAGAGGGCTTCCTTTTCTCCACACCCTCTCCAGCGCTTGTTATTTGTGGACATTTTAATGTCTGACCGAGGTGTGGTGCTACCTCATAGTAGCTCTGATTTGCATTTCTCTAATAATTAGCAATGTTGAGCATCTTTTCATGTGCCTGTTGGCCATCTGTCTTCTCTGGAGAAATGTCTATTTAGGTATTCTGCTCAGTTTTTGATGGTGGTGTTTGTTGTTTTGTTGTTGGTTTTATGAGCTGTTTGTACGTTTTATAAATTCAGCCCTTGTCAGTTGCATCATTTGCAGTATATTTTCCCAGTCCATAAGTTGTCTTTAATTTGTTTATGGTTCCTTTTGCTATGCAAAAGCTTTTAAGTTTAATTAGGTCCCATTTATTTATTTTTGCCTTTTTTCCCCCCTATTGCCTTGGGAGACTGACCTAGGAAAACATTGGTATGATTTATGTCAGAGAATGTTTTGCCTATGTTCTCTTCTAGAAGTTTTATGTTGTCATGTCTTATATTTAAGTCTTTAAGCCATCTTGAGTTTATTTTCATGAATGGGGTGAGGGTATGTTCTAACGTCATTGATTCACAGTGTTGCTGTTTTTAAACTATCCCCGTACATTTACAAATGAAAGTAAGAAGGTTTAATATTTTAGCAAAAATTTTAATGAAACAATTGTCATTTGTCCTATTGATTATTAAGATTACTTTGCTCTGTTTCAGCTTGCATGGTTATTTTTATGCTCCTGAACTACCATGCAATGTGAGGACTGCCTGTATGTTGATAAAACAAGAAGAAATTCAAAATCATAGAACTGTACTAATGCTTTGGCAGTGTAAGTGTGTTTTAAAGTCTAATTGGGGTTAGAAAAAAGATAAAGATGCACTAATATTGTAGACACATCTGCCAGTGCAAACCTATACCTCACCTAGCTGTTTCAAAGGTGTGTGATGCATCTGAGACACAGGTGATCTGGATATTCCTTGCCCAAAGGGTGGGGATATGAAAAGGAAAAGATGGAGAGCAAGTGTGAATCACTGTGTAATGTCTCAGCCCCAGAAAACATGGCGGTCCTTGTCAAGCCATCTTTACATTTGCTTCCTAAGGAATGAGTCTGCACCAGTTAATTACAAGGCCAGTGGCTGCGAGTTCCCTGGGCTCCAGCTCCTCTTGCTGGGCATTTCTGCCTTCTACTTGCACGTTGGCTCTGTTTCAGGCTGGTGGCAAGTCAGGACAGCTGTCCCAGGCATCATATCCAAATGCCACATCATCACAGAGGCAGAGAGAGGATGTCTCTTCCAGTGTCTCCTTCTCAGGAGTAAGGAGAAGCTGTCCAGCCTATTGGCCAGAACTGGACCACACGGCCATTGTATCAGTCAGGGTTCAGGTGGACAACTAAGGCCATTCTATGCATTCTGGATATAAAAGACTTAATACAGAGTTAGGGGCACACATGACTGCTGGGAGAGCTGGGAAGCAGAGTTCAGGAACTATCCTTGACGATCAGGGAGTTTGAGCCTGACCGATCTTAGCCCGAAACACCTCCTGAGTGTGTGATTCCTCAAGTCTGTGCCAGGAAGCTGCTGACAATCTCTCACCTGCTCACATGCATAGCTCAGCCAGCCCTAGAGGAACGACACCATCCTTTTGACCTGAATTCCTCTTGTGAGCAATCCTCTGGAACAGGCAGAGACAGTCACCCCAGGGAAGCTTGTTTCCTAGACTTAGAAGGGAATACGACGGCCACTGGCCACGGACCATCCAGCACACCCGTCCCTGCACCAGCCCCAGCACAAGGGAACCGTCCCTGAGATTGGCTTAGGAAGGCAGGATTTCCCTTTGATCCCGGGAGTCGGGAAAAGTCACTCTCCACTGTGTCACATGGGGGAGGCTAGACACCCATCCCCGCTCCCGAACCAGTGCTCGACTAAAAAGGAAACCGGGAGGAAAAAGCTGTTGGTGAGACAACCAGCCGTGCCTGCTACATGCTGTTCGCACCATAATCGTAATTTTCTTTGCAAATAAGCATGTTTATTACCAAAGTAGCTAGCTATATATTTTAAAGAAATGTGCTCTGTAACATTCACCACCTTACCTGTTATTACCCATGCGGTATACTCTCTTGCAAGCTGCTCAAATCCTGTGCTAAATGGTAAAATTATAGCCAGCTGATTGATAATTTATAGTATTACTGCATTCAGTAAAAAGTTAAAGCTCCTCTTAGAAAATTTCTCCACTAGCTTTTCTTCTCCAGATCACCAGCCAGATTTATTTGTCTGCTGCTGCTTTATATGCCTTGCCAGCACCCTGAGCACATCCTTGATTTAATGAACTTATTTGTGTGGCTCAAATTTACAAGATCGGCCATGCCCCTTCCTGTGCGCCTCTTCCTGATCAACATTTGGCTATTTTTCTAACATCCCAGTTGATGCCATCCCAGTTTCCTTAGAGACTGTAGGACCAGTTTTCCCCTGAGAGAAGGAAAGTGGATGTCTGTGAGTCACTTTAGAGGCCCGAGGGGAAAAAATGCACGTGTCAATGATGCTGACTGCTGATTTTCTTTCCACAGCTCTTTACAGTAAATCCTTGCCATCAGTAAGCCCGGAAAATGAACCTTTTTGGTAGAGGAATCAGGAAAGTTATATATGTGCAGGTGCTAGAGAGTGGTTTCTGTTCTAGAAGGGCCTCAGCGTTTCCTCCCACGGGCCTCCTTGGGTATGCAAGCTGCATATGTATTTATAACTCTGCAGTGAAAAAAGTGAACTTTATTAGCAGAGATAACTGTCATAATTCAAGCAACTGCACTCTGTATAGCAACCGGAGACTCTAGGCAGCAGGATAATGTATGTTCTGTCAAACTGTGTGCAAGTATAGGCGCCTTATGAGTCACTAACTGGGCACAAACAAGGAAGGGGAAGCATGGCTCCTATGGAGGCCCGTGGGCGGGGGGGGGGGGCCTGCAGAATGTGTCCAAATGCTTCTTCCAGAGAGCTGGCTTGGCCTTGAGGTCAGTGAAGTCATCATGAATTTTTGCATCCTAGTAGCAGCCTGCTCCAGTATTCTTGCCTGGTCTGGAAAATTCCACGGCCTGGGCAGCGTGGTGGGCTACCATCCACAGGGTCACAGAGAGTTGACAAGACTGAGCTTGTACACACGCAGCTGCCTTCCCTAAATGTTTGCTGAGGGAACGAGTGAAGGAAGTGTTGACCTACAGATGCGCCGTGGCTCCTGAATCGTCCTCTGTGTGTGTGTGTACTCCTCCCCTTCCTAGCCAAACGTTTATTCTAAATCAGTGGAGCCACAGCTGTGCCATTGAAGAGCCTCGCTCGCAAACAGTCAGCCAAGCGAGGAGGCTCTAAGCCAGCGACTCTCCAACTAGCTGCACATGAGCCTCACTTGGCGATGTTTGGAAATCCCAGTGCTCACACTCGAACCTCAGACCAGCCGAAATCAGAAATCTCCAGAGCCGACACCAAGGCATCGGAACCCGGCCAGTGAGAACCATGGGTCCAGGAGGGCGTGGAGGCTGCTCTGGCTCAGGGGCTGGGGTACCCAGAGGACACCCCTCAGCCAAAACCTTTCTAAGTTTAGCTCAGCTTCCAGTGTTTCATCCTTTGCGCTTGCAATCAGATATCCTCGAGAGGTCCTTTAATGTGATACGCTTGTAGTGCTAATTCCCTGAGGGCTGATAGTGCAGACAGGAAGGAAGGACGCATGATGGGACTTAGCAATTTGCACATCTCTAGGATCTGAGGTGGGGAGGGCGTGTCCCGTGTCTCAGGAATTCGGAATACTTGAAACAACAAAACGATGCCCAAGTTAGTGCCCCACTTTCCAGCCTCCAGGCCGCCAGCACTTGTGTGCTTGGGACTCTGCCTGCTGCCTGGCGGCTACAGTCCCTAATCACAGCTCCCCCCACCCCAGGTCTCTCTGGGGACCTCCTCACTCTCTTGCTGGGGAAAGGTAGACCAGGGTTGTTTTGGTTTGTAGCCCTCTTCGGAGTGGGGGTTGGCTGAGCCGTGACTCAGGGGAAATTCTAAGTTGCTGCAAGCTGCAGCAAGCGTGTGTCAGTGGGAGGTGAGAATGACAAACAAGAGAGCTGAAAACCGTGCCAGGAACCTGCCTGGTGGATAATCAAAACTTGCCTATAAATAATAATGGAACGATGAACATGTTGGTGAAGTTATTTTTTAAAGCAGTGCATAGGCAAAATAAGCGCTTCTCATGAGCAAAACCTCAAACTGTTCCGGAAGGCCAAGGAAAAATCCAGAATGCCTATCTGCTGGTGGTGCCTTTATGAACAATTTTTCCAGACAACTGAAAGCTACCCTCATTTGATACCAAGAAACCTGAACTTTTAATTGTGTAAGGGGACTTTTTCTCAAAGGGATTATCCTCTCCCGAGAAGAGATCACAGAGTGCCTAGTCATTCACTGACTTTTGGGGGTCCGGGAAGCAGAACCCAGATTTCCCTACAATCACCCTTTTCACGTGGTCTCATGCTGGGGCCCAGGAGTGGAGCGTGGAACCCAGGCTGAAGGCTGTCAGAGTGGCTCGTTTCCTCTGGGTGCCAGCCAGGGCCTCTAGTGCACAGGCTTTATGACAATTATTCTCCTTGTTTTGAGCCCTTTCTGGCTTCCAAACACTCAGGTATGTTTTGAATAGATACAATGACTGCCAATCTGGCCTTTGTATAAATACAGAATACTGAGATGAATGTACTGTTATTTCTTTTAGCGTTCTTAACATTTACTTTGGCTTTTTGAACATCTTCAAAAGACTCAGGAAGCTGTTCCTATCCCATGACTTAACCATACACAATGGAGAAACAGCTCAGGAAAGGGATCTAAAATAATCCATACCAAATTTCAGGCTCATTTCTCAAACTATTTTGTGCACAGTCTTATTCTGCCTTGGGACCCTAGCCATGACAACATTTGACGTTACTGATGCACAGTTAAAGTAAAATAAAACATCATACCATTTATCCCACAATCAGCTTTTATGAGACTTGCACTGTCATAGACTCTTAAGGAAAAAAAAAAAGGGTGTTTGTGGAAAATTTTGTACAAAACTCTGTGTACCTGACTCAGTTGTGAAGTTCCCCCAGGCCTCATGGTTTAGAATTGTGGGTGAAATTAAACCCACTGATGGATTAAGTGCCTACACTTGGTTCATTGCCGAGTTAGTGAAGGGAGGTGGGATGCTGTCAGAAGCTGTCACATCAGGATGTGACAAGGAGGGAAGAAGCTGCCACTCACTCCCGGTGGCAGAGGTGTGCCCTGTGGGGAAGACGCCAGCCCTGGCAGCCTGGGGCCTGTTCTCAGGGCCCCATTGTATTACCCAGCGTGACACATGCGCATCACAGTTACAGCTTTGTGTCATTCAGAAAAGTCCACAATTACGGCCACATGGCTTTTTTTTTCCTCCCAAGGCAGGAAAGTGCTTAATACATTTCAGAAAGCCTTACATCAAAGAATGGTTAGGTCTAGATGTTTAAAATGACAAATTTGAATTATCTGGTAAGACCACTAATCTAGGTTTCCCAATTCCAACTAATAGGATAGAAAATTAGAAAGAAGAGTCCCAGCTTTTATTTCCAGTTGTGTTATTAACTAGCTATGTGGTCTGGGAGCCCGGTTTTCATATCTTTAAACTGGAAAGGCCTAGATTTACACTGTCTAGTATAGTGCTACATACAATTATTTAAATTTAAGTTAATTAAAAATAAATAAGATTTAAAATTCAGTTCCCCTTGGGACTTCCCTGGTGGTCCAGTGGTGAAGACTCTTTGCTCCCAATGCAGGGGGTCCAGGCGCCATCCCTAGTCAAGAAGCTAGATCCCGCATGCCACAACTGAGTTCGTATGCCACAATTAAGAGTTTGCATGCTGGAACTGAAAGATCCCACGTGCCACAACTAAAGATTCCACAGGTTACAACTAAGACCCAGTGCAACCAAATAAATAAAACATTAAAGAAAAATTGAGTACCCCGGACATATTAAAGTGCACCATACTAGGCAGTGTAAATCTAGGCCTTACCAGTTTCAGTTCAGTTCAGTACAGTAGCTCAGTCGTGTCTGACTCTTTGCAACCCAATGCACTGCAGCACGCCAGGCTTCCCTATCCCTCACTATCTCCTGGAGTTGCTCAAACTCATGTCCATTAAGTTGGTGATGCCATCCAACCATCTCATCCTCTGTCGCCCCTTCTCCTCCTGCCTTCAATCTTTCCCAGCATCAGGGTCTTTTTAAATGAGTCAGTTTTTTTTGCATCAGGTGGCCAAAGCATTGCAGTTTCAGCTTCAGCATCAGTCCTTCCAATGAATATTCAGAACTGATTTCCTTTAGGATGGATTGGTTTGATCTCCTTGCAGTCCAAGGGACTTTCTAGTTTAAAGGTATGAAAACCGAGCTCCCAGACCACATAGCTAGTTAATAGCACAACTGGAAAGAAAAGTTAGGACTCCTCTCTTTTTAATTTTCTATCCTATTACATGAGTTGGATGGCCATGATATCGGAGAGTGCAGATATAGAACATTTCCACCATCACTGCAAATTCTATGGGTCTGCCCTGCTTTAGATCCTGAAGGTAAAATATGTTTCATATCTTGTGCCCCTGCATGTTGGTGGATAATGATGATGGAAAATGTCCCAGGCTATCTGCCCAGGTTGTGAGCCATCCTTGCTCTCTCTGAGAACTGCTTCCTGGTCCACATGACTGAGCACAGCATAGATGCTTGGAAAGCTGTCACTTCTTTTAGACTATGGCTGACCGGGCCGGCAGTGGTCCCCCTGATCCAAGTATGGTCCCTTGGACCCCCTCTATTGTGAATTTGGTGCTAAGATTCAGATATAGTCTCTAAACATGAGTACCTTGAGTCTGAGTGACCACATGATCTCAAGCAGCTAGAAATGCAGAGAAAGCCTGACTGCAGACAGAAAATAGTGAGGGAAGCATGCAAAAACCCAGAGATCGAGGACTTTCAAGTTCCTGGTCGCTCAGGCCCAGCTGCATTCTTGCAGTTGAGTTTGGGGAGATATCTTTGTATGTTTGTACGAAATTTCTCCCTATTTGGCTCCAGGGAGGCTCAAGTTGGTTTCCATTACCTGTAACTGAAGAATCTACTATCTAAATCAAGAGTTGTTTCTGAGAATTGAGAAGAACTCTAAAGATCTATTCAGACACAGCAGAAGAATGTAGTGATTGATTGACGATGTCTGTCATGGGTACGGATTGGGGAAGCGGAAGTATCTGTGCTAAATATTTGCCAACTCTGATTAGCTAATTTCTGGAAAGCTCTTCAGCTCTCAAATTCTTTTTGTTTCTCTGATGAATACTTATGGATTTTTCTTCTGATAACGCTGGATGAACGGCATACTTTTGCTTCATACCCTAATGTTTTCTATTAACTGTTTCCATTGGTGAAATAAAGTTTAATGACACTTTACAACCTTAGAGAAATAATGAATTGGAGCTATTAAGCATCAAAGTCTCCAAGCTTTACATAAAATGTGAGCTCTAAATCCAATAAAATTTTAGCAAACTTTTATTGGATTTAGAAAAACATCTACTTCTGCTTCATTGACTATACTAAAGCCTTAGACTGTGTGGATCACAACAAATTGTGGAACATTCTTAAAGAGATGGGAATATGAGACCACCTTATCTGTCTCCTGAGAAACCTATATTCAGGTCAACAAGCAACAGTTAGAACCAGACATGGAACAACAGACTGGTTCAAAATTGGGAAAGGAGTACGTCAAGGCTGTGTATTGTCATCGTGCTTATTTAACTTATGTGAATACATCGTGCAAAATGCTGGGCTGGATGAAACACTAGCAGGAATCAAGATTTCTAGGAGAAATACCAATAACCTCAGGTATACAGATGACACCACCCTTATGACAGAAAGCAAAGAACAACTAAAGAGCCTCTTGATGAAAGTGAAAGAGTAAAAAAGTTGGTTTAAAACTCAACATTAAAAAAACTAAGATCATGGCATCTGGTCCCATCACTTCATGGCAAATAGATGGGGAAACAATGGAAACAGTGAGAGACTTTATTTTGGGGGGGCTCCAAAATCACAGCAGATGGTGACTGCAGCCATGAAATTAAAAGACACTGGCTCCTTGGAAGAAAAGCTAAGGCAAACCTAGACAAATAAGAAGCTATTACAGAGCTTTAAAAAGGTTTGTATATTAAAAAGCAGAGACATTATTCTGCCAACAAAGGTGTGTATAGTGAAAGCTATGGCTTTTCTAGTAGTCATGTATGGATGTGATAATTGGACTATAAAGAAAGCTGAGCACTGAAGAATTGATGCTTTCAAACTGTGTTGTTGGAGGAGACTCTTGACAGTCCCCCAAGAGATCCTAGAGGAAATAAATGCTGATTATTCGTTGGAAATACTGATGCTGAAGCTGAAGCTCCAACACTTTGGCCACCTGACGAGAAGAGCCAACACATTGGAAAATACCCTGATGCTGGGAAAGATTGAAGGCAGGAGGAGAAGGGGACAACAGAGGATGAGGTGGTTGGATGGCATCACCAACTCAATAGACATGAGTTTGAGCAAGCTCCAGGAGAGAGTGAGGGACAGGGAAGTGGGCATGCTGCTGTCCATGGTGTTGCAAAGAGTCAGACACAACTGGGTGACTGAGCTGATTGAATTTTTAGCAATCCAGTCAAATTCTCTAAAACTTGTATCTTATGTTTTTTTTTTATTTTAAGTCACACTATGTAGCCACCATCACTCTGATACCAAAACCAAAGACACTACCAAAAAGGAAATTACAGGCCCATGTCTTTGATGAATATAGATCTGAAAGTTCTCAACAAAGTATTAGCAAATGGAATCTAACAACATGTAAAAAAGATCACACACCACAATTAGGTAGGATTCATTCCAGGATCATAAGGATGGTTCAACATATGTAAATTAATCAATATGATACACCACATTAACAAAAGACAAAAACCACAAGATCATCTCAGTAGATGCAGAGAAAACATCTGGTAAAATTCAGCATCCTTTCATGATAAAAGTCTCTTACCAAAGTGAGTATAGAGGGGCCATATCTCAGCATAATATGGGACAAACCCACAGCCAATATAATATCCAATGGTGAAAAGCTGAAAGCCTTCATGCTAAAATCTGGAACAAGCTAAGGATACTCACTCTCACCACTTCTATTCAACATAGTATTGGAAGACCTAGCAGCAGCAATCACACAAGAAAAGGAAATAAAAGGTATCTAAACTGGAAAAAAAGAGGTAAAATTGTCATTAGATGCAGATGGCGTTAAGCTGTAAATATAAACCTTTAAAGATGCCACACAAAAACTACTAGAACTGGTAAGCAAATTCATCAGGGTAGCAGGATATAAGATTAACACACAGAAATGAGTTGCATTTCTTTACACTAACAATGAAATATCAGAAAGAGAATGTAAACAAGCAATCCCTTTTAAAATTGCAGCAATAAATAAATAAATAAAATACTTAGGAATAAACCTCACCAAGGAGGTGAAAGACTTACATGCTGAGAACTACAAAACATTACTAAAGCAAACTGAAGATGATTCAAAGGAATGGAAAGATGTCCCATGCTCTTGGATTGGAATAATTAATATCATTAAAATGACCATACTACCCAAAGCAGTCAATGGATTTAATGTGATCCCTATCAAATTACCCATGACATTTTTCATAGAATTAGCATAAATAATCCTAAAGTTTATATATTATAAAACAATTTAAAAAGACCAGAACTGCCAAATCAATCTTTTGGAAAAAGAACAAAGCAGAAGGCATAACCCTCTCAGACTTTAGACAATACTGCAAAGCTACAATAATCGAAACAGTATGGTCTTGGCACAAACACAGACATATAGATCAATGGAACAAAACAGCGAGCCCAGAAATAAACCCACACAACTATCAACAATTAATCTTCAACAAAGGAGGCAAGAATATACAATGGAGGAAAGACAATCTCTTCAGCAAGTGGTGTTGGGAAAGTTGGACAGCAACATGTAAACCAATGAAGTTAGAACACACCCTCACACCATACGCAAAAAGAAACTCAAAATGGCTTAAAGACTTAAATATAAGACATGACAACATAAAGCTCCTAGAAGAGAACATAGGCAAGACATTCTCTGATACAGATCATACCATGTTTTCTTTTGTTGACTGTGAAGGCTACTCTATTCCTTCTAAGGGATTCTTGCTCACAGTAGTAGATATAACGGTCATTTGAATTAAATTTGCCCATTCCTGCCCATTTTAGTTCACTGATTCCTAAAATGTCAATGTTCACTCTTGCCATTTCCTGTTTGACTGCATCCAATTTACCTTGATTCATGGACCTAGCATTCCAGGTTCCTATACAATATTGTTCTTTATAACCTTGAACTTTACTTTCAACACTAGATACAACCAAAACTGGGCATCATTTCCACTATGGCTCATCCTCTTCCTTCTTCCTGTAGCTATTTCTCCACTCTACCCCAGTTGTATACTGGACACCTACCTGTCTAGGGGGGTTCATCTTTCAGTGTCATATTTTTTGCCTTTCTTACTGCTCATGGGGCTTTCAGAGCAAGAATACTGAAGGGATTTGCCATTCTTTGTCCAGGGGGACATGTTTCATCAGGCCCTAACTAGCAGAGACATGCCCTCCAGCCACTCAGTGTAGCTGGATAACATGCCTGGAGCCCTGGTTGTCCCACTGCCGATCCTCTTTGAGCATGTAAGCCATCACTGGCCATCAGATGTTGGCTGACCTGTGGCTGGGGGTCGAGGCAAAGGCCCTGCCTGAGTGGCTGGGAACGGGGTCTGAGGAAGGCTGAAGCCAGTATTGGAGGCACCCGGGAGTGGAGGGCACTCTGGCCTCACTGCTGCTGCTGGTCACCCTGGAGCTGATCCGCCACCCAGGAGTTCACAACAAACTGTAGACTGTTCTTAAAGAGATGGGAATACCAGACCACATTACCTGTCTCCTAAGAAACTTGTATACAGGACAAGAGGCCACAGTTAGAGCCAGACTTGGAACAACAGACTGGTTCAAACTTGGGAAGGGAGTACGTCAAGGCTATATATTGTCACTCTGCTTACTTAACTTATATGCAGAGTACATCATATGAAATGCTGGGTTGGATGACTCACAAGCTGTGATCAGATTGCCAGGAGAAATATCAACAATCTCAGATGTACAGATGATACCACTTTAATGGCAGAAACTGAAGAAGAGATAAAGAGCCTCTTAATGAAGGTAAAAGAGGAGAGTGAAAAAAGCTGGCTTAAAACTCAACATTCAAAAAAAGATCATGGCCTCTGGCCCTATCACTTAACAGCAAATAGATGGGGGAAAGTGGAAACTGTCAGATTTCATATTCTTGGGCTCCAGAATCAATGGGGATGGTGACTGTAACCACAAAATTAAAAGATGCTTGCTCCTTGGAAGAAAAGCTATGACAAATCTGGACAGCATATTAAAAAGCAGAGACATCAGTTTGCCAACAAAGGCCAGTATAGTCAAAGCTATGGCTTGTCCAGTAGTCATGCATGGATGTGAGAGTTGGACCGTAATGAAGTCTGAGTGCCAAAGAATTGATGCTTTCAAACTGCTGTGTTGGAGAAGACTCTTGAGAGTTCCTTGACTGCAAGGAGATCAAACCAGTTGATCCTAAAGGAAATCAACCCTGAACATTCATTGAAAGGACTGATGCTGAAGCTGAAGCTCCAATACTTTGGCCACCTGATGAGAAGAGCTGATTCATTGGAAAAGACCCTGATGCTGGGAAAGACTGAGGACAAGAGGAGAAGGGGACGACAGAAGATGCAATGGTTGGATGGCATCACTGACTCAATAGGCATGAGTTTGAACAAGCCCAGGGAGATAGTGAAGAGCAGAGAAGCCTGGTGTGCTGCAGTCCATGGAGTTGCAGAGTCAGACATTACTTAGCAACTGAATAGCAACAATAATGTCTTCTTAGGCCAGTCTCCCAAGGCGATAGAAGTAAAAGCAAAAATAAACAAATGGGACCTAATCACACTTACATGCTTTTCTACAGCAAAGGAAACCATAACAAAGAAAAAGGACAGCTTACAGACTGGGAGAAGATATTTGCAAATGATGCAACTGATAAGGGCTGAATTTACAAAGTATTCAAACAGCTCATACAACCAATAACAAAAAAACAAACAAGCCAATCAAAAAATGGGCAGAATACCTAAATAGATATTTTTCCAAAGAAGGCATACAGATGGCCAATAGGCACATTAAAAGATATTCAACATTGCTAATTATGAGAGAAATGCATACCAAAACTACAATGAGCTCCTACCTCACACTGGTCAGTATGGCCATCATTAACAAGTCTACAAATAACAAACGCTGGTGAAAGTATAGAGAAAATGGAACCTTCCTACACTGTTGACGGGAATGTAAATTGGTGCAGCCATTATGAAAAACAGTTTGAAGGTTCCTCAAAAACCTAAAAATGGAGTTGCCATATGATCCACCGGTCTCATTTCTGGGCATATATTTTCAGAAAACTATAATTTAAAAGGTTTCATGCCGCCCGATCTGCCAATAGGGGCACGATTTGCAACAGCCATAACGTGGAAACAACCTGAATGTTCACTAACAGATGAATGAGTAAATAAGATGTGGTGTGTATATATATATATATATTATTTAGCCATAAAAAATGAAGTAATGCCATTTGCAAGAACATGTATGGGCCTAGAGATTATCATACTGAATGAGACAAGTCAAAGACAAATACCATATGATATCACTTATATGTGGAATCTAAAATATGACATAAATCTTCCCTGAGGAGTGTATCTGGACCAGTAATCTTGTGTTCTCTCCTCAATTTGTTGTGGGCTTCCCTGATAGCTCAGTTGGTAAAGAATCTGCCTGCAATGCAGGAGACCCCTGTTCAATTCCTGGGTTGGGAAGATCCCCTGGAGAAGGGATAGGCTACCCACTCCAGTATTATTGGGCTTCCCTGGTGGCTCAGACGGTAGAGAATCTGCCTGCAATGCAGGAGACCTGGGTTCGATCCCTCAGTTGGGAAGATCCCCTGGAGAAGGAAAAGGCTACCCATTCCAGTATTCTGGCCTGGAGAATTCCATGGATGGTGTAGTTCATGGGGGTCACAAAAAGTTGGACACGACTGAACGACTTTCACTTTCAATTTGTTGTATGATTTTTAGACTGTTCTCTGGAGAGTTTCATCGCAGGTCACCGTAAATTCAGGAGAACCAGCCAGTAACCATTCCTTGCCCTCCACCCAGATACAAATGAAACAATTCTTCTATTTGTTATATATATTGGGCTTCCCAAGAACACTGTCTTCGGCCACGTTTCCTGGAAGCAGAACCTGAAACAGTTTAGATGCATATAGTTTATTGAGGGATTCCCTGGAAAGAAGCCCGTAAGGGAGTAAGGGAAGCAGGATGTGATCTCAGGTAACTTCCTGACCCATGGGCACTCTACAGTGTAAGGTGCACCACGGAGTTGTTCTGCCTTGAAACTAGGGGGCCGTATGCCCCTGCATCCATCAGTCATTGGCTGCTTGGGGTGAGAATGGGGGGTGATGCATCTCAAAATTGTCTGGGTGGGACCCCCTCATGCAACAGCGATTGTCCAAAGAGGGCATCCAGAGAAGGCCGCAGGCAGGCGCTTTTATCCATAGGACTTGCAGTAGGCAGGAAGCACTGCCTGGTGGAGACAGTTGGACAGGACACCATCAGCCTGTGAAGGCCTAGGTAGAGAAGCCCAGGCCACGACCAGGCACTTTATCGCCATCTGGTATTTTGGCCTCAAGCATCAGTGTGGAATCCCAGTGAGCAGGGCTGGACCCTGAGAAGCCACAGGGGCTCCCATGCAAAGAGGCTCAGGGTCTAGAATCCTGATAGTTCGGGCATTCTCGTTGGCCCTTTCTTCCTGGG
Source organism: Ovis canadensis (assembly GCF_042477335.2). Taxonomy (NCBI): domain Eukaryota; kingdom Metazoa; phylum Chordata; class Mammalia; order Artiodactyla; family Bovidae; genus Ovis; species Ovis canadensis. Next base: position 276,587,132 of record NC_091245.1, read on the forward strand.
TCGACATGCAATCTCAGCCTTGTGCATCACACTTTTGGATGATTAAGAAAAGTGAGAAAAAGAAAAAGCAGAGAGACCAAATCCACCCAAAGATACAAACCCTGATACTGTGGCTTAGCGCGAAGCAAAGCCCTGTTCTTCCTTCACTCTCCTAATGCAGATTTAGTTAAGTGCTTATGCTGGGCTCAGCACCATGAAGGCAAATACCAAGGAGCAGTTCCAAGGCCATTTTGAGCAAATGGCAACATGACTAAAAATAAATGCTGCTGTAGAGTGTTTGGTGTCCACAAGCAAGGACAGGCCAAGAGAGGTGGGACTTGCGGAGAGTCTGGGTCAGTGGGGAGTAAGAGAAGTATAGCAATAGCCCCCAGTGAGCCTGCCAGGGACTCTGAGGAAAGAGCTGAGGTCAGTTTGGGGCACCAGCCAAGTGCCAGTGTCTAAGGAAGCAAGTTAAGGTCAGTGTTCAGAAGCCTGGGCCAAGGAGAGGGAGTAGGCACAGAGGCACGGCAGGGCCAGGCGCTAGGTGAAGGAAGATGATGGTAACATAGTTAGCACCTACTACTTGCCAAGCACTTTGAATACATTGGCTCAGACGGTAAAGCCTCTGTCTACAATGTGGGAGACCCGGGTTCGATCCCTGGGTCAGGAAGATCCCCTGGAGAAGGAAATGGCAATCCACTCCAGTACTCTTGCCTGGAAAATCCCACGGATGGAAGAGCGTGGTAGGCTACAGTCCATGGGGTCTGAAAGAATCAGACGCGACGGAGCGACTTCACTTTTTCACTTTTAATCCTCACAATAACCTTGCGGGATAGGCAAGGATTGGCCAAAAAGTTCATTTGGATTTTCCATAAGACGTTACTGGGAAAACCCAGACAAACTTTTTGGCCAACCCAATGTGAGGTTCGGAAAGATGAAAACAGTGTTTCTCAAATTTTAAGGGGCATATTAATCAACTAGGAGTATGCTAAAATACAGACTCTGCTTCAGTGTGTCTGGGGTGGACCCAAGGTTCTGCATTTCTAACCGGCTGCAGGTAACGCTGATCCTGCTGGCCCACAGCCCATCCTTTGAGTTTCATGAGGTTAACACCCTCACCACAAAGTCCATGCCTTTATTATTATGAAGGGAAGGGAAGGAGTGAATGGCAGGAAAACAAAAGCATTCTAGTTTGAGTCTAGTCTTCCAGAGTCATGGCCGTGGACTCTGGACTGTGGCTGTCCGCCCTCCTGGGTGTGGGCAGGCGTGGGCAGGAGTGGGCAGGGACGTGTGCTGCCCTGAAGAGGGCACTGGCCTTCTCTGGATGCTTGGAGGAGGGGGGCTTAACAGTTTTCAGAGGTGACTTACTCATTTCAATGCACCCGATTCAGTGTCCTTTAGTCACTGCTCATGGCTGGTTTAATGGTCAGTTAATTTGGATAAGACAAAATGATAGAAATTACTTTTCAGCAGCAACTTTCAAGTTGCTAGCCTCAGAAGGAAACCGAATCCACTTCTCAGAACTTCTCTTGATCTTTTTTGAAAAAATGGTTGTTTTTTATCTAAGACTTTCTCATGGGCCTTATTATTAAATTTCCTCCTCTGTTATCATTGTGAATATTGGTACAAAAGCTTTTTGAAACATTACTTAGGGCCTTCTGCTAGTTTTTAAGTTGTGATAATTATCATTATGTATTTTTTAAAAGACCTTGCATTTGTATGATGTGCTATAGTTTCTAGAACGCTTTCATTGGCGTTTTCTTCCTTATCTCCACACAGGAGATCACTGACCCAGGAGGTCACTGTTGTTTTCCCAGTATATGGAGAAATGAGGCAAGCACAGAAAGGTGAAGCAAGCTGTTAAGGTCCTGTGGCCACATAAGGGTAGAGATACTAACATGTTTTGAGTATTCGCTGCTGTCAGGCACTGGTCTAAGCCTTATATGTAGTAGGTCACTCAGTTCTTGCTCTAACTCCATTATTACCCCCATTTTACAGATGAGAACAACTGAGGCCTCGAGGTATTACCTATTTATTCAAGGCTACATGGCTAGCAAGAGGAAGAACCAGGGTCAGAGCTGAGGCGTTGGGGCATCTAACTCCTACACTAGAAAGGACCTATTGCAATGTTTGGGGCCATAGCAGAAGCAAAACGCAGTTTTGAGGCACTCTCCACCTCTGTCCTAGAATAAACAGCGGCCTGGGCAGCCACAGGGAGGACCTTTAGAGGCTTGGAAACATCACTCTCAAATAGGAGGAGGGATTTACCAGGCTACCAAAATGGGTAGATGGTAAATAAAGCCTGTTAAAGTCATCTGTGGGGCCCAGCCAGCACCGCGTCTGGAGGGTATCTGAAGCTGACACTTCGATTCAGGGCCAGCGGCCGAGCCAACTCACCGCAGTCGGCCCCTCGCTAGGTCTTTTGACTCTCCATTTGCTCAGCCCACATGCATCACTTTGGTATCCAAATCAGAGTTCCAGCACGAAACCAAGTTCACCCAGAAGGTACAAGGAAAAGACTTTAATGAAGGAACTGCTTGTTGAGGGATGAATGAGGTCAAGGGAACAGGTGAGGGCTTAAGGCACCCAGAGACCAGCAGCGGCGGGAAGCTGTCCCCATCCTTCCAGGCTCGGAAGGGGGAGGGGAAGGGAGGCTGAGCGGAGGCTGATGAGCCACAGGCCTGGAGGGACTGCGGTGTGAAGGAGCGGGGAGGAAGAGAGAGGGGAAGAGCCGCTGTTCCCGCTCTCCTCCCGCCCTTCGTTCTCCCGTCAGCGCCTCTCATGGCTGGGTCTGCTGGCCAGGGAGCAGGCTGATGCGGTGCCCTGGGATCAGCCTCCTGAGCGCAGAGCCGGGCAGGCGAAGGCGGGGAGCGTGTGCAGGAGAGGCGGGCCGGACACCGAAGGACCCGCGCGGATCACTAGCTGGGTCTCCTGCCCCCGCCCTCCCCGCCCTCCAGTCCACCAGCCGGGCTGCGTTCTCCGATCCCACGTCATTTATGTCCTTGGCTCTGAGTTTTCCGACCCAGAGGACTTTTTCCAAATAGGCTTCCCTGCTATGAGGAGTACGGAAGACTGGCGAATGGCAGGGCCCTGGTATGTCTGAGTCTGGGTGTGTGAGCTGGCCCTCCCGAATGTGCGTGGCTCTCGTGTGGGGCCGGCCGGGAGCCATGCTGGGTGACGGAGCATGAGGTTACAGACTGAGGGGGCCGTGGGAGCCAGATGTGGCCTCGTGGCTGCAGGGCCTCCTGAGGAGCAGTGGGCGCCCCTGGGTGCGAAGGGCACGTGAAGCGCCTGAGGTTGGGAGAGCACACTCTGGAGCCAGTCGGCTTGAATCCAAATCTAGACGCCGGCACTCACTGGCTGGCTGACCTTGGGCAAGTTCATCCTCTTCTCTGACCTCATTTTTCTCATCTACAAAATGGGGAGAATAATAGTACCCACCTGTGAGGGCTGTTGTGAGAATTAATGGAGTTAATCCACAAAGTGGATTTTAGAATCCCATATACAGTAATCACCGTCTAAAAACTAAACTTAATAACCACGAAGGGCTACTGGACAATCAGATAAGGATTTTTACCAAAAATCGGTGAAAATACTTAAAAGTAAAAGGAGACATAGGCGGGTAGTAGGAACTCAAACATATAAAAGGGTTTGGGGGATGTATCTCTCTGCACGTATTTTGTATTTCAGTCTCACCAGGAATCAAACTGCTGTGGTGAGACTTCATGTCACTAAGTTGGGTGAATATTTATTGATGACCTCTCTCTCTCCTAGGGAGATTGTCTCCTAATTTAATGCTCCACCCAATTCCCATCGAAAGCTCTTCCCAAAGAGAATTGACTTCACTTAGCATTTGACGAAATATTTGAGGAGATGTTTTTTAAAGTCAGTTTAATAAGATTTCCTACCATCTTATTTTCTCCATTGACAAAATTAGGAAATAACAGTCCTGCGCGACAGGCTTGTTCTGAAGAACAAAAGTGCCTGCTGGTGCATGACGCTCATTAAACACGAGCTCTCAGTATCGTATTTTGTGATTTTACCATTGAAAAATGTGACAGGGTTATACAAGAAAATACACTCTGTATTTTGGCTGCAGCTGCTGCTGCTAAGTCACTTTAGTCGTGTCCGACTCTGTGCGACCCCATAGACGGCAGCCCACCAGGCTCCTCCGTCCCTGAGATTCTCCAGGCAAGAACACTGGAGTGGGTCGCCATTTCCTTCTCCAGTGCATGAAAGTGAAAATTGAAAGTGAAGGCACTCAGTCGTGTCCGACTCTTCGAGACCCCATGGACTGTAGCCTACCAGGCTTTTCCATCCATGGGATTTTCCAGGCAAGAGTACTGGAGTGGGATGCCATCGCCTTCTCTGTATTTTGGCTACTTTGAGGAATTGAGTTCTGTGTTTGGATAATTAAACTATAAGACTTCCAATAAATGTGAGATTCGTGTATATAAAGTAATATTATAGATGGAGATACAAAGTTCTATTATGAAACTATATTTTATCAAAAACTAAATCTTTATCTGATCAAGCATCTAGACCTAGTTATAAAGCTACCAAAAATACAGAGGACAGAAGAATATGTCAAATGACATCATGGGGATGCAATGAACAAAATCCAGACGGTGTGTGTAATGGAGTGAATTGAGTCCCCTCCTTCCCTTCTCCCTCTGTTATCATACATTGAAGCCCTAAACCCCAGTGTGGCTGCATTTGAAGGCAGAACCATAAGGAGGTAATTCAGGCTAAATGAGATCATAAGAGTGGGGCCCTACTCCACTGGGACTGGTGTCCTCATAAGAGGAAAAGACAAAGGTGATGTCTCCCTTCCTTTTGGCGTGCACGCACAGAGGAAAGGCCATATGATGACCCACAATAAGGAAGCTGTCCACAAGTCTGGAAGAGTTCTCACCAGAAGCCAACCCTGCTGGCAACATGATCTGAGACTTCTGGTCCCCAGGACCGGAAAAATAAATCTCTGTTGTTTAAGCCACCCAGTCTGGAATACTTTGTTATGGCAGCCCATGCAGGTTAATCTGGTAGAAAACTCTACACGACATGCAACCTGGTTTCTTCAATGAATGATTTCAACAAGGAGAGAGAGAGGGAAAGAGAGAGAGAGAGAGAAAGGGCACGTGCTACACGGAGCTGGATTCTCAAATTCAAAAGGTTTAAAAGACACCAATCAGGACTTCCCTGATGGTCCAATGGCCAAGACTGCGTGCTCCCAATGCAGGGGTGCCAGGTTCTATCCCTGGTCAGGGAACTAGATCCCACGTGCCACAGCTAAGAGTTCTCATGTCACAACTAAAACCTGCTGCAACCCTACCCCCACCCCCACCAAAAAAAAAGACACCAGTCATTTGCCTGGGGCTTCTTTGGATACAGTTTTCAAACAAACTGGAAAAGAAGAAAAAGAGATAAATTAAGCTCCATTATCTCTTAGATTTCATCATCTCCCTGTATATGAGGTATTAACATCATTTTGTAAATGATAATACAGGCACTTGTTGAAGCTAAGCAATTTTGCCCAAGATCATTGTAGAAAATAAACATGTCAAGTGCTTAGAATAGTATCAAGAGTCTAGGAAGCACTCCGTATATTTTAGTTGCTAGCAAAAAAAGAAAAAAAAGGGGGAAGAAGAAGGAGAGGAGGAAAAAGAGATAATTATATTATTTATGACATTTATGGGACAACTGAAAATTTGAACATTGGATATTTTATGATATTGAGGAATTTTTATTGCTTGAAGTATGATGAAATTATTCAGGTTTGGGCTTTTTGTTAAAAAAGAAGTATATATCCAGATACATGCTGAAATATTTACAGATGAAATGAATTGATATCTAGGATTTATTTCAAAATAATATGCAGGGTAGCAGGTGGTAAAATGGGGCTTCTCCAGTGGCTCAGTGGTAAAGAATCCACCTGTAATGCAGGAGACGCAGGAGATGTCCGTCTGATCCCTGGGTCGGGAAGATCCCCTGGAGGAGGGCATGGCAACCCACTCCAGTATTCTTGCCTGGAGAATTCCACAGACAGAGGAGCCTGGAGGGCCACAGTCCATATGGTCGCAAAGAGTCTGACATAACTGAAGTGACTGAGCACATAGGTGATAAAATAAATGAAACCAGACCAGCTATAAGTCATTAATTGTTAAAGTTGCTTATGGATTTGTATAGTTGCATTATACTGTTTTCTCTATTTTGTACGTATGTTTGAAATTGTCAAGAACTCAGATACTTTTAAATCTATAATCAACACATCTTTATACCTCTCTGTCTTCACCCTCCCCCTTTGCAAGCAAGCAATCAAGAAAGAAAGAAAGAGAAGAGAAAACAGAATTACCAGCGCTGTTTCACCAGTGCTGGTCACCAGGCATTACCAGTGACCAGGGAAAAAAATTAGTCATGGCAGGTTGTATCCTTACTCAAAAAACAGGAATTTTTCCTGTAAAAAAAAAAAGTGTTTAATGATTTCAAAAAGAGAATTTTTATAGAATCGGAAGAGAGGAAAGAAAAAATGGCCCCAAAATTGGGCTGTGGTTTTATGTGAAACTGCCACTCCTTTCAGACAAAACCATCTGCGAGGGAGACTCCCTTGTCAGTCTCCATTGCCGTCCCAGTCACTTCCAGGAGCTGCCACCAGCGGATTCCTCCAGAAAGATGCAGCAATATTTGTTACGTTCTCAGCTGCCACCAGGGTCCCTGGACTTACGGACAGGCCGAGTCGGTGGGATATTGTGTCCAGTGTGTGCTTGTACCTGGCAGATAAAAACAGCAAGGAAGATCTGCATATGTGCAAACATAATCAGTCCCCACAGTGGTTCTCACTGTGAGCTTCACACTGTGCTGGCTTTGTACGTGGAGCAGTTGTGGTTTTATTCCTATCCTCAAGGAACCCACAATCTAGTGGGATGGTGTGATGAATACACACAGAATTAATGATTTAGCCAGTAGATTAGGGCTTTTGAGCTTACCAAGTGTTTTCACAGATACGGTTTCATTTGATCCTTATAACAGATCCTGGAAGCAGCACGGAGTGACTATAGCAAAACAAATTCCAAACTTGGAGCTACAAAGTGAGTTTGTGATGAACTAGAAGGAAATCTCCTTGACTTTTTTTTGAAGTATAGTTGATTTATAATGTTGTATTAATTTCTGGTGGACAGCAAAGTGAGTTCAGTGCAGTCACTCAGTCGTGTCCAACTCTTTGCGACCCCATGAACTGCAGCATGCCAGGCCTCCCTGTCCATCACCAACTCCTGGAGTCCACCCAAACCCATGTCCAATGAGTCGGTGATGCCATCTAACCATCTCATCCTCTGTCGTCCCCTTCTCCTCCCACCTTCAATCTTTCCCAGCATCAGGGTCTTTTCAAATGAGTCAGCTCTTCGCATCAGGTGGGCAAAGTACTGGAGTTTCAGCTTCAACCTCAGTCCTTCCAATGAACACCCAGGACTGATCTCCTTTAGGATGGACTGGTTGGATCTCCTTGCAGTCCAAGGGACTCTCAAGAGTCTTCTCCAACACAAAAATGATTCAGATATATACATACACACACACATGTGTGTGTGTGTGCTGTCTTGTCTGACTCTTTACCACCCTAAAGACTGTCTCTGTCTACAGCTTCTCTGTCTACGGAATTTTTCAGGCAAGAATACTGGAGTGAGTTGCCATTCCCTTCTCCAGGGGATTTTCCTAACTCAGGGATCGAACCAGCATCTCTTGCAACTCCTTCATCAGCAGGTGGATTCTTTACCACTGTGCCACCTGGAAAGCCTGTATGTATATGTAAGAAGTGCTACCTGTTAATCCCAAGCCCTTTATTTACCACTTCTCCCCACTCTCCCCGTTGATGACCAGAAGCATGTTTTCTATGTCTATGGGTCTGTTTCTGTTCCACAGATAAGGTCATTTGTATCACTTTTATAGATTCCACATGTAAGAGATGCCATATAATATTTCTCCTCTGTCTGACTGACTTCATTTGATATGATAATCTCTAGGTTCGTCCATGTTGCTGCAAATGGCGATACTTCATTCTTTTTTATGGCTAAATACTATTCCATTGTATATATACCACATCTCCCTGACTTATAATCATTCATTGGATGCCAAGAGAAGATGGGTGTTATCTGAGGCAGGCAAGAGAGGATTATGACCATATTTAGAAGAGCTTAACTCCAACCAGGTACATAATACATAATATGAAAAAAATGTTTATAAAATATGTTTTTTTAACTGACCCCCACTTAATATGTATTGTTTTCTCTGTGAGACATACTGATCTCAAAGAGTACTTCCGGCTGGTGGTCTGCTCTCTTATATGCCTACTGGTTATATTGTGGGCTTTCCTAGAGTCAATTAGTTGAGCTTGTTTCCAAACCTGTTTGTGCCAGTTGTGCTATTTTGTAATTACGCAGTTCAATTAAAATATATGTTAACCCATGAAATAATGAGTACAAAAAATAATGGGTTATTGTTTTCATGAAAATTAATTTGGGTGCTATGGAAGAACTTAAAGAAAGTTTTTATTAAAATAAAGTTGTGTCTCCATTTCTGCCCTGCAGGTAGGTTCATCAGTACCATCCTTCTAGATTCCACGCATATGTGTTAATGTACAATATTTGTCTTTCTCTTTCTGACTTACTGCACTGTGTATAATAGGCTCTAGGTTCACCCACCTCATTAGAACTGATTCAAATGCATTCTTTTTTTTATAGCTGAGTAATATTCCATTGTGTATATGTATCACAATTTCTGTGTCCATTCGTCTATTGATGGACATGTTGATGTACGGCAGAAACCAACACAATATTGTAAAGCAACTATCCTCCAATTAAAAAATATAAAGTTGCTATTGAATAACTCATAAAGGGAAAACTGATGAAAATTGTAAAAATCTCAAATTATTTTGTAGCTGTCTTTACGTTGTTGCTCTACTTTAAAGAAACTTAAACTAGAGATTATAGATGATGCCTTATGAGTAGGCTTTACACAAAGGAAAGGAGGTCAGTTTTAAAGAAAAGATATTTGTCCTATATCAAAAGACTGGCACACAAAGAAAGGGACTTTTAAATGTTTTAGAATAAATGCTAAGCACATTCTTTTTTATGATTTTCTCATTTTTTTCAATGAACTTTTAAAACACATTTTCCCAACAGCATTTCTCAGTTTGGTTACATAAGAGGGCTTGTACTGAACTGTATCTGCGTGGAGCCTAAATAAAGAAGAGTCAAGGAGCATAAAAGTTGATGGCAATCTCCAAGGCTGTCTGCTCGAGAGAGGAACAGACGCAGATAACTGTCTCTATGGCCTCTTGCCGAGTGGAGGGCATGGGTGGTTGAGTTCATCTAGACTGATGTCATTGGCCACTGGGATTGTTTAACATCCCGCTTGTTCTGATTTCTTCTTCACCAAGAGATTCTCTGTTTACAATCTGGCCATCCATGTGCGTTTCCTCCTAGAAGAGAAAGTGCTGATGAAAGTCTTGAGTCCTGATTCCTGAAGCTGTCAGTGTTTTTCATCATAAATTAGAGAATTATTACAATGATGTTTAACTTCTAGAAGACAATATCTACCGCCTCTTCCGATACATCTTGTGAAAACTTGCCTTGAAGAGGGTGGAAAATACCCAACAGTGTCAATATGTCTGCCAATTTTAGAAATATCGACCACAGATTCAAAGTGTTTCAATACTCTTCATGATCCAAATGAAACTGCTAGTTTGCGATCCACGCTCCAGAAGCCATGATGCAGAAGAAGGAGACGTTCCTTTTGTGGTTGTTTTGTTATCCAACTTAGAGTCTGAGTCTCTTTGAATCAGCAAATGTGTTCATTTGCCATGGATTGAGGACCTACTATGCATAAGAAACCGTTCCAGGTGACTTACATACATTCAAATCGTCCTCATAATCTAGCAAACTTTGCATTTTACCAATGAAGAAGCAGACAGTCAGAGAAGTTAGTTAACACACCCAAGCACACACGCTAGGGCTGATACTAGAGGTCAGGTTTCTCCTGCTTCAGCATTCTTCTTCACTAGAAATATCACATTATTACATTTATCAATGTTCCCCCTTTCTGCAATTAAAAGTTTTCTGTCATGCTAACTGGAAATCATTTTTTTCCCTTCATTTGGTAAACAATAATTATCACAAGTTAAGAATTCCAGGAGAAATAAGTAATTTGTATTGTCAGGAGACATTCTGAAAGGAGACATTCTGAAAGAAGACAAGGTCAGCCCCATGGCCAAATAAGTGGCAACCTCAGTGGTGCTTGGGTGACTCCCTGAAATGCAGAGGTGCCAACAGCAGGTCACACAGCAGGCAGCTGCTCCAAGGAGAGTTAAACTTGGACATTTCAACAGTCAACACAAGAAAAATGATTATCAGTTGCTTACCATGTGTCAGGAACTGTGCTAAGCACTTGGAATGCATTGAACTCTTACAGCAAACCCATGAAGAAATTGAGGTGCAGAGATATGAGGTAACTTACTCAAGGTACCATACCTAGTAAATCGGAGAGACCAGATTCAAGTTCAGGTTAGTTTGGCTCCAAAGTCCACGTGTTAGTACGCTAAGAATCTATCTTCCAGCTACAATAAACTTTTACTGAATGAACACTTTGTGCCTGGCACTGTGGTCATGATGTTGTTGTTGTTCAGTTACCCAGTCGTGTCCGACTCTTTGCAGCTCTTTGGACTACAGCACACCAGGCTTCCCTGCGGTTCACCATCTCCTGGCGCTTGCTCAGAATCATGCCCACTGAGTTGGTGATGCCATCCAACCCCATCTAATCCTCTGTCATTCCCTTCTCTTCGCATCTTCAGTCTTTCTCAGCATCAGGGTCTTGATGCTATATGCACATAGTCTTTCATAACTTAATTTTTCTTTTCCATTAATTTGTTTGAGTGGCATAAGGCAGGCAGTTTATGCTACATGGCCTGGCCCCTCTTAGATGTTCAAGTAATTTTTGACAATCTAGCTACAGTGATGCTAAAGCAATAAATTAAGGATTACAAGCTACCATGATGATGATAATTACAGTCTACTGGCATGCTGCAATTCATGGGGTCGCAAAGAGTTGGACACAACGGAGCAACTGAACTGAACGGAACTGAAGGGCTAACTCTGTGGCAGGTATCTGACTAAGCACATTATGTGTAATATCCTATTTGATTATTGTTGTTGTCCAGTCACCAACTTGTGTCCTACTCTTTGTGACCCAGTGAACTGCAGCACATTAGGCTTTCCTGTCGCTGACCATCTCTTGGAGTTTGCTCAGACTTATGTGTGCTGAGTCGGTCATGTCATTCAACAATCTCATCCTTTGCTGTCCCCTGTCCACCTGCCTTCAATTTCTCCGAGCCTCAGGCTCTTTTTCCAATGAGTTGGTCCTCCCCATCAGGTAGCCAAAGTATAAAACTTGAGCTTCAGCATCAGTCTTTCCTATGAATATTCAAGGTTGATTTCCTTTAGGATTGACTGGTTTGATCTTGCCATCCAAGGGACTCTCAAGAGTCTTTCCAGCACCACAGTTCAAAAGCATCAATTAATTCTTTGGCGCTCAGCCTTCTTTATGGTACAGCTCTCATATCCGTACATGACTACTGGAAAAATCATAGGTTGACTAGATGGATCTTTGTCAGCAAAGTGATATCTTTGCTTTTTAATACACTGTCTAGGTTTGTCATAGCTTTTCTTCCAAGGAGCAAGCATCTTTTAATTTCATGGCTGCAGTCACTGTCTTCTGCGATTTTGGAGACCAAGAAAATAGAGTCTTTCACTGTTTCCACTTTTTTCCACATCTATTTGCCATGAAGTGATGGGACTGGATATCATGATCTTAGTTTTTTAATGTTGCATTTTAGCCAGCATTTTCACTTTCCTCTTTCACCTTCATAGAAAGGCTCTTTAGTTCCTCTTCACTTTCTGCCATTAAAGTGGTATCATCTGCATACCTGAGGTTGTTGATATTTCTCCCAGAACTCTTGATTCCATCTTGTGATTCATCCAGCCTGGCATTCTGCATGATGTACTCTGCATGTAAGTTAAGTAAGCTGGGTGACAGTATACAAATGTTTATGTACTCCTTTCCCAATTTGGAACCAGTCTGTTGTTCCATGTCCAGCTCTAACTGTTGCTTCTTGACCTGCATACAGGTTTCTCAGGAGGCAGATAAGGTGGTCTGGAAAATTCTCTTTAAGAATTTCCCACAATTTATTGTGATTCATACAGTCAAAGGCGTTAGCATAGTCAATGAAGCAGAAGTAGATGTTTTTCTGGAATTCTCTTTTTCTATGATCCAACGAATGTTGGCAATTTGATCTCTGGTTCCTCTGCCTTTTCTAAATCCAGCTTGAACATCTGGAAGTTCTTGGTTCATGTACTGTTGAAGCCCAGCTTGAAGGGTTTTGAGCATTACCTTGCTAGCATGTGAAATGAGCACAATTGCCCAGTAGTTTGAACATTCTTTGGCATTGACCTTGTTTAAGATTGGAATAAAAACTGACCTTTTCCAGTCCTGTGGTCACTGCTGAGTTTTCCCAATTTGCTGGCATATTGGGTGCAGCACTTTCACAGCATCATCTTTTAGGATTTGAAACAGCTCAACTGGAATTCCATCACCTCCACTAGCTTTGTTCATGGTAATGCTTCCTAAGGCCCACTTGGCTTTACACTCCAGGATGTCTGGCTCTAGGTGAGTGACCACACCATCGTGGTTATCCAGGTCATTAAGACCTTTTTTGTACAATTTTTTAGTGTATTCTCGCCATCTCTTTTTAATCTCTTCTGCTTCTGTTAGATACCATTTCTGTCATGTATTGTGCCCATCTTTGCATGAAACATTCCCTTGGTATCTCTGAGTTTCCTGAGGAGATCTCCAGTCTTTCCCATTCTGTTGATTTTGGTGTTCTCATGGGAGGAGAAGAGCACATGACTTTCACTCCTCCATCCCGACTGTACGCCTCTTTGATTGCTTTGCACCGATGCTGTGATGCAGGTACAGAGTAACCAAATATCTCCAAGAATCCTTAGACAAGGTAAAGATAAAGGCACGACTTCCCTACACTGATCGAAGCACAGTTGGAAGGAAGCTATAGAAGAGAGGGATTTTGAGAAATGAAACCCATGGAAAATAACTGAGCCCAGAAGATGCCCCATGAATGAGTGGAAACTTTATCTACAACAGAGCTGGCACTGCATATTGTTGGAGAAAGTGTAGACCATTCAGTAGTTGGTGTAAGGAAAATAATGGGATCCCTACCTCACACCACACACAGCAACCAGTTAGGTATGCAAAGGAAAGCTTCAAAACTTACAGCAGAAAACATAGGAGAATATCAATCGATGTAGGAAAGAATTTTCTAAACAAGAACAAAAAGTACAAGTCATGAGGGAAAGTATTGTCAAACTCAGTGCCATTAAAATTAAAAAATTCTGTTTATCAAAAGGGGCAAAATGAATGTGAAAGAAAGCTATGGTCTGGGAAAAGAAACATGCCGAACATATAACCAACAAATGAATTTATCCAGAAAAAAAATATGTTTTATAATATACATATTGTATGTATAAAACACATATATGCACTTGCTGCTGCTAAGTCGCTTCAGTCGTGTCCGACTCTGTGCGACCCCATAGATGGCAACCCACCAGGCTCCCCTATCCCTGGGATTCTCCAGGCAAGGACACTGGAGTGGGTTGCCATTTCCTTCTCCAATGCCTGAAAGTGAAAGTGAAAAGTGAAAGTGAAGTCACTCAGTCATGTCCGACTCTTAGCGACCCCATGGACTGTGGCCCACCAGGCTCCTCTGTCCATGGGATTTTCCAGGCAAGAGTGCTGGAGTGGGGTTCCATTGCCTTCTCCGATACGCACTTGATAGCAAACAGATGTATAACACACATATCTTAGAAATTAATTTTCAGAAAGACAAAAGCTAGCTGAAAAAATAAACAAAAGGCACGGAAAGGCATTTGACAGAAGAGAAAGCATGTAAAGTAAGTAAAGTCGCCCAGTTGTGTCCAACTCTTTGCGACCCCATGGACTGTAGCCTACCAGACTCCTCTGTCCATGGGATTTTCCAGGCAATAGTACTGGAGTGGATTGCCATTTCCTTCTTCAGGGGATCTTCCCGACCCAGGGATTGAACCCAGGTCTCCCGCACCGTAGACAGACGCTTTACCGTCTAAGCCGGAAGTCCAAAACACTCTCAGTCTCATTTATAATTAGGAATGTGGAAATTAAGCCTGGAAGAGATACCATTTTACAGCCCCCAAATTGATAAAGCATTTTAGAACATGTTGGTGAGGCAACTGTGATATATATACACACAAATTATATCCTTATATACTGTTGATGGGAATATAAATTATTCCAAACATTTTGAAGATAATTTGGCATTATCTAGTAAAGCTGAACACACACATAAAATGTTCTGTTACCTAGCAATCCCAGAGATGTGTAAACACACCACATACACACTTAGCCCCAGATAACTCTAATGTGTGAGACATGAGACATCTACAAAAATGTTCATGATAGCATCTTCTTTGTAGTCACAAAACAATAAGAAACAATTTACCAAGAGAAGAATGGACCATTTCTGCCATACTTAACATAATACCTTACCATAATGAAAAGGAATGAACTTTAGCTATATGTATCAGCAGGAATGCGTCTTTCAAAAAAAAAAGCCAAGTGAAGAAACTCACATTGGGAAGAATACATGCAATATGATAACATTTATGGAAAGTCCAGAAACAGGCAAAATGGAACTGTAGGTTTCTAAGGCATGTGTGGAAATCTATTTTTCTTTTCTGAATGATGGAATCCTATACACAGACTTTAGAGTTGTGCTTACCTTGGGAGAAAGAAGATCAGGGGAACGGCATGAAGGTGGGGTGCGAAGAGGACTCCAACAGAACGGTAACATTCTCTTTCATGAGCAGAGTGGTAAATCCATGAGGGTTCATATTATTAGTAGTAGCACTACCTTACACATTTGTTTCATTATACTGTTTTGAAAGTATGCAATAAAGTAGAATAGAGATAAAAGATGAGAAGATGGTTGGAATTGTTGGCTATATATAATATATATATTATATATATACTGCTGCTAAGTCGCTTCAGTCGTGTTCGACTCTGTGTGACCCCATAGATGGCAGCCCACCAGGCTTCCCCGTCCCTGGGATTCTCCAGGCAAGAACACTGGAGTGGGTTGCCATTTCCTTCTCCAATGAATGAAAGTGAAAAGTGAAAGTGAAGTCGCTCAGTCGTGTCCGACTCTAGCGACCCCATGGACTGCAGCCCACCAGGCTCCTCCGCCCATGGGATTTTCCAGGCAAAAGTACTGGAGTGCGATGCCATTGCCTTGTCTGATATATATACTACTATATATGTATAATAACCCAAAGAAATACTATCAGTGGAGATACCAACCCAATATTCTCTTTTATCTTTTCCATCAACCTTCCACATCCCTCTTACCTCCTCCTGCCAATACAGAAAACAAAAACCAAACAGATGAGTGAATAGCCCATAATTTAAGTGGAATCGATTATTTAAAAAAGCAAGCCATATAAAAAACTGGT
The DNA here is from genome assembly GCF_042477335.2 of Ovis canadensis. NCBI lineage: Eukaryota > Metazoa > Chordata > Mammalia > Artiodactyla > Bovidae > Ovis > Ovis canadensis. The sequence continues at coordinate 276,602,710 of NC_091245.1, forward strand.
TGGTAAAATGAAGATACCAAAGATATTCTCCTAAAGTCTGAAGGATGTTCTGCCATGACATTTGGCCTTCAAACATTGGTTTATTCTGTAAACTTAAAAAGAATTGAAAAAACTATGTGCAATGCATAATTTTTATGTTTACATCTAAAACCTAAGTTTAAAAAGAAGGCAGTTCCCTATTATAAATACTGATATTTTGAAATAAACCTTATATAATTTAAAACATGTTTCCAGGACTTCCCCAGTGGTCCAGTGGCTAAGACTCCACACTCCCAAAGCAGGGGTCCCAGGTTCAATCCCTGGTCAGGGAACTAGAGCCCACATTCCACAAAGAAGATTGAAGATCCAGCATGCTGCAACCAAGACCTAGAGCAGCCAAATAAATAAATACAAATATTTAAAAACTGCTTTATAAAAAAATGTTTCCAGTGAAACCCATGTGTAATCATCCATTAAAAATATATAGGAACAAGCTTTTCTTAAAATGTTGACATTTAAAGCAAGTGAAAGTTAGTCACACAGTCATGTCTAACTCTTTGTGATCCCACAGACTGTAGCCTGCCTGGCTCCTTTGTCCATGGGATTTTCCAGGCAAGAATACTGTAGTGGGTTGCCATTCCCTTCTCCAGGGGATCTTCCCAACTCAGGGATCGAACCTGGGTCTCTTGCATTGCAAGCAGATTCTTTACCAAATGAGCCACTAAGCAAGACTGTTATATAATTTTAAAAAACTTTCCAATGGAATCTATGTACCATAGTGATTTGATATCATTATCTGTTTAGAAATATTTGAATGAGCTCTTCTAAATGTTGCCTCATTCTTTCCTCTCTTTGATTCATATTTTCATCCCTTTACCATACAGAACTTTACCCCTGTGAAACATACTTTGCATCATATTTTTCCACAACAAAAAATATGCACATAAACTCAGAGCTCAAAAGTCTCTAAGGGTTAAAACATTTCGCTAGATTGAGTCATACAATGTGAATGGTAAACAATGGATAAAAACACAAATATGTTTTGATAGTTATTATTATCAAACAATTTTTATTGGAAATGGATCTCTTCATGATTGGATCCATTTTTTCCTTTCTTTGTTCTACTTCCTAAAGACAACTAAGTAATAGTTCTATGTTGACTTAATGCTAAAATGGAATAAGATTCAGCAATGTTGGACAATTCTCTGCAAAGAATAATTTGTGGTCTTAAGATTTGCAATTCAGAACGCACAGATTCTGGTAAAATCATTAAGAGTGTTCTGAGGAAGAAAGTCAGGAGCTTATAAAGGCAAAAGTCACAAGGTTGTTAGTTGTCTGGCAGGAATTAAATTGAATTTGATGCAGGAAAATAAATATTTATCCATAAAGGATAGACTGTCATAAGTATTTGATTTTTTGTCATGCGTTATTTTAGGGTAGGGGTCCAACAAGTAGCTTGGGTTTCCGGAACATTGGGCAGGTGTTCTGGAGGCCTGTGTTAAGAAAGTAAGCGGTCAAAGTTCAGATTTTATCAGGACTAAGACCTGCGTAAGGCCCGCTTTCTCAGTGGCCTCCCAGCTCCATCTTAGAGAGTCATCTTAGCAATACAAATTCCAGTTTGACTTTCCCTTCGCAGAATCAATACTCACCTTTTTTTTTTCTTTTTTTTCAATAGAATGCTGAGAAGTTTTGTTCAAATTTAAGCAGCGGGGTTGGAAGTTTTGTTATAGAGATGTCATTAAATTCTTTGAATTCTTTTTGAATAAATGCTAAAAATCACAGTGATTTTTTTTCCTCAAAATTATCTAAAAATAACTATTAGCGAATAATTCACATCTCCTTCAGCTTTGTTGAGAGCAATGAATCAACACCATTTGACTTGTGAAAATATTTGTAACCAGTTATTAGAGTTAGTCACTTTCTCAACAGTAACACGAATATTTCAAACTGTTGCTTTGCTTGGGAATCGGTGGGTTTCTGCGCCCTGAGGCAATGCACCATTGTAAGCTTTGAGATGGAGGAGAGGAGGGAAGAGAAGCAGGAAGAAGTCTGTTGTAAAGGGGAGCACACAGCTTTGATCTCACTTTCTTAGTTTTTAGGAAACAGTGAAAATAGGTTTTGAGGATCTAGAAATCGATTCCTTTAAGACCACTGAAGACTCTACAAGGAGAGTTCTCCAGACTCTCCGACTTGGACAGGCAAGTCTGTGGACAGGGAAGTTGGCGTTGCTGGGAGCTTGCTAGACGAGCATCATCTCCACCCCGTTCTGAACTGAAAGAATCAGAAACCGCACTTAACAGAACTCTCATGGCTCTATCATTAACACATTGAAGTTTGCGAAGCGCTGGACTAGACCGTTAGTACTCCCCTGTCCCCCAAACCTCAGTTTAGGCATTGGCTCTTGTGTGGCTTCCTTCAAAGCATGGGTAATCATTTAAACCCCTCGCCAGCATCTGCGGCTCATGATTCTGACTTCAGTTCTCCCAGACGTCCCTAGTTCCGTTTCCAGCTGCCTCTGAGACTGACTGAGCTGGGCTTCTTGACTGCAGATAATTTAAAGGCTGCTTATGAAAAAGCAGATGGTCCCTAAGGGCCCCCGGTAATAAGTGGCAGCTGATGGCGCTCACTTCCTTCTCACTAATGACCAGATTTGGGAAAGACATCCGTTTTCTTCCCTGCGTGTCGCTCAGACCAGCGATTTTGAATTACGGGATGTTAAGACTGGCAAGGCTCGCCTGTGTCACAGAGAGGTTTCCTCTTATCACCCTTGTGGACATCGTGACCTTGTCATTAGGAGAGCTACAAATAGAACAGCCTTTTCTTTTTTTTTTTTTAAGGAAAAGAAAAGCCTATTCAAATAGAGAGTCAAAAGCTGTTGGCTCCAGCAAGAAGCAAATGGCTGTGATTGTATCTCTGAAATGTTTTTGCCTTCCCCTGTAGTATTTCTGCTGCGTTGACAGGCATGCCATCCAAGCTGGGCCTGGCTCTCCACCCGCCCGGGGCTCTGTGTTCAGTTCTTGTGTGTGTGGGATCCCAGACCTGTATGTAAACAAGGGGCTTGGCGCCAAGGCCTCCTTCTTGGGTGCAAACACCCAAGTGTCAGACGAGCAGTCCATGGGAGGAAGCATTCCCCTGGCATTGTTCTCGTTTTGCCCCCGCAGCAGGAAAGCCTGCTTTATGCTGAACGGAGCAAGGACAGTTCAGAGTTCAAACCCCGCTCCACCACTCACTGGCTGGGTGACTGGGAAACTGACCTAAACTCTCTCAACTGCTAAATCTCTATCTTGAAAATGGCATAACGCAAATGGTTTCAGGAGAATTAAATGTGACTTGGAACACAAGCAGGTAAGTAGATTCTCTAAAAGAGATTTTTCGCCTCCTCTCACAACAAATGGACAGTGCTTCTTAAATCCATTGCTTCAAAAAGTCATGGACTCTTCAGCTGGGGAAATTCTTAAAAATTTATTATTTGCTCTCCCTGGTAGCCCAGTTGTTAAAGAATCCACCTGCAATGCAGGAGACCCGGGTTCAATTCCTGGGTCGGGAAGATCTGCTGGAGAAAGGATAGGTTACCCTCTCCAGTATTCTTGCCTGGAAAATTCCATAGTGTCGCAGAGAGTCGGACTAGACTGAGCAACTTTCACTTTCTTTCTTTTTTTCCACCTGAAAAAACTGGAGGGGAAAATAATCTGGATGAGCCAAGATGCAGATCTGACAAAGGGCCTAACTGTGCTAATGATTATTTAAGATGATGGCGGCCAAGAAGGGACACATTTCTCTATAGCTGATTGGCCACAGACCCATGCTACGGGTGGGTTTCCTTCATAGCTGAGTTGGTAAAGAATCTGCCTGCAAGGCAGGAGACCCTGGTTTGATTCCTGGGTCAGGAAGATCCCCTGGAGAAAGGAAAGGCTACTCACTTCAGCATTCTTCGGCTTCCCTGATGGTTCAGCTGGTGAAGAATCTGCCTGCACTGCGGCCTGGGTCGATCCCTGGGTTGGGAAGATCCCCTGGAGAAGGGACAGGCTACCCACTCCAGTATTCTGGCCTGGAGAATTCCATGGACTGTGTAGTCCATGGGGTCACAAAGAGTCAGACACGACTGAGCGACTTTCACTTTCACTTTACGTGCTACAGGTAATGAGAACCAAGTCAGAACAGGAATAGACAAGAAAAGAGACAGGCAGGACAGCGGGAGCACAGCCCTGAGAGCCCTTCAATGCGCTGTATTTGCTGCTTCGAACAGCATTTCAAATACTGAAAGTAGGTGTTAATATCAGTGCTTCTCAAAGCTCCATCCCCAACTGGCAGCTTCAGCATCACCTGGGAGCTTGTTAGAAATGCAAGTTCTCAGGCCCTGGAGTCAGAAACCCTGGCAGTGGGCCCAGCAATCCGTGTTTTAGCAAGCCTGATGCGCTTCAGACATATGCTAGAGGCTCAAAATTACTGGTTTACATGATAGCACCTTAACCATCTTTTCTAAAGCAAAGTAAAACGACATCATAAATGTCTAAGTATTTGAAATTCCTCAACTCCTTGACATATGCTGTGAGAATTCCCAGATATTATTGTCTGCTGATTCTTGCACAGTCAGATATAACTTCCTCCACTGCCTTGGGTGGGATTTGTTTCATCAGGAAGCAGTTAAAAAAAGAGAGAGAATGATTTTGAAAATTAAGCAAATGAATCTGATCTCTTTTCTGTTCTCTAGAAATACCTTTCCTCTGACATGACAGTATATTTATAACTTTCTTGCAAATTGCACCAGTCACCCAGGTTTCATTTCCCCACCTTAACAATCCCAGCTCTAGAAGCAGTCACAGTGAAGCCCTGTGTGGTCTGGAACGTTGCAACATCTGCGATGATGTGGTAGTGGCCTGCGGGTGGAAACTCTGCCCCCCCCCCGCCCCCGCCCGCCACACTGAGGGTCATCATCACTTGGTCTCACCTTCTGCTTGTTCTGAGTTTTCTGTAGGTGGTTAGAAGTCACAAAGATAGCCACAAATTAAAATCTGTAGCATATTCCACTTCTTATTCATATCCTCTTATCACTGGCTAGATACGTGTCTGCCTCAACCCCCCAGCTGGGGGCTCCTCGAGGGGAGGTGTCACCCATTTAATCCCTGTCTACAGGGCAGATGTGAAACAGACATTTATGAACACGGCTAAAACGGACGCTCAGGGAGACCGGGAGGCTCGCCCAAGGCTGGGGACCCTTCTGGGCGCCCAGGGTGGTTCCACCGCCTCTGTTTACTCTGTGGGGGTTTATTACTTACTTCATCTCCACGTGGCATTCTCTAGACTCTGTAAATGATTGACTGCAGTCACCTCCCCCTACCCCCCATCTGCAGAGACCAGGCTTTGTAAATATAAAGGCAGCCAGCAAGTCACAGCTAAAAGCTTTGTAATGAGGACAACTCCAACATGTTATTTTCAACATTCGACTCCCAAGTTTGAATAATTCATGGAGGGGGAAAAAAAATCTGTTGAGCTAGAAGTGACTGGGCTATTTTAATGAAAGCTGAGATTCGGAATGGTTTAGAGCTAGAGAGTCTCTGAGGGGAGCAAAGGCAGGAAGGGAATGCCTGGCACCCAGCAACCTGGGGAGCTCAGGTCTCCTCTGCCCCGCAAGTTCACTGGCCAAGGCCTCGCAGCGGTCCGCGGTCAGTCCCAAAGCTGCACTCAGACCTGAAGAGGCCACGCCCAGCGCTTGGCCTCGAGCCCCGCAGCCTGCCACCTGACACCAAAGGTCAGGTCCAAGGGCCTTCTCCCTGTCACTGCGGGCCACCGAAGACCCAGGGAGCTCAGGTTTCCTTCTCTGTCTTCAATCTAGTTGTCTCCATAGGCTTCACATTAAACCCCCCTGGGGAACTTTTGAAAAATTGGATGACCAGGACTGGACCCAGAGCAATTACATCAGCTTCTGGGGTGGAGGTGGGGCTGGGGCCTCAATCTTTTTAAAGCACCCCCACCCCACCCAGCTGATTCCAACCTGAAGGGGAATTTGAGAAACATGGAGGGCAGCCCTGTCCTCTCGTCTCAAATTCTCTTGAAGGCCAGCACCCTTCTCTTCTTCCTCCTGTTCTCTTTTGCTAATTCTTGGGCTTGAACACGGTAAGCACAGTTTACATTATGGGTGCTGCCACTCATAATGAAGCCGCTTGACACTGGCACAGAAGATCCTGGGTTGGGAAGATTCCCTGGAAAGGAAATGGCAACTCACTCCAGTATTCTTGCCTGGAGAGAGTCCCATGGACAGAGGAGCCTGGTGGGCTACAGATCGTGGGGTCGCAGAGTTGAACACAACTGAGCACGCGCGCACGCGTGCACACACACACACACACACACACACACACACACACACGACCCTGCAGTCCTCTCCCGGCCCTGTCTCTGAGTGGGTTGTCTCCCCTCCCGGTGGCCCGCCTCCAAGCCTCCACCAGGTCTCCACTGGGCCTCACTGTCCCCTGGCAGGACTACGGGCAGCCATTGCTGCACTTTCATCGGAAGCCCCCTTCTCCTGGGATCCCAACCCTCGGGCAGGACCGCTAGCCTCAGGGAGGCTGCCCTGCGGCGATCGGTCCCAGAGGGAACAATCCTTGCAGCAGCTCTTCTTCTGTTCTTGCTGGCTAAGCGTGTGGGCGTGCAGCAGGCATTTGCTGGGGAACGTCGGCAAAAAATAAAACTTCTCAAGCTTCACTCTTGTAGACAGATTGAGAGGCCTCCCAACAGTTCAGAACTGCCGAATCTGGATCCATCCGCCCACTTACCCCCCCAGGAAGTGGTAGGTTGAGTTCGATGTGTTTGCATTTAACAGTGGCCTAGCTTATGGGACTTGACATCATAACGGCAATGTTTTAAGATGAATAAGTCAACAGGTGGATTTTGGACCTCACTGCTCGTGGAGCACCAGGCTAGGCACTGACAAAATTGAGGGGGAGGCCACCTCTGCTAAAGGTACCTTATAGCCCATGGCCTTGGGGAAGAATCAAGGCTTGGGGTGGCAGCAGTTGGTCTGAAGGTCAAGAAGAGCAGAGGGCAAACACTCAGCCCCACACTCACAGGGATGAGGAAGCGAGAGAGAGCCATAAAGCGGGGAGGTCCGGGAGGGGCAAGCTGACAAGTGTGTGTTTAACTTCCCAGGATTTCAAGTCCTGCAGCTATTTGCCTAACCCACGCTCACCAACCATACTGCGGCCTCCACACTGTTTTAATCTTGCCCTTCTGACCTCCAAGCACATTTGCAGCCGGCAGAGAGCTCGGCAAACTCTATCCCAAGCCAGCTGCAGCCTCCTCCCCAAGCCTCTCTCTCCCTCTGTGGGTGTGTCTCTCTCCCTGGCTGACTCCCACACGCCGTCGCCCTTGCCATCTCTTAGTTACAGAACATTTTTTTTCCCCCCATGGCTAAGTAGAGAAATCCAAGCTCTCAGCCTTTTCTCAAAGCAATAATGAACATAACTGGCAGAAATAATCAATACAAAACAAGATCGACAACGTCTAACACTACATATCGGGGGAAAAGAATGACTTGACTGCAAATTACCTGAAGAATCAAAACTTGACAAAATGTGGACCTGCAAATCTGGGAACAGCTGGATTTGGTAGAAATGCTGGCCACAAAGAGAAAGTCACAAAGGCAGATGTTATAATTGGTAAAACTTGGCCTGGACAAAAACCAGATGGTGAATCAAATCTCATTATAAAATTTAAACAGGAAAAGAATTGATGCCAATGAAGATAATTCCAATAAACTTTAATAAAAAATGGTAAAACTGGAAACTAATTGTGCTGTAGGGAAAACTAATGAGTGAATTTCTCTACTTAATGACACTTGTTCTAGAAGTTACTTTCTTGGTAGAAATCTATCAATGTTGGCATAATTCTGATTAAAATATGTAAAGGCCAAACTTCCATTGGCATTTAAATAACGATCAGTAACTATCAGGCCTCCCCAGAATCAGCAAAGTGGGAGCTAAATTGCCACTCCAGGACGGGGCCTGGGAATCTATATTTCAAAAATAATGTTTCGAACAAGCCATCTGTTAAAAAATATATTGAGGGGTGGTGACTAGAGAAGTTTGAACATGGAAGGATATTAAATAGTGCTAAGAAATTGTTTCTATTATTTGTAGGCATAACGATGTTATGATCATGTTTCTTAAACATGGACAGAAGTCTTTCCCCCTAAATTCGTTATGTTGAAGCCCTAACTCCTAATGTGACTGTATCAAAGATCAAATCAAGGTTGCTGCTGCTGCTGCTGCTAAGTCGCTTCAGTCGTGTCTGACTCTGTGCAGCCCCATAGATGGCAGCCCACCAGGCTCCTCCATCCCTGGGATTCTCCAGGCAAGAACAATGGAGTGGGTCGCCATGTGCTTCTCCAAGGTTAAGTGAGGTCATAAGGGTGGGGTCCTGGTCCTACAGGACTGGGGTCCTTATGAAGAGAAGGAGACCCCTTGAGTGCCCGCATAGAGAAAGGGACTCCTGAGGATGCCGAAAAGCCGAGAGAAGCCAAACTTGCCAGCACCTTGATTTTAGATGTCCAGCCTCCAGAACAGTGAGAAAACAAATTTCCATTGTCGAGGTCACTGAGGTTACGGCATTTTGTTTTGGCAGCCCTGGCAAACCAAGACAAGTCTTTACATAGTAGAGATCCCTACTGAATTATTTATGAGTGGAGCAGTATGATGTCTGAGATCTGCTTTAAAATACTCCAGAAATAAAAATCGAGAGCTGGTGGGGGGATAGATGAAACAAGACTGGCTAAAAATGGACAATTCCCAGAGCTGAGGAACAGGTACACAGAGGCTTAGCATGCTCTCCTCTTCTACTCTAGGGCGTGTTTAAAATATTCAAATAAGTTTAAAAAATTGACTTGGATCGTGAAAGGTGATTTTGATGCACGTCCAAGTAGACGATTACTGAAAGGGGTTCTCATTAACTTGTGTTCTAACCTGGGTTGGTATGACCTGGGATAAACGTGTCACTAACATTTATCTATAAATAAAGTTTTAACTAAATATAATAAGGCAGTAGGGAAAGGAATCAAAATGCCAACTGCAGGCAATGGAACTGTTGGTGAGGGAAATCTGGCAGGGAAGAGGGAATCAGCATTTATTGAGCACCTGATGAATACTGGGTGCTTCGTAGCTGTTAACTTTGGATGCTCACATTGGTTTTAAATTTTAAAATCTTTTTATCAAGCTATAATATGAAGAAACTAAGGCCCAGAGAGGATAAATAAATTCACATACTACAGAGTGACTAACTCAGCTGGGAGTCGAATCCTATCCATCTGCCTCCTTTTCCCTAGCCGTTACCTTGAAGAAGGAAATGGCACCCCACTCCAGTACTCTTGCCTGGAAAATCCCATGGGCGGAGGAGCATGGTAGGCTGCAGTCCACGGGGTGGCTAGGAGTCGGACACGACTGAGCGACTGCACTTTCCCTTCACCTCCTCCCCGGATATTGCCACGTGACAGATGACGAAGGGCGGGGGAATTCTGACGAAGATGAGGTCATGCAGAGATAGGCCCAGGCCGGACTAACGGAGGACTTGAACTCGGAGGGAGGTCCTGGAGGTGGAGTGGAAGGGCCTCCCTGGATTGCGGAGGGACGGCCGGAGGAGGAGCCTGACAGCGCACGGAGCAGAGGCCTCCGCGGCTCCGGGGGAGAGGCTGGGGGCAGGATGGGGGCGCGGGCCGGCAGGGACGCTGTCCCAGGCCTGCGGCCCGGCAAGACTGGTGAGAAGAGCAGATTTCAGAATGAGGCGGGAAGATGAGGCCTCATCGACAGGTGAGGGAAGTCGGGAGGAGGTTGTTCCTGGTGGGGAGCAGAAAGGGCTCGAGTCAGGTCGGACGCGCAGAATTGGGGATGACGGCGGAACACCCGAGTGAAGAAGGCCCAAAGACAGCCGGGGTGTCAGAATGTTGGATTTGAAAAATCATCTGACCTGCTTCTTCATTCAAGAAATGTGGATCCTGGGGACTTCCCCGGTGGCCCAGGGGTTGAGAATCTGCCTTCCACTGCAGGAGACACAGGTCTGATCCCGGGTCACTGCACTAAGATCCCACATGCCTCGGGCAACTAGCCCGTTTGCCGCAATTACGTGCATCACAGCTACAAGCCCTCAAGCCAAAACAAAAGACCCCACGTGGAGCAACTAAGACCCGCTGTGGCCAAATGAATAAACTAATATTTTTTTTTAAAGAAGAAAGAAAGGAGAATCTGGGAAGTAACCAGGGAGTGCCCTGGGATACACAGAAGATTTTGGCTCCTTAATCTAGCTTACATCACGCTACAGAATGTAACCGACCGTTCTTTGCTCTCCTGTATGTTCCAGCAGAGTATTGGGGATTCAGCAGAGGTAGGGAGATGCCTTTTGACTGGTCTTCCTGCCTCCACCCTGCTATCCGCTCCAATTATTTTTTTCTCAGGCAGTAGCCATTAGAGTTGCTCTGCTACCTGGAATAGCCTGTGTAAATGGGCTAAACGTAAAAGGAACTTTCTGGATGCTGATGGAATGCACACCCCGTGCAGTTATGTAAGATGCAGGCCTGGGAAAGCGATCCTATAAAAAGGATCCGGCCCTCCTCCGCTGCCTGAACGCACGAGCCACACCCTAGCCTGAGAACCTGTGCATAGGCGCCGCCCTCTCTCTAGAAAGCTCTTCGGATGCTTTTTTTTTCCCGTGTGTGGTGTTTGATTATTTGCTTCTTTTTAATGTAGTAGGCATTTTAACTTAAAAAAAAATTGACCATCTGCTCTCATTGGAATAGAAACTTGACAAGGGCAGGGCTCTGTGTCCTATCTGTTTATGGCTATAAAAACAGTGCCTGGCACAGAGCAGGCACTCAGTGAGTGAATTACAGCGTAACAGGGCGACAGGCTAAAATAAAGACCTGGACAAATTGCCGGGGAACTTAAAAGGGGCACCGCTCCCACCTTCCTGACAGTGTCAGGGCAAGTTTCCCAAAGAGATGACCATCAAGCTGGGACTTGAAAGAGAGGTAAGTGGGTGAAGGCAGATGTTGCTGGTTGAATAATGACCCCCAAAGATATCCAGGTCTTGATTCCTGGAGACTGTGAATGCTACTGCATAGGATAGAAATGACTTACAGATGTGATTAAGTGGTATCTTGAGATGGGGAGAGAAAGTGTTAGTTGATCAGTCATGTCTGACTCTTTGTGACCCATGGACTGTAGCCCTCCAGGCTCCCCTGTCCATGGAATTCTCCAGGCAAGAACACTGGAGTGGGTGGCCATTTCCTTTTCCAGGGGATCTTCCCAACCCACAGGTTGTACCCAGGCCTCCCACATAGCGGGCAGATTCTTTACCATCTGAGCCACCAGGGAAGCCGGTGAGATGGGGAGATTATCCTGTATTATCCTGTGGTGGGCCCTAAGTGCAACCACAGGTATCCTGGAGGAGGGATTTAAAAGCAGCAGAAAGTTTGATGAGGGAACAAGGCCCTTCACTGCTGCCTTTGGAGGTGGAGGAGGGAATCATGAGCCAAGGCATGCAGAGAACGAAGCTGCAAAGGCTGGAAATGAGGAGGAAGCCAGTTCTTCCCCAGAGCTTTCTGAGGGAGTGTGCCCCTGCTGGCATGCTGGCTTTGGATGAATGGAACCAACATCAGGCAAGAGAATAAAAAGTCAGATTGGTTTCAGTGGTGGTGTTGACAACTCAGGTGTGAGGATGACTAGGTTCGGAGGAGGGCTCAGGAAACTGGGGCAAAATTACAAGTGCAATATCCAGGTGATGTCCTGGACAAGGCTGGAGGCCAAAGGAAATCTGTGCTCATCGGCTTCTCCGTAAACAGCCCCGTGGAGAGAAGGTCGGTATTCCTAGAAGAGGCCTAGTCCACTGGACGGACTTGAAACAAGTGTTTCCTCATGATATGGTCGGCTCATTGCGTTTTCACCCTTCATTTCTCATCTGATTTTGTAGAATGCCTGCTTTCTTACCAAAACATGTGTTCTGTTTCCCTCGTGAGCAAGCAGCTCTAGGGAGCAGCAGGTTTGATCAGTCATTCTTCCCTGAACAAGAGGCCAGCTGCCCTGGGAAGCCTACCCTGCTAAGTGTTCTTTGCATTTCTCCTTGAATGCTTTCAACACCAGGGGCTCATTACCATCTTGTAAGACAATATATTCTCGCTCTTAGTGTGTGTGTGTGTGTGTGTGTGTGTGCGCGCGCGCACACGCGTGCTCAGTCACTTCAGTTGTGTCCAACTCTTAGTGACCCCATGGACCTGCCTGACTCCTCTGTCCATGGGATTTTCCCAGCAAGGATACTGAGTGGGTTACCATTTCCTCCTCCAGGGGATCTTCCAGACCCAGGGGTTGAACTGGCGACTCCTGCGTCTCCTGCATTGCAGGCGGATTGTTTACCGCTAAGCCCCCGAGGGAAAGCCCTTTAAAGGCCGAAACTGCCCAGAGTTTTCATTTGGTTCTGAGGCTTGACCATTGGCACAAAACGATGTGTTTCATGGCCCTAGGTCTGGAGTCAAAAAGAACCGGGTTTAAGTTCAGACTCTGCTCCTTACAGTGAACTTGGTCTTTTTGTCTACCCTAGTTTGCTCAATAGTAAAATGGGGATAAAAGGACAGTCTACCTTATGAGGTTGTGAAAAAGCATGATACTCGACACACGGCAACTGCTCACTAAGTGGTAAATCTTATCATGGATGTTAGAGGTCATTGACATCTCTTCAGAAAGCACTACATGATGATAGGTGCCTTCTTCAGAGGAGAGGGATAGAGACCCTTGGTAGTTGTCCCTCATAGTCCCCACTGAGCTGTGAGTGGATATGGGCTTTGCCCTTTTTGAGTTAAATGTATGTTAAGCATAGATATGACGTGTGGACGCTCATTCAGGACAGGTGGAAGGTATAATCAAGGTATCCCCCAAGGGTTATTCCTGCCTACTTAGAAAAAGAAAGAATTTGCTTTCCATTGACCAAACAGCAGGCCAGCATAGTAAGGAGGGATTGATTTTCTCAGCATTCCATTAGCTGGAGTCTTTAAAGAGAGCATAACGCACTCCAGCGGTAAGAGGGATTGCGTCATCCCGGAGCGGAGAAGCATCTGGCTGAGTCGCAGCTTTCAAAGGGAAGAATCCCAACTCCTCTCCACATTCGCCATGTATGTTTTCTTAAAAAGATTTTTTCAAGTCTGGCAGTTGAGACCCACATTTCCGATCCAGACACCCGTTTCATAACCAGCTCAGCGGCTGACCCAGTTAAATAATAATGAGTGATTTTCATAAATCTAAACTTTCCCTCAGAAGAACCCAGCGGAAGAGGCTGCAGGGTGGTGCTTGGGGGTAAGTCATCAGCAGTGGTGTCAAAACCCATTTGATTGATGGCATTAAACATCAGCTGTCTGCACACCGGCAAACCGCTGGTGGGAGAGGAAGGGAAATCTAGTCAAGCCTCTGGTGGTTTTGTCCACCTGGAATTTACACAAGTGAGCGTTAGAGACTGGGAGAAGGAAATCCGGCTTTCTGCAGAATTCAGTGATTTCCCCCCACCCCCCACCCCCCACTGAAGAAAGGCTGCTTCCTGGAGGGCTTTGTGGGAACTATAACCACTTGGCAAATGGATAACAACAGACAGGGCAGGGCCGTTGGGCAGGGGGTTTGGGGGGAGGGGTGCCCTGATTTGTAGAAATTGCTAATTTCTGTTGTGTAAACACTTTCACACAGTCTACTTCAAGTCACCAACTTGACATCACTGCGTGTGGTCTTGGGGAGAGATGGACACACCACTTCACAGGGCTTCCATCATTCAGACACCGTAGGTGTAAATGAACTCAAGAGCATGGATAATAGTGAAATGTAGAAAAATAATTGGAAATTTTGAGTATTTTTAAAAAATATATATTTAGATATAAATTTATATAATTCGTCTGCCTGCAATGTGGGAGACCTGGGTTTGATCCCTGGGTGAGGAAGATCCCCTGGAGAAGGAAATGGCAACCCACTCCAGTATTCTTGCCTGGAGAATCCCATGGACGGAGGAGCCTGGTGGGCTACAGTCCACAGGGTTGCAAAGAGTCGGACACGACTGAGCGACTTCACTTCACTTCATAGTTGATTTAATTTAATTGAAGTATATAGTTGGGCTTCCCTGATAGCTCAGATGGTAAAGAATCTCCCTGCCATGCAGGAGACCCTGGTTCAATTCCTGGGTCAGGAAGATCCCCTGGAGAAGGGATAGGCTACCCACTCCAGTATTCTTGGGCTTTCCTGGTGGCTCAGCTGGTAAAGAATTCGCCTGCAATGTGGGTTTGATCCCTGTGTTGGGAAGATCCCCTGGAGAAGGGAAAGGCTACCCACTCCAATATCTTGGCCTGGAGAATTCCATGGACTGTATAGTCCATGGGGTCGCAAAGAGTCGGACACGACTGAGCGACTTTCACACATAGTTGATTTACAGTGTTGTGTTAGTTTCAGGGGTACAACAAAGTGATTCGGTTATGTATTCTTTTCCATCATTATGGTTTGTTACAGGACATGGAGTATAGTTTCGTGTGCTCTATAGTAGGTCCTTGTTGTTTATCTATTTTAGATATATAGTAGTGAGTATCTGTGAATCCCAAACTCCCGATTTATCCCTCCCTGCCCCAATAATTTGATTTTTAATTATGGCTGTGTTTAACAGCTGGCTCTCAGAATTCCTGAAATTATAGCAATTACTAGTTCATATGAGTCAATACAAGCGGCTCCAGTTCACCCCTGACTTGTGGCACTTGAAAACTAAAGGACACACACTCCTTGGGGACCAGGGATGAAGGCCTGTCAGCTTCTCTGAGGTCCAGCCCCTTGCCTAACCACTCACTGACTCACGCATTGTTTCAAGTTTTCCATTTGTTTCTTTCCGGTTGCACGGCGTCTTCATCACTGCCTGTGGGCTGCCTCCAGTTCGGGTGAGTAGGGCTCCTCTCCCTCGTGCTGCCCGGCTTCTCACTGCGGTGGCCCCCGTGCTGCGGGCACGGGCTTTAGGGTGCTCAGTAGCTGTGGTGCGTGGGTTTAGTTGACCCGAGGCATGTGGAATCTTCTCGGACCAGGGATCCAATCAGTGTCCCCTGAACTGGCAGGTGGATTCTTAGCCCCTGGACCACCAGGGAGTCCCTCATCCACTTTTTGTTTATTAGACAAACGTCTACTGAGCAGATGCTGGGCCCTGCAAATCCTGATGGGACCAAGAGAAGCAGCTCAACATGGACAAGGGAGCTGACTCCAGGGGAGTGTGATGAGAAGTGGGCAGAGATGGAAACAGGCAAAGGGCCAGTCTCCTGGACTGAAGCCTGGGAGGCTGCTGGTTCGACCTCTGAGGCTTTCTGCCACAGCGGCTCTTTCCCCTTCTGGATACACTCTCCTCCCTCAGCCCCAGGACACGGCTCTCTCCTGGTCCGTCTCCCGCCTTGCTTGCGGCGCTTCCTTAGTCTCGTTTGCCGGCTTCTCTTCGCCTCCACAACCTCCGATGTCGCAGCATCCCAGGTCCAGTCCCTGGACCCCTTCTCTTCCCTACCTGCCCTCCTCAGTGGTGACTTATCCTGCGTCGTGGCTGTCCATCACCCCTTTCCAGCTTGACCCGCCTCTAAACTCCAGTCTCCTTTATCCAGTTGAAAACCCTACCGGATGGCTAGTAGGTAAGTTAGCTCACCACGCTGAACCTCTGACCTTCCGTCCTCTACAACTGGTTTCTCCTTCATCCCCTCATCCCAGGCGACACAACTCTAGCCTTCTAGTTGTTCAGGGGCTCAAAACCTATAAGGCATTCTTCAGTTCTCTCTTTTTTTCATCCCCCAGATCCAATCAGTTTGCCAAGATTGTAGACTCTACCTTCAAAACACTCCACACGTAACCACGTCTTAGCTCCTCCACTGTCTTCTCTATGGACTTAGCCATCATCATCTCTCACCTGGATAGTTCAATAGCCTCCTAATAAGTCTCCCAGCTTTCACAACTGTTCATCCCCATCCCATCACCTGCACTCTAATCTCAACAGAGCAGCCAGATCAATCCTGTTGAGAACATTTTAAAGCTCATTGCATTTACCTCATAGAAATTTCATGCATATTACAGTGTTTGGCATAGGGCAATATGCCATACTGTTGCATTTAAATTCACAGGCTATTTATTCTACCGTATGACATCATGATTTCTAATAAAGACAAACCACGGAGACACTGTAGATTCAGTTCCGGACCACTGCAATAAAGTGAATATTCCAATAAAGTGAGTCACACAAATTTGTTTTTGTCTCCCAGTACATATAAGAGTTATCTTAACACTATATTGTAGCATTTCAAGAGTGCAAAAGCATTATATCTTAAAAAATGTACATGACTGAATTTAAAAGTATTTTATTGCTGAAAAATGCCAACCATCATCTGAGCTTTCAGAGAGTTGTAATCTTTTTGCTGGTGGAGGATCTGGCCTCAGTGGCTGTTAACTGATCAGGATGGTGCTTGCTGAAGCCTGGAGTGGCTGTGGCAATTTCTTAGACAATAATTAAACAACAACAAATTTTGCCACGTCAGCTGACTCTTCCTTTCATGAATGATTTCTCTGTAGTATGAAATGCTGTCTGATAGCATTGTACCTCTGTATTTAGAGAACTTCTTTCAAAATTGGAGTCGCTCTTCTCAAACCCTGCCACTGCTTTATCAACTAAGTTATGTATGACTCTAAGTCCATTGTTGTGATTTCAACAAGCTTCACGGCATCTTTACCAGGAGTAGGTTTCATCTCAAGAATCCACGTTCTCTGCTTACCCATAAGAAGCAGCTCCTCATCCATTCAGATTTAATCATGAGATTGAGCAGTTCAGTCACAGCTTCAGGCCCCACTTCTAATGATAGCTCTCTTGCTGTTTCTGCAGCTATTTCTTCCACTGAAACCTTTAACTCTTCAAAGTCTTCCATGAGGGCTGGAATCAACTTCTTCTAAACTTCTGTTAATATTGGTATTTTGACCTAGTCCTATGAATCATGAGTGCTCTTCATGGTATTTAGAATGGTGAATCATTTCCAGGAAGTTTTCAACTGACTTTGCCCAGATCCTTCAGAGGGATCACTCTTTATGGTAGCTATAGCTTTATGAAATGTATGTCTTAAATAATAAGGCTTGAAAGTCAAAATTGCTCCCTGGTTCGTGGGCTGCAGAATGGGTATTGTGTTGGCAAGTGTGGAAACAGCTTGAATCTCATGGTATTTCTCCCTCAAAGCCACTGGGTGATCAGGTGCATTGTCAATGAACAGTCATGTTTTGAAAGGAATCTTTTCCTCTGATCAGTAGATCTCAGTAATGGAGTTAAAATATTCAGTAAATCATGTTGGAAATAGATGTGCTGTCATCCCAGCTTTGTTCCATTTACAGAGAACAGAGTAAGTTTAGCATAATTATTCAGGCCCCAGGATTTTAGGAATGGTAAATGAACACTGGCTTCAACTTCAAATCGCTAGCTGCTTTAGCCTCTAGCAAGAAAGTTAGCCTGTTCTTTCGAGCTTTGAAGCCAGGCATTGACTTCTCCTCTCTAGCTATGAAGGTCCTAGGAGGCATCTTCATCCCGTAGAAGGCTGTTTCATTGACATTGAAACTATACTGTGTAGTGTGGCTGAAGGCATCTTAGATAGATCTTCTTGATAACTTGCTGCAGCTTCTGCAACAACATGTTAGTTCATGTTGCACATCTATGTTACAGAGAGAGCTTCTTTCCTTAAATCTCA
Organism: Ovis canadensis; assembly: GCF_042477335.2. Taxonomy (NCBI): domain Eukaryota; kingdom Metazoa; phylum Chordata; class Mammalia; order Artiodactyla; family Bovidae; genus Ovis; species Ovis canadensis. Next base: position 276,620,423 of record NC_091245.1, read on the forward strand.
TGAACCAACCTCTGCGAACTTCAAACTCTGAACTTCTCTTCTGCAGCCTCCTTGCCTCTCTTGGCCTCCCCAGAATTGAAGAGAGTTGAGGTCCTGCTCTAGATCAGGGGATTGGTGGAATTAGCTGATTGGTGTCCCTGGACTCTTAAGGGAATTGGTGGCTTATGTGGACCACTCAGACTTTCTCCATATCAGTAATAAGGCTGTTTTGCTTTCTTATCACTGGTTCACTGGAACAGTACTTTCCATTTCCTTCAAGAGTTTCCTTCACATTCACTCGTATCTTGGCTAACTGTCTGGCACAGCAGACCCAGCTGGTGGCCTACCTGGGCTGTTGACATGCCTTCCTCACTGAGCTTAATCATTTCCAGCTTTTGATTCAGAGTGGGAGCTGTGTGACTCTTCCTTTCACTTCAACACTTAGAGTCACTGTAAGACTATTAATTGGCCTCATTTCAATCTTGTTTGTGTCTGAGGGAACCAAGAGGCCTGACAAAAGGGAGGGAGAGCAGTCGGAACACGCTCACCATTTAGGGATCAAGTTCATTACCTGACAAGGGCATGCACTGTGATGCCCCAGGACAATGACAACGGTAACATCAGAGATAGCTGATCACAGATGACCAATATAATGGAAAACTTTGAAATATCACCAGAATTGCCAAAACATGACACCGAGACATCAAGTGAGCAAACGCTATTGGTAAAATGGAGTCAGTAGATTTGCTCCAGGCAGGGTTGCCACAGACTTTCAATTTGTTAAAAAAATAATAATAATATAAAACAAAAAACCACCAGCTGTGAAGCATAAAGCAAGCACAGGTATGCCTTTACTAAATTTTGTTGGTTCTCAAAGATGAATGGCTTGTGCTTTGAAGAGATGCTCCCACAGATGCAGGCAGCAGGGTTTCAGAGCGGAGCCAATGCTGAGCTGCAATACAGACAGTGCCTTCAGAAGAGCTATTTTAATAGCTGAGACTAATTTAGTTGTTTTGAGAAAAATTTCTAATTTAGTAACATGAAGAAGAAAATTTCCTTGTCTTCTTTTCCTTAGCAAGCATATATTCAATGTCTGCACCCATCTCTGTGTCCATTTTTCAAAAGTTAAGATATAATTTCAGCTGGGTTCAGTCTCTCAGTCATGTCCAACTTTTTGCGACCCCATGGACTGCAGCACACCAGGCCTCCCTGTCCATCACCAACTCCCGGAGTTCACTCAGACTCATGCCCATAGAGTCGGTGATGCCATCCAACCATCTCATCCTCTGTCATCTCCTCCTCCTCCCACCTTCTATCTTTCCCAGCATCAGGGTCTTTTCCAATGAGTCAGCTCTTCACATCAGGTGCTCCAAGTATTGGAGTTTCAGCTTCAACATCAGTCCTTCCAATCAATGACTATGCAGGACTGATTTCCTTTAGGATGGACTGGCTTGATCTCCTTGCAGTCCAAGGGAATTTCAAGAGTCTTCTCCAACACCACAGTTCAAAAGCATCAATTCTTCAGCACTCAGCTTTCTTTACAGATACTAAAATACCTATCGATATTTATTGGAGAAGGAAATGGCAACCCACTCCAGTATTCTTGCCTAGAGAATCCGTGAACAGAGGAGCCTGGTGGGCTGCTGTCGATAGGGTCGCAGAGTCGGACACAACTGAAGCGACTTAGCATGCATGCATGCATAGATATTTATTATAGATATTTACATAGATTATATAATATATATTATATCTATATAGATATAGATATTTATATTGTTAAATTATAAGATACTATTTTCTTATGGTGAAATTTCCCATTTTTAGCATACAGGTCTATAATTTTTGACAAATGCATAAAATCACGTAATTACTACTACAACTTGATTGATAGAGGTTACATTTCTCTTGAGTAATATAAGGATTTCTGGACATGCTGTGTTGTGGAAAAGCCTATATTTTAGAATGTTTTTGACTAAGTGCAGAACGCTTACTCTCTAATCCCTGGTTAGCAGTGACATAAAAGGTAAAGCCGCTCTGTGCCTTCGAGGAGCTTCTGTGTTTCCATCAATAGGAAGAGTGATCTATAAATGAGTAAAGTCATCATTTGGTCAAATGATTCAATTCAAAATAATTTTCCAAGTACTTAAAAATAGTTTGTTGGCTTGTCTTCTTAAGGATAATACAGTTTTCCCTTATTTACATATTGATTTGCCTAACAAGCATTTTTTCCCCAGTGAGAGTGAAGTCCAACAGGATGGGGTGATCACCTTCACACTCTTAAGGTCCCTTTGCCAGGAGCAATTCCTGCCCAGGGTCAAAATCCAGGCTAATGTGTTCCCTGCTCATTTTATTTCTAATTATTAAAAAAAAAAAAAAACAACAGGATGGTTCTTTATGGATGCAGGGAATACACTGACTTAACAATAATAATGGAAAAAGACATGGACACTGATGTTCAACATCTTGGTATAAATACAACCTTCTTTTTGACTAACATGGTCTTCTACAAGCAAAGTTATTACTGTTATTATTACTGTTATTATGCAGGGTCCTCAACCTTGGATGCATATAATTATCATAGAGGAGCTTTAAAAGTAAATAAGGAAAACTGTTTCCAGGACTCATTCCTGAACAGTTGATTTAAAATCTCAGACATGGGACTTCCTCGGTGGTCCACTGGTTAAGACTCTGTACTTCTACTGCAGGGGCATGGGTTTGACCCCTGGTCAGGAACTGAGATCTCATGTGCTATGTGGCATGGCCAAAAAAATAAAAAATAAAATACAGTCTCAGAGATGGAGACCCAGGAATTAGAATGTTTAAAACTCCCTCAGGAAATCTAGTTTGCCGCCAAGATTGAGAACCACTGGCCCAGCTGTGCGGAAAACTTCCTGCTTAGCTTTGAGGGTCTTTTCTTGGAAAGGCAGGCAAATCTGGAGGCAGCCTGCTCTATGGGGGCAGGTGCCAGATCATGGGTTATAGGATCTGTGCTAGTTCCAGCTCTGATTACAACTAGGCCGGTGAACTAGGCCTTTCTGGGCATCGGTTTTTGGACCAGATCAAGCGATGAGGCAAGCTAGGTGTTAGGGCACAACATTTAAGGAGATTGCTCAGGGCTTAGTGTACTTACCCCATACTTAGAATACGTGCCTCCTTAAATTCTGCAGCCCTCCTGTCTACTTTGCCTTAGTCTAGTCTTGGGCCTGCTCAGTTTCCTCACCTGCAGAATGATGAGCTGAGCTTGACTGTTTACTCTCCCAGCGCCAGTATTTCATGTCCCAAACCTAAAACTTTGGCCAATGTAGGACTAGCCAAAAATAATAATAAGAAGAAAATAAAGACTTGTGTAATTATCTGGTTGAATTTGGTCAATAGGCAAGCTGAATAATCCAGACCAAAAAATACTCCCTTCCTCTGCAACAGGAGGATGGATTTTCTTTGTTCTGTGCTTCAGGAAGGTTGTATGAACAATGTTCAGTCACCTTGTACCTTAACTGTATCAACAATCCTTGTCCCACTGGCTCAAGGACTTTGAGTTTTAGCCACAGATGGCTATGTCTTCACCTGCACAATCTAAAAATTCTCAAAATGTGTGTGTTGATTTGGGAGAGGTCTATTAAGGCCTACAACTAGTTATACGCCCTGGGTAGGGGATGATATTTTTTTTTGTTTTAAGTTTCAAAGAGCCTGAAAGGAGAGCTTGGGTCAGTGGCATGCAGCGTTGGCTCCCACAGATTGGTGAGAGGCAGTTGTTATATTTTCAGGAATTTGGTAAATCTGGTGAACTGAGACTTCTTAAATGAACAATGCAAAGAAAGAGAGGAAACAACAGAATGGGAAAGACCAGAGATCTCTCTTCAAAGTAAGAGATAAGAGGGAACATTTAATGCAAAGATGGGCATAATAAAGGACAGAATTGGTAAGTTCCTAACAGAAGCAGAAGAGATTAAGAAGAGGTGACAAGAATACACAGAAGTATATAAAAAAAGGTCTTAATGGCACAGGTAACTACAATAGTGTTGTCACAGACCCAGAACCAGACATCCTGGAGTGTGAAGTCAAGTGGGTCTTAGAAAGCATCACTATGAACAAAGGTAGTGGAGGTGATGGAATTCCAGCTGATATATTTTAAATCCTAGAAGATGCATTCAATATGCCAGCAAATTTGGAAGACTCAGCAGTGGCCACAGCACTAGAAAAGGTCAGTTTTCATTCCAATCCCAAAGGAGGCCAATGTCAAAGAAAGTTCAAACTACTGCACAATTGCACTTATTTCACATGTTAGCAAGGTAATGCTCAAAATCCTTCACGCTAGGCTTCAACAGTACGTGAACTGAGAACTTCCAGATGTTCAAGCTGGGTTTAGAAAAGGCAGAGGAACCAGAGATCAAATTGCCAACATCCACTGGATCATAAAAAAGCAAGAGAATTCCAGAAAAACATCTGCTTCATTGACTATGCTAACGCCTTTGACTGTATGGATCACAATAAATTGTGGAAGATTCTTAAAGAGAATTTTCCAGACCCCCTTGTCTCCTGAGAAACCTGTATGCAGGTCAAGAAGCAACAGTTAGAACCGGACATGGAACAACAGATTGGTTCCACATTGGGAAAGGAGTACATAAACACTTGTATATTGTCACCTGGCTTACTTAACTTACATGCAGAGTACATCATGCAGAATGCCAGGTGGGATGAATCACGAGCTGGAATCAAGAGTTCTGGGAGAAATATCAACAACCTCAGATATGCAGATGATACCACTTTAATGGCAGAAAGTGAAGAGGAGCTAACGAGCCTTTTGATGAAGGTGAAAGAGGGAAGTGAAAAATCTGGCTTGAAACTCAACATTCAAAAAACTAAGATCATGGCATCCAGTCCTATCACTTCATGGCAAATAGTTGGGAGAAAAAAGGAAACAGTGATAGATTATTTTTTGGGCTCTAAAATCACTGCAGATGATGACTGCAGCCATGAAAATAAAAAGATGCTTGCTCCTTGGAAGAAAAGCTTTGACCAACCTAGACAGCATATTAAGAAGCAGAAACATTACTTTGCCAACAAAGGTATGTCAAAGCTATGGTTTTCCAGTAGTCATGATTGTGAGAGTTGGACCATAAAGAAGGTGAAGCACTAAAGAAATGATGCTTTTGAACTGTGGTGCTGAAAAGACTCTTGAGAGTCCCTTGGACTGTAAGCAGAAAAAAACCCAGTCAATCCTAAAGGAAATCAACCATTGGAAGTGCTGATACTAAAGCTGAAGCTCCAATACTTTGGCCACCTGATGCAAAGAACTGACTCACTGGAAAAGCCCCTGATGCTGGGAAAGATTGAAGGCAGGAGGAGAAGGGGACAATAGAGGATGAGATGGTTGGTTGGCATCACCGACTCGATGGACATGAGTTTGAGCAAACTCCGGGAGACAGTGAAGGACAAGGAAGCCTGGCGTGCTGCAGTCCATGGGGTCACAAAGAATCAGACGCAACCTAGTGACTGAACAACAACAAATTATTAAAAATCAAATTATATACACTCACAATTAAATAAATTATATTCAAAAACAGTTTTAACAAAAGCTCAAAATTCTTCACTTCCCAGTTATTCTACTACGTTTTATGGTATAAACACCAAATAATTTAGTGCTATTGATACATCTCTTCCCAACTCTGCATTCAGAGCTGGAAATCAGCTGCAGTGGCGTTACTTCATTCTTTATTATCAAACTATGCGAAGTAAGTCATTGAAAGACACATATCATATGATATTTCTCATATGGGGAATCTAAAACATGGCACAAGGGGAGTGTTCTGTGAGACAGGAACAGACTCACAGACACAGAGCGCAGACTTGCTGTTGCCATGGGGAGGGCTGGGGGGGATGGCTGGGGAGTCGGGGGTTAGCAGGTGCAAATATTATGTATAGGACGAGTGCGAGGTAAAGCCTACTGTAAGCCACAGGAAGCCATCTTCAACTAAAAAGGTGAAAACTATGGTACTTGTGAATGAGGCTCGCCCCGCATAAAGCAGCTTCATGCAGCAGAGGTAGCTTTTCATGGACTCATTCCCCTGCTAAGTCACTTCAGTTGTGTCCAATTGTGTGTGACCCCATAGACGGCAGCCCACCGGGCTCCCCCGTCCCTGGGATTCTTCAAGCAAGAACAATGGAATGGGCTGCCATTTCCTTCTCCAATGTATGAAAGTGAAAAGTGACAGTGAAGTCGCTCAGTCGTGTTCAACTCTTGGCAACCCCATAGACTGCAGCCCACCAGGCTCCTCCGTCCATGGGATTTTCCAGGCAAGAGTCCTGGAGTGGGGTGCCATTGCCTTCTCCAGGACTCGTTCCCCTAATACTGCCTAATACTGTGAGAGTATCATCTCTGTCCCTCAGTATCCTCAATCTATTCACCAGGCAAAGATATAATACTCGCTCTGTTAATTCGTAAGTTTATTGTGAAAACAAAACTTCTTCTTAACTCTAAAAAATTATTCTGCGGTTTATGATTTGTGGTTTAATAAAAGGCTTAAAATGAATACCTTATACACTATAAACACAAGGCCTTGTGACAAAGTATCGTGAAGTCTCAAGAGAACAGGTCACAGATATCAAGGCTTATTTTTCTATTTCCTTGACCTCAGGGTCTGGCTGGATGTGGGAGTGGTGGGACAAAGCTGCAGTGCTCGTCTATGGAATCTGTGCCCTTTGCGGGGAAAACAATACCTCCAAGTAGCTTTTAAAGTGGTACATTTTGGTTATGCTGGAATGCTTGAGTGAATAAATTAACTCATGGCTATAGTTAAAGGATATTAAAACTCAGAATTTTATGTTAAGATTATTCATGTGTCCGCATGTTCTCCACAGACACACAAAAATGTGTGAACAAAATGTGAAGGGACTCATCCAGCATGAAGTCCTGCGATCTGTTTGCTGGGGCAAAGTGCTGAGTCCGCCTGCCTTCTCTCCCCGGCTCGCCCTCTTGCTCTGCAACTGTGAACTGAGTGTCGGGTGTCGCCCCGATTAATGCCCCTGGTGGCCCTTAGACAGAAGCTGGGGTGGTCTAAAACCCTGCTGTGGACCGCAGAGCCTTGGGGAGGGGTAGTCATGGCAAGAAGTATGCGAATCCTTTTCAGTGCCCAAAGCTTTGTCTGTGAAGGACGGGACGACTATTTTTCAGATGTACCTGAACACTGGTGTTGTGACCCAAACACCGTCTCATGATGATGTCTTCCTGAGCCCTCAGCGCCTTTCGGTCCTCAGGGCCTCGGCATGGGGGCATCCGCTCTCCTCTCGCCAAGGTGCCCACCTGAGGGACTCATCCGAGGACTGAGCACCAGCAGCCCCCGCTCTCCTCCACGGCCCATCTGTCCTGCTCTGGGGCTGAGCCCGCCCTGAGAAGGAGCACCGTTGCTGAAGAGGTCTGTCTAGGCAGCCGTCTCTTACCTTAGCTCCATAAAGGCACGAGTGCAGCGGGGCTCTGTAGGTATCACATATGTTCCCAATCCGCAGATATTGACAAACAGCAGAAGAGGACAGGCGGCCAGTTATTTTTGCCAACAGAATAGAGGACTGTGTGTCCAAAAGGATTGGAAAACCTCAGATGGAAAACCTGTGTGGACCGCTTCCAATTTTCTGCAGAGGTATGTGTGGTCAAATCCCATCAATCTTGTCTCTGTTAGGGGGTGAGCTTTGGAACTTCGTTCTGCTTTTAAATTATTTTTTCTCGCAGTATAGTTGTTATACAATGTTGTGTTAGTTTCTGCTGTGCAGTAAAGTGAATCAGCTTTATGTTTACGTATATCCACCCCCCTCCTTTTTTTTTTTGTGGGTGGCTTCCCTTGTAGCTCAGTTGGTAATGAATCTGCCTGCAATGCAGGAAACCTGGGTTCAATTCCTGGGTTGGGAAGATCCCCTGGAGAAGGAAATGGCAACCCACTCCAGTATTCTTGCCTGGAGAATCCCATGGATGGAGGAACCTGGAGGGCTACGGTCCACGGGGTCGCAAGAGTCGGACATGACTTAGCGACTAAACCATCACCACCATCTCTTTTTTGGGATTTGCTTCCCACTTAGACCACACTTTGATGCTGGGAGGGATTGGGGGCAGGAGAAGGGGATGACAGAGGATGAGATGGCTGGATGGCATCACTGACTCGATGGACGTGAGTCTGAGTGAACTCCGGGAGTTAGTGATGGACTTGGAGGCCTGGCGTGCTGCAATTCATGGGGTTGCAAAGAGTCGGACACGACTGAGCAACTGAACTGAACTGAACTAGACCACACAGAGAATTGAGTGTAACTTCATTCTTACACACACACACACACAGATATGCAGCAATAGGCACAACACACACACACACACACACACACACACATACACCTCACATCCCTGCTTTTGAGACGCAGGCGATTTCCCCTTTCCTTTGCTCACCAGGCCTACTTCTGTCTCTGATTTCCAGAGCCTTCGACAGTGTAGCCTTTACTCCCCTCATTCATTCCCATTGTTCTCTATTGGTGCAGCCTCCCTTCTCCAGTGCTCTTGCCTGGAGAATCCCAGGGACTGAGGAGCCTGGTGGGCTGCAGTCCATGGGGTCGCAAAGAGTCAGACATGACCAAGAGACTTCACTTTCCCTTCTCCCTTTCCTGCATTGGAGAAGGAAATGGCAGCCCACTCCAGTACTCTTGCCTGGAGAATCCCAGAACGGGGAAGCCTGGTGGGCTGCCGTCTCTGGGGTCACACACAGTTGACTTAGCAGCAGCCGCAGCTCTTCTCATCCCCAGTGCATTCCGAGTTAACCTGGGATTGAAAGACACATTTCCCTCCTGTCCTGCCTACCCTCTGGGTCTCAGGTTTCCAGCTCTCCAACATGTGTGTGTCCTCCTTTCTTTCCTGGTGGGGCTCCATCTCCAGGAAGGCTGCCAGGGTCTCTGGAGTGAGAGTTCTGTTAGTGATTTCTGTCTTCCCTTCCCACTTCGCACTCTATGCAGCTCTTTCTTGGCAGTGGGAGCCCAATAAGTCAGTGACCCATCTGAACAGACATCAGAGGAAGGGTCAAAGCAGCTTGAAAGAAGGTCTAATGTCACAGGGGATGTCGGATGATGGCTTCCAAGGAGCCCCCTTCCTCTGAAAGGGGAGGGAGGCAGCTGGCTGACCACGTGATGATGTGACAGGCACAGGGCAGCCTGGTACCTCAGAGGCCCTCAATAGCTGTTTTGTTGGAAGAATGGCTCAACTGTACTTCTAAGTCAATTTGAGCTCAAAGCAGGAAGGGATTCACAGACTGCCCACCACTGCCACAGAACTGACAGTCTTTTGAAAGCATTAAGAAAATTCTGAATGTAAGCTTGGTGGAGGAATAAAAATGGATATTAATGATTAGCAATTAAAAACTGCAGTCTCTGATTTTTTTTTACAACATTTCATCTATTTTTCTATCTGAAAAGAGTGTATTTACCAGCTCCTTTAAAAGAAAGCAATTAAAGACCACTTCACTGCTGATAGATCCTTTCCAAGATTTTACCTATTTTTTCCGTTTGAAGAAAGTATATCTTTCAGCTTCTGTTATTTGCCTCTGATGAAACACTGGGGCAGTTTTGGTTCTTGAGCTATTTTTTTTGCCATGTAATTAAGCTGATGAGTTTCCCATATGGAGTGGAAACAATTGGTTTCACGTATGCTGCCGTACAGTCACCCACAGAGCTGTAATTATTTACATTTTCTCATTTCCTTGTGGAAATTTTTAGACTTTGTTACATAAAGACCTAGCAGACTTGAACTCTGTGAACATTAGGGCCTTTGGTTACCAGCCGCCGTATCCGGTTTAGATCCCCAGGCTAAAGTGGGTATTCCACAGTTTTGTATAGAACAAACTCTGAAGATGCCAAGTCAGCGCCATTTCCTCTCGCCTCGTTCTGGAAGCACCTTTTTTTTTTTTTTTTTTGCTCAAAGATACTCTGCCCCCCACCCCCCACCTGCCCGAGGCTTACGGAAGCTAACTCCACCTGCAGCTGCATGTGGGCTTGATTGGTCCATGAGAAATCCTGCCCCCTTGCCCCAGAGATTAGTTTCAGAATCTAGATCTTAGATAATCAGCATGTGGCCTTCCTCAGGCCGAGGAGATTGGTTTAGAAGTGGTCATGTGACCAAATTCTGACCAATGAGATGAAATCGAAGGTTTGGTAGGAGTTTCTGGTCAGGAGGGTTTCTGATGTTAAGAGAAGAGCCGCTGGATGAGATGATTCTTCTAATGAACGTTGTTGTGACCAGGCTGCAAGGTGAGGGAATGCACCAGTCACCTTGCTGTCAGCCTGAGTGTGCAATCAACCCACAAAAGAAGGGGATGAGGACATCAGAGAGAGGCAGATTGGGGGACTTGTGGAACCAGACCTGAGGGCTACCCAGCATCTGGACTTTTTCAGCTACATGAACACATCTGTCTCCTTTAGGGTATAAGCTGATTGAAAAGCAGTTTTCTTTTACTTGCATCCAAAACATCACTACAAATGTAGACAATTTTACCAAAGAAATGTGAATTGAAAAATGAGAACTCAGTCTTATGGAAAAGAAACAAATGTGTATGTGCGTCTAGGAAATAAAATACAGAGCAGGCTTGGTGCAGTACTGGCTTCCCTCTCCGATTTCCCAAATGAAGAAATAAGTTCAGAGAGTTTTGACAAAGCTTCAAGTGGCCAAGCCAGAATGAATAGAAAAATCCTAGATAGCAACCAAAAGCTACACTTGCACAAACTCCTTCAGAGAAGCTCTGTGGGTGACTTAGTACCAGGGCCACCGTCGCCTAAGTTTAGGAGCAATTTCAAGGCCCCCTGCTCTTTTGCTATAGTTCTTGTAACATATTCGAACAGAAAAGTGTTCTGTGTGTGCTCTGATTTTCTACATAATGCTCTGTCTTGATAACATTGCCATTTTTCTTTAAATGGCTTGGCATTTCTTTGTGAGGAAATGGTGAGGAGGCTAAATCTTCCACTTCCCTGGATATGAGCATGGTGTCCAATAGACATAATGTCGTCAAATTCTTTCTGAATCTCGCTCTCTATCCCCAAGCCATTTGTCAAGATATTCTCCTAAATATAGAGAGTTCTCCTGCCAAGAATTCTGGTGACAGTTGTCAGGCAATAAAATTGCAATATTCTGACTGTGAATGAATGAATGGCCTCTCCACTGATAGATGACATCAAATTGCATAGATTCACTGGCAGCCTTTTGAAGAATCTGATGCAGTCTTGCTTTATAGTACTAATACTTTTATCTTTGGAAAAGATTCCAAACTTTCTGAAGGGTTAATAATCAGAATGGAATATTTTTAAAAAATTTTCTGCAATATTGAACAATGGGTATTGTATCATTATTTACCATGTAAGCATTATTATGGCACATTACAAAGCACTGGTAATACGGCCATAAGAGAATTATTCTTGCCTAATTATTTAATCCTGAAATTTCTTTTTAAAAATTAACTCATATTTCCACTGGCAGGTAGGATTTCAGAGGAGAAGACGTTCATTGAAGCCTAGGATATTTTAAGGAGATTTCAGCAGTGAGACAGGGGTTGACCAGGTAGGATTCAGAAAGGAGAGAGAAAGCAGAAAGGTCTTATCTCGGCGAATGATGTGGACAAATGTGTCATAATGGGAAGGCATTGAAACATACTTCAGGAACAATGACTCAACCAGTGTGGCTGGAGCAGAAAATAATGGGGAATCCTTTGTAAAAGATAATGTTTAGAAGATCTTAAAGCCTAAACTAAGTATTATGGGTTTTCCTCCCGTAGGAACATGGGAGCCTCATTCTAGACCAGGAGGGATGAGGACTGCAGGCTTTTTTTTTTAAGAAGGTGGGCCTGCTGGCAGAGCACGTGGCCCTGGAGGCTGGCGCCCATTCTGGGTGAAATGAAGTGGTCCGTGGGCATCTGGAACAGATGACTGACAGGTGGTAGAGACGGTGGAGGTGGTGAACCAGCGTGGGGTGAAGGACCTGCTGCTCTGGAGACCAACTGGATAAGGCAGTCCAGACAGAGAGGGCATCAAAAACGATGCTGGGGCCTTCCCTGGCAGTCCTGTGCTTCCACTGCAGCGGCCGTGGGTTCAGTCCCTGGTTGGGGGACTGATATCCCGCATGCCAAGCAGCAGAGCCAAATAAATAAATATGCTGCTGTCGTTCAGTTGCTAAGTCATGTCCGACCCTGCAAACCCATGGGCTGCAGCACACCAGGCTCCTCTGTCCTTCACTGTCTCCCAGAGTTTGCTCAAATTCGTGTCCATTGAGTCAGTGATGCTCTCTAGCCATCTCACTCTTTGCCATCCCCTTCTCCTTTTGCCTTCAGTCTTTCCCTGCATCAGGATCTTTTCCAGTGAGTTGACTCTTACCATCAGGTGGCCAAAGTATTGGAACTTCAGCTCTTAAAAAAAAAAAAAAGGTAAAAAAAAATATGCCTCTCAGGGTGGCAACCTCCATGGTGGATGGATGGATGAAACTTCCACTGGAAAAGCTGAGAAATGCAGAAAAAGGAGCCACCTATTAGATGGGAAAAGGAATTTCCCCCTGACAGACTGTGTTTGAGGCAACAGGACATTGAAGTAGGTAGTCCAGACAGTTGGAAAGATGCAATCAGATGACAGAACTGTCAGGGCTAGAAATAAGGGTCTGGGAGCTGTCTCCCCCTCAACAGCTCTTCCTCCTCCCTTCTGAGTAGAATCCCACCTATGTTTGGGTTGCCAGGGCCCAGATTGAGAGGAAAAATCATGATCGGCCTGAGTCCAGATATGGTACCTCACTTGCCTCTGATTGGCCCAGGAGTGAGCCACATGATCCAGCTCTAGCCAGTGAGACTCATGGATTCCTGGGAAGGATTTCCTCCACGAGGAGAAGGGCTGTTCTGCATTCATCTCCTTCCTTCCTGATAAGGACTTCCTAGGAGAGAATGGAAGCTGTTGGAGCAGCACCTTGAAGGGTGTGGCTGCCACTCTGAGGGCGACAAAGCAGAAAGACAGTAAGAACTTTGGGCGCTGGTGCCCTTGTTGATCTGCTGAACAAAGTCTGGATTTGCCAACATCTAGACTTCTTGTGCTTGGCTGGAGCATCCCAGGGATGGGGGAGCCTGGTGGGCTGCCGTCTCTGGGGTCACACAGAGTCGGACATGACTGAAGCGACTTAGCAGCAGCAGCAACCAGTATTCTTGCCTGGAGAATCCCAGGGACGGGGGAGCCTGGTGGGCTGCCATCTATGGGGTCACACAGAGTTGGACACGACCGAAGCGACTTAGCAGCAGCAGCAGCAGGCTTCTTGTGACACTTATGTTTATTAAATGTCTCTGTTAGTATTTTTTTATTTTCACCTGAAGATGTTTTAGCTGATGTGGGTGCCAGTTATAAATGTCCCTGAGGGTGGATTGACCTGTGAGGAAAGGAATAAGAATAAGAGAAAGCCTGGAGAGAGATGCCCGTAGTTAAGAGGTAGAAGCTTTTCACTATATAAACTTTAAGGTTTTATATAAATAAGCGACACAGAAAACTCTTTTTAATCACAAACACACACACACACTCCTACAAGCTCCCTCCTGTGAACCACATTTTCCACAGAGCATATGTTTCAAATGAAAGGTCAAAAAGGAGATTAATGTCAGCGTGGAGTCCCAGGACGGGTGATCATTTCTCTAACATGTTGTGCTGCTTGTTGCTAAAACAGAGTCCCTCCAAAGGAAGCTGCTTGCTCAGTGAGCGCCTTATTCCTCTTTCTCCAGGCCTTGGCCTCTCCCTGTGATGGCTGAAGAACTCTGCTTATTCCTGGGGACAGCAGCCTGCCACCAGAGAGGCCATAGGCTGGAGCAAGGGCTGACTCACAGGGTAGCGAGGAAATGGCCTGGATCTTTGACCAGGGTAAGCAGTGTCTGATTCCACCTGCAGGGAGGAGGGAGAGGTTATGACAAAGAAAGCAATAACTATTTCACTGAGCAATTAAGTCCATTATTTCTCTTGAAAAAGCATTCTCTTAGGCTGTTAAGGAGAATTTAGCTCCCATCTTGACAGAATGTACTAATGACTGCTAATGGATACATTCTTTTACTAAGTGAAGAGGCACAAGAAAATTGCCAGATATTAAACAGAGTCCCACACGTCATCTGAGTCTATAATGGCCCTATCAAGTGACCCAAGCGAAAGAAATGTGATTCTACAGGGGTTAAAGGAGTTTATCTTTCCTTAGTGCAATATAAATTCACTATTGGAAAGAACAGTAATTCATTGGTCTATCCAGCAAATGTTTAAAAGGGGGGTCATATCTCAAGTTTAATGATGCATTTCCTTTTGGTAGAAAGAAAATATGAAATAGAGCCTCTGTACATTGTGGATTTGTGTAAATAGCCTCTTCCTGGCAAATTTCTACTGGGTCTCTGAGCCTTGGGATTTTCAGCTAAGAAGTTAAAGAGGCTGTGTAACATGTTGTTAATTTTATTTGTTCTTTTTTCCCATATCTTCCAGAGTGTTTTTTTTAATTGGTTGGTTTGGTTTGGTCATTTTAAACTCGATCCTTAGAAATGTTTCTCAAGATTCAAGTAATTCCTAGTACTCCAATCTTGGGGGACACTTCTTAAAATTTATAAAGAATTCCAACAAATTAAGAAGAAAAAGACAATCCCAAAGAAAAATGGGTAAAAGAAATGTAGCAGAAACTCAAGAAGAAATGGCCAAGAACCATATAAAAAGATGAATGATCTGTGCTTTAGTTTTCTGCAAGGTGATGTTTTCAATACAATAACCAACTGTGCCTCAAAACTTCATCCTTCCTTGGTATTGTGTGTGGCAATGTTTACTTCATGCTGTAATAATATTTCACTGGGAGAGTTTTCCATAATTCCATTCTCACTATAATACATGGAGTATAGATCTATGTTTATAAAGCTCAAAAACTACTCAAAAAGATAAAAGGGATTGCAAAAAAATAGTTGATGGCACTATTAAAAACAAAGTAATGATATGAACAAATTTTGAGGTTTTTTCCTTGCAAGTGGAGCAGACTGACACTGGGGATAGGATAAAAGTGAAGAAAGTGAAGTCGCTCAGTCGTGCCCAACTCTTTGCAACCTCATGGACAGTAGCCTGCACCAAGCTCCTCTGTCCATGAGATTTTCAAGGCAAGAGTACTGGAGTGGATTGCCATTTCCTTCTCCAGGGAATTTTCCCAACCCAGGGATCGAACCCAGGTCTCTCGCATTGTAGACAGACGCTTTACCTTCTGAGCCACCAGGGGATAGGATAGGTGAGTATTAGTTATCTGTGGCTACATAACACAACATAAGCCCAAAAGTTAGTGGCTGGACACAAAACTTGTGATTCTCTGGGTCTCTGTCCCACTAGAACCAGCTGGCTCTCTCGGGGGCTGCACTCGCTGGGCTGGGCTGCAGGGTTAGGATGGCCCCACTCTCAGGCTGAGCACCGCAGGCCTTTGGCACATGGCTTCTCCTGCAGGCCTTTTCTTTCCATGTGGTCTTTCCCTCCAGGAAGATGGCCTGGGGTTGTTGACAAAGAGAAGGCACCCATATAATACTCATGTAATGAAAACTTGGCGGTAAGTAAAATCTATTACCTAAAGCAGGAGTGCCCTGTTTAAATCCTTTTTGGAAATACTGCACGTGGCATGCCTTAGACACTCACAGGGCAAACAATAAGCTTGCTGAAGGCTCTAAGACAGGACTTCTCTGGTGGTCCAGTGGCTAAGACTCCACACTCCCAATGCAGGGGGCCGGGGTTCAGTCCCTGGTCAGGGAACTAGACTCCATATGCAGCAACTAAAAAAGATCCCACACACTGCAACAAAGATCAAAGAATCTGTGTATTTCACCTAAGACCCAGTGCAGGCTAAATACATAAGTAAATACTTAAATAAGGCTCTGAGGGGTCCTGCAAGGAGCAAAATAGAAAGGCCTTTTTTTATGGTGTAAGGAGCTGGTGAGAAACAGCAGAGGCCGTCCGTCTTCTCTTTCCTTGGGGTGGATGGAGGGAGGGCTGGCTTAGAGAGAGCTAGAAGGCTTGGGCCTCCTTTTGAGAACACCTTCACCCTCTGAGGCCTACTGCACATGCGAGGCTGCAGGAAGTGGGTCCCTGCAGAGGTCAGCAGTGCGTCTCTTGGATGCAGGTTTCCTGGGTCTCTGCCCCTCCCCACCGCCCTGCCCTGCTCTTGAACTAGCTCACTTTCCTGATTTCTGCCTCTCATTTGCTTTAACCCGTGACCTGTTTTGATCAATTATCCTGACCTGATCTTGTGAACCTTCAGCTTGTCCCTGATGCCCAGTGACCACAAGCTCCCTGGACTTTTATATATTTTCCCCCTTGATTTAAAAGTTAATCCATGCTGGTTTTAACAGATTCATATAGTGCCCCAAGGTGATAGCCTCCCCTTGTCTGTTCCCCTTCCACAGTCCCAACTGTCTGCTGCCTTCCAGATGACTTCTGTTGAAATGGGTATCAGTATACAATCTCCCTTCCCCTCTAATGTATTATGTACAGTCTTTCCAAGTTGGTGCATACAGACCAACACAATTCCCTCTGAAAGCTGCAGTTCCAAAGTATGGAAGTTGCTTTATTTACTTGGCTGTCTCCCTCATGATCGACACAGACGTTGCTCCTTATTTCCTGCCACCGTACCCGAAGTGGCAGTGATCTGCCTCCTGTGTGAGACTTGGCAACTCATGCTCGCGTTCTGACAAGTTTCCGGAAGTGGTGGTGCTGGATCTCAGGGCTTGCCTGGCCTCCCCCGTCTCGTTGTCCTCCTGACCCTGATGTCCTAGAGACCTCTACGATCACTGGCCTGCCTGCTCAGGTCATCCTGGGGTTCACCCAGTGCCGGGCCTCTCTGCCTGGCTCCTCCCTGGGGAGCAGTCCCTTATTTCCTTCTCAGTGAAGCTTTGCCCCGGCAGAGCAAGCAGCTCACGTCACTTGACCACTTGCTGCGTTCTGTTATCATTATTTTTCTACTGGTCTCATTTCCCCAGTAGATCAGAATTTCCGAAAGCATCATCGCGACTAAACGCAAGTTCATGTGCCTGACGTGGAATGAGGTCAGACTGACATATC
Source organism: Ovis canadensis (assembly GCF_042477335.2). Lineage (NCBI taxonomy): Eukaryota > Metazoa > Chordata > Mammalia > Artiodactyla > Bovidae > Ovis > Ovis canadensis. The sequence goes on from NC_091245.1 coordinate 276,637,481, forward strand.
AAACACTGGAGCTTGGAGCAGAGAAATGTTTATTGCAGGGCCAAGCAAGGAGAATGGGTAGATTGTCCTCGCAAACCCAAACTCCTCAAAGGCTTTCAGCGAAGCATTTTTTAAAAGCCAGGTGAGGGAGGGGCCTCCCAGGGCCTGCAATCAGCTCATGCACAGCTCTCTGACTGGCTGATGGTGTGGTAACAGGGCTGTTGGGTTAATGTTATCAATCTTGAGGCATCAGTAGGTCTGAGGGCTATGTGCTCATGATCATCAAGCACTTTCTTGATCATCAAGCTTAATTTCTTCCATTTGGTGGTGGCTTTTAGCACCTGGAAAACTCAGGATATATGTGTGAGATGCTATTATCCCGGTACTTCAGAGAAGAGTTGCAGCGAGGACGTGGGAGAGGAGTCTGTCCCAGGAACGCCCCATAGGGTCCTCTGGGTCATGTCAGTGCCGGGCATAGGCTTGGTGCTCAGTGAATGAGTTCATTAACAAATTTATCTGAATTCACACTGTGTGTTAACACGGCACTGTGTACATACAGCTATGAACAAAACCAAACTCCCTGCTCTTGAGTGGGTGGAGATGCACAATTTAACACTAAATAATCGGCCAGATGGCAGACTCCTCACCCCAGTCAGCTTGGGCTTCCCAGGTGGTGCTAGTGGTAAAGAACCCGCCTGCCAATGCAGGAGATGTAAGAGGCGTGGGTTCAGTCCCTGGGTTGGGAAGATCCTCTGGAGGAGGGCATGGCAACCCATTCCAGTATTCTTAGAGGATTCCATGGACAGAGGAGTCTGGTGGGCTACAGTTCATAGGGTTGCAGAGTTGGACAGGCTGAGGCAACTTGGCACACATGGATGAACCACAGAACGGGGTATGCCCTTGGGCACAATGGCTCTCAGTGATCACCATCCCCTAAGGGGTCACCAGCACTCCTGGCAGCTGAGGGGCTGGGGCTTTCGTTCCTGAAGGAGATTTTCTCAGTGAGTCAAGGTGGCCTGACCCGATGGGGAGCACACAGGCTGGGGTGTTGGCGGCTGGCAGTCAGTAAGCCCTGGTTCTAAGCCTTGATGCTCTGGAAAAAAAGTCAGGAGAGTTGCTGAGTGGATTTCCTGACTCTGTTTGCTTGCAGGGTCCTTTCCCTTCCCTGGCTCAGCTCGAGGCACTCACAGCTGCAGGCTGGATTTCTCCAGCTCCCCGTGGTTATTTCTGACCAGGTCTGGCCTTTAGGAGCCACTCAGTCAGTTCAGCTGCTCAGTCGTGTCCAACTCTGCGACCCCATGGTCTCCAGCATGCCAGGCTTCCCCGTCCATCACCAGCTCCCGGAGCTTGCTCACACTCATGTCCATCGAGTCAGTGACGCCACCCATCCTCTGTCGTCCTCTTCTCCTCCTGCCTTCAGTCTTTCCCAGCATCAGCTTTTCCACTGAGTTGGTTCTTCATATAAGATGCCAAAGTATTGGAGTTTCAGCTTCAGCATCAATCAGTCCTGCCAGTGAATGTTCACGACTGGTCTCCTTTAGGATGGACTGGTTGGATCTCCTTGCAGTCCAAGGAACTCTCCAGAGTCTTCTCCAACACCACAGTTCAGAAGCATCAATTCTTCAGTGCTCAGCTTTCTTTATAGTCCAACTCTCACATCCATACATGACCACTGGAAAAACCATAGCCTTGACTAGACGGACCTTTTCAGTAAAGTAATGTCCTTGCTTTTTCATGTGCTGTCTAGGTTGGTCACGGCTTTTCTTCCAAGGAGCGAGCGTCTTTTAATCTCATGGCTGCAGTCACTAGTCAGACATTGTAAACAGAAGGGAGGGCAAGGCCGGGTGTTTGTTTCTTGCCGAATTCCCGCCAGGAGCCCGGCTCCAGCACCCCTGTTCAGACCGAGGGTGGGTCCACTCTCCATCAGGGATCCTCCGCCCCCGGGCTCTGGCCATTCTATGGTGGGAGACACGAGAGGCTCAGGTCCGCTTCAAAGAGCAACCCGCTGCCCGGCGGCAGGGCGCAGCGGGCAGCCCGCCTCCAGCCATCAGCCCCTGCAGAGTCAGCCCTGCTGGTGGTCACGCCCTTCCCGATCAGCCCACATCCTGAGCCCAAGGGGCTGGGTATTAAGCACCCAGCCATACTGACTCAAGGCTGAACAATCTGGTAGGCAACACTCCAGACCTGGCTGAGGTTCTGGCGGGTCTGCGTCACAGGACAGTTTCTTCCTCCGCCATCCTGTTTCTCCTTTCTTTCCCAAGGGCTGACTTCCGGTAAGCACCGTGAACTCCGAACTATGCCAAAGTGTGCGCTTCCTGAGAACCCAGCCTGGGCGCACGTCTTCCTCCGTCCTGCCTCAAAGGCGGGCGGCTTCCTGTGGGGATCCTCTCCCCCCCCCCACCCTTTCAAGCACTCAGATTATGCACTGCCCGTATAACCAGTTCACTGCATCAGCTGTTTAAATACTGAAATCAGCCTTAGTCATTGCCTGATAGAACGTTTTACATCTCAATTTGAGTTTATATTCAGATGCGACTGAACGACTAACAGTTTTGCTTTTTCCCTTTCAGGCCGCCCCTCCTAAGCAACCACGTTATGAATGGGTCCCCTAACTCACACAGAAGTATCACAAAATATTGGGGAGGCTTGTAACACTGCCCTTTAAAGAAAGGAGAGAGCCGACCGTGGAGATGCCCCTGCAGCAGGTAAAACCAACAAGCAGCCCACGAGTTGAGGTCCCCCACTGTCTCCCTGCTTATTTAACTTATATGCAGAGTACATCATGAGAAACGCAGGAAGCACAAGCTGGAATCAAGATTGCTGGGAGAAATATCAGTAACCTCGGATATGCAGATGACACCACTCTTATGGCAGAAACTGAAGAGGAGCTAAAGAGCCTCTTGATGAAAGTGAAAGAGGAGAGTGAAAAAGTTGGCTTAAAGCTCAACACTGAGAAGAACTAGGATCACGGCATCTGGTCCCATCACTTCATGGCAACTAGATGGGGAAACAGTGGCTGACTTTATTTTTCTGGGCTCCAAAGTCACTGCAGATGGTGACTGCAGCCATGAAATTAAAAGACGTTTACTCCTTGGAAAGAAAGCTATGATAAACCGGTTAGTGTATTAAAAAGCAGAGACATCACTTTGCCAAAAAAGGTCTGGATAGTCAAAGTTGTCATTTTTCCAATAGTCATGTATGGACGTGAGAGTTGGACCATAAAGAAGGCTGAGCGCTGAAAAATTGATGCTTTTGAACTGCGGTGTTGGAGAAGACTCTTGAGAGTCCCTTGGACTCCAAGGAGATCCTGCGTGTTCATTGGAGGGACTGATGCTGAAGCTGAAACTCCATTACTTTGGCCACCTGATGTGAGGAGCTGACTCATTTGAAAAGACCCTGATGCTGGGAAAGATTGAGGGCAGGAGGAGACGGGGACTACAGAGGATGAGATGGCTGGATGGCATCACTGACACAGTGGACATGGGTTTGGGTGGACTTGGGGAGATGGTGATGGACAGGGAGGCCTGGCGTGCCGCGGTTCATGGGGTCGCAAAGAGTCTGACACGACTGAGCGACTGAACTGAACCGAACTGTCTCCCAGATGGGTGGCCAGCGCTTGCTGCCTGCTGTCCCCTGCTCTCCGCAGCCCCTGTAGTTCCCGCTGGGGCTGGACACACTGGGCACAGCACTGCCAGCGCTGGGCTGCCGCCTCTCTGCCCTGACTCCCCCCTGCCTCAGCCCCTCTTTGTCCCCGGCTCTGGGGGTTGGCCTGTCTGCGGTCCTCACCTCCCCTGAGGGCAGGGCTGGGCCGGGGGTGAGGAGACGCAGGAGCCTGGGGCACGGAGACAGCAGGCTTCCCGCGGAGCGTTGGGCATGCAGGCCCAGAGAGCCTCGCTTTGCAGGAGGGAGACGCTGAGCAGGCCTGAGGCCAGGTGTGGACGCGAAGCGCCGTGTCCGCCAGGGTCCACGCAGGAGACAGAAGTCACAGCGGCTTGCTTTTGCAAGAGACACGATGTAGGCGGAAGGCTTGTTGACGAGGTAACTGCAGAGGCCCCGGAGAACTCGAAGGGGTCGCGGAGGCAGCGCTGCGAGGCAGCCGCCTCTCGGGCTGCGGTGCTTGAGAAATAAGGGAGAGACTCAAATGATGCCAATTTAGAAACTCGACGACGGGTTCCGGCCGCTGGGACTCCAGGCTCCGAGGGGCAGGTGCTGCTGCCTCTGCAGGGGCCCAGAAGCTGACTCTATGAGGGTCTGGGTCCAGGAAACGGCAAAGCGGCTTCAGTCCCTGGGTGGGGAAGCCCAGGGAGCAGCCCCGCCGCCCCCGCCCTGAGGCGCCCTCCACCGCCCCCTGTCGGCCGGGCCCGGCACTGCACTGCCGATAAAGCCGGGCTGCCCTCTGAGGGGCTGCCTCCAGCATCACACAGCTGAGGTCGCAATGGGAGCCTTGGGAGTCAAGAGACCGAGAGCCATGGATAAGGGGCGCCCCTTCCTCAAGAGTCTATATCTGGGGAGTCTCGGGCAGAAGTGGCCTGGAAGCTGGTCACGAATGTAAATCAAAGGGAAAGGCCAAACAATTCCCGGGCCCCATGGGTGATTGGATATTCAGTTTGTAAACAGGAATCAGGGCTGATAGCAGGATTTCAACAAAGTTCAGGGACACGCAGGAGCGTTTCTAGAGCTCCCGAGAACCTGGCAGTGTGGGTGCAGTAAGCCGCCAGTTTCCAGGTCTGTCTTCCTTGGCAGCCCCCACCCGCCATCACCTGCATACTGGAGCCTCCTCAGCCGCGGGGGGCTCTGCATTGCCGAGCGGTTACACCTTCACCTCTCAGTGAAGCACCGCACAAGAGTGGTCCTCAGGGAGTGACTGTATTCTTTTACCTGTCGCTGCAAATTACCCCAGAGCTGAGCAGTGCAAAACAACCCACAGGTATTACTTTGTTGTTGTTTGCTCTGTTTAGTTGCCAAGTCTTGTCTGACTCTTTGTGACCCCACAGACTGTAGCCCACTAGGCTCCTCTGTCCTTGGGATTCTCCAGGCAAGAGTACTGGAGTGAGTTACCATTTCCTTCTTCTTCAGGGCATCTTCCCAACTCAGGGATCGAACCCTCATCTCCTGCATTGCAGGAGGTTTCTTTAGCACTGAGCCACCAGGGAAGCAATTATTAAAAATTATTATCTCAGTTTCTGTGGTCAGGATGCCTTTGGCTTGGAGCTTTTCACAAGATTGTATGAAATTTCCACCAGGTCTGTCTACATCTCAAGGATCACCTGGGGGAGGATCCTTTTCCAAGTTCACTTCCCTGCTGTTGCCAAGTCTCAGGTTCCCAGTGGCTATTGGCCTCCACAAGGTCCCTGCTGTGTGGGCCTCTCTGCAGGGCATCTCATGATGTGGCAACTGGCTTTTCCAGAACCAGAGAGGGTGAGAGATGGCTAAAAGGGCAGAAGGCACAGGTATATTCCACCCAGTCTCAGAAGTGACACCCCATCCCTTCTGTTAGAAGCGAGTCAGGAGACCCAGGGTACACATGAACCCAGAAAGTGGAGAGTTACTGGGAGCCATGTACAGGGGCCTTCTCACCATGACTCAGCCCGTAGCTGCCCTGAATTTCTCAGAGCAGCAGATATCCAGCCTGCAGTTCAACAGAGGTTGGGTCTCCTGTTCTAATCAAATTACAAAGTTAATAACAAAGTTAATTTAACAAAATTAATTTAAGGCATATAAAATGATATAAATAAGTATCATGGTACCATATAGTAATTAGGGATCCAAGGCAGAAGGCTCACCAAAATGTAATCAGTGGTATTTCAACACAGCCAAACCCATTTAACTTTTCTTGTTAGCTTGTGTCGCCAGTATCTATCATCAGCCTCCCTGTTCGTAAGTTTTCCCCATTACCACCTACCACTTAATTGTCACCCCGCGTGTGAACTCTGACACTCACATAAATGCAGTTATGACGATCCTGGATCTCACTCTGCAGTAGCTGGATGCTTTGTCTCGGCCTCCTGTTCCCAGTGTTTTCTATTTCTCTCTGTTCCCCAGATGAAAGCTGCTGAGTGGCCTGGGCTTGGGTGGCAAAGACTGGACGTGGAGGCTGTGAACTGGGTTTCTCCAGGGAGGTGCCGTCAAAGTAGGGGGCCTGGTGCAGACCGCTTATGCTCTCCAGCGCTTCGGAAGGGGCTGCTTGAATTATTAAAGTGTTTCCCCTCTTTGTTTGTATGTTGCTTGGGGTGATTTGAGCAGGGAATAAAGTCTTTAAGCTTTGGACAGCCACAAAGAAGTAAACACGCACACAGAGGGAAACGAATATACCACTAATGGGCTTCAGTGACTTGGGACCTATCGTCAGATCCTCTATCGTATTGCTGGCGAGGAATGATAGGAGGAGGATGGGCCGGAGGAGGACGGGCCAGAAGAGGAGGAAAGAAGGGAGAAAACAGCAGGGGTAGGGGTGGGCTGGGACGCTAGGTGGAGGGACTGGTGAGCTGCAGACCTACCAGGGAGGGCTGCCAGATTAAATGCAGGACATCCAGTTACATTAGAATTTCAGTGTGGGGGAAAAAAAATTAGTATAAGTATATCCCATGCAACATTTGGAATATACTTATACTAAAAACTATTTTTCTGAAATTTAAGTTTAACTGAGAATTCTGTACTGTAATTTGCTAAATCTAGCAAAGTTGTTTCTTGTCCTTTCTGATGGCTACTATCCTGGCATTAATCCTTCCCTCTCTGACTGCTCTCAGACCTGCCCACAGACCCCCAGCTCCAAGAAGCTGCAGGGGCAGCAGTAACGGGGCACAGCACCCTCATCTGAGGGCTCCCTGCCCCTCTCTCCCCAGTGACTCAGTAGCACTGCCCCGATTTCGGTCTCCTGGCGTACTGTGCCTCAAAGTCAGCGGCCACGGTGTGAGCGTGTGCACAGCAGGACAGACAGATGTGAAGACTACAGGGGCCTCTGGGTATGGGTTTAAATGTGGGCAAAAGATTTCTTGGTGAGCAGTTCACACTGAAAGGAATTCAGTGTGCCCCTTGGTGAGTAGCCTGGGAGGGTAGCTGGAGATCCACCACTGCAGTGCTTCTCCCAAAATTGCTCTTTCAGGTTTTACAGTAACGTGGATGCTATTTTGGTGGCCAAGTGTTTTGATGAACAAAGCAGTAAAACCGCAAGAAGTACTTATATTTTCGTCATGGAAGAGGAAAGCAAAATTTGGATCTCTGAGGTTTCTAATAAACCAGAAAAAAAACCCTGGTTGTGTTAAATGCTAATCTCTTCTAATTGTCTGTCTGTCCTGATGTCTAACTGGAGGGTCAGTTCAGTTCAGTTGCTCAGTCGTGTCCGACTCTTTGTGACCCCATGAACCGCGTAGGTATAAGTATTGCACGCTCCAGGGAGGAAGCTACTCTTCCTTGCCCGTTGTCCAAACGATGGAAATTTCCTGGATTCCTTGCTGCAGTTTTCAAAGTTAATGGACATATGCTGACTTCTAAAAAGCTTACTGTTACCAGGAGCAAAAAGAAGCACAAGAGAAAAATGCTTACCTTCAGATTCTCCCAGGTAGGCAAAAAATTCTTCCCAAAGAAATGAATAGCAGTGACAAAAATGCTCCCCTGTTCATGAATCTGGATCCTGGCTCTCGCACAGCAGGTGCCTAGGTCCTGGGTAGGGTTCAGAGACAGGAAGGCAGACGGAGCACGGAGGGAGGTGGTCCTCAGGGCTGGGGCGCAGCATCGCACCAGATGCATCCTCCTGCCTGGCTCAGCCCCTCCTTCCCACTCTTTCCTGCTCCCACAGCGGCGTCTCATTTTCTGAATACTCAGGACGCGTCTCCCCGGTGCCTGTCCCCTTGCTGTCTTCTCCTCCTAGCTACCCCCATTCCATTTCTCTATCCAGTCACATTCAACGTGGAGAATGCCTCCTCCAGGCAGCGCCCCACCCTGACCGTCGCGGATCATATTAGGTTTCCTTCCAGCGCGTTCCGCTGCCAGCTCTATCACTGCACGAATCACAGTGTATTAAATTGCTGATTGTGATCTCGGTCTCCCCACACGGCCACCTTGAGGCCAGACTCTCCTGTGTGTCTTTGGACAACCACGCTCAGCACAGTGCCTGTTCTATACCAGGGCGGCTGGATGAACAAAGACTCTGAAATGCTTGATAATGAGTTTTAGGGTGTCAGCTGGAGCTCTGAAAGTCAATCATGCCCACCCGGAATTGTGACAATTGTAACATGGGTCTGTGCACTAGTTTTAAGATTTCCAAATGCCAGCTGGATATCACGCAGTAACCCAGGTTAAGAAACAGCCCCCGACGAAAGGTTTCCTTGCGTCATATCCAGCTGGAGTTCTGTCCGCCCTCTCTGGTGTCCTTAGTCTTTTCATGAGGAACAGAAGGTGTCATTGTCCTCTTATCACGTCAGTGCAATTTTCTGAGTGAGGAGGAGTAAGTAAAATCACCAGCTAATTTGCACATGCTAAAAATAAAATCTTTTCTTATGTGATGGAAAGGTGAGGTGCCAATTTTATGCCACTGCTTATTCATCAAGTCATTCAAGCTGCCTGAGCATCCGTTACACACAGAGCAGTGTTTTAGGCCCCAGGTGTGGCAGTGAACGAGAGACACGAGATCGTCCTTTTGAAGTTGACCTCCTGTGGGTGATAGATAGATAATACTAATAAAAAAAATACACAAGAAAATATCTGATAACAGTGAGTGCTACTCAGAGAACAAAATCAAAGGGACGTACTGGACAGAATCCTAACGTGAAAAGATACACGCAGCTCTGTGTTCATAGAAACCTTGTCCACAACAGCCAAGATACAGAAGCTACCTAAGTGTCCATCAACAGCTGACTGGATAAAGAAGACGTGGTGTATCTATACAATGGAACATCAATCAGCCATAAAAAAGAACAAAAGAATGTCACTTGCAGCAATATGGATGACCTAGAGGTGATCACACCAAGTGAAGTAAGCCAGACAAAGACACATATCATATGCTATCACTTCCATGTGAAATTTAAAATATGAAACAAATGAGCTTATTTATGAAAGAGAAACATAGCAAACTTAGGGAATAGATCTGTGGTTGCCAAGGAGGGGTGGTGGGGGAGGGATGGTTTGGGAGTTTGGGATTAGCTGATGAAAACTATTATGTAGAGAATGGATAAGCAACTTTTCTTAAGTTTTCTTACGCTTCCCTTGTAGCTCCATTGGTAAAGAATCTGCCTGGAATGCAGGAGACCTGGGTTTGACCCCTGGGTTGGGAAGATCCCCTAGAGAAGGAAATGGCAACCCACTCCAGTGTCCTTGTCTGGAAAATCTCATGGACAGAGGAGCCTGGTGGGCTGCAGTCCTTGGGGCCGCAGAGTCGGGCACGACTGAGTGATTAACACACACAGCTATAAGAAAATTGGATAAAGTTCTACTGTATTGTACAGGGAACGATATTCAATACCCTGTGATAAACCATAACAGAAAAGGAAAAAAAAAAATCGGTGGGATGCATTAGAGTGACTCTGTAGCAAGGAGAGTGAGGAGCTTATATCTAAGCTAACCCTAACGACAAAGATATTAGAATAAAGAGTAACGCCAAGAAGACAAAATCAAGAAAAGGGCCCCGAAGCACGAATAAAAGCAGCGTTTGTGTTGTTCTCGTGTGTTTACCATCTGTCTTCTCCACTGAGCTGCAGCTTCCATGCCAGAAGGACCATGTCTGTTTTATTTACCAACAAATCGTACGTCCAGTGGCCAGCATAGCACCTGCCTGGCACAAAGCATGTGCTTATTAGACATTACTGAATACTGAGTGAACCACTGCCCACTGCACACCCCGCCTAAGACCAGGACTGCTCCTGCAGGTGTGGGCCATGGGGCCTCAGCTTGGGAGAATGGAGCGAGGCAGAAGCTGGCTCCCTTACAGCGTCTGGCAGTGAGAGAGGGCTGGGGACTCAGGGTCCAGGTGAGCGAGCCTCATCTCAGCCACGGCTTTCAAGGCTTCATGTTCAGGCTGCTTATCTGTTGTGTTTATGGGAATCTGAGATCTGTCTTGGCTGAATTCATTCTTATCACTCAGTCACACGTTAATTTCTGGGCAAAAGGAAGCTTCTAATTAAGAGTTCAAATCCCCCAAAAAGCCATATGCCAAGTTACATGTGTGAAAAAATCCCTGGCTACCGTCTTTAGTACATGGATGATAGAGGCTAACTGGCATGCTGATCTGGGCCAGCCAGGCTTTTAACGCAATCAGAACAGCCACCACAGCAGCCACAAAACTCCTGCTGCTGTTGGTTCCAGGGACCCATATTCCACAAGTTGCTTTTCATCTTTTTGTTTGATTTTTTTTCCTCTTCAAGAAAATTGCAGATACCAAGGGAACATTTCATGCAAGGATGGGCACAATAAAGAAATGGTGAGGACAGAACAGAGGCAAGCGATTAACAAGAGGTGGTACAAACAGACAGAAGAGCTGCACAGAAAAGGCCTTCACGACCCAGACAACCACGAAGGCCTGGCCACTCACCTAGAGCCAGCATCCTGCAGTGTGAGTCAAGTGGGCCTTAGGAAGCATCACTGCAAACAAAGCTAGTGGAGGTGATGGAATTCCAGCTGAGCTATTTCAAATCCTAAAAGATGATGCTGTGAAAGCGCTGCACACAATATGTCAGTAAATCTGGAAAACTCAGTAGTGGCCATAGGACTGGAAAAGGTCAGTTTTCATTCCAAAGCCAAAGAAGGGCAAGGCCAAAGAATGTTCAAACTACCATTCAATTGCACTCATTTTGCATGCTAGCGAAGTGGTGTTCAAAATCCTCCAATCCAGGCTTCAGCAGTATGTGAACCAAGAACTTCCGGATGTACAAGCTGGATTTAGAAAAGGAAGATGAACCATAGATCAAATTGCTAACATTCGTTGGATCACAGAGAAAGCAATGGAATTCCAGAAAAACATCTGCTTCATTGACTATACTATGGCTTTGACTGTGTGGATCACAACAAATTGTGGGATATTCTTAAAGAGATAGGAATACCAGATCACCTTATCTGTCTCCTAAGAAACCTGTATGCAGGTCAAGAAGCAGCAAATGGAAGCTTACATGAAACAACTGACTGGTTCAAAGCTGGAAAAGGAGTATGACAAGGCTGCATATTGTCACCCTGCTTATTTAACTTATGTGCAGAGTGCACGCGTGCCTGCTCAGTCACTTCAGTCATGTCCGACTCTTTGTGACCCCATGAACTGTAGCCCGCCAGGCTCCTCTGTCCACGGGGATTCTCCAGGAAAGAATATAGAAGTGGGTTGCCATGCCCTCCTCCAGAAATGCAGAGTACATCATCTGATATGTCGAGCTGGATGAATCACAAGCTGGAATCAATATAGCCAGGAGAAGTATCAACAATCTCAGATATGCAGATGATAGCACTCTAATAGCAGAAAGTGAAGAGGAACTAAGAGCCTCTTGATGAGGGTGAAAGAGGGAAGTGAAAAAGTTGGCTTAAAACCCAATGTTAGAAAAACTAAGATCATAGCATCTGGTCCCATTGCTTCATGGCAAATAGAAGGGGAAAAGTGGAAGCAGTGATAGATTTTATTATCTTGGGCTCCAGAATCACTGTGGATGGTGACTGCAGCCTTGAAATTAGAAGATGCTTGCTTCTTGGAAGAAAAGCTATGACAAACCTAGACAGCATATAAAAAGCAGAGACATCATTTTGCCAATAAAGGTCCAGCTAGTCAAAGCTATGGTTTTTCCAATAGTCATGTATGGATGTGAGAGTTGGACCATAAAAAGGCTGAAGAACTGATGCTTTCAAATTGTGGTCCTGGAGAAGACTTTTGAGATTCCCTTGGACAGCAAGGAGATCAAACTGGTCAATCCTAAAGGATATCAACCCTGAATTTTCATTGGATGGACTGATGATGAAACTGCAGCTCCAATACTTTGGTCACCTGATGCGAAGAGTGGACTCATTGGAAAAGATCCTGATGCTGGGAAAGACTGAAGGCAAAAGGAGAAGAAGGCAGCAGAGGATGAGATGGTTAGATAGCATCGCTGACTCAATGGACATGAAATTGAGCAAACTCTGGGAGATAGTGAAGGACAGGAAAGCCTCATGCTGCAGTCAATGGGGTCACAAAGAGTCAAACATGACTTGGCAACTGAACAACAACAATTTTCTGGTTAGTGCCTGAGATGTTTAAGATCTTTGAAGACTCTGGGCCTATTTCACTCTGTATCAAATATCTTAAATTCTATCCAATCTTACACTAGGTATCATGTATTTCGCTCTTGTTCCAAAACATTTGAAAGGATTTTTGTTTCAGCTAGCTAATGCTGGATAACAAATCACCTCAAAACTTAGTGGCTTAAAATAACACATTGTCTTCCATGGGGTGGTTCTTCTCCAAGTAGGGTTAGCTGGGTCGGTGGGCAATTATAATCATCTGGAGCACTGACTGGGAACTCAGCTGAGGTTAAAACATCTGGGACCCCTGGCCATCTGAGTCAGTTGGCACTTGACTGGGAGCCCAGCTGGACTGTCATCTGGGGCACCTGGTTCTTCTCCATGCAGGCTTCTCTAGATGGCCACTTGGCCTGGCCTACGGCATGGTGGCTGAGTTCTAGCAGGACTGTTCCAAGCGTAAGCCTTCCAAGAGGGAGGAAGCAGAAACTTTCAGATCAATTAAAGTCTAGTTGTGGAACTGGCATAACATTGCTTTCTCTGTATTTTGCTAGTCAAAGCAGTGACAGACCTTGTTGTTCAGCCGCTCAGTCATGTCCAACTCTGCCTGGCCCACAGTTAATGTGGGAGAGACCTACGCAAGGGCATACGCACTGGGACATGCGACCATCTGGGTCACCAAAATGACAGTCTCCAACAAGTTTTTAAATAATTAGTATTTTTGTTCTTCAAAAAAAATCAAACACAGGAATACTAGCAATTCCACTTCTGCATCTATATCTGAAAGATTTGAAAGCAGTGATTTGATTGGTGCATCCATGTGCAAAGTGGCATTGTGCATAGTAGCTAAAAGGTGGAAACAACCCAGACATCCTTTGATGGATGAACAGATAAACAAAATGTGGTCTATACATACAATGGAATATATTGTTCAGTCTAAAAAAGGAAGGAAATTCTCATCCATATATAACACGGATGAATCTGAAGACATTATGCTGAATGAAACAAGCCACTCACAAGTGGACAAGTAGTGCATGATTCTGCTTATATGAGGTGCCTGCTGCTGCTGCTGCTGCCAAGTCGCCTCAGTCGTGTCCGACTCTGTGCGACCCCATAGACGACAGCCCACCAGGCTCCGCTGTCCCTGGGAGTCTCCAGGCAAGAACACTGGAGTGGGTTGCCGTTGCCTTCTCCAATGCATGAAAGTGAAAAGTGAAAGTGAAGTCACTCAGTCATGTCCGACTCTTTGCGACCCCATGGACTGTAGCCTACCAAGCTTTTCCATCCATCGGATTTTCCAGGCAAGAAGAGTACTGGAGTGGGATGCCATCGCCTTCTCCCATATGAGGTGCCTCAGTTCAGTTCAGTTCAGTTCAGTCGCTCAGTCATGTCCAACTCTTTGCGACCCCATGAATCGCAGCACGCCAGGCCTCCCTGTCGATCACCAACTCCCGGAGTTCACTCAGACTCACATGCTTCGAGTCGGTGATGCCATCCAGCCATCTCATACTCGGTCGTCCCCTTCTCCTCCTGCCCCCAATCCCTCCCAGCATCAGAATTTTTTCCAAAGAGTCAACTCTTTGCATGAGGTGGCCAAAGTACTGGAGTTTCAGCTTCAACATCATTCTTTTCAAAGAAATCCCAGGATTGATCTCCTTTAGAATGGACTGGTTGGATCTCCTTGCAGTCCAAGGGACTCTCAAGAGTCTTCTCCAACACCACAGGTCAAAAGCATCAATTCTTCGGTGCTCATCCTTCTTTACAGTCCAACTCTCACATCCATACGTGACCACAGGAAAAACCATAGCCTTGACTAGACGGACCTTAGTCAGCAAAGTAATGTCTCTGCTTTTGAATATGCTATCTAGGTTGGCCATAACTTTCCTTCCAAGGAGTAAGCGTCTTTTAATTTCATGGCTGCAGTCACCATCTGCAGTGATTTTGGAGCCCCAAAAAATAAAGTCTGACACTGTTTCCACTGTTTCCCCATCTATTTCCCATGAAGTGATGGGACCAGATGCCATGATCTTCATTTTCTGAATGTTGAGCTTTAAGCCAACTTTTTCACTCTCCTCTTTCACTTTGATCAAGACGCTTTTTAGCTCCTCTTCACTTTCTGCCATAAGGGTGGTGTCATCTGCATATCTGAGGTTATTGATATTTCTCCCAGCAATCTTGATTCCAGCTTGTGCTTCTTCCAGTCCAGCGTTTCTCATGATGTACTCTGCATAGAAGTTAAATAAGCAGGGTGACAATATACAGTCTTGATGTACTCCTTTTCCTATTTGGAACCAGTCTGTTGTTCCATGTCCAGTTCTAACTGTTGCTTCCTGACCTGCATACAGATTTCTCAAGAGGCAGGTCAGGTGGTCTGGTATTCCCATCTCTTTGAGAATTTTCCACAGTTTATTGTGATCCACACAGTCAAAGGCTTTGGCATAGTCAATAAAGCAGAAATAGATGTTTCTCTGGAACTCTCTTGCTTTTTCGATGATCCAGCGGATATTGGCAATTTGATCTCTGGTTCCTCTGCCTTTTCTAAAACCAGCTTGAACATCAGGAAGTTCACGGTTCACGTATAGCTGAAGCCTGGCTTGGAGAATTTTGAGCATTACTTTACTAGCATGTGAGATGAGTGCAATTGTGCAGTAGTTTGAGCATTCTTTGGCATTGACTTTCTTTGGGAGGTGCCTAGGGTAGTCAAATTCATAGAGATAGAAAGTAGAACAGCACTTATCAGAGACTGGAGAGAGGAAGGGATGGCAGTGATTGTTTAATGGGTACCAAGTTTTTCAGTTTGGGAAGATGAAAAGATTCTGGAGATGGGGAGTGATGACGGTCATAAAATAATGTAAATGTACTTATTAAATATACTACTGAACTGTGTATTTAAAACCGGTTAAAATGCTAAATTTTATGTTATGTATGGCTTACCACAATAAAATGTAATTTTGAGTTTTGTAAAAATAAAATATTCATCTTACATTTTAGGTATCTGTTATAGCTGTGTAAGAATTGAATTGAGCTGCAGTTAACTATTTTTTTGCAGTTCAAAGTAGCATGCATGGACTGGAAACATAGGCATCACTTGGGCACCTGTGGGAATGCAGAATCTCAGGCTCTAGCCCAGATCTACAGAATCAGAATCCGTATGCAGACAAGATCCTCAGATTTTGGGGATCTTATTCATGTTTGAGAAACACTGAATTGCTTGACCTATGTTATATTTTGTAGATATTCAATTAAACATGTATTGATTTTAAGAATATAATTTTCTGTTTTGCATTTTGGAGTCATTTTTATAAACCCTCAAAAGTTTTCATGGGACTTGAAGACACCCCCAGGTGGTAGCCATGGTGCATAGAGAGCCTTGGGGGTGAATTCGTAAATCCTACACATCGTCACCTCCCCTTTGGCTGCAATCCCTCTCCCCCCTCAGCTATGATTCTTCAGGCCATCTACCTGCTCTCATAGGAGATCTTCCCTGAGATCCAGCCAGGATGACACCTCCAGCTCTCAGGCCACCATCCATGGCCGAGGGACCCCAGGCCTCAAGGCAGGTCTCAGGCATCACATCCCAGGCCTGGTTTGGGAGATAAAATCAACCCTGTCTCTTCTAATTACTACTCCACAAACTTTCCTGCTGAAGAGGTAACCTCAATTTAGCCTCGTTTTTTTTAAACTATTGACTAAAGTACAATATTCATGTAGAGAAGTACACATACCAATTTACAACTCAATACGTTTTCATTCACTAAACACTCTCCCATAACCATGCCTTCCTTCCTCCATGGGATCTTCCCAACCCCTCTCCTGCACTGCAGGCAGATTCTTTACCGTCTGAGCCACCAGGGAAGCCAGCTTCAATCCCAGGGGTGGGAAGATCCCCTGGAGGAGGGATGGGCTACCCACTCCAGTATTCTTGCCTGGAGAATCCCCATGGACAGAGGAGTCTGGCAGATTACAGTCCATGGGGTCGCAAATGACTGAGTGACTGAGCAGAGCACAGCGCACGCATTCTCCCATGACCAACCCACAGGTCAAGGAATAGAACATTACCAACACCCAGGAAGCCGTTCTATTCTAATGTTCTATTCTAACTAATGCTTCTTCTCCCCCAGAGTTAATCACTGTTTGGATTAATAACACTGTTTAGTTTTTACCAATTTTTATTCCTTACATAGGACTTCCACTTAGAAGAGGTGCTCAGCCACTGAGGTGGCTCCGTGGTAAAGAATCTGCCTGCCAATGAAGGAGATGCAGGAGACCCGGGTCAGGAAGATCCCCTGGAGGAGGGCATGGCAACCCACTCCAGTGTTCTTGCCTGGGGAATCCTATGGACAGAGGAGCCTGGTAGGCTGCAGTCCACGGGGTTGCAGAGAGTCAGACAGGACTGAGCGACTGAACACATTCCTTGTATAAACAGAATACTTTCTTTTATCTTCTCTCACTCAAATTGCCCTTCTGGGATTCATCCATATTGCCGTGTGTGATTCATGTTCTCACCACTGTGCAGTGTTCCATTGTGTGAATACACCACGATTTAAAAAATCAGGATGCTGTTGATGGGCATTTGGGCAGAGTCCAGTTTGTGTCTATTATAGCAGGGCAGCTAGGCACATCTTAGTACTTTTGCAGGGGAAACATACATACGCCACGCTTCTGTGGGAATTAATGGGGAGTGGAATTGCTGGGTCACTGGGTACGTCTTTGTTGAGCCCTGGTGATAGTCAGTTTCCCAAACTGTTAACCCTATTCTTCATCTACAAAGACTCGTCCTGCCCTCATTCTACTGCTTCTTAGAGTTGGGACCAATCTCAAACATGACATCCTCTCTCAACTGCAGGATTTACAAATTTCTACCAAAACATCGGTGCTAACATTTCAAAATAAATAAATGCATCCATGAAATTCTCAGCAGCGGCAGAGGGAAAATGCAAAGAATCCAGATGACAGGTCTAATGCCAAGATGTGAAGCCGGTTTCCTTTGTTGCGCAGAGGGCTGGAAGCCTTTCTGCAAAAGCTGCTGCCAATCAAGCTCGCCGATCTTTGCAGGGCTAATTAACAGCACTTGGGCAAGCTGGGGGGACGGGCGGGCCTGCACGGTGATGCCAATGGGGCCATCCCAGGGCTTATGGCTAATTATAAACACAAAGAGCACTTAAAGGCTATGATTTGAAGAAGAAGGGGGGAAAAAACCCTGAACAAAACCAAGAAAACCTCTCTGGAATTCTAATGCCAGCATGCTTGTGATTGCATCGCTTGGGGGCAGGGGTGCCAGTAGAAATCTCCTACAGGGGACTAACTCACACAGCACCCTGCGTCAGGCAGCCATCCTCCCAAACATGCCCAGGGGAAGGGCTTCCTTTGTGTCAGGCAGGAGCAGGAGGAAGTGTGTCGATCTCATCTCCAGGGGCGTCCTGGCCCCAGCTTGATAACCCTGTTTACACCAAGCATGGAGGTGCAGACTGGGGCAGTCCAGAGTCCTGTGGGGTAGGTGCAGTGGGGTTATCTGTGCAAGCTTTGATCCCCATTAGCTACAAACCACAATTAATCCATAAGGTATGCAAACCAGGTCCCAGCGAAGAGCACTTATTAGCAACTCCAGGAACCAAGCAGGGAGAAGCTGTGAGTGTTTGCCAAGGAAGAAAGCAGTTCTTGCACACCTCATTGCAGAAGCTTGTCTGATCAGGCGAAAACCCTGAGCTGCTGGGAGCGAAAATGAAGCTGGAACTGAAGGCAGCTTTCATGCCCACAGGTCATCCGGAAGAGTGTCCACACAGTTCAGGCATGAGCTGTGACTGGATGTGAAATGGAGGAATCAGATGTGAACGCGTTTCCCTGGTGTTCCCATACCTTGGGGCGCCACCTGGCTCAGACCCTAATGAGCTCTGCATGTACCCCCTTGGCTCTCCCTGAGCCTCTGAGCAGCTACCAGGACGATCTAGGGCCCCCAAAACTGGGGCGTGGGGTGGGGGGAGAAGTTAGGCTGGGGGGAGGGGGCAGAAGAAACAGAACTTTGACTTTAAAGGATAGTGGACAGCTGCACAAATACTCTTGCACACTCTTGAGCAGGAGCTCTTGATCTTATCTGATCCACGGATCCTTTTGGCAATCCAGTGAAGCCTCTGGACTCCTTTGCACAATAGATTTTGAAATGTGAAAAGTGAAAAGTGAAAGTGAAAGGCGCTCAGTCGTGTCTGACTCTTTAGGACTCCACGGACTATACAGCCCATGAAATTCTCTAGGCCAGATCACTGGAGTGGGTAAAGCATAGTAAATTAGGAGTTTGTGATTAGCAGATGCAAACTACTATATAAGAGAAAATATGTATATGCTGTATAGCACAGGGAACTATATTCAATATCCTATAGTAAATCATAATTGAAAAAATATGAAAAGGAATATATATATAATGTATATATAAATGAATCACTTTGACGTACACCAGAAACTAACACGACATTGTCAATCATCTATATTTCAAAATAAATGAGTGAATTAATTAAAAAATGTAGTGTTATATTAAGTCTAGCTATCAAAATATTTAAAAAATAATATGGCACCAAAAGTGCTTCTTTACTAACACATGAGATATTGAGATCCAGTAGCAGATCTACCGACTACAATAGTTTTAAAGCAATGTTGAGCATAAGCAATATTTTAAGATATCTAACCTGTAACTGTGATATGGCATAAAAATACCTGTGATTCCACTTAGTGAAAGTCACAGGTGTTACTAACATCTCTATTGTGTCTAATTTACTTGTAGAATGAAGGAAATGTGAAATTTCAGTTACAGTTTAAAAATTCTCCAAGCCAGGCTTCAGCAATATGTGAACCGTGAACTTCCAGATGTTCAAGCTGGTTTTAGAAAAGGCAGAGGAACCAGAGATCAAATTGCCAACATCTGCTGGATCATCGAAAAAGCAAGAGAGTTCCAGAAAAACATCTATTTCTTCTTTATTGACTATGCCAAAGCCTTTGACTGTGTGGATCACAAGAAACTGTGGAAAATTCTCAAAGAGATGGGAATACCAGACTACCTGACTTGCCTCTTGAGAAATCTGTATGCAGGTCAGGAAGCAACAGTTAGAACTGGACATGGAACAACAGACTGGTTCCAAATAGGAAAAGGAGTACATCAAGACTGTATATTGTCACCCTGCTTATTTAACTTCTATGCAGAGTAAATCATGAGAAACGCTGGGCTGGAAGAAGCACAAGCTGGAATCAAGATTGTTGGGAGAAATATCAATACCTTCAGATATTCAGATGACACCACCCTTATGGCAGAAAGTGAAGAGGAACTAAAGAGCCTCTTGATGAAAGTGAAAGAGGAGAGTGAAAAAGTTGGCTTAAAGCTCAACATTCAGAAAACGAAGATCATGGCATCTGGTCCCATCACTTCATGGGAAATAGATGGGGAAACAGTGGAAACAGTGTCAGACTTTATTTTTGGGGGCTCCAAAATCACTGCAGATGGTGATTGCAGCCATGAAATTAGAAGACGCTTACTCCTTGGAAGGAAAGTTATGACCAACCTAGGCAGTATATTCAAAAGCAGAGACATTACTTTACCAACAAATGTCCGTCTAGTCAAGGCTATGGGTTTTCCAGTGGTCATGTATGGATGTGAGAGTTGGACTGTGAAGAAAGCTGAGCGCCGAAGAATTGATGCTTTTGAACTGTGGTGTTGGAGAAGACTCTTGAGAGTCCCTTGGATTGGAAGGAGATCCAACCAGTCCATTCTGAAGGAGATCAGCCCTGTGATTTCTTTGGAGGGAATGATGCTAAAGCTGAAACTCCAGTACTTTGGCCACCTCATGTGAAGAGTTGACTCATTGGAAAAATCTCTGATGCTGGGAGGGATTGAGGGCAGGAGGAGAAGGGGACGACAGAGGATGAGATGGCTGGATGGCATCACTGACTCGATGGCTGTGAGTCTGAGTGAACTCTGGGAGTTGGTGATGGACAGGGAGGCCTGGCGTGCTGTGATTCATGGGGTCGCAAAGAGTCGGACACGACTGAGCGACTGAACTGAACTGAACTGAAAGATAAAGGTGTACCTTTTCCCATCCAACTTTACAACCTTTCTGAATTCTGAAGAACCTCAATGAATTTTAAAAGATATATTCAAGATCACTAATGTATGTTTCCCTTGCTTCAGAAGACCTAACAACAACAATTTAAAATAATTCTTAGGAAAAATGCATTCTTACGGACACTGACAGTGTAGAAAGACTGGTGCAGTTGCCGCCCTCTCTGAAAGTCCAACCTTCCGGCACAGAGGCCGGTGCTGAGCCTCTGATACAGCACTGCTCCTTCAGGAGACCAACTGACCGCTTGATGGCAACTTGTCCTCACAACAGCAGACCCTATTCTGGGTGTGGGTCTGCCTTTCATACCCGCAAAGCCTCATGGAGCACCATTCTCCAGGGGCATCTTTTTTTTTTAAAGTCATTGGTGTTGTGTTTTCCACATAATATTATCCACTAATGCCATCAAGAGCTATGGTTCTTCAAATGAATCCATAAGAAATCCCAAAGCCTTTGGGGCTGGGCTTTATTAGGCTGAATTGACCTTCTTGGGTGGAAAGGATGGTCTGCCACCCCAATTCCCCTTCAGTAAGGAAACTCTTATATCCTCAGCTGATAGAAATGTTGCTGGCAGACAGCCCTTACCTGTTAGTCCCCTTTGGGCACTGCCTTGTTTGAAGAAGGCCACCTCACCCAAAGTTGTGTCTCTTTCTAAAAGCTGGCTGACACAGGGGTGGAAAGCCTTGGTCTCTGCCCCAACTTGGAACTAATCAAAAAGGTTTTCTCAGCTTCAGAACTCCCTGTGGGTTGGACTGAGGCCTTCCTAGCCCAGTTTTTCTCTCTGCCCAGTTCTGCTCCCGTCTGTAGGTCTGACCCAAGGGCTTTTCCTAATAAACCTTCTGCATGCTTGTCTCCCATGCCAGAGTCTGCTTCCCGGTGAACCTGACTGATAACACTTCTGGTTCGTGCTTGGCTCATAGTTGACAGATTCTTTCCTCCAAAGGGTGGTCACTGCTTTTCTATTACTTTGACATTTTCTTCTAAGCTGCGGACCACCATCAGCCTGGGAGTTTTGAAGCTGGTGCTTTTGATCTTCACACATAAGAGGCAATGACAACTGTGATGACTACAAACTGGCCACTGAGACTGTGAGAGGCCATCGGCTGTGGCTTGTGTCCCGTCCCAGAGATATTAAATGTGAAGAAATCTTCTCTCTACCAAGGCTGCCATCCCATTTTCTTGAGTTCCTTTCAGGTTTAAAAGCCTCAGGTAACCTTGGCTCTGGCCTTACTGCACAGCCTTGTCCGGCTCAGTCTTTGGTGGCGGCCTCCTTTCTTGGTGACCAGGGGTAGTAACTAGTCTGTTTCCTTGCCCTGACCTGTGCCCGAGGGCCCCTGGGAGCCTGGGCCTCACCTCCCTTCTGGCAGCTCTCCTGACGCCTGGCTGTGGCTTTGCAGCATCCAGTCTTTCACTGCCGAATGCAGGTCCCTGCACCCCTCGCCGCATTGAACTCTCCTGCCAGCCTTCTCTGCTGTCACTGGAGTCCCCCAGGGCCCTTGCTTTGTCCAGGTGAGCCCCGCCACCGTTTCTACTCCCTGGAGGCCACCCGACACGGGCACAGAATGCTGGGAGAGCTCCTGCCTCCTAGCACGCCGGGGGAGAAGCAGGGCTTTCTTCAGACCCTCAAACCTAACTCTTGCCTTTCCTCTTTCAGCGTTTCGTTAGTAAGGAGGCACAGCACCAGAGCCTGCATTCAGTAATACTCACCTGCACTCCCTCTCTTACCCCTTTCTAATCCTTCTCCTTCCTACCTCACACACTTCTCTCTTCAAATACAGAAAACTGTTTTCTGTAATGTCTCATGTCTTCTCAAGTGTAGGATCCACAGGGGAAAGCAATAGAACGGGGAAGGCTAGAGATGTCTTCAAGAAAAATTAATGATACAAGGGAACATCTCATGCAAAGATGGGCACAATAAAGGACAGAAATGCTATGGACCTAAGAGAAGCAGAGGATATTAAGAAGAGGTGGCAAGAATACACAGAAGAACTATACAAAAAACATCTTCATGACCTAGATAACTCAATGGTGTGATCACTCACCTAGAACCAGACATCCTGGAATGAGAAGTCAAGTGGGCTTTAGGAAGCATCACTATGAACAAAGCTAGTAGAGGTGATGGAATTCCAGTTGAGCTAGTTCAAATCCTGAAAGATGATGCTGTGAAAGTGCTACACTCAATATGCCAGCAAAATTTGGAAAACTCAGCAGTGGCCACATGACTGGAAGAGGTCAGTTTTCATTCCAATCCCAAAGAAAAGCAATACCAAAGAATGTTCAAACTACCACACAATTGCACTCATCTCACGCACTAGCAAAGTAATGCTCAAAATTCTCCAAGGCAGGCTTCAACAGTACTGCTGCTGCTGCTGCTGCTGCTAACTCGCTTCAGTCGTGTCCGACTCAGTGCGACCCCATAGATGGCAGCCCAGCAGGCTCCCCCATCTCTGGGATTCTCCAGGCAAGAACACTGGAGTGGGTTGCCATTTCCTTCTAGTGCATAAAAGTGAAAAGTGAAAGTGAAGTCGCTCAGTCGTGTCCGACTCCTAGCGACCCCATGGACTGCAGCCCACCAGGCTCCTCCGTCCATGGGATTTGCCAGGCAAGAGGACTGGACTGGGGTGTCATTTTCAACAGTACATGAACCGTGAACTTCCAGATGTTCCAGCTGGTTTTAGAAAAGGCAGAGGAACCAGAGATCAAATTGCCAACATCCGTTGGATCATCGAAAAAGCAAGAGAGTTCCAGAAAAACATCTATTTCTGCTTTATTGACTACGCCAAAGCCTTTGACTCTGTGGATCACAATAAACTGTGGAAAATTCTCAAAGAGATGGGAATACCAGACCACCTGATCTGCCTCTTGAGAAACCTATATGCAGGTCAGGAAGCAACTAGACATGGAACAACAGACTGGTTTCAAATAGGAAAAGGAGTACATCAAGGCTGTATATTGTCACCCTGCTTATTTAACTTATATGCAGAGTAAATCATGAGAAACGCTGGGCTGGAAGAAGCACAAGCTGGAATCAAGATTGTTGGGAGAAATATCAATACCTTCAGATATTCAGATGACACCACCCTTATGGCAGAAAGTGAAGAGGAACTAAAGAGCCTCTTGATGACAGTGAAAGAGGAGAGTGAAAAAGTTGGCTTAAAGCTCAACATTCAGAAAACGAAGATCATGGCATCTGGTCCCATCACTTCATGGGAAATAGATGGGGAAACAGTGGAAACAGTGTCAGACTTTATTTTTGGGGGCTCCAAAATCACTGCAGATGGTGATTGCAGCCATGAAATTAAAAGATGCTTACTCCTTGGAAGGAAAGTTATGACCAACCTAGATAGCATATTCAAAAGCAGAGACATCACTTTGCCAACAAAGGTCCATCTAGTCAAGGCTATGGTTTTTCCAGTAGTCATGTATGGATGTGAGAGTTGGACTGTGAAGAAAGCTGAGCACCGAAGAATTGATGCTTTTGAGCTGTGGTGTTGGAGAAGACTCTTGAGAGTCCCTTGGATTGCAAGGAGATCCAACCAGTCCATTCTGAAGGAGATCAGTCCTGGGTGTTTTTTGGAAGGAATGATGCTAAAGCCGAAACTCCAGTACTTTGGCCGCCTCATGTGAAGAGTTGACTCATTGGAAAAGACTCTGATGCTGGGAGGGATCGAGGGCAGGAGGAGAAGGGACGACAGAGGATGAGATGGCTGGATGGCATCACAGACTCGATAGATGTGAGTTTGAGTGAACTCCGGGAGTTGGTGATGGACAAGGAGGCCTGGTGTGCTGCAGTCCATGGGGTTGCAAAGAGTCGGACACGACTGAGCGACTGAACTAAACTGAACTGAGGGTCCACAGCATGAATCTCTGTAGTAAGCTAGTCCTCCAGAATCGGCTCTTCCTATTTAAGCCCTAGTTTCTGGAATTCTGAGCAACCTAACTGCCTTCATTCCCCTTCCTCTTCCTCCTCCTCCTCCTCCTCCTTCTCCTCCTCCTCCTCCTTCTTCTGAGAGCTTCACAAATCCAAACCTTTGCAATAAAAAAAAAAAAAAAAAGAAACATACTTTGCTGTGAGTTAAAAATTCCATTTGGCAGTTTAGTGGACTTACTTGAATTAGGTTGTATCAAAATATTTTCCCAACTACAGATATGTGTCACACTTTATTCCCTGCAGAGAATCTATTCTCTATTCTAAGCCCATGGAACATGTGCTAAGAGTGATCAGCTATTAGGCCACAAGAAAAATTTTCACATATTCCAAGAAGAAGAAATCACGCAGGCTACAATCTTGGACCAAAATACAGAGAAAGTATGTGTGAGTGCCAAAACCTTAAAAAGAAAGAAAAAAACTCCACACACTCCTACATAACTTTTAGATCAAAGACAAAACAAAACTGCAGTTACAGATTATTTAGAAAACAATGATAACAAGAGCATTACATAAGCGACAGGTCAAGGTTGCGCACATAGAACAATTAGGAATTTTAAAGCTTTTATAATTAAATAAGTTAAAAAGAACATAAATAAACTGCTCAACTAGAAGTTCAGAAGAGCGCCAAGAAAATATGACTAAGAAAAGTAGGAAGTAGGGGCTGATCAAGATGAAAACAGAATAGCTTTTAGAAAAGAAAAGTAAGGTAAGTCAGAGATATTTGCTTAAAATATAAGAAAAATAGAAAAAAACTGTTGCAAAGCTAATCAAGAAAAAAAAATAAAAACTATGGAATGAGGAAAGCAATATAACCATAGATAAAGGACAGCTTCACAGGTTTTATATGTAGATTATTATGTTGAACTCGGAGCTAAGAGTTGTAAAATCTGGGTAAAATGAATGATTTTATAACAACACATAAAATATCAAAATTGATCACGGATGAAGAAGGTATAAATATGCTCACAAGCATAGAAGAAATTTTAAAACTTGTCAAAATACTCCCAAGATGTGCCCAGATTTTTTCAGCTAATTCCATTAGAACTCCATGGAGCGTATAACTACCATGGGATTTAGACTATTTCAGAGCACTGAAAAAGGAGTAGTTCACTTAATTTTACTAGACTAGCATAATCTATTTTTTTTTAGTTCATTCGTGTATATATATATATATATTTAACTGTTTACTTTCTATTGGGGTATATTCGATTAACAAACAGCGCTGTGATAGTTTCAGCTGAAGAATGAAGGGAATCAGCCATACATATGCATGTATCCATTCTCCCCAAACTACCTGCCCATCCAGCCCACCACATAACATTGCATAGAGTTCCACGTACCCTACAGCAGGTCCTTGTCGGTTATTCATTTTAAGTATAGCAGTGTGTACATGACTCACATAATCTTGGTATAAAACTTGTAGCAGAAATCTACTGCCATCTCAGGTACGAATATAGTCCTAAGAATCGTAAAAAGTAAAGCTCAATATTCCATCAGAAGACCAACATAATGAGTAAAGATTTTTCCTAAGAATGCAGAAGTAGCTCAATAATGAAAAAAATCACAGACATTACTGGGGAGGAGGGTAAGCTGGCACAACTTTCTGGAAGGGTGACTTGGTAGAATCTATTACATTTAGACATGCATCTAGTCTGTGGCTTAGCGATATCATTTATAGTTATCTGTGTCCTAAAGAAACACTTTCATAACAGGCACAAGGATGTCTGCAAGAATATTTACTGTAGCAGAGTTTCTTTATAAAAAAAAAAGAGAAAAAAAACAATATTTATCAGTAAGGGAATGACTAAATCTCAGTGTTTAAAAAATATGTGTTGGGAGAAAGGGGGAATAAATTAGGAATTTGGCATTAACATACACATACTACTATAAACAAAACAGGTAAACAACAAAGGCCTGCTGTATAGCACAGGTAACTATTCAGTTCAGTTCAGTTCAGTTCAGTCGCTCAGTCGTGTCCAACTCTTTGCGATCCCATGAATTGCAGCATGCCAGGCCTCCATGTCCAAAACCAACTCCTGGAGTTCACCCAAACTCATGTCCATCGAGTCGGTGATGCCATCCAGCCATCTCATCCTCGGTCGTCCCCTTCTCCTCCTGCCCCCAATCCCTCCCAGCATCAGAGTCTTTTCCAATGAGTCAACTCTTCGCATGAGGTGGCCAAAGTACTGGAGTTTCAGCTTTAGCATCACTCCTTCCAAAGAACACCCAGGACTGATCTCCTTTAGAATGGACTGGTTGGACCTCCTTGCAGTCCAAGGGACTCTCAAGAGTCTTCTCCAACACCACAGTTCAAAAGCATCAATTCTTCAGTGCTCAGCTTTCTTCACAGTCCAACTCTCACATCCATACATGACCACTGGAAAAACCATAGCCTTGACTAGACGGACCTTTGTTGGCAAAGTAATGTCTCTGCTTTTGAATACGCTATCTAGGTTGGTCATAACTTTTCTTCCAAGGAGTAAGCATCTTTTAATTTCATGGCTGCAATCACCATCTACAGTGATTTTGGAGCCCGCAAAAATAAAGTCTGACACTGTTTCCACTGTTTCCCCATCTATTTCCCAGGTAACTATATTTAATATCTTATAATAATCTATAAGGAAAATAAACTGAAAAAGAATATGCTGCTGCTGCTGCTAATTCACTTCAGTCGTGTCTGACTCCGTGGGACCCCACAGACAGCAGCCCACCAGGCTCCTCGTCCCTGGGATTCTCCAGGCAAGAACACGGGAGTGGACTGCCATCTCCTCCAATGCGTGAGAGTGAAAAGTGAAAGTGAAGTCGCTCAGTCGTGTCTGACTCTTAGTGACCCCGTGGACTGCAGCCCACCAGGCTCTTCCGTCCATGGGATTCTCCAGGCAAGAGTACTGGAGCGGGGTGCCATTGCCTTCTCTGAAAAAGAATATATATAATATATATGGACTTCCCTGGTGGTCCACTGGTTAAGACTTTGCCTTCCAATGCTGTTTGTGTGGTTTTGATCTATGGTGGGGGAACTAAGATTCCACATGTTTTGTGGCCAAAAAGCCAAAATATAAAACAGAAACAAATATTTTAACAAATCAATAAAGACTGTTAAAATCGTCCACATAAAAAATATATATATATATAATTGAATCACTTTGCTGTACACCTGAACCTAACACAATAGAGTAAATCAACTATATTTCAATAAAAATTAAATAAAGAATGTGTTATAGTATATGCACTGGAAAAAAATCTTTGACACGTTAAGTAAAAACAAAACAAAACCAAAAAAATTTGTGGGTTAAATCATATTATAGAAAGATTCCATTCATATTGAAAAATAAAACTATATACTTATGTATCTACATGTGTATCTGTAAATTAGTATAAATATATTTTCATGGAAGATATCCAGGTTATAATTTTGTGGATGAAATAGGGTCAGTGGAGACAGCAATAGCTGCCAAAATATGGAACTTTTGTATCTTCTGTATATTTCTATACCATTTAACATTTTTACAATGAAAATATAATCAAATATTACTTGAGTAACTGAAATAATAGAAGAATGCTATTAAATATGTTGTAATAATTCATCTCATCAATAGCCAAAAGAGGAAAGCTATCTTCTTCGTATTCTACTTATTCCTTAATAAAACATGGTAAATAAGGAAAAGAAGAAAACATTTTAAACAAACAGGATCAGTAATATCTTTCTTAAACTAACAGTCATCATCATACTTAACAGTGAAAGATTTAATTATTACTTAGCAAAGTCAAGAATAAAACTCAGGGTTCCAATCACGATGGTGGAGTAGAAGAATGTGGAACTCGCCTCGTCTCACAAACACATCAAAAATACGTCTACAAATGGAAGAATTTTCAAAGGACATCTACTGAATACTAGCAGAAGACCTCAAATTCCTGGAAGGATGAGAAAAATCTCCACATAGCCAGGTCGGGTGAAAGAAAGAAGAAAGGACGAAGCAGGACAGGACTTGTCCCCTGAAAGAAAGCTGGAAAAAAGTAAATTTTTCATGCTCTGGAAAGCTCCCTCAACCAGTGGGGTGATAAGCGAGGACAGAGAGGGAGCTTCAGAGACTCAGAGGAAAACGCAACAATTGGTTTGTTGCAGGCAGAACAGAGAGAGACCTGCACAGGCGATCTGGTCCACCACCCTGCATGTCCCAGCCTGGGATGCTCGTCCACCGGCACAGATGGGGGCTGGGAGCTGAAGCTTGGGGTTTAGAGGACAGACCTGGAGATGACTTGAGCTGGCTGCTCAGAGACAGTGCCAAGGGGCTGGAGTGTGGTGTGGCCACAACCAGGGGTGTTCGTGGAAGAAGCTCATCCCACCATACAAGCAAAGCACCATTGTTAAGTGGAGCACAAAGGAGGGCAGTGGGGAGGCTGCCCTAGCACCCCTTTCTCCACACCCCAGCCCCTGCCTCCACGGGCTCCAGAAGAGCATGCCCCAGCCACCACCTTGGGGGTTCCTGCCCCAGAGAGCTCCCACATCCCAGTCATTGCCTCAGTGGGCTCTGGGAGCAGATGCCAGCAAGTTGCCCAGGCACAGAGATGGGAATGAAATCACAGCTAAGCCCCAGGTAACTTAAGAAGCAAGACTGAAATCTTTCCCCACAACATCATGAGCAGTGGATTTACACCTTTGCTGTGAGCTCTGTGAACAGTACATGCATGACATCCAAGTAAGCAACAAGTGCTCCCAAGGCAGGGGTGGGTCTGACCTTAGCAGCTGTGGGCTTTGTGGGCACATATGCCTGCGGCCTGGGCTAGATCAGGGTCTGAGCTGCCTCCATAGCTCCCACAGGAGGCTGAGGTGGGTGACTACTGTGGTCCTAGGACCTGACTCTAGTGGCTTCGTGCTGGTGGCCTTGTGAAAACAATGCCTACAGGACACCAGGGTCCACTGCCAGCATTTCCATGGTTGAGGTGGGACCAAGGGCAGTGCCAACGGTAGTGTAGTTGGCAAGCCTGCACAATGAGTGACAGCTGACACCACAGAGCACACTCAGGGGTGAGTGGCTCTGGCAGAGGAATACTTGCGGCTCCTCTCCCAGTAGGAGCATTCTAATCCCACCTACTTTATACAGCAGCTCAGAAATGCAGCTTAGAAACAGGTCTTGGGGCTTCTACTCCAACACATAGGGAACAGGCCTTGAACCTGACAGGCATTGACAACCACAGAGCAAAGAGGAGGCCCTGTTCAATATCCAGTGCAGGTTCTGGCCACCACAACACCATTTACACCTCCTATCAAAGGGATAACAGCCAGCATACACTGAGGAAAGAGCAGCAGGCATCCAACTAAAAACAGTCCTCAAACAAGAAAAACATTAAACTCACACAGGCTACATAGGGACACTCCCACATAAAAATAGCCCTTCAGGACCATAGTAGATGACTGTTCCTCCTAAACTCATAGAGCAAGAGAAATAGAAGCAAAATGAAGAAGCAGAGGCAGCTCTCCCAATTAAAAGATCAAGAAAATTCCCCTGAAAGAACAAACAATGAAACAGACTTCTTCAATCTAATAAACACTAAGGGAAAAAAAGGAGATAATGAAAATACTGAAGAAATTAAGGGCTATTGATAGAAATGCAGATTACTATTACAATGAACTAGAAACTATAAAAAGCAGCCAAGAAAAACCAGAGAACGCATTCCCTAAGATGAAAGATGAGCTAAAAGCAGTGACTAACAGAATGAATACAGCAGAAACAAATAAATGATCTGGAAGATACAGTAATGAAAATTGACCAGTCAGAACGGCAGACAGAAATCCAAATGAAAAAAATGAAAGCAACATAAGCGATCCATGGATAAAGTGTGCCCACCTACGCTTCACGAGTATTCCAGGAGAAGAAAGGGAAGGAGGGTTGAAAGTGTATTTGAAGAAATTATGGCTAAAAACCCCTCAAACCTAAAGAAAGAGACAGATATCCAGGTACAGGAAGCACAAAGAGTCTCAAACAAGATGAACCTAAAATAGGCCTACACCAAGACATACTATCAATAAAATGACAAAAGTTAGAGAGGATTTTAAAGGCAGCAGGAGAAAAACAAAGAGTTAATTACAAGGGAAACCCTCATAAGGCTGTCCGCTGATTATCTCTACAGAAACATTATGGGCCAGAAGAGACTGGCAAGCTATATTTAAAGTCCTGAAAGGGGAAAAAACTGCAACATAGGATACTCTACCCAGCAAGATCATTTAGACTAGAAGGAATTTCTCAGACAAGCAAAAACTAAAAGAATATAACATACTAAACTTACCAAAAGGTGATATTGAAAGGTCTTCTCTAAATAGCAAAGAAGTAAGAGTCTATAAGAAAGAGAAAAGCATAATTCAATAAGCCAGTATCCAAATTAAAAAAGATAAATTTCTGTGAAAACAATGGCAACCACAACAAACAGCAAAAGGATGACATAACGATGTGAAAGAGGACATCAAAATCATATAATGCGGTGGAGGAGACGACAGAGCACACACATAGACTGAAAGTAAGGGAATGGAAAAAGGTATTTCATGTAAGTGGAAACTGCAGGAAAGCAGGGGTCACAACACTCATATTGGACAAAATAGACTTTACAACAAAGGCCATAATGAAAAACGAAAAAGGGCACTACATAATGATGTAGGATCACTATAAGGTGGGGATATTATACTCATTAACATATATGCACTCAGTCTAGGAGAGCCCAAACACTTAACATAAATACTAATGGACATAAAGGGAGAAATTGATGGGAATACAATAATACGAGCAGACTTTTAACAACCCCCTCACATCAATGGACAGGTCATCCAGACGGAAAATCAATAAGGCAACAGATCCTAAATGAAACAATGGAACAGTTAGACTTAATTGATCTTTTCAGGACGTGTTATACCCCAGAAAAAACATAATACACATTCTTTTCAACTGCATATGGAACACTCTCTAGGATTGACCACATACTAGGGCACAAAATAAGCATCAATAAATTTAAAGATATAAAAATTATTTCAAGCACCTGTTCTGATCACAGTGTTATGAAACTAGAAATCAATCACAGAAAAGAAACAAGAAAAAAAAAATTACCCGGAGACCAAAAAACATGCTAGAAAAGAAAAAATAAATAAATCAATGGGTCAATGATGAAATCAAAAGAAATTTAAAAGTACATTGAAGCAAATAACAATGAAAGCAAAACCATACAAAGTCTATGGGATGCAGCAAAAGCAACTCTTAGAGGGAAGGTCATGGCAGGACAGGCCTTTAAAATACAAGAGAAAAAAAAAATACAAGAGAAATCTCAGCTAAACACCTGATCTATCACCTAAAAGGATGAGGAAAACAAGAACAAGTAAGACCTAAACTCAGCAAAAAGGAAGGCGATAATAAAGATCAGAGAGGAAGGAGATGAAACAGAAATTTTAAAAAACAGGAATAAAATCAAGAGCTGTTTCTTTGAAATGATAAACAAAATTGACAAACTTCTGGCCAGGGTCACCAAGGTGAAAGAAAGAAGACCCAAATAAAATGACAAATGAGAGGAGAAATCACAGCTGACACTGCAGAAATACAAAAGAAAGAGAGAATACTGTGAACAATTGTATGCCAACAAATTGGAGAACTCAGAAAGGACAGCTTTCCACACATATACAGCCCACCAAAACAGGATCAAGAAGAAGTGCAAAACCTCCCTGCAAACAAAATCCAGGGGCAGATGACTTCACAGGCAAATTTTTCCAAACATAAAAAAATAATAATAATAACTTATACTGATCCTTCTCAAACTCTTCCAGAATACCGAAGAGAAAGGAATACTCCCAGAGACATTCTATGAAGCCATCATCACCCTAATACCAAAACCAAAGACATTACCAAAAAAGAAAATTACAGGCCAATATCTTTGATGAATATAGACGCAAAAATTCTCAACAAAATAGCAAACTGAATCCAACAATACAAAAAAAGATCATATACCACAACCAAGTTGAATTCATTCCAGGGTCACAAGGATGGTTCAACATATGCAAATCAGTTAATGTGATACATCACAGTAACAAAAGAAAAGACAAAAATAGCATAATCATCTCAATGGGCGTAGAAAAACCATTTGGTAAAATTCAACATCCATTCATGATAAAAACTCCTACAAAATGAGTGTAGAGGGAGCAAAATAAGAATTTTTTTATGACAAAATCACAGCCAATATAATACTCAATGATGAAAAGCTGAAAGCCTTTCTGGTAAAATCTAGAACAACGCAAGAATGTCCACTCTCACCATCTCTATTCAACCTAGTATTGGAAGTCTTAGCCACAGCAATCAGATAAGAAAAAAAAAAGGTATTCAAATTGGTAGGGAAGAGGTAAAATTGTCATTATATGTCATTATATGTAGATGATAGGATACTATATATAGCAAACCCTAAAGACTCCACACAAAAACTATCAGAACTGATAAATTCAGCAAGGTAGCCAGATGCAAGATTAACGTACAGAAATATGTTGCATTTCTTTACATTAACAATGAAATATCAGAAACAGCATGTAACCAAACAAATCCCTTTTAAAATCACAGCAAAATGAAAAAAAAAAAACAAAACAGGAATAAATCTGACCAAGGAGGTTAAAGGCTTATATGCTGAGAACTACAAAACTTTAATATAAAGACCCTGATGCTGGGAAAGACTGAAGGCAAAAGGAGAAGGGGCCAACAAAGGGTGAGATGGCTAGACAGCATCACTAACTCAATGGACATGAGCAAATGCCGGGAACCAGTGATGGACAGGGAAACCTGGCATGCTGCAGTCCACAGCATGGGGCCATGGAGTTGGCCATGACTTAATGACTGAACACCACCACAAAATGGAGTAAACTAAAGATGAAGCAAAGTAAGTAAACAGGATAAAGTAAACTAAGATGAAGATGATTCAAAGAAATGAAAAGACATACCATGCTCTTGAATTGGAAGGATTAATATTGTTAAAATAGCCATACTACCCAAAGCAATCAACAGATTTAACACGATCCCTATCAAATTACCCATGAGGTTTTTCACAGAATTAGAACCAATACTCCTAAAATTTTATTTTCTTGGGCTCCAAAATCACAGACAGTGACTGCAGGTGTGAAATTGAAAGACTCTTGGCTCCTTGGAAAAAAACTATGACAAACCTAGACAGTGTATTAAAAAGCAGAGACATCACTTTGCTAACAATGGTCCATATAGTCAAAGCTATGATTTTTCCAGTGGTCATGTAGACAGATGTGAGAACTAGACCATAAAGAAGGTTGAGAGCCGAAGAATAATTTCAAACTGTGTTGCTGGAGTCCCTTGGACAGCAAAGAGATCAAACCAGTCAATCCTAAAGGAAATCAACTCTGAATATTCATTGGAAGGACTGATCCTGAAGCTGAAGCTCCAGTACTTTGGCCACTGGAGGTGAAGAGCCAACTCACTGGAAAAGACCCTGATGCTGGGAGAGATTGAGGGCAGGAAGAGAAGGAGGCGACAGAGGTTGAGATGGTTGGATATACATCACCGACTCAGTGCATATGAGTTTGAGCAATCTCTGGGAGACAGTTAAAGACAGGGAAGCCTGGCAGGCTGCAGTCCATGGGGTTGCAAAGAGTCTGACACAACTTAGCAACTGAACAAGAACAACAATCCTAAATATTTTATGGAACCATAAAAGACCCAGAATTGCCAAAGCAATTTTGAGGAAAAAGAACACAGCTAGAGGCATAACCCTCCCAGACTTTGGACAATACTACAAAGTAACAGTAATCAAAACAGTTGGTATTGGCATAAGAACAGAAATATGGATCAATGGAACCAAATAGAGAGCCCAGAAATAAACCTACACATCTATGAACAATCAATCTTCAGAAAAGGAGGAAAGAATATACAATGAGGGAAAGACAGTCTCTCCAACAAATGGTGTTGGAAAACTTGGATTGTTGTTGCTCATTGTTCAATCAGTTGCATCCAATTCTTTGTGACTTCATGGACTGCAGCCTGCCAGGCTTCCCTGTCCTTCACCATCTCCAGGAATTTGTTTGAACTCATGTCCACTGAGTCTATGATGCCATCCAACCATCTCATCCTCTGTCCCTCCCTTCTCCTCCTGCCCTCAATTTCTCCCAGCATCAGAGTCTTCTCCAATAAGTTGGCTCTTTGCATTAGGTGGCCAAAGGATTGGAGCTTTAGCTTACCATCAGTCCTTCCAAAGAATATTCGCGGTTGATTTCCTTTAGGATTGACTGATTTCATCTCCTTTCTGTCCAAGGACTATCAAGAGTCTTTTCCAGCACCACAGTTTGACAGCATCAATTCTTGGTGCTCAGCCTTCTTTATGATCCAACTCTCACATCTGCCTACACGACTACTGGAAAAACCAGAGCTTAGACTACATGACCTTTGTTAGTTAAGTGATATCTTTGCTTTTTAATATGCTGTCTGGGTTTGTCACAGCTTTTCTTCCAAGGAGCAAGCATCTTTTAATTTCAAGGTTGCAGTCACCATCTGAAGTGTTTTTGGAGCCTAAGAAAATAGAGTTTACCACTGTTTCCATTTCCTCCCATCCATTTGCCATGAAGTGATGGGACCAGATGCCATGATCTTAGTTTTCTGAATGCTGAGTTTTAAGCCAGCTTTCTCGCTCTCCTCTTTTACCCTCATCAAGAGGCTCTTTGGTTCCTGTTCACTTTCTGCCATTATGGTTTTGTCATCAGCATATCTGAGATTTACTGATATTTCTTACAGCAACACAGCCCAGCATTCTGCATGATGTATTCTGCATAGAAGTTAAATAAGCTGGGTGACAATATACAGCCTTGACAGACTCCTTTCCAGGAATCTTTGGAACCAGTCTGTTGTTCCATGTCCAGTTCTAACTGTTGCTTCTTGACCTGAATACAGGTTTCTCAGGAAACAGGTAAGGTGGTCTAATACTCCCATCTCTTAAAGAATTTTCCAGTCTGTTGTGAACCACACAGTCAAAGGCTTTAGTGTAGTCAGTGAAGCAGAAGTAGATGTTTTTCTGGAATTCTCTTGCTTTTTCAAGGTCCAGCAGATGTTGGCAATTTGATCTCTGGTTCCTCTGCCTTTTCTAAATCCAGCTTGTACCTCTGGAAGTTCATGTACTGTTGAAGCCTAACTTGAAGGATTTTCAGCATTACCTTGCTATCATGTGAAATTACTCTTTCAAGATGTGCTAATCTAAATGGGAAATCTTAGTGCCTCAAGAAGAAATCTTAGTGACTTTTATACTCCAAGTCCTCGTTGCCTGCCAGTCTTTCTACTAAGTGCTTTATAAATAACATTAGCTCTTACTAGGAACCCTCTGAAGCATATTTATCATTGCTTCTAATTTACAAGTGAGGAACAAAAGTTCCAGGAGGTTAACGTGGTGGCCAGTGGTGACTGGTGGAGCCCGGATCCTGGCCTGTGCCATCTGATTCTGGAGCCTGCCTGAGATTCTGCTCATGGGACCTGGAGCCCTGCTACACATTATTTAAAAGCCAAAGGCACTTTTCAATAAGAACTCTATTTCTATAATAAATATATTAAAAAGCAACATCCATTCTATAAAATATCACCAGCTTTTATGTATAACATCAATTACCAACTTGGAAATATTGGGGGGGGGAACCATTATATTAACCATGACAATCAGAACTAGGTATTACCGGGTAGCTCGCTTATGGAAGACTAATGGGAGGGAAACTTTAAAACTTTACTGAGAGACAAAGGGAAGATGACTGAATGGGGAGGCATGCTCATTCATAGCTTAGAAATCAATACTGAAAAGATCCAGATTATTCCCAAAGCAATCAATCTATAAACATGACGTAAATTCCAGACAGATGATTCTTTTTTTGTCCGTACCTGACCGAATTATTCTTGTAGGAAAAATACTGAATTTCAAAGACTGATTATATTTTAAAAGTCAGAACTGTGTCATATAAACTGTTCAGAAGTAAATACCATTAATAGTTTGGGACATACACCCAAACATGCACACAGCACATACATGCGCACACGGGGATACTTGGGCAGGACACTGCTCTCTGAGTGTACCTGTCCAAGTGCAGGAGAGGTTTATGACAGATCACAAGAGCATATCATTAAATTTTTAGGAGTTTTGTGTATTGGTTGATAAGCACGGGCATTATTATAAAAATAAAATAAGCTATTTTAAAAACAAAAGTAATGCATTCTTAAATACACTCATTGCTTTCTAGTTATTTTTACTATATTTTGCCAGCACGTATGCTCTGGAGGTCGTCTACAGCTCATGCATCTGGGCGACGCACATGTGTAATGGTCTGTGCTGTTCTTAGTCACTCAGTCCTGTCCGACTCTCTGTGACCACATGGACTGTTGCCCTCCAGGCTCCTGCCCATAGGGATTCTCCAGGCAAGAATACTGGAGTGGTTGCCAAGCCTTCCTCCAGGGGATCTTCCCGACCCAGGAATCGAACTGGAGTCGCCGGCACTGCAGGCCTATTCTTTACCAGCTGAGCTACCAGGGAAGCCTGTCAGTGGCATCATGTTGGGAGCTTGAAACTGACCACGGTGAGACTATTTATTCCAGGGTCCTGACTTTTCAGATTGCTGATGGTTGAACATGTAACAGCACACCATCTGATTAAAATTATGCTGGTGGAAGTGATTTCATCTGTGGGCCCCAGTGAAGGCTTTTGGTTTTATACACGTGTCTATGTATACAACTCTCTACCTAGAAGTAGAGTAACTGGTGATGAGGAATACAGTTTGCCTCCCAATCAGTACTAGACCAAGTAAAAAGGGTTTCCTGTGGCAAAGTATTTAAATAAGTTGTCAACCTAAAACATATTATAAGTTTTTCTTTTATAAACAGACAATGCTCTAAATCTGCTGACCTTTTCCGTGATGAAAGTGGTGTCAGTAAAATGTACCTAGAAGATACTTGGGAAAAATAAATACACTCGTCTTTTGGAGGCAAAGGTTATGTTATAACAAAGTGTGAGCCAGTAACAGCTTTTCAAAATAAACCCATGCTTTCGAGAACATGAGTTTATACTGAAATGTATAGCAGAAATTTCTCTAGAGTTATGTGATTTTGAGGATGAAATTTTATAAGTGGGCCACTTATAAAAACTCACGTATCTGCTTACTTCCAAAACTTAGAAACAGGATATTCTAACCTTATACACCAACTAACTTTTTAACAATAGGAAAAGGTAAAACTTTTCAATTATTTTGCAAGAACAAGTGTATGACTTCAGGAAAAGTGGAAACTGTCAGCTGAATTTCAACAAATACCTTTGTATAATTGGTGGCTGAGACTGGAAAATGAGTATCGCTATTTATTAGGCATGGTCCATAAAGCACTTATTTCTTTTGGTGTCTATGCTGGTGAAGCTCCTTTTCAGTTATTTCAAAACCAAGTACTAGAATAACCTGAATTTAGAACCAGAACTTCAAATGGCTACACTACAAAGTATTACACCAAGATGTCATAAAAAAATCAAGCACATTTTATCATTGCTAAAACACATTTTTTTTTTTGGTGAGAACAAAAATATGCTGTGTCCTAATTATCAAAGTGAAAATGTTTTTAAAACGCTGTTTCTTTGATATTTGTATTTCCTTTTAAAATTCCCAAGGGTGGTACCGAGACCAGCATCAGCGTCGCCTTGACCTCTCAGGCCCCACCCTCAGCCAGGCCTAGCTGCTTCAAGCTAAATCGAGGAATTACCCACACCTGTGAATTTTGCAGACATAGTATCAAGGGATGACAACGATAGTTCATCTTAGGTAGGTGTGTGGGTGAGGGACTAGGAGTGGTCTGCTCTTCATTGGAGATTTTGAAGACTAGGATAATTCCTGACATTTTGAAGTAAATTTATATTAAAACAGACTTTTTTTTGAGTAAATAGATCCCCTACTTGGTGTAAATCCCAACTCCAATTTTAAACTAGCTCCAAATTATAAAGGCATGTAATAAAACTGGCTGATAGAACATGTACTGTGTGCCAGGTTTGAGCTCCAAAATCACTATCTTGGGCCAAAATCCCTGCAGGTGGTGACTGCAGCCATGAAATTAAAAGACGCTCACTCCTTGGAAAAAAAGCTATGACCAAACTAGACAGCATATTAAAAAGCAGAGACATTACTTCGCCAACAAAGGTCTGTCTAGTCAAGCCTATGGTTTTTCCAATCGTCATGTATGGATATGAGAGTTGGACTATAAAGAAAGCTGAGTGCCGAAGAATTGATGCTTTTGAACTGTGTTGGATGAGACTCTTGAGAGTCTCTTGGACTGCAAGGAGATCCAACCAATTCATCCCAAAAGAATTCAGTCCTGAATATTCATTGGAAGGACTGACATTGAAGCTGAAACTCCAACACTTTGGCCACCTGATGTGAAGAACTGACTGACTGGCAAAGCCCCTGATGCTGGGAAAGATTGAGGGCAGGAGGAGAAGGGGACGACAGAGGATGAGATGGTTGGATGGCATCATCGACTCAATGGACATGAGTTTGAGCAAACTCAGGGAGATAGTGAAGGACTGGGAGGCCTGGCGTGCTGCTGTCCATGGGATCGCAGGGTCAGACAGGACTCAGGGACTGAACAGTAACATACACACTCATGTTCACCCATACAATGAGCTCTGAAATGCACAACTCTTACACACATGCAGTCGTATTTACGTACAGTCAGTGCCCACACACATATTCCCATGTGCACACCCACATTCACACTCACATTCATGATCACACGCTCACACCCACATCCACACACACACATTCACACTATGTGACTCACACCCCCACACATATTGTGCCCCCACATTTAGACACACTCACGCTTTATCTCAGCTCTCTGAGGAGAACCAGAATGGGATACATTAGAATATTTTCCCTTAATTTTCCTGTGTGGGCTGGTTAGGGACCTTATCAATATTAGCTTATCTATTATTTCTCTTGCATTTATTTGTGTTTTTCTTCAAAAGGTCTTTAGGGCTTTTCATCACAAGATAAAAATTTTAAAGTCACATTAATAGCGCACATAGGGATACTGCACCTTCAATTTGCTTAAACGTAACAGATTCTTGCTGAGCTTGAGAATGAGCGACTGAACTGAACTGATATGCCAGGCATTGTCCTAAATTCTTCCAAATTAATTCATTTAATCCTCTCCACAGCCCTACAGGGTGGATCTGCTGTTATCCTCAGTTTACAGATGAGGATGCTGAGGTCCAGAGACCTTATGTGATCAAAGGGTGCCAAGTCACTCAGTCGTGTCCAACTCCGTGCGACCCTATGAACTGTAACCCACCAGGCTCCTCTGTCCATAGGATTCTCCACGCAAGAATACTGGAGTGGGTTGCTGTGCCCTCCTCCAGGGCATCTTCCTGACCCAAAGAACGAGCCTGCATCTCCACATCTTCTGCATTAGCAGGAGGGTTCTTTACAACCTGCACCACCTGGTCATCTGCTAATAAGCACCAAGACCAGAACTTAGACCTAGTCTGTTTGGCTCCAGACCCCAAGCTTTTAACTATTACGCTGCATTGCTTGGGCATAGGGCTTCCCAGGGGGCGCTAAACGCACGGATGTAAAAGACGTGGGTTCAAAGATGGGTCAGGAAGATCCCCTGGAGGAGGGCATGGCAACCCACTGTAGTATTTTTGCGTGGAGAATCCCAAGGACAGAGGAGCCTGGCAGGCCACAGTTCATAGGATCGCAAAGAGTCGGACACGACTGAAGTGACTTAGCATGCGTACTTGGGCATAAGATATATAAATGAGTGAATATCTGTTTGTTGGGGATGCACACTCAAATATTTTTATTGGGGAACATGACCAAAAAGTCTGGAGGCCATTAGCCCAGGTAATATGAATTCAGATGCTAGTGTGGCCTAGAGAACTTTTCATGATCCAGCCCCAGTCAGTCTCTCAGACCCATCTCCTGCCCTCCTTCCTTGCAACCTGTGCTTTGAATTCTACCGTCTTGAACTTGATCCTGGCCGCTCACTGAATTCCGAATGCCTCCTCCCCTCTCCTTTTCCTTGGCCTCTGGAACTTGGCTCAGGCCACTTCCTTCCCTTCCCTCTCTGCTCCTTCCCCTGCAAACGTGTCTTTTGTATCGCCAGCAT
The DNA here is from genome assembly GCF_042477335.2 of Ovis canadensis. Classification (NCBI taxonomy): domain Eukaryota; kingdom Metazoa; phylum Chordata; class Mammalia; order Artiodactyla; family Bovidae; genus Ovis; species Ovis canadensis. The sequence goes on from NC_091245.1 coordinate 276,677,824, forward strand.
TTTCTGCACACTTCTCCAGGATATTTGCCCCACTGTTTTGTCGTGGGGCATTCACTTGTTTGCACCTAGGAGACAGTGCTCCACTGTATTTACCTGTGTATGGCGGGCGCTGGTGCAGAGCCTGCACGCTTAGGGGTGAATGCATGACGGATGAAAGGGAAATCCACCACTGCCCTAGGAGCGGTCCTGCGGCCTGTTATGTGTGTAACAGCCACCAGAGGGGGCAGGCGAGCAGGGTCCCGAGAACAGCACTGTCTGGAAGGATTCAGGCTGAGAATTCAAAGACCCATTCTAGAGCCAAAAGGGAAGTTCACTGGGCACACAGGCCATTCCTCTGTTTAAGACAAGAACAAACCAACCCTTCCTGGTAAGCACAGTGATAAAAATATGTGCTCTATTTTAATTTTTTTGAACCTGGACCATCTTCAAATCAGAAAGCTTGGATTCTAGTTCCAACTCTAACATCCATTTAGCATGTTGGATCCCAGACAAGACCCTTGGGTTTGGGAGCTTTAGGTTCTTAATCTGGAAAATGGGACGTGTACTCATTTTTCCTACCTCCCTAGGATGTTCTGAGGTCCACAAGCAACAAAGCACAGTTTAATAATGAACATCTTAAAAATGGCAAGGCCGCATGTGGGGTGTAAGCAGAATCCACGGGCTAAAGAAAAATAAGTCCAACCACTCTTGTTCAAAATTAGTGTTTTGCTCTGTGGGTTGAAAACAGAAGTATCCACGTGGGTCAATCAGCACGGTCTTGCCTAGGAAGCATAGACATCTGCAGATTTCAAGTTGGGGGTGGTTTGCTGCTGCTGCTGCTGAGTCGCTTCAGTTGTGTCCAACTCTGTACGACCCCACAGACGGCAGCCCACCAGGCTCCCCCGTCCCTGGGATTCTCCAGGCAAGAACACTGGAGTGGGCTGCCATTTCCTTCTCCAATGCATGAAAGTGAAAAGTGAAAGGGAAGTCGCTCAGTCGTGTCCGACTCTTAGCGACCCCATGGACTGCAGCCTACCAGGCTCCTCCACCCGTGGGATTTTCCAGGCAAGAGTACTGGAGTGGGTTGCCATTGCCTTCTCCATGGGGGTGGTTTAGACCTTCTCATTTACTTGTCTTCCACTTGACCGTGTCAGCCTTCTTGCCGGGCCCCCTAGTCCATCTGCATCTAATGTCATGGATAATCCGCGTATTTCATCACACTTGTTCATAGTTTAGAAAAATTTTTGCAAATGTGCCTAGATATCATTGCAATAAATAAAACAAAATCATATAATAGCTTTCCTTAGTTTCTAGTCGAAGTGTATTTTTAAAACTAGCAAATAATTCAAAATACACTTAGAATTGCAAAACAAGCATACGGAACCTATGCAAATTTGACAACAGGGGCTTAGCAAACTCACAAACAGCCAATCCAAACCCATAACCACTTAGCAGTGTTAGCTCTTTGGTTCCCATGATTCCTCTGAATGAGGGGATTGGATGCCTGGGCTGAGCAGGGATGGGTAGATGTGACTGCTTCCTCTCCGTGGGTCTCTGACCTCACAAATGCCTCTCAAAATGTGTCTCTGTGTTCATGAATAATTTAAGGGATTTTAAAGGGGACTCTTTGTATGCACAATGGTCTCACTTTATATTTTATCTTTAGAACCCAGCTCACCAATTGTGACACGTGGAGGTCTGGGAACATTTGGGGCACAAATTTAAGCCTCAGCTGATGGAGCCCAGGAACCCCTAAGACCCCGAGTGGCGTCCAGAGACCGCGGCAGAACCAGGCCCTCACTCCAAGCCCAGGGCCCTTGCGGCCCACGGTGGCGCGTCGGTAGGCCTTTCCCTCTGGGGGACCTCGGGCACCAGGCCTCGGGTGTCCACGAGCTCCAGAGCTGTGCGCGTGCAAGGCACACGCTCCCAACAGCGGCAGTCCGCCCCCACGGGCCCCTTCTCAAGGCGCCGCGAGCCCTGGAGCCGCGGGGCAGGGCTCGCCTCCACTCTGTGTCTCAGTAGCCCCGACAGTCGAGCAGGCCTTGGGCTGGATGAGAAGCTGCAGTCGGCTTTGAGCCTCACTCCAGGCGACCCGAGGCGCGTGGGGGACCCTCGCGGGGGCTGGGCGGCCTTCAGAAGGCCTGCGGGCCCTGCTTCCGCCCTCCCTTCCTTCCTCAGAAACCCACGGCCGGGTGCGCCGGACGCCCCTGCGGCCCCGCGCCCTCTGGCCGGCTGCAGAGAGGCCTTTTCCTCCGGGTGAGGCCACCCTCCCCCGTCGCGCCTGCCTCTGCGGCTCGGGGCGCGGGGTGCCTGAGCGCCCTGCCTGGGCGCGCTGGGTGCCGGGGAGCAGCCGCCGGCCGCCGGCAGGCCCGGGGGGAGAGGGGCAGGCCCGAGTGGGCCGCCGTTTCACTCACCCGTGCACACCCTCTCGCTGCTGCTGGGAGCTGCCGTCGCTCCTCCCCGGGGGGAAGGCACGAAGAGACCTCTTCAGGGAGGGGCAGAGTGAACACTGAGGTTCTAGAACCAGCGACTCCACAAGCCACAGTGGAGACGGTGGGGATTAGGCCTATCAGGCCTCCAAAGGCTTCCTGACCATCTCGAAGAAGACGTCGAAGCGGGTGGAAGATTTCTCTGGCTCCCATGCTGGATGGCTGGAGCTTCTGCAGGTAAGATTTAGTTAGATCTCAAGGAGAAGTCAGAGAAGGCAATGGCACCCCACTCCAGTACTCTTGCCTGGAAAATCCCATGGATGGAGGAGCCTGGTGGGCTGCAGTCCATGGGGTCACACAGAGTCAGCACAACTGAGAGACCTCACTTTCACTTTTCACTTCCGTGCATTGGAGAAGGAAATAGCAACCCATTCCAGTGTTCTTGCCTGGAGAATCCCAGGGATGGGGGAGCCTGGTGGGCTGCCATCTATAGGGTTGCACAGAGTTGGACACGACTGAAGTGACTTAGCAGCAGCAGCAGCAGCAGCAGCAAGAAGTCGCCAGCCTTGAGAGCTTGCAGACATCCAGAACACTGTGACGGAGGACCCTGGAAACACTTTGGAGATCTTTAAAAAAAATACAATGACTTGTCTCTACTCTGCCGTGGTCTGGAATGACAGCCCCTGAAGAAACTAAAACCATGGCAACCACAAAGCTCTTTATTTACACCCACCCTGGATCCGAAGCAGGTTTAGGTTTTTTACAGTTCAGATTTGTTATTTGGGGCTTCCCTGGTGGCTCAGAGGTTAAAGCGTCTGCTTGCAACGCAGGAGACTCGATCCCTGAATCAGGAAGATCCCCTGGAGAAGGAAATGGCAACCCACTCCAGTGCTCTTGCCTGGAAAATTCCATAGATGGAGGACCCTGGTGGGCTACAGTCCATGGGGTCACAAAGAGTCGGACACAACTGAGCGACTTCACTTTCACTTTCACCTCCACTATTTGTTACCTCTGCACCCTTCCCCCAGACTCCTTCTTCACATCCATCCTTCCTAATCTGGTTTCCAAGACTTCCAAAAGACTCTCTGGATGGATCCTGAATCCTCTCTTGAGCTTTAACTGGGAAACATGGAGGTGGGAGGGTCGGGTGAGAGAGGTGGCCTGGGGAGCAATCAGGGCAACCTTGGCCCTGAGACGCCTCCCACTTTCCTCTTCCTTCTCTCAGTCATCCTCGAATCCTGTCCTCCATAACCAGCCCTGGTTTCTGAACCAAAACAGGGACATGAGATCTGACAAGTGTACATATGGGGAAAATCGGGACATTATATCCTTGAGACCGGAACTGGGAATCCTGGTCTCAGGTCATGCACTAAGTAAGCCCTAAACCACAAAATCAGGGGCAAACTTGTTGGCTTCTCTAGACCTTGTCAGTGAGGCAAAGATTTCACGTACAGATGGATTCACGGGTAGATGAGGCCACATCTCCATGGCTTAGGGACACAAATAGTGTGAGAGTTGTTTTATGATGGTCAGCAGTGCTTGGCACACTGGCCTTGATAATATCCCCACCACCCCAAAGATATTAAGAGGGACGACTCACTCTTGAACAATGTGGGGGCTAACCCACATAGACTTCATAGTCTTTCCCCTGTATCCCCAGTCCCTCCACATCCGCAAGTTCGGCCAACCTCAGATTATAGTACTGAGTATTTGCTGTTGAGAAAAACCCCTGTTCCACACGCATTTTACTTAAACATTTATTGAATCATATTTATTCTGTCTGAGATGCCATATTCTTTGTGTGTGTGTGTGTGTTTTTTTTTCAGATCTCAGGCATTTTAGAAACCACTCAAAAGCTTTTGACCTCAGATGCTCTGTCTATAGGATCCAGTGGCTGAAATGCCTGGGACATTGGATGTTTGTTTAGAGGACCAGACACAGAGAAACATGCATACAGCTTTGGCAGATCATCTGCAGATCTGGATGTCTTGATAAGTGTTACCATGTTTGTGGTAGTGAGAGGCAGATGGTGGGCCACTGGAGGAAGGAAGGTCTTAGAAAGTTTCCAGAAATTTCTTGACTCATCTTGGCTGTCCTTGGGTGTGAGTGAAAAGTATGTGACACTGTTAATTATCCTTGTTATTGTTCACTCACCAAGTTGTGTCCAGCTCTTTGTGACCCCACAGAAAGCAGCGCGCCAGGCTTCCTTGACCTTCACCATCTCCTGGAATTTCCTCAAATTCATGTCCATTGAGCCGGTGATGCCGACCATCCTTCTCTGGTCTGAGATGCCAACCATCTCATCCTCTGCCACCCTCTTCTCCTCCTGCCTTCAATCCTTCCCAGCATCAGGGTCTTTTCCAATGAGTCAGCTCTTCGCATCAGGTGGCCAAAGTATTGGAGCTTCAGCTTCAGCATCAGTCCTTCCAATGAATATTCAGGACTGATTTCCTTTAGGATGGACTGGTTTGATCTCTTTGCAGTGCAAGGGACTCTCAAGAGTTTTCTCCAGCACCATACTGTTAATTACAGGGGAACAAATGTTGTTGGCTTCCCAGGTGGCGCTAGTGGTAAAGAACCTGCCTTCCAATGCAGAAGACATCAAGAGTGGTGAGTTTGATCCCTGGGTTGGGAAGATCCCCTGGAGGAGGGCATGACAATCCACTCCAGTGTTCTTGCCTGGAGAATCCAATGGACAGAGGACCCTGGGAGGCTACAGTCCCTGGCATCACAAAACGACTGAAGCAACTTAGCAGCAAAATGTCCTTAGTTTTGCTGTTGTTTGGGGAACAGTTTCTGTTCTATTTTTGAGAGTGAAAGTGTTAGTCACTCAGTCATGTCTGACTGTTTGCAGTCCCATGGACTGTAGCCCACCAGCTCCTCTGTCCGTGAAATTCTTCAGGCAAGAGTACTGGAGTGGGTAGCCATGCCCTTCTGCAGGGGATCTTCCCGACCCTTGGATTGGACCTGTGTCTCCTGTATTGCAGACAGATTCTCTACCATCTGAGCCACCAGGGAGGCCCCTTTAGGGAACTTAAATATTCCTCAGTGCAGAGGGCTTCTGGGGCTTTTGGCCACCTTGCCGCTCCTCACCACAAAGTCATCTACCACAAAGCTTTTCAGGGCCCTTGCTCTGTTGGTGTGAGGTGCTTTCAATTTATGAGGAATGAAGAGGGATAACCACTGGAGCAAACGCTGGGCATGATTGTGTATCAGACTGTGATCCAGGTTCCAGGGAGTCTCAGTTCAGTTCAGTTCAGTCCCTCAGTCGTGTCCGACTCTCTGCGACCCCATGGACTGCAGCACGCCAGGCCTCCCTGTCCATCACCAACTCCTGGAGTTCACTCAAACTCATGTCCACTGAGTCGGTGATGCCATCCACCCATCTCATCCTCTATCGTCCCCTTCTCCTCCTGCCTTCAATCTTTAGTGGTGGATAAAACCCACAAGGTTCCTAACCTCATGGAACTTCCACTCAAGGGAGGGTTGATAAACAATGAAAACATGCGTAAATGAGCAAGGTAATTTCAGATGGCTTAAGTGCTAGGAAGTAAAGAATCTGATGATATGCCTGAGAGCGATAGGGGAGAAGGGTCTGAAGCTACTCCAGGTTGCATGGTCCAGAAAAACTTCTCTGAAGAAGTAGCTGAGGCTTGAAGGCTCCAACAAGCCAGGTGGGGAAGATCTTGGGGCAGAATCTTCTAGCCATAGGGATCGGTTGGTGCAGAGGCCCTTACGTGAGAGCTTGGTAAGTTTCAGGAATACACAGAAGGCCAGTGAGGCGGGAGCATGGAGGGTAGAGGGGCAGCCCCGGGTATTCCTCATCAGGCCAGATGCAGTGGAAGCTGTAACGGGTCCACTGTTGGAGCCAGCGATGGCTCTGGTGTCCTGAACACCTTGTTCCCCGGGACTGGGCGCCTATTTCTTTCTGTGACTCAGCTGCCCTTTCCCTCTGCTTCTCTCTCGGTTCATTTCTGCATGTCTGTTTCCACAGGAGCATGTTGGGGAATCACCATCAATGTGACGTGATTCTGGTGGATGGGGTGTCAGGCAAGGCCTCTCATTACCCGCTGTCTCCCCTGGGCCAGCTTCTCTGGCTTGGACTCTGGGTCCATCCGCTGTGACCGGGTTGTCACCACCCAGAGCTTAGCAGTGTATGTTGAAGGAAAGTGCAGTCTCCGGCCACCCCACCCTGAACGTGCCCAGTCTCATCTGAAGGATGCTATCATGACCGCTTCCCTCGGGACCAGACTGTGCGCTGGGCCAGATTTAAAGAGACTGACAGCCTTTTCATAGGAAGGATATTTACAACCGTGATCCAAGAAACAAGCCTAAAAGCTGGTTTGTTTTTAACAAAAGGCTCCACAAAGGGTTAGTGCTTAGCTACTCACTGGTCCTACCCCAGGAAAGTCTGCCCTTCAGCATCCAGATCTCAGCACTGCTAAGTCAGTCGTCCACACAGCCTCTAAGGACTGGGTTCTTCCTGTTTCTGCTCAAGACGTCGCAGTTCTCTCGCCCTCCCCACATGCTCTTACACAACAGATCCTGCCGTTTCTCTATCAAGAACTAGCGTCTATTTCCTCTCCCCTCAAATCTGTACCAGCTGTGTGAGTGGCTGTAACCAGGGAACGTAGTGGAAGTACTCTGTGTAGGAGAAGAGCATCTTCCATCTTCACCTGTTGGAACATCCCTCCTTGGGCCACAGTTGCCACATTGTAAGGAAGCCCAATTATCCATGAGAAAAACCCCCAAAGAGAAGAATGGAGATCTCCAACTAACAGCCCTGCTGAGCTAGCCAATCTCATGCGTGAAGCCACCAAAGACTTTGTAACCACCCAACACCCCAGCCAGTACCTGCAAGGCATTTGAATACCCAGTCAATCCACAGCATTGTGAGGAATAATGAACCGTTTCATTCTATGTCCCTATGTTTTATGGCGGTTTTTTGCAGAACAGCTCCTGAGCTTCTACAGCATCCAGAATCTGAGTGTAAGGGGGTTGGATGAGGACAGAAAATGGGTTGTATCCCATTGCATCACATGTGACCTTATGGAACTTCAGAGTCGGGTACAGGTAGCCAGGCCTGGGAAAATGAAAAGCAAAATTTTCACTTTACTTGATCATTGCTTGTTTTGAAGAATCATTAGAACAGAACTCCTTTATATCCTAATGACAGGAAGCCCAGGCCACTCTTGCTTGGGACCTTGCCTACTCAGTGTTGGCAGTTTGGGGAGAGGATGTAGGCACAGCCTGGAAGGCAGGGGAGGATTCAGCATGATGGGCAGTGCTGAGCCTGACATTTATCTGAGGGCTAGAATGTGATACTGCCGTTTGCTGTAGAATTAGAGAAGTTTACATGGATATTATTGTATTATTCAGATACTAATTCTTAAATGATGAAATGAGAAATCTGTTTTTTTAAATTGGAGTATAGTTGCTTTACAGTATCATGCTAGTTTCTACTCTACAGCAAAGTGAATCAGCTGTGTGTGTACATATAGTTCCTGAAGTGAGAAGTCTCATTTGCTTTTCCTTTCTCTTCACTTTCTTCTTCTTCTTCTTTTTTTTTTTTTTAGAAGAAGCAAGCAAGATGTCCAACCTATTCTTGAGCTCCAGCCTAACATTTGGTTATTTGTTCTTTATCCAAAGTCAATATTTTGGAAGAAGTTTGAACCAAATCATTCATGCATTCTCGGGTTTCGTGCATGAAAAATCCCCACAGTTTTCCACTTAAAAAGAAATAAAAAGTCTGAGAAATATGTACTGAAAAGCTATTAAAGGTTGTAGGCTGCAAACTCCAAACTTGGCAGGATGAAATGGTCGTGAAAGAAGGAAGTTCAAGTCAAGTGCGAATCAAGTAGCCAAAGCTTGCAACGTGTTCACGGCATGTAGACAGAGCCCGTGTGGCGCACTGGACGGCGAGAGCCTGTCCCGAGGGACCTGCCACCTAACTGGGTCCTCCAGACAGGGACACTCACCTCTTACCCGATCACTGCGATGGTCTCATGACTGGTCTCCCTGACTCTGTGTCTTTTTAAAGCACAAGTTTTATCAGGTCATCTTCCTGTTTACAAATGTTCAATGACTCTGCATTGCCCTCAGGACAAATCAGCGCTTCAGAAGTCACCTTAAAGAGGTACAGGCATGAGCCATCTTTGCTTTCCTCTCTGACCACACAGCTCAGCCACACCCCTACTAACACTGTGTCCCCCCGTCGTGGTGAACTCCTGGTGTTCCAGGAATGCTCACTGCTCTCCAGCATGAGTCCTTGGACATGCCATTCTCTCTGCTGGGACCACACCCCAGTTCTTATTTATCCACCAGGAATCAGCTCAGATGTCACCTCTTCCAGGAAGGACTAGGGCTGCCTTCCCTGGATTACCATTGCATTTGGTAATTTGTCATGATGTGTAATCATTATATGTTTACATGTATGTACTGTTCATATCCCCCATTAACTGCCTCAAGGCAGTTACCCTGCTGTATTTGACTTTTTAACCGCTAAAACCTACATAGTACTAGACTTATAATAGATACTAGATAAATCATTGTGGACAAAAAGTAAACAAATAGCTCTAAAGCTTATTTACATTTGTTTTGCACCCTGGGAATAAGCCAGAGGAATATAGGGACATAGAGTTTTAAGAGGGGCACCTACAGAGTCAAGATTCTGAAATCCAGAGAATTGTTTATCCATGTCGTAATTTAGCCTAGAATTGAACTTTCCCTAGAAAATAACATCCACAGCGATTCAACCTGGCAGTGTTCTTGTTTTCAGAAGTGTTGGCACAATGGACTCTGTGTCATGGAGGTTTGGAATTTACTCATTTAATTAACAAAGATCATTTGAATTCCAACTGTGCCAGGCCTAGTGCATGTTAAAATGTGAAGACAGCCTGCGTTGTTTTCCTCCAGGAGCTTGTAGTATCCTGGGGAATTGGTAATGGGGTTGGGTTTTGATTTGATGCTATGGTTGTTGTTGTTAAGACTTCTACAAGGATGAAGTTCTTTTGGAGGAGGGCTGCCCCCTGTTGCAGGGAACTCAGCTGACCAATATGAGTTCAGCTCCAAAAAAATGTTTTTAATTTTTTTCCCAGAAGAAAAAACAGGCATAAAGCTCACCCAAGAGAAGAAATGTAGATGACACGCCCCACCATGGACACAAAATATTTTTTTAAAACAAATGATGCATGAACAAATAAATAAGAGGATACAGGATGCAGATACGTGGAAGCAAGAAAATTCAACCTGAGTTTCTGACACACCTGAGTCATAAGGATGGAGCAGATTTTTCTCCCTAGAGGCACAGTCTGTTCCTTAAATCCTTGAGAATCATGTCCAACTTCTATGTGTGGAGGATAAATGTCTTTGGAGATGTTTGGAAAGGAAATGGAAGATGGTGAGAACCTAGAATGGTCAGGCTACAAACACAGCAGAATTGATGCTGGAGGGATAGCAATATGTTGATGACATCTATCAATGGACCTATGCCTGAGGGTCACAGCGATATGGGATGGAATATCAAAGGGTGAGGTCTGACCTTAGAGGTGTACGGAGGAGAGCAGAGAACATGCCTAAAATTTTCCTCTGGCTGTTGACCACTTAGTCAACTTTCCAGATCTGAAATATCCACTCATTTCTGTTTTTCTTCTGAAAGTTAATCTTCTGAGATCTAGAAATGTATTTCAAGGAGAACCTCAGGATAGTTGCTTGTCTTTAAATAATAGCAGTGTTATTAAATAATGTATGCGATTGACTCCAATTCTCCCCTTCCTCTGGAGACACACTGCGCCATCTGTGTTCTCCATCTATATTTATACCTCCCTGACCCAGACTTGTCTTGGGCCCGTAGGATGTGGTACAAAGATTTGAGCCTAGTCTTAGGAGTCGTCCCTGACTCTCCTGTCTCTCTCTCTGCCTCTTCTATCATCATGAGAAGCGCTAGTCCTGTGTAGGCACTGCCTTCTAGCAACAATCAATATGCATGGATCTGACGTGAGCCCCCAGTCAATGAGATGCCAAGCCCATCTGGACTTGTAACTTGCAGCAGAACCACTCAGGTGATACCAGCCTGGATCAGCAGACCCTCAGCCAAGCCTCAGAGACAGAGCAAGAATTAATGACTGTTGCTTAGACACTATTTGAGTTCATTTGTTCCACAGTGAAAACTGACTCGCAGGGAAGTCAAATGATTTGCAGGGAAGAGAGGAACAACAGTCATACCAGAAAAAGCACTCACGAGAAAATCCAGCCAGAGCCTCTCAAGCTTCATAGGGAGGGGGGCAAGGAGGTTCAAAACAGAAGAGCAAAGCAAAGCAAGCTTCCAGGTTAAAGAACGGTAGGCTGTTAAAAAAGAGAAAACAAAAGAGGATGAATGAAAGACTGCCCAGCATTCCTGCTCTTGAACTAGGGTTTGCCTGTTGCATAGTACCTTCACGATCTCTCAGTTTTCTCATTGTGACATAGGAATAATGGAAACAACTACTTCATAGGGGTCTTGCGAGGATTGAATGAGTGGAACACATACAAAGAGCTTAGAAGAGTGTCCGGCGCATGTGAAGTGGAATACGCACGTTAGCTTAGTGGTGCCTCCATGATGCAGCTCCAGACAACTGCCGCTTGGTACTTCTGAGCCCACCATTAGGATGCTTGTGTTTTCATGTTAACTTAGCTATCAGAACTCCATTTCCCAGAATTTCTTCCTAACTGCCTGGCCTGCCAACCTACAGTGACTTCAGGATTGACCCCCACCAAACGCAGAGTTAACAGCCCTCTTCACTGGCTCCCACCGTTATTCACCGTCTCATCTCTATAGCAGGTTTGTGTTTTCCCACGTTACTCATAATGCTTCCCTGATCACACCTTGACCAATATCCTGACCTCTAAAACACTAACTGATGAGTTGGGAGAGAAGATGTGGCATGATTGAAAACTTAGGATTTCTTCCAAAAAAGTTTGCATTCCCATAACCCTAAACATTTCGGTTCTCAACTATAGCCCCTCACCCCCCATCTCCCTAGACTTTTCTGTAGGAGGCCTTTGAGCAGCCGTGAATGAATATTGGCTGCTGAAATCCTCATGAAACAAATATTCCACTCCTGGCTTCAGAGCACTGATGGGTGGGGTCAGCCACTGGTCTGTCATCTTATTTCACAATCAAAGCAGTAGATTATCCCTAAGAATAAAACAAAAAAGGAATTCTATCTACATCAGTATTGCTATTTTCCCAATTTCCCAGAACGAGCTGTACAGAAAAATACAAATGCTATGAAGATAGGTCCAAGTGAAACACAGAATTCATAACAAGAGGATGTTGTTACTCCGGAAAAAGGCAACCCAGCGGGCTTTGGGTTAGTATTGCAGTCATGAAAACAAGTTCGACGTTTGTGTCAGATAAACAATCGTCGTCACCACTCTGGAAGCTTAGAAAGTGAGTCATCCTGAGGAGCGGGCGCTGCAGGCGGGGAGGCAGGCATTCGCCTCAGCCCTCTGGCAGCTGACGGGCACATTCTTTCTTCCCCGTGACGCTGTCTCTGGGAGGTGCGCTGCAGCTGTAAGCACCAGCATCTCTGTTTCCACTGAAATGCCCTCACCTCTTCCTCCCCAAGACGCCTGTGTGCTCTGCCCCCAACCTTCTGCTATCCTTGGGAGAGACCATTCTCTACCGCCAATGGATTTCCTCCTTGGGGGAAAGAAAATACTTCAAAAAGCTTCTCCTTGCAAGAGGGACGCATTGTTAAGGACTTTCCACCTGAGATGCGTTGGCTGAGTCCACAAGACAGAATAGAGCAGGTCCAGTCCCGAACCCAGTCAACCAGCAAAGGAAGAAAGGGACTGAAAAGGGGATCAGAGACTGGCTAGGGGTAGATGCAAGGTCAACATCAGTGTGTATGTGTGTGTGTGTGTGTGTGTGTGCAGGGGGTCCTGTAAACAGGAAGTGATGGCTGGGGTGAGGTCCACAGCAAGGCCAGAGATGGAAGCAAGGAGGAGGGTTCAGGCAGGAGAGGGTGAGGGGCCCCTGATTCTGCAGCCTGAGCTGGAGCTGGGGCAGGTCGAGAGGCATCACCAGGGTTCTGCCAATTGCACTGCTGTCCTTTGTCCCTTCTTCTGAGTCTGCTTCATGACAGGACCAGGAGTTTCTACAGGCAGAGCCATCAGAGGCTGAGCACTCCGGAAGCAGTGTGGTATAGAGGAGGCGTGTCAGCCTTTTGCTCCAAGACATGTGATCACAGCGTTCCCAGAACCATTACTCAGAATTGCTACCAGCCTGAAACTAACCAAACTACCTCCGCTGCAGAATGGATCGGAAGTGGAGGTTTATTTATAAGCACATTGTGGCTGATTTTCCCAGTGGAATACTGTATTAGACTCCTGGGCTACCATAGTATATCACCATAAACTGGTGGCTTCCTATCACAGAAATGTGTTCTTCCTGATTCAGCAGACTAGACGTTCACAATCAACATTTTGGCCAGGCTGGTTCCTCCTGGCTCCTTGGACAGAGGTTTTGCTCTGTCTCTCCCATAGCTTCTGGGGCTTGCCTGCAACCACTGTGGCTTGTGGTTGGATCACTCTGTCTTATCATGGCCTTCTCCTCTCGATATCTTCTTGTAATGACATTGGTCATAGGGTTCAGACTCCACCCTAATCCAGTATGATCTCATTTTAAGTGATCACATCTGCAAAGACCCTGTTCTAAAGAAGGTCACATTCTGAGGTTTTAGAGAAACATAAATTTTGGAGAGACACTGTCCTACCCAGTACAAATACCACAAAACAGTGAAGCTGGCTGAACTATAGCCACATGCAAAGTGTGAATGAAAGCTTCAAACCCAGTATTTGATGAAAGAAGCTAGACACAAAGGAATATGTACTGTGATATTACACTATCACGTTCACGGTTTACTGTAGTGTTCAGGGACAATGATAGTACCATAGCAAGAAGCAAGTCCATGATTCCCATAAAATTCAGAACGGCTGTGACCTTGAGGAGGAGACAGGGAAGGGGGCATGAGAGGGGTTTCTGGCATGCTGGAATGTTCTCTTTCTTTTTATTTTTGGGGAGAACAGTTTATAATTTATTTTAAAAGACGTAATTGCCTCCTAAGAAATCTGTATGCAGGTCAAGAAGCAACAGTTAGAATCTGACATGGAATAATGGACTGGTTCCAAGTTTGGAAAGGAGTACGTCAAGGCTGTATATTGTCACCCCCCTTATTTAACTTCTATGCAGAGAACATCATGAGAAATGCCAGGCTGGATGAAGCAAAAGCTGGAATCAAGATTGACGGCAGAAATACCAATAACCTCAGATACGCAGATGACACCACCCGTATGGCAGAAAGTGAAGAGGAACGGAAGAGCCTCTTGATGAAAGTGAAAGAGGAGAGTGAAAAAGCTGGCTTAAAACTCAACATTCAAAAAACTAAGATCGTGGCATCCAGTCCCATCACTTCATGGCAAATAGATGGAGAAACAATGGAAACAGTGAAAGACTATTTTCTTGGGCTCCAAAATCACTGCAGATGGTGACTACAGCCATGAAATTAAAAGATGCTTGCTCCTTGGAAGAAAAGCTATGACAAACCTAGGCAGCATGTTAAAAAGAAGAGACATTATTTTGCTGACAAAGGTCTATATAATCAAAGCTATGGTTTTTCCAGTAGTCATGTGTAGATGTGAGAGCTGGACCATAAAGAAAGCTGAGTGCTGAAGAATTGATGCTTTTGAACTGTGGTGTTGGAGAAGACTCTTGACAGTCCCTTGGACTGCAAGGAGATACAACTAGTCCACCCTAAAGGGATTCAGTCCTGAATATTCTTTGGACGGACTGATGCTAAAGCTGAAGCTCCAATACTTTGGCTGCTTGATGCAAAAAACTGACTTATTAGAAAAGACTCGGATGCTGGGCAAGATTGAGGGCAGGAGGAGTAGGGGATGACAGAGGATGAGATGGATAGTTGGATGGCATCACCAACTCAATGGGCATGAGTTTGTGCAGGCTCCAGTAATTGGTGATGGACAGGAAAGCTGTCCAGGGAAGCTGTGTGCTGCAGTCCATGGGGTCGTAAAGAGTTGGACATGACTGAGCAACTGAACTGAACTCAGTTGAATTATAAATGTGTAAATTATTCCTGTTAAGACAAATAAAAAACTGATAACAATGGTTGTCTTGAGGGGGAAGAGGGGAATGGTGGTATCTGGGTGGCCCTCAGGACCAACATGGGAGACTTATTTTTCATTGTGTACTCCAAATTGTGTAAGATATGAAGATGTAACCCATGAAAAAACTAAAATAAACTACTATTTGGTTTGGCTCCTCTGAAGAAAGAGGTAATATTGAGCCCTGTTTTTAAAATATAACAAAAATATAGCAGTAGCAACAAAAATGAACTTTGGCTTTTATCTCACATATTATACAAAACAAATTCAAAACTGATCATAGTTTTAAACATAAAAATGTAAAAGTAAAACAGGAGAAAATTTCCCTGATTTGGGGTCAGGCAGAATGCCAAACACACGAACCACAAAAGTAATAAAATGAACTTAATCACAATGTAGAACTTCTATTCTGAAAAAGAAAATAAAGACAAGTCACAGACTAAGAGAAAATATTTACAAATGACGTATCTGAAAAATAGTTTTTATCCAGGATATACAAAAGACTCTCAAGATTCATTAAGAAAACAAACAATCCAATTAAAAAATGGGCAAAAAATCTGAATAGCTCCTTCACCAAAGCAGAGATCAGTTCAGTTCAGTCACTCAGTCATGTCCGACTCTTTGTGACTTCACGGACTGCAGCACGCCAGGCCTCCCTGTCCATCACCAACTCCTGGAGCTTGCTCAAACTCATGTCCATCGAGTCAATGATGCCATCTAGTCATATCATCCTTTGTCGTTCCCTTCTCCTGCCCTCAATCTTTCCCAGCATCAGTCTTTTCCAATGAGTCAGTTCTTCACATCAGGCCGTCAAAGTATTGGAGTTTCAGCTTCAGCATCAGTCCTTCCAATGAATATTCAGGACTGATTTCCTTTACAGATACAGATGGCAAATAAACACATGAAGAGATACTCAATATCATTATTCACTAGAGAAATGAAAAATCAGACCGTAATGAGATACCAGTAAATTTGTTGTGGTTCAGTCACGAAGTTGTGTCTGACTCTTTGCAACCCCATGGACCCCTTGAATCTATTTGTCACCTCCACTGTATAATCAAAAGAGATTTTATTTAGGTCACCCTGAATGGCCTAGTGGTTTTCCCTACTTTCTTCAATTTAAGCCTGCATTTTGCAACAAAGAACTCATCATCCGAGCCATAGTCAGCTCCAGGTCTTATTTTTCTGACTGTATAGAGTATCTCCATTTTTGACTGCAAAGAATATAATCAATCTGACTTTGGTATGGATCATCTGTTGATGTCTAAATGTAGAATTGTCTCTTGTGTTGTTGGAAAAGATTGTCTGCTATGACCAGCGTGTTCTCTTGACAAAACTCTATTAGTCTTTACCCTGCTTCGTTTTGTACTCCAAAGCCAAACTTGCCTGTTACTCCAGGTATTTCTTGACTTCCTACTTTTGCATTCCAGTCACCTATGATGAAAAGGATATTTTTTTGGTGTAAGACTAGAAGGTGTTATAGGTCTTCATAGAACCAGTCAACTTCAGCATCAGTAGTTGGGGCATAGACTTGGATTACTGTGACGTTCAATGGTTTACTTTGGAAAAGATCTGAGATCATTGTGCTGTTTTTGAGATTGCACCCAAGTACTGCATTTCAGACTCTTTTTTTGTTTGTTTTTTACTATGAGGGCTACTCCATTTCTTCTAAGGGATTTTTACACACAGTAGTAGATATAATGGCCACCTGAATTACATTTGTCCATTCCGGTCCATTTCAGTTCACTGATTGCTAAAATGTCAGCGTTCACTCTTGCCATCCCCTGCTTGACCACATCCAATTTACCTGGATTCATGGACCTAACATTACAGGTTCCTATGAGATATTGTTCTTTACAGCATCAGACTTTACTTTTCCCACCAGAAACATCTACAACTGAGCATTGTTTCCTCTGCCTCAGCTGCTTCATTCTTTCTGGAGCTATCAGTAATTGCGCTCCATTCTTCCTCAGTAGCATATTGGACACCTTCTGATCCGGGAGGCTCATCCTCCAGTATCATGTCTTTTTGCCTTTTCATACTTTCCATAGGGTTCTCTAGGCAAGAATATTGGAAGGGGGTGCCATTTCCTCCTCCAGCAGACCATGTTTTGTCACAACTTTTCACTATGACCGTCCACCTTGGGTGGCCCTGCACAGCATGGCTCATAGCTTCACTGAGTTACACAAGCGCCTTCACCATGACAAGGCTGTGACCCAAGAAGGGGGCGTACAGAATAGACACTCGCAAATAGTATAGGCCAGCCCACTGGAAGGGACTCCCTGGTGTCTGAGTGGTGAAGAACCTGCCTGCAATGCAGGAGACATGGGTTCGATCTCTGGATTAGGAAGATCTCCTCGAGAAGGAAATGGCAGCCCACTCCAGTACTCTTGCCTGGGAAGCCCCATGGACAGACAAGCCTGGCGGGCTTCAGTCCACCGGGGCTGCAATAGCATCAGACATGACTTAGCGACTAAACAGCGACAGCAAAAATAACCCACTGAGAACTAAGTTATTCCAATCTCCCCAATCATTTCGTTTGTGTTACAATTGTAAAGTTAATCCAATTTAAGCCCTTGTGCTTTAAATTGGTCTTCCTTGTCCTCCTAAATTTAAAATTAGAAATGTCCTACTCCACTGTGAGGAAAAGTTCCATTCATACCCCACTGAATATCTGTGCTTCTTTGAAAACATAGGAATTTAGTGCTCCTCGGATCCTTCACTGCGTAGGTATCCCGATAAGTTACAGCACTTGGCATCAAAAAGTCTGGGTGGGCGGCGCTTTCATTCAGCGCTACGCTTTGCGTAATCATTACTTCTCTGGTGCTGACGGGGAAACTGAGACATGCTTTCTAGGTGGCGCTAGAGGTAAAGACTCCTCCCTCCCCTCTGGATTGAGAAGGTGCCCTGGAGGATGACAAGGCAGCCCACTCCAGTATTCTTGCCTGGGGAATCCCATGGACAGAGGAGCCTGGCAGGCTGCAGTCCGTGGGGTGGCAAAGAGGCGGACAGGACTGAAGTGACTTAACACACACGCAACCTGAGACACGATGAGGAATCCACTTTAAAAAACAGAAGCAAGTCAAACATGCAACTGGGTCTGACTGGGACTAGGCCCCTTTGTGTCGTGGGATTTAAGGCACGGCACTTAACCTCTCTGCACTGTCATCGTTTTCTGTAAAATGGGACTAACAGTAACTAACTTATGGGGCTGTAAGTGTTTATGATGGTGCCTGGTTAGTCTAAGTTTCAGTGGAAGATCTTATTGAAGAATGTGGTTGACTGCCCAGGTCTCTCCACCATCTTTATCTAAAAGCAACCATCTCCCAAAACTGCTTATGCTAAAAGGACAGGTTGCAACTTACTTACCTGGAACTTTCTAGATGACTTACTATGGTTTTTTTTTGGGGTCTGGCTCCTCTCTTCCTCCTCCACCAACAGAACTCAAGGCTCACAGGTAGCAGGGTCCATCTCCCCATGACATGAGGAGATGGCCCAGGGAAGTGCTCCTCTCTGCCCCACCTACTTCTGGCTCCAACCAGCAGACCTACGGCTCTCTGGAACATTCCAGTGTTTGATCTGACTGGTGGTTACAAAGCTGTTCATTTTTTAGTGTTGGGTTAAGCCATTCTATTCCTGTGCTCTTTTTCACAGTGAAACAAGGGGGTGTTCAGACACCTACAGCTCCAGGTTCTGCCAGTAGCTATGGGGTCTTGGGCAGGTTGCCTCTCTGGACCTCAGTTTCCTCATCTGTAAAGTGAGGAGATTGGGCCAAGTGACTGCTGAGACCCTTCCAGGCCTCCCCTTTTGGATTTATAACTCATCTGATTCTCCAAGCACGTCCATGAGGAGGGACAAACACCCACCATTGCGCTTAGAAAGACGGAATCATTGAGTGAAGCTTATGGCATCACAGGCTTTGAAACCAGAAAGACCTGGATTTGAGCCTCAGCTCTGCGCTCAGTTTTCAGGGGACCATGGACAGATCACTTTAACTCTCTGGGTCAGTTTCCTCAGCTACAAAATGAGTTTAGGAAAAGAATCTTCTTTACAGAGTTGATGAGAAGATCAGAAGGGATAGGTGCGCATATTACCAGCCTCAGTGCCTGGAATCCAGATGGTTGTTGGTAACCGATCACCTGCCAACCTGGCAAAAACCAATCAGATCAAGTCAACAATTCGCTCTTGAACGTTGATTGTGAAACTGACAGGTTTCACATCATGTGACCTCCTTTAATCCTCACTTCAATGCTGTGAGGTCACTTATCCTTCTGGGTTTTTCCAGCTGATAAGAAGGAGGGAGGAAGTCACATGATCAAAGGAGCTGCTTAACAAGTGGTGCTGGGAAAGCTGATCAACCATGGGTGAAAGAATGAAACTAGAACACTTTCTAACACCATAACAAAAATAAACTCAAAATGGATTAAAGATCTAAATGCAAGACCAGAAACTACAAAACTCTTAGAGGAAAACATAGGCAGACATAAACCATCGCAAGATTCTCTATGACCCACCTCCCAGAATAATGGAAATAAAAACAAAACAAACAAACAAAAAGAAATGGAACCTAGTTAAATGTGAAAGCTTTTGCACAATGAGGGAAGCTATAAGCAAGGTGAAAAATCAGCCTTCAGAATGGGAGAAAATAATAGCAAATGAAACAGCTGACAAAGAATTAATCTCCAAAATATACAAGCAGCTTATGCAGCTCAATACCAGAAAAATGAACAACCCAATCAAAGAGTGGGCAAAAGAACTAAACAGACATTTCTCCAAAGAAGACATACAGATGGCTAACAAGCACATGCAAAGATGCTCAACATCACTCATTACAAGAGAAATGCAAATCAAATCCACAATGAGGTATCACCTCACACTGTTCAGAATGGCCACCATAAAAAAATCTACAAACATAAATGCTGGAGAGGGTGTGGATAAAAGGGAACCCTCTTACACTGCTGGTGGGAATGCAAACTAGTACAGCCACTGAGAAGAGTGTGGAGATTCCTTCAGTTGGTTCAGTTCAGTCGCTCAGTTATGTCCAAATCTTTGTGACCCCATGGACTGCAGCACGCCAGGTCTCCCTGTCCATCACCAACTCCCGGAGTTCACTCAAACTCATGTCCATTGAGTCAGTGATTCCATCCAACCATCTCATCCTCTGTCACCCCCTTTGCCTCCCACCTTCAATCTTTCCCAACATCAGGGTCTTTTCTAGTGAATTGGTTCTTCACATCAAGTGGCCAAAGTATTGGAGTTTAAGCTTCAGCATCGGTCCTTCCAGTGAATATTCAGGACTGATTTTCTTTAGGATGGACTGGTTGGATCTCCTTGGAGTCCAAGGGACTCTCAAGAGTCTTCTCCAAAATAAAAAGTTCAAAAGCATCAATTGTTTAGCACTCAGCTTTCTTTAGAGTCCAACTCTCACATCCATACATGACCAATGGAAAAACCATAGCCTTGACTAGATGGATCTTTGTTGGCCAAGTAATGTCTCTGCCTTTTAATATGCTATCTAGGTTGATCATAACTTTTCTTTCAAGGAGCAAGCATCTTTTAATTTCATGGCTGCAGTCACCATCTGCAGTGATTTTGGAGCCCCCCAAAATAAAGTCTCTCACTGTTTCCATTGTTCCCTCATCTATTTGCCATGAAGTGATGGGACCAGGTGCTGTGATCTTAGTTTTCTGAATGTTGAGTTTTAAGTCAACTTCTTCACTCTCCTCTTTCACCTTCATCAAGAGGCTCTTTAGTTCTTCTTCACGTTCTGCCATAAGGATGGTGTCATCTGCATATCTGAGGTTATTGATATTTCTCCTGGCAATCTTGAGTCCAGCTTATGCTTCATCCAGTCCAGTATTTCTCATGATGTGCTCTGCACATAAATTAAGTAAGAAAAGCAAGCAAAATGGCTTTCTGGGGACGCCTTACAAATAGCTGTGAAAAGAAGAGAAGCAAAAAGCAAAGGAGAAAAGGAAAGATATAAGATCTGAATGTAGAATTCCAAAGAATAGCAAGGAGAGATAAGAAAGCCTTCCTCAGGGATCAGTGCAAAGAAATAGAGGAAAACAATAGAATGGGAAAGACTAGAGATCTCTTCAAGAAAATTAGAGATACCAAGGGAACATTTCATGCAAAGATGGGCTTGACAAAGAACAGAAATGATAGGGACCTAACAGAAGCAGAAGATATTAAGAAGAAGTGGCAAGAATACATGGAAGAACTGTACAAAAAAGATCTTCCCAACCCAGATAATCACGATGGTGTGATCACTCACCTAGAGCCAGACATCCTGGAATGTGAAGTTAAGTGGGCCTTAGAAAGCATCACAATGAACAAAGCTAGTGGAAGTGATGGAATTCCAGTTGAGCAATTTCAAATCCTGAAAGATGATGCTGTGAAAATGCTGCAGTCACTATGCCAGCAAATTTGGAAAACTCAGCAGTGGCCACAGGACTGGAAAATGTTAGTTTTCATTCCAATCCTAAAGAAAGGCAATGTCAAAGAATACTCAAACTACTGCACAATTGCACTCATCTCACACACTAGTAAAGTAATACTCAAAATATTCCAAGCCAGGCTTCAGCAGTATGTGAACCGTGAACTTCCAGATGTTCAAGCTGTTTTAGAAAAGGCAGAGGAACCAGAGATCAAATTGCCAACATCTGCTGGATCATCGAAAAAGCAAGAGAGTTCCAGAAAAACATCTATTTCTGCTTTATTGACTATGCCAAAGCCTTTGACTGTGTGGATCACAAGAAACTGTGGAAAATTCTGAAAGAGATGGGAATACCAGACCACCTGACCTGCCTCGTGAGAAACCTATATGCAAGTCAGGAAGCAACAGTTAGAACTGGACATGGAACCACAGACTGGTTCCAATTAGGAAAAGGAGTACGTCAAGGCTGTATATTGTCACCCTGTTTATTTAGCTTCTATGCAGAGTACATCATGAGAAACGCTGGACTGGAAGAAGCACAAGCTGGAATCAAGATTGCTGGGAGAAATAAACTCAGATGTGCAGATGACACTACCTTTATGGCAGAAAGTGAAGAGGAACTAAAAAGCCTCTTGATGAAAGTGAAAGAGGAGAGTGAAAAAGCTGGCTTAAAACTCAACATTCAGAAAACGAAGATCATGGCATCTGGTCCCATCACTTCATGGCAGATAGATGGGGAAACAGTGGAAACAGTGTCAGACTTTATTTTTTTGGGCTCCAAAATCACCGCAGATGGTGATTGCAGCCATGAAATTAAAAGATGCTTACTCCTTGGAAGGAAAGTTATGACCAACCTAGATAGCATATTCAAAAGGAGAGACACTTCTTTGCCAACAAAGGTCCATCTAGTCAAGGCTATGGTTTTTCCAGTAGTCATGTATGTATGTGAGAGTTGAACTCTGAAGAAAGCTGAGCACCGAAGAATTGATGCTTTTGAACTGTGATGCTGGAGAAGACTCTTGAGAGTCCCTTGGAGTGCAAGGAGATCCAACCAGTCCATTCTAAAGGAGACCAGTCCTGGATGTTCATTGGAAGGACTGATGCTAAAGCTGAAACTCCAATACTTTGGCTATCTCATGAGAAGAGTTGTCTGATTGGAAAAGCTGCTGGGAGGGATTGAGGGCAGGAGGAGAAGGGGGCGACAGAGGATGAGATGGTTGAATGGCTTCACCGACTCAATGTACACGAGTTTGAGTGAACTCCGGGAGTTGGTGATGGACAGGGAGGCCTGGCGTGCTGCGATTCATGGGGTCTCAAAGAGTCGGACATGACTGAGTGACTGAACTGAAGCAGGGAGATTCCTTAAAAAAACTGGAAATAGAACTTCCATATGACCCAGCAATCCCACTACTGGGCATACACACCAAGGACACCAGAATTGAAAGAGATACATGTACCCCCATGTTCATCACAGCACTGTTTTCAATAGCCAGGACATGGAAGCAACCTAGATGTCCACTGGCAGACAAGTGGATTAGAAAACTGTGGTACATATACACAATGGGATATTCAGTTCAGTTCAGTTCAGTTCAGTTGCTCAGTCATGTCTGACTCTTTGCAACCCCTGAATCACAGCACTCCAAGCCTCCCTGTCCATCACCATCTCCCGGAGTTCACTCAGACTCACGTCCATCGAGTCCGTGATGCTGTCCAGCCATCTCATCCTCGGTCGTCCCCTTCTCCTCCTGGCCCCAATCCCTCCCAGCATCAGAGTCTTTTCCAATGAGTCAACTCTTCGCATGAGGTGACCAAAGTACTGGAGCTTCAGCGTTAGCATCATTCCATTACTCAGCTATAAAAAGGAACACATGTGATGTCAGTGCTAATGAGGTGGATGAAACGAGCCTATTATACAGAGTGAAGTAAGTCAGAAAGAGAAACACCAATACCACATATTAACGCATATATATTGGAATTTGGAAAGACCATAACGATGATCCTATATGCAAGGCAGCCAAAGAGACACAGATGTAAAGAACAGACTTTGGGACTCTGTGAGAGAAGGCAAGGGTGGGATGGCATGAGAGAATAGCATTGAAACATGTATATTACTGCTTGTAAAATAGACGACCAGTGCAAGTTCAATGCATGAAGCAGGGCACTCAAAGCTGGTTCTCTGGAACAACTCAGAGGGATGGGGAAGGAGATGGGAGGGGGGTTCAGGATGGGGGACACCCAGGGCTGATTCATGCCAGCGTATGGCTGAAACCACCACAGTAGTGTAAAGTAATTATCCTCCAATTAAAAGTAATTAATTTTAAAAAAAGAAAGAATCTCAGGCAGCTGTGAGACAGGTTAGAAGGAAAAGAGAAAGAGTGTAGGTGAGAAGTCCTGTTGGTCAAGGAGACCCACGAAGGCCAGGGGGTCACGAGGCGGTGCTGCAGCCCGTGTGGCTCAACACTGTGGTCAAGTGTCCGAGAGACGCCTTGCAGAGGTGAGATGGGGAGACCCAGGGCGGGGGTGGGGTGAGGGCAGTGATGACCCAGGGCTCCAGGTCAGTCTGTCACAGGGTGAGAGGGGAGCCAGCCAAGAGGGGAGGGGTCAGTGGGCCCTGCATGGGGAGCCTGGCGCTGGAGCAAGTGCCCTGGGGCATCTAAACTAGGCCCAGAGGTCTTGAAATTCAAGACCTCTGCTTCAAACCATCATGTGCAAAATCCAAAGGAATGGAAAAGTAGTTCACAAGTTATATCACTAGCGCACCGTTGTAATGTATGTGAAGCCTTTAAGTTAAAAGTGTTAAAGTGAATCTCTTTGTAGAGGAAAAAAAAAAAGACCTCTGCTTCACCACCCGGAATGAGTTCCAGTTCGTGTCCCCTTTCAGGAATCTTGATTGCTTGGGAGGGCATGGGGGGTGGGACTTGGCAATGTGCGGAGTCAGCCCTGTGTCCACCCTGTTCCTATCTGCACTTGCGCTTCTCACAAACGGGCCACTGCTGGCCCTTGGACAGCGGCGCCTCTGGTTTACAGCTGCTTGTGGACTGCATCTCTGAACAGGCCTTGTAAACAGCAGAGCCCCAGGTTCCTCGGTGCCTCAGACCCGCCACAGTGATTGTATCTTAGAGAGACAAGCATGGCTTTCTTTGGTGGTGGTGTAGTTGCTCAGTCATGTCTGACTCTTTGCGACTCCATGGACAGTAGCCCGCCAGGCTCCTCTGTCCTTGGGAGTCTCCAGGCAAGAACACTGGGGTGGGCTGCCATTCCCTTCTCCAGGGGATCTCCTGAACCCAGGATGGAACCTGGGTGTCCTGCAGTCCAGGTGGATTCTTTACCGACTGAGGCACCAGGGAAGCCCCGTTCCGCTCCTTACGGCCTTGTGAAAAATACAGATGACCCAGCCCTCATAGACAGCACGCTTCCTCAACACTCTTGTGGGACTGCCATCTTAGATGTTTTCCTTTGGGACAGGAGCGTAGGATATAGAAAAGCCCTGGGCATCTGGGTAGTCAGGGGAGACGGCTATGAGCCTTTTCTTTCACCCATAAATTGTGTTCCAAAAGAGAAGACTATGTCTGAGCAGAGATGGTAAGTTTCATGCACTTTTATATCCCGAATGTTTTCCTTACTCAGCATGCACCTTTCACCGCTGCTCACATACTTACCTGACTGGAGGAAAAGGCCTTATGTGCCAAGCATGACGAGGCTCGTTGTTGTTGTTTAGTTGCTAAGTCTTGTCCGACTCTTGTGACCTCATGGACTGTAGCCTGCCACTCTCTTCTGTCCATGGGATTTTCTCAGGCAAGAATACTGGAGAGGGCAGCCATTTCCTTCTCCAGGGGATCTTCCCGATCCAAGGATCGAACCCAAATCTCCTGCATTGGCAGCAGATTCTTTACCTCTGAGCCACCAGGGAAGCCCGAGTCTCTTTACAGACATGAACTCATGCAAACATCAGGAAAACCCATTTTTCAGACAAGAAAACTGCAGCTCACAGGGGCCGTTGGCTTATCCAAGCAGTGGGAGGCAGCCCAGCGTGGTGGAGGGCGCCCTGCTGTGGGGCGTTCTAACCCCTGCTCCCTGATTCTCAGCTGGGTGACTCAAGAGAGCTACTCAACCCTCTTCTGCTGCTGTGTCCTCCTCCTCCTCCTCCTCTTAGGGTTGGAATGAGCATTAAATGGGGCAATGCACATGAAGGGATCAATGTAAATGCTGGCTGTGCTCTAATCATGCCGGGCAATGGGTTGGCCCTGGGGATTTAGACAGCAGGTTCCCAAAGAAGCCCAATGAGGATTCATGGAAATGGGTGCTTATGACTTCTTGGAAGGGCCTACCTGAATCTTCATGGGCAAAGGCTTTTGTTCCTTGGTTAAAGGGGGAAGAGGAGTGAGTTTCTTTGGAAGAGGTTCAGAGAGAGGCTTAGAGATGGAAGAGAGACTCTATAAAGAAAGCTGAGTGCTGAAGAATTGATGCTTTTGAACTGTGGTGTTGGAGAAGACTCTTGAGAGTCCCTTGGTCTGCAAGGAGATCCAGCCAGTCCATTCTAAAGGAAATCAGTTCTGAATATTCATTGGAAGGACTGATGCTGAAGCTGAAGCTCCAATACTTTGGCCACCTGATGGGAAGAACTGACTCACTGGAAAAGACCCTGATGCTGGGAGAGACTGAAGGCAGGAGAAGAGGAGGACAGAGATGAGATGGCTGGATGGCATCACGGACTTGATGGACATGAGTTTGAGCAAGCTCCGGGAGTTGGTGATGGACAGGGAGGCCTGGCGTGCTGCAGTCCATGGGGTCGCAGAGAGTCCAGCGTGACTGAGACTGAACTGAGAGGCCCTGGGGTGCTGCCTGCCTCACCTCCACCCCACAGCCATGCTCTGTAGAGGCTCAACAGGAACCCGCCCCCGAGGATCCATCCCCAGGAGCATCTTCCTCCCTCCCCGCCCTCCCCTGCAGGCCCAGCAGCCTCAAAGCAGCAGGAACGTGTCCAGAGCCAAGAGGCTCACATGCAGATGACAGGCTGACCCTCCCAACCCCAGCCCCACCCTGGTGTGAAAGAAAGGGCAGTTGCACAATCAATAGCTAGCTGTTCGGTGGCGAAACAAGCACCCCATTGATGGAGGAGGCAGGGGCTGCTTCTCTGAAGCCCGGCTGGTTTCTGGGCTGGCAGAGCTGGCTTGATTCTCTAGCCTTGTTTATTGTTCTGTAAGTGTGGAAGGAGGCTTTTCATATGTGAGTGCCCATATCTAGACAGGACATCAGGCTGGACTGGCCGATGAAATCCATGTTAAAGATCATCCCTCGTGGCTGAAAGGAAACTGACAAGCCCCTGAACTGAAAAGCTGAGGTTTAGTCCTTGCTGGAGGCTTTGGGGCAGGAGACAGGGCGTTGGCTGGCTTTCTATTTGGAGGTCCAGAAATGTTTTAAAATACGCTTTCAGGGCTGCGTTCAAATATCTGGGGAGATCCGTGGGAAGCTGCTCTTGTGTGTGAGCTGGGGGTACAACTGGGGGTGACCAGCACACCCCCTGATGAGAGTCCCCTTGCTCTGGTGCCTGGGCTCAACCATGTCCAGCCTGGAATGCATTTTCCCTTCCTCCTCGGTGTGACATTCTGGGGTTTGTTTTGTATCCCTTTCGATCTTGGTGAAACAACACGCAGAGGGAAGATTAATGGAAAAACTCTACTTCCAACTGCCAGGAAAATATTTTTCTCTTTTCAGCATGAAAACAAAGAGGCGTGTCAGCCGAGTGGTCTGGACAGAAGAGGAAGTCAGTGTTCCTGCAGGGGCCCTGCTCCGCCCTTCTCACGGGGCTCCTCTCCTGGGCAGGACTTTCTGTTTTTCTCTAAGGATCTCTTGTCTGACTACCGAAAACAGGTCCAATTTATCTGGAAGTGACCTCGAACAGTACCCACTCTGCGCAGGCCCCGGCAGGCTGCTCTCCTAACGTCGGCCCCCCTGACCTGTAAGATAACTTCCCAATGAAGAGTGGACTAACCTGACATTACAGATAAGGAAACTGAGGCTTGAGGCATGAATTAACTTCCTCAGGGTCACCCAGCAAACAACTGATAGATCGAGAATCCCAATCTAGGCCTACTTGCCTCTAGGCCCTTTTCTTTCTTTATTTATTTTTAAAATATTTTTAAGTGGACCATTTTAAAATTTATTTTAAAATAAATTTGTTACAGTATTGCTTCTGTTTATATTTTAGTTGCTTTGGCCACAAGCTATGGGGGATCTTAGCTTCCTGACCAGGGATGGAATCTGTGCCCCCTGCACTGAAAGCTCGAAGGCTTAACTGCCGGACTGTCAGGGAAATCCTAGGCCATGGGCTTCTTTATAAGCTGGTATGTATCAGGTCCTGGCCCGGGGCCTGGCACATACCACGCTCAGACACTTGCCAGAATGGAGGAAAGCCTCCTGAGGCTCAGATGACCTGGGGTGTCTTGATTTTACCACCTTCACTTCCTACGAGGCCTTCTCAGGATGCCCCAGGGTCCTCACCAGCAGAACAGGCATGAAAATGCTGACTCCGGCCTGTGGATCGATGGATGATCTCTGCTGGGCCCATGAGGAAACAAGGAGGGCTACTGAGCTGGGAGAGAAACCGCTCAGCTGTCTGCCCTCACATGTGCTGGACACCCAGCCTCTCTGAACCTTCAGAGAAGGCGTGAGTGGGCCCTTCACCCAGGCCTTTTTCTAAAGATGAGATGAGATGTAGTTTATGAAGCCTCTGGCATATGGTGGTGTTTGTGAGCTGTTTTTGCTTGGTTTACTTTAAAGGCTTGAATCTGGGAGCCTCACGCTTGGGGAGGGGAGGGATGCAGTGATGGATACTTTGTTTGACTGTGCATTTTTCTGGGAGTCGGTCCACCGCACTCATTTCACTCTCAACAACCTTTCATGACCCCAAAAGCATTTAAAAACCACTGCAGTCCAATCTGATTTTTGACGCACAGTTAGAAACCACTGAGCTAAGAATATATTGTGTCTGTGTGTTCCTGGAATCATGCTACTCAAACAAATAGCACATGAGGCATCTTTGCCTTTTAGAAGTTTATCATTTAAATATAGACAGTAGTTGGTGATGCAACTGAGTTAGGTACATATGTGGATAAATATCAGAAATGATGTGGGAAGCATAGAAGAAAAGATTAAATATTCACCAGCTGTACAAAAGCAATAATCACTTCTTGGTTCTATTTCAACTTTTCTTTCAAGCGTATATCTAAGCACCAGTTATTAGTGGGTAGTCACTGCGCCAGGTGGTGAGCTGTTTGTTCTAAATGCTCAGTCCTGTTTAATCCTTACCACCACACTGTGCAGTGGATACAAATATAAGCTCCATTTTGCATATGAGGAAACTGTGATTCAGAGTTGTGATAACTTGTCCCAGCTTACACAGCTCGTCAATGGTGATCCTCAAAATCATGAGTTGTATGGGACTTAACTTTGAAGATGTTTTCATTTCCTTGGCATCTTTTTTTGGCCCAGACTAGTGAATACTCCAGTACTTTGGCCACCTCATGCAAAGAGTTGACATATTGGAAAAGACTCTGATGCTGGGAGGGATTGGAGGCAGGAGGAGAAGGGGACAACAGAGGATGAGATGGCTGGATGGCATCACCGACTCGACAGACGTGAGTCTGAGTGAACTCCGGGAGTTGGTGATGGACAGGGAGGCCTGGCGTGCTGCGATTCATGGGGTCGCAAGGAGTCGGACACGACTGAGCGACTGAACTGAACTGAACTGAGTGAGTACTAGTGAGTATTACTAGTACTATCGCTACTATGACTACTACTGCTGGTACTGCTACTACAGCTACCCCCAAGTCTGCTCAGAAGGCACATGGCTTCTAAAGAGTAAGGAGTGAAGAGCCTGCTGTAAATCTTGGGTAATAAATTCAGTATCAGACTTTTAAAAGAGGAAAATTGCACAGCCTTAGAACTGGCTTCTCAAAATTTCAATGATTTTTAATCAGAAAGAAAAATGAAGGGGAAAAGAGAAACCAAGGGAGCTTTGGATCTGAAACTTTCTCAAGTCCCCTCTCATGACTAATATAACTTAAATGATAGAATAGACTATCTATCTAGCCAATGGGAACTTGCTGTAAGTCTCAGGAAACTCGAACAGGGGTTCTGTATCTACTTTTTCTGTATAGACAGTGGATCTATTTGAATTCTCAGAGCTACCCTGGGCCCAGTGTCCACAGGAGGACAAGAATTGCAATACAAATATTATTTAATTTGCTGCATCAGGGTCAACATCTATTTGGCAAATATATTATTTGTAATTCCCAAAGATTTCCCTACCAGACATTGCTTTTCCTTGCTCTTTGTAAGTGGACCCTTCTCTTTCTTTCAAAAACATCTGGCATGCCAAGTCCTCTGCTAAGCACATTTGAAGACACGCAGTTGAATTCAGCCTTTGATGGACTTACAGACTAGAAAAGGAACTGTGACTGTAAATACGCACATCTTCCATTTTCCCAAGAAGAACGCAGCGCAAGCATAACCTTAGAGGGGTACGGATGGACAGAGGTTCAGACGGGTGCAGAGGCCTTCCTCTGAGGGGCTCAGGGCTGGGTGTCGGGCACTGTGGCGGCTGTGGCCTAACGAATGGATGGAGCTCGGACATGCAGAGATGGGTCCTTCAGGGTGGGAAGAAGAGTCTGAGCCAAGACACTGAGGCAGGAAATCACGCGTATATTTGGGAGGCATCAGGGAGCTTGACTCAGCAAGCGGTCCTCGGAATAAAGGTGTGACTCTCCCCAAACACCTATGGCAGCGGGGTTGGGGGGCCCATTCATCCACTCTTGGTCTGACTGGAAGAAACCCAGGCCCACTCGTCTGCTGTCTGTCCACCGTGATGGAGAACAAGCAAGGTTCAGTGCAGAGGCCAGAGAGAGAAGGATGCAGAAGGGTAGGCTCTAGGGGTATGTGGAGGGTGAGAGGCTCTTAAGGGCCTTTTCTAAGGAGGTAATGCATCTGACCTGTGACAATGGGGCAAAGTCTGGGTGGCTTTTCTCTTTTAAATTAACTTATTTTTAAATTGAAGGATAACTGCTTTATAGAATTTTGTTGTTTTCTGTCAAACCTCAGCATGAATCGGCCACAGGTGTACATATATCCCTCCCCTTTGAACCTCCACCCGTCTCCCTGCCCACCCACCCCTCTAGGCTGACACAGAGCTCCTTTTTGAGTTTCCTTTGCCATACAGCAAATTCCCACTGGCTATCTATTTTATACATGGTAATGTAAGTTTCCACGTTGCTCTTTCCACACATCTCACCCTCTCCTCCCCTCGCCCCATGTCCGTAAGTCTGTTCTCTACGTTTGCATCTCCACTACTGCCCTGTAAATAAATTCTTCAGTACCATTTTTCTAGGTCCCGAATATATGCATTAGAATGTGATATTTATCTTTCTTTCTGAGTTACTTCACTCTGTATAATAGGTTCTAGGTTCATCCACTTCATTAGGACTGACTCAAATGCGTTCCTTTCTATGGCTGAGTAATATTCCATTGTGTATATATGGACCACAACTACCCATTCATCTGTTAATGGACATCTAGGTTGCTTCCGTGTTCTAGCTATTGTAAATAGTGCTATGGTGAAAATGGGGTACATGGGTCTTTTTCAATTTTGATTTCCTCAGGGTGTCTGGGTGGCTTTTAACAGGAGAGAAAACCCTTCTAAGCAGAGGGCTGGGGAGGGAGCTGGGTTTTGGAGGCCAAGGAGCACCTGCTGGTGTCTGATCACCTCTCCCCTGAGCCACCCATGGGAGCCTGTCCTCCCAGCCTTGAGGTCTAGGACAGGCTGTAGCTACAGAACCGAATCCTAATCTGTTCAGCGAATGAGAACTCTGTGGAGCAGAGCCACAGAGCACTCCCTTCCTAACCAGCCCCGTTGACCACCTGGTCTTACCTCTGTGTCTAACACACTATCCCATAGGGCCTTCTGCTTTCTGCTGCTCAAAATGCAAACTTTACTCTCAGAGAGAACTCCAGCAAGCTACTTGGCCTCTGTGCATCTCCCTTCTCACTTGTGACACAGGATTCATTCCACAGAATTGTGAAGATGAAATGAGTTAATTCATGGAGGTGTTTGGCACAACCCAGTCATTTATCTATCAGCTTCACACTTGAGGGGGGATGGCTGAAGCCAGACTGTCAAGAGCAAGCTGTCAGAAGGATGAGACCACCCCAGGAACGGGGGTCCTGAGAGCCACCCGGACCTGGCCGGCATCGCAGCCTGACACCAGGCCTTGGGGGAGAGAGGTCCCCCTGCGTCAGAGGCCCTTTACCCGCACCGCCCACATAACACGGAAGCTGGGTCTTAAAGCATGGATGGGGATTAACACGTGCACAGGGAGGGGGCAATGTGAGCATCTTGTCCTTCCTTGGCACTGCGACCTCCAGAACACGCTTCCCGTTGGCAACCATGTGGTGAAATGGAGTG
Organism: Ovis canadensis; assembly: GCF_042477335.2. Taxonomy (NCBI): domain Eukaryota; kingdom Metazoa; phylum Chordata; class Mammalia; order Artiodactyla; family Bovidae; genus Ovis; species Ovis canadensis. Next base: position 276,709,292 of record NC_091245.1, read on the forward strand.
GCTTTCTTAAAAGAATTTCTTGCAGAGAGGAAAAAAAAAAATCTCTTTTTAGAGGAGAGATGCTAAAACGGTAGACGTGGAAGCATCTGAAGTGGAAAGGCCCTGGGTATTGAGGGATCTGGGCTTCCAGACGATATCCTTAGGGCTGGGGGCCCACAAAGAGGGCAGGGATGTGCTGTCAGAGGAGGTTTGTCTGATTGCGCACTTACAGAGAGGAACGCACTGACCTCACTAATGGAAGGACAGAGGAAGCAAGAGGGGTGCCCAGAGAGGCCGTTAAGATGAGTGTCTTATTGACTACACGGTTGATGGCCTTGCTCACAGCCTGAGCATAAAATCATGAAATGCGTGAGCCTCGTTTTCCTGAGGACCAGACACTGACCTACTTCTGCCGTCCATTCTCCTCCTGAGAGGTTTCCCCACTCTTGAATGGACGTATTCCTTTCCAGGAAGGGTAGTGGGGCAGAGGGTGCAAATGCTCATTCAGTAAAAGGCAGCTTTACCTTCCCTACAACTTTACTCTCATTTAGTATGAAAGAAAGTAAAGTGAAAGTTGCTCAGTCGTGTCCAATTCTTTGAGACCCCACAGACCATACAGTCCATGGGATGCTCCAGGCCAGAATACTGGAGTGGGCAGCCTTTCCCTTCTCCAGGGGATCTTCCCAACCCAGGGATCGAATCCAGGTCTCCCACATTGCAGGCGGATTCCTTACCACCTGAGTCACCAGGGAAGCCCAGGAATACTGGAGTGGGTAGCCTATCCCTTCTCCAGCAGATCTTCCCAACCCAGGGATCAAGCTGGGGTCTCCTGCATTGCAGGCGGATTCTTTACCAACTTCACTCTTGGTTAGTATATGGAACCGGTATTTGAAATTTGCATACCCTGACTGGCCCCATCCAGCTTCTCAAAGGAGAGGCATATAACTCGGGGCGGAGGGCGGGGTGCATACCTCTAGGCATTTGTCCGAGCATAACTGTTAACAACGTCACCACCACCCCTCTTTTCACACTTGCACGTGTCCTAGTTTGGGCTGTAAATTACATAATCACTTGTCTCATCTTGGTTGCCCTCAGAAGCAGACACTGAGACAGGGATTCAAGTACAAGTGTCAGACTTAGGAAGTGCAGGGAATGCATTGATAGGAAGTCAGGAAAGTAGGTAAGGAAAGGGATGCAGCTGATGAAAGAGTCTCCTGTTAACAGTGGCTATGGCGGGCACCTGGAGTGTAGTCTTGGGGGCACTCTCTGAGAAATGGTGCGGGATCTATTCGGAACTGCCCCACCCCCAGGGCAGGGCAAGCGAGACGGGGTGTTTATACACCAGCCAGGTGGCTCAGATGGTGAAGAAACCACCTGCAATGAAGGACACCTGGGTTCGCTCCTTGGATCAGGAAGATTCCCTGGAGGAGGAAATGGCCACCCACTTCTTGCCTGGAGAATCCTATGGACAGAGGGGCCTGGCAGGCTATGGTCCATGGGCTCACACAGAGTCGGACATGGCCGCTCCTGGCAGGTATCAGTTCTGTGCTATTTCTGGCTCAGCTCTGGGGCATAGCGGCCTTCTGTGGTCCTGGGAAAGCAGTCCTTCAGGCCCAGGATGTGGATTCCCTCCTGAAAAGTCGCAGGAGCCCCCTGGAAAGCTCAAGGAATATAGGGGCTGCCAACAGGACACATCACGTTACCTGGAACTTCTCTGCATCCTTCCGCTGGCATCTTGCCATGTCCAAGTTCATTCACCTCTTCTTGCTCCTCAAATCCAAACCTCACAGGCTTTCTCACCAGCCTTCTCACAGGCTTCCTCGTTCTTTTCACCACTGTTCAACCTCTCCCTCTTCTGACTCTGTACTGACCTCCTTTTTATGATCTGTTTCCTCTTAATCCCTTGATGCTCTTATTGTTTTTGACTAACAAGGAGTGTTTCTCCAAGATTCTCTTCTTTCCCTGGAGAATTTTCTACATCCACGACTTCAACTGTTACCTCCATGCAGATGGTGCCACCAAATGAATAATATTCTCTTAAATTCACGAACCACTTTAAACCGTACAAAACCCCTCTCATTGAAGTCTTTTTGCCTGAGTGTATATAAGGCTGAATGTACATAGTTGCATCAGCCATTTCTCTCTGGAGACCCACCTCCACATCCCGGCTGCCAGCTCAGGGTCTCCATGGATACGTCCTATCGTCGTCTCAGATTCAAGCTGCTCAGAGCTTGGTGTCCTCCTCGTCTTTTATCTGATGCCCAACTCGAGACACACAGCTTCCTTCACTGTCTCCAGAGAGGACTTGTCCCTCCCACTTCCTGAACATCTTGTTGTAGCTTCTGAGAGCGGGCAGCTCTCTCTCTCCTTCCACCAGCTCCTATAGTCAAGTCCACGCTTGCAAAGGATATGAGCTCCATGTGACCGTCGCTGGGTTAACGGAGAAATGACTGACTCTGTATCATAAACTACAGGGAAGAAAGGGGTCTGCTGAGCTTCGCGGAGACAGCTGGAACCATATTCCGAAGGACCCACACCCTCCCGCCCCACCTCTGTTCCCAGCTGCCTTTCCTCAGCCTGGTCTCCTCCACAGAGCACGATCCGTGGGTACAGCAGCTCCTGCTCGCATTTCATGCAAGCGTGGCTGGTTCCTTCCCTTCCGTTCAGTTCAGTCGCTCAGTCGTGTCCAACTCTTTGCAACCCCATGAACCGCAGCACACCAGTTCTCCCTGTCCATCACCAACTCCCAGAGTCCACCCAATCCCAAGTCCATTGAGTCGGTGATGCCATCCAGCCATCTCATCCTCTGACATCCCCTTCTCCTGCCCTCAATCTTTCCCAGCATCAGGGTCTTTTCCAATGAGTCAGCTCTTCACATCAGGCGGCCAAAGTATTGGAGTTTCAGCTTCAGCATCAGTCCTTCCAATGAACACCCAGGACTGATCTCCCCCAGGATGGACTGGTTGGATCTCCTTGCAGTCCAAGGCACTCTCAAGAGTCTTCTACAACACTACAGTTCAAAAGCATCCATTCTTCAGCGCTCAGCTTTCTTTATAGTCCAACTCTCACATCCATACATGACTACTGGAAAAACCATAGCCTTGACTAGATAGATGTTTGTTGACAAAGTAATGTCTCAGCTTTTTAATATGCTCTCTAGGTTGGTCATAACTTTCCTTCCAAGGAGTAAGCACCTTAGGAAGCATTACTACGAACAAAGCTAGTGGAGGTGATGGAATTCCAGTTGAGCTGTTTCAAATCCTAAAGATGATGCTGTAAAAGTGCCACACTCAATATGTCAGCAAATTTGAAAAACTCAGCAGTAGCCACAGGACTGGAAAAAGTCAGTTTTCATCCCAATCCCAAAGAAAGGCAATGCCAAAGAATGCTCAAACTACGGCACAATTGCACTCATCTCACACACTAGTAAAGTAATGCTCAAAATATTCCAAGCCAGGCTTCAGCAATATGTGAACCGTGAACTTCCAGATGTTCAAGCTGATTTTAGAAAAGGCAGAGGAACCAGAGATCAAATTGCCAACATCCGCTGGATCATCGGATTCCTTCCCTTAGTTTCAGGTTTTGTTTTTTTTTTTTTTTAAAGAATTCTAATTAGCTAAGACTAGGTCCCACACCCACACCAGTGGCCAAGGTGCGGGATACTATCACTGGCAGCCTCATCTCGAGTCCATCTCAGATGACTGCAGTAAAGGAGGAGGTGATACCCTAGAGAAGGGGAGAAATGCCTTCTGGAGAACAAGGGAGGGTTGCTGAGCAGATCAGACACTTGATTCCATAATTGCACCCCTTTCTGAAGTGATAGCCCCTGCACCCCATCCTTCTGGTTTCTAGGCTCTGAACCCTTTCCCTCCTCTGAGTGGCCACCACGCTTCTTGAACCTCCTGCTTATCTGTCCCTTAGTCCCATGTTGTTTTACCTTGTCTCTTCTGTTATTAAGAGGAATCGTCATACCAAAATTTTCTTTATTTTTTAACTGTTCATCTATTTATATTATTTTATCACTAGTGGCAACTAGGCCATTCAGGTAAGACCTAAATCAAATCCCTTAAATTATAGAGTGGAAGTGACAAATAGGTTCAAGGGATTAGATCTGATAGAGAAAGTCCCTGAAAACTATATGCAGAGGTTCATGACATCGTACAGGAGGAAGTGATCAAAACCATCCCCAAGAAAAAGATATGCAAAAAGGCACAATGGTTGTCTGAAGAATTTTTACAAATAGCTGAGTAAAGAAGAGAAGTGAAAGGCAAAGGAGAAAAGGAAAGATGTACACATCTGAATGCGGAATTCCAAAGAATAGAAAGGATAGATAAGAAAGTCTTCCTCAGTGATCAATGCAAAGAAATAGAGGAAAACAATAGAATGGGAAAGACTAGAGATCTCTTCAAGAAAATTAGAGATACCAAGGGAACATGTAAAGATGGGCACAACTAAGGACAGAAATGGCATGGACCTAACAGAAGCCGAAGATATTAAGAAGAGATAGCAAGAATACACAGAGGAACCATACAAAAATGATCTTAATGACTTGGATAACCACCATGGTGTGATCACTCACCTAGAGCCAGACATCCTGGAGTGTGAAGTCAAGTGGCCCTAGGAAGCATCCTATGAACAGAGGTAGTGGAGGTGATGGAATTCCAACTGAGCTATTTCAAATCCTGAAAAATGATGCTGTGAAAGTGCTGCACTCAACACATCAGCAAATTTAAAAAACTCAGCAGTGGCCACAGGACTGGAAAAGGTCAGTTTTCATTTCAATCCCAAAGAAAGGCAATGCCAAAGAATGTTCAAACTACTGCACAATTGCACTCATTTCATATGCTAGCAAAGTAATGCTCAAAATTCTTCATGCTAGATTTCAACAGTACATGAACCAAGAACTTCCAGATGTTCCAGCTGGATTTAGAAAAGGCAGAAGAACCAGAGATCAAATTTCCAACATCTGTTGGATCATAAAAAAAGCAAAAGCATTCCAGAAAAACATCTACTTTTGCTCCACTGACTATGCTAAAGCCTTTGACTGTGTGGCTCACAACAAACTGCGGAATTCTTCAAGAGATGGGACTACCAGACTACCTGACCTGCCTCATGAGAAATCTGTATGCAGGTCAGAAACAACAGTTAGAACTGGACATGGAACAACAGACTGGTTCCAAATTGGGAAAGGAATCTGTCAAGGCTGTATATTGTCACCCTGCTTATTTAACTTATATGCAGAGTACATCATGAGAAATGCTGGGCTGGAAGAAGCACAAGCTGGAATCAAGATTGCCGGGAAAAATATCAATAACCTCAGATGTGCAGATGACACCACCCTTATGGCAGAAAATGAAGAACTAAAGAGCCTCTTGATGAAGGTGAAAGAGGGGACTGAAAAAGTTGGCTTAAAACTCAACATTCAGAAAAGTAAGCTCATGGCATTTTGTCCCATCACTTCATGCCCCAAAGATGGGGAAACAATGGAAACAATGACAGACCTTATTTTCTTGGGCTCCAAAATCACCACAGATGGTGACTGCAGCCATGAAATTAATAGATGCTTGTTCTTTGGAAGAAAAGCTATGACAAACCTAGACAGCATATTACAAAGCAGAGACATTACTCTGCCAACAAAGGTCCATCTAGTCAAAGCTGTGGTTTCTCCAGTAGTCATGTATGGATGTGAGAGTTGGGGTATAAAGAAAGCTGAGCACTGAAGAATGGATGCTTTTGAACTGTAGTGTTGGAGAAGACTATTGAGAGTCCCTTGGACAGCAAGGCGATCCAACCAGTCCATCCAAAAGAAAATCAGTCCTGAATATTCATTGGAAGGACTGATGCTGAAGCTGAAACTCCAATCCTTTGGCCACCTGAGGTGAAGAGCCAACTCATTGGAAAAGACTCTGATGCTGGGAAAGATTGAGGGCAGGAAGAGAAGGGGACAACACAGGATGAGATGGTTGGATGGCATCTCTGACTCAATGGACATGAGTTTGAGTAAGTTCTGGGAGATGGTGATGGACAGGGAGGCCTGGCGTGCTGCAGTCCATGGTGTCGCAAAGAGTCAGACATGACTGAGCTACTGAACAACAACGACAATGGGTCTGTTGTTGGGACACAATAGGATTGTGTCTTACTTTATTCTTTATCCCATAAGACTGAGACTTTTTATCCCATGCCCAACACCTTACCCAGATTGGGCTCAAAAACAGTTTCTTTGATTTAATATCTGCTGGGTTGTCATCCACATGGAATATTTATCAATCGGGGAGGTCTAGGGAAGAAAAGGTCCTGTGCCAAGAGTCAGGCAACATGACTTCTGAATCTCCCGTGAGCTTTGAGATGCTGGCCAAATCACAACTCTCTTTATCTCACGGCCTTTCCATCTGTGATATGATGACAATAAAATGTGCCCTAAGTCTTAGAGTTGGTGAGAGAACACAGTGGAAGCGATAGAAATGTGCTATATAAAAACAACTCATGTTTGTTCACGTGGATAATTCAGAGAGAAAGCTCAGATGTTACTGATAAGGTATTATTTCCAGGTACAAATCTTGCTACTGGGTTTGCATTTACACAATCATTTCCTCACTTAGATTCCTCAGCTTCTTCTGCCAGAAACATGAACTAGTGTTTAAGTTAACCATTTAATTCAGTTGTGAAAGCCTTGTGGAACTGTTAAAAATATCTGACAGTACACTTTAGTTTCCAAAATTTACTAGTGAGAAATGCATTTCTTTGATCCCTTTTGGCACAAAGTTCCAAATTGGCAAATTATGACTTTATTGCTCGGTGGGATTTTTGTTTGTTCATATTTGGTACTTTTGACAAGTGTTAAAATGTTCAGTAACGAAGTACTGATGTAATATTCTTAAAATCTTCTCTTTGTTTTTGCTGGGTCTCCTTTCTCTAGGTGCAGAGCACAGCCTTCTCATTGTGGTGCTCAGGCTCTGGAGTGTGCAGGCTCAGTAGTTGTGGACTGGGCTTAGTTGCTCGGGGGCCTGTGGGAACTTCTTGGACCTGGCATTGAGTCCGTGTCCCATGCATCAGCATGTGAATTCTTAACCACTGGGCCACCAGTGTTCATGTACTTGGTTGCTCAGTCCTGTCTGACTCTTTGAGACCCCACGGACTGTAGCCCACCAGGCTCCTCTGTCCTTGGGGAGTCTCCAGCCAGGAATACTGGAACGGGTTGCCATGCCCTCCTCCAGGGGATCTTCCCAGCCCAGTGATAGAAACCAGGCAGATTCTTTACCATCTGAGCCACCAGGGAAGCCCAAGAATACTGGAGTGGGTAGCCTTTCCCTTCTCCAGGGGGTCTTCCCAACCTTGGAACCGAACTAGGGTCTCCCACAATGCAGGCAAATTCTTTACCAGCTGAGCTACCAGGGAAGCCCAGGGAAGTCCTTAATATTCTCTTTAACATCAACGTCTTGCTTCTTCTACTGCCAAAGAGTCTGTAATTTAACTCTCCTCTCTTAATCAAGCTGCAGATAACCAGTTCCAATTTACTCACTGCTTGTGGAAAATTCAGAAAGAGATGGGCATATCAGACCACCTGACCTGACTCTTGAGAAACGTGTATGCAGGTCAGGAGGCAACAGACTGGTTCCAAATAGGAAAAGGAGTACATCAAGGCTGTATATTGTCACCCTGCTTATTTAACTTCTATGCAGAGTACATCATGAGAATGCTGGGTTGGAGGAAGCACAAGCTGGAATCAAGATTGCCGGGAAAAATATCAATAACCTCAGATGTGCAGATGACACCACCCTTATGGCAGAAAATGAAGAAGAACTAAAGAGCCTCTTGATGAAAGTGAAAGTGGAGAGTGAAAAAGTTGGCTTAAAGCTCAACATTCAGAAAACGAAGATCATGGCATCTGGTCCCATCACTTCATGGGAAATAGATGGGGAAACAGTGGAAACAGTGTCAGACTTTATTTTTCTGGGCTCCAAAATCACTGCAGATGATGATTACAGCAATGAAATTAAAAGACGCTTACTCCTTGGAAGGAAAGTTATGACCAACCTAGATAGCATATTCAAAAGCAGAGACATTACTTTGCCAACAAAGTTCCATCTAGTCAAGGTTATGGTTTTTTCCAGTGGTCATGTATGGATGTGAGAGTTGGACTGTGAAGAAAGCTGAGCGCCAAAGAATTGATGCTTCTGAACTGTGGTATTTGAGGAGACTCTTGAGAGTCCCTTGGACTGCAAGGAGATCCAACCAGTCCATCCTAAAGGAGATCAGTCCTGGGTGTTCATTGGAAGGACTAATGTTGAAGCTGAAACTCCAGTACTTTGGCCACCTGATGTGAAGAGCTGACTCATTGGAAAAGACCCTGATGCTGGGAAAGATTGAGGGCAAGAGGAGAAAGGGAAGACAGAGAATGAGATGATTAGATGGCATCATCGACTCGATGGACATGGGTTTGGGTGGACTCCGGGAGTTGGTGATGGTCAGGGAGGCCTAATGTGCTGTGGTTCATGGGGTCAGAAAGAGTTGGACATGACTGAGCGACTGAACTGAACTGATATACACTGGACACTCTGGGTCAATAGGGCCCAGTCCTTGCCCTCATGGTCCGTGGGTCAAATGGGGAAGATAAGTGGTAAGTAGCTCTTTATAGAATCTGTAATTTTGTATGTCCCAATTCTCTAAAACAATGTTTGAGTCAGGATGGGCTCCCCACTATAGCAAACAGCCTCAGTTTTCACTGTCATCACCTAGCAAAGGTTTATCTCTCACTCACACAAAGGCCACTGTGCATGTCCCTCATTAAGTGGCTCCCTCCGAGTGGTGACACTGGATCCAGCCTCACTCTATCCTGTGAAGTCCCCACCTTCCACTTAGGGCCTCCAAGGTCACCATGAAAGGGGACGACAGGTGGGCAGAGCACATTGGACACTCACCACCTTGGCTTGGTTGGGACACGTATGCCCTCTGCTTGCACAGGCCATTGGTCTATCAGTTCACATGGTCCAACTCAGATGCTACGCAGCTGCGTCCCTGCCGTAAGTGAAGATGCGCAAGGTATCTTTGGTAGACCACCAGCGACCTCTGCATCAGGTGAGTACTATATTTTCAGGTGATGGAAATTGAGGGGGTGAAGGAAGAACTTAGCAGGTCACGCTGCCAGTATGTGGAGAAACCAGATTTGAGCCAGGTTTCTTTGACCCAAAGCTCAAGCTCTCACAGCTCTGTTATGCTAACTTCTGTGCCATGACCTGTTCTGGGTTCGAGGCCATGGTGGAGCTCTATGAGCACTCTCTGCCCTTGAACCCATTTCTCTTGGTTTGGGCCAGCCTGGAATGCTGGCCCTGCTGCCGTTGGGCTTTTCTGATGGCCCTTGGCTGTTACTTAAGGCCTTGCTAGTCTTTCTCCTTCTCCAGATGTGTTCGTGGCCCTGGGTGAAGTTTCCATCTTTGAGGACAGAAAATAAAGAAATAGGATTAGAGTTTACACAACTGTTGCTTGAAGAAGATAGCAGCCAATTGGCATATATAACTTTGGGCATGTTTGATTATAAAAGAGTTGCCTCATTTTCTGGCTCCATTTCCCATAGACAGAGCTCTAGGAATTTGGATATAGGAGACCACTGTGTGTTTGAGAAATGGAGTCAGTTTTGTCAGTGGGAACAGGGACATCAGGCTCCAGTCACAAGCAATGTGACTCTTTACCTTTGAGGTGGGATGGACCCAAGTGAAGAACTGTGCTCACGTTCATTCCGCCTGATGCCGATATGCGACTAACGTCAGCTCCATCCACAAAACCCCGGTTACAATGAGTCCCAGTTACTATGGCTGTATAGCAAATTATCCACAAACTCAGAAGCTTAAATAGTCATTGATGATACTCACCGATTCCTGGGCCAGGGATTCAATCAGGGCGCAGCAGAGTGAGTTTCTATTTGTCTCTCAGTTTCTAGGGCCTCGGTCGGAAGTCTCAGGGACTGAGGGTTTGTTGCTGTTCAGTCACTAAGTTGTGTCCAACTCTTCATGACGCCCATGGACTCCAGGCTTCCCTGTCCCCTTCACTATACTTCACTACCTCTCAAACTCATATCCATTGAGTCAATTACACTATATATCCATCTCATCCTCTGTCGTCCCCTTCTCCTTCCACCTTCAATCTTTCCCAGCATCAGGGTCTTGCCCAGTGAGTTGGCTCTTCGCATCAGGTGGCCCAAGTATTGGGCTTGAAGCTCCAGTAACAGTCCATCCAATGAACACTCAGGGTTTATTTCCTTTAGGTTTGATTTCCTTGCAGTCCAAGGGACTCTCAAGTGTCTTCTCCAGCACCACAGTTCAAAAGCAACAATTCTCTGGCTCTCAACCTTCTTTACAGTCCAACTCTCACATTAGTACACGACTCCTGGAGAAACCAGGAGTGTGACTATATGGATCTTTGTCAGCATAGTGATGTCTCTGCTTTTTAATAGGCTGTCTAGGTTTGTCATAGCTTACCTTCGAAGATGAGGGTTGAAATCATCTAAAAGCTCATTCACTCACAAGTCTGCTGGATGACCGTGGCTGCTAGCTGGGGGCTTCAGCTCCTGCTCCCCTGGGTCTCTCCATGCAGTTTCTCTCTGTGGGTGAGTTTGGGGCTGGATGGCCCACCATCCTCACAGCATGGTGGGTGTGTTCCCAGGGGAGCATCTTGAGCGGGAGAGAGCTTTTTTTCACTTATCCTAAAAAGTCACATACTATTCCTCTGTTCCACTTTGCTCATGGAGGCAGTCACAGAGTCCACCCCGGTGCAACGGGAGGGGAGATGGACTCTGTATCTTCATGAGGAGTGGAAATCTCCAGACGGATGATTGGGACTGGAAATAGCGTACCCACTTTTGTAGAAGTTATTCGGCCACTTTGCTTTTATTCTGATTCCTAAATCTGACTTAAGCAACAGTTAGATATTTGATGCCTATGAGCCAGATATCTCGTATTCATGAAATCTAAGCCTGACCCCAACACTGCCACGCAGATTACTAGTCCTCTCACAGATAAGGAAACTGAGGCTCAGAGAAGTTAACTAACTTGCCCAAAGACACAGAGCTGGCTGATGGTCGAGTCAAATTGCAAGGCCAAGCCAGGCAGACTCCAAACTCCATACTCTTCCTGACAGTTTCTATACGGTTCCCAAAGGGGATGATTCATTCCTTTAATGGAAGCCAAGTCTGGCAGGGGAAGGTCAGTGTGGTGGTGATGGGGTAAAGAGAAGTTCAGACACTGGATTAGTGCTAGTTTCCATGAAGGTGTTTGTTCTAATAATTTCCGCCTTCTGGCAGCCACGCATATTGAGAGCCCATCAAGTCAAGCTGATGTCATTGTACCCTCCCTGGTTCCCAAACATCTGCAATACATTTGCTTTGACTCTCTGTCATGTACAAAATATTCCTCAAAAGCCAGAAGATGCTGTCATGTTAATGGACAATAGAATCCATCCTCCTTCATGGGGGCTGGGGATAAAGCCTGGTGAGACTCTCCTAGGGGAACCAAAGGGTTCATCATCCCAACCGGAGATTTTTGAGAGTAAAAGGGAAGGGTCATGCTAGGAATGTTCTGTGTCTGGATCTGGGGGGTAGTTCCAGGTTTGTGTGGTGTAGAGATTCTTTACTCTTATGAGGCATGTACTGCAGTTGTATAAGCTAGACCTAATCCACAGCCTCAGGATGGCTACACACGATGAGAGCCACGCCAGGACCATGGCATCAGTGAACTCTGTGGGGGGCCAAGGAGACATTGGGCCCCCTCCCCATTTCCAGTTCCCATCAGGCCTCTCTGGGGTGGGAAGAGCCGAGTCTATGCTCAGAAACGGTGGGCTCTCCAAGTCAGGATCCTATGAAGGTGCATCTTTAGATCCTCTTGCTTAGTAAGTGCACACCCTCACCCACACTGTCTTTCATGCACAATGACATTCACACTCACGCCACTCATATGCACACTCATTTCACACAGAACTGGTACTCACGCAATCACATCCATGCTCACATTTGCACTTGCAAACAAACCCCCATCACTTTATGACAAATAGAAGGGGAAAAAGTAGAAGCAGTGACAGATTTTCCTGGGCTCCAACAGCACTGCGGACAGGGACTGCAGCCGTGAAAGTTAAAGACGCTTGCTCCTTGGAAGGAAAGCCACGGCAAGCCTAAGACAGCATATTAAAAAGCAGGGACATCACTTTGCCCACCAACGTCCAAACAGTCAAAGCCACGGTTTTTCCAGTAGTCAAGTATGGATGTAAGAGTTGGACACAAAAAAGGCTGGGCACCGAGGAATTGATACTTTTCAATTGTGATGCGGGAGAAGACTCTTGAGGGTCTCTTGGACTGAAAGGAGATCCAACCAGTCAATCCTAAAGGAAATCAACTCTGAATATTTACTGGAAGGGCTGATGCTGAAGCTGAAACTCCAGTTTTTTGGCCACCTGATGCGAAGAGCTGATGCAATGGAAAAGACCCTGATGCTGGGAAAGATTGAGGGCAGGAGAAGGGGATGACAGAGGGTGAGATGGTTGGGTGACATCACCAACTCGATGGAGTCGGTGAGTTTGAGCAAACTCAGGGAGATAGTGAAGGACAGGGAGGCCTGGCATGCTGCTGTCCATGGGATCACGGAGTCAGACAGGACTTAGGGACTGAACAGTAACATACACACTCATGTTCACCCATACAATGAGCTCTGAAATGCACAACTCTTACACACATGCAGTCGTATTTACGTACAGTCAGTGCCCACACACATATTCCCATGTGCATACCCACACTCACAAGCACACACTCACATTCATGACCACACGCTCACACCCACATCCACACACACACATTCACACTATGTGACTCACACCCCCACACATATTGTGCCGCCACATTGAGACACACTCACGCTTTATCTCAGCTCTCTGGGAGAACCAGAACGGGATACATTAGAATTTTTTCCCTTAATTTTCCTGTGTGGGCTGGTTAGGGACCTTATTATTATTAGCTTATCTATTATTTCTCTTGCATTTATGTTTTTCTTCAAAAGCTTTTCAGGGCTTTTCATCACAAAATAAAAAATTTTAAATCATGTTAATAGTACACATAGGCATATTACACATAAAATTTACTTAATCCTAACAGAGATTCTTGCTAAGCTTGAGAATGCTAAAACCAAAGGAAAAATCACAATGTGTACCACACTACAGAGTTCATAATTACTCCCTCTCAACCTGTATACCTTAATATGTTTTAAACATAGCCTCTTTAGTTGGTTCAAGTACTGCTGAAGCCTGGCTTGGAGAATTTTGAGCATTACTTTGCTAACATGTGAGATGAGTGTAATTGTGAAGGAGTTCGAACATTCTTTGGCATTGCCTTTCTTTGGGGATTGAAATGAAAACTGACCTTTTCCAGTCCTGTGGCCACTGCTGAGTTTTCCAAATTTGCTGGCATACTGAGTGCAGAATTTAAATAACATCATCTTTTAGGATCTGAACTAGCTCGGCTGGAATTCCATCACCTCCACTAGCTTTGTTCGTAGTGATGCTTCCTAAGGCCCCTTGACTTCACATTCCAGGATGTCTGGCTCTAGGTGAGTGATCACACCATCGTGGTTATCTGGGTCATTAAGATCTTTTTTGTACAGTTCTTCTGTGCATTCTTGCCACCTCTTCTAGCCACCTGTGTACTCTTGCCACCTCTTCTGTTAGGTCCAGACCATTTCTGTCCTTTATTATGCCCATCTTTGCATGAAATGTTCCCTTGGTATCTCTAATTTTCTTGAAGAGATCTCCAGTCTTTCCCATTCTATTTTTTCCCTCTATTTCTTTGCATTGATCGCTGAGGAAGGCTTTCCTATCTCTTTTTGCTATTCTTTAGAACTCTGCATTCAAATGGATATATCTTCCCTTTTCTCCTTTGCCTTTAGCTTCTTTTCTTTTCTCAGCTATTTGTAAGGCCTCCTCAGAAAGCCATTTTGCCTTTTTGCATTTATTTATTTATTTATTTGCCTTTTTGCATTTCTTTTTCTTGGGGATGGTCTTGGTCACTCTTTTTTCAGAAGGACTCCCCAGATCCTGGAGTCTGGACCCCAAAGGCCAGCTACTGTTTTCTTGCCAAACGTACGTGCTGCTCATCACCAGGTATGAGTAGGTCCTTAGGCCCAGGGCCTCAAAAAGACAAAACTGCCACCCACTTTCCTTTCTCCCCTTTAGGGTCAAAGGCAGTCTACTAATCCTCTCTCTTTCAGCTTTATTTTAGGGTTTTGGGCAAATGGATCTAGACCAATGTCCTGTTTTTCAAACTGAAAAGTTTGAGTTTATGGGGCAAGACGCTGGTGATAGCAGACTGGAAACAGTCGTGATGATGGTTTGTGCAATGGAGGTTGGAACGCTGATGTTTTCAGTGGGGACATTGGTGTTAACAGTAGTGGTGGGGGGTGGGTGTTGATGATGGTGGTAATACTGATGGTGAGGGTGGTGTGATGGTGGAGCTGGTGGTGATGATGGTAATGAGCTGTGTAGGGAGGTGGTGATGGTGGTGGAGGTGGGGGAGATGGAAGGCATGATGGTGACTCGGCGCTGCAGGTAGAATGGTGGACTTGGGGATGGTGGTGGCGGTGGTGGTGGTGGTGGTGGTGATGGTGATGGTGGTGATGGTGGTGGTGGAGGTGTTGTTGGTGGAGGTGATGGTGGTGGTGGAGGTGATGGTGATGGCAGTGATGGTGGTGGAGGTGATGGTTCTGGTGGAGGTGATGGTGTTGGATGTAATGGTGGTGGTGGTGGTGGAGGTGATGGTGGTGGAGGAGGAGGTGATTGTGGTAGAGGTGATGGTGATGGTGGTGGTGGAAGTGATGGTGGTGGAGGTGATGATGGTGGTGGAAGAGGTGATGGTGGTGGTGGAGGTGATGGTTGTGGTGGAGGTGATGGTGGTGGTAGTGATGGTGGTGGTGGAGGTGATGGTGTTGGATGTAATGGTGGTGGTGGTGGAGGTGATGGTGGTGGTGGTGATGATGGTGGTGATGGTGATGGTGGTGGAGGTGATGATGGTGGTGGAGGAGGTGATTGTGGTAGAGGTGATGGTGATGATGGTGGTGGTGGTGATGGTGGTGGTGGAGGTGATGGTGGTGGTAGTGATGGTGGTGGTGGAGGTGATGATGGTGGTGGAGGAGGTGATTGTGGTAGAGGTGATGGTGATGATGGTGGTGGTGGTGGTGGTGGTGGTGGAGGTGATGGTGGTAGAGGTGATGGTGGTGGTGGTGGTGGTGGTGGTGGAGGTGATGGTGGTGGTGGAGGTGATGGTGGTGGTGGAGGAGGTGATTGTGGTAGAGGTGATGGTGATGATGGTGGTGGTGGTGGTGGTGGTGGTGGAGGTGATGGTGGTGGTGGAGGTGATGGTGGTTATGGTGATGATGGTGGTGATGGTGGTGGTGGTGGTGGAGGAGGTGATTGTGGTAGAGGTGATGGTGATGATGGTGGTGGTGGTGGTGGTGGTGGAGGTGATGGTGTTGGATGTAATGGTGGTGGTGGTGGAGGTGATGGTGGTGGTGGTGATGATGGTGGTGATGGTGATGGTGGTGGAGGTGATGATGGTGGTGGAGGAGGTGATTGTGGTGGAGGTGATGGTGATGATGATGGTGGTGGAAGTGATGGTGGTGGAGGTGATTGTGCTGGTGGAGGTGATGCTGATGGGGGAGGTGATGGTAGGGAGAGCATGTGAGATGACAAAAGTTGGGGAGGCAGAGGTAACTGTTGGTGGGCGCTGCCCTGATGGTGTGTGGAAGTGAGTTCTGGTGGAGGTGCTGGTGCTGATGTGGGCCATGTTTGGTGGCTGAAGTACAATTGATGGTTTACATCCTCATAGCAAGAGTGGACCTGAAGACTTGCTGAGCTGTGACTTGACAGCCTCTTTCGCTGAAGAAGAGGGAAAGAACCCTGGTGGGCCCACCCCACTACCCACCAAGTTAGCCAACCGCAGTTTTTAGCTGACTCAGTTTTCAGTTACCACAATAAACTGGATACAGCTTCTGTTCCACCTTACGGGTGCAGGCATCCCTCACCAGACCTGTTCTTTTCCTTCGAAAGTCTCTAGTAAGTGAACCTCTTCGGAAGCCCCAGCAGGAGGGGCCTGGTTGTGCGGGGAGGAGTCTGGGGCCCTGGGTGGCAGGCAGCCCCCTCAAGCTCCCTCTGCCCCCAGATGGACCTGCACACTGGGCACCTTCCTGGGATCTCCTGTTGCCACCCCACCACAGACTGCCTACCACGTCAGAGCTCACATAACTGACCTCAGAGTAACTCTTCACCATATGGTGAGGAAGGCAGGATTCTCCCCATCGTATAGATGAGAACACTGAGGCTCAGAGAGGGGCAGTGGCTCCCTGAGATCGCACAGCTAAGGAGTGGGCAAGGCCCCACGTGCCCACTCTGCTTTGCCTCACTGTGCCTTCTGTCCATCACAGAACGGAATGCCCAACAGCAACCTCTTAAACCCAGCCAGGCCTGGACAAATAACGGCCAGGGAACCCACAGGGGTACAAGGCAGGCAGGAGCTGCTGCCGTCAACGTGGATTTTCAATGTCCTGCTAAAAAGCCAGCACTGAATTTCTGACCAAAACAGACATATTTCTGCAACTGGAAATCAAGTTATTCAAGAGTTGCTCCCAACAAAAAGATGCTATCCTCTTGACCCAGGAATGCCTTTCCAGAAAAATACAGAGGCTTAGAAGGAGCCTAGGTGTCTCTACCAATTTCTATTTCAAAATAAATATTTAAAGAAGTTTCTCTTTGCTACATGTTTTGCTAAAAGACAGACAGCGGCGCGAGTCTCCCTCAGGGGACTGAGGAAAGGGGCCAAGACTGATGGTGTGAAGCAGGGCTGTGCGGAGGCGAGGCTGGTGTGCAGAGCCAGTGGCCGCGGGGCGCTAGGAGCTTGGGGCTGTCCCCCTCACCCGGTGCCGCAGTTGTCGGGGTTTGGGCCATGCTTGCTAAGAGGGAGACAGGCAAGGCCATGGCACCTTCAGGGTGAAACACAACTTAGACGGCCAAAGGCCAAGGGGGACCTCAAGAAAGTTGCAGGGACTGTGAAGAGGGTGGGAGGGAGGCTGGGAGAGAAGCAACGGGTGAGAGGAACCCATAAAAGCCAACAGCTCATCCAGACGCAGCGGCGGGCTCCACCGGCCGTGTCCATGGTGAGCCCTGCAGCCCAGGCTGCCAGGCTGAGTGGAGAGCCACCCCCGGAGACCAAGCAGCTGCCTCCAGGACCCCCTTGCCTCTGCTTCTGGGTTCTGTGCACAGATCATACCTCTTAGCGCCTCGTGGCAAAGGCCTGGGGACTCAGACCATCCCATGCGGCCAAACAAAAGTTCAAAGGCAGGGATTGAGCCTGGAGCTCTTCCCAACCCAGGGATCGAACCGGGCCTCCTGCGTGGCAGGCAGGTTCTTTACCCTCTGAGCCAGCTGGGAAGCCCGACCAAGCCCACATCTCAGGAGTTTTCTGCTGGTCATGTTTGCAAACACGTGAGGAGGAGGGAATGGGGCCTGAGAGCTGGCCCTGAGTGCTGGTGGCCAGGAGCTGACACGGGGCCTCCTGGAGTCTCCGCCTTCAGCACTTCACACCCACCGTCCACAGCCTAGAAAAGCCCCCAGCCCTGCTGAATCCTCATCCACACATCAGTCCTGGAATTATTCCTGCCTTCTTCCACAGCTACTGATGAAGTACCTCCTGTGGGCTGAGAAATCACTGGATGATGGGGAGACTAGTATAAAACCCCACGTTTATTGGGTGCACTATTATCCCCATTCTACAGATAGGCAAACTGAGGCACAGAGAGGTGTTAGAGCAGTGAAGTTGCTAGGTCTGTCCCCCGCCCTCGGGGAGCTTATGTTCCCATATGGCAGGTAGACACACAGCAAAGAATGACCCGATGACTTAATCGTAATTGTGGTGGAATGTTGGAGAGGAGGTGGGAGCTTGTCTGGGGAAAAGGTATGGAAAGAGGTTGAGGGATGGCTTTGAAGGACCTAGAGACAGGCCAGGGCCGGAATGGAACAAGGGGGCCTCGAGGGTTGGAGATGTGGGGGTATACTCCTGAGAGCCTTAGATACACCCTCTCCTACCCCACCCTGGGCCCAGAGGTTGGAGAAGGTGAGAGGGAGGTGTTGGCCCCAGACTGGAGCAAAGATACTTCATTCAGCAAGAGGGAAAGCTGGGGGTTTGGGAATGCACGCAGGGGAACTGAGAGTTGGGGTTAGGATGATGGGAGAGAATTTCTGACTATTTTCTCAGTAAAATCCCAGTCAAGATCGTCATCTGGGAGTGAAGCCAGAGGAGGGGACATGGGCAATTTGAAGACAGGAAAGAAAGCCTGTGTTCAGGACTGGCAGAGCCTGCCACGGCCGTCCTAGGGAGGCCCCCCTAAGACTCGTGGGCCTCGTGAACTGAGGGTGAGGCCAGTGGCGCGGCTGTGGGTTCTGCTCCAGTGGTGGGCTGCTGCTCGGGCGGGGGTGTGGAGTGGCTGGTGGGTGGACTTGACCTGAGCTGGGGTTTAACCAGGTGAGCACAAGGCGGGGAGAGAGGGGACAGGTGGTGGGCGGAGGCTGGTGGGCGGAGAGGGTCACGATGGGTCAGAGGATGCAATTCGAGGGGAAGAGGGACACGGGGACTTGAGGGTGCTGATGAGCATGGAAACAGGGGCTTCGAAACCGAACGTCTCCTCGGGGAAGCGGGGCTGGGTGAGGACAGGCCATCTGAGGAAGTGAGGAGGAAGTTTTCTGAGGTGGTGTTTTCATCACTGGTGTCAAGGTTGGGAGGATGACTAAGGGGGTGGATGGCTGGCAGGGGGGATGCATCAGAGGAAAAGTGCAAAGGAGAGGAAGGGGCCAAAGAGTGGCAATGCCAAGGGTGGGGCGAGTCCTCCGGCTCGGTCCTGAAACTGGGATTACAGAGCCAGAAAGAGAGAGGGAGCCAGGGGCTAGAAACTTCCACAAGTCAGAGGAGATCACCTGGGGATTGTTAGGTGACGGGACCGGAGATGTGCTGGGATGCTCCAGTCTGAAAGCATGAACTTCAAGGGAGCTGGGAGCACGTGGAAGGATAGAAAATGGCTTGAGGGTGGTGATGGGAGACAGGGAGGCCAATCGTGAGAACAGAGCGGCTCCACTTGGTGGGGCTGAAGGGGAGACGAGGGCGGACCTAGTTCCAGAGTTAGGGCTGCAGGGAAAGTCAGAGAAGAAGGTGAGGTGCTGATGGTGGAGCGTGAGCTCTGAAGGGCCCACGGGAGGGTTTGAGGGCCCAGAGGCACAGCCTGGGCTGGGACAGGGGCTCAGGACAGCCCAGAGCAGTCCAGGGAGAGAAGAAGCGGGTAATAGCTGCTTCAGAGACTGAGACGGCTCATGGTCCATAAAGTCATTGTTTGGAGAGGGAAAGAGTGCTGATGGCTCTGCTAATAGTGATTCCTGTATTTTTAAGAAATGATTTCCATTTGTAATCCTTTAATTGCAAAAGACGATTAAAAAAAAATCTTAAACACACCCTCGGTTGCAGTTTTCCTGAAATTATCACCAAATGCCTGGCTCGTCGATCTCTGCCCACCAAGATTCCCAGCACCAGGGTGAGGTTAAGGAGGGGCAGGGAGTGTTGAGTCTGCAGCTCTGCCTGAAGCCACCCCTCCTGGCCAGGGGCCTCTCAACATCCACCCAAGACATCAGCCTGAGTGTTCGGGCCGCGGTGCTGACTGGAAGCCGTGCGGGAGCTCCAGAGATTGAGCTGGTGGAAGTGATCCGGTCACCCTTCCCCTCCTCCTGCCCAAGTCCATCTTCCCAAACACTCTTCCTTACCGAGAAGGAGAAGACACTAGGAGGGGATTTTATATTCAGGACCCCAAGCAAAATTTTAGGATTTTTTTCCTCCCTTGTCTCTAGAACTAGTACATTTTCTTGGGGACAGGGATTCTTTCCTTGGGGAATTCTGTCCTGCTTTAAAAGGGCCCATGTTTGGAAATTTCCTGGGATTTTGGGCTTTCACTACTGAGGGCCCAGGTACGATCCCTGGTCAGGGGAACGGAGATCTGGTACCCTGCACGGCTTGGCCCAAAAGCAATTCGTGTGCCTCTGGGGAGGTTTGCAGGGCAACAGCCTACGTGCCACGTGGGCAGCTTTGTGCTGGGCCAGGAACCATAACGACCACACGTGGGAAAGAGAATAGGTGAAGTTATAGAAGCCCCAGATGCAACAGAGATGCAGTTTTGGGCCCAACAAACAGGGCCCAGAAGGAACACCCGGGCCCAGGCGGACAGCCTCCAGACAGCCCCCGCCCACAACTGTTCATTGCGTGTCCACAGTAAAGAGACTGCAGAGGTGACTGTGGCCTGCAGGGGCCTTGATTGAATATCCTGGGGACACACTTGCAGAGGGTGCCCAGTTTTACAATGTCATGAATCAGAGTGACCCCAGTGAGTGATTACGCCCGATATTCAGGAGGACACACGCGTGCGCGCGCGCGCACACACACACACACACACACACACACACACGTCAAAGCACTAGAGGCAAAGCCTGTGAAGTCTGTGGCTGACCCTGAACTCTTGGTCTAATCATAGCTCTGTTTGGTGGTGAGGATATAAACAGGGCACTGGGCTAAGACTGAAAACACTTCCAGGTCTGATCTGGAATTTTCCCAGAAAAACTCTGAGTTTGCACACTTGGAGCTGACGTGTCTGTGAAAGGAAGAGAGGGGCTCAGAGATGGGAGACTGGTTTTCATAATCTTCTACCCAATAGGCTGCACTTTACAAAGGTCTTTCACCCAGATTGTCCATTTGATTTTCATGGCATCTTTAAGAGGTAGCTAATTCCCTGTCCTCTTTCTGGAGGAGGAAAGTAAGGTGTCCAGAGTTTAAATCTCTGCAGATCCAAGGTCTGGGGTATTCAACCTCATTAGCTTCCACCCTTTCACCTTTAAAAACGAAAATGCCAAGTACAATCCTTCTTTAAAGACAGTTACTTAAACTTATACCTGAGAAAAATTCCGTAGAAGGGTCTGCACAAATCAAAGAGTTTTACCTAATCTGTTTACACAGATGCCATTTCTAGCTGTTGGGGTGTCTCATTTGTTCCTGGGAAACACGGAGACTGTGCTGTGGAGCTGAGCTGATTGTTCAGTAGACCCTAAAAGATACATCATTTTCCAGAACATTCTAAGAAGAGGTTAATTGCTGAATGCTTGAAGGAACTTAAACCAGCTAAAACAGCTACTAAATCAGCCATAAAATCAAGTGGCTATTTTGCCAAGGGTGCCCTGACCACCACCTTTCAGATAAATCTGTGTGCTTCTCCCCAGAGCAGCCAATCCATTTGGAATTGCCCACAGTTCCTGGCGGCCCATCAGTGCCTTGCAGCAGCGTACGCACCACTGAAGTCACGCCTCCGGTGCTCTGTGCTGTCCATTTGGCTTCCAGAGACAGTTCAGAGTTTTATCTGTGCAGACCTTGCTGAGGGCCAAATCTTGCTGTGAGTTGGAAGTAATTTAAATTAAAAGCTGCCCTGTGGGGGGAAACCCTATGAGTCCTCCCAGAAAGAAGGGCAT
Organism: Ovis canadensis; assembly: GCF_042477335.2. NCBI lineage: Eukaryota > Metazoa > Chordata > Mammalia > Artiodactyla > Bovidae > Ovis > Ovis canadensis. The sequence goes on from NC_091245.1 coordinate 276,730,838, forward strand.
CTTCTTAAGTCTGTGACCTCATTCTTAGTGACCGGCTTCTTGCTTGTCTTTGTTTTAGCCTAGTCCTTGGGGGGATAGCATCCCAGACATCTGCACTCCAGCTGCAGGATGTGGGAAGGGAGACGAGTCGCTGGGAAGGGCTAGGATGGCCCAGCAACAGGGGTGGGGCCCCAGGGGAAGCTGAATGCAGACCCAGAGCGGGGGTCGGAAGCTGCACCCGTCACCTGGATGCAGGAAGCCCAGCAGAGGTGGGGGAAAGGGGGTTGGCTGGGACTCAGATGCCCAGCTCACAGCAGCACCAGGCAGTGGGCACAGGTGGCTTGTGCCCTGTGCCCAGACACCCTGGTTCCCATGGCACAGATGGCCATCCCCAGGTGGCCATCAGGAAGCTGAGACACCCCGGTCCCCCTGGCTGGGTGACAACATGGGGCAGCCTTGGCCTGTAGTTCCTGTGGCTGACTGGGGCCTGGGAAGGGCAGGGGCTGAGAAATTTAAAGGAATAATAATAATAAAGAAACTCATCTCAAATTATTTCAGCTACTAAAAAGAAATAATCATGCGATAGAGGTCCTAACCATTCCTGCGTGACAACCATACGGCAGCATATACGTGAATCAGTAACACTGACAACTTAAATTCACACAATGCTGTATGTCAAATGTATTTCAGTTAAAAAATTTTAAACACATAAAATTTTAAAAGCTCACTTCTCTAGGGACTTCATGATAACCCAGGCTGACTTTCCCGGAGAGAGGAGGGGAAAGGGTCTCCAGGGGAGGGGCTGACCCAGAGCCCAGAGGGGGAAGATGGTAGCAGACGGGTTTGGGGGTGGGTTTGGAGATACAGGTGGGGCAGAGACTCCAGGCCAGACAGACAGACCGTGATCTCTCCTCTCAGGTGACTGCCATACCTGCTGGTCATCGTGACTTCTGGGACAGGGAAAATGTGCCATGGGCCTGGAGAATCTCAGAGCACCAGAGTGGGCAGACAGGAACAGAATCTCCTAGGCTGCAACCCCATGGACTGTGTAGTCCATGGGATTCTCCAGGCCAGAATACTGGACTGGGTAGCCTTTCTCTTCTCCAGGGGATCTTCCCAACCTAGGAACCAAACCAGGGTCTCCTGTGTTGCAGGCAGATTCTTTACCAACTGAACTGTCGAGGAAGCCCAAATACTAAGGACCAACGAAAATATGAGAAAGTTACATTTTATTAATGGCTGTTGTCATTACAATCAGAGTCTATCCCTGTTTTACATACTACATGATGAACTAGATCTGATAGACAGAGTGCCTGATGAACTATGGACGGAAGTTCATGTCATTGTACAGGAGACAGGGATCAAGACCATCCCCATGGAAAAGAAATGCAAAAAAGCAAAATGGCTGTCTGGGAAGGCCTTACAAATAGCTGTGAAAAGAAGAGAGGCAAAAAGCAAAGGAGAAAAGGAAAGATATAAGCATCTGAATGCAGAGTTCCGAAGAATAACAAGGAGAGATAAGAAAGCCTTCTTCAGCGATCAATGCAAAGAAATAGAGGAAAACAACAGAATGGGAAAGACTAGAGATCTCTTCAAGAAAATTAGAGATAGCAAGGGAATATTTCATGCAAAGATGGGCTCGATAAAGGACAGAAATGGTATGGACCTAACAGAAGCAGAAGATATTAAGAAGAGGTGGCAAGAATTCACAGAAGAACTGTACAAAAAAGATCTTCACAACTCAGATAATCACGATGGTGTGATCACTCACCTAGAGCCAGACATCCTGGAATGTGAAGTCAAGTGGGCCTTAGAAAGCATCACTACGAACAAAGCTAGTGGAGGTGATGGAATTCCAGTTGAGCTCTTTCAAATCCTGAAAGATGATGCTGTGAAAGTGCTGCACTCACTATGCCAGCAAATTTGGAAAACTCAGCAGTGGCCACAGGACTGGAAAAGGTCAGTTTCCATTCCAATTCCAAAGAAAGGAAATGCAAAAGTATGCTCAAACTACCGCACAATTGCATTCATCTCACATGCTAGTAAAGTAATGCTCAAAATTCTCCAAGCCAGGCTTCAGGAATACGTGAACAATGAACTCCCTGATGTTCAAGCTGGTTTTAGAAAAGGCAGAGGAACCAGAGATCAAATTGCCAACATCTGCTGGATCATGGAAAAAGCAAGGGAGTTCCAGAAAACCATCTATTTCTGCTTTATTGACTATGCCAAAGCCTTTGACTGTGTGGATCACAAGAAACTGTGGAAAATTCTCAAAGAGATGGGAATACCAGACCACCTGACCTGCCTCTTGAGAAATCTGTGTGCAGGTCAGGAAGCAGCAGTTAGAACTGGACATGGAACAACAGACTGGTTCCAAATAGGAAACGGAGTATATCAAGGCTGTATATTGTCACCCTGCTTATTTAACTTATATGCAGAGTAAATCATGAGAAACGCTGGACTGGAAGAAGCACAAGCTGGAATCAAGATTGCTGGGAGAAATATCAATAACCTCAGATATGCAGATGACACCACCCTTATGGCAGAAAGTAAAGAGGAGCTAAAAAGCCTCTTGATGAAAGTGAAAGAGGAGAGTGAAAAAGTTGGCTTAAAGCTCAACATTCAGAAAACGAAGATCATGGCATGCAGTCCCATCCCTTCATGGGAAATAGATGGGGAAACAGTGGAAACAGTGTCAGACTTTGTTTTTGAGGGCTCCAAAATCACAGCAGATGGTGATTGCAGCCATGAGATTAAAAGACGCTTACTCCTTGGAAGAAAAGTTACGACCGACCTAGATAGTACATTCAAAAGCAGAGACTACTTTGCCAACTAAGGTCCATCTAGTCAAGGCTATGGTTTTTCCATTGGTCATGTGTGAATGTGACAGTTGGACTGTGAAGAAGGCTGAGCGCCGAAGAATTGATGCTTTTGAACTATGGTGTTGGAGAAGACTCTTGAGAGTCCCTTGCAAGGAGATCCAACCAGTCCATTCTGAATGAGATCAACCCTGGGATTTCTTTGGAAGGAATGATGCTAAAGCTGAAGCTCCAGTACTTTGGCCACCTCATGAGAAGAGTTGACTCATTGGAAAAGACTCTGATGCTGGGAGGGATTGAAGGCAGGAGGAGAAAGGGACGACTGAGGATGAGATGGCTGGATGGCATCACGGACTCAATGGACGTGAGTCTGAGTGAACTCCAGGAGATGGTGATGAACAGGGAGGCCTGGCATGCTGCGATTCATGGGGTCGCAAAGAGTCGGACACGACTGAGCGACTGAACTGAACTGAACTGAACTGATTTACTCTGCTAACAGTATAACTATGGTAACTGGATTAGCATCCAACTGTCCTTTGGAAAAAAGCTCAGCTTGGAATCCAGCATGGTTCCAGAAGCATTTATTCGGATAGGGCCAGATGGAACCACGTGACCTTTTGTGCCCCAGCTTCTTTACGGGGTTGGAGGTGTGGCAAGGAAACTTTCTCTTAAAGGACCGGAGAGTAAGTATTTCAGGCCTGCCTGCCACACAGTCTGTGCTGCAGCTCTTCCTCTCTGCCGATGAGGCAGCCTGGAAGCATGACTGTGTTCCAAGGAAACGTCACAAGAACAGGCAGCTAGTCTGCAGGCTACAGAGAAACCCCTGTTCTAGAAGAGTATATACAATGAGAAATGCTGCAGCTGCTTTTTGAAAATACACCTGGCCACAGCCCACTCTCCGATCAGAGGAGAGAGAATTCCTTCATTTCATGTTAAAGTCATGGGTTCTAGAAGGTTCCTCTGAGTGGATCAGGGGTCAGGCTGGCTCACAGAACCTCAGGAAACTTGAATGACTTTTTGACGCTTCACCATGTCAAGAAGGCATTACAAGTCCCGTTGAGAGAGTGTCTAACACAAGGGAACTCTCCCCCGACTCCATTCCCACCCCTTCCCCTGCTCCTCCTCTCTGAAGCTCCTGGCATCCTGTGGCCTCCATGGATCAGCCAAGAGCCCCAGATCTGGAGTCAACTGAACATCCTGGACTTTCCTGGTGGCTTGAATCTGCCTGCCAATGCAGGAGACGCAGGTTCCATCCCTGGGTTGGGAAGATCCCCTGAAGGAGGGAACAGCAACCTGCTCCAGTATTCCAGGAAATCGCATGGACAGAAAGCCTGGAGGGCTATCATCCCTGGGGTTACAAAGAGTCAGACGGGACTGAGCGATTAAACAACAGCTTGGCACCAAAAGGACTGCCTGTGTCTTCCCCTGGGTACGGAATCAGATGAACGCCAAAGCTTTGAAAGGGAAAGCTGACGTCTTTGAAGGCTAGAAAGCAGGCGCTGGTCTCTGGTTGCCCTGTCTAGCCTGGCCACGAAGGGGCAGACAGCGGTCAATGCAGGAGGCTTTGGCTCTGCCCTGGGCCAGGGCTGGGTTGCTCTGATTCCCTGTTTACATGGACGGGCTGCCGTCCACAGGCCTCTTCTGGAGCTGGAATCTCAGCTCTGATCCACTGCCTCCGCTGAGCCCAGAAAGAGTGTCTGTCTCCTCTTCCTCCGCCTATCTCCAATGCTGCTTTAGTTGGGTGTCTGGGTTCTCCCCCATCCACCCCCTCTCTTTTATGCGAACACACACACACACACACACACACACACACACACACACGTTCACTCTTGCACTGAACAACTAGAATTGGAGCCCTAAAGACTGAAGCTAAACAAGCATTAAGAGACAGGAGAAAACTCTTGGAAAGCAAGGAGTCCCTTGGACAGTAAGGAGATCAATCCAGACAGTCTTAAAGGAAATCAATCCTGAATATTCCTTGGAAGGACTGATGGTAAAGCTGAAACTCCAATACTTTGGCCACCTAATGTGAAGAGCCGACTCATTGGAAAAGATCCTGGTGCCAGGAAAGATTGAGGGCAGGAGAAGGGGACGACAGAAGGCGAGATGGTTGGATGTTATCCCTAACTCGGTGGACATGAGTTTGAACAAACTCCGGGGAACAGTGAAAGACAAGGAAGTCTGGCGTGCTCCAGTCCATGGGATCGCAGGGAGTTGGACACAACTTAGCGATTGAACAACAACAAAGAGACAGAAAACAAAGCAAAACGGAGCCTGACATCGAGATTGCGCCACTGTTGAATACAGTCCACGGAGAGTCTGCTTAAGAGTAGCTGAGCTGGAGGCCTCCCGTCAGGACCCATCCTACTCCTTCTGACCATTCCTCCAGTGGCGAGGATGAGGGAGTGGGGAAAGGCTGCTGGGAAAACCTCTGACCACTTTATGTTTTGAGATGGGCCCCAGGGGAAGGCGGGTTAGAACAGCAGCTCCTGACAAAGTTGGGCTTTTGTCCCCTTTCCTGTGATGGCTCTGAGTCCTCGCCCTCCTACAGAGGTTTCTGTAACAAATCGACTCCTTTATAAACCTAAACGCATTTCTCGCCTCCATCTGATGGTGCTGGAGAATGTGCGCAGAGTGGGAAAGGCCATGCAGCTCCTTCCCACACGAGCCTGCGTGTGGCGCGATGGGGCCAGGAAGAATGGAGGCAAAGTTCAGCTTCCTTCCACGTGGGCTCTTGGTACAGAGATCTGGGTTCTGGATCCCAAGCACTAATTGATCACAAGCCAAACCCTGATGGGATACGCCTTTCCTAGTTGCAACCCTGCCCCATCCCCTCTCCACAGCCCCCATTTCAGCAGATTTTACTCACAGTTGGCAGTGAATTACGAAGCATCGTGGCTCAGGCCTGCTGAGCAGGCACTGATGCTGGGCTGGCAGGGAGGACCGCCTCATTTGGGGGCAGGCTGTTCGGGACCTGGCGAGATGCAGAAGGTCAGACTTTGCTCCACTTTGCTCCACTTTTGACCCCTCCTTTGCTCCACTCAGGCTCTCCAGGGACACTGTCGCTCAGTGCAGTCAGAGGCCCACGCCTGTGGGGCAGCCAAAATGTTTAATCACTGGCACTGTGGCTCAGAGGGTAAAGAATCTGCCTGCAATACAGGAGACCCAGGTTCAATCCCTGGGTGGGGAAGACCCCCTGCAGAAGGGAATGGCTACCTAGTCTAGTAGTCTCGCCTGGAGAATTCCATGGATAGAGGAGTCTGGTGGGCTACAGTCCATGGGGTCACAAAGACTCGGACACAACTTAGCAACTACCAACACATGCACACACACACGCACACACACACACACTAACTAGTCACAATGATTTTCTGACACACTGGCTGGAGGAAGGTCCCAAAGACTCCCTGCTGGGTCAGGCACCAACCTTTCACTACTGTATTAGTCTGGTCTCTCCAGAGAAATAGAAAACCATATATGTGTATCTCCATGTCAAAGGTATATGTGTGTACATACATTCAGTTGCTCAGCTGTGTCCAACTCTTTGTGATCCCATGGACTGCAGCATGCCAAGCCTCTCTGTCCATCACCAACTCCCAGAGCTTGCTCAAACTCATGTCCATCGAATTAGTGATGTCATCAAACAATCTCCTCTTCTGTCCTCACCTTCTCCTCCAGCCTTCAATCTTTCCCAGCATCAGGATCTTTTCCAATGAGTAGGTTCTTCTCATCAGGCAGCCAAAGTATTGGAGCTTCAGCTGCAACATCAGTCCTTCCAATGAATATTCAGGACTGATTTCCTCTAGAATTAACTGGTTGGATCTCTTTGCAGTCCAAGGGGCTCTCAAGAGTCTTCTCCAACACCACAGTTCAAAAGCATCAGTTCCTTGCATTTAGCTTTCTTTATAGTCCAACTCACACATCCATACCTGACTACTGGAAAAGCCATAGTTTTGACAAGAGGGCTTTGTCAGAAAAGTAATGTCTCTGCTTTTGAATATGCTATCTAGGTTGGTCATAGCTTTTCTTCCAAAGAGCAAGCATTTTTAAAATTTTATGGCTGCAGTCACCATCTGCAGTGATTTTGGAGCCCCAAAAAATAAAGTCTGACACTGTTTCCATTGTTGCCCCATCTATTTGCCATGAAGTAATGGGACCGGATGCCATGATCTTAGTTTTCTGAGTGTGGAGTTTTAAGCCAACTTTTTCACTCTCCTCTTTCACTTTCATCAAGAGGCTCTTTATTTCTTCTTCACTTTCTGCCATAAGGGTGGTGTCATCTGTATGTCTGAGCTTATTGGTATTTCTCCCGGGAAACTTGATTCCAGCTTGTGCTTCATCCAGCTGGCATTTCACGTGATGTACTCTGCATAGAAGTTAAATAAGCAGGGTGACAATATACAGCCTTGATGTACTCCTTTCCCAACTCAGAACCAGTCGGTTTTTCCATGTGTGGTTCTGTTGCTTCTTGACCTGCGTGTAGATTTCTCAGGAAGCAAGTAAGGTGGTCTGGTATTCCTATTTCTTTAAGAATTTTGCACAGTTTGTTGTGATCCAAATAGTCAACGTCTTTGGCATAGTCAATAAAGCAGAAATAGATGTTTTTCTGGAACTCTCTTGCTTTTTCAGTGATCCAGCAGATGTTAGCAATTTGATCTCTGGTTCCTCTGCCTTTTCTAAATCCAGCTTGAACATCTGGAAGTTCATGGTTCACATATTGTTGAAGCCTGGCTTGGAGAATTTTGAGCATTACTTTGCTAGCGTGTGAGGTGAGTGCAATTGTGCAGTAGTTTGAACATTCTTTAGCATTGCCTTTCTTTGGGATTGGAATGAAAACTGACCTTTTCCAGTCCTGTGGCCATTGCTGAGTTTTCCAAATTTGCTGGCGTATTGAGTGCAGCACTTTCACAGCATCATTTAGGATTTGAAATAGCTCAACTGGAATTTCATCACCTCCACTAGCCTTTTTTTTGTAGTGATGCTTCCTAAGGCCCACTTACTTCACATTCCAGGATGTCTGGCTCTAGGTGAGTGATCACACCATTGTGATTATCTGTGTTGTAAAGATCTTTTTTTGTATAGTTCTGTGTATTCTTGCACACCTCTTCTTAATAGCTTCGGTTTCTGTTAGGTCCCTACCATTTCTGTCCTTTATTGAGCCCATCTTTGCATGAAATGCTCCATTGGTATCTTTAATTTTCTTGAAGAGATCTCTAGTCTTTCCCATTCTACTGTTTTCCTCTATTTCTTTGCACTGATCACTGAGGAAGGCTTTCTTGTCTTTCCTTGCTATTCTTTGGAACTCTGCATTCAGATGGGTTTATCTTCCCTTTTCTCCTCTGCCATTCACTTCTCTTCTTTTCTCAGCTATTTGTAAGGCCTCCCCAGACAGCCATTTTGCTTTTTTGCATTTCTTTTTCTTGGGGATGGTCATGATCACTGCCTCCTGTACAGTGTCATGAACCTCTGTCCATAGTACTTCAGGCACTCTGTCTATCAGAACTAATCCCTTGAATCTACTTGTCACTTCCACTGTATAATCATAAGGGATTTGATTTAGGTCATACCTGAATGGTCTAATCATTTTCCCTATTCTTTTCAACTTAAATCTTAATTTGGCAATAAGGATTTCACGATCTGAGCCAGTCAGCTCCTGGTCTTGTTTTTGCTGACTGTATAGAGCTTCTCCATCTTTGGCTGCAAAGAATATAATCAATCTGATTTTGGTGTTGACCATCTGGTGATGTCCATGTGCAGTTACAGTCTTCTCTTGTCTCGTTGGAAGAGGGTGTTTGCTATGACCAGTGCGTTCTCTTGGCAAAACTCTGTTAGCCTTTGTCCTGCTTCATTCTGTACTCCAAGGCCAAATTTTCCTGTTCTCCACATATCTCTTGACTTCCTACTTTTCCATTCCAGTCCCCTGTGATGAAAGGACTGAAAGGACTGATGTTGAAGCTGAAACTCCAATACTTTGGCCACCTGATGCGAAGAACTGACTCACTGGAAAAACCCTGATGCTGGGAAAGATTGAGGGCAGGAGGAGAAGGGGATAACAGAGGATGAGATGGTTGGATGGCATCACCGACTCAATGGACATGAGTTTGGGTAAACTCCACGAGTTAGTGATGGACAGGGAGGCCGGGCGTGCTGCAGTCCATGGGGTCGCAGAGAGTCGGACACGACTGAGCGACTGAACTGAACTGAACTAATGATGAAAAGGACAAAATACGGTCCACTGGAGAAGGGAATATACATAATCCAATATTTAAGGAACAGGTTCATGTGATTATAGAGGCTGAGCGATTATAGAGCTACAGTTGGCAAACTGGAGACCCAGGAGAACAGATGGTGTAAGTTCCAGTCTGAATCTAAGTTCAAAGGCAGGAGAAGACCAAGGTCCCAGCTTAAAACAGTCAAAGAAAGTCCCTTCTGACCTGTCTTTTTGTTCTATTCCGGTCTTTCATTGATTGGATGAGGGCCACCCATGGTAAGGGGGACAATCTTCTGTACTCTTTCTACTGATTCAAATGTTAATTCCATCTAGAAACACCCTCACAGACACACCTGGAATCGTGTTTACCCAGCTGGTACTCCCTGACTTGGTCAAGCTGACATCAAATTGACACTCATGGTTGATGAACGGAAGGCATGGTCCAGGGTGTAAGGGGAGCGCTGGGGTTTCCTGGATGGGGGCAGGCACTGACAGCTTGCAGGGACTGGTGATCGGTGGTGCTGGACTCATGGTCTCCGAAGGAGGAGATTCAACTCTGGGACCAAAGGCAGTCTCAGTCACTCAGGGCTTTGTGTAGATTTTATTTAAAGTGGAAATGACAGAGAAAGATTCTGACATAGACATCAGAAGGGGGCAGGAGAGTACCCACTTCACTAGTTTAAGCGGGGCCTTACATGTTTCTCAACTAGCTGCTGAGAATAGATTTAAAAAATACCACAAGGCTGTGAAAATTTTGCCCAGACCTTCTCCCATAACATATATCCAAAGCTAAAAAAAAAAAAAAAAAAAAAAAGGCATGTCCTTGAACAAGAGACACTGCTGCCTACTTGTCTAAGGCAAAAGAATGTGAAAAAGAATGCTTACCTCCTCTTTAAAGGGGCCTGAGGCTTGGACTTCTTATCAACCTGCCTAAGTTAACTCTCTCAACCCCTGGGAACTAGAGGTAGTGATACCTACCAATCAGTACGGAAGTATTTCAATATTTCCATAGCTGGTTTAGCCATATCTTTGTGTCTCAACTCAACAACAGCTCTGCCTTAAGCCAGGTCACCTATTGGAGCTTCCATGATATTCCAGGAATTGCTATACTTCCTGCCCACTATGTGGCATTTTCCAGAATGTCATGGAACCTCCAGTAGGTGACTCAGGCTTAGTTAGTAAGATGCATCCACAGGCCAACTGACAGATGTAAACAGCAAAGATGGGAGAAATGATCTGGGCCACAGAGCAGGATTGCCGATCTTCCTGTGGGCAGGGGCAGTCTGGTAGCTGAGGTGGTGGCTGTGGTACGTATCATGCGGCAGGTGTGGTTTTAACCATCCTCATCCGTTACACCCTCAGACCGTGTAGTCAATCAAGCTCAAGTCTGAATCCTCAGTGTCAGGACTTGCTGGTTGTCCAGTGGTTAAGACCCCTCACTTTCACTGCAAGTGGTATGAGGGTTGGATATCTGGTTGGGGAGGTAAGATCCAGCATGTCACACAGCACGGCCGAAAAGAAAAAACCAAACCAGTCTTTATGGTCTGTGTGATATAGAGCAAGTTCCTTGGTGTCTACAAGCCCTAGTTTCTTCCTCTGAGAAACTGGGAACAATGACAGTATGTACCTCACAGGAAGTCACAGACAGAAACGGGGATTTTGGCCAGGGGAGAAGCTGAGTCTGGGCCCATCTGGAAAATCACTGAAATGTCCCGCTGCACTCCCTAGAGCTCCAGTCTGACCCCAGGCATGTCCTCTGAATCCAGGAGTGGGGGGCTCAGGACAGTGCGCCCTGATATGTAAACACTGAAAAGGTGTTTGATAATGAAGGGTTTCTCTGTTTTTTGGAACCCGCCAAGTTTAGAACCAACACTGTGGGGAAGAAGCTGTGGCTTATCTCCGTAAACCAGCCCGAGGAGCCAGCTCACGCTGGAAAGTGTGTCTCTGTGTCCTTGCAAGCGATCTCTTCCCTCCTCTTTCCTCTCACTCATCTTGCCCCTTCCCTTTGACCGCCTTCCCTCTTTCGACCCTTCTTTCCTTCCCCTCCTGATCTCACTTCTCATGATGCACATTTAATGTGTCTTCCTCCTCTTCTCCTTCAACTCACTTTCTTTCTCCTTCCCTCTCTCTTGCTCTGTTTATCTCCCCTACATACGTGTGTACACAAACACGTGTAAGCACCGCACACGTACGTTGCTAATTGTCACCTGCACCCCCACATTTAACACACTTGCAAGATGACAGCACACTGCAGAGAAACATTGCAAAACCACTCAGTAGAAAAATACTGAGCATTACGTGGTTCCCTCCCCCTTTTTCTACAAGAGCACTGTGATAAATGAAAGGCAGGAGATAACATCACCGTGATTATCGGCTGTTTCTCGTCACTGTCCTGACTTTTGCACACGCTGACATTTCCCTACATTCTCATACATCACCAGCGCCTCTGGGCCCCCAGATGAAAGCCATTCCTTCATGAGAGTTCAAGAGAGAAGGAAGACGATGGGATTTGGGGTCATGGAGAAGTGTGTGGAAGGCAGGCAGCTATTTTATTCCCTGTATTTCCCTGCCCTGGGCGGGGGGGGGGGGGGGGGGGTGCTTTTAAAGGTCTCTGGGGGCATCGGGCTTCCCTGGTGGCTCAGCTGGTAGAGAATCTGCCCACAATGTGGGAGACTTGGGTTTGATCTCTGGGTTGGGAAGATTCCCTGGAGAAGGGAAAGGCTACCTGCTCCAGTATTCTGGCTTGGAGAATTCCATGGACTGCACAGTCCCTGGGGTCACAAAGAGTCGGATACGACTGAGAGACTTTCACTTTCACTTTGGGGGTATAGAGACGCTAGAGCCTGCTAACAAGGCTAACTTTGAGGAGTCAGGTGAGCCTGGAGAATTCTGTGGAAGGGAGAGGAGCCCCAGGCAGCCATCTTGCTGCTGCTGCTAAGTCACATCAGTCGTGTCCGACTCTGCGACCCCATAGATGGCAGCCCACCAGGCTCCCATCCCTGGGATTCTCCAGGCAAGAACACTGGAGTGGATTGCCATTTCCTTCTCCAATGCATGAAAGTGAAAAGTGAAAGTGAGGTCGCTCAGTCGAGTCTGACTTCTCGACCCCATGCACTGTAGCCTACCAGGCTCCTCCATCCATGGGATTTTCCAGGCAAGAGTACTGGAGTGGGGTGCCATTGCCTTCTCCCAGCCATCCTGAATAGAAGCAACAGTTGACATTTTTACAACACTCTTAGACCTCAAAACGTCTTCACCTTAATGACCCTGGAGGGTCTGTCTCTGAAGGGCAGATGGGGAAACAGGCTCAGGGGGCAGTTTGGTGTTCCAGCTGAGGCCCCCAGGAAGGTGAAAGGGATGAAAGCTTGAGCCCAGGCTGTCCAATTCCAAACATTCTTGTCACATTTCTTCAGGTGGATTACTTGAGATGAGCCCGAGTGTAATATCCCCAGTGCTTGCAGCTGCCTTTCTTTAGATTGGTGAGGAGAATTCACCCCATCTTCTTTGCTGAAGCTCCCTGACTCCTCAGGAGGGCACTCAGAAGCACCCAGGGCTCAGAGTTTGGACCCAAGGGGCACCCAGCACAGGCCCCAGCACAGAGACCTAGATGTCCTGTGTGGTTACACGTCAGACAGCTTTCTGGGCTGGGTGAAACAGCCCTCAAGTGTCTCGTTCCCTTCTGGTTCTGATTGTAAATCTGCCAGTCTTGGGAGAGATCTAGCCATCCAAGGACAAGTTTCAGTAACATGGACATCTGGTTGTGGGAGGGGAGCCATCTAGTTCTTGGTGGGAATTTCTCCCCGCTGGGAACACACAGGCTTGGTTTCCATCACTGACTTCCTGCAGCCAGTTAATTCTGGAGAACCAGCAGACCTACTTGATTTCCTAAATTTCACGGGGGCCGAGGACCACTCAGTGATCAGCGGCCCATCCTGGAGGCGTCCTGGTGGTCAGCAGGCAGGCCTGCAGGCAGCCCGCGTCACCAGCACCCTTTCATTAGTATGTTTGGCACAAAATGACAGTGTCCATAACTGCAAGAGTCTGAAGGCATTAGAAACGCTCAGGATTAAGCGAATGTGGAAGCGATGGTCTGAGTTCACACACAATTCCAGGAGGGGAGGAGATGAATGAGGGGCCGCGGTGACAGGAAACTTTACTCTTGTGATAACTGCAGCAGCGTGAAAAGTACGCGACTCGGTGCTGAACAGGAAAGGGGTGACGACGGCACACAATTCAGCAGCACTGAAAGAAACGACGTAGGGTGCCAGATAATGCACTGGATCGGGAGAGTGGAGGCGTGGAAACAAAAACAGCTGACTCTTTATCACATTCCAAGTGAAAACATTTGTATTAGTCAGTTTTCACTGCGATGATGCTACATGACAAATAACCCCCAGACTTCTCGTGGCTTATAAAAACTTACACTTATTCCTGGCCAGTTGGTTTGCAGGGTGACTGTAGGCCAGAGGTGGATCAGCTTGGCTAGGCTGTGCCCAGAGCTTTGGGTGACATTCGAGTGTGCCTCCTATACCTTCATCCTGAGCCATACTCCATTTGCCAAGAAAGTCACACGACCAAGTCCAAACAGGTGGGATAGGAGATGTCCTCCAGCCAGTGAGGCTGTTAAATTGTGTCCACTCAGATTCATCTGTTGACATCCTAAGCCCCCACACTTCATTAAGTGACCTTATTGGGAAGGAGGGTCTCCACAGAAGTTCAAGTGAGGTCATGAAGGTGGGCCCCAGCCTGAAATGACTGGTGTATTTATTAAAGGGGGAAATTTGGACACAGAGACAGACAGACAGAAAACAATCTGAAAACATAGGCAGATGACAGTTACTTCTTAGCAGGTGAGGGTGGAACCTAGAATAGACCTGCCTCTCACCATCCTGGGAAGGAATCAACTCTACCAACCAATGATTGGAAGACGAATAATTTCCTGTTGTTTAAACATCCCTAGCCATGACAGGATAAAGAAGAGAAGGAAGAATAAAGGACAGATAACATTTTCATTCCAATCACAAAGAAAGGCAATGCCAAAGAATGCTCAAACTACCGCACAATTGCACTCATCTCATACGCTAGTAAAGTAATGCTCAAAATTCTCCAAGCTAGGCTTCAGCAATACGTGAACAGTGAACTTCCAGATGTTCAAGCTGGTTTTAGAAAAGGCAGAGGAACCAGAGATCATATTGCCAACAACCGCTGGATCATGGAAAAAGTAAGAGAGTTCCAGAAAAACATCTATTTCTGCTTTATTGACTATGCCAAAGCCTTTAATTGTGTGATCATAATAAACTGTGGAAAATTCTGAAAGAGATGGGAATACCAGACCACCTGACTTGCCTCTTGAGAAAACTATATGCAGGTCAGGAAGCAACAGTTAGAACTGGACATGGAACAACAGACTGGTTCCAAATAGGAAAAGGAGTACGTCAAGGCTGTATATTGTCACCCTGCTTATTTAACTTACATACAGAGTACATATGAGAAATGCTGGGCTGGAAGAAGCACAAGCTGGAATCAAGACTGCTGGCAGAAATATCAATAACCTCAGATATGCAGATGACACCACCCTTATGGCAGAAAGTGAAGAGGAACTAAAAAGCCTCTTGATGAAAATGAAAGAGGAGAGTGAAAAAGTTGGCTTAAAGCTCAACATTTAGAAAACGAAGATCATGGCATCTGGTCCCATCCCTTCATGGGAAATAGATGGGGAAACAGTGGAAACAGTGTCAGAGTTTATTTTGGGGGGCTCCAAAATCACTGCAGATGGTGATTGCAGCCATGAAATTAAAAGACACTTACTCCTTGGAAGGAAAGTTATGACCAACCTAGATAGTATATTCAAAAGCAGAGACATTACTTTGCCAACAAAGGTCCATCTAGTCAAGGCTATGGTTTTTCCAGTGGTCATGTATGGATGTGAGAGTTGGACTGTGAAGAAGGCTGAGCGCTGAAGAATTGATGCTTTTGAACTGTGGTGTTGGAGAAGACTCTTGAAAGTCCCTTGGATTGCAAGGAGATCCAACCAGTCCATTCTGAAGGAGATCAGCCCTGGGATTTCTTTGAAAGGAATGATGCTAAAGGTGAAACTCCAGTACTTTGGCCACCTCATGCGAAGAGTTGACTCATTGGAAAAGACTCTGATGCTGGGAGGGATTGGGGGCAGGAGGAGACGGGAATGACTGAGGATGAGATGGCTGGATGGCATCACGGACTCGATGGACGTGAGTCTGAGTGAACTCCGGGAGGTGGTGATGAACAGGGAGGCCTGGCGTGCTGCGATTCGTGGGGTCGCAAAGCGTCGGGCACGACTGAGTGACTGAACTGAACTGGGTCCTAAGGCTCTCACATCCTGGACGGATGAGATTCTGCTTCCCCTCTGTGGAGGCAGAGGGTTAGGTGGGCAAGTTGAGACTCTAGTATCTGTTAAGAGTTGGACCCTCTATTTTGGAGAGACATTACATAAAAAGTTACTAGTGCTTTAGAGGTTCAGCTTATCTTTCCTCAAAGAACTCAGGACTTAGTGGAAATTAACAAACGTTGAGGTTAGACCTTCATGGAACACTGGGGTTGACAACCTGAAGTAAACTTTCTGCAGAGAATAGATCTGTCTGAGGGATCGGGGGCAGGAGGAGAAGGGGATGACAGGGGATGAGATGGCTGGATGGCATCACGGACTCAATGGACGCAAGTCTGAGTGAACTCCGGGAGTTGGTGATGGACAGGGAGGCCTGGCGTGCTGCGATTCATGGGGTTGCAAAGAGTTGGACACGACTGAGCGACTGAACTGAACTGAACTAAACTGATGATGCGGGGAAGGGAAGAGGGGCGTTTGAGGTCCTACACCTCTGTCCTTGTGGAGGGCTGCCCTTTCAGTAGAAGGGGCTTGGACATCAATGGCTGATCCCCTAGGCTGAAAAAAATGCACTCAAGATAACTTAAGCCCCAAAAGGAAAATTTAAGTAAGGGTAGACATCATTCTTTACAGAAGCTTACTGACAAGAGCAAGCACTGATCTCTCTGTTTCCACGCTCATTAATAGTTTTTTGAATTGGGATTCCCTGGCAGTACAGTGATTAGGACACTGTGCTTTCATGATCACGGCCTGGGTTCAATCCCTGGTCGAGAAGCTAAAATCCTGCAGGCCACGTGGTTCGGCGCCCCCCCCCCAAATTTTTTAATTAAAATTTTATGTGCTTAAAACTTTTTATTGAAGTATAATACACACACACATGCAGAAAATTGCACAAATCACAAGCATAGAACTTGATGAATTTTTGCAAACTAAAAACACATCTGTGTAGCCAGAACTGGATTAATAATATACCAAATAAATTTTTAAGATTTTTTTTTTGGTGTGGGCCATTTTTAAAGTCTGTTGAATTTGTTACAACACTGCTTCTGCTGTTTATGGTTTGGTGTTTTGGCCACGAGGCACGTGGGATCTCAGCTCCCCAATCAGGGGTGACCCTGCACCCCTCTGCATTGGAAGGCACAGTCTTAACCGCTAGACCACCAGAGAAGTCTCTGGACCACCAGAGAACCGCTGGACCAAGATAGAAGGTTATTGTGAGCCTCAGAGAGGCCCCACCATGCGCCTTTCCACTCCTGACCCCGCAGGACCGACAGCCATCCGACTCACTAACAAGGCCAATCAAGGGAGCCGTTAAGGAGATATCGAACACCCCAGAGTCAGCTCATCTCAAGACAAGTGTGTTCTGCCTCCCCTTGCTCTCCTGTATTTACTGTGTTTACTTTTAATTATATTTGCTCTGAGATCTCCATCTGGTAATAAGTAATACAGCATGACTGGAGTCTCAGCGCTCAAGCTCTCCTGCACGGACAAAATCTATCCCTTTCAACCATTGATAATAATGGCTGAGACTTCCCGTATCACCGCCCGGCAAGCATTGTTCTGATTACACAAATGGACTCATTTAATCTTCACAACAGCCTGATGGAGTGAGTACTTTTATTATCACCCCCATTTTACAGCCATGCGCTTCCAACCTGCCCTTACTGTTGCCGGCGATCACACTTACCTCCTCATCTGTGTCTGTTCACACAGAGCGTTCACATCCATTCTGGAACGTTCTCTAATTTGACAACACTTGTCAAACTGTTGACAACGCCAGACAGACACTTGTCAACACAACAGAAGTGGAAGACGAGGGTGAGAGGGCCTTCGGAAGTAAAAAAGAGTATGCAATTCTGATTAGACTACGTTGTCTTGGGACAAGCTATTACTTGCCGTGGGGAAGCAGACTTTCCACTAAATACATCAGAGGAAGCCGACTGGAGCTCTTGTTGCTGCAAAGGCCAAACTGGCTTGTGAACATTTTATCCCATGAGGTCACAGGACCGGAACACCAGATGGCCTGTGGCGTCTGCACACAGCGAACCTCTCCTAGGTTGTTCAGTCACCAGGTTGTGCCTGACTCTTTGGCCACCCCATGGACTGTTGCCCGCCAGGCTCCTCTGTCCATGGGATGTCCCAGGCAAGAATACTGGAGTGGGTTTCCATTTCTTTCTCCAAAACTTCTACTAACATCTGGCCGATTGAGGGCACCAGGGTTTAGAAGACACAGGCAGAGCCTGGGGGCTGGGAGGCAGAGCATGGCGCTTGTGGGAGACAGGGTGTCCTTGTCCCATCCTGTAATGTGAAGGCTTCACATGTCCTCTGTGCACCTTCCTCTCAGTGTAACTGCAATATTTATGTGTCAAATAGTTCCCTACTGTACCCTTTAGACTCTCTTCACTTCCCGGGGACATGTGGGAAGAACTAACCACTCACCAAAGGCATGCATTAACACAAAACACGAAAGCTTTTCTCAAGTTCTGAGAAGACTTGGAGTTTCAGCGTCTCTTCCTTGAGGGCACTTTTTGTCTTCTGCCTGAGGTTCCCAGTGGGAGAAGAACAGTAGAGACAGGGGCCGACTTAGGTGGAAACAGCTGGGAGATCTGAGAACGTTGGCTCAGGAGGTCCAAACAAGCACTCAGTTAACTCCTAAAGTATCTCTCCCACCGGTTCCCAGAAGAGGTCTGTGGAAGGTCCTGGACATCTGTGCGCTGGGCAGAGCTTCCAAACCAGCCAGCTCAGCCTTCTTGGCAGCATCCACGGGACTCTCCGATGCGGTAACGCAGCAGACACGTGGGCCACCACAAAGCTGTGTAGTCAGGACCATAACCCCCCACGCACCAAACGTCTAAGGTTTCTGCTGGGAATCGGAAAATTACTGAGTGATAGGATCCCGTCTTTCCCTGCCCAGGCCGACTTTTTCGTCTACCACAGAACCCACAGCTTGGTATATGTACTACATCGCCAGGCCTTTCTTCCCAGGAGGTTCTACTCCACAAATTTCAGTTACATATGCTCTCTGCAGGATTGTCAGTGAGTCTCCAAAAAGAGGGCTTGAAAAAAAGTAGGCAGAGCTGCAATAAAGTTGCCTCCAGAAAGTTGGAGACAAAGAGAAGACTCTTAGGAACTAGTGCAAATTAATCTGATTTGAGGTAAGTAGCCTCCTTAGAATATTTCAGAAGGATATAGGATGCTCTGTTATCAATGCATAGACTTTCACAGTTGAATCAAAGTACGAGAAAGCTCCTAGTAGCATCTGGTACATGGTAGGTACTCAACAAATGCCAGCATTTTTTTTTTTTTTTGGTATCGTCTAGTCCAAAATCCATTTGTTGTAGAAATTATTTTGGACCTATTTGCTAGAATTTTCTTTTCTTAGAGTGAGCATAAATATATTTCTCTGCAATTTCTTCTTATTAGCTTCTATTTCTGGAGACTTTACAGAATAAACCTTCTCTCTCTTGGCCATGACAAACACTGAGGGTAGTCATTTTGTCCCTCAAATATTCTTTTCAATGTGAAAATCCCCAAGGTCCTCAACCTTTCTGCTGCAACCTGTTTTTGAGGCCTTCAGCATCCTCTTCACTCCCTCCTAACGTAAGTACCTGTGTTTGTCTCTGTCCCTCCTGGAAGGTGACCCTGCATTGGACACCGCAGGGCCGTTACGTTTTCTCATTGTCATCTGTGGAAGGTGGCATGGAATTTGTCTCACTGTCCCGTTTGTGCTAAGAAACTCTGTTACTATCTTGCTAGTCAAGGAAACCTTCACAAATTTTTACATCACTTCTCCCATCTATGAGTGAAGATGGTGGATGGTTCACGCACAGCTCTTTTTCTCTCCTTTCACGATAGTTGGATACCTGGCCACCTAGCTAGAGACTACATCTCCCAGCCTTCTCTGCAGCAAGGGTCGTGACTCCATCATTGCCAGACAAATATAAGTGATGCACTCGACTTCCAAGTCTTGCCCTTTAAACACTGCCTCTGTGCTTCTCCGTGCATTCTTCCTTTACTGATAGCTGGAACCTGCACAGGCCTGTGACCAGGCTCTAGGATGCAGACGAGGACCACATTCGAGGGGGTTGATGGAATTACAAGATGAAGGAGACTGAGGCCCTGAATGGTCAGTGAAGCAGGGAACTGGCCAATCAGGACCTTTAACAATGAGGTTTGTATCAGTCAACTATTGGCATCGTAGTATGTAACAAACATCCCCCAAAGTATCTGTATTCACAACTATGCATCTGTCAGTCAGTGGCAGCTAGGCTGATCGAGGTTGGGTGCATCTCCTGGCTTGCTCCCTGTGTGTCTTATCCTCATGGGACCAGTGCCTACTTGGGGTACATTCTTCTCTGGCAGGCCTTTGGAGTAACACCACATGTGAAGAAACGTCTATGAGTGAATAATGGTTTATGGTGTTTATTTCGTTTTATACAGCCCTCCAACACATTATTACTTGCCAGTGTTCCTTAAAGATTCTTTAGTAAGGTCTAGCTGTCTCATTCCTCTCAGGAGTTTGGGACATACTTCAGAAGATGCAGTTGTAGGGTACCCAGAATATCTTCTGTTACTTCTTCACCAACTTAGATCTTAATCTTTCAGTATCCCAACTCCAAAGTCAGAGGAGACAATCTGGTTGGGCCAGTCCAGCAAATGGCTTGATTTCCCTGGGTCAGGTGTCCACTCTGATCCAATCATCTGTGGTCAAGGAGATCAGATCTTAAAATAACATGACACTTTCAACTTCTTGGCCTTTAGGCTGAGATCAAGTGGTGGCTCGGACGGAAAGCATCTGTCTACAATGTGGGAGACCTGGGTTCGATCCCTGGGTCGGGAAGTTCCCTGGAGAAGGAAACGGCAACCCACTCCAGTACTCTTGCCTAGAAAATCCTATGGACGGAGGAGCCTGGTATCCATGGGGTCGCAAAGAGTTGGACACGGCTGAGCGACTTCACTTTTCTTTTTTCACTTTTTTTCAACTTCTTTCTTTGGCAGGGTCTGGGGATGAAAGGAAATTCAAAGAAAAGGGTGGAGGGAGCTAGATGCAACCCTAATCATACTGAATTCCTGGAAATGCAAAGTCACAGACCAGATAGCGGGTCATGCATCCTACCTAGAAACTGACACCTAGGGAGTCCCAGCCTGCCCTGCTCCCCACACTGGCCTCCAATGAACCATACCTCCTGGTGTTCACACCCTGTGTACTCCTCTCCCACAGGACTCTGGACTTGACTGCACACTTGCTTTGGTTATTGAGACATTAGCAAAGTGATACCACCAGAGACTTGATAAATGAATTCACATCAGGAATTGTCCTCTGGAAATGTTCCTTCTTAAAAGCCAACTGCCATTCTATAAAGAAGCTTGGGCTACCGTGCTGAATGGGAACAGGAGGCCCCAGGCCCAGCCACTGAGTATAGCTCATGAGTGACCTCAGACGTACCACGTGGAAAAGAAGAACCACTCAGCCGATACCAGTCAGTGCAGAGAATCATGAGAAATAATAAATTGCTGTGGTTTTAAATCACTGTTCAGGGGAGGTTTATAAGGCTACAAAAGATTTATTAAAATACATGCCTTGTTTAAAATTTCCTTGGCGACAAGACTCATCTAGACATCCAGATGTCTGGCCAAGGACCCTTGGAGAAAATTATATGGCTCTGGGAATACTGCCAAAGAGCCCTAAAAATGAAATCTGGAGATGTCTTCATTCTCTCCTGGAAACTGAGAAAATTTCCCCCTCAGATCTTGAACAGAGGAAGAAAATCCTTAAGTCATGAGGCATAAGAAAGTCCTACTAGCCAGCCAGGTGAGACTAGGCTCTCACAAAGAGCTCCACACCTTCTTCTCTCAGGGTTCTCACTGTTGTTGTCTCTTCAATAAATACATCAGCCCGAAGGGAAGCCTGCAGGTGTTTCTTTGGTTCTTTCAATTACCAGGGGCCTTCCCTAGTGCTGCAATGGTAAAGAAGATGCCCGCCAGTGCCAGAGACAGAAGAGATGAGGGTTCAGTCCCTGGGTCAGGGTGATCTCCTAGAGGAAGAAGGGCTACCCGTTCCAGTATTCCTGCCTGGAAAACTCCATGGACAGAGGAGCCCCAAAGACTACTAGCCCATGGGGTTGCAAAGAGTTGGGTCTGACTGAGCAACTGAGTGCCTGACCATGCGTGTGCACGCACACACACACAGACACACACACACACACACACAAACACACAGACGCACACACACAAACACACACACACAAGACACCAAGAGAGAAAACTGTTTTCAAGTAACTTCTGTTCTATCACCCAGTCTCCTGTGAGCTTGCCTGTAGAGTGATGGGTTTCAGTCCTTAAATACTGAAGGGTAAATTTTCCTAAGAATAGCAAGGAGAGATAAAAAAGCCTTCCTTAGCAATCAATGAAAAGAAATAGAGGAAAACAACAGAATGGGAAAGACTAGAGATCTCTTCAAGAAAATTAGAGATACCAAGGGAACATTTCATGCAAGGATGGGCTCGATAAAGGACAGAAATGGTATGGACCTAACAGAAGCAGAAGATATTAAGAAAAGGTGGCAAGAATTCACAGAAGAACTGTGCAAAAAAGAGCTTCACAACTCAGATAATCACGATGGTGTGATCACTCACCTAGAGCCAGACATCCTGGAATGTGAAGTCAAGTGGGCCTTAGAGCACCACTACGAACAAAGGTAGTGGAGGTGATGGAATTCCAGTTGAGCTGTTTCAAATCCTGAAACATGATGCTGTGAAAGTCCTGCACTCACTATGCCAGCAAATTTGGAAAACTCAACAGTGGCCACAGGACTGGAAAAGGTCAGTTTTCATTCCAATCCCAAAGAAAGGCAAAGCCAAAGAATGCTCAAACTACCACACAATTGCACTCATCTCACACACTAGTAAAGTAATGCTCAAAATTCTCCAAGCCACGCTTCAGCAATATGTGAACCGTGAACTTCGAGATGTTCAAGCTGGTTTTAGAAAAGGCAGAGGAACCAGAGATCAAATTGTTAACATCCGCTGGATCATGGAAAAAGCAAAAGAGTTCCAGAAAACCATCTATTTCTGCTTTATTGACTATGCCAAAGCCTTTGACTGTGTGGATCACAATAAACTCTGAAAATTCTGAAAGAGGTGGGAATACCAGACCACCTGATCTGCCTCTTGAGAAACCTATATGCAGGTCAGGAAGCAACAATTAAAACTAGACATGGAACAACAGACTGTTTCCAAATAGGAAAAGGAGTATATCAAGGCTGTATTTTGTCACCCTGCTTATTTAACTTATATGCAGAGTACATCATGAGAAACACTGGGCTGGAAGAAGCACAAGCTGGAATCAAGATTGCCAGGAGAAATATCAATAACCTCAGATATTCAGATGACACCACCCTTATGGCAGAAAGTGAAGAGAAGCTAAAAAGCCTCTTGAGAAAGTGAAAGAGGAGAGTGAAAAAGTTGGCTTAAAGCTCAACATTCAGAAAATGAAGATCATGGCATCTGGTCCCATCACTTCATGGCAAATAGATGGGGAAACAGTGGCTGACTTTATTTTTTGGGGCTCCAAGATCACTGCAGATGGTGATTGCAGCCATGAAGTTAAAAGACACTTACTCCTTGGAAAGAACATTATGACCAACCTAGATAGCATATTCAAAAGCAGAGACATTACTTTGCCAACTAAGGTCCGTCTAATCAAGGCTATGGTTTTTCCAGTGGTCATGTATGTATGTGAGAGTTGGACTGTGAAGAAAGCTGAGCACCAAAGAATTGATGCTTTTGAACTGTGGTGTTGGAGAAGACTCTTGAGAGTCCCTTGGACTGCAAGGAGATCCAAACAGTCCATTCTGAAGGAGATCAGTCCTGGGTATTCATTGGAAGGACTGATGCTGAAGCTGAAACTCCGATACTTTGGCCATCTCATGGGAAGAATTGACTCATTGGAAACAACCCTGATGCTGGGAGGGATTGTGGGCAGGAGAAGGGGACGACCGATAATGAGATGGCTGGATGGCATCACCGACTTGATGCACATGAGTTTTGGTGAACTCTGGGGGATGGTGATGGACAGGGAGGCCTGGCGTGCTGCGATGCATGGAATTGCAAAGAGTCGGACACAACTGAGAGACTGAACTGAATTGAACTGAAATTTTCCTAATGACAAAGAAAGTCTACCTAGAGAGGCAATCACCATCTCCTGAGGTCATGAAAAATACAACTAGGTGGGGTTTCCCTGGTGGTAAGCGGTTAAGAATCCTTCTTGAAATGCAGGAGACACAGGTGCGATCCCTGCTCAGGGAACTATTATCCCTCAAGCTGCAGAGCAACTAAGCGTGCGCATCACAACTAGAGAGCTTGTGCTCTGAACCAAAAGATCCCACACAATGCAACAAAGACCCAACTCAGCCAAATAAATATTTGGAAAACCATAACAAATTCTACCAGGATCTCTGGAATATTTTGGCTGGCTATCTCAGGAATAACTGTCTCTGGCTGAAGCTGTCCCCAGTTACTGATTCCATTCAGGATGCAAGGCTTCAGGTTCTATTAAGTGTACCAAGGGATTTCTATTCCAAAACACCAAGACTGACATTAAAAACCTCTTAAGTCAGTGACTAAGCACTGAACTTTGCCCAGAAGCAAGCTTTCATTCATTCATTGAATAAGTATGTTATTGGGCAGCTACCCTGTAGATTGATATGATGGCTGAGCAGATATTTCTTCTTTTGAAGCTTGCCAGCATGCATTCTCACCTTGAGAAGAGTGAACCAAACCTTTTTTTTTTTTTTTTTTTTTGAGGATGGGAGATGGCCTCTTTCTTTTGGATCCTGTTTGATGAGTCTTCGCTCTCTCCCCTAGCCAAGAGTGAGCCTGTGATCCAAGCCAGGCCAATTAAATGTTCTTGCTCTGGATTTTAAATCAACACAGATTTAAAAGACTGAAAACAAATTGGCACTCAGGGATCTCACACCCCAATCAGGCTGTTTTTACTGGAACATTTCCTGCCACTTTAACGTCCCACTGTTTGGGACAGCCTTGTTTCTACTCGTTTCCAAGCCCTGTCCTCTGGCCTATGGATTCCAGATGTCCTTCCAACAAATTGCACTTTCCTTAGATTAGCTGCACCGATTTCTGTTGCTTTCATCCCAAACACCCTGACTGGACATAAGAAATGAATGAAACAGACATAATCCCAGCTTTCAGAGTCTATCAGTCTGGTCGGGAAGACACACAGGAAACAAATGGAAAAATGTGCGTTACTAAGAGTTGTGAAATGAAGGAACAGGGTGTTATGAGAGCCAGGAATGCGGTGATCTAATCGACATTTCAGTGGTGATGCTGAAATCTGAAGGCTGAGCGGGCTCAGAGAGCGGGGAGGGAAAGAACCTTTCTGGCCCAGGACAGAGGACAAGCAAAGGCCCTGAGGCAGGGAGATGTTTGCTGTGTTCCAGGAAGAAATGGAGCCTGCTGTCTTTGGGAGGCCTGAGCTAGGGCTACTCCTGGATCACACAGTCTTGTAGGTTACGGGGAGAAGTTAAGTTTGATATCAAGACAGGAGGCAGACATTATTGGAACATTTTAAGTCTGTGAGGACGTGATCTGATTAGATTTTTAAACAATTCCTCTGGCTGCCCTAAAAAGAGTCGGCTTAAGAGGATAAGAACTAGGGAGCTATTGATTGTTCTGGGAGGGTGATGATGCTATTTAGGCTACACGGCAGCAAAGGAGAGGGAGAGAAGCAGAGTCCGGTGGAATGTGTTGGTTTGGACACAGGGCCTCCCACTCTGGAGTGTGGCTGCCTGTGGCAATGACCAGCCCTGCTCCTGCCGGCACTCCCTGCAGACATGCCTCCACGGGGCTTCTGCAGAATTTCATAATTTATGAAGTGCTACTCTGTCCAAATCCCACTTGATCCTTGCAGCAACCTTGAGGGGTTGTTGAAAATCAAATAATGAAGCCTGGAAAGGGGCGGTTGAACGGCCAAGATACACAGTTGCTGCTGCTGCTGCTAAGTCACTTCAGTCGTGTCTGACTCTGTGCGACCCCGTAGACAGTTGCTAACAATCAAACCAGGACTCAGCTGACTCCTTCCATGATCGCTGCTGCCTCCAGCTTAGTAGAAAGGAAAAGAAAGTGAAGTCGCTCAGTTGTGTCCCCACACATGGGGAATCTTTGAGACCCCATGGACTGTAACCTACCAGGCTCCTCAGTCCATGGAATTTTTGAGGCAAGAGTACTGGAGTGGGTTGCCATTTCCTTCTCCAGGGGATCTCCCCAACCCAGGGATGGAACCCAGGTCTCCCACATTGTAGGCAGGTGCTTTACCGTCTGAGCCACCAGGGAAGTCCAGCTTAGTATCTAGTGTATAAACTGCGATCCCCAGGAACGTTCACAGATCTGAAAGCTAACGGAGATCTTCTCTGCCCTTTGTGGACATTCCTCACCCTGATGGGCCTGAGCTCTGCCTGTAGCCTGGTCCTGACACTTCATTCCCCTCCGTCTCCCTCCCTCACCTCGCGGCTTCTGAAACCACTGTCCAGCTTTGCCCAGCACATGCTGAGCCCTCTTCGGCCAAGACACCCATGCCTATCACCTTTTATCTCATTCTGCCTGAGTCTCCTTCAACATTCTTTGAGTCATTTCTACCATCCTTCCCTGGAAAGTCTGCCTCCCTTTGCCTGAGTTAAAGTCTGGACTGGCAGCATCAGCCTCCATTGGCGACTTGTTAGAATTGTGAACTCTCAGGCCCCACCCCAGACCTATTGAGTGAGGAACCATGGGGGTGGCTCGGCCACCTGCGCTTTCATTGGCCTGCCAGGTGACTTAGACGCACCAGAGTTTGAGAACCACTAGCCCACGTTTTCTCAGGAACAGCCCTGATGCTGCAGAGCGGAGCCCAGGGAAAGCAGTGCTTCCTATAAACCCAAGTCCCTGCTAGCTCTTACTGCACCTCTGGGCCCACATGGCTGAGAAATGGTGACAGCCCCAAACTGAAGAACTGAATGAAGTTCCGAGAGGCGTTTTCAGGGCCTGTCTCCACTTGGGCCTCTCTCCTTGGCATGCAGACAGCTCCTTCTTGCCGTGTCCTCCTGAAAGTCTTCTATCTGGGTGTGTGCATAACTAGGGTGTCTTTTTGTGTTATGGTCTCTCGTCTTATAAAGTCACCTGTCAGGCTGGGTCAGGGTCTGTCCATACGAACACGTGTAACCACGTGATGGTGGTGGTGGTCCATCTCTCAGTCGTGTCTGACTCTTTGCGACCCCATGGACTGTAGCCCTCCAGGCTCCTCTAGTCCTTGGGGTTTTCCCAGCAAGAATACTGGAGTGGGTTGCCATTTCCTCCCCCAGGGGACCTTCCTGTCCTGGGGATTGAACCCTCATCTCCTGCATTGGCAGGCTGATTCTTTACTACTGAGCCACCTGGGAATTTAACCATAACCACCTTTTTAAAGGCCCTGTCCCCAAAAACAGTCACATTGTGAGGTGCTGGGAGGTTAGGACTTGAATATATGAATTAACGAGGGGATAGCTGTGCACAGACTGTGACTAGAATTCTCTTCAGTGGAGTATGGAACAGCTGTAAGAGGTGTTCAGAGAGGGTTTCCCAGAGAAGATGATGTTTAACTTTAGTCCTATAGTATGTTTCCAAGAGGACAGGCAATGAGAGTGAATTCTAGGCAGAGCAAGGTACCCTGAGCATGTAAAGAAGTGGGACTATTGGTTGGCTTGGAGATAGGAAGTACGTCAGTGGCTAGAGTATGTGGTCCATGATGTTGTATCTCGCTGCCCAGGTCAGGGGAGTCCCGGGGCCCAGTCTAGAGTCTTTAGTAGCTTTGACGAATGCATCATTTGGGTTCTATAGTTACTGACTCAAGTTAGGGTAAGTCAGCATGGAATTTATAAAAGGATATTAGGGAGCTCAGAGAACTGTTGGGACGGCAGAAGAATTAAACACAAAAATGGTGCCCTGGGGAATGGTGCCCATCAGAACTGCTTGATTACCTTGACAGAGTGATCCTGGCCAAGGGACCAATGAACAAGCTCTGACAGCTTTCTCTGCCCTTCAGTTCAGTTCAGTTCAGTTCAGTCACTCAGTCATGTCTGACTCTTTGTGACCCCATGGACTGCAGCACGCCAGGCCTCCCTGTCCATCACCTGTCCATGGAGCTTACTCAAACCCATGACCATAAAGTTGGTGATGCCATCCAGCCATCTCATCCTCTGTCATCTCTGCCCTTGAGACCCTCCAATCAAGATGCAAGATCCCAGACTGATAACATCAAGTAGCTGAAGATATGCAGCAGCTAGAACTATCCTAAAGTGCTGATGGGAATGTGAACCAGTCCCAAACCTTTGCACGAAATGTTCCCTTGGTATCTCTAATTTTCTTGAGGAGATCTCTAGTCTTTCCCATTCTGTTGTTTTCCTCTATTTCTTTGCATTGATCGCTGAGGGGGGCTTTCTTATCTCTCCTTGCTATTCTTTGGAACTCTGCATTCAGATGCTTATATCTTTCCTTTTCTCCTTTGCTTTTTGCTTCCCTTCTTTTCACAGCTATTTGTAAGGCCTCCTCAGACAGCCATTCTGCTTTTTTTGCATTTCTTCTCCATGGGGATGGTCTTGATCCCTGTCCCCTGTATAATGTCATGAACTTCCGTCCATAGTTCATCAGGCACTCTGTCTATCAGATCTAGTCCCTTAAATCTATTTCTCACTTCTGCTGTGTAGTCATAAGGGATTTGATTTAGGTCATACCTGAATGGTCTAGTGGTTTTCCCTACTTTCTTCCATTTAAGTCTGAATTTGGCAATAAGGATTTCATGATCTGAGCCACAGTCAGCTGCCGGTCTTGTTCCTGCTGACTGTATAGAGCTTCTCCATCTTTGGCTGCAAAGAATATAATCAATCTGATTTTGGTGTTCACCATCTGGTGATGTCCATGTGTAGAGTCTTCTCTTGTGTTGTTGGAAGAGGGTGTTTGCTATGACCAGTGCATTATCTTGGCAAAACTCTATTAGCCTTTGCCCTGCTTCATTCTGTTCCCTAAGGCCAAATTTGCCTGTTACTCCAGGTGTTTCTTGACTTCCTACTTTTGCATTCCAGTCCCTTATAATGAAAAGGACATCTTTTTTGGGTGTTAGTTCTAAGAGGTCTTGTAGTTATTTATAGAACCGTTCACTTCAGCTTCTTCAGTGTTACTGGTTGGGGCATCCGTTGGCATCAGCTTGGATATCCGTGATATTGAATGGTTTGCCTTGGAGACGAACAGAGATCAGTCTGTCATTTTTGAGATTGCATCCAAGTACTGCATTTAGGACACTTTTGTTGACCATGATGGCTACTCCATTTCTTTTAAGGGATTCCTGCCCACAGTAGTAGATATAATGGTCATCTGAGTTAAATTCACCCATTCTAGTCCATTTTAGTTCACTGATTCCTAGAATGTTGACGTTCACTCTTGCCATTTCCTGTTTGACCACTTCCAGTTTGCCTTGATTCATGGACCTAACATTCCAGGTTCCTATGCAATATTGCTCTTTACAGCATTGGACCTTGCTTCTACCACCAGTCACATCCACAGCTGGGTATTGTTTTTGCTTTGGCTCCATCCCTTCATTCTTTCTTGAGTTATTTCTCCACTGATCTCCAGTAGCATATTGGACACTTACCGACCTGGGGAGTTCATCTTTCAGTATCCTGTCATTTTGCCTTTCATACTGGTCATGGGGTTCTCAAGGCAAGAATACTGAAGTGGCTTTCCACTCCCTTCTCCAGTGGACCACGTCAGCTGTCAGACATTCTTCAATTCTTCAAGAAAATTAGAGATACCAAGGGAACATCTCATGCAAAGATGGGCTCAATAAAGGACAGAAATGGTATGGACCTCACAGAAGCAGAAGATGTTAAGAAGAGGTGGCAAGAATACACAGAAGAACTGTACAAAAAAGAGCTTCATGACCCAGATAATCACGATGGTGTGATCACTCACCTAGAGCCAGACATCCTGGAATGTGAAGTCAAGTGGGCCTTAGAAAGCCTCACTACAAACAAAGCGAGTGGAGGTGATGGAATTCCAGTTGAGCTATTTCAAATCCTGAAAGATGATGCTGTGAAAGTGGTGCACTCAATATGCCAGCAAATTTGGAAGACTCAGCAGTGGCCACAGGACTGGAAAAGGTCAGTTTTCATTCCAATTCCAAAGAAAGGCAATGCAAAAGAATGCTCAAACTACCTCACAATTGCACTCATCTCACATGCTAGTAAAGTAATGCTCAAAATTCTCCAAGCCAGGCTTCAGCCATGTGTGAACCGTGAACTTCCAGATGTTCAAGCTGGTTTTAGAAAAGGCAGAGGAACCAGAGATCATATTGCCAACATCCACTGGATCATCAAAAAAGCAAGAGAGTTCCAGAAAAACATCTATTTCTGCTTTATTGACTATGCCAAAGCCTTTGACTGTGTGGATCACAATAAACTGTGGAAAATTCTGAGACATGGGAATATCAGACCACCTGATCTGCCTCTTGAGAAACTTATATGCAGGTCAGGAGGCAACTGGTTCCAAATAGGAAAAGGAGTACGTCAAGGCTGTATATTGTCACCCTGCTTATTTAACTTCTATGCAGAGTACATCATGAGAAATGCTGGACTGGAAGAAGCACAAGCTGGGATCAAGATTGCTGGGAGAAATATCAATACCCTCAGATATGCAGATGACACCAGTCTTATGGCAGAAAGTGAAGAGGAGCTAAAAAGCCTCTTGATGAAAGTGAAAGAGGAGAGTGAAAAGTTTGGCTTAAAGTTCAACATTCAGAACACTAAGATCATGGCATCTGGGCCCATCACTTCATGGGAAATATATGGGGAAACAATGGAAACAGTGTCAGACTTAATTTTTTGGGGCTCCAAAATCACTGCAGATGGTGACTACAGCAATGAAATTAAAAGACACTTACTCTTTGGAAGGAAAGTTATATCAACCTTGATAACATATTGAAAAGCAGAGATAATACTTTGCCAACAAAGGTCTGTCTAGTCAAGGCTATGGTTTTTCCTGTGGTCATGTATGGATGTGAGAGTTGGACTGTGAAGAAAGCTGAGCGCCGAAGAATTGATGCTTTTGAGCTGTGGTGTTGGAGAAGACTCTTGAGAGTCCCTTGGATTGCAAGGAGATCCAACCAGTCCATTCTGAAGGAGATCAGTCCTGGGTATTCTTTGGAAGGAATGATGCTGAAGCTGAATCTCCAGTACTTTGGCCACCTCATGTGAAGAGTTGACTCATTGGAAAAGACTCTGATGCTGGGAGGGATTGAGGGCAGGAGGAGAAGGGGACGACCAAAGATGAGATGGCTGGATGGCATCACGGACTCGATGGACGTGAGTCTGATTGAACTCTGGGAGATGGTGATGGACAGGGAGGCCTGGCATGCAGCAATTCATGGGGTTGCAGAATTGGACACGACTGAGCAACTGAACTGAACTGAACTGAACCAAAACTTTGGAAAGTTGTTTGACAATATCTACTAAATATAAAACTTAAGTAGCATGATTCAGCCATTCCCTATTTTCAAATATAAGAACACTTGGTGACTCTTGAAGGAATTAGAGTGTGTCAAGTAATTGCACCATTTCCTTGCTTTTCTATTAGCATCATCTTCTTTCAGAGCTCTTTCAGGTCATCTGATGTGTTGCCAGTGAACATACAAAATTCTTCTTTATTGTGAACCATCTCTTCTCTTGTAGCCAGTGGTATCCAGGGCATTCCTAGCATATAGCACAGTCATGCAACTCTACTTCCTGACTGCTTTCACTGGAACAGTGGGTGTAAACAAACAGAGAATAAGTGGAAAATGATTATTGTAAATTTTTCACAGGGATAGAAACTTAGCAGCATCACCTGGAGGTTTCTCTGTACACCACTGAGCCTCTAGAATGGGCTGGAGGGCACAGAGCTAGTCTTCATATCTAGCAGGGGCTAATGCCAGGTAATAAATTGGCATTTGTTGACTTGAACGGACTCCCCTTTGATTTGCTTGGGGAAGGCTCTGCCTGACTCCTCCTGTTGGTCTGATTTCAGGCTGGACAACTCAACCACTGCCCCAGTGATGACCTTGCTCAATGCAAAAGTAATCTGCAGTTGGATACTTTGCTCAGTTGAAAAATTATGTTCATTTGGCTTCTTCTGACTTCTTGGCCAATGTTTTTCAGCCAAAACACTAAAATCTGGGACTATAGCCTGTGCGTGCCCTTCAAAGGACTTCCCCGTTACGGTCACGTTTTAGAGTGACTGGACAGAGTGCTGTCTGTGCCCATCAGTATGGTTTAGACCAATATACAGTTGCTTCTTGGTATTCGTGGTATTATGTCCTCTGAGGTCATCAGGAACACTGCATTAGTGAGTAGTGAAGCATTGCTCCTAGGGGAAATAGATCCATGACTAGGAAAGCAATGCAAGTATTTGACTGGGGGGGTTACAAATACATTTTAGTGAGTAGGTACTGTTTGCAAATATAGACTCGATGAATAATGAGGACTGACTACGTATTGTTCGTATTCTTCATGAGAACTTAAATCCTCTAACCCATCTTTCCACCCCTGCACTTTCTCCCCAGTCTATGCTATAGCCTCTGGACTTCAAGCTTTTCAACAGTCATTTAGTTTTATGCCATCCAGGATGGCAGGCTGCAGTGCCCTGGAAGACACACACTGCCTAGTGGGAGCATATCTATACCTGATGGGAGGTTATAAGAAATACCCTCAAGATTCCTCCCACCCCTCCCTCGTTCAGAGCCCTTTTCCTCCTGTTTACTCTCCTTTCTCTCCCTTCTGCACATACTCCTGGGGCCCACTCCCCCGCCCTCTCTAACCTAGCTCTGCTTTCAGACCACATTTCTTCTCCCCTCGTCTGTGTCCCTCCTCCCCGGAAGGCCCAGAAGGCCTTTCAAGTACTTTCCTTTGGAAAAAAAACTGATCCCTTGCAGTTTTGGTGACTGAAGCTACCTTGCTGGCTACTTTGTGATTTCATCCTGACCTGGAAGTTGAGGATGGAGAGTCCTTCAGAGCAACCAGCTTGCAGAGGCCCCCAGGCACCCTGGTATCAGTTAGAACAGAGCTGGAACCGCCGCTGTTATCTGGGGGCTAATCAATTCTACTGTGGCAGGACACATCCATCTACAGCTCAGTGGTTGAAAACAAGTATGTTTCTCTCATAAATCAGGGACTGCAGGCTGGGCTCAGCTGGGTGGTTCTGCTATTCTCTGGCTTAGGCATCACAGTCCACCGGGGGCCAACTGATCTTGGATGCACCTGTTGGAAGTGGCCTTGCTCCAGCGTCTCTCTTTTCCTTCCTGGACTAGTTGGTAGACTAGAGCATGCCTTTCTTAAGGCAACTGTGTGAGTGCAAGAGAATAACAGGAACACTCATAAAACGTTTCAAAGCCTAAGCTCAGAATCAACATGCTGCCTGAAGTGTGGAGACCCCCAAGGCCACCTCTCATGTATGCCAGAAGAAGTCACAGAGCTCAGTAACAGATACACACTAAATCAGCAATGGAACAAGGCACAAGGGGCTGGGGCTGGGGCCCAGCTGTCCTCTCCTGGGAAGTGGAGGGGGGCAGTCTACAGACAGTGCCTATGTCTCCTAACAGCTATGTACGACAACACAAGGGGAACACTGCCAACAAGGGAAGCTCCCCTGAGCCTTGGTGTCCAGGGTTCTTACTGGTCACGGAGGCACAGCTGGCTGCTACTGTGTTTCCTGAGGTGTGGACCAGCCCCTCCGAAGGTCCATGTGATGCTGTGTGGTCCAAGGCATCACCATAAATCGTCCAGAAGTGTCACTACCTGGCTTGGCTCCAGGTCAACAAGGACACTGTTGTCAGGCAGGATATCCCTGGGCTTAGAGTTACCTCCCAGGAAGCAGGAACCGAACCTTCTTTGGAATATGCAGAGTTTGGAGTCCTTTACCGCAGGCCTTCTCTCCCGTCTCAGTCTAACAGCTGTGTCAGAGTCAGAGGGCAGCGCAGTGTCACAGCTGAAGGCATGGCTGCAGGGATGGGGCCGTTCAAGCCACCCAGTCGCGGGCCTGTCTGGGGTGAGGACTGGGCCGGAGTCCACCACGTCCTCATCATCCTGGAACACCGTGCTCCCTGCATCCCATGTGCTGTGCTCCACTTCGCCACAGCCCCTCATTTACCAGGAAAGTCCCAACTCAGGCTGTAAAACTGAGTGCCCCCCAAAGCTCTCCCCAACAACCCTCAGCAAAGGCAGAGCCTCCTGAACTGACTCAAGCTTGGCCCTGCCCAGTGCTCTGAGATGAGAGGTGGCCCCTTTCCCACTCTCCTTTTGATTCTTCCTCTGTCCTCTTCTCCTGATCGGCCCCTGACTTAACTTCACCAGGACAACGACCTGCCTGCTTCACATGTGCCTTGGAGACTCCCTGGCCCAACCATCTGCGCCCACTCCTGACAGCCTGCTCACTGCCAAGCGTGGAAAGTGCAGATCAGTTCTTCTGAGGGCTGTTTCCAGTCCCCAGTCCCCCGTCCCCGTTTTCCCACCTGGTCCTTCTCCTCCCAGCTGCTGAAACAATTTCCAGATTTCCAAGGCAGGGAGGAATTGGCGAGAACTCTTCACAATCCGCATCCCATTGCCCAGGCTTGTAAAACACACTATGTGCAAATATATTGTCTCCTTCTTGGCACCTGGGGTGTGAAACTGGGGTGGCAGCAAACCGGGTCTGAATCCAGGCTACTCCTTGGCCTCAGAGCAAAACCAAGCCGCTCGTGGAGATTATCTGACCCTGAAGATGAAGCTGTCCTCTTCCCAAATGTCACCTCCTCTGTGAAGCCTTCCTTAGACCCTCAGTGGACAGTGATTTCTTTCCAGTCTGAAGCCTCATACCCGTCTCCATACAGATTCTTCCTGGTATTACGTCCTTTTCCCTGAGTGCCCCATCTCCTCCATGTTGTAGGTTATCAGAACCATATCTATCCCCTCTATGTCTACCCCCTAGTGCCAATGTTTGTTGAATGACTATTTGATGATAGCTGATAGATAGCCCCAGAGGCCCTAGTCTCTAAAAGTCAGATCTAAACTGGAAAGAGAAAGGTCAGCAGAGTTCTTTGTTCACCTCAACCCTAAAGTGGGTACAACAGGCTGCCCCATGGGGAGCCTGGCCCAAGGACCTTCCAACGCCCGGCAGGCAGCCAGTCAAGAAAGAAGAAACCAGGACGCAGGCTCCCTGAGGGTGGGAGTGTGCTTTAGTTTATACCTTCGGGGCTCAGCAAAATGCTGCCCACCAGAAACAGTGAGGTCCAACAAAGTCACGAGGAGCAGATAATACAAGGCTCAATTTAGAGATAGAACTGAAGCAAGCAGCTTCTTAAAATAAGACCTTCCAG
Organism: Ovis canadensis; assembly: GCF_042477335.2. Lineage (NCBI taxonomy): Eukaryota > Metazoa > Chordata > Mammalia > Artiodactyla > Bovidae > Ovis > Ovis canadensis. Next base: position 276,765,612 of record NC_091245.1, read on the forward strand.
GGCTGACGTGGGGTGGGAGAGTGGGCCCAGAGGCAGCCGGCACGTTCTTTTTCTCTTCTGCTCCCTCCGGAGTTGAGGCTGTGTCCTTGAAGCAGCAGCCCCTCCTCTATCGCCAGCTCCCACAGAACCCCAGGTGCCAAGACACCAGCAGGCAGTGGAGGCGTGGAAGAGGCTCCCTCTCCAGCAGAGCTGCTCACCCTTCACCATGCACGTGGTCAGTGCAGGTTTTATGAACCTGCAGCTGCTGGGTTTGTAGGTCTGGGTGGGGCCTGAGATTCCACAGTTCTCCCAAGTTCCTGGGTGATGCAGATGCTGCTGGTGGGGGAAGGTATTTGAGTAGTGATGGGCCAGGCTAGCAATGGGTCTCAGTGCTGGTAGCCTATAATCACCTGGAGGAATTTTAAACTACTGAGGCCTATTGCCAATACTTGGATGGTTATTATGAGGTCAGTGGGTCTCCAAATTCAGACCCTGGGCTGGCAGCACCAGCATCAGCTGGAAACTTGTGAGAAATGTAAATGCTCAGGGCCCCCACAGACCCCCAGACTGCAAGGGCAGGCACAGGGATCTAGGTTTTAATGAGCCCTTCAGGTGCACACTGAAGTCTCTGCATCTTCTGCCTCCCAGCGAGATATAACAGGAGGTGCAGAACATCACACAGAATCAACATGTGGGGTTCTTGCCAGAAGTACTTGACCTGACTCTATTCTCAAGGAAACAGTGGTTAGCCTATCCTGGTAATGCTGTGTGGTTGTGGAGAAGAATGTTCATTTTCTTAAGGGAGACACGCTGAAACATTTAGGGGTGAAGCGCCAATGTATGCAGACTGCTTTGGAATGGTTTGGCCAAAAGGGAATGCGTGTGTAATAATAGAGACAGTATGGATGTGGCAAGATGTTAATAGCTGGTAACTTTAGATAAGAGGTTTAAAGGAGTCCCATGAACCCTTCTTTCAAATTTTCTGTATTTCTGGAATTTTAAAAAATAAACAAAGAAATAGTAACCATGCAGGGTCTGGCCTCTAGTGTTCTCTGATGCAGTTGTTTGAAGATAAAAGTCGAATCCATTGTAGAATCTCCTTCTGGTAATTCAAACGCAGAGCCAGTATTAAGGACCTCAGTTGCAGGGCAGCTTTTCTTAAACTGTGGTCAAAACAACCGCTTGCACCAGAACTGTCTGGGTTGCTGCTTTAAAATGCAAGTCCTGAGCCTCATTTGTGCACTGGAATCAGGATCTCTCAGGCCAGCACCATGGGGAATTCTGATGCTAATATTTGGGAATTATTGTTTAAAAATCTTTGTCAGAGCCTTAGGTCACCAATCCAGGCTACAACAGGGCCCAGGACATAAAATGAGCTAGTACATGTATACCCATGGCTGATTCATGTCAATGTATGGCAAAAACCACTACAATATTGGGAAGTAATTAGCCTCCACTTAAAATAAATAGATAAATTAAAAATAAAATGAACTAGCAAAGCAGGCTGGGTATAAGGCAGTAGGGAGCTGCGAGGAATAAAGGAGGCAAGAGAACAGAGGCTCCCTTTACAGCCCCAGCTCCCAGCTGACTGTGGCAAGAAGGTGTTGCCAATGTTGCCCAGCATTGTCAAATCTTTTTTTTTCTTTTGAAGATACACTAGAAATTCAAAATTTTTAATCCCCCAATTTAAAAGTGTCGATGACTTTCTCAAACAAAATCCAAACACTGTAGGGTCTGCAGTGATGTCCCCTCCTTCATGCCTTATGTTTGTAATATGTGTGCTATCAATGTGTGTGTGTGTGTGTGTGTGTGTGTGTGTGTGTTCAAACAAAGCTAAACAAACCATCTCTGGGGGTAATGTGCAGCCTCCTTACCACTCATCTGTAACTTCTGACTTGGACTTAGCTAAGCAATCGAGATGCTGTGAGGGTCATGGTTTGAGGGTTCTATAGCTTATCAGAGAAAATCCCACAGCCGACATTCTAATCGTGTTGTCACGTCCTGGAACAATAGTTTTCTCGTCAGGAATCTTCCCAAACATCCCCTGCAAATTTCCTCTGTTGCTCTTTAAGCCTGATGGGGTTGAGGGGGTGGGAGAACCTGAGTGAGTGGTGCTTCCTTTCCAAAGGGGTTTCCCACGTACTCTGGGTACTTTCTATGATTCAATGGATGTTGGCAATTTGATCTCTGGTTCCTCTTGCCTTTTCTAAATCCAGCTTATATATCTGCAAGTTCTCAGTTCATATACTATTGAATCCTAGCTTGGAGGATTTTGAGTGTGACCTTGCTAGCATGTGAAATGAGTGCAATTGTGCAGTAGTTTGAACATTCTTTGGCAATGCCCTTCTTTGGGATTGGAATGAAAACTGACTTTTCCAGGAGAGTTGAACCACAAAGTAGGCTGAGTGCTGAATAATTGATGCTTTTGAACTGTGGTGTTGGAGAAGACTCTTGAGAAACCCTTGGATGGCAAGGAGATCAAATCGGTCAATCCTAAAGGAAATCAGTCCTGAATATTCATTGGAAGGACTGATGCTGAAGCTGAAGCTCCAATACTTTGGCCACCTGATGCAAAGAGCTGACTCATTGGAAAAGACCTCAATGCTGGGAAAGATTGAGGGCAGGAGGAGAAGAGGACGAAAGAGGATGAGATGGCTGGATGGCATCACTGACTCAATGGGCATGAGTTTGAGCAAGCTCAGGGAGTTGGTGATGGACAGGGAGGCCTGGTGTGCTGCTGTCTATGGGGTCGCAAAGAGTCGGACATGACTGAGCAACTGAACAACTGGGTACTTTCTGTAGCTCCCAGCCCAGCAGCCGTGCCACTGTCCACACGTCCTGGGATATGAGGTCTCAGTCCCAGCGACTCCACTGCCCTATTGTGTGAACCTGGGCAAGTCACATCCCCTCTCCACACCACCAGCTCCCTTCCGTGGCAGGAGACTATAGCCATTGTGTGTGTGTGTTGTTTTTTTTTAGCAGCAGAAATCTTTTTTTTTTTTTTCAATCTAATGAAAATTTACAGCAAAACCCAAATATAAAGCAAAATGATACAAGGTTATTTTTTCCAAGGTTGACTGGGACACATCAGTACTTGCCAAGCCTCTCATACAGCCATAAAAGCCCAGGAAAAGAGTTTGAAAACTACAGAGCTTAGTTATTTTCAATAAAATTTTCCAATTTGGAGATTTGCTTATTTTTCCAATTTGGAAATGCCATTTTTACGGGATTTATGGGATTTCAGATATTTATGGGCAATTTGTTCTAGGTCTCCCACTGGTTCATATTTTACTTACAACTGTAGGGAAGGCCACTTCTTCAAAGCACTTTTTGAAGCCTCCTGATTATACAGAACTGTGCTAGAAGCTATAAAGGAAAATAGCCATGGCCCCCAGTTCCCTGGCATTAGAATTATAAATACTGAGCGGTCAAAGAGGAAATGGGCTTTGGACAAACTCTCATCCTGTACTTGTAGACCTTTTCTAACCTGTGACTTCCTTCTGATAAACAGAAAGATTTCATGGACTGAGAGTTCTTGATGTCATCCTACATTTTTGCTTTGAGAAAGATTTTGTTCAACCTTTCTCTGTGTAATTTATCTAGCAAAGACAATAGGTATTATATTTTCAAGTTCCACACGAAATTATATAATAACAGTGCATTATTTACTTGCTTTTTCTGAAACACACATCTATGTCACCCCCAGAGAATGGAACCCTCTCCCTCCTTGTAGTCATTGAGTATAACTGACCAAATTCCTTCATTCGCATTTGTGCTTAAGCCTTGCTTTCTTCAGTTATGAAGTGTGAGGCCTTAATACTGGAAGTGAGGTGGGGGCGGGGAGTTGGTGGGGATATAGGTGAAATCAGAGTAGCCTTGGGTTGATTATTGTTGAAACTGGGCAAATGGTCTATGGAGCTTCTTTGGTGTTCTCTCCACTTTTGTATGTTTCAAAAATTCCCCTAATAAAAGGGTTGAAATGAAGATGCTGTTATCTGCCTGTGGGTTGGAGTGGAGTGTTCGCTCAGCTGCAAACCTGGAAGCGTGTTGAACAGCATCTTCAGTTGCTGCAGCCACTCCTGGCCATGGTTCTCCTGCCTCCACTCCCCGACTCTATCCATTTTGTTATACCAGAGTATCCTACTGCGCCCCTCTGAGGACCCACGGAATTGCAGCAGTCCAGATCCCAAGTCAGCAGAAGCTCCTGATTCTGGGTCCCTTCACTCGCCCCTTGACAGTAAGCAGTGGAGCTGGTCCTGGCCACCGGGAGTCCTCTCTAGCCTGGGTTAGCACTCTGCCTCTGGAATAACTGGGTTTCCCTTTGGTCAGAGCTACCTCTCAGGCTCATGCCTTCCTGGCGACTCAGTACAGACCCGCCTGACCATGAGTCTGTGGCTCCCAAGTACAGGGGTAACTTGCATTACCAAAACCTGAGACTGGCTTACACTTGACTTCTTCATCCAGGTTGAAACAACTCCCCTGTGTCCTGAGTGGTGCGGAAAGGCTGCCATACACTGGATGCCTCATGGACGGTCAATGCGGCCTCCAGGAAAAAATAAATCAGAAGCTGCTGCTAACTAAAGAATCTGTGGCATTCAAACACAGGGAAGGGATTGTGGGGGTGCGGAGTGGGCAGGCAGGGCACCAAAAGGGCTGACATCCGAAAAATCCATCTGTGACAGAGTGGCTTCCAACTAATTAAATAGAGAAAAACCTCTTTTAGAGAAGATAATCCTATTGGATCAACTTGCAAGATTTTTCCAGCCACCTTCTGCCTCTTGGAGTTTCAATTAAAAGCTATTTAGCAGATGGCAGTTTCTGAGTCACAATCTTAGACTCTGGCAACCACGTGAGCTGTTGTTTTCCCAGGGGGTCCTGGCTGCGTATGGCCCTGGAAGAGGTGTGACCGTGCTTTTCTGGCCGGCAATGGAGAGCCCTCTCCCATCTTAGCACTCAGATGACAGGCGTGTCGGCGTGCCCATCAAGGGCGATGAGTAGGAGGGACTTTACTGCTAATTCTGGAATTTGGGGGCTTTGGAAGGCATAACATAGCAAGGCTGGAAAGGAGCCTAAAAACACATCGTGTGTGTGTGTGTGTGTGTGTGTGTGTGTGTGTGTGTGTGCGCGCGCGCGCGCACGCGCGCGCGCACTCAGTCCCTCAGTCGTGTCCAACTCTTTGTGACCCCAAGGGCTGTAGCTGGCTAGTCTTCTCTGTCCACGGAGTTTTCCAGGCAAGAATACTAGAGAGGGTTGCCATTTCCTGCTCTCGGGGATCTTCTTGCACCTCTTGCATCTCCTGAGCTGGCAGGCAGATTCTCTATCTCTGCACCACCAGAGAAGCCCACCCTGGAGATATCGTCTGGCCCAACCCCTTCTTTTTATAGAACAGGGAAACTGAGGCTCAGAGAGGTGATGTGACCTGTCCAAAGTCACCTCGCAAGGGAAAACCAGAGTCAGGAATACGTCTCAGTCTTATTTACTATGGAAATGACTTCTCTATTTATTTTAGGGACTTAATTCATTGCCTGCTTCTCTCTCAAGTTCCCTCCTTATACTCACGGGGCACCTCAGGGACATTTTCCCCATGATCTGACAAGCTGGTCAGCAGAGAGACTTGACAAGGTCACTGAGTCCCCCTTCCGCTTCACTGCAGAAATCAGTGCCTTACTGCTCTCCTCCTCAAAGCTTCCTACTAACGCTGAAGTCCCAGCTTCCCTTGGAAGCTGTCAAAGAGAAACAAAGCCGGACACTGGTCAGAGGCAGCAAGACAGGTTTCATTCAGTTCTACTGCTGTCGGGGAGAGAGCTCAGCTCCGCTCCACTGAAACAGATGACAGGAGGCCTTTAACCCTGTGGCATGCTAAAGGGGAGTGATAAAGGATGCGACGGAGGTTGGGTGATGGGTCAAGCCCATCTGTGTTTTGTTGTTCTGTTTTCTTGAATAGCCTTATGTGTTTGCTTTTGGCTGTTCTGGGTCTCTGCTGCTGCGTGGCCTTTTCTCTCGCTGCAGCAGGCAGGGGCTACCCTCCACAGCAGTGTGTGAGCTTCTCGTTTGCGGCAGCCCTCTTGTTGCCGAGCAGGGCTCTAGGGCACTCGGGATTCAGCAGCTGGGGCTCCTGGGCTCTAGAGCACAGGCTCAGTGCTTGTGGCACACAGGCTCAGTTGTTCTGCGGCGTATGTGATCTTCCGGGACCAGGAATCAAATCCGTGTCCCCTGCAGTGACCGGTGGATCCTTTACCACTGAGGGACCAGCAAAGTCCCCCGCCTGTGTTCTCTATTGAAATTGGGCTCCCACCTCCCCCTACATTCCCCTTCCTCCCTTTGGAGTTTGGGAGACAGGGACCTGCCCTTCTTGATGATTACATTCCAAGTGATGGCTCCTAGGTTCTCAAAAAACACAATGCTGGCTTGTGGAAGATACATCACAACAGGACAGAGAAAAGATTTCCAGTTGCAAGTTCTTCACAGTAAATGCCCATAAGAAAAAAGAAGTCAGGGGCATATAATCAGGTTTTTGAAACAAACAGTAAATCCTTTTGGCAGTGTTGAGATTTCTATGAAATTAAAACAGGCTGGCTCCTTGGAAGGAAAGCTATGACAAACTAGATAGTGTATTAAAAAGCAGAGACATCACTTTGCCAACAAAGGTCTGGATGGTCAAAGTTGTTGTTTTTCCAATAGTCACGTATGGATGTGAGAGTTGGACCATAAAGAAGGCTGAGCGCTGAAAAATTGATGCTTTTGAACTGTGGTGCTGGAGAAGACTCTTGAGCGTCCCAAGGACAGCAAAGAGGTCAAAACAATTAATCCCAAAGGAAGTCAACCCAGGATATTCATCGGAAAGACTGATACTGAAGTCGAAGCTCCGATACTTGAGCCGCCTGATGCGAAGAGCTGACTCATTGGAAAAGGTCTTGATGCTGGGAAAGATTGAGAGCAGGAGGAGAAGGGGACGACAGAGGATGAGATGGCTGGATGGCATCACTATCTATCTTCTCATCTATTCATGACTCAGTGATCATGAATCTGAGTAAATTGTGGGAGATGGTGAAGGATAGAGGAGCCTGGCATGCTGCAGTCCACGGGGTCGCAAACAGTCCAGCACAACTTAGCAACTGAGCAGCAACAATTTAAGGAGACTGGGATCATTGTCTTGGGGATGCAGACCTGAGGTGTGTGTGTTGTTCAAGTCTCTTAGTACAGAAGGTGGACAAAATCGTTTGTGCCAAGAGCCTGCAGTTCTCATTGGCCAAAGATGAGGCCCAGTCAACAGTTAGAGGAGCCTGACTCAAGTTTGGTCAAAGAATAGTCTCTGTCAGTGCCGACGAGACTTCTGCTGCTCTGACAGTCAGGAAGTTGATTGAAACGTTTTCCCATGTAACCCGCTACAATTTAAGCTTATTTCTACCTGTTCTGTACTGTGGCTGGAAGTTGGTTCATGTTCTACTTGGATTGCCTCTTCTTACATTTATAGTCAAACTATCCCAGACTGGATTTTAAGTTGTCTGAAGATAAGATCCATGTATCACATTAAAAAAAAAAAAAGCTTCCATTGTATCTTGTAAGTTCAGTTCAGTTCAGTTCAATTGTTCAGTCGTGTCCGACTCTGCAACCCCATGAATTGCTGCACACCAGGCTTCCCTGTCCATCTCCAACTCCTGGAGTTCACTCAGACTCACATCCATCGAGTCGGTGATGCCATCCAGCCATCATCCTCCGTCGTCCCCTTCTCCTCCTGCCCCCAATCCCTCCCAGCATCAGAGTCTTTTCCAATGAGTCAACTCTTCGCATGAGGTGGCCAAAGTACTGGAGTTTCAGCTTTAGCATCATTCCTTCTGAAGAACACCCAGGACTGGTCTCCTTTAGAATAGACTGGTTGGATCTTCTTGCAGTCCAAGGGACTCTCAAGAGTCTTCTCCAACACCACAGTTCAAAAGCATTAATTCTTCAGTGCTCAGCTTTCTTCACAGTCCAACTCTCACATCCATACATGACCACAGGAAAAGCCATAGCCTTGACTAGATGGACCTTTGTTGGCAAACTAATGTCTCTGCTTTTCAATATGCTATCTAGGTTGGTCATAACTTGCCATCCAAGGAGTAAACGTCTTTTCATTTTGTGGCTGCAGTCATCATCTGCAGTGATTTTGGAGCCCCCCAAAAATAAAGTCTGACACTGTTTCCACTGTTTCCCCATCTATTTCCCATGAAGTGATGGGACCAGATGCCATGATCTTCATTTTCTGAATGTTGAGCTTTAAGCCAACTTTTTCACTCTCCTCTTTCACTTTCATCAAGAGGCTTTTTAGTGCCTCTTCACTTTCTGCCATAAGGGTGGTGTCATCTGCATATCTGAGGTTATCGATATTTCTCCTGGCAATTTTGATTCCAGCTGTCTTGATAATTATTTTCTGATCAAAATCCCAGATCACATTCCACTTTCAATGGTATTCACCAACATTCTAATCTAATAGCTGGTCCTATTTCTAGAACCAGCTCTGTGGTTTTTCTCAACCCTCTTCCAACATGGGAGGCCAAAATCAGGCTCAGCAATTCATGTCTATACATCTCACGAGCACATCCTCTTTCTAGAAGGCCCTCGAGAATTCAGTTCATCCAGTTTTTGCTGAGCGCTTGCTATAGGCCAGACAGATGCTGCTCTGGGAGCTGAGAAGAGATCAGCAGGTTGCTGTATTCTCACTTGCTATTAAGTAAGCCAGCATGAGAGACCGAGCAGGCAGTCAGTGATTTCAGGACTCAGTGGCGCTCAGAGATAGAGGTGTGTGTGTGTGCGTGCTAGTTTCTCAGTTGTGTCCACTCTTCATGACCCCATGGACCGCCACCCTCCAGGCTCCTCTCTTCATGGAATTCTCCAGGCAAGAACACTGCACTGGGCGGCCATTCCAGGGGTCCCAGTGGATGGAAAATGGTCAGGAAAGGTCTGTCCAGAAGAGACAGTGTTTGCTTGGGCTGGCTTCCCGCAGAGCAGAGCCTGGGAGGGGAAATCTTGTACAAGTGATTTATAGACAGAGATCTGAAGAAGCCCGTCAAGAGATGAGGGGAGTGAGACAGAACAGGAGACCAAGCTGGGTTCCTGCTGGAGTCCAGCTCTCGTCCCAGGGGGCTCCCTGGAGGGAGTGGGGCTTACACCAGAGCTGTCTCTCTCTGAGCCGGAGAGGACAGACTTCCGTACTCTTACCAGCCAGTCACTGGCTGCGAGCTGCATCCCAGGGCTAGGGTGCCTAGCCTCCCATATAATTCTATGGGAGAAGCCCCTGTTGGCAGAGGGTGTGTCTTGGGGAAGGATCTGGCTTTGAGCTGCTAGAAGCTAATGCTCATAGCCCCTGGGGGACAGGTGTCCTGCTCAGCTAATAGGGATTGGAGTGCGTGCCCCCAGCCTCTAGCACAATGTCTGAACTGACTCTAGAGCGGGTACTAGTCAAAAGTAGGTACACAGGATGTATGGGAGGGGGGAAAGTAGGGTATTTCAGGGCAGAGTTAAAAGAGGAAGAGAGAACATGATACATTTGCCAAGGACAGAGGTTTGCTGTGTCTTGGCTGCGGGTGCTATAACAAAATATGAAGTGGGTGGCTTATAAGTAACAGACGCTTATTTCTGACAGTCCTGGAGGTGAGGAGTCCGAGATCAGGGGGCTGGCACGGTCAGGCGCTGGTGACAGATGTCTTCTGGGTCTCGGGTTGCTGTTTCCTCGGAGTGTCCTCACATGGCAGAAAGGGGCCACGGGAGCAATCTGGGGCCCCTTATTTAAGGACATGAACCCGAATGGCCTTTCAGAGGCCCCTCCTCCCTGCCCCATCGCCCAGGGGGTAAATTTCAGCTGGTGAATTCAGAGGAAGGGGATATATCATCAGTCCACTGCCCTGCAGATGGGATAGACAGAATCCTGGGCTTAAAAAGAAAGGAGTGGGACTTCCCTGGCGCTCCAGTGGCTAAGACTCCTAGCTCGCAATGCAGGGGACCCTGGTATGCTGCAACTAAAGATCCTGCATGCCACAACTGAGTCCTGGAGCAGCCTATCACATAAAGTATCTGTAAAAAATGAAAAGCATGTGTGTGGCAGCAGTTAATCGCAGTGAGGGTAGGAGTCCTCCCCAGTTTGGTGATTGGTATCCACCCTTCTGCCTCCTCAAAGGAGAATGGGGATGCCATCACTGGGGAAAATGAACCAGAGGGTGGAAGAGGGCTCTGGCCAGGACACACGGAAGGATGACTAGTTGGAGCTATGCGACATGTGAGTCATTCCAACTCAGAAGATTGTATGAGCTTCTCCCCCTGTAGTAGGAGATGTTTATGAAACCGTCTCAGGCCCCGTTCTTTGAACAGGCATTTGATTTATTCCTCTGCAGTCAAACACCCAAGAAGCCCCAGCAGAGTCATTCGTTACTGTGCAATTATTTACCCAGCCTGTCGCTCTCGCTGGAGGCCGTGAGCTGGCCCTGGCCCCAACTCCATCTCCCTGAAGCCAAGCTGGTTGCTCAGGACCTTGAGTTCTGCCCGGTGATCACAAATTGACAAATCGGTGTTTCGTTCTGTTTTTCTCCTTTCCTGAGAAGTTATTTCCTTTTGAAAAGATAAGCACTATTGTAGCTCCCCTTCACTGGAACCTCAGTCTGCCCCTTGGCCTCAAAAATAATAGCTGAGTGTTTTGCAATAATGCTTGTCAACAACTCCTTACCTCTCCCACTTCACTGGCTTGAATATACCCGTCTTCAAGCTACTCTTCCTCTGTGGAATTTAACTGGACAAACACCTTCCCAGTTGATGCTCGTTTTTGGTCTGTGATAGCAGTTAAATCTTCGATAAATGCATTAATGAAGTTGCATGAATCAAGAACCTATTTTGAACCTCTTAAGAGTGTCGAAAGGTTATCAAAGGCATTTGCTGAGATGATCTATGTGACTGCATACACACACGTGATTGGATGGTGGACATATGCAAAATTACAAAGCAACATCCAAGCTCCACAGATGTCCTATGCAGGCTACATGTCCTCCCCCGCTTAACTAACTACCGAAACGGCTGTGTATCCTCAGGAACTGTTCTGATGTTGATTTTCACCTTGGTGGCATTCCTCATGCATTTTTCGGGCTGCGGCATTCATTCATTCATTCCATAAATACGTCTCAGAGCATCTGCTGTGTTGCAGCCACAATCAGGTGCTGGAAAAGCGACAATGAACAAAGTGTTTAGGGTCCTGGCTCTCGTGGAATTTCACAGTTTTGGTAGAGAAGCAGATATTCAGTAAATCATTTTAAAATGTTTAATCACAGGAAAAAGAAAAAGAAAAAATGTGGAATTGCAATCGGGACAGTTTTTTTTTTCTTCTTCTTCTTTTTTTTTTTAGATCACTTTGCATTTATTACATGTTTTTCTGAATTTTTTCAAATTACAGAATTCAACTTCAAAATAAGGCAACTAATGCCTGGTAAGCTGTTATTCACTTGCATTTTTCCCCTCCTAAAATTTTAAAACAAATGAAAACAACACCTTAAAAGACATGTGAATAGGTTCAGTGCACTTTCAGTGGCTCACAAATATGAGACAAAGACCACATTAATCCATAAAAAAAATTGCTTGATATTTTAAAACACAAATGACATGAACTAAAATAAAGGAAAAAATAAAACACTGCATTTTAACCAAAATTGTTTCCGTAGATTATAGAATAGTTTTTTAAAATATTGCTCCTGTGCAGAGCACATGCTGTGCTTGGCATGCTTGGCACATTAGCACTTGGTAACTGTTCAGCTTCCATCTGCAGTTTTTTTCAGGACCCATTCTCAGGGCCCACACTCCCCTGCGACTAACTTACTCCTCTGGTGGAAGCCTGCTCCTTCTTCCTCCACTGTCTCTTAAGGCTTTCCTGTCTTCCCTTTCTTCTCCCCAGATTCACACTCATTGCCACCTGTGTTCTCAGCAAAGATGCCCAGCAGAGAGCTCACCAACTGCATCTCCCCTCCGCAAGAGCTCTCACTCCAGATGTTGCCTTTTACTTGGCTGAATCGTAAAATAAAGAGACGATCTGGCCCAACAACAAGTTTGTTCTTCCTACTTCACTGTCACATCTCCCACAATGCAGAAAAGGCTGGCGATGCCTCATCTAGAACTTAAAACATTCATTAGTTTAGGCAGAACATACACTGCTCTGAAGTTCTTTAAAATCTACTCCTTCCTATTATTGTTTTTAAAAACCATGAAAATGCAAAAATGTAAACATTCTATTAAACATTCGGCAGAAATCCTTGTATCCTACTTTATGCAGTGGGTTTCAGGAAGAACAAAAGTGACACCATGTTCCCTCTGACAGACCCAAAATCATACTCCCAGCCCTAACCTACCATTACACATTTACCATTAGCACTGTAGGCCAAGCGTGTCTCTCGTGACAACTGCTGCTGCCACCCATGAACACCCTGTAACACAGCAGCACAACAGCTCACTGTAATCTCTCCCAGCTAGCTGTCCACCTGCTTGTTGGGAACCTTACAGCCACTGCTCCACACTCCACCCAGCAGTGGTGACCACACAAACAAATGGAAGCCGGGACACCAAAATATGAAGCTCCTCTTTTGCTATACTCAACATTCCTTCGCAAAGTGAGAGGGCACTTCCTCTCTCTTTGTCAGAGTATCAGCAGAACTAGGTGGGGTGGGAGGGTGCTGCTGACAGAGGCAGCAATAAAGAGAAAGCCAACAGTGTCCACACTATCCCAACATTCATATTCCTGTCATCATGACACTGCTGGAAGCTTGAGGATGAATCTGATATTCTATTCAACATGAGAAACCTACTCAGGAAATTCTAACCGCTTCTCATTGCTCTTGTAGCAAGATTTTACTGCATGCTTTTTAGAAGTATGAAATTAACAAGGTATTTTAATGAGTAACTTAAAAATTAATTTCTTAATGTGGCTTTTGTTTTTAGGGAGAGATATGCTAAACACAAATAACTGGTGAAGTCTATCAGCTTTGGGGAATTCCCTATCAGTTATGACTAATAAGACAACCTAAAACCACAATTTCACACCCAGATGATAAATAGTACCAACTAACCAGAGTATTAACTACACTGACTTAAAACTATATTACCTGAATAGTTTCTACCATGAAGTATCAGAAAAAGTGAAATAATAAATATTTCCCACAGCACCATAAGGTTTTATAAAATACTCCGTTTTTAACATAAATGTATAATCATAAGATTCTGGGCTATCATTCATATTAGGCTTAACCTCTTTTACTGATAACAGTTCTGACAGAGGTCATATAGGCACAACTGTAACATGAAAATCATATATTTTACTGAAGAAACTGTATGGTAAACTTAGACTATCACTCTTCTCATTGCATCCATTGAGTACTAGTGGATTCAAAGGCCAGGAAGGATGGTTTTGCCATTTGTACTCTATTCACATATTTTAATGTGCCAAAAAATCTAAGTGGTAACTAAGATATTTGCCATAACTGAAAAGTCCTTTTATACCTGTTTACTTTAGTACTGTGTGCTCTTAACAGGTTTTGTTTCTAAAAGGTAATATTATGTAAATGGCTCTGAGTTTTGAAAACAAGAATACGATGATTCACTTTGAATTTTAAAAATTAATGCAAGTGGAAAACAAATTTTGTAGCCAAATTGTTTGCAATGATGTGTATCAAGTTATAATAAAAACTCTGCCATAGATTGGTGGTGGTTTAGTCGCTAAGTCATGTCCAACTCTTTGCGACCCCATGGACTGTAGCCCACCAGGCTCCTCTGTCCATGGGATTTTCCAGGCAAGAATACTGGAGTGGGTTGCCATTTCCTTCTCCAGGGACAGTTTTAAGAAATAAAATATAGTGGTGTTCTGGTTATCTATAGCTGCACAACAACCACCCCAACGCTCAGTCTTAGGGACAATGGACTGTGTGATGTTGACGACCACTGGACAGGAATTGACCACTGGGCAGCTCTGGTTGGCACTGGCTGGTGTGGCGTAAAACCTGGATGCTGGAATCATTTGAAGGAAAACCCCCTCCCCTGTCCCCACGACCTCAGCTGTACGCGTCAGATGGAACACACCTCATTGCCTCTCCACGCAGTTTGGGCTTCCCCAGGGTGTGTGTCCTGAAAGAGGGCAGGCGAGATGCTGAACCGTCTGTGCATCACAACTTCCCCCACAACTTCAAGGGGAGGGGAAATAGTCCCCCATCTCTTGATAAGGTTTCAGAACCACAAGTAGGATCATAAATGCGGCTAGGGCAAGTTTTGGAACGTGTAATATCTCACAAGCAGCTATGAGAGAGCGAAGACTTTATTAGAGGGATCCAGGGTTTTTTAGGATGGGATCCGGAGGAGGTGGGAAGAAATGGAGAGCATTCCAGACAGTGGGTCCTGGCTCAGGAGGAGGGCTGCTCTAGGGAGAGCAGAATGAAAGGGCGGCTGCAGCAGAGTAAGGCTGCATGGCGGAAAAGCGCCAGCAACGGGAACGTCATCCGTGGGCACCCTCGAGGTGCTTCACCAGCCTGGACTTAGCATCCAGCTTGTCTGTCGCTGAGCAAACCACCTCAAACTCCTTAGTGTAAGAGAGCACCGCCACTTGTTATTTTTTTCTCTATAACCCACTGTCCAGAAAAAGGCGTCCTTGAAAGTAGATGCTTTTCCAGCTTCAATCAGGATTATCCTTGCCAGACCAGGACATACGGTCCTTCCTGCTCCAACGTCCATAGCCCTCTCCAGCTCCTTTGCCTTCTGACCGTTCACCGTGTCATTTTCAAACACACGCTTATTGAAATGTGGGCTTTAAGATGTATTTTCTGTTTTTTGGTCATTTCTCACTTCTAGATCATAAATACTGTGTTAAGACTGCTTTTTCCTAATGAGCCTGAAACTTGATGGTTATGAATTTTGCCCCACAATATCTTTCATGCAAACTGAGGCAGCTTCTGGCCTGTGGAAATAACCACTCAGGATGCCTCTCTGTCAGACAAGAGACACCCAAGCAATGGAAGATTTTGCTTCAAGAAATGCTTTTTAAAAAACCTCATTTTTTGGCTAAGTGGTTTAAAAAAAAAAAAACAGGGATGACTCATCAGTTGAAATCAAATCCTTCATCCCAAAAAAGTGTTTTTATAAGAAGTGGGTGTTTTTTATGTCCCCGAAGGCAGACGGCATAATATTTGGTGCCTTCCTCTTCTGAGTAATATATTCCATCTCAGTGGAAAGTGACAGCTTCAGACTGGAGCCAATAACATTTTATTTTCGGAGCCGGGCATGATACCCCCTTATGCGCCTTCGGCCCTGAGAAGAGTTCAGCCTGGACCTTTCCACACAGGCCCCTTTGCCTTCCTTCCCTCCAGCCAACTGTTATCCTGTCTTTCTGAGGACCCTGGGTGCCTAGGGAGGGCGAATGGAAACAGCACCAGATGTAAACAGCCCCTGACTATCAACAAGCATGTTTACTGTCCTTCAAGAGGCCACCCACCACCCACCTTCCCCTCCCAACCGCAGTCCCCCACTCAGGAGCCTGTGTTCCTTTTGCAGATCTCCACCAGAACGTCTTTTCTTTCCCAAGACTCTACAACTCTGTGTCATTTACTGAAAGAAGGCGATGGGATTCATTTCTGAGCCATGAAAACAAACGTCCCATTCCACTCTGTCTGTCTTCTTGGAGGCTTCCACAAATACCTCCTTGCTAGAAGACAAAAAAGCAAAATGTGTATCCATCTCTCTTCCAGGTTGGAGTCCACAGGGAATTTGTACGAGCCCTGAACCATTGCTCCAGCATCGAAAATTAAAGGGTATTTAAATGAGATATTACATGAGGTGAAGACTAGGAGAACAGAGGGGAAAAGTTTAGAGAGCCAGTCGGGGTGGAACAGCAGCACTAACAGCTGCTCAGACACAAGGCGGGGCGGGACTTAGGGTGACCAGTGGTCCCAAGTGGCCTGGGCCGTGGAAATTTTCAGCTTCCCAGTCCAGAAGGTTCCAGGAATACCAGGGCGAGTTCATCACCCAAACTGGAGTCTTCTTCCTTTGTTATCTTTATTTCTTTATTTTATTGAGGTATAGTTGACTTACAGTTCAGTTCAGTTCAGTCGCTCAGTTGTGTCCGACTCTTTGTGACCCCATGAATCGCAGCACGCCAGGCCTCCCTGTCCATCACCATCTCCCGGAGTTCACTCAGACTCATGTCCATCGAGTCAGTGATGCCATCCAGCCATCTCATCCTCTGTCGTCCCTTTCTCCTCCTGCCCCCAATCCCTCCCAGCATCAGAGTCTTTTCCAATGAGTCAACTCTTCGCATGAGGTGGCCAAAGTACTGGAGCTTCAGCTTTAGCTTCATTCCTTCCAAAGAAATCCCAGGGCCGATCTCCTTCAGAATGGTCTGGTTGGATCTCCTTGCAGTCCAAGGGACTCTCAAGAGTTTTCTCCAACACCACAGTTCAAAAGCATCAATTCTTCAGCACTCTGCCTTCACAGTCCAACTCTCACATCCATACATGACCACTGGAAAAACCATAGCCTTGACTAGACAGACCTTAGTCAGCAAAGTAATGTCTCTGCTTTTGAATATGCTATCTAGGTTGGTCATAACTTTTCTTCCAAGGAACAAATGTCTTTTAATGTCATGGCTGCAGTCACCATCTGCAGTGATTTTGGAGCCCAAAAAAATTAAGTCTGACACTGTTTCCACTGTTTCCCCATCTATTTCCCATGAAGTGATGGTACCGGATGCCATGATCTTTGTTTTCTGAATGTTGAGCTTTAAGCCAACATTTTTGCTCTCCTCTTTCACTTTCATCAAGAGGCTTTTTGGTTCCTCTTTACTTTCTGCCATAAGGGTGGTGTCATCTGCATATCTGAGGTTATTGATATTTATCCCGGCAATCTTGATCCCAGCTTGTGTTTCTTCCAGTCCAGCGTTTCTCATGATGTACTCTGCATAGAAGTTAAATAAGCAGGGTGACAATATACAGCCTTGACGTACTCCTTTTCCTATTTGGAAT
This sequence comes from Ovis canadensis, assembly GCF_042477335.2. Taxonomy (NCBI): domain Eukaryota; kingdom Metazoa; phylum Chordata; class Mammalia; order Artiodactyla; family Bovidae; genus Ovis; species Ovis canadensis. The sequence goes on from NC_091245.1 coordinate 276,782,597, forward strand.
CAGTCTGTTGGTCCATGTCCAGTTCTAACTGTTGCTTCCTGACCTGCATACAGATTTCTCAAGAGGCAGGTCAGGTGGTCTGGTATTCCCATCTCTCTCAGAATTTTCCACAGTTTATTGTGATCCACAGAGTCAAAGGCTTTGGCATAGTCAATAAAGCAGAAATAGATGTTTTTCTGGAACTCTCTTGCTTTTTCCATGATCCAGCGGATGTTGGCAATTTGATCTCTGATTCCTCTGCCTTTTCTAAAACCAGCTTGAACGTCAGGGAGTTCACGGTTCACGTATTGCTGAAGCCTGGCTTGGAGAATTTTGAGCATTATTTTACTAGTGTGTGAGATGAGTGCGATTGTGCAGTAGTTTGAGCATTCTTTTGCATTGCCTTTATTTGGGATTGGAATGAAAACTGACATTTTCCAGTCCTGTGGCCACTGCTGAGTTTTCCAAACTTGCTGGCATATTGAGTGCAGCACTTTCATAGCATCATCTTTCAGGATTTGAAACAGCTCAACTGGAATTCCATCACTTCCACTAGCTTTGTTCGTAGTGATGCTTCCTAAGGCCCACTTGACTTCACATTCCATGATGTCTGGCTTTAGATTAGTGATCACATCATCATGATTATCTGGGTCATGAAGATCTTTTTTGTACAGTTCTTCTGTGTATTCTTGCTACCTCTTCTTAATATCTTTTGCTTCTGTTAGGTCCTGACCATTTCTGTCCTTTATCGAGCCCATCTTTGCATGAAATGTTCCCTTGGTATCTCTAATTTTCTTCCAGTGTTGTGTTAATTTCTGCTACACAGCAAAATGACTGTGTATATATATATATATATATATATATATATATATATATGCTCTTCTCAATAATATTCTCATTATTGTTTATCACAGAATATTGACTATAGTTTTCTGTGCTATACAATAGGTTGTTTCTCCATCCTATACATAATAGTTTGCAGCTGCTAATCCCAAACTCCCAGTCCATCCCTCCCCTCCCCCTTTGCTGGAGTCCACTTCCTTAATCAGAAGCTCCCTGGGATAAGCCAGGTCCTGCTCTGGAGCAGGAGGAGGAAGCGGTGCCATGGTCTGGCTGAGGCCTGGAGGGGAAACAACAAAGCCGGAGGAGCCGCCAGTCACCCAGGCTTCTCGGTTCAGGGGCCTAAGGGATGTTTGGGGTTAGAAAGTGTCCATGGTGGTGGTGAACAGCGTCCCAGGGACGTAAGAGGGCTCACTGTCTATCTGTAGGCTGAAAGGGCCCGAGGCAGAACTCCACTCCGTAAGGAAGGGATCACTTAAGCCATAAGAGTAACAGGTTCAGCTGAGCTTTTAAGGTCCCCTCCAGGCAGCCTTGCAGCAGAAGCCCTGGGGTTAGGGGTGGTCTGGCTTCTAGCCAAATCCTAGGGCTGTCCTCTGTCCCTCTCCCAGGCTCTGGGCCCTCCTCTCCACGAATTCCTGGTAGGAAGGCGTTAATTACTCAAACTTCCTTTTTTGTCTTCACCAGCCATCTGTGCATCTCACTGCTTCAGCTCCAGAGAACAATCCAGCAGTACTGCCCTGTTCTGAAATCACTGGAGGGGACAGTTACCACCACCACGGACTCCCCTTTCCAGAAAAACAATGTCCCAAAGTCAGGAAGAAGGCAAAAAAATATGCAAAACAGAATGCCTGCCTCGGGGGCATTAGACCTTCTAGAAGGATATAACTTTGATTTATTGCTTATTCTTGAATCAGTATTTTATAAGCCTTTAAAATTAGCTATTTATTTGTTAAAAATCATTAGGGTACTAATGGCTTTTATCCAGTAGTAGTCCAAATGATTTTTTTTCCTGTAGAGATAAAAATCATGTTCTGTTTATGGAGAAGATAACACAAAAGGTTATAGCTTTATTGCCTTGAGGAAAAATAACTGGTTTTGTAACTAACCCAGTGACCTCACTGCCCATTTTTCCCTTTCACTGGCCATGCATCTTATACACCTGGTTCTCTCATGAATGAGTTAAAATAGAACTTTGACATGTACACCTTAGATATTTATAGGAAGATTATACTTCCTTTTGCTTTTTTAACTTTGTGTTTATACATTTTTTTGCTTTTTTTAACATTTTAAACATCCTTTCTACAGTCCCCTGCTCCTCCCGCTCCCTCCTGTCTCCGCTTCTGATTTCCTTTGGATTCACCAGAATGCAATTCTAAGTCACAAGTCCTAGGCCTCCCTCAAGGGCTGTGGTAAGCACACCTTTGGGTATAAATGCTTTTAAAATGAATTGCTCAGTTGCAGAATCTGGACACCAAGATGTCCAGCAATAGAAAGTTATGGCACATCAACACTGAATATCGTGCAGCTATTAAGGGCGATCATTGTCAAGCCTATAGCAGCCGCATGGAAATGCTCAAGCAAGCTGGTGAGAAGACAGCTTCCCTGGTGACTCAGTGATAGAGAATCCACCTGCCAATGCAGGAGTCGTGGATTCGATCCCTGGTTGGGGAGCATCCCACACGCTGCGGAGCAACTAAGCCTGTGTGCCACAGCTATGGAACCTGCGCTCTAGAGCCCGGGAGCCGTGACCACAGAGCGCGTGAGCCCTAAAGCCTGTGCTCGGAAACAAGAGAAGCCCTCGCAAGGAGAGGCCCGTACTCCGCTCCTAGAGAATCGCCCGGGCTTGCCACAGCTCAAGAAAGCCCGCGCAGCAACGAGGACCCGGAGCAGTCAAACATAAATAAGTAAATAAACTAAATATTAAGGGGAAAAGTATATTAAAAAGACATTGTATCAAATATGAATTGGAAGGTAAGATAAGCATGAAAATATCTGTGAGGAGGGGCTATTAGGAAGCTTTTCTTTTTTTGTCTCAGTGTTTTTAACCATGGCTTTTGTCCTTTCAATGAAAAAATGTAAGAAAGTTTAAAACCCAAGCAGGCAGAGCGTTAACATTATATGATATTATTGATGTGAAATGGATAGTTACCACCAACACGGTCACAGAGCAATGGCTAGGAGATTTCACTGAGTGGCTCTCCTGAAATCTCCCACACTTAGCCATTCAGCCGCCCTTTCACCTCCAAACGCTTCCGGGGCTCTGTGTGTGCGCACAGGTCGCTCAGTCGGGTCTGACTCTTTGTGATGCTATGCACTGCAGCCAGCCAGGCTCCTCTGTCCATGGGATTCTCCAGGCGAGAGGACTGGAGTGGGTTGCCATGCCCTCCTCCAGGGCATCTTCCCACTCCAGGGGATCTTCCCAGCCCAGGGATCAAACCTGCATGTGGGTCCTTTACCACTAGCGCCATGTGGGAAGCCCATGAACTCCGAGGTCACTTTAATCCCATCTGCTCTATGACTGGGCAGGGAAAGGCAAGACCCAGGGCATCAGATGAACCTTGGTGGGACAGGACTTGGGGGAGCTTCCGAAGGCTTATAAGGCCATGCAAGACCTTGACACTCAGACTCACGGACAGGTATTAGCAGCTCTGCTCACAGACTCCGGGCAGGCCTGCAGTCCCTCTGGAGGGCTGTCGAGACCCAGCTGCCCATCCCTGCCCTTGGCATGCTCACTGCTGCAAACCTTCTGTCAACCTACTCAGATCCACCTTTGGGCCAGAGAAGGTGAGTGTGTACCCTCGAGACCCCAAACTGGGACCCAGGCCCAATTCCCCTTTGTTCACCCTGCCTTCCTGCCACTTGGAGCTTCCACGCCTGGCCACGGAGAGGCTTCCCGGCCATGGACGTGGTGCTGGCTGTCCTTCAGAGCCCAGACGCTTCCCCCGCCCTCTTGGAGGAAACCACAAAAACAAAGCAGGAGCCAGCTTTGTTCCGAGGGGAATGTTTTCGCCCTGTTTCTGCCTCATGAAACTCTTTGGCCTGTAACACAGGCAGTGAAGCATCCTGAGGCTCCCAGAGGCACCCATGCCGCCAGCCCGATGACCTGCCAGCTCCAACCTCACTTGGAGTTGCTTTTATTTCTCTGGCAGCTTTTTGAAGTTGGCTCATTGGCGTGTATGTATTTACAAACAGACTTTTATGTCCCTTAAAAATCTCCCTTCTTTTGAGTCCCTGAGTCAGTCTTTGTTCAGGGAGTAACAGAGTCTTATTTTGTTTGATAGGTTGGTACATTCTTGGCTATTTTTCAAGCATAAGCTCCTAATGGGCAGGGATACTTTACATTTTTAAATAGCTAACATAATGCCCTACACAGAATAAATATCTGTTTCCAACCTGGAAATGTTCTACTCTCCTAATAATGTTCATCATTAGGAGAGTGGATAAACAACTAATCTATTCATACAATGGAATACCATTTAGCAATAAAAAGGAATGCTTCACTGATGCATACCGCAGTGTGGATGAATCTCCAGAACATTACACTGAGTAAAAGCAGCCAGGTGCAAAGGAGCATGTACCATTTGATTCCATCTGTTTGAAGCTCTAGAACCAGCAACACTAGTCTATGTGGATTGGATGCTGTACCCCTCTCCTCATTGCTATGTTGAATCCACAGCCCTCAGAGTGGCTGTATTTGAGACACGGCCTCTATGGGAAGTGATTAAGTTAAATAAGATCGTGAGAGAGGGGCCCTGATCCTAGAAAATTCCTGTCCTTTTAAGGAGAGACACAGGAGGGCTCACTGTCCATCTGCTGGTACAAAGAGGAGGTCGTGTTAGGACAGGGTGAGAAGGTAGCTGTCGAATCAGCTGGAATCTTCCTCCTGGACTTCCAACCTCCATGGGAAAGTAAGTTTCTGTTGTTTAAGCTACTCAGTCTATGGAATTTTATCAATACTATGGCAGCCCAAGCTAAGACAAGGTCAGAGCAGGGGTTGCCTCTGGGGGAGCTGGCATGACTGCAAAAGGACACACAGAACCCTCTAGGGTGAGGCATACGCACTACATCTTGTCTGGGTGGTGGTCATGTGGATACTTACATGGATATGCAGAGGATGAGATGGCTGGATGGCATCACTGACTCGATGGACGTGAGTCTGAGTGAACTCCAGGAGTTGGTGATGGACAGGGAGGCCTGGCGTGCTGCGATTCATGGGCTCGCAAAGAGTCAGACATGACTGAGCAACTGAACTGAACTGAACCGATGCAAAAAAGGGTTGAGCTATACCCTTCAGACATACGTATTTTACTGTATGCAAATTGCAACTCGATAAAGAACTGAAAATTAAATCTGTTGGTAAGAATGATTATCTCTTCACTGTGACTCACCCTGCAATGGATCCATTTGGGATGAAGGTTTGACAAGCACCTGCCATGTACAGATTCTTGTACTAATCACGGAGATAGCAAAGGGCGTTGGGTGGAGCAGCCCTGGTCCCTGGTTCCCAGGGAGACGTTTCCACCTCCTGAATCAACACCTGGAAGTCCTCAAGTCACAGCCGCTGAGCCAAATCAGACCAAATGCTAACTGTTCAGTAAGAGATGTTTTGACACCTGGGAAGCCATGTTAACCAGTCATGCTTCCACAGGGACAGCTGTTGCCTGGTTCCTTTGAGAACCAGCCCCTCCCCAAGAGCTGCTCAGCCGCTGGCAAATTCCACCAGGGAAAGCAAAAGGGAAACAGGAAAGCCGATGCAGAAAGTCTTAATGAGATACTAAACTGTGCAATTCTGACCTTGAAGACTACTTCTTCGCAAGCAAAAGAAGCTGAAAACAGTCTACGCCCACACTCCAGCAGCTGGCTTTTCTGTGATGTGCGGTAATAATGGGGCTTTTAGCACCCTGGGACAGAACTGAGAAATGCCTCCCCAGGGGGCTCCCACGCCCTTCTCTCCTGTCTTTGGCAATGCTGACGAGATGCATTCGGACCCCAGCGCAGAGCACCATAAACAGGCGCAAAATCGAGGTGTTCCTCCCCAGGGGTCCCAGGCACTTTGCCATTAAAAACAAACATTCTTTTTGAAAATCACTGACATTGTAGAAGAGGTAAACTTGTGACATGCCTGCCACCCATCTTCTATCCTGAGCCTTAGCAGATGCTCTAAGTTGATCACAGCACGTTTCATCACTCGGCCCAGTTCCAAAAGCTAGAGCCAGCTGGCACCACCTCATGAGAGCCGATGGTTAAACCTCAGGAATCTTGGGACTTCCCTGGCCATCCAGTAGTTAAGACTCCAAGCCTCCAATGCAGGGGGCATGGTTTCAATCCCTGATTAGGGAACTAAAAACCCCATGCCACGTGGCATGACCAGAACGTTAAAAATAATTCAGGAAGTGGAAGCAACCTAGATGCCCACTGATGGATGAATGGATAAAGAAGTTGTGGTATATATACACAATGGAATATTACTCAGCCATAAAAAAGGAATGCATTTGAATCAGTTCTGATGAGGTGGATGGACCTAGAAGCTATTTTACAGAGTGAAGTGAGTTAGAAAGAGAAAGATAAATATTGCATTCTAACACACATATAACAGAATCTACAAAAATTGTTTGGAAGAATTTACTTACAGGGCAGCAATGGAGAAACAGGCATACAGAATAGACTTATGGACCTGGGGCGAGGGGAGGAGAGGATGAGATGTATGGAAAGAGTAACATGGAAACTTACATTACCTTATGTAAATAGATAGCCAATGGGAATTTGCTGTATGGGTCAGGAAACTCAAACAGGGGCTCTGTATCAACCTAGAGGGGTGAGACAGAGAGGAAGATGGGAGGGAGGATCAAAAGGGAGGGGATATATGTATACCTGTGGCTGATTCATGTTGAGGTTTGACAAAAAACAACAAAATTCTGTGAAGCAATTATCCTTCAATAAAAAATAAATTAAAAAGTAATAATTCAGGAATCTTGATAGCTGTTTGTTAAGCACTTCATTATTAAAACTAAATGATATAAGTTAATACTTAAATGAATTGCATTAAAAGAAAAAGTAATGGAGCCTCAAAATTCATCCCTTCTCAATTGTCTTATCACTTTTTATGATTATCTATGTGCCTGAGGTTATTCACAAACATGGTGTCTGGGAATGCTACTGATGGTGTGCTACTGGGTGTCTCTTCCCAACTCCGTGTTGACAGATAGAGTATTAGCTTCACATACGTCACCATGACGGTTTTTTACACCCCAGAAACCAGTAAATCCAAGAAGTCAAGGCATCCTCCCCACTCCCCTGGGGAGAGACGGTTTTTAAACATCGACCAGCACGCCATCACTGGATGCCAACATCGGAAAATGAGAGACCCCAGAGGAGGCAGACTGTGCCAAGCAAATTCCTTTCTGCCTATAACAGGGGAGGAGTGCTGGTCAGCATGCCTTCTCTCTGGCATGCAAAATGCAACTCTAAGCACTCACAGAGGAAATCGGAAGAAAGAGACGGAGACACTGCCTGGATCCAGCCATGCCTGAAGCCAGGAAGACCTGCTGCATGGTTTTTACTCGTGTGAGACTTGCCTAGGGGCATCATTTTCTCCGTCTCATGAAGACATCAGGAGGACTCACAGCTCAGCCCAGGAGGGGACAGGTGACTCTTTGCCCTGGAGTCTTCCATGGGAGTGCCAGAAGGAGTCCTCTGAGGACCACAGGCCAAGGTCAGGCAAACTCAGGAGCAAACACGGGGTGGAGCAGCTGGAGAGGCTGGTCAGAAGGGGGACATTTGGGAAGCCCTGAGACCCAAGAGGGGTTCAGGTAGGGGTGTGAGGCTCCAGAAAGAACAGATCTAGGGTTTCTTGCTGGGAAGTCTGGCCTCGCTGCAAGGGGTAGTAGAGGCTGAAACGTGGGCAGAGAGTAGGCCTGGGCCTCAGAGAACTTGCTTACAGGGATGGTGATGTAGAGACTTTTTTCATAATTTCAGGCAGTGGTCACACAAGAGGGATAAGTCGCCATAGCCAGGGCCAAATGAGGGCATGGTGGGTCAGGGTGGGGGCCTCAAAGTCGACCTGAGTCAGTGGCTCCAGCAGGTGCTTACCTCCCACAGCTGCTGCCCTTTCTTATCCCCCTTTATTTAACTTAAAATCCCGCTCTAAAATACTGCAGCCCAGTCTTCACCATGCAGCAGAATCACCCAGGTACCCCTCCTAAAAGGCAGACTTGGGGGCTGTGCCCCTAGGAAATTCCACTGAGAGGTTCCGAAACTAGGCCAGGAATCTCAGGTTGTGAGTCTCTCGGGGAAGATTTCCCATTTTATTGTCAGTTTTCACCTCTGGCAAAAGCAGCAAGAGCCAATGGGGGTGGGCAGGACTGGTCACAGAATTAGCAGAGTCCAGCATAAAGGGAAATTGCAGGGCCCCTTGTTCAAAAGGTATTAAGGATTTCCAGACTGCAGAACATTTAACCAGGCACAGACCCGTCCAAGCAGGGTCCCCAAGTGACTGCTCCCAGGAAGCAGCCGGGCCGCATCTGCCTGTGGGCATCCCGTGTCATCTCAGTATTTGTCAGTATTTACCGACCGGATTTCTTGGTCTCCTAACTCAATAGAAATTGATATGAGGCCGGACTGGAATTCAGGCAAGGCTTTGCTGGGGCCCCGGCCGCAGCTGGGGGAGTGAGAACAGTAACCAGTATCCTTGTTCGATTGCGCCCCACTCGGGGATGAGCTGGTTCCCTACGCAGGGTGAAGGCCGAGGTGTGTGCAGGGGGTGGGCAGGACGGGTGGCTCAGTGCAGGGGGCACGCACAGGCCCTGCTCTTGCCCCGACTTCCTGTTTTTGCTCCCAGCCCTTCAGGAGCGGCAGCTGTGTCGGCGTCTTCTTCACGCTGCTGCTGCAGCTCAGCCTGCATTTCAGCCGCGTCCGCCTCTGCGACCTTACAGACTGCCGCCCACCAGGCTCCGCTGTCGTGGGATTTCCCAGGCATCCCCCCACGGTGAATACACACTGTTATTATTAGGCCCTTATCGTTTCTATTTTGCTGCTGGAGGAGACATTCATCTAAGTACAAGCACTACAGCAAACGGTCCAGGGCCCAGGGCCCAGTTGGTCTCATCTGTAGCCCAGGGGTTGCCCACCCGCCTTTCAAGGACAATGGCTCCAGGCAAAAGGCAGTGAGTGTCGAAACCCAGTGTCTTGACTTTGGAGGAAAGCCGTGGTCCTCCAGGGTTGGACAGAGCAGCTCTTCAGACTTTGGGGAAGTTCCACTTCCTCCCAGGCCCCCGAGGCTCCAGAGCTATGGCTGGGTCACTGCTGGAATCTGGAACAAACAGAAATGTCTCAGGGAGATGGGAACAAGGCGGGGAGAGGACCCTGCCTGAGAACCCGAGTAGAAAGGGAGCCGCAGATAAACATCCAGAGGGGGTCAAAGCCCGCTGAGCCTCAGGCCCGACGCTTGTTGGCCGGGTTACTCTTTCCACTCTCTGATCCTGTACTGAGAAGACACCAAAGCACTGGGGTGACCAGCGCATCCCAGTTTGCTTGGGACGTCCCTCGATTCATCAGCAAGAGCCCTGCGCACTGTTCGCTGGGTTAGCCTGGGTGAACCAGGAAGGATGGCTGGTCAGCCTCCAGAAGTGCGGGCCGCAGGGCCCTGTGTGCAAGGGTGCAGGGACTGCTGTGGGCAGGGGTCCTCCGGGCCTCGCTGGCTGAGCTCCCACGATCCGACGCGGCAGCTCAACAGCCTCGCTCTCGGCAGCTGCACTTTTCCTCCGTGTTCACGGGACCTCTCGTCACTCACAGTCAGATCCAGCACAGCTTACTAGCTGGGGCTGTGGCCAGGGATTTATTGCTCTTGGGTCTTCCTCCCCAAAACCTCATGCTCTGAGCAGTGGTCCCCGTCTCTGGGGACATATGAGAATCCCCTACGGGACTGGACTTCTGTGCCGTTCAAAGCCCCAAGGTCATTCTGACCCACCGCCAGGGTTAAAGCCCTGAAGCTCTAGGACCCAGAACACCAGGCACGTGATTTCCCCTTTGTCCAAAACAGTTTATTTATTTATTTATTTATTTTCAGGAAAATCTTGGCTCTGCTCAGGGTCTCCTTCAGCTCACCTTTCTGCAGCTGTGAAAGGGCCTCCACTCAGGCATAGTCCTGGTTTAAGCAATTCGTTTTGTAACCAAAAAAGGTCAGTCCTAGATTACATTTTCTTGATAGTCAAACATTTGGCATTGTCCCTATGATCAATGCAGACATCTTATCTCCAGGTACTTACTTGACTCTTAAAGATGAAAATCCTGAACTCCAGGTTTAATGACAATGACCAGGAGGACTACTGATTGTCCAGCTGGAACATTCTTATTCTAGGATACAGTGAATTTGACGACCAACTCTGTTCCCTTCTGTGCACTGGCTACTGGGAAGTTCAGAGAGGTTCACTTTTGCAATTGCCTACAAGCTTTGTAAGTTAACTTTACTTCTGGTTTTATCTTGCTCCCTAAGCTTATTTTTTTCTCTGTCCTTATCTATTTATTTTGTCCTGTTGAATTGAATGCACACACAAGCCACCACAAATCCTTTCAAAAGCAGTGACTAACATATAAATAAAGTACAAATGGTAATTGCTATGATTAGGAAACTTAATGAAACTATGAGTCATGCTGTGTAGGGCCACCCAAGACGGACAGGTCATGGTGGAGAGACTCTGACAAAACGTGGTCTGCTGGAGAAGGGAATGGCAAAGCACTTCAGTATTCTTGCCTTGAGAACCCCAAGAACAGTATGAAAAGGCAAAAAGATAGGACACTGAAAGATGAACTCCCCAGGTGGGTAGGTGCCCAATATGCTACTGGAGACCCATGGAGAAATAACTCCAGAAAGAATGAAGGGATGGAGCCAAAGCAAAAACAATACCCAGTTGTGGATGTGACTGGTGGTGGAAGTAAAGTCTGACGCTATAAAGAGCAATACTGCATAGGAACCCAGAATGTTAGGTCCATGAATCAAGGCAAATTGGAAGTGGTCAAGCAGGAGATGGCAAGGGTGAATGTCGACATTTTAGGAATCAGTGAACTAAAATGGACTGGAATGGGTGAATTTAACTCAGATGACCATTATATCTACTACTGCGGGCAGGAATCCCTCAGAAGAAATGCAGTAGCCCTCATGGTCAACAAAAGAGTAAGAAATGCAGTACTTGGATGCAATCTCAAAAACGACAGAATGATCACTGTTCATTTCCAGGGCAAACCATTCAATACCACAGAAATCCAAGTCTATGCTGCAACCAGCAATGCTGAAGAGGCTGAAGTTGAAGGGTTCTAGGAAAGCCTACAAGATCTTCTAGAACTAACACCAAAAACAGACGTCTTTTTCATTATAGGGGACTGGAATGCAAAAGTAGGAAGTCAAGAGATACCTGGAGTAAAGACAAATTTGGCCATAGAGTACAAAACGAAGCAGGTCAAAGGCTAACAGAGTTCTGCCAAGAGAACGCACTGGTCATAGCAAACACCCTCTTCCAACAACACAAGAGAAGACTCTACACGTGGACATCACCAGAGGGTCAGTACTGAGGTCAGATTGATTATATTCTTTGCAGCCAAAGATGGAGAAGCTCTATACAGTCAGCAAAAACATGACTGGGGGCTGACTGTGGCTCAGATCATGAACTCTTTATTGCCAAATTCAGACTTAAATTGACGAAAGTAGGGAAAACCACTAGATCATTCAGGTATGACCTAAATCAAATCCCTTATGATTATACAGTGGAAGTGTGAAATAGATTTAAGGGACTAGATCTGATAGAGTGCCTGAAGAACTATGGATGGAGGTTCGTGACATTGTACAAGAGGCAGTGATTAAGACCATCCCCAAGAAAAAGAAATGCAAAAAGGCAAAATGGTTATCTGAGGAGGCCTTCTAAATAGCTGAGAAAAGAAGAGAAGCTAAAGGCAAAGGAGAAAACGAAAGATGATATACCCATTTGAATGCAGAGTTCCAAAGAATAGCAAGGAGAGATAAGAAAGCCTTCCTCAGTGATCAGTACAAAGAAATAGAGGAAAACAACAGGATGGGAAAGACTAGAGATCTCTTCAAGAAAATTAGAGCCATCAAGGGAACATTTCATGCAAAGATAGGCACCAAAACAACAGAAAAGGTATGGACTTAACAGAAGCTGAAGCTATTAAGAAGAGGTGGCAAGAATACACAGAAGAACTATACAAAAAAAGATCTTCATGACCCAGATAACCACTATATCCAGATAACCAGATAACTCACCTAGGGCCACACATCCTAGAATGTGAAGTCAAGTGGGCCTTAGGAAGCATCACTATGAACAAAGCTAGTGGAGGTGATGGAATTCCAGTTGAGCTATTTCCAGTCCTAAAAGATGATGCTGTGAAAGTGTTGCACTCAATATGCCAGCAAATTTGGAAAACTCAGCAATGACCACAAGACTGGAAAAGGTCAGTTTTCATTCCAATTCGAAAGAAGGGCAATGCCAAAGAATGTTCAAACTACTGCACAATTGCACTCATCTCACATGCTAGCAAAATAATGCTCAAAATTCTCCAAGCCAGGCTTCAACAGTACATGAACTGTGAACTTCCAGATGTTCCAGCTGGATTTAGAAAAGGCAGAGGACCCAGAAATCAAATCCAACATCCATTGGACCATAGAAAAAGCAAGAGAATTCCAGAAAAATGTCTACCTCTGTTTTACTGATTGCACCAAAGCCTTTGACTGTGTGGATCACAACCAACTGTGGGAAATTCTTCAAGAGATAGGAATACCAGACCACTGGTATCTGATCTACTTCCTCAGAAATCTGTATGCAGGTCAGGAAGCAACAGTTAGAAATGAAACAACAGACTGGTTCCAAATTGGGAAAGGAGTACGTCAAGGCTGTATATTGTCACCCTGCTTATTTAATTTAGATGCAGAGTACATCATGCGAAATGCCGGGCTGGATGAAGCACAAGCTGGAATTAAGATTGCCAGAAGAAATATCAATAACCTCAGATATAAAGATGACACAACCCTTATGGAAGAAAGTGAAGAGGAACTAAAGACCTTCTTGATGAAAATGAAAAGACAGAGTGAAAAAGTTGGCTTAAAACTCAACATTCAAACAACTAAGATCATGGCATCTGGTCCCATTCAGTCAGTTAGTCAGTTCAGTCGCTCAGTCGTGTCTGACTCTTTGAGACCCCATGAATTGCAGCACGCCAGGCCTCGCTGTCCATCACTCCCAGAGTTCACCCAGACTCACATCCATCGAGTCTGTGATGCCATCCAGCCATCTTATCCTCTGTCGTCCCCTTTTCCTCCTGCCCACAATCCCTCCCAGCATCAGAGTCTTTTCCAATGAGTAAACTCTTCACGTGAGGTGGCCAAAGTACTGGAGTTTCAGCTTTAGCATCATTCCTTCCAAAGAACACCCAGGACTGATCTCCTTTAGAATGGACCGGTTGGATCTCCTTGTACTCCAAGGGACTCTCAAGAGTCTTCTCCAACACCACAGTTCAAACGCATCAATTCTTTGGTGTTCAGCTTTCTTCACAGTCCAACTTTCACATCCATACATGACCACAGGAAAAACCATAGCCTTGACTAGATGGACCTTTGTTTGCAAAATAATGTCTCTGTTTTTGATTATACTATCTAGGTTGGTCATAACTTTCTAGTTCCATTACTTCATGGCAAATAGATGGGGAAACAATGGAAATAGTGAGAGACTTTATTTTCTGCCCAAGAAGTCCAAAATCACTGCAGATGGTGATTGCAGCCATGAAATTAAAAGACACTTGCTCCTTGGAAGAAAAGTTGTGACCAACCTAGGCAGTATATTAAAAAGCAGAGACATTACTTTGCTGACAAAGGTCCATCTAGTCAAAGCTATGGTTTCTCCAGTAGTCATGTATGGATGCGAGAGTTGGACTATAAAGAAAGCTGAGGGCCGAAGAATTGATGCTTTTGAACTGTGGTGTTTGAGGAGACTCTTGAGAGTCCCTTGGACTGCAAGGAGATCCAACCAGTCCATCCTAAAGATCAGTCCTGAATATTCATTGGAAGGACTGATGCTAAAGCTGAAGCTCGAATACTTTGGCCACCTGATGTGAAGAGCTAAGTCATTGGAAGAGACCCTGATGCTGGGACAGATTGAAGGTGGGAGGAGAAGGGGATGACAGAGAATGAGATGGTTGGATGGCATCACCTACTTGATGGACATGAGTTTGAGTAAACTCCAGGAGTTGGTGATGGACAGGGAGGCCTGGCGTGCTGCAGTCCATGGGGTCGCAAAGAGTTGGACACGACTGAGTGAGCGAACTGACTAATTATTAAGAAGGGGAAGAGCCCAAAAAATACAGGAGACTCTACATAGCAGATCTTGCTGACTCTCATGATGCAAGGTTCCCAGTTTTGGGTGAATGCTTCTGCTCCACCCCATCTCATACGAAATAAAAAATTAATACTCAAATGCCCAACCCAGGGAACTCACTTCAGCTTTCTCTATGAAACTGTCCCCTAGCCTCTCTACACAGTGAGCTGAGCAGCTAACAAATGCCTTCAGCAGCACCTTTATCCTTCCCAGTCAAGAGTACAGTTATTCTGATTGGTTGACAGGCTTAACTCTGTGCTCTCTAGGGGTGATGTCTTTGCTAGGTTGGAGTGCTATCAGAGTCAGTTGTTATAATTAATTTATTTAATTAGTTGCTGAGGGGGCCTTTTGCAATAGTATGCAAATATCATTTAAAACTTACAGAAATATTTTGAGCCAAGAGCACAGCCTTTTTAACAGGAATGCAGGGAAGCCTTAAACACCTGAAGTTAAGCTCTTTGTGGCTGATGACTTGGTTCTCAGTGGGGTTATATTTGTATATCCCCGAAAGTTGGTTATTTCAGGAATGCTTTTGTTCAGAAAGCAGGGAGGCTGGGTAGGATATCCAAGATTTCTTCACTTTCTTCCAGCTGTGTGACTATTGGGAGATTCTGTGTAAATGGCTCAGGCACAATCTCCATTTCATAATGCATGTCCAGTTTCCATCATAGACTCTTAGTGCTGAAAAATCTCTGGGGAATGTTTAACCCGGCCCTTCCTTCCATGAACACATAGAAATTTGTCCAGGTTCACACAGAGGATAAGCCGCAGACTTTGGATTACAATTCAATCTGCATCACACCTGTGGTCAACCGAGAACCAGGCAAACTGAATTCAGTTCTAAGGGGCAAGGGAGGGATAAACTAGGGGTTTGGGATCAAAATATACACTCTGGTATATATAAAATAGATAATCAAAAAGGACCTACAGTACGGCCCAGGGAACTATACTCAATGTTTTATGATAACCTATAACAGAAATGAATGTGAGAAAGGAATATATCTATTTACATATATGTGTATAATTGAGCTTTGATGTACATCTGAAACTAACACAATTTTAAATCAATCATACTTCAATAAACATTAAACAAAATGAAATACTAAAAAAATTAGTTCTAACTTAAGACAAACTTTCAGAGACTTCCTCCAAGCCCTTTCCAACCTCCTCAATGCATTCATTAAGGGACATTCACAATGACGTCCATCCTCCAAGCATTGCAGAGTTGCCTGAGACATCTATGCCCCAAACCATCTGGATGAACAGCCTTCTGAACACATAAAGGAACACAAGTCCTAACGGAAAGTCCCGCAGGCAATGAGAATTCTCTGTTTGGGAATCCAGCTCTGCCTTCTCTCTATGGGCAGCCTTCCCATTTCTGCCTGCCCCATTCTTGCATATTAGCAGAACACTTCTGTCAAGAGCTGTCTCCAGCTTTGTACACACACTCTCTCTCGAGGATCATCTCATATTTGCTAAAGCCTCCTTTAGAGACAGTCTCACTCCTGTAAATTGGGACTCAGTGCAAGGCACATCCAAGGGGTGAAATCCAGCTGCCATCTGAGGAACGGTTGTCCCTATGGTCTTCCTCCACCCACGTGTCCTACCGTGGGCCACCATCCCCTGCCAGGTCTTGGATAGTATTTGGGGAAAGTTGGGTGCTAAACTGATGGCATCTGGATCATATCAGATTTTTAAATGTCAGACTAAATGTATTTTCTCATCTTTTCCCAAAGGCTAAGATTGGACTGCTCATAAATCTGTCTCCTCTCTCTCTGCATGGATTTTACACTGTAGATGTTCACAGATCAGCTGTTTCCAATGCCTTCCTATCTCAAATGGCAGATAAAAATGGAAAAGCTGAGGCTCAGCCAACATGCCAAGAAGACACGAGCTGCAGGCGTGTGACCCATTGTTTGGGTGTTCAAGATGACAGTAATGCTGCCTGGAGTTTATTTCACATAGACACCCTGCTGTCTCCAGCTCTGATCCAGCCTACAGAAGGGAGAGAGAAGCTTTTAAAAAAATGATAATAAACAATGAGGTCACAGCCCAGAACATCCCAGCCTTCCTGGACCCAGCCAAACCAAAACAATCTGAGTGGCAAGAGAAGCCGTGTGGGTCCGTTGAGTCAAGGGATCACGGCTGGTAGAGCCAAGTGGGATGGGACTCACAAATAGGGGAGCTAATTAAGAACCACGGCTTAGAGCTGAAGAATCTCAGCACCAGCCCCAGACTGACGTCTATGCTAGGTTCTAAACTCCAGCGACTCAAGCAGTGTCCAGCACACAGCAAGCAGTCAATAACCCACAACTACCCTCTCTGCTGAGCTGTGATTGCAGAGCCCAACACAGCACGTGGAATATCATGTTCCATAATTGTTGACAGACTGCATCCGTAGGAAATAACTGAGTGTTCAGACTCACTGAAAGAATGAAAGAAGGGGGAAGGAAGGAAGGGGGAAGGGAAAGGAGGGAAGGAAGGAGGAAGGAAGGAAATTATTAAATCTCTGCCTAAAGCTAACAAGTCAAAAAGCTGGACTCTGTTTCTCACAAGTCAATCCCTTCAGCTGCTGGACACTTTGCTCTCAATATTATAAAGCCCTCCCGTTGATGGAGCCCAAATCCGCCATGTTGTAACTCCCTCTTGGCAGGCCTAGTTTTCTCATCTATGTCTTCCTGGCTCTTTCTAGAGGGTCCTTCCCAGAAGGAAGCAGACCTTCTGCATTCTCTGTCTGTTAGTGTTGGAAGCTTGCAGGAAACCACAGGGTTTTTAGCCACAGAATCACAGGAAGGGAGAGTCTGAAGAAATCAACAAGTCTGTTTCGTCTAAGAATTCATTTGCTCTGGTTTCCCCAGGCATCTGTGGAATGATGTCTTTAAAAAGACCTAGGTCCACCATCCTTGTTACCAATGCCAAGAGCAAGCCTTCCTATACCAAGATGGCGGCCACAGAGCAATGAGGCCCATGGATGCTTTGGTGACCTCATCACGTGTCAGTTAGGCTGACCCACGTTTCCCAGATTGATCTTTCTTGCATGTTTTTAGCAAGACTGGTTACACTGTTTGCCTCAGTTCAGATATCAGAAAGGATTCCCTAGACTCCACAGAATATACTCATGTTCAGTTCAGTTCAGTTCAGTTCAGTCCAGCCACTCAGTCGTGTCCAACTCTCTGCGACCCCATGGACTGCAGCACACCAGGCCTCCCTGTCCATCACCAACCTCTGGAGCTTTCTCAAATTCATGCCCATTGAGTTGGTGATGCCATCCACCCATCTCATCCTCTGTTGTCCCCTTCTCCTCCTGCCTCATGTTAAGGCTTTTATTTAAAGCCAGAAGATCCAGTCCAAGGAAAGAAAGAGAACGCAGGGCAACAGTGTGGCTCTGAGACACAGGATCTGTACACTGGGGCCCAGACTTTGTCCACACAGACCGCACCGAGTCTCTGGATTGGACTGCTGACCTGTGTGAGGAAACTTGGCTTCAGGAGAACTCACTGAAAGGGGCTGTGGCTATGCCAGCCAGGCTTCTCAAAACTGTTGCCATCCACCAGCAGAGAAGAGATCCCTGAGGCTTGCCAGGAGAGTTTCAGACCTCAGACAGGGCATCACACACCTCATTGCCTTCACCTTGATCATAAGTCAAAAACCAGATGTTCAGGTGTCCCCGGAAGTGAAGGCAGGGCTGTTCCGATCCCTCCGCAGGGGGGCACAGGGGAGATTTTCGGACAGAAGGGAAAAAACAGACGTGTAGGACATGCAAGTTGTTGCTGATCTGCTGACTGGTCTGCCCAAAGTAGTAGGATTTTCCCTGAATCCTCCTTCAGCATCTCTGCTCTGATTTCGGGGCCAGGGATCGGCATTTAGATTCATGACAAAGGGCCCGGCTTCTGCAGGATACCCATACCACCCACGTAGAGACAGCGAAGACGTCAGTGCCTCTGCGTGGGGGTCCAGCTCATGCTTATGGGTTCCAGCTTGTTCTTGATATTCTTGTTCTTCCCCCCCGCTTGGTATTATCTTTCCTTCGTAGCTGCCTGTCCTGACGTCAAGCTTCAGCATCAGATGTGAAGACAGCAGCCTTGCAGAGACCACTTGCCAGCTCCCGGAGCAGAGATACGTGAGGCCATATCTCTGTGACAAATCCTGAGTCTCCCGTTTTTGCCTCTCGGTGGATCTGTTTCTCTGGCTGACTCCTGACCGCTGGCTGACGGGTGCTCTGCCGGTCTCTGGGAGCACAGTCCTCGTCCTCCCCTCTCCCTCTGTGTTGCAGGAAAATGCCACGTGGAGGCCAATTCCCTGGGCTCTGCTTCCACACACAGGACCACTCAATTTGCGAGCACCTCTGACGATCTCTGGTTGGCGTGCAGGTGGGAGGCTGGGAGGGCAGCCCTGTTCTCAAGGATGGAGGAGGCTGACTATGCAGACCAGCAGGTCCCAGGTGAAGAGCCCAGGAGGCTCAGCTAATTTCTCACAAGAAGAAAAATGCCAGTGACGAGGAACGGCTGGAGAACTCCACTAGCCACAGGGAATGGTGATCCTTAGGTCTCTCAGAAGCCTCAAGGCAAGAGAGCAAGATAAGCCCACTGCACAGACACAAGGGTGCCTTGCCACGTGGGTGTCGGGACAGACGCTTAGGCCCCCTGCACCCCGGGAGGCTCGGCGTGCGCAGTACATGATGATACGCTTTCTCCAGGCCCATACCCAGCAGCTGGGATCTCAGGCACCTTCCATCCGAGAGGCTGCAGACCTTAGGGCTGCCGTTGGCTTGCTGCCACATTTTGTTCGGCTTTAATAGTATAACTGGAAGTTTTTTAATTCGTTGCCAGTTTTTACAAATTTGGGATTTCACATTAAAAAAAAATCTGCATTTCCCACTTTTCTTGAAAAAAAATCAGAGTTGGCAAGTCTAGTTCCTATCTTCCAGCATGGCAAAAATTGGCCATAGCTGAGAAACAGCTGTTCTTGTTAGACAGGGAGAGATACTCCCAACTTCTGCGGCCTCTCAGCCTACTGCCCTGGTTTACGTGACCTGCCCGCTCCTGGGGGCTCCTGAGTTCACAGGCCCGTGCCCTTCCACCTACGGCTCACACGCACTCAGACCCGCCCCCGCTGTAGCGGGCGCCCCAGTTGCCAACGTCCGCACCTCTCTGCCTGAGGACGGCCTTTGGCAGTCAGTAGCTCTGTCTGCTCCCCAGTGGGCCGTGAGCGCCCCTCCGCAGCCGTCCTCCGCTGATGGGGTTGGTGCGTACACACCCCAACTCACCCTTCCTTGGCTGCCGTCACTCTGAGGCAGGCTGCCTTCTGACCCCCAGATATCCTCCAAGATGTTATGCCCCAGATACCCACAGTAGTAGCTGCCCTGATTACGTGCCCTTCAAAGCCTGCCCACCTTCCCTCTCTTCCCCTCTCCCCTCCCTGAATAAACCATCTGTTCAGTTTTTTTGTGTGCAGTAACAAGACCTCATATGAATGTTGTTCTACCAAACCGCTGTGAATACTGGCTTAGAGAATACAGAACCACTCACTGCTCTCTGGCCCTCTGGGCAACCAATAAATACATAACCTTGCCTTAACATAGTTATGTTCAAAGACACCTTATTTAATATATACTGTGGATTCATGAACATTAAACCCACTGGAGCTCGCGCGGGAATGAGGCTCACCTAACTCTTGCATCTTCCCGATAAGGCTCATGGCAGCCTTCTGAGCTTAGGACGGGTAGCGGCACTTCAGCGCTAGGCTCGGGGCCGTTTTAAACAGCAAAGTCGCCAACACAAAACACAAAAAGGCGTAAACACAGCACTAAATAGAAAAAGTCAACATTTGCGCCGCTCTGTGCGTGTCCGCAAATGATTCTGAGGTTACAGACCAACTGCAGCAAGTAGGCGAAATCACAAAAACAGAATCCATCAGGACCCCCGCCCCCCGCGCCCACTTCTAGGGGACCCCTAAAGAAGACATCTCAGAGGTATTTTCCTCGTCAAGTAAATCAGGGTCAACTAAAAACCCTGGAGGAAATGCAACACAGTAGTTTCAGGACTTGCCATCCGGTAACAGGGAGGTGACCCATGAGAGAGGAAACCAACAAGGTGAGTCCTGGGATTCCCCCAGCGTGTTGCCTGGAGACCGTTTCCAGGCTGCAGTGCAGGAGGGTGGAGCTTCTCCGGATGGAACTGGGGGCGCCGTGATCTGAGGAGGTGGAGCTGGGAGACCCGGAGGCAGGGATGTTACAGGCCTGGGGGCAGAGAGCTGGGAGCAGAGAGCTGTGCGCAGAGGGCTCTGGGGACCAGCGAGAGTCAGAACCTGCCTGTGGCGAAGCTCACCAAGGCCAGGGAAAGGAGCGCCTGGAAGAGCCGAGTGAGGAATCCCCGGTGCTCCCACAGGGTAGGCAGCAGCCCTGCTCCAGAGAGGAGACCCTCGACATGCACGGGACACTGGGAGGGGGACTCAGCCCTTGTCTCAGCAGTGGAGACGCTGACCCTCAGTTAAACACTGCTCTAAGGCCAGACCTTCTGGGGAAGGCTCAACAATATAGAAATACAAAAGTATCTGGTATCCAACAAGATAAAAGCATCTGGCATCAAATTAGAAATGACAAGGCATGCGAAGAGTCAGTAAAATATGACCCGTGATGAGGAGGAAAATGAACAGAAACAGATGAAGAACATCGAGTATTGAGAAGCGTCCCAGAGATACGGAGAAAGCAGGGGCGATAAAGCCACACGTGGATGGGCCTCCCCGAATGGGCGACTCTGGGGTTCACACCCAAGTGGAGAAATAAGCCCTATGGCTGGACCTCTGCGGAAAGAGCTCTCAAGCAGAGCAGAGGGTAAGTGTAAAGGCCCTGCTGTAGGCTGAGGCTGGCCAGCATGAGGTCGGTGTTACTGGGGCGGGGCGGGGCGGGGAAGCGCTCTGCCCCAGGGTGGACACCCTGCACCCTTAGGCCTCTGAGAGCCCCCAGGAAGGGGAACTCTCTCTCCCATCATCCCCAACCCCCAGAGGTCCCTACATTCTAAACCACATCTCCCAGGGGCTTCCCGGTGGCCCAGTGGTTACGATTTCACCTTCCACTCCAGAGGGTATGTACGGGTTCAGTCCCTGGGCAGAGAGCTCAGACCCCACATGCCTTGGTGCCAAAAAACAGAAAAACAGAAGCGCTATTGTAGCAAATTCAATAAAGACTTTGAAAATGGTCCACAACAAAAAAAAAAAATCTTAAAAAAAAATAAATAAATAGACCACATCTCCCAGAATGCCTGCCTCTTGAACCTGGAAGTCCCGCAACTCCCACCCCCAGGACATCCTGATGTGGGATTTGGAAAATACGGTCCAATCTGTCAATTCCTATGAGCTGCCCGCTGGGGGCTGGGCTGTTGCAAACAGTTGTTTAGGACCCACTCGTTCACCTCTGACTCTGAGTGGCTTCAGGGAAAACAAATATGAGCACAGATACACACACACACACCCCAGAGTCCAAAGGAAAAACATTTTTTTCCATGAGATGTTTTATGCTCACAATCTAAGATCAAAATCAAATCAGAAAAAAAGAATGAGCAATCCATTTCAGGAACCCGCCCCACCCTAGTTCCTCCTGCAGTTATCAAAAGAGTCACTTCTCATGATGATGGTTACTTACCCTCCATCAATCCGGTCCACCAGATGCCTGACCTCTGAACTTGCCAACTCACCTGCTCTCTCTTGTCTCCATCAGTTTAGTTCAGTCGTTCAGTCGTGTCTGACTCTTTGCGACCCTGTGGACTATAGCACACCAGGGTTTCCTGGCCATCATCAACTCCCAGAGCTTGCTCAAACTCACATCCATCAAGTCGGGGACGCCCTCCATCCTCTGTCATCCCCTTCTCTTGCCTTCAATCTTTCCCAGCATCAGGGTCTTTTTCAATGAGTCAGTTCTTCTCATCAGGAAGCCAAAGTATCAGATTTCGGCTTCAGCATCAGTCCTTCCAATGAATATTCAGGACTGATTTCCTTTAGGATTGACTGGTTGCACTCCTTGCAGTCCAAGGGACTCTCAAGAGTCCTCCAACACCACAGTTCAAAAGCATCAATTCTTCAGCGCTCAGCTTTCTTTATAGTCCAACTCTCACATCCATACATGACTACTGGAGAAACCATAGCTTTGACAGACGACCTTTGTTGGCAAAGTAATGTCTCTGTTTTTTAATATGCTGTCTAGGTTGGTCCCTGGGTTGGGAAGATCCCTGGAGAAGGGAAAGGCTACCCACTCCCATATTTAGGCCTGGAGAATTTCATGGTCTGTAAAATCTGCTGCTGCTGTTGCTGCTAAGTCGCTTCAGTCGTGTTGGACTCTGTGCGACCCCATACACAGCAGCCCACCAGGCTCCCCCGTCCCTGGGATTCTGCAGGCAAGAACACTGGAGTGGGTTGCCATTTCCTGTAAAGTCTATGGGGTCGCAAAAAGTCGGACACGGCTGAGCGACTTTCAGTTTCACTTTCTTCCAAGGAGCAAGCATCTTTTAATTACATGGCTGCAGTCACCATCTGCAGTGAGTTTGGAGCCCAAGAAAATAAAGTCTGTCACTGTTTCCATTGTTTCCCCATCTATTTGCCATGAAGTGATGGGAGTGGATACCATGATCTTAGTTTTTTGAGTCTTGTCTAACTCAGTGAAACTATGAGCCGTGGCATGTAGGGCCACCCAAGACGGGCGGGTCATGGTGGAGAGGTCTGACAGAATGTGTTCCACTGGAGAAGGGAATGGCAAACCACTTCAGTATTCTTGCCTTGAGAACCCCATGACCAGTACGAAAAGGCGAAAAGATAGGACACTGAAACATAAACTCCTCAGGTCAGTAGGTGCCCAATATGCTACTGGAGGTCAGTGGAGAAATAACTCCAGAAAGAATGAAGGGGTGGAGCCAAAGCAAAAACAACGCCCAGGTGTGGATGTGACTCGTGATGGAAGTAAAGTCCGTTGCTGTAAAGAGCAATATTGCATAGGAACCTGGAAAGTTAGGTCCATGAATCAAGGCAAATGGAAGTGGTTAAACAGGAGATGGCAAGAGTGAACATCGACATTTTAGGAATCAGTAAACTAAAGTGGACTGGAATGGGTGAATTTAACTCAAATGACCATTATATCTACTACTGTGGGCAAGAATCCCTTAGAAGAAATGGAGTAGTCATCATAGTCAATAGAGTCCAAAAGGCAGTACTTGGATGCAATCGCAAAAACGACAGAATGATCTCTGTTCATTTCTAAGGCAAACCATTCAATACCACAGAAATCCAAGTCTATCCCCCCACCAGTAATGCTGAAGAAGCTGAAGTTGAATGGTTCTATGAAGACCTACAAGGCCTTCTAGAATTAACACCCTAAAAAGATGTCCCTTTCATCATAGAGGACTGGAATGCCACAGTAGGAAGTCAAGAGACACCTGGAGTAACAGACAAGTTCGGCCTTGGAATACAAAATGAAGCAGGGCAAAAACTAACAGAGCTTTGCCAAGAGAATGCACTGGTCATAGCAAACACTCTCGTCCAACAACACAAGAGAGGACTCTACACATGGACATCACCAAATGGTCAACACCGAAATCAGATTGATTATATTCTTGTTTCCATCACTCCCTCCAAAATCTTTAAAAGCCATATCTGTGCTGCTGGTGTCTGATTTTACATCTTCAAGCCAGACCTGTCCCCCGACCTCCAGGTATATATACCCCCATGTATCCATTCGTCTAGCTGCCCACACCTCCCCTTTAGCTGTCGAGATGCTGTCTTCAACGATACGTGTCCCCCGCTGAGCCACCTTGTTCCTCTGCCCCCCCGCCCCCCCCCCCCCCGCCTGCTCCCAGCCTTCCCATCTCCTTCAAGGGCAACTTGATTCCTCCAACTGCCTGGACCCAAAACTTGTAACCATCCTTGACTCATATGTCTCTCACCCACAAATTCACCGACAAATCGTACGAGCTTTTCCTTAAAATACGTGCCCAAGCTGAGCACTCACCTCTGGCTCCAGGGATGCCCTCGTGTCTCGCTGCAGCAACACCTCAGTCGGTCTCCCTGCTTCTGCCCTGCACTCCCACTGTTTACCTTCAGCAGCCGGAGCGGTCCAGTTAGCATCCCAGTCCATGGTGTCTGTCTTCTGCTTACAGCCCTCCAAGGGCTCCCATCTTAGAGGAAAAGCCCAAGTGCCCACAGTGCCCCCCAAGGTCCTAAAAGAAGCCCCCCTTACCTCTCTCACCCCATCCCCACCTGCCCACTCTGTTCCAGCCTCGCGGGCCCTCTGCGGGTCCTCAAAAGGCCAGGCAAGCTCTCGCCTTTGCACCTGCTGCTCCTCTCCCTGCACCGAGCTGCCCAGTCCTCCTCCTTCAGCAGAGCTCCTGGGGCCCCTTCCTCACTCCGGGTGGATTGCACACCTCCAGCCCCTGCTCTCCAGCCGCCTGCCTCTGTCTTCGCCTTAGCACTATCGCCATCTCTCCCACTGTAGGTCTCAATCGTGCTTGTCTGTCCCACCAGGCTGTAAGTTCCACAAGACACACATGTTGCTGTTTTATTCGCTGTGATCTCTGCGCCCAGCCCCGGGGATAGTTTCAGCAGACGGTGGAGGCTCATCATTATGTGTGGGTTGAATGAAGGGAGTTGAGAACAGAGGGAGTGTGCCCCTTCTGTTTCAACATTCCTCTCCCTGTCCCCACCTGCTTGGTGGCCGAGGCTGGGCCGGCATTCCGGGGCTCCAGAGGAGCTTGTTATGGGAGCATCTCCACCAGCTCACCTCCCTTTCAGAAGGAGGAGGACGAAGGTCCTCAGGAAGGGAGGGAGGGCCCAGCCTGGCTCTCCCGGGTCACCTATAGGAGACTGAGGGTGCAAACAGCCCCCCAGCTCCCTGTATTTCCGTCCCAGGAACAGCCTTCTGGAAATCAAGAGGGAATCCTCTTTCCCGCCCCTTTGGGTGGGGAAAGAAGCCTTCCTGGGATCAGATGCAGATCGGACCTCCCCGGGGTGTTCCCGCTGGGATTGGTCCCAGCAGCGTCAGTGTTTGTTTTCCCCGGGTCGTGTTCCCGGAAACAGTGAGGGCTTTAGGACCAGGAGCCGGGCGCCTGCCCGCCCGCCCGCCGGCCCGCCGGCCCGCAGCGTCTTGGCCGAGCGCGGAGCGATGTGTGAAAGCGAATTAGCCTGCTCCGGCTTCACATCTGTGGGTCCGACCCGACCTGAAGGGTCCAAAGGAGGACGGGGGTCAGCTCTGCCGGACTGAGACCTCCCGGCTTCCCCCCGCCCCAGACACCCCACAGCAACCTGACCCTTCATGCAAGCGGCGGGGTGCTAGGAGCGAAACACGTGGGACTCGCCCCCTGAGCAGAAAGGAATTATTCTTTCTCCCAAAGAGGAAAAGGGCATCAGGGCTCGATCTGAAGTTCCCCCCTCCCCGGCCCCCCGTGGATGGGCTTTCGGAAGGCAATTAAAGGCATCCGCTCAGAGAGGACCTGGGCTGGAACCTGGGTCGGTGGTTTTCTGATTGTCAGAGGCAACCAGTCTTACACACGCTGCTGGCAAGTGTCAGCTGCGGGGGAAAAGGACCAGGTTAAGTAAGCTGGCAAAAAAGAAAAAAAAGCTTCCAAGTGGACCCAGGAAGCCAGGTTGCGCTGCCAGCGTGGAGGACCCCGGAGCGGGAGGAGACAGTGAAGTGGCCGATGGCCTGTTGCGTTTGGCAGCTCCGCGCAGCATGCTTGTAAGGAAGCGGCGCAGACACGGACCCTGCCGGCGGCAGGCGCTGCTCGCCCTCCTGGCGCTGGGGTGCGTGCTGCTGATGCTGGGGGCCCTGCACCCGCCCCCGCACGCCCTGCCCCGGGCGCCCCCAGCCCCCCAGGCGGCCGGGCGCAGCCCCCAGGCCGGCTACCGCCTGGACTTTGGGGACCCCCAGGAGTGGCTGCTGGAGTCCGAGGAGGAGGACCAGGAGTACGGCCCCCTGCCGCCCCTCGTCTCCCTGCGGGAGGACCAGCTCCTGGTGGCCGTGGCCTCGCCCAGGGCCGGAAGGAACCGGAGCCGGGGCGGGCGAGGCGGCGGCTACCGGCTCATCCCGCGGCAGCGCAAGCAGCAGGACCCGGTGGCCCCGGAGAGAGACTGGGCGGCCGAGGAGGAGGATGGGGAGGACGAAGAGGCGTCCGAAGAGGGGTCCGAAGAGGGGGAGCGGACCGCGCTCAGCCGGGAGGAGGCGCCCAGTGCCCGCAGCCCCCGGCACAGGAGGGGCTCGCAGCATCCGCTGTAAGTGAACCCCGGCCGCCCCTTCCCGGTTCCCGGAGGGGCGCAGACGCTCCTCCCGCCGCCCCCGCTGTGGCAGCGGCGCTTCTCCAGGTGCGGTCCCCGGACCGGTGGCATCACCTGGGAACTTGTTAGAGCCGCAGAGGCAGAAACCCCGGGTGCGGTCCGGCCTTCTGTCTTTAACCAGCCCTCCAGGGGAGACCCACCGTCCTAGAGACGGAGAAGGAGGACTCTTCCCTATCCTTTTTCTTTCCCACCGACCCGGGTTCCAGTCCCTCTGTCTCTGGATCTGCCCGTCAAAGGTATCTCTAACCCCGAGGGGCTTGAGAGCCGACGACGCTTCCAGGACTAAGAGACTCCAGCACATTTTGATATTCTGAGTGTTGGGCTTGGTTTTCTTTTGGATGAAAGTAACGACTGCAGTTAATATTTATGTGGATCTTGCTATTGCTTGGCTTTAATCAAAGAGCTTTTCATGTATCGACTGGTAAAGGCCTTACAGCTTAGCGAGACGGGTGCTAGCTCTGCTATCGTGCCTATTTTATAGGTATGAACACGGAGAAGGCAATGGCAGCCCACTCCAGTGCTCTTGCCTGGAAAATCTCATGGACAGAGGAGCCTGGTGGGCTACAGTCCATGGGGTCGCCAAGAGTGGGACACGACTGAGCGACTTCACTTTTTCACTTTCTTGAGGCACAGGGAGGCCAAGTGACTCGTCCACAATCACACAGCTGGGAGGCGCCGAAGCAGGGATTTGCTCCAACCAGCCCGAGCCCCTCCCTACACTATGCCTTGCCCCTTAGTCCACTAGACGAGGTGGACCGTGCAGGATCCAGGAGCTAGAATACTGCGCTGATGCAGTCTGACCTGGCAGGGTGGCTCCATCACCTCTAGGACCACCCCAGGAGGCAGGGTGGGAGATGTGATGACCCACTCAGGGAGACGGTGGGCTCGTTCTGGACGCCCTGCGCTCCCCGCCATCCCCAGCATCCAGGGGCAGTGCAGCTGGATAGCTGGGTACTTGGATCCCTTCCTTGTAGGCACGGATCTTCCCGGAGCCCGGAGAGTTTCCCAGGAAGCAAACCCACCCTCCGCGCCTCTGGGTGGGAGGGGCGGAGCGGGCAGCAGGGGGCGGGGCCACGTAGTCCTCGGAGCCTACCGGGCTCCTAGCCCGCAGGGGCGGGCAGATGCGCAGACTCTGGACCTCAGCGCCTCCTTCAGGTCGCAAACCTCCGCCCTGCTGCTTGTCTCCAGGTCTCAACCGAAACAGCTCCTTTCGGGAAACTCCCACAACCGGCCAGGCCCGCCCTGTCGCCGTTTTGGGCTGCCGGCCGCTTTACTTCATAGCCCTCGCTACAGCTGAGGGTAAATGGTCCTTGATGTTGGTTCATTCAGTGCCTGCTTCCCTTGCCATGCGGTGAGCCTGGAGAAACGATTGCTGAATGAGCCGATACAGCGTCTTCTAATTCTTTGCCGCATCTTTTCATGGGCTTCCCAGATGGCTCAGATGGTAAAGCATCTGCCCGCAATGAGGGAGACCCGGGTTCGATCCCTGGGTTGGGAAGATCTCCTGGAGAAGGAAATGGCAACCCACTCCAGTACTCTTGCCTGGAGAATCCCACGGACGGAGGAGCCTGGTAGGCTACAGTCCATAGCGTCGCAAAGAGTCGGACACGACTGAGCGACTTCACTTCACTTCATTGGCCTAGAGCAAGAATGTTTTACTAACCAGACACACGAACTCAATCAAGAGTCTGTGACTCTGTGTGTGTGTGTGTGTGTGTGTGTGTGACTGGGTGTCTGCCTCGTGCAAGGTGAACGCACTGCGTTGTGTGTTGCGTGGCTGCTGTGTTGCGTACTGTGTGCAGTGTTGGTGTGCGCAGCTGCGGGTGCTGTCACGTTTGCGTGTGTGTCTTCAGGGTGGCAGGGTTCGTGTGTGCACACGTCGTGATCGCATGGCGTGTGCACACATCACACATGTATGTGTGACATTGTGTCTCGTGATGTGAGGCTCAGGCTGCATACTTTTGTGGTACGTGTGTCGTGTTGTGACTGTGCTGCACATGTGTGATCCGTGTGGTGTGCTGAGTGCTGTGAAGCGCATGGATGTGGAACGCCGCGTGTCGCGCACGTGGCATGGTGTGCGCCTGCGCTGCGAGGGTGTGCGCGTGTGTGCTGTGGTGGACGGCTCGTTTGGCGTGTCTGTGTGGTCTGTGAGCATGTCTATTTGTTGTGAGTGTGCTGCTCATGTGTATTGTGTGCGTGTGCTGAGTGTGTTATAAATGTGTTGTGCAAGTGGTGCGTATGTACTTTTGCGGGTGCGTTGTTGGTGTTGTGCTTGTGGCCTAAATGCACTGGTGGGTGTTGTCCGTGTGATTCGCATAGGTGCATGTGTGCACGGGTGTGTGTGCACCACTCCTGCTCAGAGTGACCAGCTGCCTGGGTTTGCTGCACGGTCCTGTCAGGAAGCCGCTCGGTCCCGGGCTCGTCCGTCGGGCTGTCTCCCCTCCCCCAGCAGGGCTCTTTCCGGAGGTGTGCGCGCCCTCTCCCGGCTGCGGTCTGTCCCTGCAGCCGCGAGCCCGGCCCTGGGTCCCCAGCTTCCCCACCCCCCAGGGGCACCCAGGGCGCTAGCGCCTCCCCCTCCTCGCGGGGCTCCCGGATGACAACGGGTTCTCACCCGTTGAGAGGCCCCAACCCCACTTCCCTCCAGGGTGACGGGACTTTAAAACCGGCCCCAAACGCAGTCCTTTAAAGAACAGCCATCTCAGAAGCTCCTCTCCTGTGTGTCTGAGGACACTGTATTCACCAGGTTGCACAAAGCGCACTTCTCAAATTTCATCCGGTGCGCAGATCCCCTGGGCATCCTGTGAAAGTATGCAGTATGACATATTTGGCCGGCGGAGGGGAGGGGAGGAAGCGCCAGAGATGCAACATCTCTATCAGGCTCCGGGCTGATCCCAGGACTGCTGGTCCACAGGCCACACTCTGGAGCAGCGAGGGGCTTTATCACTGGTTCCCAAATATATGTGCCTGTCAGATTCCTGCAGATTGCTTGTTTTAAAAAAAGATTTTTCAGACACCGTTGCTAAAAACTCTCAGTGGTTCTGAGTTGGAGCCCAGCAATCTGAATTTTTACAAGTTGGTACTACAGTGCTGGGGGTGACTGTGAAGCTGAATCTGCCTCTGTGTTCTGACACTGAGCTAAATATTGGAGACAGAGTTTGGGGTGAAGTAAACAAGAATAGCTTTATTGCTTTGCCAGGCAAAGGGGACCCCCGCAGGCTAATGCCCTCAAAACTGTGTGTCCCCCAACCTGGATGGGGCATCTAGAAGGTTTATAGTAATGGTTCAAAGAGGGCATGAGCAGCTCAGGGACATTCTTCTAATTGGTTGGTGGTTGGGTTTCCCTGGGGGCTCCGTTGAAGAATCCGCCTGTAATGCGGGAGATCTGGGTTCAATCCCTGGGCTGGGAAGATACCCTGGAGAAGCGGAAGGCTACCCACTCCAGTCCTCTGGCCTGGAGAATTCCATGGACTGTATAGTCTACGGGGTCACAAAGAGTCGGGCACAACTGAGCGACTTTCCCTTTCACTAGATAAGCAGGAGTCAGCATCATTAACGCTCTGGTTCCAACTGGTCTGGGGTCTACATGCTTGTGGGCAGTGAACAGTTAACTTCTCCCGGCTGGAGGGGGTTTCAGTTTCTGCAAAACAGCGCAAAGGTATTGCTGTGTGCATCCCTTGATGGGGACCTGCGACCCTGCCCCAAGGCTCCACTGTTGTTCGTCTTGACTGGTTCGCCCTGCTCTGACGTCCCTCCCTTCTCCCCTAATTGACAGCTTGAATCTGCCTCTTGGCACTCAGGGAAGGCCTCGGAGGCTGAATGAAGGCTGCTTCCTGTAATCAGAGGAATGGGGGAGACAGAAAGGCTTCGTGCCCAGGAGGCCCGCAGAGCCCTGCGGGGTGTCAAGTGGAGAGGCAGTGGGGTTCTGGATGTTTCCACAGGGGAAATAGTACTGGGATTGGAAGACAGAGAAGAGAGGCCGAAAGGAATGCAGTCGCTTTCATGGCCCGGGGTTTGTACTTGAACACAAACGGCAGCTCAGCTGTAGCCGGCTCTGCGCTACTTGCTTACGCCAACTTTGTTTATGGTTTGCTCTGGGTTTCCTTGGCTGTGTACCCACCCCATGACTAAACCATACACCCATAGGACAGTGGCCCCGGGGTTGAATTCTGGACACGACCCCTTACTGTGTGACCTTGCGCCATCACTCAACCTCCCTGAGCCTCACTTTCCCCGACTGTGAAGTGGTGATGACGGTAACGCCCTCGCGGAGGCTTGTGATGCAACCGAGACGGCACTTGTGCCAACTACCCCTCGTGTTCAAGTCCAAACGGAAGACGCCCTTGGCGTATTCTCAAGGGTAGGTCCGGGGAGTGAGCTGGAAAGAAGCTTGGAGGGGCACCGGTGGACTGCACACATTGTCCTTTCTCTGACCCATGAATTATCTTCGGTCCCCTGTGGCTGCCAAATCGTCACAAACTTGGCAGCTCTCGGAATTACCTGGAAAGTCTTAAAAAGGACTCCTGCCCGGGTCCCACTTGCAAGGATTCTTAAATAGGCAGTCTGGGCTGAGGCCTAGGCGTCCCCTGGAGTTGTGACATGTTGTCAAGAAGGAGGGGGTATGGCTCTCCACAGGGTCAGGTCAGTTTCTGACAGGAAGCCAGACACCGCAGGATGGCTCTGCCAGCCGGGCTGCAAACAAGGGCAGCTGCCAGGGCATCAGTAAATCTGAGGGGGTGGGCCCAGCCCTAGGGCAGATGAGGGGACCACTACTGATTTGGTAGGAGCCGGGAGCAGGGAACAGTCAGTAACTGGGCAGAGATGGGGGCGGGAGCCCAGATAATCCCCCACCTGTAATGAGAGGGAAAACAAGCCCGTGTGTGTGCTGCCTGGCTAGTCAGGTCACAAAGGTACCCTGTGATCACCAAGCCCCCCAAGTCCAGCAAAGCCACGGCCAGGGAGGGCACCTCTCTGCAGCTCCACTCTGGATCCAGCCCCCACAAGGGGCTGCGGTGTAGACTGTGCCGAGTGCCATCCTCTGAGATGGAACATCCAGTACCCGGGGTGGGGGGGTCCTGCCTTGTGGTTTGAGGGTTAGATCAGAAGTGGTCAACCTACATCTTATCTTTTTAAATTACTAGTGAAGGTGAAAGTCGCTCAGTTGTGTCCGACTCTTTGTGACCCCATGGACTATACAGGCCATGGCATTCTCCAGGCCAGAACACTGGAGTGGGTAGCTGTTCCCTTCTCCAGAGGATCTTCCCAACCCAGGGATTGAACCCAGGTCTCCCACATTGCAGGAGGATTCTTTACCAGCTGAGCCACAAGGTAAGCCCAAGAATACTGGAGTGGGTTGCCATTTCCTTCTCCAGGGGATCTTCCCAACCCAGGGTTTGAACCCAGGTCTCCCGCATTGCAGGATTCTTTACCAGCTGAGCCACAAGTGAAAGCTAGTGTTTATTTACTCCAGAGCCACTCAAAGTGTGGGGCTTCAGACCTGCAACATCGGAAATGCAGAGTCTCAGGCCCACTCAGCCCTATTGCTGGAAAATCTGTTTCTAACAAGATTCCCAGGTGATTTACGTTCATGTCAAAGCTTGACTAACACTGATGAGAGTTACAGTTCACAGCACTGCCTGCATGTGAGAATCAACTGGAGGGTTTTATGAATGACCGTGGCCAGCTCCTCCCCCCTGACTAACCAACTGAACACAGCCCACAGGGACTCACTGTCAGAGATTCTCGTGTGCAGCCCTCATTAGTCCAAGGCAAGGGAACCAGGGTCAGAGCAAAGCCAAGGGTGCCTGGAGCCCCTCAGAGGAGGCTGGGAGACTTTGGAGATCCCTCCACAGAGAGAAGAGGGTTGTGGGCACCTTGTGTGGCTTGTCTCCTCCGTGGGCAGTGACAGGCTGGCAGCCTCAGCCTCATATGTAGGCTCAAGCCCGTCCACACCTCTCTCTCATCTGTAAGCTCCTTTGTCTGTCCCTCTAGGCAGGGGTGCTCAACCCCCAGGCCAGCAACTGGCACCAACCCGTGCCCTGTTAGAAAACCAGGCTGCACAGCAGGAGGTGAGTGGTGGGCAGGCAAGCAAAGCTCCGTCTGTATTTGCAGTGGCCCCACCGTTCGCGTTACCATCTGAGCTGAGCCTCCTGTTAGATCAGCGGCGGCACTAGATTCCCATAAAGTGAAAGTACTGAAAGTGTTAGTCGCTCAGTCGTGTCCGACTCTGTGTGACTCCGTGGACTGTAGCCCACCAGGCTCCTCTGTCCATGGGGATTCTCCAGGCAAGAATACCAGAGTGGGTTGCCATGCCCTTCTCCAGGGGATCTTCCTGACCCAGGGATCGAACCTGAGTCTCCCACATTGCAGGCAGATTCTTTACCATCTGAGCCAGCAGGAAAGCCCTAGATTCTCATAAGTGAAAGTGAAAGTCACTCAGTCATGTCCAACTCTTTGCGACCCCATGGACTATACAGTCCATGGGATTCTCCAGTTCAGAATACTGGAGTGGGTAGCTTTTCCCTTCTCCAGGGGATCTTCCCAACCCAGAGGTTGAACCCAGGTCTCCCGCATTGCAGGCGGATTCTTTACCAGCTGAGCCCCCAGGGAAGCCCAAGAATGCTGGAGTGGGTGGCCTCTCCCTTCTCCAGCTAATCATCCTGTCCCAGGTATCGAACCTGGGTCTGCTGCATTGAAGGCGGAGTCATTACCAACTGATCCATGAAGGAAGCCCTAGATTCTTATAGGAGCACAATAAATGTAATGTTCTTGAATCATCCCCAAACCATCCCCCTCTCCGGTCCATGGAAAAATTGTCTTCCATGAAATCGGCCCCCCTTGCCAAAAAGGTTGGAGACCACTGCTCTAAGGCATCGTCCCCAGTCCGTGTCCCAGCAGACCTGGCCCCAGGCCTGGCCTGG
This sequence comes from Ovis canadensis, assembly GCF_042477335.2. Lineage (NCBI taxonomy): Eukaryota > Metazoa > Chordata > Mammalia > Artiodactyla > Bovidae > Ovis > Ovis canadensis. The sequence continues at coordinate 276,816,015 of NC_091245.1, forward strand.
AAATTGTGGTTTCCACGATGAGCTTCACCAATTAGGGGCACCATGGGCTGAACCCAGGGCTTTTCATAGAATGCATGGCGTCTGTTTCATTATCCTGTTCCTATAGACAGCCAGCCTGTACACCTCTTGAGAGCAAGAACAGCATCCACCTTCATTCACTGAATAAATATTTCTTTGTGCCCGCACGCATTCTAAGTCACTTCCGTCAAGTCCAGCTCTGAGTGTTTGGTTAGCGACTATTGAAGGTGGGAAGGTGAGCAAGCCGAGACCCCACCCCTAAGGCGCTTAGGATACCCTGAGGGCTGCAGACAAGCAGCCAGCTGCGGCATGGGTGGGGTCAGGGCTGAGACAGGGAAGCCCATCTCAGTGGGGGACCTCGACTGATTTGGTAGGAGTTGTGGAGCAACTTAGCACGCACAGGGGTCAGGAACTCCAAACCAGCTTTAGAAAACCCAGCAGAAACCTTTCTACTCTGGCCAGGCAAGGGGAGGGTAGATAAGGGTTTGCGTCACAGCCTGGCCATCTGGTGCGCGGCTGTGGCTCCTTCTTTTCAGAATCAGCCTCCAAATGCATGATCTGAGGTCACGGGGGACCCCAGAGCTGCAGAAAGCCAGGCGGTGCGTCTGTGTGTTAACACAGATCCAGGCTCTTCTGATCTCCGGATGTGAAGTTTGTGTGCACTGAGCAGCTCTCCTGAGCCAGAATGATCCCTTTTAATCCAGGCAGCAGCCCTGGATTAAAGGGAGGGTCTCAGCCTCCCAATGTTGGCTAATTAGCGGGTATAATAGTGGAGCCAAGATTCAGAGCCACGTTGATTTGGTTCCAAAGCCCTGGGTCCTTCCTTCCTCCCTGCTGCCGCTCAGAAGGTGGACAAGTGAGGTCGGGTGGGCTTTTGGATACTTGTGTGATATCCACACACTGAGAGCATAAAACATGCACCAGGCGTTTGGTTGAAGGACAAAGAAAGCGGCGTCATCACTTAATAAAAGCAAGCGTTTCTTCTGAAAGCGCCTCATCAGACCCGGTCACACCCGAGCATTGCTTCTCAGTGTCCAAGAGCTGTTTCTCTGCCCTGCCTCACCCATCCCCCTGGCAAAGCCGTGGTACAGACAGAGCAAAAAAAAAAAACCCCACTTGACAGAAAGAACCCCGGTCACCCCAGGAGGGAGGGGACTTGCCCAGGGCCCCTGCATGGACCACTTACCTTTGCTCTCTTGTCTGCCTTCCTACCTACTCTACTCCCTTGATGGACTTGAAGATACATCATGAAATAGAAAATTGCTCCTAACATCCTGTTTAGTCAAGATAAAGGGAAGTGTACTTGGGAAAACCTTCCTTTCTGTTCCTGGTACACGGCAAGCCCCTGCCCTCCTCCAGTCCTTAGCAGAGGCTGTGACATCCACCAGAAACACCGTTCCCTACCATGAACACCGTTCCCCACCAGGCACCTTCCTGACTGTGCCCCACCCACCCTCAGGTCCTGGCCTCAGCTGTTGAATAATTCTTTGGTTTTCTGTTTAATGGGATATAAAGTCCACAACATCAGAGGCTCTCTGAGCTGGGGTTCCCCCCAAGGCAGACCCCAAGGCAAGGATTTGCTTTGTCCATGGTGCCAGGGAGCCCTGCCTGGGGGCTGGGACGGTGAGGCAGAGAATAGGGGACAGCCGACAAAAAGCGGTTTTGCAGGCGGTTTCCTCTGTGGGCAGCTGAGGCTCAGCCCTGAGGGGGCAGCTGGTGACGGCAGTTGCTGCCCCTTGCCTAGGGTCTGGGCTGCTGGATTTTAATGCACCGACTCCTTTCAGGCGCCGACTGCAGGCAACTCCCGGGGCTGGAGGAGGTGACTCTGCAGCTCTTCAGGCACTGGTGCGTAAGGGGAACATCTCTGGCCATCAGAGAAAACCGCCAGACGGTTAAAAGTCAAGCTGCGCTGTGCTCTAGGATATCCCCCAGGGGATATGGGCGGGAGCGTCACACAACTCTGCTTCAAGGCTTTTATCTACGATGAGTCCCCTACATGTGAACAAGTTCTGTTCCAAGAGCACATTTCCAAGTCCAATTTGTTCGCAAGTCCAACAAAGTTAGCCTAGGTACCCAGCAAACACAGTGGGCTACATAGAACTGTTCAGTTCAGTTCAGTCACTCAGTCGTGTCCGACTCTTTGCAACCCCCTGGACTGCAGCATGCCAGGCCTCCCTGTCCATCACCAACTCCCGGAGCTTACTCAAACTCATGTCCATCGAGTTGGTGATGACATCCAATGAGGATGAAATGGTTGGATGGCATCACCAACTCAATAGTACTGTACTGTAACAGGTTTATAATACTTTTCACACAAATGATACAATTATAAAATCACAAAAAGTAAAGAAATCGTCTCTAATCTTACCGGGCAGTACCTTGAGTGGTACAGTAGTCCAGTACAACAGCTGGCACACAGGGGCTGGCGTTGGGTGAATGGGCAAGAAGAGTTGCTGAATGGAGGAAACAGACGGGGCAGGAGGCGGCAGAGCTGAAGGTCGTCAGCCTTGGGAGATGGAGGGCGAGCTGCAGGGTCACTCGCCCACGATGCTGATGGCACAGGGTTCCCTGCTGGAATCAGATGCACACTCCCATCTTGGAAAGTCTGCAACTTGAAGACTCATATGGAGGGGACTTATGAATTTAATCCACCTCCCAGTCCTTATACGTAGTAGGTTGTCAGTCAACAACTGTTATATGACTGGATAGAAAATGGAAAGTTGAGATCAAAGAGAAAATTAGAGTGAAAATAGGCAGTCAATGACTAGGGAAGTGAAAGCCGCTCAGTCGCTTCCGACTCTTTACAACCCCAGGGACCATACAGTCCCATGGAATTCTTCAGGCCAGAATACTGGAGTGGGTAGATGTTCCCTTCTCCAGGGGATCTTCCCAACCCTAACCAGCTGAGTCACCATTTTCTTACTCTGAGCTTCCTGGCGGCCAAAGTGAAACAGGAAACACCGTAAATATCGAGACCCTTGTTGCTCAGGAGAAGGACACACATCATGTCCTCAAAGGAGGAAAGGATTTTCCTGGCACTTCTGTCTTGAGAAAATTTCCCCCAGAGTTGTGTGGAGGGGACAGAAGAAAGTGCTGGAGGAGACCACGCCTCCACAGGTGTTACGGAGACCATGATGCAAAGCAGTTGTCATGAAAAGCTTTTTCACTGTTGCAAGACTCCACAGAAGCAAGTTTCTAAGGCAGCCAAGACAGTGGGATCAAAGGAAGTTGCTTTCTGAGGACTTTACTAAATCAGTGTAGACAGCCCGGAGCATTTGATGATACAAGTGGATTATATGTTCTTCAAATAATCCCCTCCCATCACAATCACTGGAACGAACACGAGCTTTCTAACTGAATTCACAACGTTCTGTTAGCACTTCAGTCCAAGATGCCAGTATACGTATACTGGTCAAGAGCGCAAGGTGTAGAGAGTCACACTGACCATCAGCTATTTGCTGTGCGTGCAGGCATGCTAAGGCACTTCAGTCGTGCCTGACGCTTTGCAACCCCAGGGACTGTAGCCCACCAGGCTCCTCTGTCCATGCGATTCTCCAGGCAAGAGTACTGGAATGGGTTGCCATGCCCTCCCTCGAGGGACCTTCTTGACGCAGGGATCAAACCAGAGTCTCCTGCAGCTCCTGCACTGCAGGCAATTTCTTTACTGCTGAGCCACCGAGGAAGCCCCATTTGCTGCGCAACTGTATGTAAGCAGGTCACTTAAGCCCTTTGGGTTCTAGTTTCCTCATCTTCAGAATGGACTGCCTATGTCTTACCTAGAGATACATACACACCACCTCAGAATTTAGTGACTTAAAAGATAAGTAAATTGGCCTTCATAAAATTTTTAAATGTATTTCAAGAAAGTAAAAAGACAGCCCAGAAATGGTAGAAAGTATTTGCAAATCATGTATCTGATTAGGAACTTGCCTCAGAATGTATAAATACCCCTTACAATAAAAATAAAAAGATATCCTACTTAAAAATAGGCAAAGGATTTGAATAGACATTTCTCCAAATAATACATAGGAAATTACCAAAAATCACAGGAGCTGATGCTCAAATCATTAGTCAGTGGAGAAATGCAAATTAGAACCACAGTGAGGCACTGTTTCATCCCCACTGAAATGACAATTAAAAACAAAAGACAATAACAAGTGATGACAAGGCTGTGACAAAAATTGCTGGAATACAAAATGGTGCAGCTGTTGGAATACAGTTTGGCAGTTCCTCAAAATATCAAACATTCATTTACCACATAGCTCAACAATGCCAGTTCTAGGTATATACCCAAGAGAATTGGAAACACATGTTCACATGAAAATTACACATGAATGGTCATAGCAGCACCACTCATAATAACCAAAAATGGAAACACTCAAATGTCCATCAACTGATGAATGGATACAGTGAGGGCTGCTCAAACAACGGAACAACATTCGCCGGTGGAGAGGAGTGAAGTACGGATACACGCTTCAACACAGCGAACCTTGAAAACGCTGTGCAAAGGGAAGGAAGCCAGGCACGAAAGGCCGCAGATCATATGATTCCATTTACATGAGGTTTTTAATCTTCCCGTAGTCCTTAACGGCCACTGTACATCTTATCCTCATTTTACGGATGAAGAAGCTGAGGTAGTCAGGCTCTTGGAAGGTTTACAGGAATTGATAATAAACAGCCTGTACTGAAAGGTTACTTATGAGTAGGGCACTGGTCTAAGCACTTTATATGAATTCACTTATTTGCTCCTTCCAACAAACCCATTTTGCAGATTAAAAAATTGAGAGTAAACTGCATGCTTGAAAAGGACTTATTGGAATCAAGGAGATTCTGGAAAACAAGCATTGGTTACTACAGAAGTGACTGGGCCTGTGGATTTGGAAACTGTTGAAAGAAAGGATGGCTATTAGTAAGCACAGATCTCTCGTCCAAGTCACAGAAGGACAGCTCTGGGATTTGAATTCAGTGTCAAAGTCTGATATGCACTCTTCCTAAGCATCACCAACTTGATGGATATGCGTCTGAGTGAGCTCCAGGAGTTGATGGACAGGGAAGCCTGGCATGCTGTATTCCATGGGGTCTGAGCGTCTGAACTGAACTGAACTTCCCAAGATTCCCTCAACTGTCAGGGTGTTGGAGCTCTCAGGGAATCCCCTCCCACACCCCCCTCTGCCCCTGTGCCACCACATGGCCCCGTCTGGCCCCCTCCACGAGACGTGGTGCTGCCCAGAGGCTGATGAGGCCGTCGCTGGAGTGATGACCTTGGACCCCAGCAGCCCAGGCATGTATCCGGAACCTCTTCCTTCCACGGGGGTCTGCACAGCCTGCCCAGCCCATAGACCCCTGTTCTTGTTCACTCCACCCCCTAGAAGCAAAAGAATCAATCCTGGCTCCTCTGAAGAGCGTCTTGCAGGCCCTGAGACACAGGCCTGACCGAAGCTGTCTCTGCTATTTTGTGCTGCTCTCAGAGCCTCGGTGGGAGAGTTGGCCTGCCCCCAGGAGCCCACGCCGGTCCTCCTGGGAGCACCACATTGCCACCGTGGTTATTTTCAGCTCGCAGCCCCGGCAGCTCTGTGGTTGCCCGAAGAGGTATTCCAGAGCCACCTGCTTATGTCCTGAGGACGTGTGAGCCTCTTTCCCTGGAGCATGTGGAGGGTCCTCTCTGAGCTGCTGCCAGACACCCGCCTCCACGGCTCAGGGAGCCCCCACCCCCTTAGCCTTGAAGAGTTGCCAAAGCTCGCTTGCTTTTCAAAGTCCTCGAAGCCGGTTGAGTTCATCCCAGCCACGCACCTTCCCTGTCATCTCTTCACCCCTCTCTCTCACCAGGAAGACAGAACACAGTCCTCTCTACCTGTAAAATCTAGAAAACTCTGGACAGGACGTGGAGGGAGAGGAGGACAGGCCTATGAGACTCTCTTCAAAAACCCCGCTCCCCTGTTTCGCCCTCATCCCTTCTCCCTGTTCTAAGAGTCAGGAGCACAGCATTTCAAGGCTTGCAGGAGCCTTTGGGGTCCATCCTGCAGTAATGATATCTTCTGAAGAAGGCCGTGAATGCAGAGCACTCGCTCAGGGCCAGCACCGTTGCAGGAAGGGGGACCCCTTCCAGGGCCCGAAACTGGGCTCTTGTCTAACACTCGGAAATGAACTGTCCGAGGAGACATGTGTGCTGACAAAGCAAGAGATTTTATTGGGAAAGGGCGCCCTGGTGGAGAGCAGCAGGGTGAGGGATCCCAGGAGAACTGCTCTGCCGCGTGGCTCGCAGTCTCGGGTTTTATGGTGATGGGATTAGTTTCTGGGTGGTCTTTGGCCAATCATTCTAATTCAGAGTCTTTCCTGGTGGTGCACGCATCGCTCAGCCAAGATGGATGCTAGCGAGAGGGATTCTGGGAAGTGGACGGACACGCGGTGTCTCCTTTCGACCTTTCCCAAACTCTTCCGGTTGGTGGTGGCTGATTAGTTCCGTATTCCTTACCAGGATCTCCTGTCATAAAACAGCTCATGCAAATAGTTACTATGGTGCCTGGCCAGGGTGGGCGGTTTCAATCAGTATGCTTCCCCTAACAGCTCCATTCTTTTTCTTTTTTTAAATTGGAGTCTAGTTGCCTTACAATGTTGCGTTGGTTTCTGCCGCACAACAAAGTGAATCAGCTATGAGTTGAGTAAGTGAGTGAGTGAAAGTCGCTCAGTTGTGTCTGACTCCTTGCGACCCCATGGGCTATACAGTCCCTGGAATTCTCCAGGCCAGAATACTGGAACAGGTAGCCTGTCCCTTCTCCAGGGGATCTTTCCAACCCAGGAATCAAACCCAGGTCTCCTGCATTGCAGGTGGATTCTTTACCAACTGAGCTATCAGGGAAGCCCTCTCTCCAGAGGATCTTTCCAGCCCAGGGATTGAACCCAGATCTCTCACATTGCCGGTGGATTCTTTACCAGCTGAACCACAAGGGTAGCCCAAGCTGTGGCTCAGCTGGTAGAGAATCTGCCCGCGATGCAGGAGACCTGGGTTTGATCCCTGGCTTGGGAAGATCCCCTGGAGAAGGGAAAGGCCACCCACTCCAGTGTTCTTGCCTGGAGAACTCCATGGACTGCATAGTGCGTGGGGTTGCAAAAAGTCGGACACAGCTGAGCACCTTTCACTTGTTCGATTTCACCACAAGGACATGTGTGCACACAGGCAAGCACACACACACACACACGCACACACGCACACACGTGCATTGTTTCCTATCCTCATATTCCATGGACTGGGGATAGAGCAAGGGGTCACTCCCTTGGGATGGTATGGCTGTGTTCTGAGGTGATGGACTTCAGTCCCTCTGAATCTACACCTGTGGGAACCCCATATGCAATCCTCTTTGTTCCCAACTCCTCTCCTATCTGACTCAGAAAACAGCCATCATGCAAGCAACTGCCCAAATAATGTTGTGGGGTTTTTCTGTACCCACTGAGTTCACTGAGCTAAGACTTCTTTTCAGTAGCCATCAGAAGCCCGTTTCTGGGACCCTTGGGTTTGCCAATCCTGGTATTGTTCCACTTCCAATGTGTTATTTGAATAGCCCTGAAATCAAGCTGCAATCATATATAGTTCACTATTTTGTTCATCTCGGGGATGCTTCTAAGAATACTGTCATCTCTTTAAGAGGGCCTTCTTTCTAGAGTCCACAGGAATTTCTCCTTTTAAAATTCTACGTATTTGGTTATCGCTGTGCTGGGTCTTCACGGCAGTGCAGGCTTGTCTCTAGTTGCCATGAGCGGGCACCACTCTCTAGGAGCAGTGAGCGGGTTTCTCTTGCAGTGTCTTCCCTTGCTGCGGGTCCCGGGCTCTAGAGCACAGCTCAATAGTCGTGGCCCTTGGGCTTAGCTGGGCTTCCCTTGTGGCTCAGTTGGTAAAGAACCCACCTGCAATGCAGGAGACCCCAGTTAGTTGCTCCACAGCGTGCGGGATCTTCCTGGATCAGGAATTGAACCTGTGTCTCCTGGACTGAGCCAGGAGATTCTTTACCACTGAGCCAGCAGAGAAGCCCTACAGTCCATCAGAATTTCTTTTACAAATCAGTGCTATATTTAGAAACAGGTGAAATCTAAATAAGGTCTGTATGTGACTTAACAGCATTGAACCATGTCAGATTCCTGGTTTTGATAGTTGTGGGTGGTGGTGTACAATGCTCTCCCTGGGTGGAGCTGGGTGAAGATAACATAGGAATTCTCTGTACTACTTTTGCAACTTCTTGTGGGTCTTAAATGATTTCAAATGGAAAAGTTATCAATTGTATAAAAAAAAAGTCTACCTGGTATGTAGCTTTTCTGACGGTAACAATCCCATTTTACTTTGGGTTCCAGGAAGCTTAGAGTCAAATTTTAAATTCTCTCTAGAAATACCAAGGCTCTTTTGACCTACACATGTACATCCTTTTCCAAATGTTGACTTTCCACTTGTCAACTAAAGAAAAAGGCACAACCCAAGCGTTGAGAGGTGTGTTTTATTTGGGAACCTTACTGAGAACTGTAACCGGAGAGACATCAACTCAGACAGCTGAGGAACTGCTCCCCAGAAGTAAGAGAGGAGCCAGATTTATAGGAGCTTTTGCTGGAAAAAAAGAAAAGCAAATAAACCATGGAGTCAACATCGAATGGAGTCGAACATCAAAAGACTACTGCTAATCACAAAAAAACAGACATCTGGAATTAGTGATCTTAGTGCTTTGCTCTGTGTGGGAAGATGCGAGAATCTGGGCTCATTGGAACCACTTCTTAGATGCTCACCTTCAGTAGCCTGTTCTCCTCTATCCTGAATCCCCTCGGGATACACAGAGAGGTGGAGGCGGGGGAGGAGCGGCCCTGTCTGATGGCTGCAACAGTCTTTTTTTACAGGACCAGAAGGCAGCATTCTTTTTAGGCTTTTTTAAAAAAATCATTATTTTGTTGTGCATACTTCTTTGGAGTGACTTTGAATCAGTTCAGTTCAGTTCAGTCGCTCAGTCATGTTCGACTCTTTGCAACCCCTTAGGCTGAACCACGCCAGGCCTCCCTGTCCATCACCAACTCCCGGAGTTTACTCAAGTCCATTGAGTCGGTGATGCCATTGAACCATCTCATCCTCTGTCGTCCCCTTCTCTCACCTTCAATCTTTCCCAGCATCAGGGTCTTTTCCAATGAGTCAGTTCTTCACATCAGGTGGCCAAAGTATTGGAGTTTCCACTTCAGCATCAGTCCTTCCAATGAATATTCAGGACTGATTTCCTTTAGGATGGACTGGTTGGACCTCCTTGCAGTCCAAGGGACCCTCAAGAGTCTTCTCCAACACCACAGTTCAAAAGCATCAATTCTTTGGCGCTCAGCCTTCTTCACAGTCCAACTCTCACATCCATACATGACCACTGGAAAAACCATAGCTTTGACTAGACGGACCTTTGTTGGCAAAGTAATGTCTCTGCTTTTGAATATGCTATCTAGGTTGGTCATAACTTTTCTTCCAAGGAACAAATGTCTTTTACTTTCATGGCTACAGTCACCATCTGCAGTGATTTTGGAGCCCAAAATAAAGTCTGTCACTGTTTCCATTGTTTCTCCATCTATTTCCCATGAAGTGATGGGATCGGATGCCATGATCTTACTTTTCTGAATGTTGAGCTTTAAGCCAGCTTTTTCACTCTCCTCTTTCACTTTCACCGAGAGGCTCTTTAGTTCATCTTCGTTTTCTGCTATAAGGGTGGTGTCATCTGCATATCTGAGGTTATTGATATTTCTCCAGGCAATCTTGATTCCAGCTTGTGCTTCTTCCAGCCCAGCGTTTCTCATGATGTATTCTGCATATAAGTTAAATAAGCAGGGTGACAATATACAGCCTTGACATACTCTTTTCCCAGTTTGGAGTGACTTTGAGTACTTTATGAAAAGAAATAGTGTATAAATACAGAAACAATATTACAGTTGTCACAGCCAGCTTACGAGACGTTCGTGTGCTTTGTTGCTTCATCATCTAAGGTTTCTGTTTTACCTTTATTTGAAAGCACTCACCTAGAACCATGTAGCATCTTTCCCAGAGAGTCACAGGTAAGTTTCCGGTGCATTGAGAGCTCCAGCTTCAGCTGGGACACATCCAGCAGAGGGGTGTCCAGCTGGTGAGCAGCTAGGCTGATCCCCAGGCCAGCACAGATGCCTCTAGATGTTAGAAGTCTGAGGTCCTTGAGACAACCCCAGTTCAAATGCAAATGCCTCTCTGAGGACAGATGGGTGGTTTCAGCAGCTACAACCTGGAAAGGCGTGCTCTAGCAGTGCATTTTTTAAAAGTGCCTTTGTTTACAGGTGTGAACTGCATGCTGCTTTATGGGTCAGGCTGTTATTAGAGTCCATTCCACTGTGGATTCACTCAGAATCCTCACAGACCCCATGCTCAGCAAACATAAAGCAGAGCATTCTCTTCACCTGGAGAGGAAGGTGGGAACCTGTTAGTCTCCCAGCAGAGATCACACCATCACACACACACACACCCATTGGTCCAGTCACAAACCAGCAAAAGGGAAAGGGTGTGACTGCTGTGAAGGTATAATATCCAGCTCTGCCAATCACTGATCATGTGGCTTTGATGAGCCTTGTTCCCTCTGAGCCTCAGTTTCTTCATCTGTAAAGTGGGGTGAGGTGGTTCAAGCCACACACTCAACAGGCAGTAATGTGCATAAAGGGCTTGACATAGCATCTGGCATGTTGTTACTGCTCCCAAAGGTTCAATCCTTGCCCCTTCTTCAATAATAATTACAATATTAATCAGAATAATAATTAGCATGTAGGGAGCTCTGATCAAGATGGCAGAGTAGAAGAGCGTGGAACTCACTTCCTTCTACAAATACACCAAAAACGCATCTACAGGTGGGGCAGTTCTCACAGAGCACCTCCCGGGCCGTAACAGAAGACCTCAAACTCCTGAAAGGACAAGAAAGGTTTCTATGCAACTGGGCAGGATGAAAGGGGAAAGGCAGGTAAGTGGGACAGTTCCTGGGTCTCTGTGATGGAGCCGAAAAGAGGAAATGTTCCTGAACCCTGGGAAGCCCCTTCACTAGTGGGGAGCTCAGAAACGGAGCTTCAGAGGCTCAGAGGCGAGCCCAGCCACCAGCCCGCGGCAGACAGAGCAGAGAGGCCTGCACAGATGTTCCAGCCACCAGGCTGGGCACCCAGCCTGAGACACAGGTCTGCTGCTATGGACTGGGGCTGGGTGCTGAGACTCGGAGTTCAGAGGCCTGGCCTGGGGAGAGGACTGGAGTTGGCTGCTGGGAGGCAGCCTGAAGGGCCTGGAGCATGACCCAGCTCACCAAGGGGTGTTCTTGGAAGAAGCTCAGCCCTCCACAGTAGCAACGCACATTGCTAAGTAACGCACCAAGGGCAGGGCCACTATAGCAGCTGCTGTGTCCGTGCACTGACCCCTACCTCTGTGGGCTCCTAGAGAGTGCCTGACCCCTACCTCCGCGGGCTCCTAGAGAGTGCCCCCAGCCAGAGCTCAGGGGCTCAGTAGCAGATGGCACAGGCTGCCCACACACAGGAGGGTGGATGAAACCACAGCTGAGCCCCAGGGGCCACACTGCCTGGGAAACAGGGCTGAAGCTTTTCTCCCTGCGGTTGTGTGAACCATGGATTTACACCCCTGCCCCTGGCTTTGTAAAGTCAGCACCTGTGTGTCATCAGACAGACACAGATCTACACCAAGACAGATGAGAATTAAAATGGCAAAAGTTAAAGAGGATGACAAGGGGACCCCATAAGGCCATCAGCTGATTTCTCTACAGAAAAGTCGCAGGCCACAGGGGAGTGGCAAGATATATACAAAGTCCTGAAAGGGAAAAAGTTGCAATTAGGATGCTCTACCCAGCAAGGATTATCATTTGGAACAGAGGGAGAAGAAAGAATGCCTCAGACAAGCAAGGACGAAAAGAACAGAGCAGTAGTAAACCTACCCTAAAGGAAATATTGCAAGGTCTTCTCTAAATAGAAAATAAGTAAGAATCTTTAGGAAAGAGAAAATTACAGTTGGAAGGTAAATCATGTAAATAAACCAGTACCCAGATTTAAAAAAAAAAAAAAAAGAATTTTTCTGTGAAAGTGATGACAACCACAATGAACAGCAAAAAGATGAACCTGAAGATGTAAAAGCATAAAATCATCAAAATCGTAAAATGTGGGGGATGACTGAGAACATACAGTTCTTTTTTCTAGAATGTGTTTGAACCTGTGTGACTACCAGTCTAACAGAAGAAGATGTAGGAAGGGATTAATGCATTTGAAAAACAGAGTGATCACAAATCTGAAACATACAGCAGATTCGCAAAAACCAAGAAGCAAAGATCATAAGCTTAATACAAAAGAGAATCAGCCAGCCGCAGAATGGAAAAGGACAAGGAAGAGATGCAAAATCAATGGGAAACCAAGTTTAAAACGACAATAAATACAATAATTACTTTAAAAGTCAGTGGGCTAACTGTGCCTCTAAGTGTGCTGCACCTGAAAGATATAGAGTGGCAGAGTCGGTTAAAAAACCAAAACAAGAGCCCATGATAACACTGCCTGCAGGAGACCCACTTCAGGGCAAGGGACACACGTGGAGTGAAGTAAGAGTCACCGTGTAGAGTGTGTCAGACGCTACGCTAGACTGTAAGAATACAAAAGTAAAGAATCAGCGTCCCTGCTCTTAAACAGATGATCTTTCCTGTTGACAGGACACTTCTGTGTATCTCGTCCTGTTAAGGCCTCACCCCAGCTCTCAGAGGTGGGTGATCTTGTCATTCATTCCCATTTCACAGACCAGGCCAGTCATCTGCTGAGGATGGTGGTGACACCTCTCGGCTGCTAGGGAAGGATAAACACTGCAAAGCGGTTCTCGGAGTCCGAGGCCTGGGAGACAGGGGACAACACGTCCGTGAGGGCGTCATGGGTTCTCTTTAGTGGAGATTCTGAGACAACCCAGGGAGAGAGCCGTCGAGTTGGGAGGAGAGCCACTGGCTAGAGCCGCCCGGCTGGGGCTTCCCTTCCCCTCACGCCCCGCCTCTCCTCCCCGCAGGTGCCTGCAGCAGCCACCGCTCGCGGACAGCCTGCCCACCGCCAGCGTCGTCCTCTGCTTCCACGACGAGGCCTGGGCCACCCTCCTGAGGACCGTGCACAGCATCCTGGATACGGCGCCCAGGGCCTTCCTGAAGGAGATCGTCCTGGTGGACGACCTCAGCCAGCAAGGTGGCTGCGGGCTTCCTGAAGGCCCTCTCGGGAGGGCGTGGACCCTGGGGGGGCCCCGTGCACAGACTGGGGTTTGGAGCCTGTGTAGGCGGGAGTCCCCGAAGCGGTCCCGCAGACGGGGATTCGGGTGCAGGAGACTCATCTGGGAAAAGCCCCAGAGGCTCTGCCCCCTGTGACACCCACAGGGTGTGACGCTGGCTGCAGGTGCGGAACCAGCAGCTGGAGGGTGACTGCGCTGCCCTCTCGTTGTTGGCTTTTTTGACCGCACTGCACGGCGTGCGGGATCTTAGTACTGCGTCCCTATATTGGAAGTGTGGGGTCCTAACCACTGGACCGCCAGGGAGGTCCCTTGTACTGACCTTTTCCGTAAGGCACTTGAGCACTGGAGCATCTGCAGATTCAGTGTCTGCGGTGGGTGGGGGGACTCCTGGAACCAACGCCCGCACCCCGACTCTGAAGGGTGACTGTCCGCTGGGCTCTCCATCTCTGCTAGTTTGCTCATCTGGGCGCACTCACACCTGTCCATTTGCACAGTTTTTCTGATCTTGAATATACTGTGCTGTGCTTAGTCACTCAGTCACATCCCGCTGTTTGCAACCCCGTGGACTGTAGCCCACCAGGCTCCTCCGTCCATGGGATTCTCCAGGCAAGAATACTAGAGTGGGTTGCCATGTCCTCCTCCAGGGGATCTTCCCAACCCAGGGATGGAACCCAGGTCTTCCGAATTGCAGGCGGATTCTTTATCAGCTGAGCCGCCAGGGAAGCCCAAGAATCCTGGAGTGGGTAGCCTATCCCTTCTCCAGAGGATCCTCCCCACCTAGGAACCGAACCTGATCTTGAATGCAAAGCCTAAAAAGCCTCTCTCAACCTGTATCCTCCGTAGGACTGTCATTCCTGAAGAGCGTGTAGACTTTTGATCTCAGTCTCTAGCCTCCCATTTTCTCTCCATTGCTCACTCCCCTACCACTGTGGTAAGACCTCTCTGGCCGGTGCCACCCTCCTGGGGGCCACCTATAATGGACCCTCTGTCTTTGACTGCCTTGACCCCTGTGTCTTAATCAGGCACCCTAGAAGCAGAGCCTGAGATGGAGACTCATGTGTATGTTATTGGGGGCAGGGCGGTGCTCTCAGGGGAACACTCTAGGGGAGCGGGGAAGCCTGGAGGAGGCAGAAAAAGTTGAGCTAAGGTGCAGTGTCAGGTGAAGGTCAGCCACGGCCCGTTCCCAGGTGCACCTTAGCATCTGTCTTGCCTTGAGGCAAACAGTGGGCTTGATATTTTCAGGCAGCGGTCAGTCATTGCCAATCCACCCATCACCCACCTGCGGTGAGGGGTGACATTCTGCCCAACCCCCTGCTATTTGCAGGAGAGGCGGCTCTGGTCCCCTGGGTTCTGGTCCCCTGGGGCACATCTGCAGGGAAGGATGGGGACTTCAGTTGGTGGCCAACTCCTGGCAGCTGGGCACCTGCAAACCAAACCAGCAAGAGGGTCCCAGCGGAGCAGGGCGCCAGCAACGTCTGCTCCAGCCTCGCTGCTGCCTGTGGAGAATGTGAACACGTCCTCTTCTCTCCTAACTTCAAGACGCCATGTCTCCCGGTTTTTACCAGAGGGAACCCCAATCCACCCAAAGGAACTAGGCATCTCGCATCTTAGCAACAGCCACCCCATAATGTAGGCAATGCTCGCCGCCGCTCCCAAGAGGGCCCTGTTAGCAATGACCCTAGTGATGGCCATCGCACCCTCGAGGGCTGTGGCATCCTGTGACCTCACTGACCACCCCCTGTTGATTCCAGGACAACTCAAGATGGCTCTCAGCGAGCACGTGGCCCGGCTGGAGGGTGTGAAGTTGCTCAGGAGCACCAGGAGGCTGGGCGCCAGTGGGGCCCGGATGCTGGGGGCCGCCAGGGCCACCGGGGACGTGCTGGTCTTCATGGATGCCCACTGCGAGTGCCAGCCGGGCTGGCTGGAGCCCCTCCTGGCCAGAATAGCTGGTGACAGGTAACTCACCCCCGGAGGCTGTAAAGCAGGAGGCAGGAGAGGGAGAGATGGTCTACGGCCTCAGCTACTCACAGAACACACCCCACCTCCCCGGCCACCACTGCCTGAGCCGACTGCAGCTCCAGTGCCCAAGCCAGGGAGGAAGGGTCATGGCCAGAGAAAAGGGGAGATTTCCAAGGGCAAAGGGGCAGACCCCCCTCTTAGGGGTGTTCCTGGCTCAGGATGCTGACCATGCTGTTTCCCATGGAAGAAGACTGATCCAGGCTCCTGCCTTAGGGATACCTAGTTCTTTAAAAATATGTGTATATCACTTTATAGTTCACAAAGAGCTCCTGGTCAAAGTGCAGGGTCTGGGATGTCTTCATTCTATTTTTTTTTAAATAGACTTTATTATTACAACAATTTTTGGTATACAGCAAAATTGAGAGGCCAGAATGCTGGAGTGGGTTGCCCTTCCCTGCTCCAGGGGAACTTCCCGACCCAGAAATCGAGCCTGGGTCTCCTGCACTGCAGGCTGAGTCTTTACCAACTGAGCTGCGAGGGAAGCCCCCAGTTGAGAGGAAGTTACAGAGATTTCTCATGTATCGTCTCCCTCCACATGTGCATAGCCTTCCCCATTTCAGCATCTTCCATCAGAGTGGTAAAATGGTTAACAATTGATGAACCCACATTAACAAATCAAAAGCATCCAAGAGGAATGCCTAGTTCCCAAGGTCACCTAGTTATCAAGGTCGCCTAGTTCCCAAGGTCATGGTCACCTAGTTCCCAAGGTCAAGGTCACCTAGTTCTCAAGGTCGTCTAGTTCCCAGGGTCATCTAGTTCTCAAGGTCGTCTAGTTCTCAAGGTCACCTAGTTCCCAAGGTCACCTGATTCTCAAGGTCAAGGTCACCTAGTTCTCAAGGTCGTCTAGTTCCCAGGGTCACCTAGCTTCCAAGGTCACCTAGTTCTCAAGGTCATCCAGTTCTCAAGGTCACCTAGTTCCTAAGGTCACCTACCTCTCAAGGTCACCTAACTCTCAAGGTCACCTAGTTCTCAGCTGAGGTTGAGACTGCTCCATATTTGAGGGCTTAGTGATGGAAGGCAGTCTGGAGAATCCCACATTTGTGTGTGTGTATGTGTGTGTGTGTGTGTGTGTGTGTGTGTGTGTGTTGAGGAGCAACAAGGGATTAAGATGCCTCCAGCTCTGCAGAGCGAGCTGCCTTCCTCTGGTCTGTGGCCCAGGAAAGCTCTCAGCCCCGTCCTGCTCTGTCTCCCTCGGCAGACAGAGTCCCGGGAGGGCTAGCGTCAGTCTTGGGGTCACACCTGAGCAGCAAAGCTCTGGGAAGAGAGACTGCAGAGCTTCTTGCTTCTTAGTATAAGACACTTCCCACAAACACTGAGAATTTGCATGAACTTCCAGAATGACTTTCTACATCACAGAGCAAGAGGACCATTCAGGCCCAGGGGAAAAGCAAAGAGTGGCGAGGTAGACTAGGGTCGTTCCTCCTTGGGGTGAAAGCGTGGTGGATGAGTTTGCAGCTGTAGCTACCTTTTGGCTCCCTGGACAGTGGTGCTTTGGTTGACCTCACATATTTCAGTTAGCTGGTGTTTGTTGATGGCTCCATTGAAACCTAAATGTTTGACCACCTAGAGCTTAGAAAGGCTTAGGAGAGGATTGACCTCAAGTCTGCCTGTGAGTTAAAACTCAGTTCACAAGTGACAGGATGATGGAGTGAGTCCTTTCCTCGCTCCTTCCAAGTCAGACAGGGAAGCTTTGCTATTTCGCCCTAAGTGAATTCTAAGAACTCCAGATACATCTGTAGGTTTGAAACACAAAGCTAAATGTAAGACTGTTTTTTTTTTTTAAATCACTCCTTTTCAAGTCTCTCAACTCCAATTTCTTCCTAATTCAGCCCTGACCAAGCAGCTGCTCTGGTCCATGGGAATAAAAAACAAAACAAGGAAACATCTTTCATTTCACTCATTGACATTTTAATCTTCATCTTTACCCAAAATGTATTCAAAGAGGCTTATGATGAATCATTTATGTAACTGGCTAAAATAGAAGAAGGAAAAGATGGTGTTGGAAACTGGGGGTAATACAGTTATTAGAAATGAGATTTACATATGACCCTGAGCCTCCAGCAAGGTAGAGCAAAAAGAGAAACTTTAGGGTGATCATTCTCTGATGAAAAGGGAGATACAACTTTTATCAAGAAGGACACAGCTGAGAGCTCTGGGACAGACATTGTGTAGACACTTGAACGCAGTTTCCTCTCTTGTCCTGTTACAATTACCAAGACGGCACAGACTCGATGGGGCTCTTCAGAACTCAGCCACATGGCTTCCCTGGCTCTTGACTCTGAAATTCCACAAAATGCTCTGCCACTTGCCAAATCCATCCGCTCTGCACAGCTCTTTCAACAGTAAGCAGACCTGGGAGCGCGTCCCCCTGAAATCCTTGCCCGTACTTCTCAGCTTCTTCGGTCAATGCACAGTGCTCCAAAGTGGCAGAGGCCAGAGGTCTCAAGTCACCATCACCTTCCAGAGGGCAGGGAAAATGTATCAGGATCCTTGCTGTAAATATAAACCCCGTGACCCTTCATGCCAAGGCCAGTCACTGGAGGCCACAGATTAAAGCAGATCCTTGAACGCCAGGACCACTCTGGTCCTCTCCGTATGGGCTGGGCTCGTGCCAGCCCTGGCCGTCTCCGAAGTGGATGGAAAGCGATGGGAGTGTAAACAGCATGGCTGGCATCTCTTTCCCAGAAATATTCCTTTTCTTAGACTGGTAGCTGCCAGCCAGTCTAAGACTTTTCTTACCAGTCTAACTGGGTAACCCCTGAGTTCATGCCTAACTCATTCCAAGGTACAGCTTTTAGAAGAAACTGCCATGAAAGGCCATGAAAGGGAAAAAAAAAATGTGACTGAGATATGACTAGGTGGAGGGCAGCTGCTGGTACACCTGAGTGATGCGTGAAAAGGCAGGGTTTCCAACCTGTACCGAAATCTGCACCAATTTCCCATAGCGCCCTCTCTGAGGTCATGTAGTCCCGAGCCAAGCAAAAAATCGGGGATGAAATACAACGCCAACAGCTACAGGAAATGGACAAGGGAATCTAGTTGAGGACTTCGCTGAGAGACACCATGTACCCATACACACGCAAGTGCGCTCCTGCACACACGCACACACACACACACACACACACACACACACGCTTTAACATCAAGGAAACTTCTGGGGCTTGACAATCCTGGTTTCTCAAGACAGCCCAGTTTCGTGACCCAGGTAGGAGCCAGAACTAGACCCTAGAGCAGGGGCCGTGAGCCCTCTGCAGTTAAACACAATATTTTGTATATGTGCATGCGATCATTTTTCTGAGGAGGGATCCATTGTTTTCCTGTGATTCTCAAAGGAATCAAAGGCCTCCAAAGAAGTCAAGAGCCATAGTCCTAGAGCATTACAGCTGAGAAAGAAAGGCCTTTCTGGGAAGTAGTTCCGCCTCCCATTTTACAAATGAGGAAGCTAAGGCCCAGAGAGGCACAACAGCTGCCTCAAGGCCACACAGCGCACTAGCGGCAGAGCTGAGCCTAGGTCACCGTTCCTCTGTCTCTCAGGTTTGTCCAGAGAGGGTGTGTGTGTGTGTGTGTGTGTGTGTGTGTGTGTGTGTGTTTATTTTTATGGACAGAGAGATTTTTAAAGAAGGGGGCAGGAATATTCTTTAATGAAATGGGCCCCCAACTCCCTGTGGAAAAATGTATTTTCTAGAACAGTGCTGTTCAGTAGAAATAGAACTGGAACCACAGGTATAACAAACATTTCTAGTAGTCCCGCGTCAAGATAAAGAGACAGATGATGTTAATTTCAACAAAATATTTTAGTAAATCCAACATGTCCAAAATATTATCATTTCCACATGCGATCAATACGATGATTACTGAGATGGGCACACCATTTTTCATACGGAGTCTTCTCAAGGCCATGCATGTTTTACAGTTACACCACATCTCAGTTCAGACACCTGATATTTTTAGGAGCCTAGTAGCTGCGTGACTGGTGGTTGCCGTATTGGGAGCTGGCGTCTAAATTATGTTTCTGCACCCCCCAGCAAATGGAGGGTGTGTATCCCTTCTCTGATCTCACGGTTCCTTCCAGGAGCAGGGTGGTGTCTCCAGTCCTAGACGTGATTGACTGGAAGACTTTGCAGTATTACCCCTCCGAGGACCAGCAGCGGGGAGTGTTGGACTGGAAGCTGGATTTCCGCTGGGAGCCTTTGCCGGAGCGCGAGAGGCGGGCCCTCGCCTCCCCTGTCAGTCCCTTCAGGTGAGGCTCCTTCCCCAGCCGGCTTCGCCGCTGCCTAGGGATGGCTGTTATTATCCTCACATTGCTTTACGAGTGGAGTCTGGCGAAGTTTCCAGACCCTGAAAGTAGAAAGCAAAAGCACCTTATCTGGGGTCTCAGTCCAGCTCCATCTCACCAGGAAACTCTGGAGCTGCTCAGGCCTCAGATACTTTCTTGGTAAAAGGGAAGAATTCAGCTGGGTAAATGCTAAAACACCGGAAGTCTCAAAATATGTCCAGCTTTGTGGTTTGCTTCTCACGTGTTTGACTTTCAGACAAATATCCTATGTTTATCATAGGATACGTTATCTTTAACATCTGGTCGATGTTCTAGAGAGCTTCTGCTGCATAACAAACCGTCCAGACTTAAGGGTGTGGAAGAGCTTTTATTAAGAGCCTGGACTCTGGGTTGTGAATTCTGAAGGGAGCTCTGGTGTTGGCTGTTTGCTCCCTGGTGTCTGGGGCCTCAGCAGGATCAGACTAGACTGGCTGGAAATGACTCAACAGCTCAGGGCAGGACTCCCCAGAGTCCAATGGTGGCCTTCTCTGGGACCCAGTGGGAGCTTCTTCCCTGTTCTCTGCATGAGATCCCTGCAGGCGGGTCCCTGAGATTCCTATACCCTGGCACTGGGTTCAGACAGCAAAGGTCCCAGAAGAGCCAGGCAAAGCAAGCTGTCATCTCCTACCCAATTAAAAAAATAACGTATTGAGGCGAAATTCATATAATGTAAAATGAACCGTTTCTAAGTGAACAATTCAGTATATTCGTGATGCTGAGCAACCATTGCCTCTTTACAGTCCCAAACATTTCCCTTTTTCTAAAGGCAAGTCCCTTACTCGGTGTCTCCCATTGTCCTCTTTCTTCAGCCGCTAGCAATCCCCAATCCACTTCCGTCTCCATAGATTTATCGGTTCTGGATATTTAATACCAAGGGACTCACACAGTAGGTGACCTTCTGTGTCTGGCTTCTCCCACTTATCGTGATGTTTCAGAGTATGTACCCCCTTTTATAAGCAAGTCTCAGAGGTCACCCGGGGTCACTTCCTCCACAGCCACAGGCCACCTAGGTTCCCAGGAGGGAGACGTGGTCCTCAGTCACAGTGGGGTCGACGTCACATTGTAGAAAGAGCCCAACGGACAAAGATTCTGCCGCCGTTGGCCTGCCCAGCACCAAGCAGTCACCCAAGCTGTTTCTGCGTGCCTTGTCTATGGACACAAAATGAGGCGTTAGTCACAAACAGGGCTTCCAAGTGCCTACCCGAGAGCGTATGACTCTAACAGCTGACCTAAGCCACCAAACTTGGATATGCAGGAAATATTTTTTTATTTTCTACTAACTGAACTTAGGTAATTTTTTTCTCGATCCCTGTTTCCTAACAGCAGAAAACTTCTGGACAAATTAGACAGGTTCAGTGATAGCTTAGTCATCTCATCACTGAATCTGTCATCCAGGTGTGCCCACCCTTCTGTCCTTCTGGGTGGACTTTGGGCTCTGGGCTTCCAGGGGGACGTTGGTGGGAAGGAAGGGCTCCGCTTCAGGCTCTGGCTGTCCTGTGTCGGATTCACCATGATACATGCACTTTCAAGGGCCGTGGCCACAGAAGGGGGCTGGCATGCAGGTCCCGCTGGCCTGCACCCTCCACATGGTGTCTGCCGAGGTCCCACATCTTCTTCCAGCCCACACTGGCATGCTGATGGTCCGGGAGCCTCTAAGGAGCTGCACCTACCACCTGCCTCCCCGGGCACCACCTAGACCCTATCTCTTAGGGCCAAGGGCCATCAGGGGGTTCCTGAACTCCCAGCGCAGCCAGCAGGGAGGTGGGCCATGTGCCCTCTGCTCTCTGATCCCCAAACAACGAGCAAGGGATCCTCCTCCTCCAGGAATTGCCCTGAAGGTGTCAAGGTGGATACGAGGTCCTTCTCGGGGATCTACCTGAATCTGTGTCTTGATCTCCCCTCGGGCTCTCTCTTCTCTCCCCGGGCCGGAGGATCTTATCTAGTTTGGGCATAGAAAATCCTGGCTCTGTGAGGATGAGCCCTCATCTTAGGCCTAGACTGCAGCTTTGCCGTTAGACTTGAAAACTCAGAGGCTGCTGTCTTTGTTCTCGGCTTTGGGGCCACGTTGTAGTCAGTTCAGCAGTCATAACAAAAAACCACAGGTTGGACGGCTTAACCAACATGAGATTTACTTTTCTCACATTGCTGGACCTCATTTAGCCTTAATTACTCCTTCAGAGGCCCCATCTCCAAATACAATACACTGTGGGTTAGGGCTTTGACATGTGAATTTGGGAGGGACACAGACATTCAGTCTGAAACCGGCCCATACCAACCTTAGGCCTCGTATCCCCAGTGGGGAAGGGTCATGGTACTGAGATGCAGGTGTAAGGGGTGGGGTGCAGAACCAGCTATGTTTTACCTCCTTCCACCGTAGGTGTGCGTCCTGAAAGCACAGGGAGCTAATTCTATCTGACTTCATTACTGGCCTGTCAGCGTCTTCTGAGCCCCTGTTTCACGCCAGATACTCTATTGAGCGCTGTGAACCCAAAGAATCGAAAGAGAAGTTTCTAGACCTCTCTGAGTTATGGTGTGGGAGGATGGTAGATCTCAGCATTATGAGGAGTGCTGGATAGGTGGGTCCACAGAAAGTTCAGAGAGAGGCCTGCTTGAGGGAGCAATTTAATCTGCTCCAGCCAAAGCGAAGGGATTCCATTCAAGAGAACAGACTTCTCAGATGACCTTTGCCCAACTTGAGGCAAAGGCTCCTTGACTCCAGACACCAGTCCTCTCTGGAACCTTCTTTTAGGCCTCAGGGTCTCTCTGATGCCCAAGGTCACTGTAGTCACCTTGACCCACCCAGTTTGACCTACCATTGGCCAAAGATGGCGCCTCTCCTGTTCCAGCCAAGGAGAATCCAGTCACCTTTGCAAGGGGCAGCTGCTCCTTCCCTGAGACCCGGCTGCTACCCGGCCCCTGTGGAGGCCTCAGGCTCCCTGTGCGGGGCCCAGCTCTCTTCTCACACACATTCAAACGTTTCTAACTGTGTCTCCCCCACCTTGGATACTCTGACTTCATGGCCTCTCTCATCAGTCTGGTGAGAGAGCATGAAAGTGGAATTAGGATGAGGTTGGGTATAGGTTACACACAGATGCCAAGAAACTTCCAGAAAGGATACCATCATCTGTACATTTGCAATGGTAGTGTTAAGTGATATTTATTGAACATGTGCTTAGTTAATGCTATAAACATATTATACATATCAGCTGGCTCCGTGGCAAAGAACCTGCCTGCCAATGCAGGGGACACAAGAGACACAGGTTGGATCCCTGGGTCATAAAGATCCCCTGGAGGAGGGGATGGCAACCCACTCATTTTCGTGCCTGGAGAATCCCATGGACAGAGGAGCCTGGTGGGCTTCAGTCCATAGGGTCACACAGAGTCCGACACGACTGAAGTGACTTGGCACGCACATAATTCTGTGAAGCAGTTACTGTTAATAATCACTATTATTAGTCCCATTTCCCACATGTGAAAATGGAGGTACACAGAGATTAGAGATGAACCCTCCAGAGGTTGCCCAGTTGCATGAAGTTGTTAAGCGGTAGATCCAAGGTTAAACTTGGAGGCCAGCCTCCTGCCACAGTGCTCTTCATGGCTCTGCTCTGCTGTGTTTTAAAGTCAAGTTTTAAATACAATCTATCATTGCCAGGTACATAAAGGCTATACAGATACCCGTGTCAGCTCAGGACAGGGCTTGCTGCCAAAGGCATCATGAAAAAGCACTTGAGTTTCAGAGATCTTTGGGTTTGGCAAGCAGGTGTACTCCACATGACATTTCTTTTAGTCCCAAAACTCTATTATGAAGCAACGTTATTGTCCCCAATTAGAGGTGATGAAATTGAGCCCAGAGTGCTCATCTGTCTCGTCCAAGATCTTACAAATCGTAAGTGGTAAAACTGGAAATCATTACACTATTCGTTTTTAGTGTGGTATAACTTCGTGTTTTCAATAGCCCAAACGTCAGTAGTTTTGTTCATGTAAAACTGTGAACTCTGAGGCATCCACTCCTGAGGCATACCCAGCGTTTGGCCATATTGAAATGTGTACTCTTTCGAATGAAGAGATTCTGATCCCAAAGCCTCTGGCTTGGTCCTCCTCAGGGAAACTCTTCTGCAGGATGTTGCTGTCGTCTTAATTCCCTCTCAGGGATTCCAGCTTTCTGTGTTTTTAAGGAACGTGTATTTCCCCCAGAGCACTGGGGGACTTTTCCATTCCAGATTCCCTGTGGCGTTCGTCTTCGGGGGGTGCGTGGTCATGAAGCAGATAAGAGTGTGAGGTCAAGGGTGAGGGCAGGAAGAGGCCCGCTGGCCGCTTCGGTCCAGACCTGGTGCTGCTGGCCTCAGGGCACCTTCTTCCCAAAGACCTCACCAGAGAGGGGGCCCTCCCTGAAGGAGCAGAGTCCCAGGATGGGGGATAAAAGGTCCAGGTGGCCAGAGCTCTCATTTCATGCAACCCCGGGACTTGTGACATGCTCGCTCGGCTCCAGCCTTGAGGCCTGAATGAGGCCGGAGCCCACTCTCTGGGCCCCCGGAACAGCCCCACCTGCCGTCCCCAGCCCCAGGCGCTCCGGGTTCTGAACTGCGGTCTGTTCCCACCCTCTCTTCCCAGGAGCCCCGTGGTGCCTGGCGGGGTGGTGGCCGTGGACCGACATTACTTCCAGAACACCGGAGCGTACGACCCTCTCCTGTCACTGCAGGGAGGTGGAAACCTCGAGCTGTCTCTCAAGGTACGTCCTGGGCCCCAGGAGGCCCTGGAGGTTCTCTGGAGCCGTGGGTAGGGTCACAGCTTGGAGGTCAAGGATGCTGCTTCAGACAAACACAGAGTCCTCATCGGGGGGCGTCCCACCTGCTTTCTCCCCCTCTGTCCTCTCTCTTGACTTTGCCACAGCCTCCCTCCTGAGCCCACTTGTCGAGCCTGCTCACAGGAAAGGGTGTGTCTTCAGTCATCTCCGCCTGATGCAGAGCTTCCTGGGCATCCTCCGAGGCCAGCGCCCTTAGCACCTGGAGAGTTTTCACCGTGCCCGCTGGCCGAAGCAAATACCGCACAGTTCTGTGTGCTCAGTTTGATCCAAACAACATAATGGGACTTCCCTTGTAGCTCAGTTGGTAAAGAATCTGCCTACAATGCAGGAGACCCGGGTTCGATTCCTGGGTTGGGAAGATCCCCTGGAGAAGGAAATGGCCACCCACTCCAGTATTCTTGCCTGGAGAATCCCATGGACTATAGCCTGCCAGGCTCCTTTGTCCATGGGGTCTCAAGAGTCAGACACGACTTAGCAACTAAACAACTTAATAAGTTAATCAGTTTTTGTCCAAACAGCATAGCCCCACTGTGCACCACACAATTTCTCAAGCCTTGGATCGGATCGGACCCTTCACTCTCATTTCCTCATTGATTTTTAGCCTGATTTTTCACCGCAGCAACCCCTGAAAACCCAACCCAGCGAAGACACACAGCATTGCAAGTACAGCAATCAGGTTGTAATCAGTTAGCAGAACATCCAACAGATGTCACTACGCTTCTCCTGAACGTTGAAAACAGCCCACTCAGCCGTCTCAGTTTGCTCTGGCACCCTGGGGCTCCTTGGCGCACAGTTTGGAAAGCCCATGGTTTGCCTTCTTGGTGTCTTTAGGTTCTGCCTATCCTAGGCAGGTTTTCGCTTTCCTCTTTATTCCCAAGTAGGGAATAAGAGACTTCCTGTCAGATGAACTCCAGGCACTTGGGAGGAGGAGTGAGTGGAGAGCAGGGAAACTCCCAGGAGTAGGAAGGACTGAGGAGAGCTTGCTTCGATCTCCACACGAATGGCTTCTGGTAACTGCAGCAGGAGACGTCACGAGCTTTTAGAGATTCCCTGGCCACTAGGGGTACTCTCTCCCCCCAGGAAACAGCCTTGCATCCTCCAAGTGCTGAATCTGGGCACGTGTTTCAGGAGCAGGGCAGGGACGTTCAGGCAGTTTCAGGGATTCAGTTCAGTCACTCAGTCATGTCCGACTCTCTGCGACCCGATGAACCGCAGCACACCAGGCCACCCTGTCCATCACCAACTCCTGGAGTTGACTCAAACTCATGTCCTTCGAGTCAGTGATGCCATCCAACCAACTCATCCTCTGTCGTCCCCTTCTCCTCCTGCCTTCAATCTTTCCCAGCATCAGGATCTTTTCCAATGAGTCAGTTCTTCGCATCAGGTGGCCAAAGTATTGGAGTTTCAGCTTCAGCCTCAGTCCTTCCAATGAATATTCAGGACTGATTTCCTTTAGGATGGACTGGTTGGATCTCCTTGCAGTCCAAGGGACAACATCACAGTTCAAAAGCATCAATTCTTCGGTGCTCAGCCTTCTTCATAGTCCAACTCTCACATCCATACATTACTACTGGAAAAACCATAGCTTTGACTAGATGGACCTTTGTTGGCAAAGTAGCGTCTGTTTTTTAATATGCTATCTAGGTTGGTCATGGCTTTTCTTCTAAGGAGCAAGCGTCTTTTAATTTCATGGCTGCAGTCACCATCTGCAATGATTTTGGAGCCCCCCCCAAAATAAAGTCTGCCACTGTTTCCACTGTCTCCCATTGTTGCCGGGGTGTGGCCCCTCAACCCACAGATCCCAGCCCGGGACCACCACCCTCGTTCTCCCCACCTTGCCCCTACCAGCCTGCGCAGAACTCTCAGATCAGGAAGCTCTGTTCCATCCTGAGAACTAGCGTCACTGTGCGCTCGTGAGGTTGCGGGCATTTTTCCAGCCCCTCCCAGGGTCCCTCGAATCCCACATCTCTGGAGAGGAGCACAGAAGTGTGCGTTTTCTCCTTTCCTGGCAGACCTGGCTTTGTGGAGGCTCCGTGGAAATCCTGCCCTGCTCCCGGGTGGGGCACCTCTACCGAAATGAAGATGCCCACTCCCAGCTTGAGCGGGAGGCTGCCCTGCAGAACAAGATCCGCATCGCTGAGACCTGGCTGGACTCCTTCAAAGAAACCTTCTACAAGCACAGTCCAGAGGCCTTGTCCCTGAGCAAGGTAAGGGGAGAACCCAGCAGAGGCTTCTGTGCCCACCCAGGGGCCCCTCCCGAGCTGGAGGCTGGGCCAGAAGCACCTCCCCATCCGCCTCGAAGGGCAAATACAAGCTTCCAGCTGGTACTTCCATGGGGGCCCTCTCAAGGGGCTCCCCCTCCTGGTGGGGTTGTCCTCTGTCTCTCCCAGCATCTCGGCGAGGAGGTGAGGGGGCGCGGCGAGCGGAACAGTGGGAGGGGGATGCGGTCACAGCTGGTCCTGGCCTCGAATCCCCCGGTGTCTGTGGGGCGGGGTCTGTCATCACATCTAAGGCTGCGGCCGTTCATCCTGGGCCCAGAGGAAAGACTGGGTGGGGAGTAATTGTTGAGATGGGTCCCCCAGGGCCCTTTCACCCCAGGGAAAGTGCTCGGGGCTATGCAATTACCCCAAGACGTGAAACAGAAGCATAGAAGTAAACGTAGAGGACCTCCCCGGAAAGGCCCAGAAAAATAAACCTTTGATACATTTGATTAAATGTCCACAAACGGCATTTTCAACTGGCCCACCAGCATTCGGCACAGTTCTGCTGGCAGGACACGTGGATGCTGCTTGGCGCGGGACGCGGCCCGCGGTGACGCGCGCTGTCCGCCTCCCTCAGCTCCCTCCCAGACCCCCGTCCCTCCCCCGCGTGAGCTCTGATGTAAAGCCGCTGCCTGTGTCTCCCCCCTGCCCAGGCTGGGAAGCCGGACTGCACGGAGCGCCAACAGCTGCAGAGAAGGCTGGGCTGCAGGACCTTCCACTGGTTTCTGGCCAACGTCTACCCCGAGCTGTACCCACTGGAACGCAGGCCCAGGTTCTCCGGAAAGGCAAGGCATGAGAAAGACAAAGGGCGGAGGAGAAGGAAAGGGGGCTGAGCGGCTTCCCGGCCAGGGCCTGGGTTCAGAGGCTCTCCCCCCGCCCCGGGCACCCAGGCCGGGCCCAGTGGGGCCTCCCTGCGGGGCATGGCTGGGCTGTGCCGTAACCCGCCGCAGGGCCCCTCACCCTGGGGTGCGTCCACGACCTTCAGGAGGCCCGGCCCTTAGGATCGCTGGTTTAAGCTTGACCTCCCTCGCGTCTGTGGCCCGCACGTGGGCCTTGAGCATCACTGCAGAGAGTGAAGGAGGGGAATGGGGCCGACAGAGGGCGTCTTTGCGCGGAGGGTGGGATTCACCCCCGCGTGTCTGCTTACAGCTCCACAACACTGGACTGGGCTTCTGCGCAGACTGCGCGGCGGAAGAGGCGGCCCCGGGCTGTGCCGTGATGCTGGCCCCCTGCAGGGACGGTGAGCCGCAGCAGGTGGGTGGCCAGCGCTCCCAGACCCCCAGGGCGTCTTTGCCGGGATGCCCCTCTCTTCCCCTGGGGGCCTCTCTTTTCCTGGGTCCCGCGTCCTTGTCTGTGCCTGGGGCCCCACTCTTGTGACCCGCCCCCCAACTTGTCCCGAGCCCCTAGCCCCGATGTGGAGCCGTCAGAGAACCAGCCTCTGAGCTCAAGGAAAAGGGTCAGGCTGTTTAGCCAGTGCATTCAGCTGACAGATAAGGAAACGCAGGCTTGGAGGGCAGCTAGCCCAGGGGCGACCAAGGCAGGCGTCTCCAGAACCCCTGTGGGTAAGGGGCAGTGGGCACAGGGAGGTGGGCAGCTGCCATTCTTACTGAGGAGCGCCTGCCCCGCCCACAGGCATGTCTCTTGTCTTGTGCGGAAGTGGATCCAGCATCACAAGGTCATCCAAAACCATAAAAGACACTGGAAATCCAGAATTCATGGGAAAGACTCCCATTAAAAAAAATAAAAAATTGTTTACTTACTGGCCAAGCCTCACAGTATGCAGGATCTTACTTCCCCAACTAGGATCAAACCCATGCCCCTAGAGGGCAAGTGTGGAATCCCCACCTCTGCTCTGCTAGGGAATTCCCTCTTTTTCTTTTTCTTGGACTGTAGCTGATCTACAATGTTGTCTTAGCTTCTGGTGTATAGCAAAGTGATTCAGTTCTACATATATACATATTTATATTCTTTTTCGGATTCTTTCCTGTTGTAGCTTATTACAGGATATTGACTATAGCTCCCTGGGCTATACAGTAGGGCCTTGCTGTTTATCTATTTTATATATAGCAGTTTGTGTCTGCTAATCCCAAACTCCTAATTTATCTGTTCCCCCCTACCTTTTTCCCTTTGGTAACCATAAGTTTGTCTTCTCTGAATGTGGGTCTGTTCCTGTTTTGTAAACATACTAAATGAAGTAAGTCAGACAGAGAAAGACAAATATCTTTAGATATCTCTTATGTGTGAAACCTAAAAGATGATGCAAATGAGCTTATTTACAAAATGGAAAAGTTCATCATTTAAATTAAAAATCTATAATCGGAGATCAAAGAAAACTTATGTGCAGGCAAATTCTCACCAGGGCACCTTTTTGAAACCAGTTCAAGACCAGTTCAAGACCCTTAGCCAACTAGAGCCAGAGATGGGGACAGTAGGTGACCAAGCAGGGTCTATAGGCTCAGAAGCCCCGAGGAAGTGAGGAGACCTCAGAAAACATCCCCCATTTACAGCGGTCCATCAAACCTGTGACTCGTGACTGTGTTCCTGAGACTCCAGGCTGCTGGTGCTGAGTCCTGCCTCTGGGGGCCAAGACTTCCAGGCCAGAGGGGGCTCTTAGGGCAATACAAAAGCCGTGTGTGTGTGTGTGTGTGTGTGTGTGTGTGTGTGTGTGTGTGTGGCATGTGGCCTGTGAAACTCCTCCCTCGGGGAGAAGGGCTTGCTCTCCACAGTCAGAAGGGAGGCAGAGGGTGGAAACGCCCCTGGGGAAGGGAAGGGAACAACTCTGCTGGGGTGGGTGCACTGGAGACCATCCTCAGATTCCCGGGGGGTTCCCTCTGCAGGGAGGCTGGACCCTGGGGTAGCTGGAAGGGCGGGCCGCCCCAGGACAACAAAAGTTTATGACCTGCTACTGCGGCTGCTAAGTCGCTTCAGTCGTGTCCGACTCTGTGACCCCATGGACAGCAGCCCACCAGGCTCCTCTGTCCGTGGGATTCTCTAGGCAAGAATACTGGAGTGGGCTGCCACTTCCTTCTCCAGCTTATGTCCCGAGCGGTGGCCAAAGGGGGACGATGAACACCACCGGCAGGCTCTCTCCCGCAGGGGGAGGGTCTCCTTGACCCTGAGGTCCTGCACGTGGGCGCACGGCCGGCAGGATGGACTAGGAGATCCTCAACGAGTGAGGGGGAGGTTAGAGGCGGAGGGTGCTTCCAGCATCCTGTGGGCTCCTGGCTTATCAGGAAGGGCTCCTTCTGTGTGAGGGCGTTTCTTCTCTTCAAATTTCCATCACACAAATACCTGCCCAGGTAACGGGACGCCCCTGTGACTTTGGCCAAGGGTTGGTGGGTTCGCTTCTTTTTGCAGCTTGGATGATAACCTCGAAAGTCTAACCCGCCCCCAAGTCTCTCTGCTTTCAGCCTGTGATGGGGCTGTTGTATTAAGCTCTTCTATCCCAAAGGCCTCTATTAAAAGCGAACAACTAAGTGTGAGTTCCTGGAGATACGATGGAACGAGTCAGATGAGTCCCCGAGAGCCTGGGGCCAAAGCAAGAAAATGCTTTGGAGGGTCCAGCCCTGCAGGCAGGACCAGCGAGGCTCTGGGACCCCAGGCGAAGGCCCTGGGCCTGCAGGACTTGTCGGGAAGCAGGCACTCAGGATCCCTTTGTCCCCTTCTGGTTTTACTGTCTACCAGTGTTCTAGAACACACCGATGGGCACTCACTCCTGGCCCAGGGGACAGAGAGAAAGCGGTAGGTGAGGAGGCCTTATGACGGTGGAAGCGCCTCACCGTCTGGCTGTGTGACGTCAGGTAGGCTTCTTAACCTCTCTGAGTCTTGGCTTCCTCATCTGCAAGTAGGGATAATGGTCTCCCTCGTGCAAGAGGAATGTTAGGTTTTGGAGTTAGTTAAGACTCTTGGGCTTCCCTTGTAGCTCTGTCGGTAAAGAATCTGCCTGCAGTGCAGGAGTGAGTCCTGGGTTCGATTCCTGGGAAGAGTCCCCTGGAGAAGGAAACGGCTACCCACTCCAGTATTCTTGCCTGGAGAATCCCATGGACAGAGGAGCCTGGTAGGTTCCCAGTCCCTGGGGTCGCAAGAATCAGACACAACTTGGTGACTAAACCACCACCAAGATTCTTGGTGGGGAGGTGGGGATTAGCAACGGCTTCTGTATCCAGAAAAACTGTGAACTAGCTAAGCTGAATCCACCATATGCTGTATTAAGAATAAGAAGAAACACACTCTTTTATGTATAAGGAACTAAGTTTATAGCAAAGAGAAATCTCCAGGGACCCTCACAAAACACAGGGCATCCTTCCTGGCGTCACCTGAAAGGGAAAATGAGAGTTGCTCAGTCCTGTCTGGCTCTTTGCGACCCCGTGGACTATGCAATCCATGGAATTCTCCAGGCCAGAAGACTGGAGTGGGTAGCCTTTCCCTTCTCCAGGGGATCTTCCCAGCCCAGGCATTGAACCCAGGTCTCTCGCATTGGAGGCAGATTCTTTACCAGCTGAGCCACCAGGGAAGCCCAAGAATACCAGAGTGGGTAGCCTATCCCCTCTCCAGTGGATCTTCCCAACCTGGGAATTGAACCGGGATCTCCTGCATGGAAGGCAGGTTCTTTATCAGCTAAGCTATGCGGGAAGCCCGATGGCTTCGCCTATGTTGCAGGAAATAGAATAAGGGAGGAGACTGTCAGAATGTATAAATGTGAGTGTCACGATAACTGGAGTGAGGCGGTGTCAGAGGTCAGAGCTAGTCCAGCATGGTATCTGTGGACCTGACTATGAGACGGGGCCTTGCTGACTCGGGCGGAATCTGAAGCTTGCCCCCAGACCTTGGCCCCGTTGCGGTGAGCTCTCCTCCCCTTATCCAGCTTTGGACAGGGTCTCCTTCTAGCGGTGCTAATGGCTGTTCCCCTGTCCCAGCGCCTGGAGCACACGGGCCGGAGCGCCATCCGCTACAGCGGCCCGGGGCACCTGTGCCTTGATGTCAGGCGAGAGCAGGTGATTCTGCAGAACTGCACCGAGGGGGGCCCTGCCATCCACCAGCAGCTCTGGGACCACCAGGAGGTGAGTGACCCACCCAGGAGCTCACGGGGCCTCTGGTGGGCACGTGTCTGGCTCTTCCGAGAGGTCAAGTGTTACCGCACTAGCCTGTGTCCCTGGGCTGAACTTAGTGGTTTGGCACTAAGGTCTCGGAGGGCGGTGAAGCCGACCTTGCAGCCGAGTTATCTGCCGGCATCCAGAAAGGTGCTAATTTCCCAGGTCTCTGTGTCGCTCAGTCTTCATGCACTGGAAAGAGGAAACCCCCTAGCTGTAAAGTTTATCAGCTTTAGGCCTCGAGTAGGACTGTGGGGCACATTACAGACGCTGCCAAACCCCGTTGGCGGTGTGCTTTTAGGAGCAGAGGAAAGGCCCACCTCCTGTTCCACAATCACATAGATGGTGGTGTAGATCGTACTTTCTTCTTTGCTAATGTCGTGCTGAGCATTTCATCATTTTCGAAAGACTTTAATTCCCGTTACCCCAGAGAGAGGCTCTAGCTCCTTTCCAGAGGTCAGTATCCAATAAAGAGGAAATAGGAGGAGCCTAAGTATTTAGGGAGAGTGGGCAGATTAAGGGTTGGAAGGAGACGGTATTAACAACTGTCTACATTGTTTTTCCTTCACCTCAAATCCCTTCTGACGTGAGCTAGGGTGTAAGTACACTTAAAACCAATTAATAGACACATCTTTTTAAAATATCTTATCTTCCCCTTTTGCTTGGAAATAAGGGAGGTTAAATAACTAATCAGAACTCCATGCATCAGCGCCCTTAGAGCAGGCTGTGAAAGAGGAAAATCAGATAGCCTAAGACTTGAGCTGAACTCACGAGAAATGTTGAGAACAAAGCTCTCGGGGCTCTGGCGACAAGTGAACCCAAGGCTCAGGGGGCCCACACATGCTCAAAGAATTCTTGGAAACCAAGTTAAGGCCCTTTATGAATGATCATAAAGGATCATTCTAAGCAAGTCCTCTGGATAAGATAGATTTAGAAATAGCATTTAAGCATAATGTGTAAAAAATTAGTGACTAAGATATACCCAGCATCTTTCAGGCATTAAAAAGTAAGACTTTAAAAAAATATTCTCATCCAGCCATAAAAAGAAATGAGGTACTATTCATAGCAACACTATTCACAATAGTCAAGAGGCGGAAGCAACCCAAGAATCCAATGATTGATGAATACTTAAACAAAATATGCTGTGTACACACAATGGAATATTATTCCATCTTAAGGAAGAAGGAAATCCTGTCTTTTGTTTCAACATGGATGGAACTTGAAGACATTATTCTAAGTGAAATAAGCCGGTCACAAAAAGGCAAATACTATATGATTACACTTAATATGAGGTGTATAGGGAAGTCAGATTCATACAAACAGAAGACAGAACGGTCGTTACCTGGCCCGAGAGGAAGCAGGGAAAGGGAAGCTGTCATTTAATGGGTTCTGAGTTTCTGTTTTGGAAGAAGAAAAAGTTCTGGAGATCTGTCTCAACACAATGTGAATATACTTAACAGGAATACATTTTACACTTAAAAATGGTTAAGATGGGAAGTTTTATGTTACATATTGTTGTTGTCATTGTTTAGTTGCATGAAGGTGAAAAGAGAAAGTGAAGTCGCTCAGTCGTGTCCGACCCTTAGCGACCCCATGGACTGCAGCCCACCAGGCTCCTCCGTCCATGGGATTTCCCAGGCAAGGACACTGGATTGGGTTGCCATGTCCTTCTCCAGGGGATCTTCCTGACCCAGGGACCCAACCTGTGTTTGCTGCTTGGCAGGTGGATTCTTTACCACTGAGCCACCTGGGAAACTTAAGGCTACATAAATTATATTACAAAGTAGCCAAAATACTCCAATTCCCTATCAGGCCAGTTGACAATGCTTTTATCATTCTCTTAATGCCTAGCACAAATTTTAGGTATTTCTTTCTTTGCTGACTGATCGTGAGGGTCCGACCGATTTTCTTTATTTCTTTATTTTTTTCCTTCTCTTCTCTCCTTTCAGAATGGAATGATTGTTCACATTCTCTCTGGGAAATGCATGGAAGCTGTGGTGCAGGAAAACAATAAAGATCTGTACTTGCGTGAGTGCGATGGAAAAGCCAGCCAGCTGTGGCGATTTGACAACGTCAGCACCGTGGATGAACGGTGAACGCCACCCGCAGAAGGAACACAGAAGCGTGGCCATCGCAGTCCAGCCCAAGCGAACTGCAGGAGCACGTGCCTTTCACGAAGCAGGCCCTTTAGGTGTGTGCGGTGGCGAGGGCAGAGACGCAGCTCCGTGAATGAATACAGAAAGTCTTTTCTTCCTGCCTTTCTCTCACAGGCCACTGTCTGTTTTAGACAAAAAATATGGACCCATTGTCTCATTGTCTTCATCACTGGTAAATGATCATAGCATGGTACAGAAGATTCTTGGTTTTTTTCCCCCCCCAACTGAGCAGTATACAATTCCTTTTATCTCTGACTGAGGAAAGAAGGGGCTTCTCTGGTGGCTCAGCAGTAAAGGATTCACCTGCCAATGCAGGAGACGTGGGTTCCATCCCTGGGTTGGGAAGATCCCCTGGAGAAGGAAATAGCAACCCACTCCAGTATTCTTGCCTGGAAAATTCCATGGACAGAGGAGCCTGGCAGGCTGCAGTCCATGAGGTCGTAAAGAGTTGGACACAGCTGAGCAACAACAAACGAAAGAGGCCTGGCAACATCTTCAGGATACAAAATCCCTACTGATCAGTTTATTCTAAACTGCCTTACCTTAGACTGTCTGTGTCGACAACCGTAAAAATTAAAGAGTGAAGAAGGTGCAAAGTTCTGACATCCAAAAACTTGAATAAGTTTATGAAGACAAATTTCATGTTCATTGGTTGAACCATAACTCAGATGAAGGAAGCAAGCTACTCAGAGAAAACAGGGTTACAGAGACTTCTGCCCGGTTTTCAGCTCAGCCTAGCAGCTGCAAAGAGTCAGTAGACCTGGAATAAGATGTTTTCATGTTAATGAGAATGTTCTCGGGACTTTCTACCTCCATTCACCCTTGCCCTCACTGTTCTCTATCTTGATTAACTATAATCAGATTCTCATGCAATACACTTCTCTATAGTCACTGGTGTTGGGTCAGCTTAGACTGAACACTCCCACAAAAAAGAAGTGTGTACAGTTGAGAAACTCCTGATGTCCTCTTACCAAGTTTGCATTGACTGGATCAGAACAAGCAACTTTTGCAAAGAGGCAAATGTCCCTGGGAGGGAAATGCCAGCATCTGAGTCAAAATTCCTTTGAGAGGAGCTAGAGTGGGGTGTAGATGTCCATGAGGTTGAAAAGGCTGGGTCTGAGCCCCCAGGAAATGTCTGGCTACTCCCAAAGGGGCATTCAGCCGTAGGAAGAACACATCTTCCTCAGGGCAGAGTCCATGCTGGCGCAAGCCCGATGTGTCTCATGCTGTGACTTGGCCCATCTAGATGGGACTTAAGGGTTGTTGAGTGGGGTTGGTTCTGCGATTAAGAAAAAATGGTGCCCATTTCTCTTCCAAATGGAGTTCCCTCTTCACATGGTCAGAGAACTCCCCTCAAAGATGCTCATCTCCTCTGGGCTGTCTCGGGATACAGATAACAAACACTGAGTTTCAGATAACAAACACTGAGCAGGAAGTGAGGGCTTCCAAAAAATATCTGTCATAACTATGCATCTCTTCTCTGCCTGTTGAAGTTAATGGCATGCCGTATTTTTCCTTCCTCAGAATACACTCTAGACTTGGGCAAAGAGCCACTGGCCACATGTGGCTATCTAAACATAAATTCATTAAAATTAAAGAAAATTTAGGCTCAGTTCCTCAGCAGTACTGGCCACATTTCAAGGACTCAAGAGCCACTGTGTGGGAGAGTACAGATAATAGCACATTCCATCATGAAAACAGGCCTATTGGATAGCACTGATCTAGACAGACTCATCATCCCATGGAAAGAAGAGATTCAGCCACCATCTTCTTCTTTCAGACTTGTTTATGTTCCACACAAATTCTCCTATATCCTGAGGCTGAGACAGTGCTAAAAATTCTCAGATGACAACCTCAGGAAGGGTATTAACTGTTAAAAAATAAAAGCTAAACTAGACTTCTATTTTAAAAATGAACATTGGTATTGGCATTGTTTGGTATTTAAAGTTGCTGGAATAAATTAATATAATTAAATGAAAGGTTGAATTGAATTGTATAAGTTGTACTTGACAGTAATTTACAAAAGGACCCAGATGGCTTATTGCTTAATTGGCTGAACAAAGTAAGAATATGGTGTTTCTTGCTTCCTTAACCATCCCCATGATTTATTACTTTATTACAGAAATGGCTGTCAACTCAGTCCCTGGCTGGTACTTAAAGACCCTTAATTTAAACAAAACAGATGCCTCCACTTAATTCTCAAAGAAATTCAACCTTCTCCTCATCATAGAGTAATAGTATTCAAATCCTCTCCTCTATGGACTCAGTTCTGATTTTATTTACAGTGATCAATTTAAAAGTGGAGAACCCTGGCAGTCAGAAGATTTGATTCCCAAGAGTTTCACTCGTCCGTCTGAATGTTGTAAGACTTAATTGTTTGGGTTTTAAGACTGAATTCACCATCATTAGTGAGCAATGATCTAGGCAGATTCATCATCCCATGGAAAGAAGAGATTCAGCCACCATCGTCTTCTTTCAGACTTGTTCATGTTCAACACAAATTCTGCTAATATCCTGAGGCTGTCCCACTGTGGGAACAGAGAGTTTTCAGCCAACAATGTTAGAGTCCAACACTGTTTGTGCTATTTCACAAGGAAAGCAGATGTCATCCCTAGAGGGGCCCTGATCTATTTCCTCTTTGGTCTCAATGCATTAATCCCACTGGCCAACTTAGAATCGCAACTCCCACGAACATCAGAAAGTCCCCCAGGACCGAGCTGATCGTGCGTCAGTCACTGTGCCAGAATTTGACATCATTGGAGGTCACGTTGTCATGCCCACCTCAAGGGGAGACTTCCACTTTGCACTGAGAGGCCATGAAAAAGCCAGCTGGGCACCAAACGCCCTGTGACCAGTCACTAAATCCGGACACTGCCGTGGGCTGCTTGATGGGCACAGCCCTACTTGTGGACGCTGTTGATGCTTGTTCTGTAAAGGCTCTGTTAGAAATGCAGCTTGTTGGGCCAAAGCCCAAAGCGCCTACAAGTCCTGCCCTGATTCTTCAAACACTTGGATTTGGGCATATGTTCAATAATTACGTTGAGCACAATAACTAAGGAGGTGATATTTCCAGCATTCTAGAACCCTCTGCTATTTCTTTGTTAATTATATTCCAATCTCCAATTTTTCTGCAATCTCCTGGTGGCTCAGATGGTAAAGCATCTGCCTACAACGTGGAAGACCCAGGTTCCAGCCCTGGGTCAGGAGGATCCCCTGGAGAAGGAAATGGCAACCCACTCTAATACTCTTGCCTGGAAAATCCTAAGTATGGAGGAGCCTGGAGGGCTGCAGTCCATAGGGTTGCAAAGAGTCGGACACAACTGAGCGACTTCACTTTACGTCAATGTTTCTGCAGTTTCAACCTCCTCTTCTGTGAAACGTGCTGTTTAAATAGGGAAGTATGTCCTTAGCATGGCTTCAATATTGTGAGGATCTTTGCTGGTGCGGTAGATCTTTGCACAGGTCTGGAATGTCAGTATTTTCTCATCACCAAAGTCTCTACATTATACCAATATGCCATGCTCTCATGACATCAAAGCAGGTCACCTGACTCTTTTTGGGTTAAGAACAAAATCGGCGTGGTTACTTCACTCCCAGTGATAGTTTACAAGCTCAGCCCCAATAGATCAGCGTCATGTTTGAAAATTGTTGTTGTTGTTCAGTTGCTAAATCGTGTCCAGCTCTTTGAGACCCCATGGACTGCAGCACGCCAGGCCCCTCTGTCCTCCACTATCTCCCAGAGCTTGCTCAAACTCATGTCCGTCGAGTCAGTGATGCCATCCAACCATTTCATCCCCTGTCATCCCCTTCTCCTGCCTTCAATCTTTCCCAGCATTGGGGTCTTTTCAAATGAGTCAGCTCTTCACATCAGGTGGCCAAAGTATTGGAATTTCACTTCAGCATCAGTCCTTCCAATGAATGTTTAGGACTGATTTCTTTCAGGACGGACTGGTTGGATCTCCTTGCAGTCCAAGGGACTCTCAAGAGTCTTCTCCAGCACCACAGTTCAAAAGCATCAGTTCTTTGGTGCTCAGCCTTCTTTATGGTCTATCCCTCATATCTGTACCTGATTACTAGGAAAACCATATCTGTGACTATACAGATCTTGTTGGGAAAGTAATGTCTCTGCTTCTTAATACGCTGTCTAGGCTTGTCATAGTTCTTTCTCCAAGGAGCAAGCATCTTTTAATTTCATGGCTGCACTCACTGTCCACAGTGATTTTGGAGCCCAAGAAAATAAAGTCTGACACCACTTCCACTTTTACCCCTTCCATTTGCCATAAAGTGATGGGACTGGAAGCCACGATCCTAGCTTCTTTTATTGTTGAGTTTCAAGCCAGCTTTTTCACTCCCCTCTTTCACCCTCATCAAGAGGCTCTAAAGTTCCTCTTCACTTTCTGCCCTTAGAGGAGTTGAAAATTTCTGAACCATACAGCTAACTCACAGTCAAGCGATATTCCAGAACCGTTGACAAATGCTAAATGAAGATGACAGGGCCAATTCTACTGCAGCTTGGACTTACGAAAGCCTCGTAACTTTACAGTAAAATGTGACCAGCAGGTGGGGCACCTTTACTTCAATGGGCGGCCTTCTTGATGGCACTGTTGACCCTTCTCCTCTAGGAATTGGCCAAGGGTGGCGATGCTTCACTTAAGGCCCAGAAGAGCCTGGAAAGCTGTTTTCAAGCCATGACTAGTACAGAGGCACCAGTGACCCTGCTCAGAGGGTGGAG
The DNA here is from genome assembly GCF_042477335.2 of Ovis canadensis. Classification (NCBI taxonomy): domain Eukaryota; kingdom Metazoa; phylum Chordata; class Mammalia; order Artiodactyla; family Bovidae; genus Ovis; species Ovis canadensis. Next base: position 276,854,665 of record NC_091245.1, read on the forward strand.
AAGTGTCTGTTATGGGCGAGGCGGGCAGCTGTTGGATTGCCCACCCCACACAGTCCCCAAGTCTAGCCACGTGGCCACACCAGGAGCCACCTGCTGCCTCTACAGGAGTCCACCCCCAACTGGTGGCAGGAGGACACTTGACCTAATTGGGTCAGTCAGCACATTCACCAATAATTTTCCACGGAGACTAAGAAATTAGTCTCCCTGGGAGAGACATAAGAGACAAGGTAGGACTCTACGAAAGTGATAGTGACGTCACTCAGTCGTGTCAGACCCTTAGCGACCCCATGGACTGTAGCCTACCACGCTCCTCTGTCCATGCGATTTTCCAAGCAAGAGTACTGGAGTGGGGTGCCATTGCCTTCTCCAAAGAATCTATGAGAACTAGACAAACCAGTTTATCTCTCAGCTTTTCAGCAGTTCTCAGCCTCATCTCCTCTCCTGGGAGAACCCATGGTGTGAAGGTGCAGAAATACCATTGTCTGTGGACAGAGGACGACAGGCTGCTAAAGCTGCTGCTGGAAGTGCTGGCGGAGGGCCCTGTCTCGAGGAGGCAGCTGGGGCCCAGGCAGGCAGGCAGCCAGTGGAGAGGATTATGGTGAGCCTCTGTGTGTGCGTGTGAGCTCAGTCGTGTCCAACTCTGTGCCTCCCCGTGGCCCATAGCCCGCCAGGCTCCTCTGTCCATGGGATCCTCCAGGCAAGAATGCTGGAGGGGGTTGCCATGCCCTCTGCCAGGGGATCTTCCTGACCCAGGGATTGAACTTGCGTCTCCTGCGGCTCCTGCATTGGCAGGCAGATTCTTTACCACTGAGCCATAGGAGTCTTCTGGAGATGATCCAGGACCTGCAGCCTTGGAAAAGAGCCATAACTAACAGCCAACCGTGAGATTCTATGATCAGGAAACAAATCCTGAGAAAGCCCAAGATTAGATCCTCTCAATCCTAAGTCCCACAGTAAAGTTAAAACACAGTTAACTAAGAAAGAGAGGCCAAACTCACCCTTCCTCACCAGTCTGCGATAGCGAAAGAGTGTTCTGGCCCCACCCTCCTCCCTCCAGCCTTTCAGCCTCAGGGAGTGAGCAGCAGCCTGAGGGTTTCCTTGTGAGTGCTCAGTCACTTCAGCCGTGTCCAGCTCTTTGAAACCCCGTGGACTGTAGCCCACCAAGATCCTCTGTGAATGGGATTCTCCAGGCAAGAATACTGCAGTGAGTTGCCATTTCCTCCTCCAGGGGATCTTCCCAACCCAGGGATCGAACCCGCGTCTCTTACGTCTCCTTCATTGGCAGGCGGGTTCTTCTCCACCAGGGCTTCCCCTGGTGGCTCAGAGGTTAAAGCGTCTGCCTTCAATGCAGGAGACCCAGGTTCAATCCCTGGGTTGGGAAGATACCCTGGAGAAGGAAATGGCAACCCACTCCAGTATTCTTGCCTGGAGAATCCCATGGACGGAAGAGCCTGGTGGGCTACAGTCCATGGGGTCGCAAAGAGTCAGATACGACTGAGCGACTTCACTTTTCTTTACCACTAGCACCGCCTTCTTTGCCTGTGAGTTTTCTTCAAAGATAAAAAGGTTGCTTTCTGATGTGGGGAAGGCCCGATGTGCCTAGGAAGTCACCCCCCTCCCGCCCCCCACCAGGAGCAATCCTCAATCAGTGACAGAGAGTTCGAGTATAAATACCTCAGCTCCCCCATCTCTCCAGCAGGACAGCTCTGAGGTGCAGATTCTACACCATTTCCCAGAGTTTACTGTGGGGTTAAGCTCTGAGCACCCAAATGATAAATGGCTTGATTGCCTGCAATCCTTTCCTCACACCTCAACTTCCTAAGCTCACCTTCCAGACAAATCACTTGCCCTCAAATCCCTATCTCCTTGTCTCCTACTAGGGAAATCCACCCTAGAATGTATGGCCTGTCCACTAAAAGTTTCTACCTACAAGAGTTAGTTTGCTCATCAAATTCCATTCTTTGCTTATTTATAGTACTCCCACCCCATGCGCCAAATACTCCTACTCCCTTGGACTGAAATTTTCTCTCCAAACTGCAAGACCAGCCTATGGGCTTCCAGGAAGCTGTGTCCCAAGAGAAAGAGACTGAGGAAGGGGCATGTGGTCAGTCCTCATCCCAAGCTTATCTAAAATATTAGCTGTCCTTCCTCCTTGAGGACTAATGAGTGAGAAGCAGAGAGAGGCCACTCGTGTTCCACTAATTGATGCCCCTCCTTGTGGAAACCTGAAGCCTAGGGAAGCAAAGTTCCTCTGCAACACAGAAAATTTCCCTCTCATATTCCAGTTATTTTTCAGTAACTGGTACATACCAGCATTAGAAGATATCAGGTATCCCCTGTAAGTTAGGAGTAGAGAGCATGATAGCTCTCCAGAAGAAAGTGGAAGAGAAGGGTCAAACAATATCATGAACATCTAAAGAGCTGCTGCTGCTGCTAAGTCGCTTCAGTCGTGTCCGACTCTGTGCGACCTCATAGACGGCAGCCCATCAGGCTCCACCATCCCTGGGATTCTCCAGGCAAGAACACTGGAGTGGGTTGCCATTTCCTTCTCCAATGCATGAAAGTGAAAAGTGAAAGTGAAGTTGCTCAGTCGTGTCCGACTCTTAGCTACCCCATGAACGGCAGCCTACCAGGCTCCTCCGTCCATGGGATTTTCCAGGCAAGAGTACTGGAGTGGGGTGCCATTGCCTTCTCCATCTAAAGAGCAAGATGGTCAAAAACATATTCCTAGTGGAGTCAGGAAGGGTTAACAGAGGGATTTTCAGAATTGTGTCTAGTCCTCAATCTAAAACTTTATTTCTATCACCCTAAACTTTCAGCCAAGCCTTCCGTACTGACCGTGTCCTGTGCTGGAGAATGGGAACCAAGGAACTGGGTTGAGCCCCTATCTGGGACAGAGCCCAGAAAGAGCAGCCTCTGCAGGCCAGACAGATCCAGAAAGGCTGGGCCTCTGGCATCAGGGTGACACTGGTACAGAGAACAGATACCAATTCTAGCCGCACATCACCGCACAGTGCCGATAAGAATAAACGCACTTGGGCCAGATGGCATTTTAAAATTATAACTTAACGTTTTAAATTATATTTAGTATTTATTCTTTTTCTATAGAGGGCTAGATAGTAAATATTTTTGACTTTGCAGCCGCACGGTCTCTGCTCTGACTACAACTCTGCCCTTGTAGCACAAAAGCAGGCAGGGTCAATAACAGATGCACGTCCCTGTGTTCCAATAAAACTTTATTTACAAAAACAGGTGATGGGGCCGATGTGGCTCACAGGCCTTGTTTACCACCTCCTTCCAGCTACAGAAGGAGACAAATGATAGATCCTTTAAAAACAGAAAACCGTTCCCAAAGAAACTGTGACTAAAGGTGGAAAGTTTAAAAATAGGGTGTTTTTACATTATAAATAACCAAAAAGGAAAGAAAACACACGAGGGGAAAAAACAGGATCTAACTGTAAACAGACTCCAATCCTTTTTAGAATGAAATAGAAATAAACAAATGACTTATTTTTAAAAAATCAAAATATAAAACATTGACACTGTAGCTGTCAGCTGCCTTTCCTTGGATGCACAGATGCCTCGTGCCTTCCCTGTTGACAGTTGGGCAGGGCCAGCTTCCTAAATGAGACCACGGGCAGCATCAACAAGGAAGGGAGGGGTGCTAAGGAGCAGAGTACCTCTCAGCATCTCAGCCAAGCCAATGGGATTCAATTGCAGGAACAGATGAAATCTGACGTGTTTCTAGGTTATGGTGGTGACGACACTCACAAAGGACAATGCACACCCTCCCTGCTTTCCCCCAACACGATTCCCTTGCAACTGGGATGTGAGGACAATCAGATATGAGCTCCTGTATGGTGCAAGAACCATGTGTGTTTACATAAACTCTGATCCTTGGCAGCCCATTCAGCCAGACTTCAGCATACAAGCCAGAGTCAAGCCAAGCAGAGGGTCTCCCAATAGCAGGGCTCGCAGCCAGGCTGTACGAGGCCAATCAGCCTCCCTCCTTGTGCTCCTGAGCCAACACGGCCACACGGAATGTGTTGAAAGGCCAGACCCAGGGGTACCTCTGGCCTGGTGCAATCTACATTCAAAGCTGCCAGCCCGTCATGCCCTTTGAGAGCTGGTGCCCGCATGCCCAAGGCTGGCTCCTGATAAAATAAACCGCCTGGGGACGCCTCCTCCCTCCACACACAGACAGCTCAAAGCACCCGACCCCATCTCTGCTCTGCACGTGGCTGACCCGGCCTGTCCAGAGAGCCTTCACCAAGCACAAGGGACAGGCGTCCCCCATCGCTCCGACCGCCCAGAGAGAGGCACCGCTGAGCACACTGACCTGACCTGCTGCGGAGAGGTCTTGTTTTATTCCCCCATGCTGATCAGATGCCTCATGGAACGGGAGGATGAGGAGCCCCTCTTCCTACTCTTTACTGGGAATGCTCTTTTCTTCTCCAGTCAGCTCTTAAGAGTACCCTTAACCTCTCTCCACAGAGGCCTGTGCCCACGGCTCTAGGTGGTGGTTGCTTTGCTGGGTGATGGAGCTGCTACTGTCTCCGCAAGGCTCCAGCCCTTGACAGGGACATCTCCGCACAGACCGTCTGAGCAAAGGCCCCCCAGCTGGTTGAGCCTCCAAGCTCCCTCCTCAAACCCGGCTGCTACATGCTTGCATTGCCTCCCTGCCCAGCTGGCCCGAGCCTAACCGGTGGGGCCTGGATGGGAACGTGGTACCAGTTGCCTTACAATGGCCCTGGTCCAGCACTGCTAGTCAGTCTGACTCACGGTAGAAGTCATCCCAGACTGAGCAGCAGGCTTTCTTCAACAAAGAGCCATGGTCTGCGCTTCCTCATTCCCCCTTAAAAGTGAGTAAAAGCATTAGTCACTCAGTTGTATCTGACTCTTTGCAACCCCAGGGACTGTAGCCAGCCAGAGACTCCTTTGTCCAAGGGATTCTCCAGGCAAGAATCTGGAGGAGGTTGCCATTTCCTTCTCCAGAGGATCTTCCTGACCCAGGGATTGAACAAATTCTCCTGCATTGGCAGGCAGATTCTTTACTATCTGAGCCACCAGGGAAGCCCCTGTTCCCTCTTCAGTTCAGTTAAGTCACTCAGTCACGTCCAACTCTTTGCAACCCATTGAACCGCAGCACGCCAAGCCTCCCTGTCCATCACCAACTCCCGAAGTCCACCCAAACCCATGTCCACTGAGTTGGTGATGCCATCCAGCCATCTCATCCTCAGTCATCCCCTTCTCCTCCTGCCCTCAATCTTTCCCAGCATCAGAGTCTTTTCCAATGAGTCAGCTCTTTGCATCAGGTGGCCAACATATTGGACTTTCAGCTTCAGCATCAGTCCTTCCAATAAATATTCCGGACTGACTTCCTTTAGGATGGACTGGTTGGATCTCCTTGCAGTCCAAGGGACTCTCAAGAGTCTTCTCCAACACCACAGTTCAAAAGCATCAATTCTTTGTTGGTGCTCAGCTTTCTTCACAGTCCAACTCTCACATCCATACATGACCACTGGAAAAACCATAGCCTTGACTAGACGGACCTTTGTTGGCAAAGTAATGTCTCTGCTTTTGTCTAGGTTGGTCATAACTTTCCTTCCACAGAGTAAGCGTCTTTTATTTTCATGGCTGCAATCACCATCTGCAGTGATTTTGAAGCCCAAAAAATAAAGTCTGACACTGTTTCCACTGTTTCCCCATCTATTTGCCATGAAGTGATGGGACCAAATGCCATGATCTTAGTTTTCTGAATGTTGAGCTTTAAGCCAACTTTTTCACTCTCCTTTTTCACTTTCATCAAGAGGCTCTTTAGTTCTTCTTCACTTTCTGCCATAAGGGTGGTGTCATCTGCATATCTGAGGTTATTGATAATTTCTCCCAGCAATCTTGATTCCAGCTTGTGCTCCCCCAGCCCAGCATTTCTCATGATGTCCCCCCTTAGCACTTACCAAAGGGCTGGATGCTCAACTCCATGGATTCTATCACAGAGGGAAAACCAGGAAGTGTAGTACAGATGAATGATGTTTCAAGAGATTGGAGAAAAATCAAGTAGAAAAAACTTTCTACACTAACTAGGCAAGAGACAATAAGACCTCTGTGACAAACACACGTACCCATCATCAGAAATAAGAGTCATAACAGCCACAGGTGATAAATCTGTGCCTAACCCTTAACTCACATTATTTCTTGTTATATTTACAATAGGCCAACAAAGTGCTGCTGCTGCTAAGTCGCTTCAGTCGAGTCCGACTCTGTGCGACCCCATAGACGGCAGCCCACCAGGCTCCCCTGTCCCTGGGATTCTCCAGGCAAGAACACTGGAGTGGGTTGCCATTTCCTTCTCCAATGCATGAAACTGAAAAGTGAAAATGAAAGTGAAGTTGCTCGGTCGTGTCTGACTCTTAGTGACCCCATGGACGGCAGCCCACCAGGCTCCTCCATCCATGGGATTTTCCAGGCAAGAGTACTGGAGTGGGTCGCCATTGCCTTCTCCGAGGCCAGCAAAGTAGGTACCATTATAATCCTCATTTTATATTATCCCATTCTATAGTTGAAGAAAGAAAGGCTTACATGGATGAAGCAATCTTCCCAAGGCCACAAACCAAGAAAGGGATGCAGTTAGATCACAAACCCAGGTTTTCACCTGCTTCCAAGGTCTTTATTTTCAACCTCCACATTGTATTGATAGTTAACGGTGAACAACGTTGGATTCATGATCTCCGAAGAAGAAGATTTAGCCAGAGACCAGACTTGATCACTCAAGAGCATTTGTGTAACAAAGTCTTATTAAAGTGTAAAAAGGGACAGAGGAAGCTTCTGACAGAGACATCAGAAGAGGGACATCAGCAGAGCGCCCCCCTCACTATTCTTAGCAGGCCTTATACACTTCTACCAGACCCACTCCACAACATACACCTTAAATTAACAAGGTTAGAACTAACAAGAGAAAGGTCTTACCAGACCCACTCCCACAACACACGTCTTAAGATAGCAAGTTTACTCAGAAGTTTCTTGTTGAGAAGAAAAAACATGTCCTCGAACAAGATACATTGCTGTTATATAATCATTAGTACAGAGGACTTTATTTTTTGGGGCTCCGAAATCCCTGCAGATGGTGATTGCAGTCATGAAATTAAGACGCTTACTCCTTGGAAGAAAAGTTATGACCAACCTAGATAGCATATTTAAAAGCAGAGACATTACTTTGCCGACTAAGGTCCATCTAGTCAAGGCTATGGTTTTTCCAGTGGTCATGTATGGATGTGAGAGTTGGACTGTGAAGAAGGCTGAGCGCCGAAGAATTGATGCTTTTGAACTGTGGTGTTGGAGAAGACTCTTGAGAGTCCCTTGGACTGCAAGGAGATCCAACCAGTCCATTCTGAAGGAGTTCAGCCCTGGAATTTCTTTGAAAAGAATGATGCTAAAGCTGAAACTCCAGTACTTTGGCCACCTCATGCGAAGAGTTGACTCACTGGAAAAGACTCTGATGCTGGGAGGGATTGGGGGCAGGAGGAGAAGGGGACGACAGAGGACGAGATGGCTGGATGGCATCACGGACTCAATGGACGTGAGTCTGAGTGAACTCCGGGAGTTGGTGATGGACAGGGAGGCCTGGCGTGCTGCGATTCATGGGGTCGCAAAGAGCCGGACACAACTGAGCGACTGAACTGAACTGAACTGAACAGAGGACATCCACGCAGGGATGCCTTTTGTTCATCTTTTGATTTTGAGGGGAGGCTGTGTGGCTCAGCTGAGCCTCAAGGGAAGCCAGTGAAGTGAGTGAAAGTGGCTCAGCTGTGTCCCACGCTTTGTGACCCCAAGGGCTGTACAGTGCATGGGACTCTCCAGGCCAGAACGCTGGAGTGGGCAGCCTTGCCCTTCTCCAGGGGATCTTCCCAGCCCAGGAATTGAACCCAGGAATCCCGCATTGCAAGCGGATTCTTTACCAGCTGAGCCTCAAGGGAAGCGTGCTTTTGAACTGTGGTGTTGGAGAAGACTCTTGAGACTCCCTTGGACTGCAAGGAGATCCAGCCAGTCCATTCTGAAGATCAGTCCTGGGTGTTCATTGGAAGGACTGATGTTGAAGCTCCAATACTTCGGCCACCTCATGCAAAGAATTGACTCATTGGAAAAGACTCTGATGCTGGGAAAGATTGAAGGCAGGAGGAGAAGGGGACGACAGAGTATGAGATGGCTGGATGGCATCACCAACTCAATGGACATGAGTTTGAGTAAACTCCTGGAGTTGGTGATGGACAGGGAGGCCTGGTGTCTGCAGTTCATGGGGTCTCAAAGAGTCAGACATGACTGAGTGACTGAACTGTGTGGCTCAGATGGTAAAGCATCTGCCTGCAGTGCGGGAGACCCAGGTTCAAACCCTGGGTCAGGAAGTTCTCTTGGAAAAGGAAAGGCAACCCACTCCAGTATTCTTGCCTGGAAAATCCCATGGATGGAGGAGCCTGGTGGGCTACAGTCTATGGGGTCACAAAGAGTTGGACACAAATGAGCACTTCACTTTCCCTTTCACAGAGCTTAAGGGGAAACATGAGTTGTTTTGTTGTGTAATCATTAGATCTGGGCTTAAAGAAAGTCTTAAAGATTGTTGTCATAATAACTCAGAGTTTAAGAAAAGAACGTCTTATGTGACTAAGACAAAGCAATGTATAAAAAAAATGTTTGTCCCTTTCTCCTCCTTGAGAGCCCTGGACCCCTTCCTCCTTGAGGGCCCTGGACTCCTTATCAACCTACTGAAGGATTATTTCTCTCAGTATTGCCTCCCAGTGTTGGTTACAATGACCAAAACAGGAATGGGTGAAAATAAGGAAAGTTGTTTTAGGATCTACCAAAATTTAGTCACTTTAATGAGTCTGAAAGCAAGTCAAAGAATAACTGGCTCCCAGGGGATGATGAAATGGCACTCTTGAGTCATTTCACACGCCCTGTTCAAAGGCAGGCAGTTCCCCACTGGTTGCAACAGCTCACAGACCTCATTCATCGACAGGCTCTTGCTGCCTTCCGCTTGCCATTCCTGTTGGCTTTGGATTCTGGCATCCATCCCTTCATGGTTACAGGACGTCCATCCCAACACCTACCATGATGTCCTAGCCCCAGCATCCCAGGTAGGAAGGAAGAGAGGTTGCCGAAGGATGCTCTCCTCCAACATCTTTGTGTTGAGAGAGCTCTTCCCCTGACCTGCCCCCCACTCCCTATCAGTAGAATTCGCTCTGCCTCACTGGCCAGAGCTGAGTCACAGTCACGGAAGTGAAAGCGAAAGTGAAGTCGTGTCCAACTCTTTGTGACCCCATGGACTGTAGCCTACCAGGCTCCTCCCTCCATGGAATTCTCCAGGCAAGAGTACTGGAGTGGGTTGCCATTTCCTTCTCCAGGGGATCTTCCTGACCCAGGGACTGAATCTGGGTCTCCTGCATTCCAGGCAGACGCTTTAATCTCTGAGCCACCAGGGAAACCTACAGTCATAGAAAGTCCCTCACAAAGAGGAGAGGGCTGGGCACCCTGCTGCTCGAAGCTCCCTGGGGCTCTGCTGGCCAGAAGACGGGAGGTTGACTGGGGCAGGGCCTGTGTCTGCCGCTGAGCCAGCGCCTCTCTCAGGCAAGACTGGGCTCTGCGCCTGCCCTTTATCATTATGAAAGGAAAACCACAGGACCCTGAGTCCAAGACCTACAGCATGCTGTGCTCACAACTCCTGGGTGTTGTCCAACCAGCTCTGCCCCCACCTCCCAGTGTGGGGTGCCTGCCATGCAGGTCCCGCCCCCCAATCCCGGGGGCTGCTCAGACAAGCTGAGAGGTGAAGGTGTTTGATCTCTTTTCTCACACACCTTCTGGAAAACACTGTGGCCCTGAGCACCGGCCCGTAAAACTCTTTCCCTTTACTCCCGTCTCTGAGAGGCAGGTTTCCATTTGCTTTCTAAACGAAACACAAACAGCAAGTAAGTACAGCTTCTGAATGTGAGGAGGGAAGGTCCCTTGGGATTTACAATGACTTTCCTCCTGTTTTGTGTGTGATATAGGAATTGGTTTGGGGGATTTTATTTAAAACAACAGTTTCAGCCTCCTAACTCACCTGCTCCTCATGAGCGGCAGAACTCATTACAAGGCAGTTGTCAAGGGGCCTCTGGATTTCCTCAAGGCTTTCTCATAAGGCAAGTGCTTAAGACAAAATCCTCTAGCCCTTTGGTCCTAATCCTCGTCTTCTTTGCCCAGTGATTAACCAGAAGGTGCGGCATCTGCTGACACCCACGAGGACTGAACTAGCAAAGTGAAAACCTTTCTGTGCTCTGACGAGTTTCAAAGGCTGGGCTTGAGCTTCTGAATGATGTTTGCTGTTCGCGTCCCAGATTACATTGCTCTTTCCAGAGTGAATTCTAGACACTTAAGGTCACTTTCTAAATTAAAAAGAAACCAAGTATTTCTTGAATCTCTGTCATGTACCAAGGACACGGCTAGGTCCTCGTCTGTGTTTTGGGGAAGCTAAGCTTGCATGGCCTTGATGAGCCATCCATGAATCAGAAAATTGCAAAACATCATCTTCACTGCCTATTAAGTCAGCGCAGATTCAGATGGGTTTGGATATGTACTCTCTGGTTTCTGGGAAGGCAGAGCTATTTCAAAAACAATTCCAGGAAAGTAAATGAACAGACTTCTTAAGTACACTTGCCAAGTGGGACACAAAATAGACTTACATTTGTAAATAATTACTTTTTCCAAAATTGCCACAGCAACAGGCCCAGCATCCATTGACCCTTCAATACCTACGTGTGATGTAATAATTCCCAGGTGTTTCTCCAGCCTCGACTCCTCCCTTGAACCTCAGATTCATTCATTCAAGCATCTTCAATCTTTCCTACAGTTCAAGTGATCTCGCTAAAATGCTTCCCTTGATGGAATCCCCTCTATGGCTCCCCCATTATTTTCAGAGTAATACCATGGACCCCCAACATAGCGTGCCTACAACCTCCTTCCTAGCCTGGGCTTTAGCCTCTGGACTCGCTGGCTGCCCCTCACCCCACTGTCTCCAACACATAGTCCCTAATGCAATGCTCTTTCTTTTGTACCTGCTTTTGCTACGCTGTTCCCTTTACCAAGCATGCCCTTTTCTAGGGAACCCTCCTACACTGTCAGCAGGAATGTAGGTTGGTGCAACCCCTTCCTCAAAAAACTAAAAACTATAGGACACTGATGAAAGAAATGGAAGAGGACACAAACAGATGGAAAGATACACCGTGTTTTGGATCGGAAGAATGAATATTGTCAAAAATACCCAAAGCAATCTACAGATTCTATGCAATCAAACTACCAACAGCATTTTTCACAGAACCAGAATGAAAAAGTCTTAAGATTTGTATGAAGACACAAAAGATCCCAAACAGAGAAAGCAATTTTGAGAAAGAAAAATGGAGCTGGAAGAATCAGATTCCCTGATTGCAAACTATTGTACATAGCTGTAGTCATCAAAGGAGTATGGCCCAGGCACAAAAACAGACATATAGATCAATGGAGTAGGACAGAAAGCCCAGAAATAAACCCATACACCTATGGCGAATTAATTTACAACAAAGGAGATAAGACTATCCACCGAAGGAAAGACAGTCTCTTCAATAGATGGTGCTGGGAAAACTGGACAGCCACATGTAAAAAAAGGAAATTAGAACACTCTTCAACACCATACACAAAAATGAACTCAAGATGGATTAGAGCCCCAAATGTAAGCCTGGACACTAAAACTACCGGAGGAAACCAGAGTTGCAGCCGTATCTTCATTCCACCTCCCAGAGTAATGGAAATAAAAACAAAAATAAACAGATGAGATCTAATTAAACTCAAAAGTTTTTACACAGCAAAGGAAAGTATAAACAAAACCAAAAAACAACCCACAGCTTGGGAGAAAATGTTTGCAAATGATGTGACCGACAAGGGATGTTTCCAAAATATACAAACAGCTCATGTGGTGTAATATAAAAATAAACAACCCACTCAAAAAATAGGCAGAGGACCTAAATAGACTTTTCTCCAAATAAGACATGCAGATGGCTAATAGGCATATGAAAAGATTTTCAACATCATTAATTATAGAAAGTAAAGAAAGCGAAGTCACTCAGTCATGTCCAACTCTTTGCAACCCCATGGACTGTAGCCTACCAGGATCCTCCATCCATGGGATTTTCCAGGCAAGAGTACTGGGGTGGGTTGCCATTGCCTTCTCCAGGGGATCTTCCCAACCCAGGGATCGAACCCAGGTCTTCTGCATTGTAAGCAGACGTTTTACTGTCTGAGCCACTAGGGAAGTTCATTAATTATAAGAGAAATACAAATCAAAACTCCATTGGGATACTGCCTCACACCGGTTGGAATGGTCATCATCAAAAAATTTGTAAACAGTAAATGCTGGAAAGGGTGCAGAGAGAAGGGGACCCTCCTACACTGTTGGTGGGAACACAAATCAGTGTGGCCACGGTGGAGGACAGTATGGAAGTTCCTTAAAAAGCTAAAAGTAGGGCTGCCATCTGATCCTGCGGTCCCGCACCTGGGCGTACACCCAGAGAGAAGCATGATCTGAAAGGACGCATGCACCCCAGTGTTCACGGCAGCACCGTGAACAATGGCCAAGACACGGGAGCAACCGACATGTCCGTCAACAGATGAGGGCGCAAAGAAGGCACGCACGTGCAGACCACAGTGGAATATTACTCAGCCATAAAAAAGATTGAACAAAGCTATTTGCAGCAACATGGGTGAACCCAGATATCGCCATACAGAGTGAAGTAAGTCAGAGAAAGACAAATATCATATGGATACTGCTTACATACTGAATCTAAAAAAATAATGATACAAATGAACTTAGTTGCAAAACAGAAATAGACTCACAGTCTTAGAGAACAAACTTATCCTTTGTTCCCTACTGGGGGAAGGGCAGGGGGAGGAGAATTAGGGAATTTGGGATTAGCAGAGGTAAAGTGTTATATATAGAATGAATAACAACAAGGTCCTGCTGTAGAGCACAGGGAACGGTGTTCGATAGCCTGTGATAAACCATAAGGGGAAAGAACGTATACACGCGTATAACTAAATCACTTTGCTGTACGATAGAAATTACAGCATTGTAAATCAACTATACTTCAACAAAATAATTTTTTTTAAAGAGTTCCCTTTTCTGCTCCTATCAGCTTGTTCTTATCTATCACGCCTGACAGTTCATGTAGCATCTCCCCAGAGTCCTCCCCCAGCCCCAGGGCTGGGCTAAGCACCTCTCTTCTAGGGGGCTGGGTTCCTGGCTCTTCCTGAACATGGTCCACTCTGTACTGAAATGATCAAACACATGTCTCCTCCACTAGTCTAGAGTTCTGCCCATATTTTTACCTAGAGTCCCCGGCACAGTATCTGACTCTTGTTAGACACATAACACACACTTGTTGAATTTTAAGGGAAGTGATAACATGTTTGTGTGTGTACCTTGAGTCAAGTAGAGTGAATGCAAAAAAAAAAAAAAAAATTACACAACTCCAATTTGAGAGCTCTTATTTGAGGTCAGATTTAAGAAGACTTTGGGAACTTCCCTAGTGGGCCGGTGGTTAAGACTCCACCCTTTGACTGCAGGGGGCATAGGTTCAACCCCTGATCTGAGAACTCCCACATGCTGTACGGTGTGGCCAAAAATATATGCATATATTAAGAAGATGTTGTCCTGATTACATTTTAGTCTTCCAGACTCTAGATTAGGAGGCAAAAATTCTAAATAAGCTAAAACCATTTTTTTTTAAGAATTCACAAGTCTAGTTCTTTGGAATCAAACTTTGCCAAAGGAGCATCATCTTTAAAAAATTAAAAGTGCATAAAGGCACAGGAATCAGGCAAGTCAGCGTGCTGACTACAGAAGCGGGCTGTGTGCGATTCATCCCTTTCAATAAGGACACTAAGGAGAAACGCTGCAAAGCCCGGAAATGATGGGCCGGAAGTAACAGTGCAAAGGACGAGAAGTAAGCCCTCCAACCTCACATGGCAGACCTGGCCTTCTACCCCGAGTCTGTGGGGTCCCCGAGAAAACCAGGGAGATGAGGACACACTAAGGACTCTGGTTAAACGCGGAGCAGTGGATTCCCCATGCGGAGGGGCGGGGGGTGGGGAGGTTCTTAAACAGTAGCAGAATAAGCGTAGCAGCCTCGCACACAGTTCCCACACTCAGAGGCGCTTTTATTTTAGCTCCTCAGAGAAAAGAGGGTGTCGGGGCCTATCCCGTGAGTGCAGGGCGCCTCCCCGGGCGGAGTCTGAGTTTGCAGGGCTGGCACAGTATACAGAGGCGTCTGAGGCCAAGTGGGCATCTACCCTTTGGTCTACACGAGTGACTTCTGAATCTTCATTAACACGGCGAAGATGTCTCTGAGCCTGGACTCCTGCACTCAGGATCTGGAAACAGTGCTTCTCCCCGAGCCTCTCTGGGAACGCAGGAGACTTGGTGGGCGGGTCCTGCTTCCATTATTACTTCCGGGATATTCCCAGGGGCAGGAAATACTTCCTCCTGCCATCAGCTGCCCCACGCTGGATGTTTGGGACATCCTCTGCCCTCACTCACCCACAGCCACTGGGCTTCTCACCCCCAACTGGGCTGGCCCAGCATTCTTTTGCTTTACCCCAGCTCGGTCCCACCTCGAGCTGGGCGTGGCCAACCTCTGAGACAGTGGGGAGGGGCATGGTGGAAGTTTCCCTCTGGCTCCTCCAGGAAAGCTTCAGAATCTCTGCATCTGCCCCCCCAGTCCCCTCAGAACCTAGATTTTTCACTTGAATTTTTATTTTTTTCCCCAAGGTCAGTGCTACCGACCAGATGGGCCCAGGCATCTGTATTTTTAAAAGACCTCTCAGCGTTTCTGACAGGTAGCCAGAATCAGGATTCTCATGCTCTTGAGACATATAGCCTTATCAAGTAACTGCCCTTCAACCATTGCCGACGCCAGAACAAAACTAAACTTTATATTCTTCATAGCTTAAAAAACAACTGGGTGCTGGATTACTTAGGATTCTTTGGTTAATAAGCAGAAGCTCTAACCCTAATTGGCAAAAGAGGGAAATAGTAGACTCATGTAACTGGCAAACCTGGAACAGCTTCAGGTCAAGCTTGATCCAGGATTCAAAAGGATCACCAGATCCATTACTTGGTCTGATTTCCTGGTCCCCAGGATGGCTACTTGCTGGCTTTAGACACCCCAACTTGCGGCCACAACAACTCTTGCTGCATAATAAATTATCCCTTAATCGATGGACTAAAACAGTGACTTTGTTGTAACTTGCAGTTTCGTGGACTATGAGTTTGGGCATGGCTCAACCAGGCAAGTTCTTTGCTTCGTGTGGCAACAACTGGTGCTGCTGGATGGTAGTCAGATGGTGCCTGGTCTAGTCTGGAGGGTTGAAAAGAGCTGCACTCACATACCCAGCCCCTTAGCCAGGATGTCCAGCAGGCTGTTCAGCTGGACCCTCCCCTCTCCTGAGAGAGGTCCCTGCAGCAGGGTAATCTGGTCTCTTACCCTGTGGCTCAGTGGACCAACACAGAAGCTGCTGGTCTTCTTAAAAGCCTGACCTGGAACTCATACACACCCCTTTCATCATTCTCCTTGCTCAGAGCAATCACAGAGCAACCCACATTGAAGAGGAGGGCAAACAGACCCCACCCTTCAAAGGGAGGAGTAAGCACTCATCAGTAAAGCCCAGTGGCAGAGCCAGAGTTCGTGATCCATAAAGCACCATCCCAACAAGCCCAGTGGCAGAGCCGGAGTTCACGTCCCAGATCCGCAGCAAGAGCTCTGAGGGTCACTCTGGTTAAACTGGCCAGGGGAATGCACCCGCCCCTGCCCCACCCTCTGTGACCAGGAGCTTGGGGATTGTGATTGGAGCCAGGAGTGGAGACACCCCCAGGCCACACTATGCCTCGGAAACTCTGTAGGCAGGAGCTAGCATTGGGCGGGTCCTGGGGAGGCAGGCTAGCTTGGGGCAACCTAACAGCAGATGGGAATGAGGCCGTGGATGTGGGAGCCTTCTTTAATGGGGAACACATGTACACCATGGTGGATTCAAGTCAGTGTATGGCAAAACCAATACAATATTGTAAAGTAAAATAAATAAACAGGAAAAAAAAAAAAAGGAAACAGGAGTCAGCGAGTCAGGAGAGTGGGGCAGAGAGAGAGGAAAAGCCAGAGGAAGGGTGTCGTGAGCAGAGGGCTTGGTTGTTCCTCCTCTGTGACATCCGCAGGAAGTGGACATTCCAGAAGCATCCACGGCTGGGCGGAGGCTGGGAACTTTTTCCATGAGCGCTCCTCTCTTCCTGGTTGACGTGGCCCCTGGGGGTGTGAGCTCTCTTCAGGCACCTTATAGACTGTGAGGGCAGAGAGCTTCCAAGCTTCAGAGAAGGCCCCTGGGCAGGAAAGCAGAGAGGACTGAGCTCAACTGTCACGCTGTGCAAGATGAGTCTGAGCCTGCGTGGCAAGGTGCCCTAGGGCTGAAACCCGGGCACAGCCAGGGATGCCACACCGGGCACCAAAATGTCTGCAGCAGGAGCCAATCCAGTGCCCTCTTTGTCTGCCCTGGGGAGGGGTGCAGAGTGCCAGTGTCTGGCCCGGGGGCTCCCGGGAGCATCTCTGCAGCTGATGAAGGTCACCAGGAGCTCCCGCGGGGCAGCAGGTC
Organism: Ovis canadensis; assembly: GCF_042477335.2. Lineage (NCBI taxonomy): Eukaryota > Metazoa > Chordata > Mammalia > Artiodactyla > Bovidae > Ovis > Ovis canadensis. The sequence continues at coordinate 276,871,357 of NC_091245.1, forward strand.
AGAACTGGCCTCTCTCTCCCCAGCCGGACGCCACCACCCGGCATACACCTGCCGTCGTGCAAGTGGGACTCACTGCAACCAGGGGGATCGCACCCCAGAGGCACCGTGGGGGTCCCAGCAGGAGGGCACAGAGGGGCTTGGGAAGCCAAGTGGGGGCGAGGAGCCTTTGGAAAGGGTACTGGGAACCCGATCTTGCTCTGGGCTGGAGGCGGTCGGGAAACGGAGCCATGTTATGACTGGGAATCTCGTGTTTTTGTACCAGGTGAGGGGAGGCGCTGAGCAGGGCTAAAGCCATCGCGGGTGGAGGGAGCACCGCTCCTGTTCGCCAGAAGACGGGCGCTCTGCTCATTCTGAGGGCCGCCCAGAGTTCCCGCTTTGTCCAAGCGCATGCGGGCAGCGGCGTGACCCTGCTGCCGTCGTGCTCCATCACAGGCCCAGAGCGGCCCTGTCTGATGGTGGCGTCCGAGAAGGGAGGGGGCTCTGCAGACTGGTGGTGATGCCAGACCAGGTCCCGTGGGTTTCTCTCCTCAGGTCTCACGTGACACAGGCTCTGTGCCCCCGTAGGAGTGGCCGGTGCCCCCCCTTAGCCCAGCTGTGTGACTGCAGACGGCAATCAGCTCACGGAGAAGGGGAGCACAGCACAGGCACGGATGAAGAGCCTCTTCCGTCTCGCGGAGAGCTCTTTCCGAGCGTGGCCGCAGACATCTGAGCGGATTCTCTCCGCGTCCTCAGTGACTCGCGGCCCGGGTGCTCGCGGTTGAACCCAGCAGTGATGCCAACAGCGAGAGAACCGACAGGGCTCACCCACCCGCCTCCCGCCTCCCATCTCAGGGTAACAGAGCATGATGGTGACCACTCAGACGACAGCCTGGGGCCCCAAATCCACAAGCTAAACGGGGCCAAGCTGTCAGGAAGGAGAGTGACAGGTGCTCCGCCTGCTGTAGGCTCGGCTGCCGGCTGCAACCGGCCGCAGGAGAGCTTAAAACGGGGTTCGGAGCCCGTAGACCAGTTTGGGATGCAGAGCTTGTGCACAGGCTCTGTGTTGACCAGGGTCAAGGACCGCGTGGCTCTGTTTCCCTCGGCCCTGTGCTGAGGCTCTTCTCTGCCCCAGGGTCTTCTCTGAAGGCAGAGCAGTCCACAGAGCCAGGGAGCAAGCTCCCGTAAGAGTGAGCGCTCCAGGGCAAGCTCTCGTCACTGAGGGGAGGACCCAGCGGAGGGGCCCCAGCCTCCATCTCTCAGGGAGGAGCTTCTGAACGGAGGCATCTTGGACTCTTCCCAGAAGGGCCTGCGGAACCAAGCAGCAGCTGGGAAGGCGCCCTTATACTCACCCCTCCTTCCCCATCGTCACTTCCTCACTCACGTGCCCCTGCTTCTGGGGTTCACCTCCCACGTGAACACCTGCACCTAGTCCTTGCCTCAGGCTCCATTCTCGGGGGACGCCGAGCCAAACCACAAGGAATGCAGCCTCCCTTTACTTGGAAGGACTGGCCCAGGCTGCCACAAGCGATGCCAAGTAGGCCTTCAAGCTAATCCTGCCCCCAGGGCTGGCCCCGCATCCTAACATAAGCAACGAGTGCTTACCCGTTTCCTTCACGGGCTCTGGCAGGACCTTTAGGTGACAGGTGACAGAAATGCAAATGACACAGCCTTAGTCCCTCAGAGGCCGGGAGGTTCACAGGGAAATAGCAAAGCATCTTGTGTATCTGAGGAAGGATTGCTCAGCCAGCCCTTCGGAATGGTGGCGGTGTGGCTGGGCCTCAGAGAACGAGCCACGAGGCTGGCCTTTTCATACCGGGAGGCAGAGGGCCCCAGGTTGCTCAGTCGTGTCTGACTCTTTGCGACCCCATGGACTATAGACCTCCAGGCTCCTCTGTCCACGGGATTTTCCAGGCAAGAATACTGGAGTGGGTTGCCATTTCCTTCTCCAGGGGATCTTCCCAACACAGGGATCCAAGTCGGGTCTCCTGCACTGCAGCAAGATTTGTTACTGTCTGAGCTACCAGGGAAGTCCCAACAGCTCAGGTGGCCCCGAAGAAGACAAGTGCGTATATAAATATTGTAACGTGAATGAGTGTCTGTACGTTCCAGAAAGAATCTCTGTCGTTGTTGCTCACTGATTGACTCAAGAGCCTAAAACGTATTTGCAGTTGGTGTATGGCTGAAAGTGCAGTGAATGCTGCTCAGTCACGCCCAACTCTCTGCGACCCCATGGACTGTACAGTCCATGGAATTCTCCAGGCCAGAACACTGGAGTGGGTGGCCTTTCCCTTCTCCAGGGCATCTTCCCAGCCCAGGGATCGAACCCAGGTCTTCTGTATTGAGGGCGGATTCTTTACCAGCTGAGCCACCAGGGAAGCCCAAGAATTTGTACATAACATTGAATGAAGGAATGCAGATAATTACTGAACGAATGAATGAGTGAAGCATTAAATAGAAGGAGAAGAGGACGGGAAAGAGAGGAGGTGGCATAAAGGAGGAAGGTTCGGGTGGGGTTAAGGAGGGACTTACCTAGCCCCCAGCCTTGGACAGCCGCTGCTCTCTCTAGGGTGTGGGGCCAGGAATGCTGCCTCAGTCCAGAAGGGGGCTGTGTCCCTCCTCCACCCAGTGCGGCTCCATCCACCTCTCCTTACAGCCCTGTAACCCTGCACTCAGGGCTCACTGGCCTGCGAGCCCGAGGCTGTCCTGAGGGAGATGTCCTGGGCCAGCGTCACTGCCCCTCCTCTGGGGAAAACCTCACACCTGTTTTGAGAAGGATTTGGAGTTAGTTTTACGGAGCAACATCTTATTTTGCCTGTATAATCCTCTGCAGTGGAGCTCAGTGGGGAATAGCAGGTTCTGAACACATAGTTAATACTCTTCTACAATTGCTACACCTTTACCATTATTTTTAGCCCTTTAGAATGCGGCTTGTCATACTGAAATGCTTCTGAACAAGAGGAAATTTTGGGTGATTAAGGAACTGGGCGAGGTTGGGGGAGAGGGAGGCCATGTCTTTTATTTCAGTAATATACAGGGGCGTGTGTGTGTGTGTGTGTGTGTGTGTGTGTAGGTAACAGTGTAAGACACTGCTACATTCAGGGACCTTGGGGACAAAGTCTATATGACCCACAGCACAGAAGCAGGGGCTGATAAGCATGAACAGGAGTGAAAAGAGGAAAGAGAAAGGCAGGGAGGAAACAGCGTCCACTGCGCGCTTGACTCGTGCAAGGCACTCAGCCCGTGTCATCTTGTTTAACCTCACAGCCGCCCTGCGAGGTGATTTTCACGGTTCCAGGTTTGCAGGAGGCGAAACCGGCTCTCCCAAGGTCACCGTGCAACAAAGGACTCAAGGTAGGAGCGGCCCTCTCGCCGCGGCGCTGAGAGGGGAACCTTCGCCACCTGGTGGCCGGACTGGAACAGGCGGACGCCCAGGAACCGGGAACTCTTACAGACAAGGGCGGATGCTGCAGGGCTCGGAAGGACCGATGCTGAAGCTGAGACTCCAACAGTGTGGCCACCCGACGCGAAGAGCCACTAGCTGGGAAAGACCTTGATGCTGGGAAAGACCGAGGGCAGGAGGAGAAGGGGAAGACAGAGGATGAGATGGTTGGATGGCATCACCGACTCAACGGGTTTGAGTAAACTCCGGGAGTTGGTTATGGACAGGGAGGCCTGGCGTGCTGCAGTCCGTAGGGTTGCAAAGAGTTGGACATGACTGAGCAACTGAACTGAACTGGTGAGAATTCGTACAGTGCATAGGGCTTATCAACAACTTCCCGTTTATCATCCCATCTGATTTTCTCAACCCAGGGAGGTGGTTAATTATCCTCTTTTTATTGACACAGAAACAGACTATGTTGATAACTCTCATAAACTTGATGTGAGGAAGCTGAGGCTTGAACCTAGGTCTTTAATATCACGTCTCATTTTTTCACCCTGTAAGAACGTATAGCTAGGATATTCTAAGGGAAGCAAAAAGAGAAAGGGCATAGAAGAAGAAGAGGAAGTTGGGAGAGGCGTTTCCTGCTTCTTTAGTAAACATTCTGGCAAATTCTGGAACAAAGGCTTCCCATAGACCTTCCTGTGATGATGAAAATGCCCTTGTCTTGGACTGCCCAATATGCCGTGAGCCACAGAGGCACGTGTACGTGAGTGCTTGAAATATGGTAGTATGGCTGAGGAACTGACTTCTTAATTTCATTTCATCTCAGCTTCAATGTAGACTTTACAAGCCTCATGTGGCTAGTTTCTGCCGTGTTGGAGAGGGCGGATCTGGAATGCAAAGGCTGTGCTAAGTGTGTCTTGAGATGTTAAGGCCAGTAACTCAGTTCAGTTCAGTCGCTCAGCTGTGTCCCACTCTTTACGACCCCATGAACCGCAGCATGCCAGGCCTCCCTGTCCATCACCAACTCCCAGAGTTTGTTCAAACTCATGTCCATCGCGTCGGTGATGCCATCCAACCACCTCATCTTCTGTCGTCCCTTTCTCCTCCCGCTTCAATCTTTCCCGGAATCAGGGTCTTTTCCAATGAGTCGGTTCTTTGCATCAGGTGGCCAGGACCTAGTGGGCCACATCTGCCGCAGACCTGGGCTGAAGGGCCCGCAGGCAGCATTCGCATGTGGAAGCCTGCTCATTTGGAGAGAGGACACGGGGCCAGGGAGATTTTGGTGCACCTAAGGCGGTGGCACCCCACTCCAGTGCTTTCGCCTGGAAAATCCCACAGACAGAAGAGCCTGGTGGGCTGCAGTCCATGGGGTCTCTAAGAATCAGACACCGATAAGTGACTTCCCTTTCACTTTTCACTTTCATGCATTGGAGAAGGAAATGGCAACCCACTCCAGTGTTCTCACCTGGAAAATCCCATGGACGGAGGAGCCTGGTGGGTTGCCATCTATGGGGTCACAGTCCTTCCGCCAGCAGGTGGGGCCTGGGCTGCCCACACCCATATCCCATGGGGCTCTGGCTCTTCCACAGGCCCTGATGACTGTCACTCAGGGTCACTCTTGACAGGCTGTCCCCTCCCCTGCTCTCTGTGTGTGCCCCCTCCCAGCCCAGGGCACAGCAGTCACCTCCAGGTGGCCCCTTCAGGTTGCCAGAACAACTTCATCGGAGTCTGAGAATAGTCACCTTATCAAAGTCACAGCAGAACAGAGCTGACAGACCTCTGAAATCCTTCAACCCCCCTCTCGCGTTACAGCAGAGAGACTGAGGCCAGGACAGGTGACCAACACCGTCCTTGGACGCTTTGCCCAGGGCCCTGCCCCACGGAGCCCACAGACGGGGAGGAACACGTGTGAGAGCTAGGAGAACAGAAGCCATCTGGCTGAGATCAGGGCCCTTCTGCTTCATTATGTCCATACGGTGCTTAATGCCTCAAAATTTCTGAGGAGGAAGGGGTGTGTTCGGCAAAGAGAACAAAGCTTCCAATCATTTATAATAACTGCCAACACATATCTGTCACACTGGTGAAAAGCATGTCCATTCTGTTCTTAAACTTTCTCTGTAATATAATTATTTTTTTAAAATCCCCCCTTGGCACAGAGATTTGGCCCAACTCATCAACAAAAGTGCTTACAGCATCTTTATTGATTGAGTGACACGGCTTATCCAATTTGGTGGCTAACTACTAATAACCTTAACATTTTACAAGCAGAAAGTCCTTTTTCATGTCTAACTTCACAGATTTTTTTTCTCTAGACCTCAGCATGGTATGATGAGTGCTTTGCCAAGCCAGATGGACAAGTCATAAGTAGGCCGTATTTTGCCAGGAATATATAAACAATAGCTGGCAGGTTCTGTTCAAGGTCCAGGTTCAAGGTTTCAGACCATATCAGATGTGACATGTGAGCTTCTCACCCGATTTTAAACGGCCTGGATAAGAAACTGTTGGGCGCCACTGAAATGTATCAAGGAATCCATTGCAATAAAGACACTCAAAGTGGGTCACCCCCAATTCCAGCAATCAGGAAACGACACACCAGTAAGATTCCCAGGGGTATTAGATTTCACTTTTAATGACATTGTGTGACCACATATCCCATTTCTCTCTATAATTAGAGTTCATACCTACCTTCCAGAGAAGGCACTGGCACCCCACTCCAGCACTCTTGCCTGGAAAATCCCATGGACAGAGGAGCCTGGTAGGCTGCAGTCCATGGAGTCGCTAAGAGTCAGGCACGACTAAGCAACTTCACTTTCAGGCAATGGAGAAGGAAATGACAACCCACTCCAGTATTCTTGCCTGGAGAATCCCAGAGACAGACGAGCCTAGTGGGCTGCCGCCTATGGGGTCACACAGAGTCGGATACAACTGAAGCGACTTAGCATACCTACCTTCATGTGACTATATAGAGCAGACTTTGAAAATATTAACCTAAATTGGTGCTTTTGAACTATGGTGCTGGAGAAGACTCTTGAGAGTCCCTTGGACAGCAAAGAGATCCAACCAGTCCATCCTAAAGGAAATCAGTCCTGAACATTCAGTGGAAGGACTGATGCTGAAGCTGAGACTCCAATACTTTGGCCACCTGACGTGAAGAACTGACTCATTGGAAAAGACCCTGATGCTGGGAAAGACTGAAGGCAGGAGGAGAAGGGGACGACAGAGGATGAGATGGTTGGATGGCAGCACCGACTCAATGGACACGAGTTTGAGTAAACTCCAGGAGTTGATGGACAGGGAGGCCTGGTGTGCTGCAGTCCATGGGGTTGCAAAGAGTCAGACACAACTGAACTGATTATTTAATACTAGGGTGAAGTTGCTTTAAATTTGAATACAGAAATCACAGCCAAAGCCTTGCTCATCTCACAACATAAGTGTAGCAAAAATTAATCCTACGGGACTGTTGTCTGATGTCTGGCCAGCAAAAGAGACTGACGACCTAGTATCTCAGTTAATACGGGGATGATGAAATCAACATCACAGTGTAATCTAAATGACATCATGCTAGGATTAGTTTACCTGCTTAACAACAAAACAAGTGTCCCATCCCTGCCTTGGCTTCCCCAACCTTGAGTATGGTGACTGACCTGGGACTACATTTCCCAGAACTCCCTTCTCTGTATGGTCCTGGGTGAACATTGACCTCCTGGCAGTCCAGTGGTTAGGACTAAGCTCTCTTATGGCTGGGACCTGGGTTCAATCCCTGGCTGGGCAAGAAAAGGGAGCAAGAAGGCAAATGGCAGACGTGTTTTTACACTCAGAAGGTTGGAGCAGGGCCCCTGCAACAGTGAATGCCCACAAACACTGTTCCCATCTACCAGCTTGCCTTGTTCTGGGCTAACTACTTGCACAGCTCCCTGGGAAACGGCACCAGTCTCCCCCGAAAATCACCCACGGTGCCCAGGTTGGCAATGAGGAGACAGTTATACCTCCATTTGTATTTGGTCTTCTGCACACCAAGCTTTTCTCTTCTCACCTACGTGTTGGGCTGACCTGTAGGTGGCTTTCGTCTCAACACCAGGCGCAAGATGACAGGCTTGATACCTCCTTCTCACGCCTGCAGTCACGTGAAGCCTGCCTGATCCTCTAACAAACCCCCCATTCTCTACCACTCATGGCTCTTCTGCTTCTCCGGATCGAACCCTGACACGTCATGGCTGGGTTCCCTGTGGTCTTGGCTTGGAATTCAGGCAAGTTTCTCAGACTGTGGTCCTGGGTCATTTCTGATGCAGCAAGAAATATGCACAATTAAACGCTGTTTACTGAGCCCTTACTGTGCGCAGACCCCGCGCTCCCTGCTGTGGGCATCATCTCACTTAATCTCCTTACACAGTTCAGAGCCCCCTCCACGCTGCTTGACTCTTTCATCATCACCGTTTGGTGGCTCAGAGTCCTGCTGGGCCCAGTAATAGTCCAGGCTTTGGCATTTGGGATTGTAGACCGGGACCCACTGCTCTCTGGGCTGACCCTGGCTGCCCTGTCCCACTTTCATGGAAACAGCCTGGAACACAGGAGCTGCCTATTAAGAGTGTGTTTCCCCTCTTCCACACCCTCAGTCTTGGCATTAATCACTGCCCAAATGGACAAACATTGGCCCTATCCAAGAACAAAGAGTGAAGTCTGGCCTCAAATCTCTGCCTGGGGACTGGGTCCTGCTTGCCTGTCGCAGTCCCAAATGTTGACCCCCTGAAGTGGTGTCTGGGCTCAGGGCTGCTTACTAGGATACCCCAGCCCTTCCTAGACATACACTCCATTTGGGAGTCACTTTGTATGGAACCCTTTCCCCATCAAATACCCTTCATTTGCCAGACCGAGGTGGCTGCCTTCCTTGGATGTATCCCTCCTGCATTTTAAGCATGCTGGGAGCTAGGGGACAGTATTTTTAACTGTGATTTCTTTTTCATGTGTCCTTTGTTTTAAACCCTTAAAGAGGAATAATTTGAAAAATTGTTTCCCAGTCAAATATGTAATCATGAACAATTTGCTCTGTAGGAAGAAGGGGATGGCAGGCGCCCTCGAATGGATTAAAGGCATCCTAATTACTTGCACCTGCAGAAGCTGTCACTTCTGTGAGGTGTACAATCAGCTGCCCAAGTGTGTGCTGGGAAATGTGATTGTTTAAGCCTGGGGCACAGCTCAGAGCCCGCCCAGACTGAGGCTCTCCTACTGGGGTCATTAGCCCAGCGTGGGCTCTGCAGGCATTTGTCAAGGCGTATTGCATGCCTGGACATGAAAGCAGGTGGCCGGGCGAGCCCACACGCCTGTTTCACATGCAAACAAGTTGTGACCATTGAAAAAAACGGAATCCTTCTTACTTTGTGATTGTGAATTCTCTTTTCCAGCTGAGTCTGGTGGTTCACAGTGTGGCTGGCACGTTAGAATCACCAGGGAGACTCTACAAACCCTGATGTTCAAATTGCACCTAGACCAAGTAAATCAGCCTCTCTTGAGCAGCAGTTTTATCTTCTTTTTTTTAAGTGCAGGAAAATTGCTTTATAATGTTGTGTTGGTTTCTGTTGTACACCAAAGAGAATCAGTCATAATTATGTATATTCATATCCCCTCCCCACATCCCACCCCTCTGGGTCATCACAGAGTGATAGGCTGGGCTCCGTGTTATATACCAGCTTTCCACAGCTACTGTGAAATGGAGTATTTCCTGCCATATCAGTAAACAAGGATGTCACATCATTGCGATTTCAGGCCTCCAAACATAAATTTCTGAGTCCAAGGGGCACCCAAAAGGGAGAACAATGCCTGCGATCCAGCAGCTGTCAGCTGCCGCCACTCCCTGCGGTAAGCGAGGACCAAGGATGGGCAAAAGCAAGAAGCAGGATGCTGGCCCTAGACAGCTGAGATGCGTATGAAGGGAGTGACGTCAGTGAGATCACTGAGTCACTGAGATCACTGCTGGCATCTTCCCGTACCTAGACGAGCACTAAATTCCTTAGTTTCAGGTATCTGGTTTTCCTTAATTATCAATAATCTCTAATGTCCAGAATACCTGCCCCCTTTGCTGCCAAACTTAGATATAAACTGACTCCTCCGCCTGCCTCCTCAGTTCTCTCAGTATAACTTGCGATGCTGTCTCCCAGGCTTGAAGTCCTAAGAATGACCACCAGATAAAACGTAACTCTCAACTTCTGGGCTGTAACTCCTTTTTAAGTCGACACTGTCTGTTTTACACATGATGGTGGATATATGTCAACACTACTTTCTCAGTTCATCCTACCCTCTCCTCCCCGCCCTAATTTGTCCACAGCAGGGCCGAGTCCTTATCCGTCCATCTGCCAATGGACATCAAGGTTGCTTCCATGTCCTGGCTATTGTAAATAGTGTTGCAATGAACATTGGGGTGCATGTGTCTTTTAGAATTGTGGTTTTCTCCGGGTATACGCCCAGTAGCGGGATTGCTGGGTCATGTGGTAGATTTATTCCTAGTTTTTAAAGGAACCTCCACACTGTTCTCCATAGTGGCTCCATCAGTTTACATTCCTACCAACAAAGCAGGAGGGGTCTCTTTTCCCCGCATCCTCTCTGGCATTTATTGTTTATAGATTTTCTTTGATGATGGCCATTCTAAATGGTGTGAAAAGAGGCCTTATTCTAGTTCTGATTTGCATTTCTCTAATAATGAGAGTCCCTTGGACTGCAAGGAGATCCAACCAGTCCATTCTAAAGGAGATCAGTCCTGGGTGTTCATTGGAAGGACTGATGCTAAAGCTGAAACTCCAATACTTTGGCCACCTCATGCAAAGAGTTGACTCATTGGAAAAGACTCTGATGCTGGGAGCGATTAGGGGCAGGAGGAGAAGGGGACGACAGAGGATGAGATGGCTGGATGGCATCACCGACTCGATGGACATGAGTTTGAGTAAATTCCGGGAGTTGGTGATGGACAGGGAGGCCTGGCGTACAGCAATTCATGGGGTCGCAAAGAGTCGGACACGACTGAGGGACTGAACTGAATTAATCAGAGATGTTGAGCATCGTTTCGTGTGTTTATTAGCCAGCTGTATGTCTTCTTTGGAGAAATGTCTGTTTAGGTCTTCTGCCCATTTTTTGATTGGGTTGTTTTTCTGATATTGAGCTGTATGAGCTGCTTATATATTTTGAAGATTAATCCGTCAGTTGTTGCATTTGCAGTCATTTTCTTCCATTCTGAGAGTTGTCTTTTCATCTTGTTTATAGTTTTCTGTGCAGAAGTGTTTTATTAGGTCCCATTTTTGTTTTTATTCCTATTAATCTAGGAGGTGGGTCTGTCAGAGTATACTGCCTATGTTTTCCTCTAAGAACTTTTATAGTTTCTGGCCTTAAATTTAAGCCTTTAATCCACTTTGAATTTAGTTCTATGTATGGTGTTAGGAAGTGTTCTAATTTCATTCTTTGACACATAGCTGTCCAGTTTTCCCAGCACCACTTATTGAAGAGGCTGTCTTCAAAGACTCAAATTGTCTAAATGACTATACTACCCAAAGCAATCGCAATTCCTATCAAATTACCAGTGGCATTTTTCACAGAACAAGAACAAAAAAATGCACAAAATGTATGGAAACAGTTCAGTTCAGTTGCTCTGTCATCTCCAATTGTTTGCCACCCCATGGACTGCAGCACGCCAGGCTTCTCTGTCCATCACCAACTTCCGGAGCTTGCTCACACTCATGTCCATCGAGTTGGTGATGCCATCCAACCATCTCATCCTCTGTCATCTCCTTCTCCTGCCTTCACTCTTTCCCAGCATCAGGGTCTTTTCCAATGAGTCAGTTCTTTACATCAGGTGGCCAAAGTATTGGAGCTTCAGCTTCAGCATCAGTCCTTCCAATGAATGGTCAAGGTTAATTTCCTTTAGCATTGACTGGTTGGATCTCCTTGCAGTCCAAGGGACTCTCAGGAGTCTTTTCCAACAGCATAGTTCAAAAGCATCATTCTTTGACGCTCAGCTTTCTTCCCAGTCCAACTCTCACATCCATACATGACTACTGGAAAAACCATAGCCTTGACTAGATGGGCCTTTATCAGTAATGTCTCTGCTTTTTAATATGCTGTTTAGGTTTGTTATAGCTTTTCTTCCAAGGAGCAAGCATCTCGTAATTTCATGGCTGCAGTCACCATCTGCAGTGATTTTGGAGCCCCCCAAAATAAAATCTGTCACTGTTTCCATTGTTTCCCCATCTATTTGCCATGAAGTGATGGGACTGGATGCCATGATCTTTGTTTTTTGAATGTTGAGCTTTAAGCCAGCTTTTTCACTCTCCTCTTTCACTTTTATCAAGAGGCTCTTTAGGTCCTCTTTGCTTTCTGCCATAAGGGTGGTGTCATCTGCATATCTGAGGTTATTGATATTTCTCCTGGCAATCTTGATTTCAGCTTGTGCTTCATCCAGCCCAGCATTTCACATGATGTACTCTGCATATAAGTTAAATAAGCAGCGTGACAATATACAGTCTTGAGATACTCCTTTCCCAACTTGGAACCAGTCTGTTGTTCTATGTCCAGTTCTAACTGTTGCTTCTTGACCTGCATACAGATTTCTCAGGGAAACACTAAAGACCCTGAATAGCCAGAGCAATCTTAAGAAAAATGGAGCTGGAAGAATCAACCTCCCTGACCTCAGACTATACTACAAAGCTACAGTCATCAAAACAGTATGGTACTGGCACAGAAACAGGAACACAGATCAGTGGGGCAGCAGTTTCAAAAGCTCCTCAGGTGATTCCAGTGAGCTGCTGTGTTTGAACCCCAGTGCTCAACCAGTGGTTCTCAAGCTTCAGCTGCATCAGCACCACATTGAGGGCTTGTCAAAACCCATGCCAGAGATCAGTAAATGTGGAGGGTGTTCAATCTTTTGCATGTTTCATATAATGTTGTCAGTGCTCAAAAAAAAAAAAAAAAAAGAATTCCTTTTGCATCAGAATAGGTAACATTTTTGTTTTTGCACATACAACGGGCAGTATTAAATGCTGTCATTAGCTAATATAGTCATTTTTACGAGACTGTTTCATTCTTATCCTTCAGGTCTCAGAAAAGGTGCCAGACTGAGATGTCTTCAGTATGCCCTTCAGAAAGGCACTTGTATCACATCACCTGGGCCCTAAACACAGCCTGTTCTCTTATTTCCTCTCTTCTTGTTGCAGCTAAGCTCCATGATGACAGAAGCCTACCTGCCTTCTTCACTTAGTGGCAAGCATTCCATAGACCCTTGCTGAATGCGGGTCTGTTGCCCCCTCAGAGCAACCCTGGGAAAAAGGCACCATTATGGCCTATATTTCACAGACTAGGACATAGAGATACACAAAGACTAAGAAACCTGTCCAAGATCACAGTGGAGAAACTGAGATTCAACCCGTGTCCTGACCAGAGCTGGGCTCTTAAACCACTATAAGAACTACCATGTCTTAAGCAGCAACCTTCCTTCCCAGCAAGAAACTGAATCACTCACCTAAGAATGTCAATTATATCTGCCTTACTGCCACTTAATCCGAAGCTTATTTTTTTCCCAGATAACTATTAAAAATCTGGAACCAATACCCATGTGGCCCACCTGTGGTAATGGTGGCAGTTTCTTTCCTATTTAAAAACTGTACCGTCCACAACAGAAAGCTACCTCCAAAGTCCCAAAGCAGGTTAAAGATCTTCCATCTCATATATAATCACATTACAATATTTAAATACATAATGCTGGTATCTAGGGGAGGAAAAATCACATGAAAACAAATGGATGTGAATAATGTGACTTTATTCAGCATGCTAATACAGTTTAAACTGGTAATAAATTAGTACATACAGTTATCAAAAATGTTGGGGGCTTTCCAAGAAAAGGGTTTCTGAATGTGTATAGTGAAGTATCTGCAGAAGCCTCTGATGTGGAGTTACTGAAGAATGGAGTCTTTCTCTGTAACTCATCTTTAGCGTTTAGTTCAGAAAGGTTTCGATTACCATTCCAGCTCCTGCAAACTATGAAGCCTGAAATTACAGTACTGAATTTAGAAATCCCGATTCAGTCTCCTGATTTTAACAGATGAGGAACCCACTGGTCTTGCCGAAGATTAGAAAGCTAGCAGGTCATGGAGCTGGATTACAAATTAGTCCTCAGAGGGGCTCTGAAATGTCTGGGAAGCCAAGCAAGGGACACCACAGAACCCTAGTCATATCTGCAAGACCCTGGTTTTACCTTCTGCTTAACAAAGGATTAAATCCTGATGTGTTCTTTGTGGTTAACAGACGTAGTGACTCGGTTGCTTCTGGGAATGAATCATGCCCACGATCACATTCCTGAGTATCATTGATCACGAGTGCCTTCAATGTCTCCTGGGACGTTTGGACTTGGGCACCTTTTCTTCCTGCTCTTATGCTCACAGCAGGTGACATTAAAGATATCTATTCTTTTTCGAAATTCATCATCGGTTATCAATATCTACAAAACCATCAGATCTGAGTGTGGGACAGTCTTCTTCTCTTTGCAATTCATCCCCACCAGTTAGCACACACCCTGCTCTGTCCACTTGAGCCACCACTGGTTTCAAAGCAACTGTGGATGACTTCTGGGGTGTCAGTGACCCCGACAGTGATTTCTCAACACATCAAGAACATGCCGTACACTTTAATAACGTACCAAGCAGTTTTGGCATACAATTTTAGGTGATTTACTTCTCAGTCTAATGGCTTCACATAGCTATGCTACTGGCAGGAGAAAAAAGGCCACTGGCCTATTTTAATTTAAACCCCCAATGAGTGTACAAAATATTTATCAGTTAGTAATAAAATGCTCACATTCTGGCAAGCTATTTTTCTGGTTAATTGCAGGAGCCAATTCCACAACAACCCACCAGACATCAGTTAATTTTATGTACACACAACAACAACAAAGGTGTGTACATAAAGGGAAATTTGGAATTTCCATGCAAGTGATTCTATTTCTTGCTACTCTCACAGCTGTGGCAAAGGAAGACCAATGGCCTATCTTTGTATTTTTTTCTCCAGGGCAACAATTCTCTACAAGAGTGAATGTATGTGTGGTTGCAGCTTAAAAACGCTTACTATACATGCCCTTGGGCTTTCCTGGTGGCTCAGTTAGTAAAGAATCTGCCTGTAATACGGGAGACCTGGGTTCAGTCCCTAGGTTGGGAAGATCCCCTGGAGAAGGGAATGGCAACCCACTCCAGTATTCTTGCCTGGAGAATCCCCATGGACAGAGGAGTCTGGCAGGCTGCAGTCCATGGGGTCAGAAAGGGTCGGACACGACTTAGCAACTAAGCGCAGCACATCTATGCCCTCAGGGGCATATTTAATTAGAACAGGCATCTCATTTTCAAGTTCATCCTTAGTAAATACAAGGGCTGTTATCAAAGCTTTACCTTTTAGGACTAGTGACTTGATTTGGTGGTAGTGCTGAAAGCACGGCCGCCAGCCATGAAGACTTGACGTTAACCCCTGTCTAGAGTAAAATTTCATTAGCCTTATCGAAAAACAAATACACACATAAGAACCCAGATACAGAAATATTAGTTGTACCAATCTCGCAAAACCACTCAAGCATTTAATTAAATAACTAAGTAGGCATAGTTTTCTCTTCTCGTTACCAGTTTCACTTCCTTTTGCTGTTTTTTATCATGTCCTGATTTTCAAGGAAAATGCAGAATATTGATAAGGAAAGTCCATATCCTTTGACTGTTTTGTTTTTTGACTTTTCTTCTTAACTCACTAACTTTGTGAGCTCAGTATATGTTTTCTTTGCACCACCACCAGGACCCAGTATATGAAGCATAATGAAACGGCACGTTTAATGGAACACAGATCCCTGATGAAGGTCAGCGTGGTGAGGGCGTAGAAGGCACAGTCCCAACAGACTAGAGGCAACTGACTTCCTTCAGTTTATAACAGCAAAGCTGATGTCAAATTGCATAGAAAGGGCTGATTTTAAAAATCTTCATCAGCGACTAAAATAAAAATCTTTTTTAAGTTAAAGAAACCTAATGCTTTGAGGTAGATGATGCTATTGTCAGATAATGAAGTAATAGTATAAAGATATAAAAATAAAACTACGGGAAAAAAGCACTGATTTGAAATTATCTTCTTTCATGTTCGGATGGAAACGCTTCCAATTCAAGGTTTTAAGCACAAAATCCAGGTATGTCATGTGGTGGACTTGCTTCAGTTGGAGATGAACTTGGCACCCGATGGAAAGAATCCAGACTCTCATGAACAGCAAACCACAAAATGATTGTCCCTGTGAAGAAGCCAGTGACTCCACATTTGACTTTTCCAGCTTGCCTCATTCCCCAAGTTCAGGTTCTAGAACCTAAAAGTCTTCTTCAGCATTTAACCAGTTCTTTGCTGGTGGAAGGGGCTGGGACTGTCTCTCCACACGTGAACTGATCCTAAGACAGAACAAGAAATCACATTACTCACCGAGTATCTGTCACAGGTGCACCAATAGTGAGATTTCACCGTGTTACACAGTCTTGCTCTGTTAAGGTTTTCCTTTGCTCTATGATTTCATCCTTGGTCAAAGTCAGCACTAGAAACATGATCTTGCCCAGGTTTAGACCCAAATTCATATTTAATGCACCGTATTATTATCTCAGGTGGCGCTAGTGGTAAAGAACCCACCTGCCAATGCAGGAGAGGTAAGAGACATAGATTTGATCCGTGGGTCTGGAAGACCCTCTGGAGGAGGGCATGGCAAGCCACTCCAGCATTCTTGCCTGGAGAATCCCATGGACAGAGGAGACTGGCGGGCTGAAGTCCATACGGTCACACAGTAAGACACGACTAAAGTGATGTAGCATGTACAAACCTTACCTTATAAACAAACATGTCCATCTTCACGACAGAGCTCCCACTTCTCAGAAATCACATTTATGAAACATGTTACATCTCTTAAGGTTCCGTATTAATTACTACGTGCACTACTACTTCTCCACGTCAATATTTGGTCGCTCAAATACCTGTTCTCTTCAAATTACTTCTTCCAGCTAAAGTGGGTAGCTCTTTATGTTTCCCAACACAGATAATCTGCAAATTAGCTACTTTGTAAATGAAGTTCAACCTCTGATGATTTATCCTGGCTTATGCCAGCCATCCCAGGAAACCTCTGCCTCCCAGGTTACTCCTCATCTCCTGTAGTCTGATCCCTGTTAGGGATCAGCCTTATTCTGTCCCTGTCAATCTCTGACTCCTGCCCAGCACCTGGAACCCTCTCATCATGCTCTTTGGAACCCTCTCATCATGCTCTTTGGAACTTATGGTCCACCATCAACATGAGGCTCCATGTTCTCAACCTCTGTAAAACAGCCTTCTTGCTCTAACACAGGGTTCTCAATGGGTGGTGGAAAGGAGGTGTTACTTTTATCTTTGGGGACATTTGGCAATGTGTAGAGACATTTTGCAGAGAAGGCAATGGCACCCCACTCTAGTACTCCTGCCTGGAAAATCCCATGGATGGAGGAGCCTGGTGGGCTGCAGTCCATGGGGTCCCAAAGAGTCGGACATGACTGAGCGACTTCCCTTTCACTTTTCACTTTCATGCATTGGAGAAGGAAATGGCAACCCACTCCAGTGTTCTTGCCTGGAGAATCCCAGGGACGGGGGAGCCTGGTGGGCTACTGCCTATGGGGTCGCACAGAGTCGGACACGACTGGAGCGACTTGGCAGCAGCAGCATGAATGGTTCTTTAAAATTCATTAAAAAAACATAGCATTTTCCTAACACACCATTAGAAAACAATCTCCTGCATTAACATATCACAGGCAGACTGCTCAAGGTTCCTGCAACCCTCTCCCCCCTCAACCATTTTAGAACCTGACTCCTTACCTTGTCATAAATCACTTTTATAATGAGAGAGCAGCTAGGGCACGTTGCTACGTCTTCCCCATTTTCCAAATCTTCCTATAAATAAAATTAAATACCATATGGTCAGCACAGCCTTCCCTTGGCGATTTCCTCCTCCCCAACCCTCTCACTTCTGTGGGCAAGCTCCTTGGAGGCTGGCTACCCACAAGGCAGTTCAGTTCAGTTCAGTCCTGTCTGACTCTTTGCAACCACATGGATCGCAGCACGCCAGGCCTCCCTGTCCATCACCAACTCCTGGAGTTTACTCAAACTCATGTCCACTGAGTCGGTGATGCCATCCAACCATCTCATCCTCTGTTGTCCCCTTCTCCTCCCACCTTCAATCTTTCCCAGCATCAGTCTTTTCCAAGAAGTCAGTTCTTCACATCAGGTGGCCAAGGTATTGGTGTTTCATTAGAGTCCAAGGTATTGGACTATTCATAGTCCTTCCAATGAATATTCAGGACTGCCTTAGGATGGACTGGTTGGATCTCCTTGCAGTCCAAAGGACTCTCAAGAGTCTTCTCCAATACCTCAGTTCAAAAGCATCAATTCTTCGGCGCTCAGCTTTCTTTACAGTCCACCTCTCACATCCAAACATGACCACTGGACAAACCCACAAGGCACGTGAGGACCAAAAGCACCTCCAGAGAGAAACGCCAGCCCCATTCTTCCCTGGAAGCGTCACTTGGGGAAAAAACACCCAGGAGGGTGAGTCATGGTTCAGTCGTCTAAAAACTCACCCCCACCTCGGAAGACAAAAACACACTCCTTCCTCCAAAAAGCATCCTAGGGAGGGGATGCTTGAGTGGCGGGGGTTGGCGAGAAGATTGGTACTCGCTGCCATCCACCCCCTCCCCGCTCTCCTAAGGCTTGACTGAAGGCCAGAACCATAGACGGCGCAAAGTCCCGACTCTGGGAGAATTCAGAAAGGGATGAAAAAAGGAAGCGTTTAACTCTGAGCCGCGCGGGTCCGCGGCAGGAACTCGGCAGGCTAACGCGCGCCCACTCAGAGGAGCCTCCCGTTACCTTGGTGATGCAGAAGTTATCTCCACACGGGCAGGGGTAGAAGTAGGTCTCCGAGTCCTCGTCGTATTGGAAGTCCTCGATCTCCACCTCGTCGTGAAATACCGCCATTATCACTGGAACCGGCACAAGTCTGTCAACTTCGCCGTCCGACGCAGGCCGGCAACCCGGGCCAACTTAGCTGGCGCCCGCCCACACGGGCGTCGGCACAGAGCACCGGCGCGCGGAGCCCCGCTTCCGGCCCACGGAGGCCCGCTTCCGGCTCAGGGACAATGACGCAACTCCGGGCGTGAGGCCCAAGGGGTGACCGGGCAGCGGTCACCATGGAGATGGCGGCTCTAGGGGGCGGAGACACGGGCGGATAGAGCGCGCGGCTCGGGGTCGGTCGAGCGTCGCTCCGCCCATTGGGCGACAGCAACCAATGGAATATGGGTTTTGCTCGCGCGTCTATGCGTCACATCGAGGACGCCGGAAGCTCTCCAGCGCCAGGGCGGAGCTTGGCGCTAAGCAAGCTGCTGGGTTGGTGCGGCGGCGGCGGTGGTGTGGAGACGCCTCACTGAGGCGTAGTGTCCGGTGTCTCACGTCCGTGGGCCTCAGGCCTTAAGCAGACTCCGTAGGAGGCCCTGGTCGGCCTAGGTAGTGTCAGCCCTGCCCTTGGCGCCGCTGGCGGAAAGCGCTTTGCGGGGTAAGAGGCGGCGGCGGAAACTGCTCAGCCCCCTCGACCTCCGGGGTGAGGGACGGAAAGCTCCTCAGAGGTCTTGATTCACCGAGTGACTTTGAGCTCCGAGCAGCGCGTGGCTTGTGATCGGGCCGCGCTCGGCTGTCCAGGTACAGCCCGGCCTCTCCCTCAGCCCAGCTTCTCTTCAGAGGCCCGTGAGGTGTGTGGTCGAAAGGACTAAGCGAGGTCTGTTACGCGGGGTTGACGCTCAGTATCATTCTTCCACCAGTGCTGGGAATCTAGGTGTCATTCATTCCGTGTTAGTAGTCTTTAAACGGAGATACAGAGAGTCAGATGTCTTGGCCCAAATCGCACACCTGGGAAATGAAGAGCCTGGCTGTCCCCAAAGCCTAGGAACGAATGACTTAACTAGTGTTGAACCACAGCTCCGGGAGTTGGTGATGGACAGGGAGGCCTGGCGTGCGTGGGGTCGCAAAGAGTCGGACACGATTGAGCGACTGAACTGAACCGAACCACAGTTTCTTCTTTGAAAGAGAAATGGAATCAGCATGCAGAGTTATATACCGTGAGGCCTTGATATACGTTAAAGTGAAATGCAGATAAAAGGTGATACGTCTTGTGTTGGCAAAGTGGGGTTTCATGGGAGTTTTGCTCTATTACTAAGCATTTATCCAAATCTTGGCAGAGTAGGAAGGCAGTGGGGAAAAGCCCTATTGAGAAGCAGATTTGGGCTCAGGAGATGACTGTTTGGATCTCGATCTGGGAGCTGAATATTTACATTCTTTGGCCTTATTTCCTCTTCTGACTGAGAAAGAGTTGGATTAGAGATGATTTACAAGATTCCTTTCAGGTCTAACATTTTACTTTTGCGTGGAAATTGCGAGTTGTACGTGGTTCAGCAATTACATGTACCATATTTATGTTAACATAATACATATGCATGCTACAAATGTCCACGTCCCTATGCTTATTTATGAATACACAAACGTTTGCATGAATTAATTTTGTGTGTGCTGAAGTCCCAGCTGGTTTATCTCTTTTAAAGCTTGAAAACCTAATGGCAAAGGAGTCTTTGGGAGAAAATTTGGAAGTTACATTAAAAGGGTTTATAGAATATTGCAGAGGCCTCACAAACATTCTGTTTTCCTTAATTGGAGATCTAACCAGCAGTTGGAAAGTGTTTGTTAAACGTTTGTTAAACTCATTGCGGGTTAACTGGACTGATTCTGCTTTGAGCAAAGGAGCAGAAAAGCCCTTTTGGTAAAGCCTATGAAGCTCAGAGGCTGCTCTCTGTGTCTGTGAGTGAAGTGAAAGTCGCTCTCTCGTGTCCGACTCTTTGTGACCCCATGGACTATTCTCCAGGCCAGAATACTGGAGTGGGTAGCCTTTCCGTTCTCCAAGGGATCTTCCCAACCCAGGGATCGAACCCAGGTCTCCTGCAGTGCGGGCGGATTCTTGACCAGCTGAACCACAGGGGATGCCTTTGTAGACGAGGATTTTCCCAGGTAGCCTCTTGGAGAGAGGAGGACGGAAGAGAGTTGTTAGTGTCAGAATTGTAGTCCCAGTGATCATTTTGAGGTTGGGAATCTTTTTTGTTCTTTAATACTTCTGAGCATAACTACCTCCAGAATAAAGGTGAGTTGTTTTTGAAGGTCTGGAAATGGGTGCATATTTTGTTCATGGAAGTATAAATTGGTACACTTTTTAGGAAGCAGTTTGGGTCTGTCAAAAACAATTTGCGGAGGAATTTTGAAATCTGAAGTTAGTAATCCTAAAAGTTGGTTGTTGGGTAATTTTCTTTATAGTTTCTTTGTAATTTTCCAACTTTTCTTTGCGTATGTATTACTTCAAATAGGAAGAGAAAAGTGAATGAGCCACTTTATTAATAGTAGTTGACACTGTGTGCCAGACCCTGTACCAACTGGTGTTTACATGCATCATGTTATTAAAACAACGAGGTATAGGCATCACTCCCATTTTCAGCATTGGGAAACCTGAGGGTTAGAGGCTTAGGTTTAGAAACTTGTCTAAAAGGGCCAAGCTGGTGAATGGCAGTAAGCTATGGTGAGATCTCGGGCCTGGCTGAGCCCAGAAACTGGGTCTTTGTGACCTTCAGCGCCATCTGTGATCTGATGCTGCTTGAAGCAGAGCTGGGTTAAACAGGCAGCTCTGGTAGTCTGCAAGAGGGCTCAGGTTCTCCTCTAGAGTGGTGCTGGCTCCCTTGAGACCTGGTTTGGGGGTCTCCTTGGCCTTGCGTACTGCTTTCATCCTGCCATCTGTTGCCACATCCCGTGTTTGGCCAGAGGTGGGTCAGCTTACCTGCCAGTTTGAGTGCATACTGTGCTGAAGAAAGTAAAGCTGTAGCAAAACCCGTGATGCATTATTTTACGCCACCCAGCGTTTTTGAATAAAACGTAACGGTGGCTACTGAACTGCATTTATTCCTAGAAAAGGGTGGACACATTTCATAATGAGATATCTTTGGACTCAGAGAGTATGACAAAAACAAGTTTAATAGTAGCTATACGGTCATTTGAGATCACAAATTTATGGTTAAAAAATAATTTTTTAAAAATCGTAATGCTGCTGATTTGGAAGACAACAGTGAACAAAATTCTTAGCGTGAGATTGAATTTAGAACTAGGTCATACCTACGTCATAGCAGCTGTGTTTTATGAATGTTGTTGTAGGTCAGGCTGGGCAGTTGTTTTTTGGGCACATAACCCACTGCCTCTCTAGATTGGGATTGATTTTTAGTGATCCTCCTGTGTGCCAGGTATTTCCCCAGACATGTACCCCTTTCAGCAACCCAGTGAGGTAGTCTTGGCATTTCCATTTAAAAAGGGGAAGAGGTGACTGGCCCAAGGTTGAAAGCCAGAAGGGTGTCAGATCTGAGCCCGGTTCTGCTGCTTCTGACTGCGGCACTCTGCAGTGACTTGTGTCTCACTCGGGGCCCCTTTCGGAATGCCGAGAGCCTGTGCTTCCTCACTGGCGCCTGGGGCTCTAAATCGGCAAGGGCCAGCTCTGAGTTTAGTTCTGCGCTCCCTGCTCTGTGAGGCATTCTTGGTTTTTTTTTTCTCTTTCTCTCACTTCTGTTCACACGTCATCCTGTCTCAGCAAGTGATAGGGCTCTAGCTTCAAAATCTAGTCCGTGTTCATCTGTTTCTGTCTTGGGTTTATTCTGTCTGAGCTTAGCCGGGCACCTTCTAACTGAACTTCCTGCTTCAGTCGGTGCTTTGCAAGGCAGCTGGAGTGGCCCTTTAGCATGAGTGAAATCACGCCCCTCCCCTGGTTTGTTCCAGCCCTCCAGTCGCCTCCCTTTGCCTTTGGAAGAAGGCCTGCTCCCTGGCCATGGGCGGCCGTGGCCTGGCCCTGTCTCGTGCTGGGGCTCGTCTGTCTTGCCCGGCTCTCTGCCCTGCAGTCGCGCTGGCTGTGCTCCGTCTCACACACCAGCCTCGTTTCTGTGACGGGACCTCTGCTCCTTGGCTCTGCACTTACCCTCATCGTTCAGGTCTCTGCTCAGACTCCTCTTGAGAGAGACCTTTCCTGGTACTCCCCAGCCTCCATCACTCTTATTTCCTTTGCACACTTACTGTAATCCGTGTCTTTTAATTATCTGTTTATTAGCTGCTGTAGACGTTGCGATAAAAGCTTCATGTAATGGCAAAGGCCTTGTGTCTGGTTCTTTATTGTGTCTCCGCAACCTAAAATAGTGCTGGATGCCCCAGTAATTGTTAAATGATTTGAATGTACTTGTTGAACAGAAACTAGTATAGTTCATTTTAAATCTTAAATGTAATCTGTTGCTTGTAGGGCTGCTTAAATGGCTATATGCCCACTCCAGTGCCCTTGCCTGGAGAATCCCATGGACAGAGGAGCCTGGTGGGCTGCAGTCCATGGGGTCGGGAAGAGTCGGACATGACTGAGCGACTTCACTTTCACTTTTCACTTTCACCCATTGGAGGAGGAAATGGCAGCCCACTCCAGTGTTCTTGCCTGGAGAATCCCAGGGACGAGGGAGCCTGGTGGGCTGCCATCTATGGGGTCACACAGAGTCGGACATGACTGACATGACTTAGCAGCAGCAGCAGCAGTATTTATGATACTTTTCTCTGTTTCAGAAATAAAATAACTTTTTGGTGAGGTAAGGGCCAAATGAGGATACAAACGTTGATGGAATGTTCTTTTTTGTATGGTTTTGAAAATTACTTAATATATGTTAATTTTCTGTAGTTAATGTTTACATTGAATGAATAAAACCGCTGGACACGTTTCAGGGTATGGATAGGTGTTTTCCTTTTTGTCCCGTATTGTTCACTTCCTATTTTTTGAACGTGGCCTTGTGTTAATTTTTTTTTTAATTGAAGTATGAGTGCATGCATGCTCAGTTGTGTCCTGCTCTTTGCAACCTCCTGGATTGTAGTCTGCCAGGCGTCTCTGTCCATGGAATTTTCCAGGCAACAATACTGGAGTGGGGTGCCATTTCCTACCCCAGGGGATCGAACCTGCATCTCTCGTGCCTTCTGCATGGGCAGGCCGCCTGCGAAGCCCTTCCTGAAGTATGGTTGATTTACAGTGCCCCTTAGCTTCAGGTGAACACCACAGTGATTCAGTTATATCATACATACATGTATCAGATTCTCTTCCCTTACAGGTTCTCACGTAATATTGCGTGTGGTTCCCTGTGTTAACAGTAGGTCCTCACTGGTTATCTGTCTTATATTTAGTAGTGTGTATATGTCAATCCCGAGCTCCGGACGTATACCCCCCTTCCTCTTTGGTAACCGTAAGTCTGTCTTCTGTGTCTGTGAGTCTGTTTCTGCTTTGCCGATAAGCTCATCTGTATCATTTTAGATCCATGTGTAGGTGACACCATACGATTGTCTTCCTCTGTCTGACTTCACCTGGTCTGTTAATCTCTAGGTCCGTCCGTGTTGCTGCGGATAGCACTCTGTCATTCTGTTCTATGGCTGAGTAATGCTCCCTTGCGTACTTTATCCACGGTTTCACCCGTCTCATGCGTCAGGGGACATTTAGGTCGCTCCCATGTCTTGGCTGTTGTAGATGGTGCTGCACTGAGCACTGGAGTGCCTGTGTGTTTCCAGTTGTGATTTTCTCCAGGTACATGTCCATGGGATTGAAGGATCACGTGGTAGCTCTATTTTTAGTTTTTTAGGGAGCCTCCATGCTCTTCTCCATAGAGGCTGTGCCGATCTGCATTCCCCCCTGCCGTGTAGAATGGTTCCTTTTTCTGCACATGCTCTTCAGCGTTTAGCATTTGTAGACTTTTTGTCGATGGCCATTCTGACTTGTGTGAGGTTATACCTCATTGTAGTTTTGATTTGCATTTCTCTAATAATCAGTGATGTTGAGCATCTTTTCATGTGCCTTTTTTGCTGTCTGTGTGTCTTTGGGGAAATGTCTGTTTAATCTTATGCCCAGTTTTTGATTGGGTTATTTTTTTTATGTAGAGCTGTTTGTGTATTTTGGAGATTAAGCCCTTGTGGGTCAGTCACATTGTTTGCAAAATATTTTCTCCCATTCTGTAAATTGTCTTTTTATTTGGTTTATGGTTTCTTTTGCTTTGCAAAAGCTTTTAAGTTTAATTAGGTCCCATTTGTTTATTTTTGTTTTTATTTTTATTACTGTAGGAGACAGATTTTAAAAAATCTTTCTGCGATTTCTGTCAAACAGAGTGCTGTCTACGTTTTCCTCTAGGATTTTGATAATATCCAGTCTCACATTTAGGTCTCTAATTCATTTTGAGTTTATTTTTGTGTGGTGTGAGGAAGTGTTCTAATTTCATTCTTTTACATGTAGCTGTCCAGTTTTCCCAGCACCACTTATTGAAGAGACTGTCTTTTCTCCATTGTATATTCTTGCCTCTGTCGTAGATTAATTGACCATAGGTGCCTGGGTTTGTTTCTGGGCTTTGTATCCTGTTCCATTGATCTGTATGTCTGTCTTTATGCCAGTGCCCTACTCTTTTGATGATTGTAGCTTTGTAGTATAGTCCAAAGTCATGGAGTCTGATTCCTTCAGCTCTGCATTTCTTTCTCAAGATTGTTTTGGCTCTTCAGGGTTTTTTGTGTTTGCATACAAATTACAACTTTTTTTTTTTTTTTTGGTTCTAGTTCTGTGAAAAATTCCATTGGTAACTTGATAGAGATTGCATTGAATCTGTAGATTGCCTTGGGTAATACAGTCATTTGGACAGTATTGATCCTTCTAACCCAAGAACATGGTCTATCTTTCCATTTGTTTGTGTCATCTTTGATTTCTTTCATCAGCTTCCTGTAGTTTTCAGAATGTAGGTCTTTTATCTCCTAAGGTAGGTTTATTCCTAAGTATTTTATTCTTTTTGATGTATGTTAATTGCAACTCTTTTCTTGCTTTCTTTCTGATCTTTCATTGTTAGTGTATCAGAATGCAACAGATTTCTGTGTATTAATTTTGCATCTTGGGACTTTACCAAATTCATTGATGAGCTCTAGTAGTAAATTACTTAGTATATGTTAATTTTCTGTAGTTAGTTAACACTTTCATTGACTATGTAAAGCCACTGGATGTGTTTCAAAATATGGATAGGTTTTTTTCTTTAAATACCTTATTGCTTTAGAATGCGCTTTGAACACAGTTTGATAAAATACCCTTTATTTACCAGTAGGTGGCACTCTTGGTCATGGTTATTGCTGTTGTTAAAAAACAAAGATTTTAGAATTTTAAAGAAAACAGCTTTTAAAAATTAAGTTTTCTTTGTTTTCTAGTTCAAGCTGAGCAGTAGACCAAACAGTGTGACCACTGGAAGATGTGTCTTAGCTGAGGGCAGCTTGTTGCAGCAATAGGTGTCCAAAACTGAGCAGGGCAGCGTGTCCATGTTTGCCTGCACACCAGTTAAATTTTGTCGGGGAGTTTGGGCCCAGATGACATGTACCTGTTATCAGCCCTGCCCCTGGACTGGTTGTTCATGGGGTGGAGACCCTAAGCAGCAGGAGATACAGACGGTTCAAGAAAGATGAGTGGGTGTCCCTGGTGGCTCAGCGGTAAAGAATCCACCTGCAATGCAGGAGACCTGGGTTTGATCCCTGGGTCGGGAAGATGCCCTGGAGGAGGGCTTGGCAACGCACTCCAGTATTCTTGCCTGGGAAGTCCCATGGACAGAGGAGCCTGGCAGGCTGTAGTACACGGGGTCACGACAGAGTCGGACATGACTCCGCAGTGAAACAACAAGAAAGATGAAAGAGAGAAGCGCAAGAGAAACAGACAGGAAAAGTGAGACCATGAGGAGTGGGTGGAAGGGGGCGCCACGGGGAGGCGCCACTGAGAGGAGCTTGGCTGTGAGGTGATGCTTGCCTGCTGCAATGAGCCTTTGCTTTTACCGCTAAGAGACAGGAGTGATTTCCTTTCTTTTTTTAAAAATAAGTTTGATTATCTATTTATCTTTGGCCGTGCAGGGTCTTGGTTGCGGCTCAGGGGCTTTCTCTGGTTGTGGTGAGCGGGGCTCGTGCACGCGCTTCTCATTGCGTCGGCTCTAGGAGCACAGGCTTCAGTAGTCGTGTCGCACGGGCTGAGTCGCTCCTAAGCGTGCGGAGTCTTCCTGGACCAGAGGTTGAACCCACGCCCCTGCATTGGCCGGTGGACTCCCATCCGCTGTGCCACCAGGGAAGTCCCGAGATGGTATGCCTTTTGAACAGCTTCCCAAACATTGTTCTTACATGTTGTCTCTGCCGTTGCAGGAACTTGGTGAGAGTTTCAGTGGATGGTGCCGTTTCTGTTCCAGCCTGTCTGTGTGCCAGAGGTCTCAGTGTGATTCCAGGACCAGAATATTGCATGTCAGCCAGCCAGCTGTACACTTAACGGCCCCTAAACTCTCATGGGCCTCTGAAGTAAGTTCTGCCTTCTTTAATATACCATTTTTGGTTTAGCACATTCAGAGGAGAGGAACTACGTTTTACGTGAGGTGGAAAGAGGCCTTTCACTTCTTTCATTTTCTAGACAGAAAAATAGCAAGTAGCATGTTTATCCACAATGGCAAGAAATAGCTCTTTTATCTGAAGGCTAGTTAGAAAGCAGTGGCTCTTTAATATGATTTGGTTGTAACTGAACGAATTACATATGATAATTGTCACCTCTCAATTTGTTTACTTTTATTTCCAGTCTGTATCTTCTAAAATATCTTCAAGCTCCCGAAGGTCTTTGTTTTGTTCATGTGGCCCCAGGGCCTGCCACATGATGGACTCTTAATAAATGTTTGTCAAATGAAGGGCTAAATTAATGAGTGTGGTATAGGAATGTGGCACACTTCCCTTGGAGGAGGAGTGTAGACTTCACTTGAATATTTTCTAACATTGTATTTGTTACAATTCATTTATATAGTACCTCCCAAAGAGCTCAGGAAATCGTGTCCACATACATTTTCATTTGTCCTGAAGCCAACTAAGATAGGAAAGGACAGATATATATGGCAATATAACTTGTTAAAAGTGGCCATCCTAAGCAGTGTGCTCACGTGCTAAGTCACTTCAGTCATGTCCAACTCTTTGCGACCCCATGGACTGTAGGGTTAGACGCCTCTGTCCTTGGGATTCTCTAGGCAAGAGTACTAGAGTGGGTTGTCATGCCCTTCCCCAGGGGATCTTCCCAGCCCGGCGATCGAACCCATGTCTTTTATGTCTCCTGCATTGGCAAAAGGGTTCTTTACACCTAGCACCACCTGGGAAGCCCATTTAAGCAAAGAAAGATTTAAGAATTAGCAGAGAAAAAACAGAGTGATAGGAAGCAAAAAAAAAACACATCATCTGACTCCCGATCAGTGGTTTTCCTGATAGGCAGTAGTTTTTAGAATTTGATGTGTTAATCTTTCTGGTTTTTTTTTTTTTTTCTTATTATTGAAATTCGACATGTAAATGGAAGTACATAAATCCTAAGAAGACTGCTTGGTTGAATTTTTAGGACAAACTTTTGGGGGAGCAGTTTTAGGTTCAGAGCAAGATTGAGGGCAAGTAGAGAGTTTCCCTTCCACATCCACAGCCTCCCCACCGTCCACAGCCCCCGCCAGAGTGGGGCCTTTAATCACCGACCTGTAACCAGTGAACCTGCACTGACTCGGAGAGTCATCCCAAGTCTAACAGCACGGCTCACTCTTGGTGGTGTGTGTTCTGTGGATGTGGACAAACGTATGATGACATGTATCCATCATTATGGTACCATCTGGAGTATTTTGACTGCTCTGAAACTCCTCTTGTGTTTGAGGAATTTTTTTCAAAATGAAAATACCCATATAATCAACATTCAGACTAAGAAACAGCTTTGTCTCGGTCACCTCGCCATGGGTGACTGCTAATTTGATTTCCAACTCCACAGATTGGTTTCTTCCTGCCTTTGTACTTTGTATGACTGGACTTGTAGATTAGGTGCTTTGTGTAGGTGCCTTTTTGAGTCTTCTCTGTCATTCTTTTCATTTACTGAGGTAGTTGTATTGCTCATTTCTGTTACTGCCTGGGGTTGGAGTCTGTTTCTTCTCATTGCTGTGAACCTCAGAAAATGTGTCTGCCTTTTCTCTTTATCTCATAGGGAGCATTGCAGACTTATGTGCTGCTCTGGGCAGAATTTCGTTACTATAGTTACCAGGCAGGTACGGAATCCGCTCTCCTCTTCTGTGATAGCGTAAGATCAGTGCCACCAGCTCGGTCAGAGATTTTGGAAACTGTGGAGGACAGGGATATTTGCCAGCACCGATATCACTGACACGCGTGCGTGTACTGTGGGGATCAGAGGACTCAGCTCTAAACAGCAGCCGCAGTTTTGTCGGGTGAAGTTAGGTCGTTTTGCTGTTAGGTCAGTGCATAACATCAGCAACAAAACTCCAAACTCTTCTTCACTGGCCGCTAAGACAGTCTGATGTTCCCCTCCTTATTCTTGGAATGCTGTGACCTTGAGTTTGCTGTCCCCCAGGAAGCACCATGGTGGGCGTGGTCCCCAGGCTGCTGCGAGGCCCTCTGGGCGCCATCTTCACTCAGGCGGCTCCGCTGAGATCAGCGCCCAGCGCTTTGCGCCACCTCACATGGAGCAGGTGAGTGCTCCCCTTCAGTGTCGTTTGCGGCGGGTGTTCTGAGAGCCCGGACCTGCTGAGGATGGTGGGAGGCAGGGCGTAGCATCCTTCCTGACTGTGCTACTGTCAGTGGGTCGTAAGCTTTGGTCAGTGTATAGATTCCAGGACTGCTCTCTGGGATCCACAGTGTTCTGGTGTATCCTGGACAGCCAGCTACATTGTGTACTGGATGGCATTCCTTTCCAATCACAGGTACTGGATAGTCACGGTGATTAGTACCGTAATGAATTTTTAGGAGGATAATGCTTAATAACCTAATCTTACTTTCTGTTAAAGTGTAATGAAATCCGAAAGGAGACCTGATCACTTGGAGAGAACTGCAGATGTCGTTCGGCAGGAGGTTTGTATCTCGGGCCAGGGCAGGCTCTCCTAGCTTGCAGTCTGTAAACGGTTAGGCCCGGCTTACCACAAGGGCTTTAGATGAGCTTGTATCCCTTTGAGGGACAGTGGGGCAGGTTTGTTATATTTCTCTCCAGAACTTCTCCAAATGTGGCTTGGGACAACTGATTTGAAAAGATGATAGCCAAATACTCCAGTCATTCCCTTTAAACTCAGAATGGATGGATTTGTTTCTGATGAAGGGAGTGTTGTAGCAACAGAGGGAACTGGCCTCACAGGCATAAGGTTTAGGGTGCTATTTTAGGAAGAGATCTTCCTTTAGAGCCTAAATTTTATGAGTAGCTTGCCTTTTCTTTCTTTTTTGGCACCATGTCTCAAAGTCCTTGTTCTTATCCCTACTTTAGAACAACTTCTTATTTCATCAAAAGGGAGAAAGCACTAACATCTGAGAAAGGAAGGTGAATGAGCTCTCGTTACCTTCCCACGTGCAGATTTTTCCCTCCATATTCAGACCATGGAAGGGCTAACCCACCAACCCGAAGGGGTGTCACGGGCTGGGAAATAAAGGATCCTCACCCTTTACCTCTGTGAGTAACCCCATTTTCTTTTAAAAACATAATTAGATATTTGATTTTTCTTTTGAATGATTTTTCAAATACTTGGATTGTGTTTAGCTTAGTTTTATAGGTATTTTTAAACTAATGGTTAAAAAACTATGTATTTTATATAAAGAAGGATTATCCACTTCTAGAAACATGGTCAGAAATTGCATTGTTGTTACAGTTTAATTTTTAGTGTTAATAATAGAATTTAATATAAGAGAGCATTATTTAGGCTCCACTTTTCAAGCTTATTCTACTTGCAGAAAATTGCTTTGGGACCAAGAGTGGTATATTTGTGAATTCAGCTTTAAGCCTGTGTGTTTTTGAGGAGTCTGTGTAAAAGTAGTTCAGCATAATAGATTTATGGATGTGTAGGAAAATATGCTTTTCCCACTGATGATAAATCTGAAAATACTTTTTTTGGTTTGTTCAACACACAAAAGTGCTGATTCTGTAAATGTGATATTTGTTAGAATTCTTTTTTGAAAAGTGAAACCTTGCCAGTTTTGAAGAAAAAGCAGTTTCTGTAGCAGCTCGGACTGTCCTTTTTTCTGTTGGCATTTTGAGGCAGGTAGAATTAGAGTTGAGTTTGGCAGCCTTCCTTAAAGGGCCCGACAGTGAGTGTTTCAGGCTTCCAGGGCCGGGCTGTCTTGGTTACAGCCGCAGAACTCCGCCTTTGTCGTGTGAGGATGGCCCTGGGCAGCCTGCGTGCAGATCGCTGGGGCTGCTTTCCAGTGAGGCGGTGTTTACCAGGACACCCAGATCTGGCCCGTGGTTTGATTGTAGTTTGCCAGTCCCTCAATTAGAGTAGCATTTCAGAATTTGCCAGGACAAAACTGTTGAGACTGGTGAGAGGTTATTTTGAGCCAAGTTGAAGAAAAGTCGACAGAAAGTCAGTGTAAGCTCCGTTAGTGTGATTGAACAGCTGAGAGTTTTAATGCGCGGAAGTCAGATTTGTGGGGCAATTCCAGCTGTGGCATCGCTTGCAGGGAGCTGGGGCGGATTTTTTCCAGCGGCCCCTCCTCTCCTCTCCACTCCTCCACACAGAAGAAGGAGAGCAGAAGCTGGGGGCAGGGGGCTGGGTAAAGCCTGGGGGTGTCGGGAGCCGTGACCTCCGCGGTGTCAGGTGGTCTCCGCCGTCTGAGGTGACCAGGGCCTCGCCCATACCCCCAGAGGGCAGCCCCCCGCCGTAGAGCAGGCCCTCAACTCGGGCACGTGGGCACCACTGGCTCCTCAGGCCTGGCCAGATCACGTCCTCGTTACCTCATCTGCTGGCGCTGCCGTTT
Source organism: Ovis canadensis (assembly GCF_042477335.2). Classification (NCBI taxonomy): domain Eukaryota; kingdom Metazoa; phylum Chordata; class Mammalia; order Artiodactyla; family Bovidae; genus Ovis; species Ovis canadensis. The sequence continues at coordinate 276,902,651 of NC_091245.1, forward strand.
GGTGAAAGCACTTCACAGAACTCCCCACGTGTCATTTCCCGGCAGCTCCAGCCTGGGAGGCAGCCTAAGGGTAGCATGGCCCCTGCCTCTTCCGCACAGGGGCCAGAGCCTGGAGCCAGAGGGAAGCCCCGCGTCTGATTCCTGGTCCCCGGGACCCTGCGTCCAGAACGGGGCCCTCACCCGCCAGGAGCGTCCCTTCTGTACTCCCGGGGTCCCCTCTGCAGGATCCCCTGAACGGCCATCCCGTGACAGTGACACCTCTTACCCGCGGCCTGTCGAGTCCTGCTGACGCAGGGAGCTGAGCTCTGAGCTCGGGTGCACGTGTTTTCCTCTTAAGGATCCAGTGTAAGCAGTCTGGGTAGCCTTAGAGATGTCAAGGAGATGAGAGCAGAGGTCCCGAAGTGCAGCAAGGAGTATCCACGCAAGACCAAGCTTTCACCCCAGGAGCCACTCCCTGCTTGGCCTCTACACAGGGCTGGCCTCTGAGCAAGACCTTTCATCAATTACTGGGACATTCTGGTAATGGAAGAATTTTAAACTTACTGATCCTTATGTTTTACTTTGAGAAATGTACCAGACGCTAGGCACCCCACTCCAGTACTCACCTGGAAAATCCCATGGATGGAGGAGCGTGGTGGGCTGCAGTCCATGGGGTCGCTAAGACTCAGACATGACTAAGCAACTTCACTTTCACTTTTCACTTTCATGCATTGGAGAAGGAAATGGCAGCCCACTCCAGTGTTCTTGCCTGGAGAATCCCAGGGACGGGGGAGCCTGGTGGGCTGCCGTCTATGGGGTCGCCCAGAGTCGGACACGACTGGAGGGACTTAGCAGCAGCAGCAGCAGCAGGCTAGGTCCTGGGGCTGCAGTGTTGAAAACGATAGATAAGGTTCCTCATCTCAGATTCTCAGTGGTCAGAAGAAGCTGATTCTGTGCAGCTGATTAATTCTAATGTACTAGTCCTTCTTCTCCCTCCCTCCCTTTCTTTTTTAAAAAATTAAGTTTATTTTTATCAAAGTATAATTGATTGACAGTACTACATTAGTTTCTGGTGTACAGCACAGTGATTCAGTTATATACATGCACACTTACACTTACATATGTGTGTGTCTTCTCAGATTCTTCACTCGTAAGTTATTAACAAAATGTTGAGTATAGTTCCCTGCACTATACAGTAGGTCCTTGTTGATTATCTGTTTTATATATAGTAGTATGTATATCTTAATCCCTAACTCCTAACTTATTCCTGCCCCTCTCCCTTTGGTAACCATGAGTATTTTCTATTTCTGTGAGTCTCTTTCTGTTTTGTAAATAAGTTCATTTGTATCATTTTTTTAGATTCCACATATAACTGATACCATATGCTAGTTGTCTTTTTTCTCTCTGGCTTCAGTTCATATGATAATCTCTAAGCCCATCCATGTTGCTTTAAATGGCATTTTTCATTCTTTTTTATGGCTGAGTAATATTCCATTACACACACACACACACACACACACACACACGTATTATTTATATATGTACCAAATCTTCTTTGTCCATTCACCCGTTGATGGACATTTAGGTTGCTGCCATGTCTTGACTGCTGTAGCCATTGGGTTGCATGGCCAGGGATCAAACCTGTGTCCTTTGCATTGAAAGGCAGATTCCCATTGGACCACCAGAGAAGTCCCTGGTAGTTCTTGATCTGTGTTTCTCTAATAATGAGCGTTGTTGAGCATCTTTCCATATGTTTGTTGACCATCTGTATATCTTCTTTGGAGCAGTGTCTGTTTAGATCTCCTGCCCAGTTTTTGATTGGGTTGTTTGGTTTTTGATTTGAGCTGTGTAGTCTGTATATTTTGGGGATTAATCCTTTGTTGGTTTCATTGTTTACAATTTTTTTCTCCCATTCTGTAGGTTGTCTTTTTATTTTGTTTATGGTTTCCTTTGCTTTGCAAAAGCTTTTAAGTTTAATTAGGCCACATTTGTTCATTTTTGTTTTTATTCCTATTACTCTAGGAGATGGATCCAATAAGATACTGCTATAATTTATGTCAAAGGGTGTCCTGCATATATTTTCCTCTAGGAGTTTTATAGTGTCCAGTCTTACTTTTAAGTCTCTGATTCATTTTGAGTTTATTTTTGTGTGTGGCCTTAGGGAACATTTAAATTTAATTTTTTTACATGTAGCTGTCCAGTTTTTCAAGCACCACTTATACTGAAGAGACCATCTTTTCTCCATTATCTATTTTTGCCTCCATCATAGATTAATTGACTATAGGTCCATGGGTTTATTTGGGGGCTTTCAGTCCTGTTCTGTTGATTTATATGTTTGTTTTTATGCCAGTACCCTACTCTTGATGACTGTAACTTTGTAGTATAGTCTGAAATCATGAGTCTGATTTCTCCAGCTATACTTTACTTCCTCAAGATTGTTTTGGCTCTTCGGCGTCTTTTGTGTTTCCATACAAATTAAAACATTTTTTTGTTCTAGTTCTGTGGAAAATGCCTTTGATACTTTGATAGGGATTGCACTGAATCTGTAGATTGTATTGGTTAGCATAGTCATTGACAGCACTGATCTTTCCAGCCTGGGAACAGGGTGTGTCTCTATCTTTGGTTTCTTTCGTCCGTGTCTCATAGTTTTCCAAGCACAAGTCCTCTGTCTCCTCAGGTAGGTTTATTCCTCGGGGTTTTATTCTTGATGGGATCGTGACTGTGGTTGTTTCCTTTCTCTTTCTGATCTTTGATTGTTAGTGTATAGGAATGCAGCAGATTTCTTGTACTAATTTTGTGTCTACAACCTGACTTAATTCACTGCTGAACTCTGGCAGTTCTCTGCTCGCATCTTTAGGGTTTTCTATGTGTCATGTAACGTCATCACCAAACAGCAACAGTCTTACTTCTTTTCCAGTGTGGACCCCCTCCCTTTTTTTCCCTCTCTGGTTGCAGTGACTGGGACCTCCACAAGCATGTTGAATGGAAGTGGCAAGGGTGGGCCTCTTGTGTTGTCACCAAGTTTAGAGGGAAGTGCTTTCAGCTTTTCGCTGTTGAGCATGATGTTAGTTGTGGGTTTGTCATATGTGACCTTTATTATGTTGAGGTGGGTTCCCTGTAAGCCCACTTTCTGGAGAGTTTTTATCATAAATGGATGTTTAATTTTATCAAAAGCTTTTTCTGCACTTATTGAAATGGTCCTATGGTTTTTATTCTCCAATTATTAACGTGGTATGTCACACTGATTGATTAGTGGATATTAAAACATTGATCAGGGGTTTTTGCAGAAGTTGATGCTTGTAGCCAGTGATTTATTATGTAAGTGAATATTGAAACATGGTGGTCAATAACATTTGGGTAACAAAAGGCGTACTAGTACTCCTCTTGTCAATGATGTGTTAAAAAATTCTTGCATCCTTGGGATGAATCCCACTTGGTCGTGGTGTGTGATTCTTTTAATGGATTGTTGGATTCAGTTTGCTAGTATTTTGTTGAGAATTTTTGCATCTATGCAAAAATTTTTTTTCATCCCAATCAGGGATGTTGGCCTGTAATTTTCTTCTTTTTGTGGTATTTGTGTTTAGTTTTGACATCAGGGGGATGGTGGCCTTATAGAATGAGTTTGGAAGTATTCCTTCCTTTGCAATTATTTTGGAATAGTTTCAGAAGGATTGGTGTTAGCTCTTCTCTAAGTATCTGATAGAATTTGCCTGTGAAGCCATCTGGTCCTGGAGTTTTCTTTGTTGGGACTTTTTAAGTCACAGTTTCAGTGTCAGTGCTTGTAATTGGTTTGTTCATATTCTCTCTCTCTTCCTGGCTCACTTTTGGGAAATTATACCTTTCTAAGAACTTGTCCATTTCTTCCAGGTTGTCCATTCTATTGGCATATAGTGTGTTTGTAGTAGTCTCTTACGGTCCTTTGTATTTCTGTGATGTCAGTAGTAACTTCTGCTACATTTCTAATTTTATTGATTTAGGTCCTCTCCCTTTTTTCTTGATGAGTCTTGCTAAAGGTTTATCAATTTTGTTTATCTTTTCAGGAAATCAGCTTTTAGTTTTATTGATTTTTGTATTTTCTTTGTCTCTATTTCATTTCTGCATCAATCTTTATGACTTCTTTCTTTCTACTGACTTTGGGTTTTGTTTGACCTCTTTCTCTAGTTGCTTCAGATGTAAGGTTAGATTATTTGTGAGTTCTCTGACCCCTCAGCTAGGCTTGTGGTGCTGTAAGCTCATCTCTTAGAACTGCTTTTGCTGCATCCCACAGGTTTTGGACGGCTGTGTCTTCATTTCACTTGTTCTTAGGTATTTTTTAATCTCTTTGATATCTTCAGTGATTCATTGGTGGTTTAGTAGCTTGTTGTTTAGTCTCCACATGTTTATGTTTTTTGCAGTTTTTTTCCTTGTAATTGATTTCTAATCTCATAATGTTGTGGTTGGAAAAATTACTTTATATGATTTCAGTTCTCTTAAATTTACTGAGGCTTGCTTTGTGGCCTTGCATGTGAGCTGTCCTGGAGAGTGTTCCATGTACATTTGAACCTTGCTACTTTCAGATGGAATGCTCTATAAATACCACTGAAGTCCATCTGATCTAATGTGTCATTTAAGGTCTGTGTTCTTTTATTCTGTCTGGACGATCTGTTCATTGATGTAACTATTACGGAGTTATTGTCAATTCTCACTTTTTGTTAACATTTGCCTAATATGTGGAGGTGTGCTGGGCACACATGTTTACAATTGTTACATCTTCTTCTTGGATTGATTCTTTGATCATTTTGTCCTTCTTCAAAGTGGACACACTTTGATCAAAGATCAGAGTGTCCTTCTTTATCTCTTCTAGCAGTCTTTATTTTAAAGTCCATTTTGTCTGATCTGAGCATTGCTACTCCAGCTCTCTTCTGATCTCCATTTGCACAGAGTCTCTCTTTCCATCCCCGCACTTCCAGTCTGTGTGTGTCACTAGATCTGAATTGGGTCTCTTGCAGACAGCATATATGTGGGTCTTGTTTTTGTATCCATTCAGCCAGTCTGTGTCTTTTGGTTGAAACGTTTAATTCATTTACATATAAGAGAATTATCATTTATATATGTTCTTACAGTCAGTCTCCTACATGTGAATGAGGTGCATTCTGGGAGTGCATTCATAAGTCCAGTTTGTAAGTCCAGCAAAGTTAACCTAGGCATCCAGCTTTTACAGATAACTTTTACAGAGATGTGAACTCACGTGATTGGACATGTGAATGCATGTTGCATGTTTGAAAGTTAACAACTTGAAGGTTTGTATGTTGGAGACTTACTGTGTTGCCATTTTGTTAATTGTTTTTGATCTGTTTTTGTGGATTTTTTTTTCTTTGCTGCTCTTTTGTTCTGTGATATGATGACTATCTTTAATGTTGTGTTTGGATTCCTGTTTCTTTTTTGTGTGTGTATCTAGTATAGATTTTTCAGTTGCGGTTATCGGGTTTTGATACAGCAGTCTGTATGTGTATATATATGATTGTTCTAAGTTGCTGGTCTCGTAATTACATGTGCGTTTCAAATACCATGTGTTTGTGCCCTCCTCCCCTCATGATTACTGGCTTTGAGGTCGTATTTGTGTGGGGGCTTTTCCTCCCTTTACTGTGTTCGTCTTTCCCAGTGAGCCTCCCCATTCCCTCATTTTCTTGTTTTCAGTTGTGGCCTTTCCTTTTCCACTTAGAGAAGTTCCTTTAGTATTTGTTGTAAAGCCAGTCTGGTGGTGCTGAATTCTTTCAGCTTTTGCTTATCTGTAGAGCTTTTGATTTCTCCGTCAGATCTGAAGGAGAGTCTGGCTGGGTATTCCTGGTTGTGGGTTTTCCCCGTCATCACTTTAAATGTTGTATATCATGCCACCCTCTTCTGGCCTGCAGAGGTTCTGTTTTGCTTTTGTTGTGCTTTGACACCGACTTGGAGGCTACTGGGGGGCTTCCTTGATGGTTCAGATGGTAAGGAATCTGCCTGCCATACAGGAAAGCCAGGTTCAGTCCCTGGGTCTGGAACGTCTCCTGGAGAAGGAAGTGGCAACCCCTCCAGCATTGCTTGGGAATTCCATGGACAGAGGAACCTGGCTGGCTGCAGCCCATGGGGTCGCAGAGAGTCAGACATGACTGTCCTGGAAGAGATGATGGTGGCTTAGAGCAGTGTGGTGGGGATTGGGGTGGGGCTGATGGGATTCACAGGTGGGTGGGGCTGTACACATAGAGAGAGGAGGGCGGGAGAGCCAGAGACTTCCAGCTTTGGGGTTTGGATAATCGGGGAAGATGATGACGGTGGCACATGCTTGTTAAAACAGAACACGTTTGGAGGAGGGAATAAGGGGCTCTGTTTGGGGATGACCTGGGGTGGGAGGTGGAAGGTGGATGGAGTTACAGGCGAGGTGAGATCAGTCATGAGCTTTGTCAGCTCACGTCAGCCATTGAATCTACATGGAGATTCATTACGCTGTTTTTACTGGTTTTGTATGTGCTTGAAGTTTTCCATAGTGAAAAAGAGAAACATTGAGAGAGAAAAGCGTTCTGTGTCGGATTATGTTGTTTGAAATGGAAACTGAAGTCGGCAGTTGAATGTGTGGGATTGGAGTTGGCGGCTGGAGATGACCAGCGTGAGCCTCGTGGAGAGGAGGGGGCGGGCCTGCGGGACTCCGCCGGGGATGCGCCCACATCTAGCGGTCAAACGGAAGAGGTCGGGCCAGTGGAGGAAACGCGGCGGGAGGGTGTTGAGCAGGTGTGGGTGGAGCCGGCGGGAAGAGCGCTTCCTGGAGGGCGCAGCAGCCACGTGGATGCCGAGTGGCCAGCGCCGGGCGTCGTGCAGTGGGTGGCAGGCGGCCGGAGTGAACACCTTCCGTGCATCGCCGAGTGTGAACGCCTGCCAGGCTGTGGCGGGGAGTCGAGTGGGAAATAAAGTGGAGCCAGGACCGTAGACCGTGCTTCAGTTTTTTATGTGGATGGGAGCAGAGGCGTGGGGTAACAGCTCGCTGAAGGGAGAGGCTTGTTTTGTGTGTTGTGTTTTGAAAAGAAGCGGAGCACAGGAGTCAAGTGGCTGGGTTCAAGTCTCAGCTTTGCCGCTTAGCAGCTCTGGGACCTCAGTTTTCTCGTGTGCAAAGTGGGGGTGTTGGTGACACTCGCTCCTTGGGGCTGTTGTGACAATCGAGTCAATTACTGTGCATGCAGCGCCTGGCAAGCTCTCTGGGGGGGCGTTTGCTGGCGGTCTCCTCCTGTGCACGTGTGTTGTCATGGAGCCGAGGGAGAAGAGGGTGCTGCCTGAGAGAGAGGGAAGGCTTGCGGGGCAGAGAGCAGACTCCGTCTGGTGGGTGGCGGAGTCTTGGCGAGGAGCGGGCGAGTGCGTGCTCACACCAGGCCGCGGTGCTGGCGGCTCAGCCACTGACGAGGTCCTGCAGGTGGCAGAGTGTGCGCTCTTGGCTCGCCAGTGATTAGCTTCCGCAAACCCGCCTCTTGTCCTCAGATTCCTGCTCATCAGGTCGCTCCGGCCTCAGTTGGAATCATTTCTCTGGGTCTTGGAGCCCTTATGTGTAAGGTGACACGCTATCCTTGGCAAGGACTGAATGTTCCTTCAGCCCTGGAACGCTCTCTGCCCCGATTGTTTTTGTCTCAGGTTGTCTCCAGGCCTAGCTGGGTCTCACTTTTTAAGCCAGCAAAAGAATGAATGGGCGTGGATGGGGGAAGGCAGCCGGGTTTCCCAGAGAAAGGCCCGTTTCCTGCAGAGACTTCTGTGGCAGCAGGAACCTCAAAATACCATCCACAGAACCTTTCAGTCAGTAGGATGGCGTTTCCTTGTAGGTGCTGACTCCGTCAAAGCATGAAAAATGTGTGCTACTGAGAGCTGGCTTGTTGTTTTGTTGAGCAGTAGAAGAGTTTTTTTTTATGGGAAACTTCATTTCCTGCCATGTGTTTTAACTTAGGACGTTGCTGGTTGAGGTTTCAGTTGTGGAATCTTCTGGTTCATTGAGTATGAGAACAAGTACAAATGTTAAAATATATAGTTTCTCCATCACGTTTTCCCTTTTCACTAAAAGTAGAGAAAGAATAACATAACCAGAGCCATGATTGCAGATCTTAATTACATGAAATTGTTTTTAGAATAAAAGTGATATGGCCTTCAAAAAGATTTTGCTAGTATTTTTCACTCTGCGTCACCAGGAATCTGTTTATAGTGAACAGTATTTGTATTGAGAAAATAAAATGTTAAGAGGGAGACGTGTTTAAAAATCAGGGATTGTGCAAGGTAGTTTGCATTTTTGCCCAGATTATTTAGACTAATCGCCACAGGAATGTTGCCTTTTATAGTAATATAAGTAGGCAAAAAGCGTCTGGGGACGTTTTCATGAAGGCTATCCAAATGAAAAGTGGACCTTTCCAGTAGGAGGCGTAACTTCATTCCCTTCTTCATTGAATTCTTTATTTGGACTTTGGCAAACAAACTGTTGTTGATGGTATTTTAGATGGTCTGGCGTTTGCTGACTGAGCAAGCTTGTGTTTCAGCTCAGGTTCTCTGCGCCTCCACGCCACCCCCCACCCCTCCCGGCCCATGACATGAATGTCACTCCCCTGCCACCAGGTGACTCTTTAGGATGTGTTTAAAGCTTGCACTTACCTAGATTTTAATGAATCTGACAGAAGCCCTTTAAACTGTTACAGGTGAAATAATCGAGCTCTTGGCTGTTTTCACAGATTATTATACTGAAAGAAAATAATGAAAACAAATGTTTCTCTTTTGTAAACCTGTCCTACTGAAGAGTCCTGTCCCACTGAAAAGATCCCCGTCTTCCCCGCCCTCTCCTGTGTTTTGAATATGAACTAGGCCAGGCTTTCTTCAACGGTCTCCCACCTCCTTTCTTCTTTCTGTTTTGACCATAAAAAGCTCCTGAATTTCTACTAACCTTTGTTTTAGAAACCAGTTTTAGGTCACTTTGAGTTAGAGTTTTGCTCCATTCTACAAATATTTACTGACTCTTGACTGTGCATTTAGCCCTGAGCTCAAGGTTGGGAGTTGATCTAGATATCGGTTCTGTCCCCTCCTACCTGCCGGAGGCTTGTGGTCTGTGTGTGGAAAAGATATGTTTATGAATATTTCCATTTACATAAAACGTGCTAAGTGGGATAGACAGGTGGAAACGACAGAAGTTCAGGCGAGAAGAGTGGGATTCCTGGCTCAGGGTGGTGGTGGGTGAGCCGGGGGAGAAGGCTTGAGGGGAGCTCATGGAGCGGGCTCCAGGATGAGCCAGGCTGTGTGTGCCTGTGCCCAATGTGGGTTTGACATGCTGAGTCCCGGGTGGACCCAGAACGGAAGCCCCAGCTGCGGGAGGCGGCTGCTTTGGCAGGGCCCCTGAGTGAGGCACAGCCTTCTCCACCTCAGCCCCGCTGGGGCCAGGCCCTGGGCTCCAGAAGGGTTGTGGAAGGAAGGAGCGTGGTGGGTTTAGTCGTGCGTGTCGGTGACTTTGCCTTTGGGACAGAGCTCTCAGGCGGCCAAGGGCTGGGCAGACCTGGGCATGACTCTGGGCTCAGCCATGCCCGAGTGCTCGTGAGCACATCACCGACCCTTTCTGTTTGCTCTTCTGCAGAATGGAGGGTAATAGTCCTGTCTCTTGGGGTGGAATGTGGTTGTCCGTATTAGCTGCGTGAATTAATGTGCATTAAGTGTCTGCCTCAGAACCCGGAGTGCTCCTGCGCTGCGTGCCCCTCAGGTGCTGGCTGTCATCACGGAGAGTGCAGCTGTGAGCTGGCAGTTGGCAGAAAAGGAGAGCCGCGTCGGGGTGAAGGGACAGTAGCTTTGGGAGTGCTTGAGGGCCTTGGCCCGGGGGCGGAGAGTGAGCAGGGGTGAGGCTCCTGGTCAGGAGTGGGAGGAGGAGCAGAGAAGGGTCAGGGGGATGAGGTCAGGGAGGCAGGGGGGCGGGGGAGTTCTGTGTCCCATGTGCCAGGCAAGGAGGAGGCCTCGGGACGTGCAGAGGAAGTCGGAAGCGTCCGATTCAGAGCGATCAGGGAGGCTGAGAACTGAGGCGGGGCGTTGAGTGTGGTTGTCGGAGAAGATGCCCCCCAGCCCTGGGGGAGGTCACAGGAGGGCAGCAGCCAGGTGGCCGTGGGCACCGAGAGTGTCGGGGAGCAGGGACGGTTTTGTTGGATAGAAGAGTGTCAGTAGATTCTGGGTTAAAGGCTGGGTTTCCAAAATAAAGACAGTATGGCTTTTAAGTTGATTCTAAGCAAAATAACGTGGAGACTGTGGTTCCAAGGCCACCGGGCTGCCCATGAGAACCGCCGCCTGGCGTTGGGTGCTCGGCCTTCAAGGCCCTGTGTGGCGGCAGCGATGGTGTGACCTGTGCAGTGGTGCATGGATCGAGTATAAGATTGCCCTGTAATGGCAGATACACACTGGTGGCCTCGTTACCATTAATGTAGTAAGCTACAGTCGACGCTTACTGAGCACTTCCTCAGGGGCAGCAGTGCTGCTCACACAGGCTTTGCGTGAGGCGCCCCTCCCGCCAGCTCTGTGAGGGGCGAACACTGTTCTTGTCACCGAGCTGAGGGGCCGGGCTCACACATGTGCCCAGGCTCACACGGCTGGCCCATGGTGGAGCCAGGCTGCGGCAGCTGCACTGTGGCTGTGGGGCCCTGGCTGCAAACAGCCATCCTCTGCTGCTTCCTCTTGTCGGCTGAGTTGTTGAGGAGGGACCGCTAGCATCGGGCATCGTGTCTGATGAGTTGGAGGATCTGGGGCACAGGCTGGACGTGAGGGAAGGCTGGTGGGAGCTGAGTGAGGCGGCCTTTCAGGCAGGGTGAGTGGGGCTGGGATCACAGAGGCGCAGGCAGAGGCTCCGCAGGGCAGAGCCAACCTGACTTGCTCTCAGGGACAGGAGAGAGGGCTGGTCAGAACGCTGAGAAAGGTCCTCAGTGGCGGGGGTTTTACAGGAGCACGAGAAAGCCAGCACCTTTTCAGAGGTGCTTTGCGGTCGGGGAGACCACCAGCATCTGGAGAACTTTCCTGTGGAATTTTAGGAGTTGTCTCCCACTGCTCGTTTGACTAGACTTGGTCCTACTGGAGAAAAGGGGCTGGATGAGGTCACATTCGTTGGAAGGACTGATGTTGAAGCTGAAACTCCAGTCAGTACTTTGGCCACCTGATGCGAAGAACTGACTCATTGGAAAAGACCCCGATGCTGGGAAAGATTGAAGACGGGAGGAGAAGGGGACGACAGGGTGAGATGGTTGGATGGCATCACCAACTCGACGGACATGAGTTTGGGTGGACTCTGGGAGTTGGTGATGGACAGGGAGGGCTGGCGTGCTGTGGTCCATGGGGTTGCAGAGTCGAACATGTTGGAGCAACTGAACTGAAACTCCCATTAGGAAGGGAGGCCCCCTGACCTTGACCGAGCCCAGGGGCGCCCCCTGGTGGAGCTGAAAAGGTAACACAGGCAGAAAGGCTGTATTTGAACGCCTGCTGCTGGTGGGATTTGCTGCCAGAAGTGGAGCCCAGAGCGGTAGGAGGCGGGGAGTCTTACTGTCTTCTCTCTGCTGTTGTGAAGAAGTCCCAGCTCTGGGCGGAGGAAGCAACAAGGAACGGCGGAAGTAGAACCACGCGGAGCGAATGTGGAGCGTGGGTGACACTGAACTGAGGAGAGCCTGACTCAGGCCTTCTTAGGATTTTCTGAAAATCAGACACGTCAGTTAAAACAGTGCTTCTCTGGCGACCTGTAGCAAAAGGCTGTTTTCGTTGCTGTTTGAAGGTTGTGAACTGTTTATATCTTGTAAAATACAATAAAAATGAACTGGAAAAGATAAATGAAGGAAACAGAGACACAGGGAGCACACACCCAATTTGTTGTCTGTTGTCAGAGTCAACAGAGACACAGTTTACTCTTTGAAATTGCTAAACACAAAGTTTCTAAGTGTTTGCTTTTCATTTCTGAAATCAGCGTGACTTGGACTTAGGCAGGCTTAGGACAAACACAGGCTTGCGGCTGACCATGGCTCTCATTAGCGTGCTTGCTCCAGAGCAGTCAGGCTGCAGGCAGGGCCCACGGGGCTGGCGGGGGGGCGGGGGGCTCTTTCCAGAGCGCCCAGCCCGGTGCTGGCACACGCTGCACACTCAGCAAATATGCGCTTGTTAAACAGTCCCCTCAAGAGAGTTTCTATACGCAGAATAAAATTCAATGAGTATGATAGCAAGTCTCCCCAAATAATTGAAGTTTGTTCATCTGGTGGTAGGCAGAATTCTGAAGCAAAGTATGCTTTACCTTGTTTTACAATTTTTGAAAACCACATCTTTGTAGAGTAAAAAAAAAATAATGCAGTTACTAGAAAGCCAGTTTGTTTCCGAGTTGAGCACCCCTATGGACGTGAGTCTGAGTGAACTCCGGGAGTTGGTGATGGACAGGGAGGCCTGGTGTGCTGCGATTCATGGGGTCGCAAAGAGTCGGACACGACTGAGTGACTGAACTGAGCTGAGCTGAACGGAACCTCAGGCAGCATCATCTTTTGGTTCCAGGTCGTTTCGGCAGCCAAGGTGTGTGGAGTAGCCAGCGAGTCCCCGTCGGTGAAGAGGCTCCGCCTGCTCATCGCGGATAAAGACTTTTCTTTTAAGGCCGGCCAGTGGTAAGTGGCTCTTCTGTTTTTTTAGCATGTGTGGTCAAGGTGCCATCAGACACCAGAGCTGCTTTTTCCTTCTCGGAAGTACTTCTGTGACTGCTGTTTCTCCCGGGGAAGAGGAATTCTAGGGTGTCTCCCTTTAGCCTGAGCCTCTTCCTGGCATGGAGAACCTGACTCCTTTCCTAGCCTCAGGGCCCACCTTGGTTCTGAGCCCCGGAGCCTCTCAGCCGTAGATGAACGTTGCTGCCTTGAGTTTCCAGAGGGAGGCAGAGCGGTGAGTCGTAGTCCGGACCCGACAACTCTGACAGCTGGTTCTGCTCCGCAGGCCTGGCTGCCGATAGAGTGCACTGCAGTCGTCTTCTCTGCCTCCCTTACGTGTTGCTGGGGGTGGATACATTTCTAAAAAATCAGCCTTTATGTCAAACGCCTAGTAAACGCAGAAGTCTGAAACTGGTTATGGCAACCAGTCTTGTCGCAGAGGTGCCCACCCTCTCTCCTGAATTCTGCAATCTTCACGCCTTGTCTGGGTTGAGTTGAAATAGCTTTTGCAGAATTTGTTAGCAGGACCCTCCCCCTGCATTGGACCCAGCCCGCGTCGTGCTCATGGCCGAGGGCTGGTCAGTGTGCTGACGGGGGAGCAGCCCAGCTGTCCCAGTGTTCCTGCGAAGGGCCTCACTGAGTGGCTGTGGAATTTGGATAGTAAAGAGCGCAACCCGTATTTCCTTAGGAAAGGTGTGTTTGGGTGTCTGTTTCCTTTATTTAAATCCAGCTTTCATTTCTAAATGAGTTTCTGGCATGTCAATCTTGGTCGTCTTTCTTAGGAGCCACTTGACTAATTTTGGCAGTCCATCTGGAAATGTGGTTTTGTTAGGAGGAGGATGTGTGATAATAGCAAGAGTTAGCAGGCTTGTGTTAATAGTTTGCTTTGAATTTAGAACCAGAAAACAAGATGCTGATTGCAATAATTTGCGCTTGTGAAGCAATTTACTGCAATCTTTGCACATGTTCAGTGATACATATTAAGTGCATTTGGGCTGTTTCGAGGGGGGGTTGGCAACGTTTTTGCCCTTCAAAACTAGTTTAGCAGTTATTGCGTTGAAAAGTGCAAACTCCACTTATAAGGATCTGCCTTTCCACGTTTCCCTCGGGGAGGCGTTTGTGGCCTGTGCACACCGTTATCTGTGTGCCTTCCGCTTGGAATGGTGCCGACTCTGACCCCGGTGTCCTGATTAGAGAAAGCTGTGCCTTGGTTATCCTGCTGCTCCCGCGGTGTGCGTGCGAGTATAGTAAGAAAACGTCATCATCTCCTAGTGATATGCACAGAAATAGGGTCTCCCCCTGAGCCTCAGTGGAAGACTCCCCGGGGTGGCGCCGCGTCTGCCGCGTCACTGGATGGCTCTGGTAGCCCCGTCCGCGCGGGCGCTGGCTCAGTGCATGCCGGACAGAGGGTGGCGGGGCGGGGTCTGCTCCAGCTGGCCCGTGTTTCCCTGCCAGGCGAGTCGGTCCCTCGTCCCTGGCGTCGACCGTCTTCCTGAGAAGGTGCTGCCTTAACACCGCCTCTCCGCACGGCTCTGGACGCTGTGAGCTCTTTGGCCGTGTGACTTGGTGGTTACCGAGGTGGTGGGCACTGCTCCGTCGGCACTGTTGCTGGGGCGGCTTGCTCACAGGCTCTCTTAGATGGTTGGCTCGCCCGTCACCCCACGTGGCACTCGGGGGGAGAGAGGAGGGGGCTGCCGTGCGCTCACGGGGTTGGGGTGGTCGGAGAGAGAGCTGCTGGAGCCGTGACCCCTCGTCCATGGACTCTGGACCGGTGGTCCCTGCCGACACGTGCCAGGCTCCGAGGGGAGGCACAGAGCCGCCTCTGAGTGCGAGAGTGAACTCTCTGCGGCCTTAGGCCCTGACCCTCGGGTGGACACTCCCAGCCTAGACCAGGGGTGGTGCTCCAGGGCTGTTGGCTGCTGGGGTTCCTGTACTGGGAGACAGCTCTCAGATCTCACGCCATCCCATCCAGAGAGAAAGGGAGAACTCCTTCAGACCAGTTTTCCGCACGAGCAGGGCTGAACCTTCCCGGCTTCTCCCACCAGGAGCTCGCGGCTTAGCACACAGCTCCCTGGGGAGTCCTGCTCTGGACCTTGATTGGAGCTCCCCTGACCGAGGGGGGAAGGATGGAGCTGGGCATGGCCCCAACAGTCTCCCCTCGCCCGTGAGTGCCCGGGGCTGCCAGGTTCAGAGCCCCTGGGTGCTGGTGAGTGCCTGGGGCTGCCAGGTTCAGCGTACCCAGGGTGTCGGTGCTATGGGCGGGTCCGTCCCGGGGTCTGTGTCACGCGTCCCAGTTTGCCGCCCTGCCTCCCACCTGCCGCCCTCCCCTCCCACCTGGCGCCCTGCCTTCCACCTGGCGCCCTGCCCTCCCACCTGCCGCCCTGCCTTCCACCTGCCGCCCTGCCCTCCCACCTGCCGCCCTGGCTTCCACCTGCCACTCTGCCTTCCACCTGCCGCCCTGCCTTCCACCTGCCGCCCTGCCTTCCACCTGCCGCCCTGCCTTCCACCTGCCGCCCTGCCTTCCACCTGCCGCCCTGCCTTCCACCTGCCACTCTGCAAGGTGGGCGGCTTCCTTTTTGCTCGGGGCTTCGGTTCCCATGTCCTTGAAGAGGAAAGAGTAACAGTTCGGTGTTGTAGGGTGTGGCAGGCATTTGGCACAGTGCCTGGGGTTTATGCGTTTGTTTTGGGTGTCTGTTGTAGCCAGTGCTTTGCTCAGGCCATCAGAAAGCATGCGTGCTGGTGAGGTCCCCTGTGAGGAGTGTCCGTGGGGTCCTGGGGACAGACTGAGCTCCTTGCCAGCCCCCTGTGCACCGAGGCTGCTGTGGGAAGAGCAGCCGGCCTGCGAGGAGTGGGCAGGCGCACGCCGCCGGTGCCTGCTGCACGCCCGGGCTGTGTGCAGAACACACCGGGGAGCAGGCACCGCATTTCTGAGTGGGGCAAGCTGTGTCTCTGACTTCATATGAGATAACAGGATTTCACGCTTGAAAGTGCTCAGGGTAAGGAGGTGAGAGGAGCCAGGTTAGAGAACTAGGACTCTCCGCTGCCTGCCAGCAGGGCAGCTGCACTGCAAACGCAAACGCGGCGCCGCCACAGCCCCGACTCAGGCCCACGTGGAGGCGGTGCCGCGCTCCTGGGAGTCTCTGGGCAGGTGGTGTCCTCCTCCACAGCCTGTCTGATGAGCACTGCCTTTCAGGACTCCTCTGTGAAGTCTTTCCTGATGCCTCCATCCCTGGTGGATTTAACTGCTTTCTTTTTCCTCCCCTCTCCTCCCCTCCGCATGTCCCACCCACCCCCCAGCAGATTTTTTAAAAAATAAAATGCGGTAGCTTTCTATTTCCCCGATAACATCAGGATCACATGTTGGAGCTACGCAGGTGTCTGCGCTAAGCACGAGCGCTTCCAGACTCATCTCAGGTGACGCTGCCTTCTCTCTCCCAAGCGGATTCTTTCATGCTAGTGGTCAGTCGTGTCTGATTCTGCGACTCTCTGAACTGTGGCGTACCCGGCTCCCCTGTTCATGGCATTCTCTGGGCAAGAATACTGGAGTGGGTTGCCATTTCCTCCTCCAAGGGATCCCCCTGACCCAGGGACTGGGTCAGACCCAAGGGGTCTTCTGTGTCCCCTTTATTTCAGGCAGATTCTTTGCCTGCTGAGCCATGAGTTAACCTTCCTCCCGTGAGGGAGGTGAGGGCAGGACCCAAGACAGACTTGCGTCTTCACCGCCAGCACCGGCCTCTGCGCCTGTACATGGCCGGCAGAAGGGCTGGCTGGCTGTGCTGAGTCGGGCGGCTGAGAGTGGGGATCTCAGGGCGACGCGGGGTCCCTCGGCTGCGGCCCGTGTGCCCGCTGCGTGCTGGGCCCTGGGTGGGACGAGGCTGCCTGTGGCACCGCGGCCATGGACACGCGTGCTTCGCTGCAGCGGGGGCCCTGTCCCTCTGCTCTTCATGTACTCGCTGTGAAGGACGGCATTTTTAACGGTGTGTGCGTGAGTGTGTGTGTGTGTGTAAAACTCACTCTTTCTTGGAAAGATGTCTCACTAAATACGCGTTGTGATATTTCTCAAGCCTATTCAGATGCCGTTCTTCTGCAGCGTTTCATGAAGGCCCTTCTCCCTAAAGGTGGAGGGTTTCCAGAGTTCCTAGAGAAGAGGGATTCGCCCTCAGGTACCGGAGAAAAAGGTCTCTATCAACATCAAGCAGCAGAGGGTGCTATAGTTCAGGAAATAAAGCAGCAAAATTAGCTCAGAGATTAGTCTTTTTTAAACAGACGCTATGGAAATGCCATTCACCTCTTCTCTGAAAGCATATAGCAACGGTGTTAGTAAGTGCTAACTATCGTCTTTTAAAATTTGTATCTTGTCTGAAATGGAAGGGAAATTATTCGTGGGAAAGAAGGAAGTAAATACAGGCAGAAATAACCTGGGGACCTTTTCTGGAGCACTTCCTGCCCAGAACTTGTTTTCTAAGACTAAAAAATGACCAGGTACCTAAGGCCAGAGTTGAGAAGAGAACAGCTTCTGAGGCTATAGATCAGATCAGGAGAGGATATCAAGTGCTTTTTTCTCCCTAGGGCGGGGGATGAGACTGTCGCCTTTTTTTGATTATACTGTCTGTCCTTCGAAGGCTGAGGATCAGCTCTAATGGATAGTCCTTCGAAGGCTGAGGATCAGCTCTAATGGATAGTCCTTCGAAGGCTGAGGATCAGCTCTAATGGATACATGAGTTTCCTGGACGTGGGGATGGGAATTTTCTGTGGTCTCAGTTGGTAGTAAATTTCTCTTTCCTTGGTATGTGACTAGATTTATTGCATTTCCTAGAACCCTCACCCAAAAAAAGTATGTGGCGTGCAGTTATTGAGGGCTTGAAACTCACAAGAGTTCTCCACTCCAGGAGAGTGCTTAGAAGCAAAGAAGGCAACGTGAGACAGTCAGAATTTAGGAGGCTGCATCAGCCTATTCAATGCCAGCAAGAGAGTTTTTGTTGATTCTTTTTCACATTTAGGAAACTCTTTTATCAAGATAAACGTATCATAAAATTCACCATTTAAAAGGTACAGTTCAGTGATTTCCAGTATATTCACAGAATTGAATTCACAGTATATTGTAGAATTGTGCGGTGATCAGCCAGTCAACTTTCAGCACATGCTCGCCATCCCAGAAGGAAGCTCTGCCCTGACTGTCATTCACTCCCCATCCTCACCCGGGGGCACCCGCTCTTCTAGTTCCTGTCTTCCGTGGATTTCCTGTTCGGGACACTCCGTGTCAGTGGGATTCTGTAGTGTGTGGTCTTTTTCGTGACCAGCTTCCTGCACTACGCTCAGTTCTCTGACTTCCCTGGGGGCTCAGACGGTAAAGCCTCTGTCTACAGTGCGGGAGACCCGGGTTCAATCCCTGGGTCGGGAAGATCTCCTGGAGAAGGCCATGGCGCCCCACTCCAGTACTCTTGCCTGGAAAATCCCGTGGGCACCGGGGCCTGGCAGGGGGTCGCAGAGTGGGACACGGCTGAGCGACGTCACTTCTTCCACTTCACGCGGTTTCGCTGCTCATCTGCCCGTGGCGTGCTTCAGAACTTCATCCCGTCCCGCGAACGTGCCGCCTTTGTTTCCCTGTTCGTCAGTTGGAGAACATTTAGCTTGTTTGGAACTTTTAGGCTGTTACCAGTAATGCTGCTGTGAACATTCGTGTGCATATTTTTAAGGGGATATATATTTTCTTTTTTCTTGAGTATATACCTCAGAGTAGAAGTGCTGTCACATCTTCACATTTTCAGGCACTGCCAAATTGTTCTTTAAAGTAGCAAGGCCATGTTACGTTCCCGTCAGCAGTGTACAAAGGTTCCAGTGTCTCCCGATCCCCACTGACACTCGCCATTGTCATCTTGATCAGCCATGCGTCCAGGTGAGAGTGACCTAATGGCTCATTGTGATTTTAATGTGCATTTCCCTAATGACAGATGAGGTTGAGCGATTTTTCATGTACTTATTATCCATTTATGTATCTTCTTTGGAGAAATGTTTGTAAAGTCCTTTGCCCACTTTTGAAATGTGATTTTATTATCTATGTGTCTGTGCTGGGTCTTTGTTGCTGTGTGGCCTGCTCTCTAGTTTCGGGGAGCAGGAGCTCCCAGGTGTGGTGCGTGCGTTTCTCATTGCTGAGGCTTCTCTGCTTGTGGAGCGCAGGCTCCAGGTGTGTGGCTCAGGAGCTGTGGTTCCCAGGCCCTAGAGCACGGGCCCAAAGTTGTGACACGCAGGCTTAGTTGCTCCTTTCCCAGACCAGCATCTCCTGCACTGGCAGGCAGGTCCTTTTCCACCGAGCCACCAGGGAAGCCCCCTTTACCCATGTTTTGAACCTTCTTTTTATTACTATATTCTGTATATAAATTACTTGTTAGATACATGATGCAGAAATATTTTCTCCGATTCCAAGGGTCATCTTTTAACTGTCCTGACGGCAGGCACTACACCCAAGTGTGCGGCACAGAAGTCTTCGTTTTCTGCAGCCAAGGTTCTCCAGTTTCTCTCGGGCCTTTGTGTTCTAGTGTCGTTTCTGAGTAACTGGCCGTGAAGAGCCGCTCCTGTGGAAGTCTGGGTTTATGATTTTAATGTTTATATTTAGGTCTGTGGTCTAATCAGAGTTAACGTTTGTATATGGTATAAGGTAGGAGTCCAGCTGTATTCTTTCCCAGTTACTATTCACTTGTCCTAGCACTTTTTTTTTTAATTGAAGTATAGTTGATTTTCAGTGTTGTATTAGTTTCTGGTGGACAGCACAGTGATTTAGTCGTGTGTGTGTGTGTTTATTCTTTTTCAGATTCTTTTTCCTTTATAGATTATTATAAAACCATCACCACTTACTAAAAAGACCCTTCTTCTGCATTAAATTGTGTTGCTAGCCTTGTTGGAAATCAGTTGACCATAAAACTAAGTTTATTTTTTGGTTCTCAGTCTTTTGCCTTTGATACCTGCCTGTCCTAACACCAGTACCACAGTGTTGTCATTACAGTGACTTAAAACAATTTTCAAACCAGAAGGTGCGAATCCTCCAAATTTATTCTTCTTTTTAAAGATTATTTTGATGATTCTAGGCTCCTTGAATTTCATATCAGTTTTATGATCAACTTATCAAAGAAACCAGCTAGGATTTGATAGGCATTGTATTAAATCTGTAGATCAATTTGGGAACTATCGCCATCTTAATAATATTAAGTCTTCCAGCCCATGAATATAAGAAGCCTTTCTGTTTATTTAGATCTTCTTTCTGTTTATTTAGATCTCTTTGATTTTTTTTCAATAATGTAGTTTTTAGTGTATAAGTTTTACACTTCTTTTGTGAAGTTTATTCCCAATTATTTTATTACTTTATTATAATAGGACTTTTTCTTAATTTCACATTTAGACTGTTCATTGCTTTATTATTTATTTTATATTCTGCAACTTTATTTGAAGTTGTTTGTTAGTTCTCATGTATTTATAGTAAACTCATTGGGATTTTCTGTATGTAGTGTTACGTCATCCGCAGCTTCTTACTCTTTAATCCGGATGCCTCTTATTTCACTTTCTTGCTTAATTGCCTTGGCTAGAATGTCTGGTACAGTGTTGAGTAGAATTGGTCAGAGCAGACATCTTTGTCTTCTTTCTCTTCTCAGGTGGGGAATTTTCAGCCTTTCAGGGTTAAATATGATTAGATATTTTGTAGTTGTCTTAATCAGGCTGAGGAAATTACCATTTATTCCTGGTTTGTCGAGTGTATCTATTATGTAAGGGTGTCGAATTTTGTCAAATGCCATTTTTGCATCTGTTGAGATGATCACATGGATTTTGTCCTTTATTGTGTTAAGTGGTTTAAGTCATTGATGATTTTCTATGTTGAGCCAATATTCCTGAGAGTTGTGCATCTGTATTCATAAGGGATGTTGATCTGTAGTTTAGTGATATCTTTGTCTGGCTTTAGTATCAGAATAATACTGACGTGGTAGAGTGAAGTGGAAAGTGTTTTTTTCTGTTTTGGGGGGAAGTATTTGTGAAAGATAAGCATTAATTCTTCTTCAGATGTTTAACAGAGTTCACCTCTGCTGCCATCTGGACTTACCCTTATGGGAAATTTTTAAATTATACTAATTCAGTCCATTTATTATGGATCTGTTCAGATTTTCTGTTTCTTCTAGAGTCCAGTTTGGTAGTTTGTGTTTTTCTAGGAATGCATCCATTTCATCTGAGTAAGCCATTTTTTTGTCTTATGGTTATTCATAGAATTCCTTTATAATTTTTTTTTTCGTGAAGTTGGTGATAATGTCCCATCTTTCATTCTTGATTTTAGTAATTATATTTTTCTCCTTTTTTCTAGTCATTCTAGCTAAAATTTTGTTGGTTGTGTTTGCACTTTAAAAATTGCATTAACGATAGTCGATTTATTTGCCTTTCCTTTTAGGGTTGATTTTTTTATCCCAGGAGTCTCTGTGGTTGGTGGGTTCTCAATATGCTCCAGCCCTAGGCTGCTGGAACAAGAGAGAATGATAGAGCTGGCAGTGAAACATACAAACCACCCTCCTGCTCTCTGGATCCACAATCAGGTGAGCAAACCTCTGTTTAAACTTGGAGATCTGGGCTCTCTGCCTCTCACAAAATTCAGCTCACTTAATCCACCTAAGGAACCTAGGCTTGGGTGCAAAGGGTACACGCTCGCAGGGAGCTCCCTTCCGTCCAGAATTAGATTCCAGAAGCGGTACAGGAGCAGCATATTTGTTTATTTTTTACTTTTTGGCCATGCTGCGTGGCGTGTGGGGTCCCAGCTCGCCAACCAGGGACAGAACCTGCACCCCACGCAGTGGGGGCCACCCGGGGCCACCAAGGAGGCCCCCAAGAAGCAGGGTCGTGTTGGTGCACTAAAGGATGATGCAAAGATACCCTGGGGTCGGGAAACCCCTCCTGGGTCCCCAGGCGGCATTCAGTGGGATCCTGCTACAGAATTAAGGCATTTTACTTTATATGTAAGTTGTTGAAAATGGGCTCTCTGGGTGTCTTGTC
Organism: Ovis canadensis; assembly: GCF_042477335.2. Lineage (NCBI taxonomy): Eukaryota > Metazoa > Chordata > Mammalia > Artiodactyla > Bovidae > Ovis > Ovis canadensis. Next base: position 276,924,310 of record NC_091245.1, read on the forward strand.
AGTGGTAATTCTATTAATCAGATTATTTTGTCCTCACTGTCCTAAGTGAAGGGAATTAAGCTACCGTTCTCTCATTATCTGGGGGGGAAACAATCTCTGATTACACACTTGTCCTGCCCAGACCTGAACTCTGCTAACCCCGTGGTGCGGTCGCCTCTCTATTTCAGTCTCTGGAAAGCTCTTCACTCATGAGTCTGAGACGGAGTCCACGTTTTTTGCTAATAACTCATGGTTTGCCGTGGGGCTCAGCACAGCCCTATGCTGCTCCTTACTACCTACTGGAATTCTGATAACAAAGAGTGAGCTCAGGAAAGATTTGTCTTCTTGATGTTTGATCCTTGTCTTTTTTTTTTTTTTTTAACTGCCATCCCTTTCATTTCTAGGGTGTGCCTTCTTTACTCACCAACAATCTCCATCCCATCCCAGGCACTTTCTTCTCCTCTTTACTAGAAAGGAGAATGGGGGTGTGTCTGCTCAGTCCTTAAATCTTGTCTGACTCTATGTGACCCCATGGTGTGTAGCCCACCCACCAGGCTCCCCTGTCCATGGGATTTTCTAGGCAAGAGTACTGGAGTAGGTTGCCATTTCCTCCTCCAGGGGATGTTCCTGACCCAGGGACTGAACCCGCATATCCTGCATTAGCAGGCGAATTCTTTACCACTGAGCCACCTGGGGACACAAAACAGAGTGTGCTGCGTTGTAAATATTGTAGATACAGACAGACTGATTTTGAAATTTATATGGAAGAGAAAAGAAACTGGGATGGCAAAAGCAGTTTTGAAAAAGAAGCCTAAAGTGTGAGGAATCACATGGCTCAAATTTAAGATTAAAATAAGGCCACAATAATCAATGCAGTGTAGTATTGGTGAAGGAGTAGGCATGGAGATCAAAGGGACAAATTAAAGCATTCAGAAGTAGACTGACACGTACAGCCTTTTGAACTTTGACAGAGGTGCTAAAGAAACTCAGTGGAGAACCAGTGACCTTTTCAACAAACCGTGCTGAGTAGTTGTCTGTCCATATGCAAAAATAAAACAGAGAACCCTGACCTAGATCTCACACTTTATATTCAAAATTAAAATATGTTGTAGGCGTAAGGTCCAAAATGTAAAACTATGAGGTTTAGAAGACATAGGAAATACTTTGAACAGCAGGGCAGGCAGATAGTTATTAGACATGACACAGAAAGCAAGATCCACAAAAGGAAAGATTCATATATCGAATTTAATCAAAACTAAAATTTTTTTTTCTACAAAATACACTATTAACAGAAATTTAAAAAACAAGCCACAGCCTAGGAGAAAGTGGTTGCAAATTAGATATCCAACAAAGGACTTGTATCCAAAATGTATAAAGAACTCAAAAGGCAGCAAAAAGAAAACAAACCTAATTTTTAAATGAACAGAGGATTAAACACTTTCCTAAAAGGATATAAGGATGACAGATAAGCGGCGAAATGACAGTCCACATCATCCATCATCAGGGAAGTGCAGGTTAGAGCCACACCTGGTGGGCTGCGCCTGCAGGCCTATTAGAATGGCTGCGATCTAAAGTGCCGACCATAGCAGGTGGTGCCGGTGGCGCGGAGCAGCTGGAACTCTCGCATTGCTTATAGTGTCAGCAGGGCTGCAAGGCTGCAGCCGTCCCGGGAAGCGTCTCTGCAGTCTCATGTGCAACCAGTACACACTTGACCGTAACACCTAGCAGTGTGACTCCTGGGTATTCATTCTAGAGAAACAAAAGAATTGTTCATACAGAAATCTGAACGGGAGTGCTTATAGCGGTTCTATTCATGGTCCTCGAAACCTGGAAACAATGTGAACGCCCCTCAGCAGGCGAGTGGGTTAGGAGCTGCGACGCATTCATACGGCGCACAGGCAGACCTTGCCGTGCTGTGTTCCACTTTACTACACTTTACGGATGATTGTGTTCTTGGGGACGCCAGAGGATGAGGCGGCTGGATGGCATCACTGACTTGATGGACACGGGTTTGAGTGGACTCCGGGAGTTGGTCATGGGCAGGGAGGCCTGGCGTGCTGCTGTTCATGGGGTCGCTAAGAGTCGGACACGACTGAGCAACTGAACTGAACTGATATTTGAATGTTTGTGGCAACCCTGCGCTGTTAGATGGTTGTTAGCATTTTTTTTAGGTTTTATAAGGTTTTCTATGAAGAAATATTTTTATTAATGTAATCTACAACATTGTATGGGTTTCCGATGTACAGCGGTGACTCAGCTATTCATAAGTGCGTGTGCGTTCTTTCTCAGACTCCTTTCCATTATAGGCTATTATAAGGTATTGAACATAGTTCCTGCGCCGTGTTGTAGGTCCTCGGTGTTTACTGTCTTAGTCATAGTAGCGCATGGATGTTAATCCCAAACTCCTGATTTCTCTCTCCCCTGCTTTCCCCTTTGGTGACCGTAAGTTTGTTCTGTATGTCTGAGAGTCTGTTTCTGTTTCGTAAATACATTTTTTGTATCCTCTTTTGGACTTCATATGTGGTGCATGATATTTGTCTTTCTCTCTGACTGACCTCGCTTACTATGGCGCTCTCCAAGTCCATCCCTGAAGCTTCACACGGCATCTTCCATTCTTTCCTGAGGCTGAGTAGTACTCGGTTGCATTTGTGTAGCGCCTTTTCTTTATCCATTCATCTGTGGAGGGACAGCTCGGCTGTTCCCGTGTCTTGGTGACTGTGAATACTGCTGCTGTGAACATCGGCGCCTGTATCTTCCCAAATTAGAGTTTTTCTCTAGATGTGCCCAGGACTGGGGTTGCAGGGTCATATGGGAGCGCTAGTCTTAGTGTTAAGGGCCTTCCACGCTTTTCTCCATAGTGGCTGTATCAGTTTATATTCCCACCACTGATTCTTTAGTATTTATTTGTAGACTTTTTGAAGATGGTCATTCTGACGGGAGTGAGGTGAGGTGGTTCCTTGTAGTTTTTTGATTTGCATTTCTCCAGTAATCCATGCTATGGAGCGTCTTTTCCTGGGCCTGTAGGCCATCTGGATGTCTTTGGAGAAATGTCTGTTTAGGTCTTCTGCCCATGTTTTAATTTTTTTTTCCTTTTTTATATTAAGCTTTATGAGCTGTTTGTATATTTTGGAAATTAAACCCTTGTTGGTAGCAGCATTTGCAAATGTTTTCCTGTAGTCTTTTTGTTTATGTTTTCCTTTGCTATGCAAAGGAAAGCTCTTAAGTTTAATTAGGTCCTATTTTTTTATTTTCATTTTTTATTTTCATTACTCTAGGAGATAGATCCAAGAAAATATTGCTGTGATTTCTGTCAAAGAGTAGCCTATATTCTCCTCTAGTTTTATAGTATCTGGTCTTAACATTTAGGTATTTAATCCATTTTGAGGTTTTATTTTTCTGTACGGTGTTAGAGAATGTTCTTATTTCATTCTTTTACATACAGCTGTCCAGTTTTCCCAGCACCACTTTAGTCAAGAGTTTGTCTTTTCTCCACTGTGTATTTTTGCCTCCTTTGTCATCGATTAATTGGCCATAAGTGTGGATTTATTTCTGGGCTTACTGATCTTTTCCTTTGATCTATCTGTCTATGCCAGTACAAAACTGTTTTGATTGCTATAGCTTAGTATTAATAGTGTAAAGTATTTTAAAATTAACCTGTGTACTTTTTTTTAAGACAAAATGCTGTGGCACACTTAAAAGACTAAAGTATAGTGTAAGCATGACTTTTACACTCACTGGGAAACCGAACAGTAGCTGTGGTCTTCCTCGTGGCCCAGCGATAAAGAACCTGGCTGCCGGTGCAGGAGATGCAGGTGTGATCCCTGAGTCAGGAAGATCCCCTGGAGAAGGGAATGGTGACCCACTCCAGTATCCTTGCTGGGAAAATTCCATGGACAGGGGAGCCTGGCGGGCTACAGTCCATGGGGTCACAAAGAGTCCAGCATGACTGAACATGCTCAAGCAAGCACGCTTGATGTCAGTACTTCATGGCAGTGGTCTGGAACCAAGTCCGCAGTACTTCCCAGGTCTGCCTGTATTTGTTATTCAGCAGTAAAAACAGATCAGCTGTTGGTGCATACAGCAATGTAGGTGACCCTCAGGGGCGCTGTGTTGCGTGAAAGAAGCCAGTCTCCTTCATGCTTCAGTCTGGAAGACAGAAATACAGCAATGAACCAGACCAGTGCTCGATGGGGTCGAACGGGGAAGGGTGGGAGCAGAGAGGGCTAGCAGAGTGGAGTCTGGGGGCTAATGGGACTGTTCGGTGTCTTGGTGTTGGTGGTAGCTGCACTTCTCTACGTTTGTGTTAAAATTCATCGAACTGTGTAACAAAAAGAAAAGCGAAACTGTTACTGGAAGATAATTTTAAAATCTAAAAGATTTCTAAACCTACAGCAGCATAAAAAATGTATTCTTAGGTTTTACACGGCACATTGTGTCAGTTTAGACATCTCCAGCTGCTTGCCTTAGCGTTTCCATTGTAAGCGTATCTCACATTTTTTCCCTGTGTCCTTCATTTGGTGTGGCCTCGGCTACCTCATTGCTTTTTAGATTCTCTATGGATTTTCCCCTGTTGCTATCTCCAGAATGTATCCTGAGCTGATAACACATACCCTGGGGGCGGGAGCGGCAGGGGTGCCCTGTGCCCTGAGCTCTGTTAGAAGCAGCTCAGCCACCCTGGCCCGTAGTGCCATGCGCCGTCTCCAGCCACCCACGTGACCTGAACCTGGTCCTGGTCCATAGCTCCCTGCTTGGTTTCATGGCTCATTGACGTTTCAATGAAGGAACTTATTCTAAGAGGCTGTAGAAAATCTCCACGTGGCATTGCTTAAATGCACATCCTGATTATGGAGCCTGCTCCACTCTGCCCAGTGGGAGTTGCAGGCAGCCTTTATGAAGTCAGGTTTTTCTTGGAACCGTTCTCCCGTGGCTGTTTTCCTCCTGAGGATTTGTCTTATTAAGCTATTAGAGTGGACAATAGAGGCACGTGAGTGTCTGGGTGGCAGCAGGCTGCTCTGCTGGGACATGGAAACGTCTTCCTTTATCGTATCTACTCTGGCTCAGGCTCCTGGCAGCGTAAAGGGTTCTAGACAGCTATTGTGTGCTGGGCTCCAGTTGCTGTGAAAAAGTGGTTTATTTCACAAGTAGAAAATCTGCACCCAAATTAGATACATGGCCGTGTAATTGGAGGTAATATCCCGTTACGTGCTTGTGTCTTATGCTCTACAGTGCTTTTGAGTCCCATGTTCCTGCTACCCTGGCGGTTTTCATTGATCAACAAAAGACAAAGATGGCTTTTGATTCTTTCCAGATGCCAGCAAATTAGGAGATAGATCTCCTAAAGATCATCCTGTCATGAAAGAGACAACAGGCTGCTTGAGTATTTTCTTTCCCTGGGGCACGTTTTCTTGCCAACTTTAGGGTTGAAAATACTCTGGTTTCTAAAAACGATAACCTAAAGGCTTTGCTTGTTGTCATCACTAAGCACGCTGCAGGTGACCATTGGGTAAAGTGTCTTCTCTCCTGTTTCTTAGCCTCTTTTACTCCTCGATTCTTACAGATAGAGAAATATATATAAATATATATAAAGAGAGAGGCAAGCCAGAAGGGGAGGGGGTTAGACAGGGATTAACTCCCCTGTCGTCCTGAGGTCGAGCCTCTGCAGATTTCTGTTTTCGAGACTTGTAAGGAAGGAGCATTGTAAAAGTACGTGGTAGCCGGTGTCGCAGTTCCTAGGTTTTAGTTATGCCACCACTGACTCGATGGACCTGAGTCTGAGTGAACTCCGGGAGTTGGTGATGGACAGGGAGGCCTGGCGTGCTGCGATTCATGGGGTTGCAAAGAGTCAGACACAACTGAGCGACTGAACTGAACTGAATGGAATGTGCCCTTGCAGCTGATTTCTTCTGTCAAAAATGAAAACTCACTTACCATCCTTCATGTAAAAATCTCCTATATATTTAAAATAGTTCAGTTCAGTCACTCAGTCGTGTCTCTTTGCGACCCCATGAATCACAGCACACCAGGCCTCCCTGTCCATCACCAACTCCCAGAGTTCACTCAAACTCACCTCCATCGAGTCGGTGATGCCATCCAGCCATCTCATCCTCTGTCGTGCCCTTCTCCTCTTGCCCCTAGTCCCTCCCAGCATCAGGGTCTTTTCCAGTGAGTCAACTCTTCACACGAGGTGGCCAAAATATTGGAGTTTCAGCTTCAACATCAGTCCTTCCAAAGAACACCCAGGACTGACCTCCTTTAGGATGGACTGCTTGGATCTCCTTGCAGTCTAAGGGACTCTCAAGAGTCTTCTCCAACACCACAGCTCAAAAGCATCAATTCTTCAGTGCTCAGCTTTCTTCACAGTCCAACTCTCACATCCATACATGACCACTGGAAAAACCATAGTCTTGACTAGACAGACCTTTGTTGGCAAAGTAATGTCTCTGCTTTTTAATATGCTGTCTATAGTACAAAGTATAATACAAAGGAGAAGCAAAGGAAAGTGATCCATAATCAGACTGTGCTTCAGCACAGAAATGGTGAGTGACGTGAAAGTCCCTCAGTCATGTCTGAGTCTTTGCGACCCCATGGACTATACACTCCATGGGATTCTCCAGGCCAGAACACTGGAGTGGGCAGCCTTTCCCTTCTCCAGGGGATCTTCCCAGCCCACGGATTGAACCCAGGTGTCCTGCATTGCAGGGGGATTCTTTAGCAGCTGAGCCACCAGGGAAGCCCAGGAAACTAGAAGGTAGCCTGAGGCAGTCGGTCAGGCTTCTGCTCCTGCACGTCTGCAAATGCAGATGGAGCACCGCAGTCGCCTGGCGACAGGACCACCCATGCGTGCTGCACTCTCGGGTCTGGTTTTCTAGAACAGTGAACATGCTTGGTAAAGTTCTGGACACAACACCACACAGTCTACATGGTTGTAACATTCTGGAAAATTCAGGTGACAGTAGATCCATGCAAATACTGCTTTCAGTTTTTTTTATAAAATGAGTTAGGGTCTAGTCTCGGATCCTTGCGAACTGGTTTCACCTCCATGAACGTCCCGTGGGTCGTTCAGAAAGATCATGCAGGGCAGCCTGTGTGCGTTGCAGATCACAGTGTGCTGTCAGACCGGCTCTCTGACTTTAAAAAGTCCTCATTTGTTGTATCTGCTGATTCCGGTGGTGTACATGCCCCCCGGATGGCTGGCATCAAACTACCCGCAGAAACTGGCTCACGGAACTCCTGCAGGTTTAGCCGTCTGCTTAGTAGGAGCAGCTTTGGGACACCCCTGAGTTCACATCCGGCATCTCGGGCCCCCTCAGATCACGGTTACACCCTCCAGTATGCCCCCCTTGGGGCAGCGTGCCCCCCCTGGAGAGCCAGCGCATGCAGCTCTGACGGTCACCCTGGTGTAAATGTCCTCACCCGGGAGCAGCCCCTTTGCCTACAGCGGTGGGAGTGGTCCTCGCCTCCTGCTTCCAGGCTGTCCCCTGGGCCCAGGGCCTCTCTGTACAAGCCAGCTAGTTCATCACCCAGAAAGTCAGCACGTGGCAGAGTCCCTGAGGTAGGCCTCCTCGTCTCCATCCGGCGTGGCTGTGCCGCCTGCAGCACGAAGGCGGACGCGCAACAGCCTGGGTGACGGGCGAGTGGAATCAGTTCACGGCCCTGCAGCCACTGTGAGGGAGTGAAGATGGGCCCAGAAACTGATAGGTGCGCCGGGGGCGGACACTCAGCCTTACTACGGGTGAGTATTTGATGTAAGGCCTTTGCCACAGAGGACTGAAGGCTCTTCTCTGTCCCCTGCAGTGCACCCTGGACTCCGAGGTGGCTGTGAGAGTCGGGGGGGAGTTCTTCTTTGACCCGCAGCCTGCGGACGCCTCCAGAAACCTCGTGTTGATCGCGGGAGGCGTCGGGATTAACCCCCTGCTTTCCATCCTGCGGCACGCAGCTGACCTCCTCAGAGGGCGGGCAAGCACGGGACGGGGGTATGAGATGGGGACAGTCAGACTGCTCTACAGCGCGAAAGACACCAGCGAGCTCCTCTTCAAGGTAGGGAGCAGTGTGCATCTCGTTTAGCTGGGCGTGAGCAGGCTTGCGCACGGGCCTTTCTTCTCTCCATTCGCTCTTCTCTCCAACGGTTCAAACCAGAGGCCTGAAGTGAGAATTAACCAACACACCCTATCCTGCCCAGAACTATTAAAAAGCTAGTGCTAAGGAGCTCCCAGTGCAGTGACAGAAGATGGCAGGTCTGGTGGGCTTGAGTCTGGAGGTGGGTGAGCAGAAAATTCAGCCTGCCTCCGGGGCTCCCCAGAGGGTCAAGAGGCCTACAAGTGGATGTGGGTGCCCAAGGAGTAGGTGTGACCCAGCTCAGTACGTGAGATCCCCATCGGCTGCATCTGCAGGAACTAAGTCCATCTGACAGGAGAAGGCTGTCGCTCTGGGTAGCCCTGCAGCTGCAAGGATGAACAACAGAAGAGAAACAGTTAAAAGACACAACTGTGGTCAGGAAACTGCTGCTTAATTGCCCACGCCTGAGAGAGAAGAAAAAAGCAAAAACTCCTGGAGAGTTAGTAATATGCTTGTTAGCATATTCAGATTTCAATTAAAGGCAGATAGCACCCCCCCCCCCACCCCCCGCACTCAGATTGCTCTGGCCTGCCCGGCTGCAAACAATGCCTCTCTAAGTGGAGAGCGGAGCGCGGACGTGTGCAGAATTGGCAGTGGAGCTTCGGCGTCCGGGCGGGGGGTGGGGGGTGCACATCTGTTTTGATTTTTTAAAATTGTTGTGTGACCAAATACATTTGACATTCCAGAAAAATATCCTCGATCTAGTAAATGAATTTCCTGAGAAGATTGCCTGCAGTTTGCATGTAACAAAACAGACTACACAAATCACTGCAGACCTCAGACCATACATCACGGGTGAGTCTCCTATAAGGTATTTTGACTGTCTCCATGCCGTTACCGTCTGGATGTACCAGTTGGTTGAGGGTAAATGCTTTATTGTTGGGATTTGCTGGGTGGGAATGTCACTACCTGGGGGATTGAGAGATGATTCATCATGGAAACATAAGGAGAGATTAGTTGGGTTCACTTATTATATACAGATCTCCTGCTGCCTATATTAAAATTTTATTTTCTGCATTTTTTAAGGGGACCTTTGCGTCATTGCTGTAATATGCATACAGAGAATTTATCCTCCGGCTTTGACTGAATCAGTTCCATTTGCCATTAATAGTCATTTAAATTTCTCGTGGTTTCCCCTCCTGGAAGGATTTCTCAGAAAGCAGTCTAGTTACTTTGCTGAAGGCAGTTTTGAATCTGTCCCAAAGACCAGCACGCTGCCCGGCCCTGTCTGGAGAGCGCGTGGTGACCGGCTGCCCGCGTCGCTCGCTGTGGCTTCAGGAAGCCTGGAGACACACTCTCGGCTGGGGTCCGGCCTGGACACCTGCAGGAGCCAGTGCGTGGATGACTCGGGGCGCAACCTCTGGGCCCAGTTATTGAAAATAAACTCTGTTGCCAAGTTGTGGTCAGTGCTTCCTCCTTTCAGTACAAACACATCTGGCTCAACTTGGTGTTTATTCTGTGTTTTCGGCAGAAGGAAGAATAACGCAGAAGGAGATAAGAGATCACATTTCGAAAGAGACCTTGTTCTACATTTGTGGTCCGCCTCCCATGACAGACTTCTTCTCCAAGGAGCTGGAGAGCAGCCGTGTCCCCAGAGAGCACATCTGCTTTGAGAAGTGGTGGTAGGGGCAGGTGGGGCCGGGAGAAGGAGGCAGACGAGGTCCCTAAGGCTCACACACAGGACGCTCTGCGGTTCGGCCCATGATTTTCCTCTGCCCACTCTCCTCTCAAGGCTGTGGACTCTGCCCAGTTGGAGAAACCAGTAAAATCAGCTGACAGTTAAATGATAAACTTGTTGCAAAAACTTCATTAATTAAACTTATTTTTACTGCATTGACTTTCTCTTATGAATAACTGATTATCTCATGGTGTACCTTGAATTGGTCAATACATATTTTCTCTTCTTTTAAGGGAAAAAAGACACATCCTTCAGCCATATGAAACCACGGTTTTGTGTGTGAAATGCAGGCTCTTTAAATTATTTGACAGCCACCTATGTATCTTTTGTTGAATAAATGTAAATGTAATTTCATTTGAAATGGTTTCTGTTTAATGTCTTAGTTTTCCTTCTTGTGGCCTGCAGCCTCGTTTCTTCAGACCATTAAAAGTTGGGTTTGGAAATAGAAAGCTGTTAGGAAAACTGCTTTAGGGTATTGAACATCCAGCTTATTTGTTTCTGTTAATGAATATCCTAAGTATGTATCCTGACTGTGAGTTTCTTCTCAGATGAAACCTTTTCTGAGGCCCGTGACTTGGCTGGCTGTCTCAGCGCTCCACGTGGGAGGCGGCTTCTCTTTCAGGACCAAGGTGACTATGAGTGCTGTGTTCTCTGTGATTCTGCCCTCAGTGGCTGAGCTTGATGGGCTGTAGAAGTGTGCTCAGGATTGATCAGGGGGTGCAGAGCTGATTCCAAGGCCTGCTGCTCTGCCTCGTATTTCATTCTTTGGCCAGGGTTGTTCCTGGCACCACGGCTATTGAGTGGCTGAAAGAGAGCAGCTACCATTTAAGCGCCTGCTAAGCCTGGGGTCAGGAGGCGGTCCCCAGAATGGGTGGAGAGAGTTGAGATTCTTGTCCGAGGCTGCTCTGGTGGAACTGCTAGGAAAGAGACTATACTCTTTAACTTGTGTAGATTTTTAAAAATCTGAGAAATGTCCCCAGGCTTAGGCCAGGCCCTCCTTTCTGTGCCAAGGACTGCGGCTGGCTTCTTAGAGAACCTCATGAGGTGCATGGGGTCTGGGAAGAGAGGCAGACCAGCGTGGAGGTGCAGCGACCATGGAGAGTCCAGTCCGCAGCTGAGGAGAGAGGGCAGGGGCCCTTTCTCCTCTCCGGGGCAGGTCTCGGGGACTCCAGGGCGTAAATGCATTTTCCATCTGTGGGGCCCCGTGATGGCTGGCATCACCACGCTAGCCTCGACTAGGACATTTTGAATTTTGTTATGTTTTAAGCAGAGATCATTGGTCAGCTATTTCAATCCCAGATTCGATTTCACTAGGAGCAGAGAAGAACTGAAGAGTCTCTTGATGAAAGTGAAAGAGGAGAGTGAAAAAGTTGGCTTAAAGCTCAACATTCAGAGAACTAAGATCATGGCATCCGGTCCCATTGCTTCATGGCAAATAGATGGAGAAACAGTGGAAACAGTGAGAGACTTTATTTTGGGCTCCAAAATCACTGTAGATGGCGACTGCAGCCATGAAATTAAAAGACACTCCTTGGAAGAAAAGTTATGACTAAACTAGACAGCATATTGAAAAGCAGCGATGTTACTTTACTAACAAAGGTCTGTGTAGTCAAAGCTATGGTTTTTCCAGGAGTCATGTATGGATGTGAGAGTTGGACTATAAAGAAAGCTGAGCGCCGAAGAATTGATGCTTTTGAACTGTGGTGTTGGAGAGGACTCTCGAGAGTCCCTTGGACTGCAAGGAGATCCAACCAGTCCATCCTAAAGGAAATCAGTCCTGAATATTCATTGGAAGGACTGATGCTGAAGCTGAAGCTCCAATACTTTGGCCACCTGATGCAAAGAGCTGACTCGTTTGAAAAGACCCTGATGCTGGGAAAGATTGAGGGCAGGAGAAGGGGACAACAGAGGATGAGATGGTTGGATGGCATCATCAACTCAATGGACATGAGTTTGAGCCAAGCTCCAGGAGTTGGTGATGGACAGGGAGGCCTGGCGTGCTGCAGTCCATGGGGTTGCAAAGAGTCGGACACGACTGAATGACTGAATTGAACTGAGGAGCAAAGGGGGCCCCGTGACCTGATGGGAACGTCGGAGTCCGTTCAGGGCAGCGGTTGGCACTGTTCAGAGGTGGCAGGTGCACGGGGGGCTCTGGCTCTTTGGAGCCCTGAGTCAGGAGGCCCCGGGGTGTCCAGGCAAGGGCTGGGCCTGGGGGCCGCGCACTCAGGAGGCCGAGGAGCAGGTGAGGGGAGGGGCGGGGATGGGGGCAGCGCTCGGCCCCAGGCCCAGGCGGCCCTCCAGAGGAGATGCTTGTGCAGGGGGCCGCCCCGGGCCTTTACGTCGTCGCGGGGTGCTGGGGCATCTGCAGCACGGCCTGGGGCAGGCTCTGTGCTGTCAGAGAACAAGGGCCTCCCGCCCAGGGGCACCCAACTCTGCCCGGCACGCTGCCCCGCGACAGCTTACAGCGAGCAGCGGCGCCGAGTCCGTGGTCTCCAGAGAAGACTCACCTCTGGGACCAGAGGCCGTCTCGTCCGTGACAGCCTTGGGCAGGTAGGTGTCCATCGGGAGTGAAAGCGAGGCGAAGCTTCAGACACGGACACCGGAAGGGGGCAGATAGAGTACCCGCCCCCACTGTTTCAGTCAGGGCATCGGGTACTTCTCAGCTGAAGGCTGAGAATAGAGGAAAAGAATACCTCGGGGTCCTAAGGTTCCCCCAGACCCTCCCCCAAGGCAGACATCCTGAGAGAACCGCCGAGAGCAGCCAGGGAGAACGGCTTCTGGGCAAGGCAGACTTGCTGTGTCATCAGGGGCACAAGTCTTGAGAAACAGGTCCCTGCCAAGATTCGTTACAATTACAGTCGTTAACACAGAGCCTAAGAAAAGCATTTCCACGAGTAAGACCTTGTGCCGTATGATCCTCAGCTCCTCAAGAAAGCCCAGTTCTGCACACGGCTTAAGGAAAGCATGGGCGGGAACGTTCGCCTCCTCCCGGAAGGGCCCGGACTTCCCGACTCCCTAACTCCCGGCCTGAGTTCACTCACCAGCTGCTCACCGCCTGTAAACCCCTGAGGGGCCAGGTTGTGACCTTTGCCTGGACGGCGGCCCCTTCCAGCTCCGTCCTTTCTGGCGATGAGCGGGGAACGGTGCTTCTGGTCCGCTGCTCAAGGATATTTGTTTGCCCTTGCCCGCCAGGCCGCTCCGGATCCCTCTGGGAGCTCCTAGCTCGTCTCGGGGAACCCCAGCCCGGGTGCCTTGGGACTGCGGGCGTGGCTGGGGAGCCCTGAGCCGACCGCTTGGGTTCGCGGCTCAGCCGCGCCCCGCGCCGGCGGGTGACCTGCGCGATGCCCTGGTTCGTAATTACCCACGTCTGGGCACAGACTTGCGCCCGCATGTGAGACAGAAGAGCGCCACCTCCCGCGCGGGGCCGTTCACGGGGCGAGGGTGAAGGTGCCCGGGGAGGGCTCGGCAGGGCAGGGCGGGGCAGGAGCAGGAGCGCCGCGTGGCTCCGCGTTCCCCTTTCCTGCTCAGGATGTGTGAGGCCGGACGCCCGGGGTTCGTCCGCCGGCCTGGAGCCTGCCGTGAGGAGGGCTCTGCCTCGGTCAGCGCTGTCCTGAGCGGGCGATAGGCACTTAGCAGATACTTCGTCCATGGGTGAAAGGGCCTTCCCAGAGCTGATGAACTGGCCTTTGTTGTTGTTGTTGTTGTTTTTTAATATTTATTAGTTACACCTGGAGAAGGCAGTGGCCACCCGCTTTGCTATTCTTGCCTGGAGAATCCCACGGGCAGCAGAGCCTGGCGAGCTGCCGTCCCTGGGGTTGCAAGGAGTCGGCCACGGCCGAGCGACTACCAGGCGCACACTGGCATCACCCGCTCCTCGCTGGGCTTCCCTGGTGCCTCCGCGGTAAAGAATCCGCCCCCCGGCCGCACCCCCCCCCCCCCCCCCCCCCATGCAGGAGACGTGCGCTTGATCCCTGGGTTGCAAAGATGCCCTGGAGAAGGACATGGCAGACACAGCAAAGCAGAGAAGACAGGAATTCACTCCTACACGTCCATCGCCAACGTCATTGATTACCGCGTGCTGCTGTCTCTTTTTGTCTGTCCTCCACTGCTTGGGTTTGGATGTTTCAGGGGTATTTTGAAGCAAACCCTAGAAATCATACCTGTGATTTTCGGGCATGTAACAGCCGTATCGCCTCGGCATGACCGCGCCGCTGTCGTCATGCAGCACAATCGTCATGCAGCACAAATAACAACGCCCGCTGGCGGTCATGAGACGTCCCCACGTCGTTCTCCCCGCATCGCGCGAAGCCCGCAGCTCGCAGCTCTGTTGGTGCCTCTTGGGAGCGTGTTTCAATCCACAGCCCCCTCCCCCCTCCCCACACAGGTACCCAGACACCTTGTTGAAGAAGCCGGTCGTCCTGCAGCCTTTCCCACGTTGTGAACCCAGCACGGTGCCCTCTCGGTGTGGTTGAACATGGCCCCTCTATGCTCTGTATGTCACATAAACTGGTAAGTAGATCTGGAGCTTATTTAGAGTCAGACTCAAGATTTTTTTTCTTTTGGAAGATTGCGTCGTGAGTGGTGGTACGTATTTCTGTCGCATCCTGAGGTGGCATTTAACGTCTGTCCGCTTTCAGTGTTTTTAAGATTGGTCAGTGGGTTCAGCTTTTGTCAGCCTGATTTCCCCCCAATATAAAGTTCTCTCTCAGCCTTTCACCCGAGTTATCTTAGTAGCTGTTGATCACTGTGTGCTATTTCATTAAGGACTGATTGCCCATTTCTATCATCTTGCCTGCATTTATCGCCCATGATTCTTCTAAGAAAAACTTGCTCTCATTGACTTTGCCCTGAAATGAGTCTGAATTGGAAAGGCAGGATCAGCGCTTGATTCTTTCCCTTTGTTTACTAACTAACCTACTATGAGTTGGTGTCCAAGCAACCTCCGAAGTGACAAGGTTTTTCTGTGTCTCCCTGTGAACTCTTGGCTTTTTGTATGTTTGATTGTTTGCATCCACTGTGCTCAGATCTTCAGTGTTCAGCTTGTCTGGGGCCGCCTGGGCTGAGTTGCCCTCAGTAAGCTGTGGAGGGTTGATGAGGTTTGGCGCTTCTAGAGCTGCAGAAAGTGCTCGAATAGACGCGAAGAGAGTGGTGTCAGAGCCCCACGTGAGGAAAGTGTTTCAGGCAGGACGAGCCGGTCAGCTGTATCGTGCTTGAAGTAACAGGAGAGCGAGGTTCCAATGAGCAGCAGTTGACGCAGCAACTGGAAGGTCACCAGTGGTTGTGATATGAGGGATGTTAAGAGGGAAATACAAATTACAATGAGTGAGTGTCGATTGTAATTGCAAAGAATTTTACTGTTAAGGGGAGGAAAAAGATAGGATGGTAGCTGGAAAGGGAAATAGGGTCAAAAGAGCTCTTTTTTTTTTTTTCACTCACAAAAGTTTTTTGGAGTGTAGTGGTTGCCCATGGGGTTGCAAAGAGTCGGACCCAACTGAGCGACTGAACTGAACTGACAGTTGATTTACGATGTGTTTATTTTTGCTGTACAGCAAAGTGATTTGGCAGTACGTCTGCACACTCTCTCACACTCTTTTCCATTATGGGTTATCACAGGATATTGAGTACAATTCCCTGTGCTGTCCAGTAGGACCTTGTTGTTTATCCATCCTATACATGAGTTTGTACCTGCTCACCCAAACTCCCTGTCCGGCCCCCACCGCCACCCGCCTGGAACCGCAAGTTTGATCTTTATGTTCGTGAGTCTGTCTTTGTGCACAGGTATGTTCGTGTGTATAGTATTTTATATTCCACATATAAGTGATATGTGGCGTTTGTCTTTCTCTTTCTGACTTACTCTTTTTTATGGGTGAGTAATATTCCATTCTGTCTATGTACACGGCAGCTTCTATATCCAGTCATCTTTTGATGGACATTCAGGCTGTTTCCATGTCTTGACTATTGTAAACGGTGCTGCACTGAGCTCTGGGATGCCTGTGTCTTTCTGAATTATGCTTTTCTCTGGGTATGTGCCCAGGAGTGGGCTTGCTGGGTCATGTGGTAGATCTAGTTTTAGTTTTTTGAGAAACCTCTGTACTGTTCTCCACAGTGGCTGCACCGGTTTCCATTCCCACCAACAGTGTAGGAGCGCTCCGTTTTCTCCACACCTCCAGCATTTATTATCTGCAGACTTCAGCCGTTTTGACCAGCGTGAGACAGCCCCTCACTGTTGTTTTGACTTGCATTTCTCTGATAATTAGCGACGATGCGCGTCTTTCTGTGTGCTGGTTGGCCTGTATTTCTCTGGAGAAATGTCTGAGTCTTCAGCTCGTTTTCTGATTGTCCTTTGGTCATTTGGTCTGAGCTGTTTGTATATTTTGGAAATTAAGCCGTTGTTGGCCGCATCATTTGCAGATATTTTCTCTCATTCCACAGATTATTTTTGTTTTGTTTCTGGTTTCCTTTGCTGTGCAAAAGCTTATAAGTTTGATTGGGTCCCATTTGTTTATTTTTGCCTTTATTTCTGTTGCCTCGGGACTGACCTAAGAAAACCGTGCTACGATTTATGTCACAGAAGGTCCTGCCTGTGTTCTTGTAGGAGTTTTACAGTGTCATGTTTTATATTTAAGTCTTTAGGCATTTCATTTATTCTGAGTTTGTTTGGGTCTATTTCTGCATGTGGTGTGAGGGTGTGTGCTCTGTCGCTTTGCACTTGCTGAGGAGGCTGCCTCCCATTATCCGTTCTCGACTCCTTTATCCAAGCTTCGCAGAGCACAGGTGCCTGCGTTTGTTTCGGGTCTTTGTTCTGTTTCTGTGCCGAGATCACGTCATTTTGATGCCTGTTGCTTTGTAGTATTGTCTGGAGTCCGAGGGGGTTATGCCTTCAGCTTTGTTCATTTTCTTCAGTGTTGCTTTGGCACTTTTGGGTCTTTTATGGTTCCATGTGAATTTTAAGATGACTTGTCCAAGTTCTGTAAAAAATGCTCTGGGCGACTTGGTAGGAATCGCATCAAAGCTATTTATTGCTTTGGGTAGTATAGTGCTTTTAACAATATTATTTCTTCCAACCCAAAAGCATGTGATTTTACTCATTTCTTAATATTTGTTTTTCTAACTTTATTTGAAATAATTTAGATTTATAGAAGAGTTACAAAGATAGTACAGGGTTCCTATGTACCCTTTACCCAGCTTCCCTGAGTGGCAGCATGTTTATAACCATGGTCTGGTTAGGGTCTTATCAAAACTGAGGACCAATAGCACAGGTAAATTGGTATAATACTTTTAACCAAACCACAGTTGTTGTTGTTGTTGTTGTTGTTGTTTTAAGATGAGGGAGGTAACAGCCTGATTATATGAAAACCTCTGAAAGAACCATTTAGCGGGCCGCCAGTTGGCCTTTTTCTAGAGGGTGATAACTTAGCTGTTGTTTTCTGAGCGTCTACTGTGTGCTGTCACTGTGCTAGAAATTTAAGATAGGAAAATATAAGATAGAATTATCTTGAGGAACAAGTTAAATACTTTGGGAAACTTTTTTTATGATTTAAAGCAGATATGCTTTGCGGGAAATTTTTTTTTTTTTCTTGCAACTCGTATCTGATTGAGGGAAGCTGTGGATTGTGGTTGACTGGACAAGTCACTGGGGTGATGGGGCAGTGGGAAGGGGTAGTGGAGAAGGTTTGGCCCACTCTGGCGACATGCTCAGGAGGACTGTTCCCATGGGACGCAGAGCTGCAAGCAGGCAGGTGCACGTGCAGGTACCAGTGTGTGAACACACGTGGTGATTATCAAACAGCATCCAGCCTTCGCCTGAGATTTTTTTGTTTTAACTTTCTGAATGGAAAACAGCAGTTTCCTTCATTCCTGGGTATTGCAGATGGTCCTATCCAGATAATTCAACCTGGGAGCTACTATTTCACTGTATTTTCAGTGAAAGCCAAAGAGGCATACTGCTCTCGCTTGAGAGAAATAGTGAGCTGTCTTGTCTTTTGATCTTACTCCTTCCTAATACGCACATATGACGAAGCCTGGTGATGACCTTTAAAGGTATCTCCTGACCACCGTCAGATCAAAGCACGGATTTTCAAATGCCTTGCGCTCGGGAACCGGGAACCATCCTGGATGTTGAGCAGCCGTCTCGATACAGTCTGTCCGAGCTCTTCCATACCCTGTGGGGCCCGTTTAGCCTGAGCTGGTCTCTTCCACCCCACCCCTGTGTCCCCTTTTGCTGTGCCTGAGTGTACCAAGATTCTGCCCGTTTCTTTGTCCTTTATAATTACCTGATCAGTATGATTATAAAATATCTAATAATATGAAGGTATGTAAAGCGAAAAGCTGAAGTCATTCCCCGCCCCATGCCACTCACTCACCCGGAATGAACTTCTGTGTCAAAAGCTTGCTGGGCACCCTTCTAGAGAGTTTCTGGTCTAATGACATGGGGTGCGCAGGAAATACCCGTGCTTGTAGACGGCATCACACACTCCAGACCACGGGTGTGCATCAGAATGTACTTCACCACGTCCTTATGACCTGCATCTCAGCTGCTCCCTGTCTGGGGCTATCGCAAACAGTCCGCAGTGTATACGCTTTTTCATATAATTTTGGTGCACAAACTACAACCACTAGGATTGTCATTTCTGAATCAAAAACTGACTGGTATTGTCACACTGCTTTGTACACACTGCTTTGTAAAATGCCTAGTCGATTTATAGTGATGGAGTGTGAAAGTACCCATTTCCCTACCTCTGGCTAATACTAGATATTCTAAGTCTTTATAAGGTTTTTCCTAGTCAGTTGGGTGAAAATTGCCTTTAACAAAAAAAAAACATATTTTCTGATTTTTCTGTAACACTTTTACTCCTTTAAGTGTTTTAGCCATTTATCTTGTTTTCTTTGGAGAATGGTGTGTTCGCATTTTCTATACGTCTTGATATCTGATTTGTAACTCCTTATAAAATAGAATGCGTGCTAATCCTTTCTTATATATATTGGAAATATCTTTTCCCAGTCTACTGCTTGTCTCTGAATTCCGTTTTTTATCATGTATACCAGAATTTTAAATGTGTCTGTAATAAAGTATGTCAGTCTTTCCCCCTTTTTTTTCTTTCAAGTTTATTATTTATTTATGCTTGGGCCTGCTGGGCCTTCCTCGCTGCGTGGGCTTTTTCCTAGTTGTGGCGAGCAGGCACTCCTCTTTACTCACAGCACGCAGGCTTTTCACGCAGCGACTTCTCTTGTGAAACATGAGCTCTGGGTGACTGGGCTTCAGTGGGTCTGGCTCCCAGGCTGCAGAGCACAGGCTCAGAAGGTGTGGCCCACAGGCTCAGCTGCTCCGAGGCCTGTGGCATCTCCCCGGTCTAGGGATCGAGCCCAGGTCTCCTGCATTGGCAGGCGATTCTTTGCCGTTGAGCCACCTGGGAGCCCCTCCCTTGGTTTTTACGGATATACGTTCTTCTGATGCTTCTGCAGGGCTTTAATCCACTGGGAATTAATTTTGTCTGACTTTTTCCATGTAGCGCTCCAGTTGCTCAGCACCGTTCATCAGATATTCCACACTTCCCCCCTGCTTTGAAATTCCCCCTTTATCACAGGCTTAAATCCCCTCACTGCTCTGATTCCCAAGTCTGCTGATTTATTGCTGCTTTGAGACCACACTGTTTTCATTAGCTTTATTCTGCCTTCTCTCTACCGCATCTGTTTCATCTTCTTCAGGAATAGTAACTCTGGGGATACCCTGAACTCTGTGGTGGTCTGGGTTTTTGGTGGGAGTGTGTGGCTCAACTGGTAAAGAATTCGCCTGCCATGCAGGAGACCCCAGTTCAATCCCTGGGTCGGGAAGATCCACTGGCGATGGGCATCCCTGGTGGCTCAGCAGGTAAAGAATCTGCCCGCAGTGCGGGAGATCTGGGTTCGATCCCTGGGTTGGGAAGACCCCCTGGAGAAGGGAAAGGCTACCCACTCCAGTGTTCTGGTCTGAGAATTCCATGCACTATATAGTCCATGGGGTTGCAAAGAGTCGGACACAACTGAGTGACTTTCACAGAAGTACTTGGCGTTTGTCTCATTAAATGACAATGTTTCCGTGCAACAGGCCGTGTGAAGGAAGCTGCCCCATTTTCCCTCTGAGGCGGGTGACCGTCGGTAGTTAGAGGTCCTGCCTGGGTCCACCCGGCGGGGAGCGACACGGCCAGGCGTCTGGGACTCTGCCTTCTTCCCCTCCCGTCCGAGGACTTTCCTCTGCACAGACTCCGCCCTGGCCTTGTTCCCAAACCTCTCCCACCACCACGGGGTGGGCTCTCCTCTGTCTTCTTCGAGTTTCTTCTTCGAGTTTCATTTCGGCAGCCTGTGGGATCCTAGTTCCCCAACCAGGGCTGGAGCACACGCCCCTGCGTTTGAAGCCTGGAGCCCTAAGCGCTGGGTCACCAGGGAAGCCCGCTCTTCCCCGCCTTCTGAGAGAGACTCAACTAACCAGAACACCCCATCGCAGAGCATTCCGCTGGGCGGTTTCTAAATCCCACTAGCGTCTCTGTTGTCAGGCACCTAGAGAGCAAGAGTAGAGAGAGTGTGGTCTCGTGGCAGGAGCGCGGTGCCAGGCGTCCGGAGACCTGCATGGTGCGCCCGTCTCTGGACCTGCCGTCATCCGTCAAGCAGGTAAGACTGCCAACTGAAATCCCTTTCCGCCTTACCGTCCCACGGTTTCATGATGGAAAGCGGGCCTTGGGGACCCCGGGGGAGCTGCGGTTGGCCATTCTGATGAGCGATGGCCAAAGGCTGTCTTAACTGTCCTCAGGCACATGACTGATTGTCCAAGTGACTGTGGTTTGCATCTCTAGCATAAGACAAAATCACCTTGGACTGAAGCAAGGGAGAAGTTTGGTTTGATGTAGAGGACTCTTGTACTGTGCCACTGATTAAATTCTGGAGTTGGGGCTCAAGAGAAACGGTGGAATCCCCATTAATAAGAGAGAAAATGACAGACATTTGCCTGCTGGGGCTTCAGGTGGGCTGCACGGAGACAGGGCTGAATCGATAGTTCCCCAGCTTCAAGGAAGGGAGGGTGTACGCAGCAACTTGGGCAGTTTCTGGATCCAGGAACTGGCAAGCTTGCTGGTTGTCCTTCCTTCCAGGATGACATGGGGAGATACAGGACTGAAGAGTCTCAGACACAGGGGTCCATTACAAGGAGCGTTTTAATACTCACCTTGATAAGTGAAGGCTGTTCCTTACCATCACTGAGACTTTTATATTGTTTAGAGGCAGCAGAAAAATCCAAAGCCATATTGGGTTTAATGACTAGTGAGCAGCACGTTTAACTATGGATGTGTAGGTTTTTTGGAGAAGGCAAAGGCACCCCACTCCAGTACTCTTTGCCTGGAAAATCCCATGGGTGGAGGAGCCTGGTAGGCTGCCGTCCATGGGGTTGCTAAGAGTTGGACACGACTGAGCGGCTTCACTTTCACTTTCCTGCATTGGAGACGGAAATGGCAGCCCACTCCAGTGTTCTTGCCCGGAGCATCCCAGGGATGGGGAAGCCTGGTGGGCTGCCGTCCATGGGGTTGCTCGGAGTCGGACACGACTGCAGCGACTCAGCAGCAGCAGCAGCAGCAGCAGCGTAGGTTTTACCGCATTAGTTGTAGGATGAAAAGCATCTTTCACCAGTCAGCCAACATGGCGTCTGCATTTTAAACCGTCTCTGGATTGAATGAATCCCTTTGCCTCATTTCTGAGACGCTGTGGCCAGCGTGGCTGTAATTGCCAGCATCCCTGTTGAATCATTTGGGGGCAGAATGTAGGCTCTGCCCCCTGACCCAGAGTAAACAGTCATACAAACACATGCCTCACCTGGAGTCTCCCCGCCAACTGCCTCTCTGACTCTCTGAAACATCCTGACTGTCCTGAGAACTTAAAAAGACATATTCCCTGGGTCTTAAGGAAAGGATCGGGACTTGCGTTTTAGTGACTTTGTGGAATAATGCTGAACGAGTAGTTCAAATCCTGCAAACGAACCCTCGAGAGAGGTTCTAGGGAAGTCCTTGACAAGGGCAGTGCTGATTCCTCTGAGGGAATGCCTGAGTAGGAGAGTGTTCGTGGGGCTTCCTGGTGCTGCACTGGGTGAAGCTCGGCCCCCAACACGGGGGTGCATTGGTCCTTGGGGGGATCCGGGCTCCCACACGCCTTGCAGCCGAAACAGAGAACAGAAGTAACTTGTAACAAGTTCAATAAAGACTTTAAAAATGGTCCACATTAAAAAAAAAATTCTGAAAAAAAGACAGTATTCTTGTTTCTGGCGTGACGGGTAGTCTCAGCACCTCTTCATTCTCCGGGCAGCTGCGAAATCTCCAGAGCCCGCTCCCAGCTTCCTCCTCCTCGCTGACGTTTATGCAGCACCTGCTGTGTACCAGCCATTCTCCAAGAGTTCTGCATGTACTCATTTCATCCTCACAGCTGTCATACCCGCATTACCCAGACCCCGCGCCTGGGAAGTGGCTGTCAGGCTTCTATCCAGTAACGCAGCCCCAGGATCCATGCCCTTTGGACCACCAGGCACACTGCCTCCCCGCGGACCACTCACCCGGCCTCAGGGCTCACCTTTTCCACAGCTCTGTCCAGCGCTCGCCTTCAAGCCTACCAAGCTCTGCGGCCCACTTTAGCACAGTTACCACCCCGTGCAGCCATTTGGGGTGTGCCGTGAGGTCCAGGGGAGCAGGGGCTGGCTCTGTCCCCCCAGCACCCGGCACAGGAGTTAAAGCCGTAAGTCGGGGAAAGTGAGTGGGCTGAGCCCTCGGGCCCGGGTAAACGCACAGGGGCTGGTCATGCAGGGTTGGGGGCGGCCAGCACCCACTGGGCGCGGGCCCCACAGCTTGGGGACCGTTCGCTGTGGTCTGGCTGCAGAAGTGACGTTTGGCAATAGAAACCTGTGGGGACACCGCCACGGAAGCCAGTCTACAGCTTGGCGGGTCCTGTCATTGATCTGACGGGATGCCATCACTCTGGGAGCAGGTATGGGAAACCCAGACTCCCCACGCGGTGCCAGCCTCTCCGTGGGGGTGCTTCCAGGTCGCCTGTGCCCCCAGCCCCCTCCTTGCCTCCTCCCCAGCCCTCTTACAAGGTCAACTTTAACCCTGACTGTGGCTCTCAGCCTGCTCCGGTGAGCCCAGCCCGACTGCCCTGCGCTGGGTGTGGGCGGTGAGCTTTGCAACCTGTTCCTGCCAGTAACGTCCCACTGTTCCCTTTGAGAGCTCATCCTCAACTAGGATGATTTGTGGTTTAGCGGGGCTGTGATTATGTTTAGATTACTGATCAAACATGCTTCACAAGAAATGAATTAGAATGTCTCCTCCTGTTGTTCTCTCAAAGGCGGTCCCCTCGAGCATGACTCTAAAGTATAATCCATTTAGAGGTTTGAGAAAACGACTGGGCTGATGGTCACTGTCTGGTTACCTACAGATCACTAGCAAATACACTGGAGGAGGAAATGGCAGCCACTCCAGTGTTCTTGCCTGGAAACCCCATGGACAGAGGAGCCTGGTGGGCTACTTTCATGAGGTCACCGAGCTGGACACAACTGAGTGACTGCTGCTGCTGCTGAGTCGCTTCAGTCCTGTCCGACTCTGTGTGACCCCATGGGTGGCAGCCCCCCAGGCTCGCCCGTCCCTGGGATTCTCCAGGTAAGAACACTGGAGTGGTTGCCATTTCCTTCTCCAGTGCGTGAAAGTGAAAAGTGGAAGTGAAGTCGCTCAGTCGTGTCTGACCCTCAGCAACCCCGTGGACGGCAGCCTTCCAGGCTCCTCCGTCCATGGGATTTTCCAGGCAAGAGGACTGGAGTGGGGTGCCATTGCCTTCTCCGAACTGAGTGACTAGTCAGCAACAAATACTCTAAGACTATCAGCGTCGTCACAGCTTCTGTTGGGATGAGATGGCTCTGTGTCAGGAGCAACCCGCCAGGCCGCACAGGGGTGACGACAGGACCCGTGACCCTTGCTTGGTTCCCCACTTTCATCACTCAATCACCTCAAAACAGCCCGCTCCTTCCAGGCCTGCTGCGACAGCTGCAGCTCTGGAGGCTGGTCTCCACGCACACAAGCCTCTCGCCAAATCCTGCAACTTTCACTGGTCCCGGGGCCTTGGCAATGCCAAAGATGGCCTTGTCCCTCCCTGGCAACCTTGGCCA
Source organism: Ovis canadensis (assembly GCF_042477335.2). Taxonomy (NCBI): domain Eukaryota; kingdom Metazoa; phylum Chordata; class Mammalia; order Artiodactyla; family Bovidae; genus Ovis; species Ovis canadensis. Next base: position 276,948,246 of record NC_091245.1, read on the forward strand.
CGTAAAATTCCCTTCAGAAATCCCCATATTTACCAGCCATGTGCAGGAGGGAGTGAGTGGGGTTTAGGGGTTTGTTTATTCACCTTTCGTCAGAAATGTCTCATTTCACAAGGAACAAGCTGGGAGTCAGCTCACGGCCACCCTGTGGCCACGGGTCTCACCCTCAGCTGCACCAGAGAATTTGCAGGGGTTGGGGGGGGGGGGTCGGTTTGCAAATCCCAAGCCCTGGCCACTCCCCAGGGGCAACCCCCCAGTCTCTGGGGTGGGACCCAGGTGTCAGAGATCTTTTTTTTTTGGCTATACAACTTGTGGGATCTCAATTCCCCAATCAGGGACTGAACCCACGCCCCCTGCATCAGAATCAGAGTCAACCACTGGACCTCCAGGGAAGTCCTGAGTGTTTTAAGCTCCCCCAGTGACCAAGACGCAGCCAGTCCGGGCCCCGCCCGAGCTAGACCAGAAGGCAGTGGGAATGCGCAGCAGCCGCCCCGCTTGCTCCGAGCTGGGGCCACACGCCCGAGGAATTCAGGTTAGCTGCATTCACCTGTAACTATCTTTCCACAGCAAATTCTGCCCACATGGATATAATTATTGGAAAACATACCCTGCTCTGTGATGCAAGGCACCCACCTAAGGATGCAGCCGGTATCCTGTGCCTCTCGGAGCTGTAAGAACGTGTGTGGCTTTTGTCCCAGCCTGCTACTTTGGGAGCTTATTCTTCAAAAGTTGTGATCCTCTAAGATATGAGCTAAGAGGTGATATTCTTACTAAATCAAAATACTGTGTAGCTATTTGTGAGTATCAGTGTGGAAAATGTCATTTTAAAATAACTTTTTAAAAAACCATCTTCTTTAAAACTATCTTTTAAGAACGATCTTAATAAAATACCTAGAAATAAACCTACATAAGGAGCCAAAAGACCTGTACGTGGAAAACGACAAGGTGCCGATGAAAGACACTGAAGATGGCACAGGCGAAAAACGTGCTCTTGGATTGGAAGAAGGAACACTGCCCGAACGGCCACACTGCCCGAACGGCCACACTGCCCAAGGCAATCTCCAGATTCAGTGCAATTCCTGTCAAATTACCAATGCATTTTCCACAGTACTAGAACAAAACATTTTAAAATTCGTATGGAAGCTTCTACACGTATTCTTTTACTCTGTATAGTCAAAGCGATCTTTGAGAGAAGAGCAGACCAGGCTCTCTGACCTCAGACTATACTGCAAAGCTACTCAAATCAACTCAGTGTGGTGCTGGCACAAAAGCAGTATCAATGGGACGGGACAGAAATAAACCCACGCACCTCGGTCAGTTAATCTGTGTGGAAGGAGGCAAGAATATACAGTGTGGAAAAGACAAGCTCGTCAATAAGTGGTGCTGGGAAAACTGGGCAGCTAAGTTTAAAAGAATGAAATTAGAACATTCTCTAACACCATACACAAGCAAACTCAAAATGGATTAAAGACCTAACTGTAAAGCTAGATACGACTAATATAAAACTAGAGGAAAATAGGCTGGACACTCTGACGGAAATCATAGCAAGACCTTTTGGGATCCATCTCCTAGTCAGAGACGGATAAAAACAAAGAAATGGGACCTAACGAAAAAGCTTTGCACAGCAAAGGAAACTATAAGTAAAACAAAAAGAAAACCTCCAGAATGGGAGAAGATGCTTGCAAATGATGCTACCAATAAGAGGTTGATTTCCAAATATACACACAACTAAATTAAAAAAAAAAAAAAACCCAAACAGTCCAGTTTAAAAAAAAAAAAGTTGAAGACCTAAATAAACAATTCTCCAAAAAAGACATAAAGATGGTCAAGAGGCACATAAAAAGATGCTCAGCATTGCTGATTATTAGAGAAATGCAAATCAAAACTACAATGAGGTATCACCTCAACTTGTCAGAATGGCCCTCATGAAAAGTCTACAAATAATAAATGCCAGAAATGGTGTGGAGGAAACAGAACCAGTCTACACTGTTGATGGGAATGTAAATTGGTGTAGCCACAGTAGAGAACAGTATGGCGGTCCCTTAAAAAGCTAAAAACAGAGCTTCCATACAATTCTGCAGTTCCACTCCTGGGCACATATCCAGAGAAAACCAAATTCAGAATGATACATGCCCTGGTGGCTCAGAGGTTAAAGCGTCCACCTGCAATGCAGGAGACCTGGGTTCAATCCCTGGGTCGGGAAGAAGCCCTGGAGAAGGAAATGGCACCCCACTCCAGTGTTCTTGCCTGGATAATCCCATGGACGGAAGAACCTGGTGGGCTACAGTCCACAGGGTTGCAAAGAGTCGGACACGACTGAGTGACTTCACTCACTCACCCAGGTGTTCACTGCAGCACTATTTATAATAGCCAAGACGGAAGCAACCGAAACGTCCACTGACGGATAAATGGATAAAGAAGATGTGGTACATGTGTGCAACGGAATACGACTCGGCCATAAAAAGAACGAAATCCCAGCAGCTTGGGTGGGCCTCGAGACACAATGGAATATGACTCGGCCATAAACAAGAACTAAATCCCAGCAGCTTGGGGGACCTAGAGATACAACGGAATACGACTCAGCCATAAACAAGAACGAAATCCCAGGAGCATGGGTGGACCTCGAGACTGGTACAGGAAGTGAAGTAAGTCAGAGAGAAGCAAGAAGATGCCGCTTATACGTGGAATCTTAAAAAAAATGATACAGGTGAACTTACCTATGAAACAGTATAAATTAGGAGTTTGGGATTAACATATATACTCCACTATATACAAAATAGGAAACCCACAAGGACCTGCCGTATAGCACAGCGAGCTCTGCTCAGCACTTTGTAACAACCTATAAAAGGAAAGAATCTGAGTGTGTGTGTGTGTGTGTGTGTGTGTGTGTTTAACTGCAAAAAAGACTATCTTCTCTTTGAACAGTCTTCATCCCTTCTCATGAGCTCTGGGGCTTAGGCTGGGAAGTTTGCTCATAAAAGGAAAATTTGCCATGTGACTGTGTTAGGGTTTTTAATTCGGCCCTATTAAAGTATGTTTAAAATGTGTTTTATTTTACTAAATTTGCACACAGATGAAAAGATACATAAAAATAAAAATTTGTCTGCACACAGATAAATTATTTGCACACTGAATAATTGACTTTAAAAGATTGGAGGCATGCTTAGTAATCGACGTGGGGCTTTTTGTTTTAAAAAGGTACTGTCTCCCCCATGGGGCGATGGTGGCCTGACCTACCTGGTGGCACCTGAATTCCGCTTTCATCTTCTTCGTACAAAAGACAGGAAAGCGAGCTCAGCTGGCTCCTCCTGCTGGTGCCAGGAGTTAAGGGACTCGGGAGACAGGAATGGGAGCGGGGTCGGGGTGCCCAGACCCCAGGCTGCGACTCTTCAGTGTGACGTGAAGAAAGACTCCTGCTTGCAATACACTGAACTCATAGGCGATTTATTGCTTTAAGTAACTAAACAAGAAAGTGGAGAGACAGGCTGCTGGTCACGGCAGCCGGCACTCTCCAGGCTTTGCAGCTGCATCTACTTAAAGCCTCCACAGAATTTTCTGGACAACATAAACACGTCATAACACACGTGGGAAGCGACTTGGCCAAGGACACACTGATTAAAGTAACACACAACAGAGGCTCCCTGCCAGTCAGTTGGCCCTGAAATAACAGAAAGAAGGTGTGTTCCTTGGATGTGCTGAATACAGAACCTTAAATTTTGGGGGCAATAATACTGACACAGAATACTTCCGTGGACATTCTGCAGAAGTGGGTACACGCACAGAATTCCCTCTGCGTTTCCAGATCACCAGTATCTATGGGAACACTTGGAGAAAAGCCAGGAGGTGGGGCACCTCCCCTCCCGATGTCGTGTTCTTCGCCACAGCAGCAGGGTCCAGGGGCTAGACAAAAGCAGGGGTCGGGCTCGAGGGCGTGTTACAAGAACCCAGCAGCCGCAGCAACAGCAGGCGCTAGGCCTCCGCGTCTCGGGGCGGGGGTGGAGGCGACGACCACGTCCACCTTGACTGGCAGCCAGGCTTGCCCCGGGGGTTTGGCCTGAGGGCCCCCTGGAGGCCCTGGGTGGGCACAGGCCCTGGGTGGCTCAGCCCCTCCCTGGAGTGGTAGGGTCGGCGCTGGACCCCCATCCCCGAGGTCTAGGAACGACCCGCCCTCGTGGGTTTTAGCACTGGGGCCCAGAACACATTTCAAAAGGATGTGCAGAAACCAACACTGCCGGGGACCCGGCCCTCCTTGGAGGACTCATTAAGCTCACCAGGAGGGGTCAAGCCAAGCCAAAGGCAAACGCGCCACGCCAGGGCGCACAAGCCCCCAGCCCGCCCGCGCAGTGAGGCTCAAGGGCACTCAGCTGCCACGGGCCCCGGAGCCAGCCCCGCGGAAGCCCCCGAGCCCACATCCTCTCCAGGCTCGGGGCCGGGGAGCCCCGCGCTGGCCCCCGCCGGGGCCGGGCTGGGGCCCGAGGGGCCATTCTGCACCGCCTCGCCCTCCACACACGGCTGGCCGTCCGGACGCGGCTTCTCCGCAGGGCCCTCCGCCTGGCTGGGGGCCGCGCCCTCGGCGGAGGCCCAGTCCTCCTGCCCGGGCACACGGCCCTCCGCGTCTCCCGCTCTGGGAAGCTGGTCTTCTGGGTTCTTCTCGCTTTCTTCGGCTTGCCGCTTGCTCCTGGCACGGAGTTTCCCTCTGGATTTCCTCGGCCTGTTACGCATCTCGTCTCGGGAGAATCGCCACTGAAACTGGAGATCAGGGGAGATGGGAGATAAATACATGCAGCTTCCGTGACCCCGGAGCGCCCTGGACACGCGCTCTGCGTTCACCCGCAGCCCAAACCTCGCACCCACTGGGAGCCTGCAGTTCCTGCCACAGCGTGGACTCTCGGGGTGAATTTCTGGGGAGAGGGCCCCATACCGAAGGCCTGGGAGGGGAGGTGCTGAAATCCTGTCATCTGGAGAGCGCACACGGGCCTGCTCTTCCTGAGGGTATCACCCAGGTCAGAACCTGGGCACTCAGGTCCCGGTGCAGGACAGACAGGCCCTGCCAGCCGTGCCCCGCTCTGCTAGAGAGACCCCCGAAAAGCCTCCACTCCCTTCTGGGGCAAGCTACGCCCAATGGCCAGGCCTTGTGGGGACAACGGCCCATCCTCCTGATCCCCCCAGCACTGGTCAGGCCACTGCTGTTGCCTAGTCGGAGCCCAGCACGTCCCTCAGCCGGTCCCCCTCCCCCACCGGCATTCCCACAGCACTCCCCCTGAAACCTCATCCAAACCCATCCCAGCTGCCGCTTTGCAGGGAGCCCTAGGCTGCACTCCCCTGTGGGCAGGGGAGTCCACGGAGCGGACAGGACCAAGGGCACAGTCAGTGTCAGAGCGGACAAGGACGGGGTCACAGGGACGCTGCGGAGGGGGCCGCCCCATGCGGAGTCCACCCAGCTTGGCCCGCGTTCTGATCTCTGCGACGGGGGAGTTCCTCTAACTTAAATCGGGGTGGCGACGCTATCTGTGCAGCGTCAGAGAACGACTTTAGGTTCTTCTGGCCGCGTGCTCTCCGTTGCAGCCTCTCGACGCTGCTGCTGCTAAGTCGCTTCAGTCATGCCCGACTCTGTGCGACTCCATAGACGGCAGCCCCCCAGGCTCCCCCGTCCCTGGGATTCTCCAGGCAAGAACACTGGAGTGGGTTGCCATTTCCTTCTCCAATGCATGAAAGTGAAACGTGAAAGTGAAGTCGCTCAGTCGTGTCCGACTCTTCCCGACCCCATGGACTGCAGCCCACCAGGCTCCTCGGTCCATCGGTTCTCCAGGCAAGAGTACTGGAGTGGGGTGCCATTGCCTTCTCCGCTTGACTCTGCTATTGTAGCGCAAAAGCAGTCCAGGTAATAATATATAAACGGGCGTCACTGTGTTCCAATAAAACTTTATCGACAAAGTCAGGCAGTGTGCCGGCGCCTTTTGGCCCGAGCTGCAGCGAGCCAAGCGCTGCCGTAGAAGGTGTGCACGTCCGTTCGATGGTGCGACGATCCACGTGACAGGCTTAGCGCTGCGTCCAGCACGTGATGTACCAGCTGTGCTCACCGCGACTGACGCTGGATGTCTGTTCAGAGCGTCAGGGCCGCCAGCGGTCCTCGGCTCCGGCGTCCCCGGGATACAGCAGGGAGCCTGGCGCAGAGAGGATGCTCAGCGCCCTTTTGTGAGACGGCTGGATGGGAGGACGCAGCGCCGGCCAAGCTGGCTGCCCTGCGCGTCGGGGGAAGCCGGTCCTCTAATTTTAAGAGTCAAAACACCCTGGGGCTTAGCGAGGAGGCGCGGGCGCATCCCCACATCAGGTCTGGCCGAGCTCCAGAAAGATTAATCTGGGGAGAAAAGAGGAGGAAAACGTCCAAGTTCTGCTGAGCTGAGACAACAGGAGCCGCTCTGGAGGCCGGCGGTTTGGGAGCCTGTGCACTCGGGATACATCCGGGCGCAGGCGCTGGGGCAGACACGGAGGCATGAGAGGCGGCGAAGGCAGGCAGAGACGTGGGTCCCTGTGTTCACGAGAGGCACGCGCTCTGCAAACGGCTTAGCGGGGACTGCGGCCTTCCCTGCGCCCCAGAGCTCCGCCGGCAGGGTGGGGGGCAGTGTCCTCTCCACAGGCTGTGCCCTCGGGCGCCGCAGCCACATGGTCCTGGGGACGGGCCAGCTCCGGAGGTCCTGCTGGAGACCCGGGTGTTCTGGGGAAGGGAACTGGGGGGCCTCGACCCCGGCCTCAGCCACCCCACCACAGACACGTGGCTCCACTTGAAGTTACACGTCTTTCTTTAGATCATTTCTTTCCACGTGAGTCGCAGACACTGGTGTCACCAAATATGGACTTGGAGCTAAGCCCTTCTGCGGCTGAAAGAGAAGGCAACCTTCCGTCTGAGTGACTTCTGGTGAGGCTACATGCCAGCAGCTGTACCATCCAGGAAAACCATTTCCTAAGGCTCTACCACGTCACAGATGTATCTGGGTACTTTGCCAGAAAGAAGCAAAAATGTGCTGCGTATATTCTTTAAAATCTGCCACCTCTGTGGCGTTCTCAGCAGGAGAGGTCTTCCTACCCAAATAAGACTTCTGCCTGGAGGCACTCAGGGCTCTGAGACGGAACACATCCTGGGGTGAGTGCGCTGACCCCTTTTGAACAAGACCAGCAAATCTGGATATTCCATCAACGAAGAGGAAAAGCAGTGAAGCGTGTATGCTGAGGTCGTGTGTGTTACGCGCTCAGTCGTGTCCAACTCTGCAACTCCATGGACTGTAGCCCGCCAGGCTCCTCAGTCCATGGCATTCTCCAGGCAAGAAGACTGGAGTGGGTTGCCATTCACTTTGCCAGGGGATCTTCTCGACCCAGGGATCGAACCTGGGTCTCCTGCATTGTAGGCAAATTCTTTACCATCTGAGCCACCAAGGAAGACCTGAGGTTGGGATTGAACATTTATCTGGTCCTCCCCACCTGCCGGCCCTGCAAATCCCAACCGAGTTCACTGACAATATTGGCTGGGGTTCCCCGAGACACTCCTTTTGGGGGTTTCTCTCGTACAGTGACTGACAGACTGCCCTCAGGTTGGGGGGTAGTTTGAGTTTCTCCCACCCAAGCCACGAGCTTTCAACAATGGACCCCCTCTGCAGCTGGAGAGGTCCCCCAGACCTCACCCTGAAGGTGCCCACTTCAGCCGAGACTGCAGCAGGCATCTTGGGGCCCCAAAACCACCATGCGGGACCAGGACCTCTGACCTCAGCACGGAATGACCCTGCCCGGCTCCTGGGTACCAGGTGGCCCTCGTTCACTACTGCTGCCTCAAGTGCGGCTGCGTTTTACTTCCAGCCCACACGGAAGAGTTTTTTTTTTTAATGGGTGTCTCCAAATAGTCAGACTCTCCTCATTCTGCATGGTTTTACAAAAAGGCCAGTTAAGCTGGCCTATACAGCGAGCTGAGAGCCAGTCAGCTCCAAGAGATGTTGGAGGAAGTTGTGCTTTTGTCAAAACAAAACTGGTGAGACTTAGGCTGAAAGGCCCCAAATAAGACAACACAGCCCCACAGGTAGCGTGCTGGCTAAGACCCCGGTTCAGACCCCGGTTCTGGCATTTGGTAGCTGTCTGTCCTTAGGCAAGGGAGTAATCTCCAGAAGAGCTGCCCTCGCCCCAGGGCTGGGTGCACAGTCCCGGCGACCCCACTCACCCCGCAGAGGGGTGAGTCACCCCAGGGACCCACTCAGCCCGCAGAGGCGTGAGTCACCCCAGGGACCCACTCACCCCGCAGAGGGGTGAGTCACCCCAGGGACCCACTCAGCCCGCAGTGGATGGTGAGTCACCCCAGGGACCCACTCAGCCCCCAGTGGGTGGTGGGTTGGGGACCCACTCACCCTGCAGTGGGGTGTGGGGGGCCCGCTGGCCCACTCCCAGCGTCCCCCACAGGCAGCTGGTGCACCTGACCGTGCCCATCCCCCTGGGCCAGAGTCCACCCCAGACCCTGGCTCTCTTCTTTTCTTCTTAAATTATTCATGCATTTATCTGGCTGTGCCGGGTCTCTGCTGCAGCACGCAGGATCTCTTAGCTGCGGCAGACCCTGGCGAGTCTCTAATGCGAACCCCATGTCCTTGCAGAGGCTGCTCTTGCTAAATGAACAGCAGACGCGTGGTTTCCTGTACACCCGGCCAGGTCTGGATTCCTGCAGAGGATCACACTGCACCACCTTCCTGATACAACACGACCGAGGACACAGCCGGGCCAGGCCTGCGGGGGGTGCTCCGCTCCCTCTCTCCAGGCCCCGCCTGGGCTGCTGGGCAGAGGGGGATTGGGACTGTCCACGCCAAGCTGGATGGGAATGACTCCAACCCATGTTTTTCTGTCCTTTGGAAAACTCTGCCAAGCCAAACGCCTTCAAGGATGGCACCATTCTCTCTGTCCTTAGATGGAGGGTGGTGATGTCACCGACTCCCCAAGCTCCTGGGGGTCCCCAGCCCACCACAGCTGGGGGCCGCAGCCGGGTCACCCGGAGGCTGTGCCTGGAGTCTTCCCCTGCCCCCCACTCCTTTGCAGGGAGCACTCTCATGAAGCAGGGAAGTAGCCATGGCTAAAACTCAGGGTCTCTAGAATCTAAAAGCTAAATGTTCTGAGTGTGCCACGCTGTGACAAGGTTTCCCTTCCCCTGAATCCCCAAAGCAGTGCTCTCACTAGAAACTGTTGGCACCATTTTATGATGAGCATGTACTGGTTCAGAGAGGTGAAGTAACTCTCCCAAGGTCACACAGCTAGAAAACAGCAGAGCTAAAGTTCAAACACGGGTTTCTCTGACTCTACACTAATCTTCTGTCTGCACCTTCTTGGTGGGTAAAAGGTTTCAGACTCACATTCTGGAAGGAAGGGAATCCTGGAGGCCAGGGGAGACGCCACACGTCTTTGGAATAGCTCAGCCCGCTTGTGCGTGCCTCAGCTTTCAGACTTCATGACCTCAGGAATCTGCTAGATCAAGGCTTGATGCATAAAACCAAGTGGTCAGCTAATGGAAGTACAGATTTAACTGCCGTGAAAGATGCTTCGGTGTGTCTGATTTAAAAAAAAAAAATCTACATTGAACATACCCTGACAGGCCTATTTAAAAAAAATCAATAATGATAAAATTTGAATGGAGATCCACATGGTGAGCCTGGAAAGGGGCCCTAAACTACTCAGCTGAGACACTGGCTCTCAGACTTGGCGGGCGTTCAGGATCACCTGGGGGATGCCTTCAGACACAGGGCCCCCACCCTATCCTGGGGTTTCTGATCAGGGGGTTGGGGAAGGGACAGAGGCTGGCACTTCACACAAGCTCCCTGGTGATGCCAATTCTGCAGGTTCATGGGCTATAGTGTGAGAACGAACAGCTGAGACCACCACCAGTTCACTGCGGGAAACAGCTTCCCCCCAAACCCTCCACGCCACCCATCACCCCAGCCCGGCATCCCTGGGAGGGCCTCCTCCACCACCAGCCTCACCCGCAGGTCCCCTTCCTGCTGTGCTCAGGACAGTCACAGTCTTGAAGGAACAACAAAAGGACGATTGGCCCCTGGACCACGCGGGTCCCCTTAAATGCAGGTGGCTCGCAGCAGTAAGAACTGCAGCGCTGCGAGGTCAGTGGTTGCCTCCATCCTTGGGTTCAGGGAACCTCGGATACGGGAGGCTCACTCTGAATTACACTCGGATTAACCCCCGCGCTGTCCCAGGGTGGGTGCTGTGTATTTCTGACCCTGAGATGGGAGAGCTTGCCGCGGGGCGACTCTGAGCAGAGGTAGGCGGCATCCACACCCAGAGGCAGGCTGCCAGGCTGGAGGACGCGGCGCGTCCTGAGTGGTTCCAAGGTGAGTCTCTCAACACGAGAGAGCAGCCGCTGCAGGTGCAGCGGGGCGGACGGGCCTTCCCAGGCCAGAGCACGAATGGGATGAGGGTGTGCGGCCAGCGCGGAAACCGAGAAAACCCCGACTAGCTGTCCGTGCCAGAAACAAGTGCAGAGGAGGCAGAGTCCTCTTCACAGCCGTGCGTGCGTGTCCAGAGTTCCACATCAGCGGGGCTCGTGGACTGCATTCGCACGTTTTAAAACCTGTCTGTATCTGCCTCCACTTCGGTAGCTTAGCTGAAGACAGACATCTCCTGGGTCGCAGAAAGCACCTCTTACCTTCAAAGGAAGTTAATATTTGCTCTGAAAGCCACACTCACAGATGAACAAAGAGGTTTCTTTCAAATACTGAAAGTGCTGTTTGGAGAATTTTGTCCCCTTGGCTGATTAAACGAGGACTAAATATGCTACGTCCCTGACATCTGAATTCTGCACTCTTTCCTTAAACGTCCGTGCGAGACACACCACACACGTCCTGGGCCCGGCAGTTTGATTGTTCATTCGCTGGTTCAACAAGTGTTTGCTGAGTACTAACTAAAAGCCTGCTTATTTAACCTATACGCAGAGTACATCATGAGAAACGCTGGGCTGGAAGAAGCACAAGCTGGAATCAAGATTGCCGGGAGAAATATCAATACAGTAAAGCGTCTGCCTGTAGTGCAGGAGACCTGGGTTCGATTCCTCGGTTGGGAAGATCCCCTGGAGGATATGGCAATCCACTCCAGCACTCTTGCCTGGAAAATCCCATGGACGGAGGAGCCTGATAGGCTACAGTTCATGGGGTCGCAAAGAGTCGGACACGACTGAGCGACTTCACTCACTCACTCAGATGTGCAGATGACACCAGCCTCATGGCAGAAAGTGAGGAATAACTAGAAGCCTCTTGATGGAAGTGAAAGAGGAGAGGGAAGAAGTTGGCTTAAAGCTCAACATTCAGAAAACTAAGATCATGGCATCCGGTCCCATCACTTCATGACAAATAGATGGGGAAACAGTGGAAACAGTGTCAGACTTTATTTTTTTGGGCTCCAAAATCACTGCAGATGGTGATTGCAGCCATGAAATTAAAAGACGCTGACTCCTTGGAAGGAAAGTTATGACCAACCTAGACAGCATATTCAAAAGCAGAGATGTTACTTTGCCAACAAAGGTCCATCTAGTCAAGGCTATGGTTTTTCCAGTGGCCATGTATGGATGTCAGAGTTGGACTATGAAGAAAGCTGAGAACTGAAGAATTGATGGTTTTGAACTGTGGTGTTGGAGAAGACTCTTGAGAGTCCCTTGCACTGCAAGGAGATCCAACCAGTCCATCCTAAATATTAGTCCTGGGTGTTCTTTGGAAGGAATGATGCTAAAGCTGAAACTCCAGTACTTTGGCCACCTCATGTGAAGAGTTAACTCATTGGAAAAGACCCTGATGCTGGGAGGGGTTGGGGGCAGGAGGAGAAGAGGACAACAGAGGATGAGATGGCTGGATGGCATCACTGACTCAATGGACATGAATTTGAGTGAACTCCGGGAGATGGTGATGGACAGGGAGGCCTGGCGTGCATGCAATTCATGGGGTTGCAAAGAGTTGGACACGACTGAGCGACTGAACTGAACTGAAAGCCAGGGGCCGGGCATACAGCAGCGCGGACAGAAAGGGTGTGATCTCAGAGAGTTCGTGTTCAATTCTACTGGGGAGGATAAGCTGCTGCTGCTGCTACGTCGCTTCAGTCATGTCCAACTCTGTGCGACCCCATAGACAGCAGCCCACCAGGCTCCCCCATCCCTGGGATTCTCCAGGCAAGAATACTGGAGTGGTTGCCATTTCCTTCGCCAGTGCATGAAGGTGAAAAGAGAAAGTGAAGTCGCTCAGTCGTGTCCAACCCTTAGCGACCCCATGGACTGCAGCCCACCAGGCTCCTCCGTCCATGGGATTTTCCAGGCAAGAGCACTGGAGTGGGGCGCCATTGCCTTGTCCGGAGAATAAGCTACTGATCACAAATAATTAGGAACAGAGAGGAGAGGAACACGGTTCTTCCTGGTGAATCGCAGAAGAGCCTGGCTTGGTCTAAAGGGAGAGAACACCGTCCTGAGAAAACACAAAGGAAGAAAGATCCCAGGTGCAGGAACAGCCCCAGCAAAGGCCCTGTGGCATTGAGGAACCCAAGAGAGCGCGCAGGCCAGGGTGGCTGGGGTGCATCAGATGGGCAGAGGTGGGAGGTGGGGGGAAGACCCCACAGAGCCATGTGGACCCCAGGAAAGGCTCCCACCTTCATCTCGAAAAACACAAAGCTTTAGAAGCATGAGCAGCTGGGTGCCACGACTCCATTTGCTCTTTGTAGAGGATCACTTTGGTTCTGAGTGGAGGACACACTTGAAAGGGAGGCCTGTCATCGGTAGATGAGGGTAGTCCAGGCGGGTGATGATGGGCGAGGGGGTTCCAGAGGGTCAAGGACCTAAAGCTAGACACGCCTTCAGGACAGACTGGCGGTGGGGGGAGGAGACGAGGCCCCAGGTGAGCTCCAGCGGGAGGGAGCCTGGGCCGCAGAAGTGCCGGCCCTCCCGGGTGCAGAAGGGTGAGGGGTCACCAGCAGCCACAGGGCAGGGGAGGCTGAGGCTGGCCGCGCGGAGGCGACTCAGGGCTAGGGAGGGGGCCGTCTAGGTCTGGGGGAGCAGGAGATTCTCTACGCAAGAGGAAGTGGGGAGACACAGGGCTCCAAATGAGGCAGCTGGTGGGAAACCAGGCGGGTGCGATGGGGCAGAGAGAGAACAAGGCGCTTCCCGGGCCTGAGGGCGCGGCCGGTGTCAGCGGGCCGTGAGCTGGACACCCGGGGTCTCCCGGAGCCGGAGGGCGAACCGCAGGCTTAGGAGCGGGGCCAGGGGCCGGCGCCGGTACAAGGCCGCCCTCCGGGGGCCGCCCCATGTCACAGCGAGGGCAGCGCCCACTGCCAGCTGAGCCAGCCACCGGGAAGGCGCGGGCTGCCCGAGGGCGCGCAGCCGCCCTCCGGACCCTCCCTGCCGGACGGCCGGACGTTCGTTCGTACAGCGGCCCTGCACGCTGCCCCGTCGCCCAGGTTTCCACCCGCGCTTCCCTCGGCGACGGCACAGCGCGCCCCAGAACCCCGGCCGGTCCCTCGGGTCCCTCCTACCAGCGCGCACCGCCCCCTGAAGTGCTGGCTGGCCCCCAACCTGTTCACGGCCCCCATCCCCAGCACGGCCCGGGGGGCGGTGCCAGGGGAAGGGGGGGCGCGTCCAGCGGGCTCTGCCCCACGGCCTGGCCGTGCCCGTCACAGGGACAGCGAGCTGGCCCCAGGGCACGGCGAGCTGGCCCCAGGGCACGGCGAGCTGGCCCCAGGGCACGGCCACCTGGCCCTGCGGGCCCCCTGGGAGGAGCACCCTCTGGGGCAAAGCCTGGGGGTGTGCAGCCACTGCGGAGGGCCTGGGCCCCGCCTCAGGGAGACACGGGGTACACTGCTTCCAGGAGGGTTCGGGTGGCGTCCCGGGAGGGTGGGACACGGCCTGGCCCGGGGACTCGCTCTGCAGGCGCGCCGCCTTGCGTCCACACCAGCCGCGGCCACTCAGCCCTGAGGGGCGGGCCCTGAGGGGAAGGCGTTCTGGCAGGTTCTCTCTGCCAGGATCTCCAAACCTCCTACCGCTCCAGGGATGGGGCGCCGGCCGAAGCCCCGGCCAGCTCGCACGGAGATGAAGACGCAGAGGAGTGGGGTGTGGGCACCCCCCTACCCCGCCCGCCCAGTCTGCAGCCACCTCCCCACGCCCCCCACTTCAGCCTTGGGAACGTGAACCCTGCCCCCCCAAGCATCCTCGCAGGAGGCGGCCGGCCACACGGCCCCCAGCGCCCCCACCTGCAGGTGACGTGGCTGATTTTGGAGGGGGGCTCAGGGGTCCCCCGGGCTCCGTGGAGCTAGGCCCAGGAGGGCGGCAAGGTCACTCACCTTTGATTCCTTCTTCTTGACCTTCTGAGGCAGACACGGCCTCTGGAGAAAGACGACCTGCTTGGTGGACACGGTCCCCTCCCTGCAACACACGCGCGGCGGGAGCGGAGGATGAGCCCCCTTACACGGGGGCTGGGGGGCTGGGGGGGGTCAGACCTCCCACAGAGGCCGCCACCTCCAACTTCATCCAGACCAGCCGCCCAGGGAAGGAAGGGGGCTGCCCAAGATGGAAAGGTCAGAGGTCGCAAAGCCCCCCACAGCACACACCTTTGCTTCTGGGGGGCTGTCTCACGGGCCCAACAGAAGCGGGCACCCTTGAAAGGCAGCTTCGTGTCTGAAAACCCCTCTTCCCATGCTGTGAAATGACAGCTGGCTTCTTGGCCAAATGACGACAGAGTGGCCTCGGTGAACACAGGACTGGGGGTGGGGGGCTCTTCCAAGTCTGTCTTTGGGGATGAGGCTGGGGGGGGCAGTGCTGGTTGGCCTGGGATGGCTGGCCAGTGAGGACCTGGGCCCAGGCTGAGGCTCCAGCTGGCTGTGTGTCCTCGGGTTTGTGACGGAGCCTCCCTGAGCTTCAGTTTCATCTATAAAATGGGCACGATATCTATGCTTACCACCTCACAGGTAATTAGGAGGACTAGTTTGACAGCAAGCCCAGAAGACAGACAGAAGGCGTTTCAGGGTTGGTAAGACTGGGATAAATGCCCCAAACAACAAAAAATCCCGCCTTCCGGAATGCTCTGAGGACTAGATGAGACTGTATACAACATGGCCGCCCGGCCTGGGGCACACACTAGGTGCTCAGGTTCTTTTGCAAATGAGAGACCTGGGCCCCCTCCACCCCGGTGACAGGCTGGGTGGCAAGTCACTGGCTGAGCTGCCCACGTGGGGAGGGGGTGCTTGGGGCAGGGGTGGTTAAGATTCTGAGATCCTGGGCCTGCCGTTCCTCGGGTGGAGAGCTGATGCCAACAGGATTCTACAAGTCATGCACACGAAGAGCTGGTTGGGACGATGCAAGCTTCGGTAAGGTAAGCTGGTTATTGGTACCTGGTTGTCCTGACGACGGGAGTCGGCAGCACACAGGTGAGCTGCCAACCGTAGGCGGCCAGCGAGTTCAGCAGGGGCACGTAGTCCGTCTGCACCTCCACACCCTGGGGAGAAACGCCAGGTCAGGGTTGGGGCCGCCTCGTCTCAGGGACCGGGAGGGAGCACCAGGTCACCAACCCAACAAAGCAGAAGGGGGCCACACTCCAGCTCCGAAGATGCTGCAAGAGCCTGGGGCCCAACTCCCGGACCCCTGCCCAGGTCTGCGCGTCGTGGGGTCTCCCCCACCCAGGTCTGTGCCATCCTGGGGTCTCCCCCCGCCCCGGGTCTGTGCCATTGGCGAGGGGTTTGAGTGTTTGTTCCACTCTCTTCTGGACAGATCGCCTCCCTGAGTGTCACTCAAGAAGAAGCACAGTCACTTTGTCTCCAGGACAGACCCAGGGCCTGTGACCCCGGCCGCTCAGGGGGTGTCAGAGTGCCTTGTGGGAGTTACACTGCATCTGAGCAAAAAGCAAGTCGCTGCATCCAACCAGAGCAGCCACGCGCACACACTCACACACATACAAATACACCACGCCGCACACACACCACACCATACACATATCACACCACACACACAAACACACACACCATACACACATAACACACACACACAAATACACCACGCCGCACACACACACCACACACACACACACAAACACACACACAAATACACCACACCGCACACACACCATACCACACACACACCACACACACACCACACACACAAACACACACACCATACACACACCACACACATACACACACAAATACACCACACCGCACACACACCATACCACACACACACCATACCACACACACACCACACACACATCACACAAATACACCACACCGCACACATAACACACACACACAAATACACCACACCTCACACACACCACACCACACACACACCATACACACACACAAACACACACACCATACACACACCACACACATACAAATACACCACACCGCACACACACCACACACATAACACACACACACAAATATACCACACCGCACACACACCACACCGCACACACATCACACCACACACACACCATACACACACCACACACACACCATACACACACCACACACACACACCATACACACACCACACACATAACACACACACACAAATACACCACACCGCACACACACCACACCACACCACACACACACCACACCATACACACACCACACACACACACCATACACACACCACACACATAACACACACACACAAATATACCACACCGCACACACACCACACCGCACACACATCACACCACACACACACCATACACACACCACACACACACCATACACACACCACACACACACACCATACACACACCACACACATAACACACACACACAAATACACCACACCGCACACACACCACACCACACCGCACACACACCACACCATACACACACCACACACACACCATAACACACCACACACACAAACACACACACCATACACATACCACGCACATAACACACACACACACAAATACACTACACCACACACACACCACACCCACGCACCACACACACACCGCACACAATGCACACACCACACACACACCGCACAACACACAGAAAACACACTAGACACACACACGACACCACACATACCACACACATACCACACACACACACCACACAACACACACGTGGAGGGGGTGGACAGGGAGAGGACCCACCGTGAGGCCCCTGCCTGGGCCCCGCACCCTGCTTTCTCGAGAGGCAGGTGACTTCC
Source organism: Ovis canadensis (assembly GCF_042477335.2). Classification (NCBI taxonomy): domain Eukaryota; kingdom Metazoa; phylum Chordata; class Mammalia; order Artiodactyla; family Bovidae; genus Ovis; species Ovis canadensis. Next base: position 276,965,437 of record NC_091245.1, read on the forward strand.
GACGGCAGCCCCACCGGGCCCTGCACCCCTGACAGGCATCAAGAGTCCTTGCGGCCGGGACAACCACAGGCCCACGGAGGGGCAGACAGGAGGGACGGCTCAGCCCTGCCGCTGGGTTCCCGTCCTGCAGACACCAGGGCACGCACGCGTGCAGACACACACACACGCGTCCCCCGAACACAAGATGGCCCGCAGGAGGGCCAGGAGGCTGGCAGGTCAGCGCAAAGGAGCCGGGGCCATTGGGGTAAGGGCGGGCTTCCGGGGGCTCGGGGGCTGGGGGCCATGGTGGGCGGGGAGGGGAGGCCCTTCCCAGGGGGGACCCTAGCACGAGCCCCACAGCGAGCAGGCAGGCGCCAGGCAGAGGGCTGGCCTGTGGCGAGGGGGTCTCTGGGGACAGAACTGGGGGCGGAAGACAGAAGAGGGACAGGCCGGCCTGCCTCCCCGGGGCCTCCAGAGTTCCCATCGCGGGCACCTGTCCCCTGGGAGCCTCCACTGCACACGGGAAGTCGAGGCCTATGGCAGCGGCTCTCCAAGTGCGGGCCCATGAGCAGCCTCACGCTGGAACTTGTTGCAAACAGAGTCTCAGGACCCACCTAGACCTGCACAATCAGAAACTCCTTTAGAAATGGTGGGGCCCAGGGGGCTGTTCTTTTTCTTCTTTTCTTAATTGAAGTGCTGCATGGGACCAGGACATGCCTGGCAGTCTACTGGTTCAGACCCTACACATATTCCCGGTCGGGGAGCTGAAGCGTCACATGCCGCATGCTGGTGTGGCCAAAGAAAGCCACTGACGTGCTGCTGACTTGCAGCATTCCATTGTTCTCGGGTGCACACCGTAGCGATCCAGTAGCTTGATAGATTGTACTACACATAATAGATTGTACTCCACGTAAGCCACGAGCGCCCAGTCGTGTCTGACTCTCTGCCTCCCACTGACTGAACCCTGCCAGGCTCCGCTGTCCAAGGGATTTCCCAGCAAGAATCCTGGACTGGGGTGCCATTTCCTTCTCCAGGGGAGCTTCCCAACCCAGGGATCAAACCTGTCTCTTGCATTGGCAGGCAGATTCCTTACCGCTGAGTCACCAGGGAAACTCCATATAAAGTGATCATAAATCACATATTCTTCCCCTGTGCTGTACATGACATTTTTGTATCTTATTTTATACATGATAAGTTGTACCTCTTAATCCCCTTCCTTCTCTCCGCTGGTAAGCACTGGTTTGCCCTCTGCCTCTGTGAGGCTGTTTCGGTTTTGCTGTATTCATTCATTTGAGTTTTTAGACGTCACATATAAATGGAAACCTAAAGTATCTCTCTCCCTGGGACTTATTTCACAGATCAGCATAATACCTCCTAGGATCTGTGTTGCCGCAAATGGTATCGCTCCATCCTTTTCTGTGGTTGAGTAATATTCCACTGTGTGTGTGTACACACACACACACACCACTCTTTAATCCATGTCTACTGACTTGGGTTTCTTCTGTATTTTAGCAATTGTGACTCATGCTGCTATGGACACTGAGCTACACCTATCTTTTCTAATTGGCGTTTTCATATCCTTTGGAAACACACCCAGGAGGTTTTTTTAAAGAACACTTCTAATAGTTGAGATACAACTTAGTCTGAAAAAGACTGCCTAGAGAATCGATTAGGTTTCTTCTGATGACAGAAAAGAGTCTGCAGTTTTGTGACCAGAATCTATCTGCTGTTAGCTCGAAGCTTAGCCCTCCCCTCATTCTCCACGAGGGGCAGAGAGGTCAGGGGGCTCTGAAAGGCTCAGCTCTGCACTGACACGGTGGGGGTGCAGCTGGACTGGGCGGAAGGGAGGGAGGCAGGTGCAAAAACCAACCTTGGAGGGGGACGGGAGGGGCCCATTCTGGCCCGGACCCTGGAGCCCCCACGCAGGCCCCACCCCGTTTCTGCCCCACCCCCGGCACACGGAGCCCTCCCTGGCAGGCCCGCGGGGCCAGTACACCCCGGGCTCTGGGCAGGGCCCTCCCCGCCTGCTGCGGCCGCTTTACCCTGAGAACCCGGGCCCCCATCCCTGCATTCTGGATTTAAGGAGAAGGGAGAAAATGTTAAACCCACACTCAGGCTCTGCGAGGTTGTGATTACTCAGGTCTATCAAGAATAGCCTTCCCACTTTATCAAGCACCAGGACAGGCCCGCCACAATCAGACAGTCGCCATGGCAACCAGGACCAGCGGCGCTCACAAAGCCAGCGGCAGGATGGAGCCCTTTCATCGGGCCGGCCCGGTTCTCTCCTCCGTGCCCAGCGTGCCGGACAATGGGCACCCCGGGGGGCAGCCTGGCCCACCTGCCCAGACCGGGCTGCTGAGCCGGGCTTAGCTCTGCGCTCTTCTCCTCCTCCACCATCTTCAAGAGGAAGACAGCAGGACTCCTCCCCAGCAGCCTTCCCCCTCAAGGTGGGGGATGCCAGCCAGAGGGTCCAGAACCATAAAGACCAAAAGGAAAACAGAGAGAAAACATAGCGGAACATGGCCTGCCTGAGACAGCCCAGGGTTCAGTGCCAGGTGCTGCCAGCCGCTGTCACAGCACGGGTGGAAAAGGAAAGTACAGACGGGCTGGGCAGGGGGAGGGGGCTCACCCTGCCAGACCCTGCCACGCCCAACCCTCTGGGCGGCCTTGATGTAATTAACGGTTCAGGCGGTTTTCCAAAGGCACCTGTATCAAAGCCCGTGTGCATATTATCAATAGTCAAAAGATGACGTTTCTAAAAACGACACGAGCCCCATGCAGTCGGGGGAAGCGGCTTTCAAGTCCGTTCGCTAGGAAAGGGGGTCGGGCAGGCGTCGGATGGAAGGCGCTCTCTGATCTGCTTTTCCGTGACACTCCAGTGAGGAGAGACGCACACGCAGCACTCCAAAGCCAGCCCGCTGATCAAACGGAAAGACATTTCTGGGAACAGGAGCAAAAATTTTAATTAACTCTCCACTCTCCTGTGTGGATGCGGCATCTCCGATCACACCTGGAGTGTTAAAAAAAAAAAAAATGGCGCATCTCCTGTGGTTCTTCGTACAAAAGGGATCCATTTTTATTTACGGCTCTTTTTCCTTTGCTCCCGAGGATGCCTCCTGCCTCAGGTGGCCGCGAATCCACTAAAGAAACAGACATCCAACACAACCTTCCCCCACCCTCCAAAGCCAGGACAACACGACGCCACGTTTACTAACAAACACTTGTGTCCTTTGATCCTTTCCAAAAGCCCCTGCAGCAGAGAATATTAGGTAGCGTCCTGGTCCAGCGATTCTCTTTGCTGGTATCACTGCGCACCTCTCTTTTTCTCCTTGTTTCTGTTCTAGAAGGATCTGGGACAAAAGCAGCTTAAAAGACGACACTTAGTTCCTGACTCGTGACTGGAGATGAAGAAGGGAATTCAGTTTCCATGTCTGAAAGGACCTCTGGGCTAGTCTCCTGGCAGCCTTGGCCGGGGGCGGGGCAGGGGGTGGGGGGTGGGGGGGTCCTTTTCCTCCATTCCCAGAGAGGACTCGCGAAGCAACAGCCCTCGAGAGGCTTTTGTAAACTGCTTTTTGTAAACTGCTTTGTAGCCTTTCAAAACACTAACGCCCAGCGCTAATTGGCAAGGCATGTTTATATACGATTTCCTTACTTAAAAACTTCAGGCATCTTTTGATTTCCTACCATGGGACATGAAGGCTTAGCGTGTCCCTTCAGGTGTCTTACTTTCTCTTTCCTGGTGCCCCCAGTGGAGAGATCATGTAATTAAATCAAGTCTATGTCACTGCTGCTGCTGCTGCTAAGTCGCTTCAGTCGTGTCTGACTCTGTGCGACCCCACAGATAGCAGCCCACCAGGCTCCCCCGTCCCTGGGATTCTCCAGGCAAGAACACTGGAGTGGGTTGCCATTTCCTTCTCCAATGCATGAAAGTGAAACGCGAAAGTGAAGTCGCTCAGTCCTGTCCGACTCTTAGCGACCCCATGGACTGCAGCCCACCAGGCTCCTCTGTCCATGGGATTTTCCAGGCAAGAGCACTGGAGTGGGTGCCACTGCCTTCTCTGCTCTTCTTCCTACCCATCAGTAAATATCCCATGTGCCTAAATATTAATATATTACTTCAGGGAGGCCTGGCATGCTGCAGTCCACAGGGTTGCAAAGAGCTGGACACGACTGAGCGACTGAACTGAACTGAACTGAGAGAATCAATTCCTAGGCAGGTTGATAAAGTCCCGGGTCCCCAAGAAGGAGAGAGGGGTTTGAGGCTTCTGAGGAGAAAGGGGTCTGGAATTCTCAAGGAGGAGGAAAGGACAAACATCTTTTTTTTTTTTCTCTACATTCCTTAGTCACATAAAATGTTTTTCTTTAAGTCTGGAACTCATGATTACACAACAAACAACTCAGTCTAGACTCTGTACCAAGGATTATATAACAACAATGTATTGTGCTTGAGCGCAGTTCCTCCTTCCTGAAAACCTCTGACTAATCCTGATATCTTAGAATGTATGTTATGAGAATGGGTTCGGTCAGTCAGTCACTCAGCTCAGTCACTCAGTTGTGTCCGACTCTTTGCGACCCTAAATCGCAGCATGCCAGGCCTCCCTGTCCATCACCGACTCCTGGAGTTTACTCAAACTCATGTCCATCGAGTAAGTGATGCCATCCAGCCATCTCATCCTCTGTAATCCCCTTCTCCTCCTGCCCCCAATCCCTCCCAGCATCAGGGTCTTTTCCAATGAGTCAACTCTTCACATGAGGTGGCCAAAGTATTGGAGTTTCAGCTTCAGCGTCAGTCCTTCCAACGAACACCCAGGGCTGATCTTTAGGATGGGCTGGCTGAATCTCCTTGCAGTCCAAGGGACTCTCAAGAGTCTTCTCCAACACCACAGTTCAAAAGCATCAGTTCTTTGGCGCTCAGCTTTCTTCACAGTTCAACTCTCACATCTGTACATGACTACTGGAAAAAACATAGCCTTGACTAGATGGATCTTTGTTAGCAAAGTAATGTCTTTGCTTTTGAATATGCTGTCTAGGTTGGTCATAACTTTCCTTCCAAGAAGTAAACATCTTTTAATTTCATGGCTGCAATCACCATCTGCTTTGATTTTGGAGCCCAAAAAAGTAAAGTCTGACACTGTTTCCACTGTTTCCCCATCTAATTCCCATGAAGTGATGGGACCAGATGCCAAGATCTTAGTTTTCTGAATGTTGAGCTTTAGGCCAACTTTTTCACTCTCCTCTTTCACTTTCATCAAGAGGCTTTTTAGTTTCTCTTCACTTTCTGCCATAAGGGTGGTGTCATCTGCATATCTGAGGTTATTGATATTTCTCCCGGCAATCTTGATTCCAGCTTGTGCTTCTTCCAGCCCAGCATTTCTCATGATGTACTCTGCACATGAGTTAAATAATCAGGGTGACAATATACAGCCTTGACGTCTTCCTTTTCCTATTTGGAGCCAGTCTGTTGTTCCATGTCCAGTTCTAACTGTTGCTTCCTGACCTGCATATAGGTTTCTCAAGAGGCAGGTCAGGTGGTCTGGTATTCCCATCTCATTCAGAATTTTCCACAGGACTGGAAAAGGTGAGTTTTCATTCCAATCCCAAAGAAAGGCAATGCCAAAGAATGCTCAAACTACCACACAATTGCACTCATCTCACACGCTAGTAAAGTAATCCTCAAAATTCTCCAAGCCAGGCTTCAGCAATTCGTGAACTGTGAACTTCCAGAAGTTCAAGCTGGTTTTAGACAAGGCAGAGGAACCAGAGGTCAAACTGCCAACATTGACTGGATCATGGAAAAAGCAAGAGAGTTCTAGAAAAACATCTATTTCTGCTTGATTGACTATGCCAAAGCCTTTGACTGTGTGGATCACACTAAAGGGGAAGATTCCGAAAGAGGTGGGTCTGGTAGGACCCTTCTGTTGCTAAGTTCTAATCCTGTTCTCCTAAAATGCAAATTGCGGGAGTGGGTGTGGTAAAATTTTCACAGCCTTGAGACATTCTCTTGATTTACTGTAATAACTAACTAAAAAGTATATAGCTCCCTTGCTAACACTAGCGAGGGGAGCACTCTCTGTCCCCCTGCTGATGTTTATGTTAGAAGCTTCCTTCTGTCCCTTTTCTTACTTTTATAATAAGACTGCTACACAAAAGCTCTTGAGTGATCACGCCTGGTTCCTGGTCCCAAAGGTAAATCTTCTTCGGAGACCACGAATCCGACATCGTTCACCATAAGCTATCAGTTCTATTTTTTCCCCATTTGGAGGCCTCATTTCCAGAACGTTCTGTGCCCTTGCTCCAACTGGCGTGGATGTTTCTCTGGCCCGGGTTCTCCCTCCACTCTGTCTAGGGAGGATGTCTTCTCCTTCTGGGTTTCCCCCTCATTTTGCTGGAGTGCACCCTCTGGTGGCTCCCTAGGAAACAGTGACCTGGAAGTTACTTGCATCCCTGCATTCCTACAAGCGTCTTTCTCTTCACCTTTAACTAACTGTCTGGGTACAGAAGTCTAGACTGGGATCGCTTTTTCCATCGATACTTTCCAAGCATCCCTCCACTAGCTTCTCTCAGTCATCGCTGCTATTGTGATACCTGTGTGATTACTCAAGCTCTGAGTGTAGCCTGCTGTGCTGCGTTGGAACATTTTAGGATGTTTTTCCCCATGAAGTTCCAGAATTCACACTATAGCCTTCATGTGGCTGTTTTGTTTTTCTTTTTTACTCAAAGGGTGTACACTCAATAGCTTTGCCCTCAAAGGATCCCTGTCCTTCAGCTCTGAAAAGTATTCTTTTTTCTTTTCTTTGATAATTTTGCTCTCCTCCATTTCTGTCTTTTTTCTTTTCGGACTTCCTGTTAGTAAAAACATAGGATTGATGTTTTAATTTTATGACCTTCCCCCCTGTTGTTTTCTTATTCTCATCCCTGGTGGCTCAGATGGTAAAGAATCTGCCTGCAATCCGGGAGACCTGGGTTCAACCCCTGGGTCAGGAAGATCCCCTGGAAAAGGAAATGGCAACCCACTCCAGTGTTCTGGCCTGGGTAATTCCATGGACGGAGGAGCCTGGTGGGCTGCAGTCCATGGGGTCACAAAGAGTCAGACACAACCGAACGACTTCTCTTTCTTTTTCATTTTGCCTTCTTAAAAACGCCCTTTGTCTGACGCCCGTGGATCGTGTCTACAGTTACTGGGCCACCTGAGGCACAGGTGGGAGCCAGGCATCTCAGCACACCGTGTGCGGACTTCAGCCCGATGCCTTCCTCCAGCTCTGCAGCGCATCCTGCCACCCTGCAGGGGCTCAGGCTTCCAGGGGCAGCGCTTCCTCACAGTCCCTTCCTCTTCCAGGCTCAGCTTCCACCTCTGTGCTAAATCAATCAGCTTTCCGCCATGCACCTCCCATCTTTTAGAAATCTGCTGAAATCACACAGCTTCCTCTTTCTCTTCTTCAGTCTTTCTGTTCTTATGGGCATCCATCTATCCATCCATCCATCCACCCGTCTACATCTCTATGTATGCGTCTGTCTGTCCTTCCATCCACCTGTCTACACCATGTATGTATGTATGTATGTATGTATGTATCTGTCCATCCCTCCATCCACCTACCTACCTGCCTATGTCTCTGTCCATCTAGCTGCCTACCATCTATAGTCAATTTTCATTATTTGTGGGATTTATGTACTACAATGCCACCACAAACGCTGAATTAGCAGATACTGAGCCTGGGGAAATACAGGGTTAGCTTCCTGTGAACCTCTGGTCAGATTTTTTGTCACATGATTAGTGCATAACTTTGTTTAATGAGCCTTTCTGTTTAAAGACACCTGGGTTTAGTATATATCGTGGATTCGCTAATACCGAACCTCACACCAGCAGCACCGTAACTCACTCGTGAGCAAAGCTCCTAGCACGTGCACTCGCTCTGTCAGGCCCACGCCCGCTTTCCTGCGCTTGGGCCGCAGCGCCATGCTTGAGGACCACTTGGAACGGTGACGTCACCAACAAAGAGCACAAGCCCGGAAAATGTGGCCCTAAGTGAGCTGCAGACGGGAGCTCAAGCCTGTGTGCAGCACGAGAGCTTCTGAGCTGGGAACACACGCATTTGCCACATAATTGTGCTGGAGAGACTCTGGAGAGCCCCTTGGAGACCGAGGAGATCCCACCAGTCCATCCTAAAGGAGATCAGCCCTGGGTGTTCATTGGAAAGACTGAAGCTGAAGCTCCAGTACTTTGGCCACCTGATGGGAAGAACTGACTCATCTGAAAAGCCCCTGATGCTGGGAAAGACTGAAGGCAGGAGGAAAAGGGGACGACAGAGGATGAGATGGTTGGATGGCATCACCGACACGACGGACACGAGTTTGGGTGGACTCCGGGAGCTGGTGATGGACAGGGAGGCCTGGTGTGCTGCGGTCCATGGGGTCACAGAGTCGGACACGGCTGAGAGGCTGAACAGCAACAACAAAGCACACATCTGTGAGTGACTGTGGAAGCGCCAAGAGCGCTGGCTTGGGAGGTGCAGATAAGTCTGAGCAAATAGGATTTGCAAGAACGGAATCCATGAACAGTCACGAGTAACTCTTACACGCATCTGTCTATCAAACATTCTCTTAGTATCAGTTCACTGGGATTTTTCAGAAGAAATAGATGCTGGTGTCCAATCCCCTACATCCAACACAATTTTATTATTTAAATTTTTAAAGGGCCCATTGGAAGCCATTTCTAAATAGGTTAGAATCCAGAAACCACAAAGTAAAAATAATAAATCTGGTGACATAAAAACTCCTTCACCATGGCAAAAGGTAAGCTGCTGCTGCTGCTGCTCCTAAATCACTTCAGTCGTGTCCGACTCTGTTCGACCCCATAGACGGCAGCCCACCAGGCTCCCCCGTCCCTGGGATTCTCCAGGTAAGAACACGGGAGTGGGTTGCCATTTCCCTCTCCAATGCATGAAAGTGAAAAGTGAAAGTAAAGCTGCTCAGTCGTGCCGACTCTTAGCGACCCCATGGACTGCAGCCCACCAGGCTCCTCTATGCAAAGTCAAAAGACAGATGACAAGATGGGAAAAGATTTGTAGCTCAAATTACAGTCAAAAAAGAGCTCCTAAAAACTGATGAGAAAAACATCCAGTAATCCAAATTCTTAAGGTGGGATGAAGATGCAAAAAGAGTCACAGAAAAAGAAATTCAAATGGTCATGAAGAACAGGAAACGATGCCACATTCACAGTAAGAGAAGTCCAAACCCAACCTGCCCTGAAATATCATAGCTTCCCCTCTCATATTGGAATAATCCAAAAGTTTAACAACTACTTAGCTGGCAAGGCTGTGGGGAGGAAGGGATCCTCACAGAGGCTGGCAGGAGGGCGGATTCAACCTCAGAGAGAACAGCTTGATGGCACCGTTCATTAGATCTGACGGTGTCCAAGTTACAAATACGTTTGCCCTTTGACCCAACAATCTCACTTCTGGCAACAATCCTATATACAAACAACAAGAAACAGACAAAGACGTTCACTGGAGAGCTGTCCGCAATAGCAGAGCCCTGGACGCCGCCTGTGCCCACGCACGCTGGGCTTGTTAAATGAATTACGCGGGATCCACGTGATGGCTTGTTGGGGGGTGTGGTAATGGCTGCTGTGTGTTGAACCAAGGCAAGGACCACAAGGAGAGTGAACGATTGCTGTGGCAGGAAGCGTAACACCCACACACCCCCTCCACTCATCTCCACACCCTAAGCCCTGGGGCCTGGGAAGGGGCTACGCTCTACGGTGCAGTAAAAGGGACCTGGCAGATTGATGAAGTCATGAGTCACCTGGTGGGGAGATTTACAAGTGGGGTTCGGCGTAATCAAGTGGGCCCTTAGGGACTTCCCTAGTGGTCCAGGGGTGAAGACTCTGCGCTTCCACTTCAGGGGTCTCTGGTTCAATCCCTGGCTGGAGAACTAAGATTCCACATGATGCCATTAAAAAAAAAAAAAAGGAGGATGGTCCTTAGAAGGGAGGCGGGAGGCGGGTCAGAGTCAGGGAAAGAGAGTCAGAGCAGAGAGCAGAGGGCAGGGTGCCTGACCACGAGCGAGCTGGCCTCTCGAAGCCGGAAGCGAGGAACAGACGGTCCCAGAAAGAGAGCAGCCCTGCCCACCCCTCGATTATAATCCCTTAAGACACGTTCTGGATTTCTGGCCTCCAGAACTGTTAAGAGACTACACCTGTGTTGTCTTAACTTTGCAGTCACTTGTCACAGCGGCAGTACAGCACCGATACACAGTCTAAAGCCAGGGAGAGGTCACGGTGAAAACGAAGACTTGCAGGCCTTGGCCAGCCCAGGGCAGATGACAGCTCAGGAGGGGTGAGGGTGACTGAGGACTGGGTCTCCAGGGCAGGCGGAGCAGAAGTTGATAAAAAGGCACTGAACTGGGAGGAACCGGGCCAGAGGGCTGTCCGGGGTGGGACATACATCTGAGAAGAAAGATGCAGGAACTCCTCTGGCAGTCCCGTGGTGAAGACTCCACGCTTGCACCGCAGGGGGAAAGGGTTTCACCCCTGGTCGGGAACTGAGATCTCACACGCTGTGCAGTGCAGGCAAAGGAAGAGAAGGAAGACCCCCAGCATTTACTGCCTTGAGAAGGGAAGCACCGTGGAGGCTGAAAAACCAGCTCAGGATGGACAGTGAGGTCTCGGGAGACCGCAGCCAGGGTGCTTCGGGGGGCAGGAAGCAGCAGCCGGTGTGTGAAGGCGTTCTCGGGAAATCTGGGCTTCCCCGTGACTTGGCCTGGGCTGAGCAGAGACCCTGGCCTCGACAGCACGTGGGGAAGGAAAGATCATGCCCTCAGGCGATGGGAAGCAGAGCTCCAAGGACGGGGCAGGAGGGAAGGCCAAGCTGGAAAGAGGCAATACTGCACCTCTCTTTATCAAATAGATGCATGCATGCATGCTGAGTCGCTTCAGTGGTGTCCGACTGTGCAACCCCATGGACAGCATCCCACCAGGCTCCTCTGTCCACGGGATTCTCCAGGCAAGAATATCGGAGTGGGCTGCCATTTCCTCCTCCCCATCAAATAGAAAGCGGGCGCTACTTAACCCTGGGGTGGTCCTGCGGGAAACTCCCCGCGTCCTTCGGCGTCCCCAGGGGCAAGGCTCTCCTGGGTACCACTGTTCACCAAGGAGTCTCTGCATCCACTCCGTCTGGCTCTGTGCCAGACATCTGGGAAGCGAAGCTGCACCAGCCTCTTCCGCTGCTGCAGGAAATCCTAGCCCAGGGGGTGTGGAGGGCAGACACATGGCCCCTCCCCAGATGGGAGCCGCCAGGGTGTGCTGAGGAAGGAGGTCGGAAGGACTCCCTCTCTGGGGAAGGCCTGATCCCTCTGAGCCAGCAGCAGCTGCAGCGGGCCTGCCTCCCTGGCCCCCGTCCCTGCCAAGGCCTCTCCCGGGACCACGGCTGGCAGGGACCACTGCTTCTGCCAGCCGATGCTGGGGCCCGCTGGAGACGCCGTTCCCCTCTTTGTTTTACACACAATGCCCCAGAAACAACATTTTGCTGATATGTAATTAGGCCAACATAATAGAGTCTAAGAAAGCCGGCGGTCTCATTTTCGACAACTTTGGCTTTCATAACGTTCAAAGAGAATATGTTAAAAAAAAAAAAAGAAAAGAAGGAAAGAAAGCCTAGCTCTCAGATGCAGAAAAGGGGGCAGATGAAATAAATGCACGCGATGTGTGGAAGGCTTCCTTCCTGGGACTCCTTACCCACCCCTGCTGGTTCGTTCACATCTCACCCTGATTTTCTCTACCATGCAAGAAAAACAGCAAACTCGGTAGCCCTTTGAGAGCGCAACAGAATAGCAATAATGATTGTTATTATTATTTGAGACACATCGTTTGCAAAGAATGGCCTCAGTGATCACTTGCCTGCATCCAGGCCTCTCGACAAGGTACCTATGCAGCAACCCCCATAAAGGGTCCACTTTCCCACCCCTTGAATCCAGGCAGGGCTTGGGACTTGCTCTGACCAACAGCAGATGGTAGACATGACCTCACGCTGCTCTCAGCCTGGGCTGCGAGGGAGCTTGCTGTTTCTACCTGCTCTCAGGCGACCGGGGACAAGCCCAGGCTGGCCGGCTGGAGGACGGGAGCCCTGAGGCCCAGGCAACCAGCAGATGGGAGAGATGCCGTCCTGAGCCAGCGGAGCCGCCGGTGGACCCTCCAGTGGCGCAGAAGCAGAGTGAGGCCAGAAAAGCTCAGGCCAGGTGAGCAGGAACCCCCAGCGGACCTGCCTACCCACTGCGACAGCAAACGCTGCTCACCTCAGCTCGCCAAGCTTCGGGGCGCCTCATTCCACAGCAGAAGCGAACACTGACCACCATCGTTTGCGAAAGAGCCAACTCCCCGGGCAGATCTTTGGGAGGAAAATCAGAGGGAAAGTCACCTCGTCGGACAACACCGTGCGTGAGAGAGACCGTAACGGCTACCACTGAATGGAGCCAGGCTGGCTAATGTCTCACCTCGCTCAGAGCTGGCAGCATCTTACCCTCGTCTCCTCCGTGGCAGACGCACGGGGACCCAGCCTGGCACGGCAGCCCCAGTCTCACTAGTGACAAGCAACCACGAGGCCGGGCACTGCCACCAGCGAGCTCTGGGAGGGAGAGATAAACGCACACACGGGCAGACGCGCCAGCTCGAGATGCTGTCGGCTGCCTCCCACCACACACGCCAGGCTGGCAGGGAGCCTGAACCTGCCGGGCAAGGTAGCCCTCTCCTGGATTCCAGGCCGGGTGGGCGGCATGGGGAGGGGGGCTGGGGGCTGCATACGCCCACCAGAGCTGCCTGCCAGGCAGAGTGAGAACCAGGTCAGGTGTGTGATGACCAGGGCTCCCTGATTACACTGGAGATCCAACCCGTCCATCCTAAAGATCAGCCCTGAATATCCATTGGAAGGACTGATGCTGACGCTGAAGCTCCAATACTTTGGCCACCTGATGGGAAGAACTGACTCACTGGAAAAGACCCTGATGCTGGAAAAGATTGAGGGCAGGAGGAGAAGGGGAGGACAGGGGATGAGATGGTTGGATGGCATCACCGACTCAATGGACGTGAGTCTGAGTGAACTCCAGGAGTTGGTGATGGACAGGGAGGCCTGGCGTGCTGCAGTCCACGGGGTCGCAGAGAGTCGGACACGACTGAGTACCTGACCTGCACTGACTGATGCTGGACGGGCCAAGGCTAAGGGGGCACGGCTGGGGCGGATCCTGACCGTCAGGGGGCAGGCGCTGCTCTCCGAGCGCTCAAAGCCGTCACACCCCGCGTCCTCCCCCGCGGCCCGCGTCCTCCAGGAGCGCACATTTCACACACACACACTGACTGCGTTGGGGGTGAGCACATTCTCTCCGGCAGGCAGACTTGGAAACAGCTTTGTTTGATAACAATTACACAAGAAACATTTTCTCCATCCGCGGGCTCGCCAAGTCCCTTCCACTTTCTGGGAGGAGTGAGAGGAAACCGGGCTTTCTGGGAGTAGCTGGGATCTGTCACTTTGTCTTTAGACGTGAAGTCAATGGGGGATCGCGTTTTAAATCTTATTTTTCTACTGTATCTACAACCCATAAAAGAGAGGATTTAAAAACAGCCTTCCCAAAGTATGCAGTGGAAAGGGGTTTATTTTGGAGTTGGTGGTGGCGGTGGGGGGAAAGTGTGTCAGCTAAAACTCTCAAACTTAAAACTACATCCAAGTTATCACCAGCTCTCATTCCTGACTGCTAACCAATAATCACAAAACACAGGCCCAGAGGATGTCCCTGAGCAAAGCCTGGTTCAAAACCCCAGCAGAAGAGGAGATGGAAGTTAAGGGCTACACAACTGTCGCCAGGCAGCCAGCAGCACCAGGGCTGGAAAGCACGGTCACTCCGAAAAGAAAGTCTCACTGCGCAACAGTCAAAACAACACATTTTCCCTCCCTGACTGTCTCCATCTAGTAAATTCAAGGGGCCACTTCAGCATTCAGTCAATATCCTCTCTGGTCAACAATTTCTCGGTGGTGACCCAATTGTCAGCCTCTTGTTGCCAGGGTTACCGGGATGCTAACTGGACCCCATCTCCTTATCGTCCCCTCTTCCCTTAAGTCAAATTACGTTGCGCAAATCCTCAGCGTGTCCTCTGAGGACTCTGCTCCTGCTAGGGGCACATCTAGGGCTTCCGAGGGGCTGGGAGATGCTGGTGGGAACGTCCAGCCTTCAGGACATGTCAGAGCCCTGTCAGCCAGCTCCCGGGCTCCAGAGTCCTTCAGTTCCCTCTGGATTCCTCCCACGCAGCCGGGAGATACCAGCACCAGAGCCCGTCACAGGAGCACCGCTGGTTTCCACCAGCATCTGGGTTGTGACCCATTAGGGGAGGAGCTGACTAAGAAAACCAAGGTCCAGAAAATAAACATGGTGTCAGAGAGACAGGCCAGCTCTGCCTGGGGTCCTGGAGGAAATCCCCTACTACCCTCTGTCTCCTTACACTTCATCGTGTTGATCACTACTCAGCACTGATGAGTTTATCTACATATCACTATCTCCTTTCCTGGAACGCATTCTCTGCCAAGGCAAGGGGTTTATCTTATTCCTGATGGATCCCAAGCAACTAGGGAATTGTCTGGCACAGAATGGGTGAGTGGGTGAATGAATGCATCTTTCCCAGCATTTCTGGGGTAGATTCTGCCACCATTGTCTTATATGCGCAAAATCTTATCAGAATTGCTGTAAATCACATCCAACACTAACGAGAAAGGAGTTTGCCATTAAAAATGGGAGTTAATCTGCCAGGGTGTTGTGATACCAACCTTCTGACCTTTCTGTATGTGGAAGTGGCAAGTATATTCGTGCATGAAAATTAAATGCAGAATCACATTGGTCACCAACCACTAAAGCCACTGGACACTTTAGCAAAGACTGGTAAATTATTAAACTGACCACACACAGCTCCGCCCTGCCCAGCCTCTGTGCCCCTGCACTGATGCGGGTGGTCCTACTAGGAGATGAGAGTCCAAGGGTCTGCGGCTGGGTCTCATGAATCTGAGCTTGGTTTTGAGACTTTCCTTGGAAATGCATAGGATATTAACAAATCAACAGGATATTAACAAATGAGACAAGTAAGCTCGCACCCTGGGGCTCTTGGGGGCCCTGTGACTGCCCTCCTCTAAAGAAGCCCAGGCTAGCCCCCTAGACGTTAAGACCCACAGGGCCCTGCTGGCCCAGCCAACAGCCAGCCAACTGTCAGACACACGAGTGAGGCCACCTGGATCCTCCCATCACCTGATTCAGAGCCCAGGACAGGTCCGCCAAGCTGCTCCAGAGCAGAACTGCTCAGTGGACCCAAAGAATCATGAGTTCAATAAAAAGTTATCTGAAGAACACTCCATGGCACACATTGTACTTGTTTGCTAATTGATGGGCATCTGGAGTGTCTCTACTATTTGGATATTGTGAATTAATGCTGCCATGAAGACTCATGTATAGGTTTTTACGCAGACCTACATTTTCATTTCTCTTGAATGTACGTCTTGGAGTAGAATCCCAAGGTCGGTCACATGGTAATGATGCTGAACGTTTTGAGGAACTGTCCATGCACCACTTTTGCAATAAGGAAAAAACTAAAAAATGTGGCCTCATTAGACTAGCTTCTGAGCCTTCTTGTCTAATTTGCCAAATGATGCCCCTTTCCACTGAGCTGAAGAGGATGTTTAAGAATTTTGCCTCAAAGAGGCCACTGGCTTAAAAGCAATAGTTGACCCATGCATCCTAGTTTACTAAAGCTGGAAGGGACCAGGGTGGTTCTCTGTCCAGTGGTTCCTGGTTGGGTTTTTAACATGCAGATCCGTAATCTCCACCCCCAGACCTCCCGACTCTGACCTGCCGGGGCTGGTGCCTGGGAATGTGCGTTCATATCAAGGCCCCAGGTGATTCAGGAAGGTCACCTCCATCACCCCTGAGAGATGGCACCTGGGGTCAGCAGTGGCATGCCCCAGCCACTTCCACTGGCAGCTGGCTCCACCAGACTTCCCCAAGGGGAGCCAGCTTTCCCCTTGCAGGCAAGGAAAACAGAGCCTGTCCCCTTATCAGAGGTTTGCCCTTCAAAGACGTGGAGTCAGCTTCCTGACTCCCTGTGTTTCTTCCTCCTCCAACATAAACATGCCCAACGCTTTCAACCATTTCCAGGAATGTCCCCCATCTCTGCCCACCCCCCATTCTGTCTGTGGTTCTTGGCAAACACAGCAGTGTGGTGGGCATAACCCTCCCAGGCAGCCGGGACCACAATGCAGACCAGAGGATAAGAACCTCCCGTGTACATTTCACAACACGGTCAGTTATCTTTCAAACACAGCAGCAACCTCATGTTGTTCCATATCCATCCAACCAGTGTTGGACGAGAAGCTGTAACACGAAAGGGGTTAATCTGGATCCAGGGAACAAGAATATTAGAAACAGCTAGTTCCTGACTCGAGCAGTTTGCAGAGCAATTGAAAAATAACTCTATGTCGTACGATCCATCAGTCCCACTCCTGGGCATACATCCAGACAAAATGATCATTTGAGAAGATGCACGCATCCCAGTGTTCACAGCAGAACCATTTACAATAACCAAGACATGGAAGCAACTTAAACGTCCACCCTCAGATGAATGGATAAAGAAGACACGGCATATACGGATACACATGTACGCTACATCTCCACATACATGGACAGACACAGTGGAATACTACTCAGCCATGAAGAAGAACGAACCAATGCCCTCTGCAGCTCACAGTTTACCTGGGAAACTGAGGCAAAGCAAATAAAGAACCAGAACGTGGATGGATCTAGAAATTATCATCCTAAGTGAGGTCGGGCCACTGAGAAAGACACCTACATGACATCACCTGTATGTGCGATCTAAAATACGACAGAAACGAACTTATCTATGAAGCAGAAACAGACTCACGGACACGGAGACCAGAGTGTGGTTCCCAAAGGGGCAAAAGGGAGGTGGGGTCAGGGGAGGGATGGATTAGGAGCTGGAATTAGCAGATGCAAACGATCACATAGAGGACAGGTGAACAACAAGGTCCTACTGTGCGCCCCAGAGAACCACATTCAACACCCTATGATAAACCATAACGGGAGAGAGTATTTAAAAAGAACGCATATATGCCTATAACTGAATCATTTTGCTGTCCACCGGAAACTTATGCGATATTATGAATCAACTATGCTTCAATAACACACATATTTTTTAAAAAATTACATAACTCTAAAGGATGAAAGTGAAAGATGGAGAGTGAAAAAGTTGGCTTAAAGCTCAACATTCAGAAAACGAAGATCAAGGCATCTGGTCCCATCACTTCATGGGAAATAGCTGGGGAAACAGTGTCAGACTTTATTTTTTGGAGCTCCAAAATCACTGCAGATGGTGACTGCAGCCATGAAGTTAAAAGACGCTTACTCTTTGGAAGGAAAGTTATGACCAACCTAGATAGCATATTGAAAATCAGAGACATTACTTGGCCAACAAAGGTCTGTCTAGTCAAGGCTATGGTTTTTCCAGTGGTCATGTATGGATGTGAGAGTTGGACTATAAAGAAAGCTGAGCACCAACAAAGAATTGATGCTTTTGAACTGTGGTGTTGGAGAAGACTCTTGAGAGTCCATTGGACTGCAAGGAGGTCCAACCAGTTCATCCTAAAGGAGATCAGTCCTGGGTGTTCACTGGTAGAAAGAAAGTAAAAGTGAAGTTGCTCAGTCGTGTCCGACTCTTTGCGACCCCATGGACTGTAGCCTACCAGGCTCCTCTGTCCATGGGATTTTCCAGGCAATAGTACTAGAGTGGATTGCCACTTCCTTCTCCAGGGGATCTTCCCAACCCAGGGATTGAACCTGGGTCTCCTGCATTGTAGAGACGCTTTACCGTCTGAGCCACCTGCTGATGCTAAAGCTGAAACTCCAATACTTTGGCCACCTCATGTGAAGAGTTGACTCACTGGAAAAGATCCTTATGCTGGGAGGGATTCGGGACAGGAGGAGAAGGGGATGACAGAGGAAGAGATGGTTGGATGGCATCACTGACTCAATGCACATGAGTTTGGGTGAACTCCAGGAGTTGGTGATGGACAGGGAGGCCTGGCGTGCTGTGATTCAGGGGGTCGCAAAGAGTCAGACACGACTGAGCAACTGAACTGAACTGAACTGAAAGGAAGGTGGAACATGGTAAGTGCCAAAAGGAACACAAATCCAGCCCAGGACATCACAGATGACGTCACAAAGAGGTGCACCAGGAAGGGCGAAGATCACAAAGGTGGAGACTGGGGTGCAGATGGGACTTGGCAGAGGGCAGGAGAGGACACAGATGGAGGGACTTAAGTGAACAGGCAGGATCTGGAGAACCCCGCCGGGCCCCAGTTCAGAGCACTGGAGTACTGGAGGGGAGCGGTGGGCACACTCTTCACCTGCATTAAACTTATTCACTAGGACTGCTTTCAAATCAGGTATTCTCCATTCTGTATTATTCATTTTTTTTTTGCACTTAAATACAATTGATTTTTTTCATACTTAAACGTATCCTATTGCATTTTATTGAACTGGCTTTGACCTAACATTGATAAACTAGTAGATGATGAGACTGGAAGGAGTTTAAGAAGCCAGGAAACCCTACTCAAAAACGAAGCTGGACTAGAGAAGTAGTTCTCAAGGTTTTTTGGTTTTGTTTCTTTCCTTTCATCTTCTTTTTTTTTTAAGAAGGAGTGAAAGAGTTTCCACAAAGGCCAATGAAATCTAATTTGGAAGCCCAACATGGAGAAGCAGATAGACGCAGAAAAGAGCAGCTCTGGGACCCACTGCCATGGGTAGGTTATCCAGAATCATGCCCGCCCCTCACTCTCAAGGGTTCCCTCAATTCTTTCCCCCAACTCCACGTGCAACTGAAACGATTTTTTGTGGAGTCTGAGAGCATCTCATTTGAAAAGACCCTATTGCTGGGAAAGATTGAGGGCAGGAGAAGAAGGGGACAACAGAGGATGAGATGGTTGGATGGCATCGCCAACTCGATGGACATGAGTCTGGGTGGACTCTGGGAGTTGGTGATGGACAGGGAGGCCTGCCATGCTGCAGTTCATGGGGTCGCAGAGTCAGACACGACTGAGTGGCTGAACTGAGCTGAAGAGCACCTCTGTTCTTGGGATGCTGACGGCCACCCTATATGCTCCACGGCCTCCCAGAGGTCCCCACCTTCTACACAGGACGCTGACCAAGATGTGGAAAGGGCAGGAGGCACAGGAGGGCAACCTGGGGCCTCCACCCAGTTAAAGGTGTTCTTACAGAGTGTAGCCCCTCAACCTGTTCGCTCCCCTCATAGACCCTTCCTTTTTATTTGGTTTTCCTAAAATTCTCAGCCAACTGGACTTAAAAAGAACAAATTCCAAGGAGTAGTGCTTAATGATCCCTTAGAAGAATGCTCGCCAACCTGCTACACTCACTAACCTCACGCACTAAGTTCTCAGGGAAGAATTTGCCCTGCGCTCGCTTGTGGCTCCCAGGCTGGCTGCGCATTCAAAACATTCTCAGAAGGGCCACGGCGACTGTGTGAGAAAGCGTGCAGGCAGTTCTCGGAGCAAAGACCAGCCCTTGGCTGGCAGCCGGCAAGGAAGCAAGGCCTTCAGTCCTATAACCACCAGGAGCTGGATCAGGCCAGCAACCTGGATGAGCCTGGGAGCAGATCCTTCCACCAGAGCCTCTGGTAAGGACCACAGCCTTGCCACCCCCTGATTTCAAACTTATGAGTCCTGAAGGAGCAGACCCAGTTGAGCTCACCTGGACTTCTGACCTCCAGAAATATACGACAATACAGTGCACGTGTGTGTGTGTGTGTGTTTAAAGATCTTCTAGAATCATCTTCCCACCCTTCTAATTCCAAACACATCGAGAAAGCCTGAAGATAAAGCCTTTCGTGATTTTCACATTGAGGGTCGCCTCCTTTTTATCATTCTGCAGCACGCACGGGATGGCTTAAAGCATACCACTTTTAAAAAATGCGCTTGTCCCATGATTCTGAAAATGGGATGATTTCCTTCCCTCTCCTTTCCTTTGCACCCAGGCTCTAAACTTGCTGTGTCCTGGGGTCTTCACCAGACCACACACTTGCCCCTCCACTCTCATCAGCCTTCAAAGGTTCCTGGTGATTTAGGGCCTCTCACCACCCATCAGGAAGCTTGACAAAGAAGAGAAGTTATTTACGGGCATGGAAAGGCCAGGGGGTGGGCATTCATTTTTAATGACTTCCCTCCCCTCGGTTAAAGAAATCAATCCTTCTGCCTGAATTTCCACCATTCATCACGTTTCACAGCAGCTGACACACAGTAGGAACTCAATATTTATTTGTTGAATACATTTTTTAAAAGTCTAACTTAGTGTATAACTAAATTGTGAGCAGGAAGTGAAATATGGGAATCGGACAGCTAGGGCCATCTAGTTTATGGAAGAAAAAAGTGCAGATAGAGAGGAAAAGTCAAATTCTTCCTTTTAACCCCCAACTCCGTAAGCTATCACCAAGTCCAAGTTTAACTGTCTTCCTTAAAATACTCCTAGGAGCGTGCCTGCCTTCTGTTCCCACTCAGTGGCAAACCACTGGCTTCCAAAGCCAATAGCCCAGGTCCCCAGCCCCTCCCCAGCCCCACTCATCATGGTCTTGAGAGTGACCTGCATCTGGGACCCAACCCTGGCCAACAGGACCCAAGGGAAACTCTGCTTGGGAGTTCCTGGGAAAGGTCTTGCTTGCTAATAAAAAAGGGCGCATGGCAGGAAACGCCCTGTTCTTCCCCATCGGCGTCATGTTCCCATGAGATGCTCGGATCTGCTGCAGCTGCCTGGGGGTCAGGGTCGTGAGAGGAGGCCTGGCAGACACGTCAAGGAGCAGGACGCAGGAGGTGACAGCACCGGTGTCCCTGGTGATGTCCCCAAGCCACTGAAACAGCTGACTCTGCAGCCACCGCCTTGCTCCAGACTTCCTGCCCAGGGAAACGCGATGACAGACGCTGGCCGTCCTGGCCACAGCCAGGCGGACATTCAGTGCGGACAGTGGAAAGCATCCTGAGTGATACTCGCAAAGAACACCCCTACTTGCTCACCTAGGGACCGCTCCTCCCTGTCTGCCTTCCTCTTTCCAGTCCATTTCTCCAAACATGTATCACTTCGGGGTCAGCAGGCTGGACGCAGGGCTCTCTGATGAGAGAGTCCCTCCTCGTCCCATTCAGCCCACAAGCCCAGCGCTTGCCTGGACCACACAGCCATCCGCAGACTCTCCCCCAACAGACGCCCCGGCAAGTACACACCCCGGGGCTCCTTTGCAGGTCTGTCTGCGCATGCTGTATCCATTTCCCAGGGCTGCTCTAACAAGTGACCACAACCTTGGTGGCTTACAGCAACAGACACGTTTTGTCTCCCAGTGCTGGAGGCCACGGTCAGCATCGGCGCTCAGAAGCACGGTGTCAGCAGGGCAACGCCCCCTCTGGAGGCTCCAGCGGGGATCTGTTTCCTGTTTCTCCCCTCTGCGGATGGCCGGCTCCTTCCTGGGCTTACGGCTGTGTCCCTGCAAGCTTCAAGGCTAGCATTTCAACTCTCTGAGCTCTCTTCACATCCCCTGACCCTCCTTCCCATTAGGAACCATGAGACTGGTCGCACGACCCAGCATATAATCCAGAATCATCCCCCACCCCAAGATCCTTAACTCTGATCACATCAGCAAAGACGCTTTTTCCAAATGAGGGTAACACGTATAGGTTCCAGGGCTTAGAGCCTGACACCCCTGGGGGGCATGGTCAGCCCACTACCCGTGTCTGCGTGTGCACACCCTCCCTGGGCACCTCGGGGAAGAGCTGCCTCTGGGAAAAGGAGCTAGAGAGCGGAGGGCCAGAGGCAGGAGGAAGGGTCTTTTTTTTTTTTTTTTTTTTAATGTATAAGCTCTTGGAGTGCAAGAGTTTTGTTTCAAATGATAAAACCCGTAATAACTTAATCTCAATTTGCACCACAATTCATATCATCACACGGTACTTTTTAAACGGCAGTCTGTCTTAGGCTAGATCCCGCAGAAGCAGACCCGAAAGTTACTTGCAAGTTCCTGCAAAGGCAAGGGTCCCAGCGAGGGGGAAGGGAAGCTGATGAAGCGAGCAAGGGGACAGCTGACGCGGCAGCCCCTGAACGGAAACTCAGCCTGACCCATCGGGCTCGGGGTACGCTGTGCTCAGAAGTGTCCCCCACGACCGGCAGCCAGGCTTTCATAGTCCTACCCTTCTTAGTGATGGACCTCTCCAGGTTTCAGACCCCTCCCCTCTGGGATGGACCACCCTGGGTTTCAGACCTCTCCCCTCGGGGATGGACCACCCCGGGTTTCACACTCCCCCCCTCGGGGATGGACCACCCCGGGTTTCACACTCCCCCCCTCGGGGATGGACCACCCCCGGTTTCACACTCCCCCCCCTTGGGGATGGACCACCCCCGGTTTCACACTCCCCACCTTGGGGATGGACCACCCCTGGTTTCAGACTCCTCCCCTCTGGGATGGACCACCCCGGGTTTCACACTCCTCCCCCTTGGGGATGCACCACCCTGGGTTTCACACTGCCCCCCTCGGGGATGGACCACCCCCGGTTTCAGATTCCTCCCCTCGGGGATGGACCACCCCGGGTTTCACACTCCTCCCCTCGGGGATGGACCACCCCGGGTTTCACACTCCTCCCCCTTGGGGATGCACCACCCTGGGTTTCACACTGCCCTCCTCGGGGATGGACCACCCCCGGTTTCAGATTCCTCCCCTCGGGGATGGACCACCCTGGGTTTCACACTCCCCACCTCGGGGATGGACCACCCCCGGTTTCACACTCCCCTCCTCGGGGATGGACCACCCCCGGTTTCACACTCCCCACCTTGGGGATGGACCACCCCTGGTTTCAGACTCCTCCCCTCTGGGATGCACCACCCTGGGTTTCACACTCCTCCCCCTTGGGGATGCACCACCCCGGGTTTCACACTCCTCCCCCTTGGGGATGCACCACCCCTGGTTTCAGACTCCTCCCCTCTGGGATGGACCTCTCCGGGTTTCACACTCCCCCCCTCCGGGATGGACCTCTCCGGGTTTCACACTCCCCCCCTCGGGGATGGACCACCCTGGGTTTCACACTCCCCACCTCGGGGATGGACCACCCCGGGTTTCACACTCCCCTCCTCGGGGATGGACCACCCCCGGTTTCACACTCCCCACCTTGGGGATGGACCACCCCTGGTTTCAGACTCCTCCCCTCTGGGATGGACCACCCTGGGTTTCACACTCCTCCCCCTTGGGGATGGACCACCCCGGGTTTCACACTCCTCCCCCTTGGGGATGGACCACCCCCGGTTTCACACTCCCCACCTTGGGGATGGACCACCCCCGGTTTCACACTCCTCCCCTCTGGGATGGACCACCCCGGGTTTCACACTCCTCCCCCTTGGGGATGCACCACCCTGGGTTTCACACTGCCCCCCTCGGGGATGGACCACCCCGGGTTTCACACTCCTCCCCTCGGGGATGGGCAACCCCGGGTTTCAGATTCCTCCCCTCGGGGATGGACCACCCTGGGTTTCATACTCCTCCCCTCGAGGATGGACCTCTCTGGGTTTCACACTCCCCCTCCTTGGGGATGTACCACCCCGGGTTTCACACTCCTCCCCTCGAGGATGGACCTCTCCGGGTTTCACACTCCCCCCTCAGGGATGGACCACCCCAGGGGCATCTGAACCTCCAGGCACTGGTGGCTCCCCCTGCCAGAGCACCAGGCTTGGTACCAGTGGCAGGTGGCAGGGAAGACACAGAGGAAGTGAAGCACAAGCGAGACGGGATCCAGAGGAACACTGCAGGGTCCACTGTGTCTCCTACTGGTGACGAGAAGGAACAGACGTGCTTTCTCCTCCGCTTCGCCCCTCGTCCCTCCGGCAGGAAGCCCCTCCTAACGCCCCCGGCTCATCCACATCCTGACTGTGGCCACCTAGCCGGAGCCCACTGGGCTCAGGGGCCTTGGTCAGCTCCGCTCTGCCCGAGAATGTCTTGTTAGCAGGACACCACCCGGCCCGGAACGCCCTGCTGCATGTCTGCAGGAAGTCCCCTTCCCACCTGGAGGCTCCCCACAGGCTGGGGCCTCTGCATTCTCGTCCCAGGACAGCGAAGAGCCGGTCACTCACTCTGACCCTCTGGGGTTCCCCGATTCCCTGAGGGTTCTCCGTTTTGTGCCCACAAGTCCCCTTCACCCTAAATTATTTTTACTCCTAGTAATCCTCCGCTGAGGGCCCGCCGCATCTTAGGAACTGGAGGGCCGGCACGAATCCAATCCCCCTCGTCTCTGTGCTGTCGCTGCTGCAAGCCACGTGACACTCATGACCTCCACGCCAGCCTGCTGCTGCCGAGGAGGAGGCAGAGGAAAACATCTGCCTGAAAAGAACGAGAGAGGACCACACGGCCCTCCTGGGCTCCGCCCTCCCAGCACAGGGTGAGAGTCAGATCAGAAGTCAGGACTCAGGACTCAGGCCTTGGGACCTGCCTGGTGGTGCAGTGGTTAGGACTCTGCCCTTGCATTGCCAAGGGCCTGAGCTAAGATCTCACAAGCCTCTTGGCACAGCCAAAAAAAAAAAAAGAAAAGAGGACTCAGTGACCGGAGAGTGGCTTTTTAAAGTCACTGTTTTAAAATGTGATCTCCATCATTTGGGGAAGAAAATAATTAACCTAGGGAACACAGACCATACAAACTAAGCCGTCTTCCGACGAGTCTCTTACAGCCAAAGAGCACTGTAAGCCCTTTCCAGAGTCAAGAAGGATTTCGAAAGTTCAGAAGGTTTAATATGGCCCCACGGCTAGAAGTGCTCCAAGGGAGGCTGGCTCCAGGTGGACATGTGAGTCCAGAGCAAGAGCTGGAAGCAGCTAAGAGAATGGATCAGTCTGTGGAGACTGAAAGGGTAGAAGGGAAGTACCTGACCCCAGAGACAGCAGCAGAGTGAGGCAAAGCCAACAAAGGAGAAAGAAGGTCAAGCCTCGCGTGAGATCAGGTACATATGACCACCTCCATATATACACATCTTTCAGTCGCTAAGTTGTGTCCGCCTCTTTGCAACCCCGTGGACAGCAGCACACTAGGCCTCCCTGTCCCTCACTATCTCCTGGAGCTTGCTCAAACTCATGTGCATTGAGTCGGTGATGCCACTCAGCCACCTCATCCTCTGTCGTCCCCTTCTCCTCCTGCCTTCAATCTTTCCCAGCATCAGGGCCTTTTCCAATGAGTCAGCTCCTGTGACTCAGCATCAGGCGGCCCAAGTATTGGAGCTTCAGCTTCAGCATCATATTCAGGTACATACTCTGAATATAGCAGCATATTCAGGGTTGATTTCCTTTAGGATAGACTGGTTTCATCTCCTTGCTGTCCGAGGGACTCTGAAGAGTCTTCTCCAACAACACAATTTGAAAGCATCAATTCTTTGGCGCTCAGCTTTCTTTATGGTCCATCTCTTACATGACTACTGGAAAAACCACAGCTTTGACTATACAGACCTCCATTAGGAAAGTGATGTCTCTGCTTTTTAATATGCTGTCTAGGTTTGTCATAGCTAATATATATATACACATACACACACATTTTAAAATTACATTCAATCCCAGTGTTTACAGCAGCACAATTTACACTGGGCAAGACACAGCCGCAACTTACAGGTCCGCAGACAGAAGAACAGATACGGATGTGGGGCATGTATACAACGGGATACCTGCTGTGCAGCCACTAAGCGGCGTCAGACTCTTCTGTGAGCCCATGGACTGCAGCCCGCCAGGCTCCTCTGTCCACGGGATTTCCCAGGCAAGAATGCTGGAGTGGGTTGGCACGTCCTTCTCCAGGGGATCTTTCCAACCCAGGGACTGAACCCACATCTCCTGCACTGGCAGATGTATTCTGTGCCACTGAGTCACCAGGGAAGCCCAATGGAAACTACTCAGCCACAAAAAAGAACGAAGCAGTGCTGTCTGCAGCTGCATGAATGGACATAAAAATTACTACCAAGTGAAGTCAGACAATGGCAATACCATATGATATCACTTATATGTGGAACCTAAAAAATGGTACAAATGAAGCCATTTACAAAACAGAGATATATTCACAGATGTAGAAAACAAACTTACGGCTGCCATACAGAGAGGGAAAAATCAGGAGTTTGGAACTCGCAGATGCATATCACTGTATCTAAAACAGATAAACAAGGTCCTACTCCACAGCACAGGGAACTGTATTCATATCTCGCAGTGACTTACAATGGAAAAGAATCTGAAAAAGAATGTAACATAAATGATTGAACCACTTTGCTATATACCTGGAACCTTGTAAATCTACTCGAATAAAAAACTCTGTTCAAAACAAGAAGCTACACAAGAGAAAATACATGTAAGACAACAGAAAGTGGAATTACTCAATTTCTATTTTACTTTCTCTTCCACAAGGAGAAAATAAATACACCTAAAGCCTTAGGTGTATAAAATGGTTCAATAAATACAGCTAAATACACCTTACTCACTTCCCTGGTGGCTGAGATGATAAGGGGTCTGCCTGCAATGCAGGAGACCCAAGTTCAATCCCTGGGTTGGGAAGATCCCCTGGAGAAGGAAATGACAACCCACTCCAGGATTCTTGCCTGGAAAATCCCATGGACAGAGGAGACTGGTGGGCTACAGTCCACGAGGTTGCAAAGAGTCGGACACGACTGAGTGAGTTCACTCTCTCTCTCAAAACCTCAGAGAAGAAAGGCTGTGGGGATACAGAACTAGCTATCTTCTAAAAACAAGTGAATGAATAACTCTATACATAAAAATTAAACTATTACGGGTAAAGCCGCCTTCTGCCCTTCCATTCCCAGTCATATGTAACCACTCTCGCCAACTTGATGGCAGTCCTTCCAGGCCTTTCTCTGAGCCTGCATATTCCCACAGAATATACATTATATTATTTTGTGACGCTTTTTTCCCCATTAAAGGTATCACACTAGTGAGCGTATCTCTGTATCGGTCAGGGTTCTCCTGAGAGACAGAACCAGAAGAACAGGTAGAGAACAGAGACAGACTTTTAGACAGACAGACAGACAGACAGGGACAGAGATACTGATTTAGAGGAACTGGCCTGTACGACTTGGGGGCTGGCAAGTTCAGCTCTGCAGGGCAGGCCCGCTCTTGAGGTCCTCAACCGGCTGGATGAGGTCTACGCACATTACGGAGGGCCCAGTGTCCTCACCTGCACGTCAGTCGTACACTCCACTGCAACATCTACACGCGTGTCTGACCGAACCACTGGCTGCCCCAGCCTGCCCAGGCTGTCACATAAAGGTAACCATCGCAGTTAACCTGCAACTTGTCTCCTCGGTGACCAGCATCTCCCGGAGTTCCTTCCGTGTCAGTTCATACAGAATGGACTGGTAAGGAGGTAAGGAGGCACCATCCTCTATTTAACCATTCCCCTGCTGATGGACACACACCTTACTTCCTTTTGCCCATTACTAATGATGCTGAAATCATGTCCTGGTATCTATCTGCCTTCTGGTGAACAAATGCCTGTGTTTTTCCAAAACAGATGGACGTCACGTGTGGATGTCACAAATCATGGGTAGGGGTGGGCGTTGAAAACTTTTCACAGAGGTTGGCAACCTGACTTCCAAAGCAACCTCAATTGTTTTTAATGATGAATTTAAAATTCATCAAGCCAAGAAGAATTCCATTTTAAGGAAGCAGTGCTCAGCACACACTGGCATGTCACTATCAAAAGTGGAAGTGAAGAAGTTGATCAAAGGGAACGCTGGGAGGAGAGACGTCTCCCTCACCCATCTACCGGCAGACTCCACTGAGCTGTGGTTTGCTCTGGGTGGGACGCAGTGGAACTGCCGCCTGGGAGGGCAGGCCTGGTCCTTTCTCGGCAGCAATCATCCACGGGAAAATCTCCCGTATCACAGAAACAAGGCCGAGATCTGCTGCTGTTGGCACTAAAGGCTATGATCTCAGAACCAAAATAATTATCTTGGAGAAACTGTGGCAGAGAAAAAAAAAAGCCAGATGGTTTTAAAAGGACAAATATTGGCGTCCTTGTTGAAGCAGAAGGTGGTGAATTCTAGATACTGCAGGCATTGCTGTTACTCCCTGGCAAATCCCAGTGTGGACCGTTAGAGGGATGGTTGGGAGCCCATGGAAACAGGAGATGGGCCCTCAGAAGCCCGCAGAAGTCCATGCAGAACAGGGGGACGTACGGGGGCGGGGGGTGGAGGGTATCCCAGAGTGGTTCCAGTTACAGAAATGCCTCGTATCAAGCCTCTCCTGAGTCCTTCAGGGACAGGATGGGGACTGCTGGGTGGAATGACAGGCCATCTTGAACCTCTGCAGACGGGGCTGGGGTTACCAAGGAAAGGTTCCCGCAGCACACTGAAGGGCTGAGGCCTCCAGCCAGTCTGCCTGAGTCCAAGCAGGTGGGAGCAGCCTGACACAGGAAAGGCTCAGAGAAGCCCGAGCTGGGAAGATTCCCAGATGTAGGATACTATCCTGATCACAAATGTCTCAGTAGGCTGGAAAAAGGGCAGAAACCAAAGGGAGGAGATGCCGTGGAGGCAATTCAACAGCAGATCGAACTTACAGGTAGAGGAAGGAGAGACCCCTGAGGACAGCACCGCCCGGGATGAAACCTACGGGGATTCAGGGGCTCTAACGGGAGAGTCCCAGTGGGCATGGACGGATGTGAGAGCTGGACCATAAAGAAGGCTGAGCGCCGAAGAATTGATGCTTTTGAACTGTGGTGTTGGAGAAGACTCTTGAGAGTCCCTTGGACTGCAAGGAGATCCAACCAGTCCATCCTAAAGGAGACCAGTCCTGGGTGTTCATTGGAAGGACTGAAGCTGAAGCTGAAACTCCAATACTATGGCCACCTGATGCGAAGAGCTGACTCATTAGAAAAGACCCTGATGCTAGGAAAGATTGAGGGCAGGAGGAGAAGGGGACAACAGAGGATGAGATGGCTGGATGGCATCACCAACTCGATAGACATGAGTTTGAGTAAACTCTGGGAGTCGGTGATGGACAGGGAGGCCTGGAGTGCTGCGGTCCATGGGGTCACAAAGAGTCGGACACGACTGAGCGACTGAACTGAACTGAATGGAGGACCCCAAAGCCCATCCCGTCTCCAGCTGCACGAGAAGCCCAGGAGGCAGGCGGCTCTCCAGGAGGCCCTTCAGATCCCAGACGATGCATAGCTGAGCACTTCCAGGTGAGCCTGCTGTGTTCCCACACCTGTGCAGGTCAGTCAGACCCGTTACCACAGCTCCATGTCTTAATTTAAATTATTTAAAGTGGATAGGAAGTGCAACAAAAGTTGTTTCCAGGAAAACTAGGTAGAACGCTTTGAAGAGATCTGACAAAGGACAGCTGGATAAGAAACAACTGCGGCCACTGTCTGGGGTGGGTGGGGGGGGGGAGGGGGGGAGCTGGACAAGACCAGGAAAAAGCAGAAGCAGGATTCTGCAGTCAGGGCCCTCTGCTGCACGTTAAAGACACTGACGCTGGCTCTGGGGTATGGCACACTTTGGTTTTTAAAAGAAGGATGAAGCAGAATTCTAACCAGCGGACCCCAAACTCCAAAAGACTGGAGCACGGATGGGTGCTTCCATATTTTATACGAAACTGGATAAGATGTGAATATGATTTTTTCTTTTTCTAAAATTGCATTAGAGTTGATTTACAATGTTGTGCTAATTTCTGCTGTCTAGCAAAGTGACTCAGTTGCACATATATATATCCCTTTTCATACACTTTTTCATTGTTGTTTATCACAGGATATTGACTCTAATTCCCTGTGCTATACGGTAGGAGCTTGCTGCTTTTCCCTCCTACATGTGCTAGTTTGCGTCTGCACTCCCACACTCCCAGCCCTTCCCTCTGAATATGATATTCTTCCGCTCTTTCGCATGACTTCTTCACTTACCCACCAGCTCCCACACCAACTGCGTCGGCTCAAGGTGCTCCCCCTACTGTGTCATGTTTGGTTCTGGTGGCAGGTTTCACAAGAAGCTCGCAGACACTGCAGGAGAGAGGGCTGCGGATGCAGAAGGCTCCATGGCCACCGAGCGCCTGGCCCCGCGGCTCTGGCGGGCGGGCAGGCTGAAGGCCGTGGCACAGGGAAGCCCACCGCTCGCCTCTGCCTCTTCACCTGTTTGTCTGCACCATCTCCCTTTCCTCTCGAAGAACTACCCCCTCTGCTCACACGCCAGACTGTAAATTAAGTCAGCTCAAAGAATATAAAGAAAGCACACATCCTAAATGCCCTCTGGATGGGCTTTCGTCCCATTCACAGCTGCCTTTAATCTTAGGCCGGGGGTTTCCAACCGACACTAATGCAATTATTATATTGGCCTCTGACTCCACACGTTCCCTAGTCCAGCCTCCTCTGTGCTTTTAGGACGGGGTTAACACAACAGGCCAAGGACCTTTCTATCTGAAGATCCCAGGTGACTGAAGAAAGCAAGCCCTATTTACTTACTATAGACATTCACCACTTTTAAATCCATTATCTCTTTTCATTCTCATTGGCTTCGAGAGGTGGTTACTGGTGTCTTCATTTGCACAAGTGAAAAATGGAGAAGCAGACGGGGGGCGGGGGGGTGGTTTCCTTCTCACACTCAGTCGGCAGGAAATAAAAGAGCAGGATGCCTACCCAGGGGAGACTCTAGTACTACGCTGTCTGTAGAGCTGTGAACAGCCATGTAGGTTTTCTTATGAAAGTGTGTTCATGTGTGCGTGTGTGTGTGTGCGTGTGTGTGTGTGCGTGTGTGTGTGTGTGTATAGAGGGAGAGAGAGAGAGAGGAAGGCCAGGAAGACGTGGCTGAATTAGAAAGGCATGCCTGCACCCAGGGTTTGAGGAATCAGCGTGTCCAGGAGTAAAGGGGCCGGATAAGGACAAGCCAGTCGCAGCTCTGAGAAGAGCAAGAGCTGCTCAGAGGTATTCTGCGGTTAGAGCCCTGGGAGCTTCCCGCAGGACAGCGGCTGCCAGACAAGCAGGGCCAACCACGAGCCAAGAGGGCCCTGCCCAGGCTTGAACGGAAAGGTCCTCCCCAGAGGCCAAAAGGGTGGGGAGGAGAGGAAGGGGCCGGGCCTGGAGGACCCGGTCAGGGAGCTGGACGATGCCCGCACGTGTGTGCAGGGCAGGAGCCGTCTGGGGGCTGCGGCAAGGCTGACAGAGCTCTTCCGACCGCTGGGTCAGAGGCAAGGCCACCCGCACTGGACCCTGCTGGGCGGCGCCGCTAAGACCTGCACACACGTGGCTCTTGCAAGCAGGGGCCGATTCTCACAGCAGGTAGAAGTGGGGAACTCTGGGCGACAGTCTGGATGTCTGTCTTTTAAAAAGCTTTCCAAGTGATTCTGGTACAAGCCCAGTTTTGAGAAACACCGGTCTACCCTTTGGCACAATGCAAGAAGCAACTTCTGGGTGGCTTGGAAAACAAAGGTGAACATCTGCTGACAGATGAATGGATAAAGACGATGTGCATGTATATTCTGTGGTATATCACCCAGCCACAAAAAAGGATGAAATAATGCCATTTGCAGCAACATGGACGGACCTAGAGATTATCATACTAACTGAGCCAAAGACAAGTGTGATATCACTTACATGTGCAATCTTTAAAAAGACACAAATAAATTTATCTACAAAACAAAAATAGACCCACAGACATAGAAAACAAACATGGTTACTAAAGGCGAGGGGTTTGGGACTAACAAGGACCAACTGTGAGAACTACATTCTGTAAGCCTATAAAGGAAAAGAGTATGAAAAGTATACATAAAGTGTATAGAGTATAAAGGACAGAAGTGGTCTGGACCTCACAGAAGTAGAAGATATTAAGAGGTGGCAAGAATACACAGAAGAACTGTACAAAAGAGATCTTCATGACCCAGATGTGATCACTCATCTAGAGCCAGACATCTTGGAATGTGAAGTCAAGTGGGCCTTAGAAAGCATCACCACGAACAAAGCTAGGGGAGGTGATGGAATTCCAGTTGAGCTATTTCAAACCCTGAAAGATGATGCTGTGAAAGTGCTGCACTCAATATGCCAGCAAGTTTGGAAAATTCAACAGCGGCCACAGGACTGGAAAAGGTCAGTTTTCATTCCAATCCCAAAGAAAGGCAATCCCAAAGAATGCTCAAACTACTGCACAATTGTGCTCATCTCACATGCTAGTAAAGTAATGCTCAAAATTCTCCAAGCCAGGCTTCAGCAATATGTGAACCGTGAACTTCCAGATGTTCAAGCTGGTTTTAGAAAAGGCAGAGGAACCAGAGATCAAATTGCCAACATCTGCTGGATCATGGAAAAAGCAAGAGAGTTCCAGAAAAACATCTATTTCTGCTTTATTGACTATGCCAAAGCCTTTGACTGTGTGGATCACAATAGACTGTGGAAAATTCTGAAAGAGATGGGCATACCAGACCACCTGACCTGTCTCTTGAGAAACCTATATGCAGGTCAGGAAGCAACAGTTAGAACTGGACATGGAACAACAGACTGGTTCCCAAATAGGAAAAGGAGTACGTCAAGGCTGTATATTGTCATCCTGATTATTTAACTCATATGCAGAGTACATCATGAGAAACGCTGGGCTGAAGAAACCACAAGCTGGAATCAAGATTGCCAGGAGAAATATCAATCACCTCAGATATGCAGATGACACCACCCTTTTGGCAGAAAGTGAAGAGGAACTAAAAAGCCTCTTGATGGAAGTGAAAGAGGAGAGGGAAAAAGTTGGCTTAAAGCTCAACATTCAGAAAACGAAGATCATGGCATCTGGTCCCATCACTTCATGGGAAATAGAGGGGGAAACAGTGGAAACAGTGGCTGACTTTATTTCTGGGCTCCAAAATCACTGCAGATGGTGATTGCAGCCATGAAATTAAAAGATGTTTACTTCTTGGAAGGAAAGTTATGACCAACCTAGACAGCATATTAAAAAGCAGAGACATTACTTTGCCAACAAAGGTCCGTCTAGTCAAGGCTATGGTTTTTCCACTGGTTATGTATGAATGTGAGAGTTGGACTATAAAGAAAGCTGAGCGTGGAAGAATTGATGCTTTTGCACTGTGGTGTTGGAGAAGACTCTTGAGAGTCCCTTGGACTGCAAGGAGATCCAACCAGTCCATTCTAAAGGAGATCAGTCCTGGGTGTTCATTGGAAGGACTGATGTTGCAGCTGAAACTCCAGTACTTTGGCCACCTCATGCGAAGAGCTGACTCATTGGAAAAGACCCTGATGCTGGGAAAGATTGAGGGCAGGAGGAGAAGGGGACGACAGAGGATGAGATGGTTGGATGGCATCACCAACTCGATGGACGTGGGTTTGCGTGGACTCCAGGAGTTGGTGATGGACAGGGAGGCCTGGTGTGCTGCGATTCATGGGGTTGCAAAGAGTTGGACAAGACTGAGCGACTGAACTGAACTGAACTGAATATACATAAAACTGAATCACTTTGCTATACACCTGAAACTAACATGACATTGTAAATCAACTATACTTCAATCAAAAAAATAATAATAATTTTAAAAATGGACAAGCGGGAAGAAAAGACAACCGTGTCCTTATTTAACTTTATAACCAAATCCCCCTCCTGCAGATATTTCAGACTGTAGGCATTCCCTCCAGTTACACATCAAGGTCACATTTTGAAATTTCAATACTGCAAACGCTGAAGAAAGACGATCATTGGGGTGCTTTTCCCATCACCCTTTGCATCAAATATCACATTACCATAGACGTCTGGAGAAAGGAGCGTCTGTACTGTTCTTTCAGACATTAGTTCTTTAGAACTGAGTGAGCTTCAGAATCACTTTGAGGGCTTGTTATAACTCTAACGGTGGGATGTCCTTGATGGTCCAGTAGCTAAGACTCCATGCTCCCAAAGCAAGGGACTGCATTCAATCCCTGGTCAGGGAACTGGATCCCACATCCCACAGCTGAGACCCGGTGTGCATGCGTGCTAAGTCACTTCACTCGTGCCTGACTCTGTGCGACCCATGGACTATCGCCTGCCAGGCTCCTCCGTCCATGGCATTCTCCAGGCAAGAAGACTGGAGTGGGTTGCCACGCTCTCCTCCTGGGGATCTTCCCAGACCTTGAACTCAGGTCTCCTGCGTTGTAGGCAGATTCTTTACCATGAGCTACCAGGGAAGCCGAAGAATACTGGAGTGGGTAGCCTATCCCTTCTCCAGCGGATCTTCCTGACCCAGGAATCAAACCAGAGTCTCCTACATTGCAGGCGGATTCTTTACCTGCTGAACTACCAGGGAAGCCCACCCCACCCTCTGCAACAACAGCAGCAGCAGCAGCACACAATTGGGCCCACCCCCAGGGCTTTGGATTTGCTGGGTACAGGGTGGGGCCCGAGCATCTGCGTTTCTAACACCTCATCAAGGGCTGCTGCCACTGCTGACCCCGGAACCACACTCTGAGAACCACTTTCGTAGGCAGTTCTGGATCACTGCCATCTAGCCATCTTTCCTGAGGAAACCGCAAAAGTGAAGTCGCTCAGTCATGTCCGACTCTTTGCAACCCCATGGACTGTAGCCTACCAGGCTTCTCCGTCCATGGGATTTTCCAGGCAAGAGTACTGGAGTGGGTTGCCATTTCCTTCTCCAGCGGACCTTCCTAACCCAGGGATTGAACCCGGGTCTCCCGCATTGTAGGCAGATATTTACCGTCTGAGCCACCAAAGTCTGCCTTCAATAGCCATTTTAACGGGCGGAGAATAAGGGATTTGACGCGGGTCCCCGCGGCGCTGCCGCCAACCGCGCATGTGCAAAGTCGCGCACGTGTTTCTGCGGTAGCCCCGCCTCCGTTGCCGACACAGCCCGTGTCCCCGTGGGCTGCAGCACGCGGGGGCGGGTGGCCAGCTCGGGCCCGTCTGGATGGTCCTTGAGATCGCCCACCTGCCGCCCGCTCTGTCCCACCACCCAGAGCCTGCACCCACCCCCGGAGGCGGGCTGGGTGAACGGACTGCCGTCTCACAGCTGAGGAGGGTCCCCACGTGGGGCGGGGCCATGAACTGCCCACACTGGACTCTCGTTCTCAAGCGCCTCACATCCTTGGCACCCCATTTCCAGTCAGGTGCATGGAGGCCCACGGGGACCCAGGTCAGGTGGGGGTCCCTGGTGGAGGGGGCGGCAGACCAGGTCACCACCCACTCCTCACCTTCCTCTCTACCTAGGACCGCGGGACTCTCGGTCCCCAGCCTGACTGGCCCGGTTGCTGTGATGCTGGGATTCCCGTTTCTGATCATCACAGCTTGTCCGTGGACTCCGTTCTGCCACACCTGTGAGCAGTTACTGCCCATCCTGGCTCCGAGGCAGGCTGCCCCCAGCAGCTCTGCTCAGGAGGACTGCAGGCTGAAGGGCTGGGAGTGACAGTGCCCGGGGGCTGGCCGCCAGCTGGCACAGGGCTGGCAGGTCCCCATGCCCTCACTCCTCACAGAGAGCCGCTTCCTCGTCTGTGGCACAGGTGGTCCCGTCTGGCGGGGCCCCTGAGCCCACCGACCCGGATGCTCCCAAGGTGGCTCGAGAGCATTCAGACAGCAGTCCCCTGGCTTCAATCACCCCAGGTGCTGGGTGGGCGAGAGACGGGTCTAAAACATCCACGGTTTCACAGCTTTAAAATCTACACCAGCAAACCTCAGAAATGTCCCACCTCTTCCCAAACCCCAGCAGAACACAGCTTGAGGAATTCCTCTGCCCAGAGCCCAGATTGCTGGCCTTCCGGGTCAACGTGCCAAAGCCGTCCTTTAGCACCTAATGGGCCAGGGGCCTAACCGCTCGGTGCCTCGGTCTCATCTGTAAAACGGGAGCCGTCACAGCACTCACTCAGACTCACCGTGGCGGTTCAGAGCACAGGCGCGCATACTCCTGTTCTGGTGTATGAATTTCTGTGGCCCCTGTCAGAGGGGGCCCAGAGGGTCATGCTCCAGTGATGATGCCGCTCTCCTTATTACGGGGTCCACAACCCACGTGTCTACCTCACTTACGTCACTTAGACCTTTCAGACGAGTGAAGAGGAATCTTTTCTGCCAGTGGTCTGGCACATATGATGTGTGTTTTCTACCGAAGGGGAAAAGTGGGGGGCCCTCCCCAACCTTGGGGGGCACAGGAGGGTCCCCAAGGACAACAGGGGTCCTGGGGGTGTCCAGCCATCCACCTGCTGTCAAGGGGCAGCCTCGCTCGGAGGAGTGAGCGGATAAAACCACCGCGGTCCAAACAAAAGGGCATCACACCCAAGCCCCAGACTTACGTCCAGAACCGTCCACTGTTCGACTACAATAGCGTCGTAGCCCTGCGTGGCTCTGCTGTCTTCTGTGGAAACAGCTTCAAAGATGAACACTCCATCTGTCAAGTCGTGCAAGGAATCTGTGGAGAAAGAAAAAGCAAGGGGCGGGGGGTGGTGGTTGCTGTAAACCGTCTGTGGCAGAAGCCTCACAAACAGCAAAAATGTTCACTGCATTCATTAATAATCCCAATCAGAACATCTTTTCAGCATGTTAATTAAAGAAGGCACACACAGCCGTAGCGTCTAGCCCCATCAGAATGAATGAGACTCATTTACCTCGCAGTTTTGAATAATATCCTTGATTTTATGAGCCCAAATCTCATTGTTAGCAATCACCATTTGATTTCACAAGTTTACCTCCCTTTTCACGCTCCAGCATCAGGAGGCACTGGAGAGAACAGATTCGGTGTGTGTGTGGGGGAAACGCAGTCATTCAGGGACAATTTTTAGGAGAAAACGATATGGAGGGGAGAGAGATTATTCAGAAGGGGGGCTGGGTGGGACACAGCAGCTCTGGGCTCGCAGACCAGGTCCACAGGCGCTGGCTCCTTGGCAACTGCGTGGCGTGCGTGCCGAGCACAGGACGCTCTCGTCAGGTGAAGCCTGGGGGAAGGGGGACTTTTTCCAAATGATTTACCACTGAAAACGTTTCCTCGGGCGTATCAATGGTAAGGCTCTGAGTTCTGTACATCACACATACGAAACAATGCAGAACTGCCTCAGGCAATGAGAGTGTCAAGAAAATACACCCAGGGTCCTCGCCCCTGCAGAAGACCTTCAAGGAGGTGCATTTAGTAAATGGCTCCTAAATGCCCTGATTCCCTTAGATGAAGGGCTGTGTGGAATAGAGGAATGGACTCAGAAGCAGGTGGTTGGGCCCGTGCTGTGCTGGAAAAGGAAAATGACCCTTTCAGGGGCCTGTCCTCCTATCTGTGAAGGGGGAGTGGGGACACAGAGTTCCTGCCAGTCAGTACTATACAAATCACTGCTCCATCACACCCTCCTGGACTGACCTCCATCCCCAACCCCACTCCCAACTCAGACGTTGACGCTCTGATCGCTAAAGTGACGATATTTGGAGACAGATCTTTTAGTGACATCATAAGGGTGGGCCCTAGTCCAACAGGCCTGGAGTCCTTAGAAGAAGAGGAAGAGACACAGGAGCGCCCCCCCACCAGCCCCCCAACCATGTGCAGAGGAAGGGCTATAGGACACAGAGGTGGCCATCTGCAAGTCAGGAAAGGGGACCTCGCCGGAAACAGAACTTGCAGCCCCCTGACCGTGGGTGTGCAGCCTCCTGAACCATGAGAAAATAAACGTCCATTGCTCAAGCCACCCAGCCCATGGTGTTTGGTTACGGCAACAGACATGAAAAATGCTCAGGGGTATAAAGGACAATTCCTTTAAAAGGGCAGTTCACGCAGGAATGTGAGCTCTTCTTCATCCGGAAGGGAAGGGAGACAAATCCAGAACGCCCCAAGTCACAGTGGAGTTCAGAAACTGCCTGCACTGTCCAGCAGTCACAAGAAGACAGATAGATGGACACACACAGTGACCCTCAGTGCCTGACTTCCAACAGACCTCACAAGCAAAACCAAAACAGCCATCAGGATGAGAAGCATGCATCTTATTTGCAACAACAAAATAAATAACAAACAGATGGCTCTGCTTACCACCTTTACGGTATAGAAAAAGCTTCCAGCGCTGAAGGGAATTTCAACTGCACAAACTTTCCAGAGAACAACTTAGCAAGGTCTAAGAAGCCTGAAAGACAAAAGTCCATCCTCTTTCACTCCAGAGACCCTGCCTCCTTCAGTCTATTCTGAGCACCTATTATGCACCAGGTGCCCTTGAGGTCACGGGTGATAAACGAAGACCCTGCTCCCATGAAGCTTCCCCCTGCAGGGAGATGATGACATAACGTCCAAGGAGGTAAATGCTACGAGAATACAAAGTGCGCTAGGAGAGGAGGCGTGTGGAGTTGGAAGAAACCATCCTGCTGTTTCTGACCGAAGTGCTGAGAGTAGGATGCGCCAGTTTGAGACGAGATATGAACTAACTGCAAGCGAGCTGCTGGGAACATGGGGTTTGAGAGTTCAAGGGAGAAGACACAGCTTGACTAGGACTGCAGAGTGAACGAGGCGCCACCAGGGGCCAGATGAGCAGCAGAATCTTGAGACGAAAGTCAAGACCAAGTCAGCTTAGTGGTGGGGAGGAGACCAGCCAACTAGGGGCTGATCCAGGTGCCTTGCTTGGCTGGCGGGATTTCAGCAGAGGCTTGAGAAACATGGGCATGGCTGAACTTGATCTCATGTCTCTGCCACCACTTTGAGAGGACGTGCCACAGCTCGCCTGCCCCAGTGGAGCACAGCCTGGATCCGCTGACCCTCAGACCTGAGAGCGGGCCCAGCTGCCTCAACAAAGCTTCTCCAGTCAACATGCAAATACAGGCGCTTTGGAGTGGTTTGTTACACAGCGTCATTGTGGCAATAACTGACCATTACAAGGCTCGATCCAAACTTAAGAAATTCGAGACCAGGAATACTTGGGGGATATTGCTGATTATTCCAGAGTGAGAGAGGGGCCTGATCAACTCAACAAACCACGGCTCTGAGGGGAATTCCTAGAGCACGGTAGCCTCTTATATTATTCCTACCTGACAGAACCATACTCCATTTCTAGTAAGATCCCTGTGGGTTAATCAGTACCATGCTCTGCTTTTAATTTTCTTTCCTAAACCAACAGTCTGTTATCAACTAGCCTTAGAAAAGCACTAACCTTATTTCTCTCATTCACTCTGCTGAAAAGTTCCTCCCAAGTCCAATGTCCTTCTAAGATACATTTTACTAAGGTGAGCAACAAAGAACAGAACTACTCTTCGGCTGAACCATATTATTAGTCTTTGGGGGTCCAGGACAAGCATGGGCAATAGTCTGTCTCACTTTTTAAGTTTTGGGCAGCACAGGTCCAGCGGAAGACCCTGCCGCTGTAGGGATACCCTATGGAACCCTTGTGAACAAAGCTTGCCCCAGTCCTGACCTGGGGATGCTTGGGACTGGTAGATACTCACTGATCCCTCAGTACTATATCAACACAGCACACATGCCTACAAGGCTTCTACAAAATATATTGCACCCAATTTTCAAGGTCTCCAGCTACAGATCTCCTTACCGGTAAGCCTCCAAGTCTTTTAAATGTGCCAATGCACTCCGAGTATTGGAATGCCCAGCGTGACACAGCTGAGGTCCACAAGGGAAGGGGGCTTGCTCTCCTAACCCCTGCCTGGCCTCCCCTCCTTCGCCCACAGGGAGGAGGGCTGTGGGGTCCAGGCTTGGGGGCGGGAAGCAGGAACAAACCGGGCCCTTGTTCACCATCCTCCTTATTCAGTGCCACCTCCAGCCTCTCAGCCCACTGCTCCGCTCTGAATCCAGGGTGCTGATTCACCCACTTAACTACCCAGCACGTTCAGAGTGGCTGTCAAAATCTGGTCATCTGTAACAGCAAAAAACTCAATGAGCCACAGAGAGCAGACAGCCGGGCTTTTAGAGAGCCCCTTGTTTGGACAGCTTCACCCCCCGCCCATCTCTCCATAACCTTCTCGGCTCAGCCTCGCTGTCGTATGCTCCGAGCTGGGATTGAAAGGTCGCTCTCAGAGAGAGGCTCCCCCTGCAGAAAGGTTAACTCACCCTCCATTGATGGAAAACACTCCATTATCACTGCATTTTTTATTAAAGTAAAGATGCTTCCCTACTGTGCTCAGGAAGCGGTTGGCCCTGGCATTGTATAAATATTTGATGCCGGTCTTTGGGCAAAAGGCCACCTTCACTTTCCAAGCTTACGATACACAAGAAGGGTATGGGAAAAGGAGACTCGCTCTGTTCCCTCAAGAGGTAAACGCTGTGAGAAACCTGCTCATCCTCTGCAGCCTCTGGGACACAAAGACGCTGCCAAGCAAGCTCCCTTCAGCCCACCCTAGGTGCCAGTCCTCTGCCAAGGCCAGCCTGAAACACACACGGCGTGACAACTGGCCGATGTATGGTCTATTAGAAAATGTCACTATTCTCCTTTTATTGGGTTGGCCCCAAATTTCATTAGACTAACACCCCAAAAAAGATGTCCTTTTCATTATAGGGGACTGGAGTGCAAAAGTAGGAAGTCAAGAAACACCTGGAGTAACAGGCAAATTTAGCTTTGGAGTACAGAATGAAGCAGGGCAAAGGCTAATAGAGTTCTTCCAAGAGAACACACTGGTCATAGCAAACATCCTCTTCCAACAACACAACAGAAGACTCTACAGATGGACATCACCAGATGGTCAACACCGAAATCAGATTGATTCAATTCTTTGCAGTCAAAGATGGAGAAGTTCTACACAGCCAGCAAAAACAAGACCAGGAGCTGACTGTGGCTCAGATCATGAACTTCTTATTGCCAAATTCAGACTGAAATAGAAGAAAGTAGGGAAAACCACTAGACCATTCAGGTATGACCTAAATCAAATCCCTTATGATTATACAGTGGAAGTGAGAAATAGATTTAAGGGCCTAGATCTGATAGATAGAGTGCCTGATGAACTATGGAATGAGGTTCGTGACACTGTACGGGAGACAGGGATTAAGACCATCCCCATGGAAAAGAAATGCAAAAAAGCAAAATGGCTGTCTGAGGAGGCTTTGCAAATAGCTGTGAAAAGAAGGGAAGAGAAAAGCAAAGGAGAAAAGGAAAGATATACCCATTTGAATGCAGAATTCCAAAGAATAGCATGAAGAAAAAAGAAAGCCTTTCTCAGTGATCAGTGAAAAGAAATAGAGGAAAACAACAGAATGGGAAAGACTAGAGATCTCTTCAATAATATTAAAGATACCAAGGAACATTTCATGCAAAGATGGGCTCGATAAAGGACAGAAATGGTATGGAACTAACAGAACCAGAAGATATTAAGAAGAGGTGGCAAGAATACACGGAAGAACTGTACAAAAAAGATCTTCAGGACCCAGATAATCACAATGGTGTCACCACTCATCTAGAGACAGACATCCTGGAAGGTGAAGTCAAGTGGGCCTTAGAAAGCATCACTACGAACAAAGCTAGTGGAGGTGATGGAATTCCAGTGGAGCTGTTTCAAATCCTGAAAGATGATGCTGTGAAAGTGCTGCACTCAGTATGCCAGCACATTTGGATAACTCAGCAGTGGCCACAGGACTGGAAAAGGTCAGTTTTCATTCCAATCCCAAAGAAAGGCAATCCCAAAGAATGCTCAAACTACTGCACAATTGCACTCATCCCACATGCTAGTAAAGTAATGCTCAAAACTCTCCAAGCCAGGCTTCAGCAATACGTGAACTGTGAACTTCCCAATGTTCAAGCTGGTTTTAGAAAAGGCAGAGGAACCAGAGATCAAATTGCCAACATCTGCTGGATCATGGAAAAAGCAAGAGAGTTCCAGAAAAACATCTATTTCTGTTTTATTGACTATGCCAAAGCCTTTGACTCTGTGGATCACAATAAACTCTGAAAATCTGAAAGAGATGGGCATACCAGACCACCTGACCTGCCTCTTGAGAAATCTGTATGCAGGTCGGGAAGTAACAGTTAGAACTGGACATAGAACAACAGACTGGTTCCAAATAGGCAAAGGAGTACGTCAAGGTTGTACATTGTCATCCTGCTTATTTAACTTCTACGCAGAGTACATCGTGAGAAATGCTGGGCTGGAGGAAGCACAAGCTGGAATCAAGGTTGCTGGGAGAAATATCAATAACCTCAGATATACAGATGACACCACCCTTATGGCAGAAAGTGAAGAAGAACTAAAAAGCCTCCTGATGAAAGTGAAAGAGGAGAGTGAAAAAGTTGGCTTAAAGCTCAACATTCAGAAAACGAAGATCATGGCATCTGGTCCCATCACTTCATGGGAAATAGATAGGGAAACAGTGGAAACAGTGGCTGACTTTATTTTACTGGGCTCCAAAGTCACTGCAGATGGTGATTGCAGCCATGAAATTAAAAGATGCTTACTCCTTGGAAGGAAAGTTATGACCAACCTAGACAGCATATTAAAAAGCAGAGACATTACTTTGCCAACAAAGTTCCATCTGGTCAAGGTTATGGTGTTTCCAGTGGTCATGTATGGATGTGAGAGTTGGACTATGAAGAAAGCTGAGCGTGGAAGAATTGATGCTTTTGCACTGTGGTGTTGGAGAAGACTCTTGAGAGTCCCTTGGACTGCAAGGAGATCCAACCAGTCCATCCTAAAGGAGATCAGTCCTGGGTGTTCCATTGGAAGAACTGATATTGAAGCTGAAACTCCAATACTTTGGCCACCTGATATGAAGAGCTGACTCACTGGAGAAGACCCTGATGCTGGGAAAGATTGAAGGCAGGAGGAGAAGGGGATGACAGAGGATGAGATGGTTGGATGGCATCACCGACTCAAGGGACATGAGTTTGGGTAAATTCCGGGAGTTGGTGATGGACAGGGAGGCCTGGCGTGCTGCAATTCATGGGGTTGCAAAGAGTCAGACATGACTGAGCGACTGAACTGAAAAATTCATTTGCTCTGTATGTAATATCTTATGGGAAAACCTGAATGAACTTTTGAGCCAACTCAATAATACGCTAAGTCACTTGCTTCAGTCATGTCTGACTCTGTGTGACCCCATAGACAGCAGCCCACCAGGCTCCCCCGTCCCTGGGATTCTCCAGGCAAGATCACTGGAGTGGGTTGCCATTTCCTTCTCCAATGCATGAAAGTGAAAAGTGTAAGTGAAGTCGCTCAGTCGTGTCTAACCCTTAGCAACCCCATGGACTGCAGCCTACCAGGCTCCTCCGTTCATTGGGGGTTTCCAGGCAAGAGTACTGGAGTGGGTTGCCATTGCCTTCTCCAATAATTTGCTAAGATGGTCTAAATTACCCATACCGGTGTCGCTGGCATCCCAGATGTCCTTGGCCCCTGACATCCCGTCTCCCTACCAGCATGGTAGTCAGGGCGCCACCTTGGTTCCTGGAGTGGCCTCTACCAACCTCACAGCCCTACCTGCCTGGGTTATACGGACACACAACCCCCTGCAAATGGAATCACCCCATCTGGGCAATGGTGCGTGCCACTCATGATTCACACCCCCGAGTCTGCCCCTGCTGCTTCTCCAGCCCTCACATCTGCTCTCAACCTGCCTGCCTTCCTTCCCTGCAGTCCCTGTTGGAAGCGGTAAATAAGCCAGAGGAGGCGGAACCCCGCTTCAGTGCCAGTAAGGGTCAGACTACGAGTTGCACCATTTACCTGACCAGATGCCCCGATGGGGAGGAAGTGCCCTGATCTGGTGCAGGCTGGCTAGGAGGCCTCTGCCAGGTGCATTCATGGCTCCTCAGTGAATCTTCTCCCCAGTTCTGCAAGGCTCATGTGTCCCTCTGGGCGGTGAGAACATGGATGGAAGCCACAGGACCGAAGTCACATGTCCACGTTCAAGTGCACACAGGGGACAGTCTCGATCTGAATGTGGTTTGCTTGATTCCAAAGCCTTTGTTCTTTCAAGAGCTGACGGATACTTAATTTTTCTACCACAGTGATGTGCCAGGGCTCTGCTCTGGCTGGTGGGGTGCGATGGACAGCCTCAGAGCCTGGTCTCATAGAGTGGGCGTGCTCTGACCACGAGGCTGTGCGCCCCGCCTTCGTGTTTTGGGTGCATCCCAATGGAGTTGCAGTGAGATGGCCTTATAGCTTCTGCTGGGGACCAAATCTGTGCAGAAGCCATCCTTTCCCGCAGGGGGCAAAGAAAGACCAAGAACATGCTTGTAAATGGATACGCTGTATCTATCAACACAAGAGAGTGCATAGGCAGTGAGAAAAAATGATCCGAATGATGTATAAAAATGGGGATGAATCTCACAAAGAGAATGATGGGAAGAAG
Source organism: Ovis canadensis (assembly GCF_042477335.2). Classification (NCBI taxonomy): domain Eukaryota; kingdom Metazoa; phylum Chordata; class Mammalia; order Artiodactyla; family Bovidae; genus Ovis; species Ovis canadensis. The sequence continues at coordinate 277,009,703 of NC_091245.1, forward strand.
CCCAACACAAGAAGGGCAGGCTCCACCCATACAAAGTTCACGCCCATCCATGACGCTTCCAACCAGCACTGCTGTCGGCCTTGGGGAGAGCACGACGAGGCTGTGAGAGAGACTCTGATGGGTTGGGACGCTCTGTTTGTTGATCTGGGGCTGGTCACACAGGTGCACTCACCTTGTGAAAACCCACTGAGCTCAGGATCTGTGTCAGGTCAGTTCAGTTCAGTTCAGTCGCTCAGTCGTGTCCGACTCTTTGCAACCCTATGAATCCCAGCACGCCAGGCCTCCCTGTCCATCACCAGCTCCCGGAGTTCACTCAGACTCACGTCCATTGAGTCCGTGATGCCATCCAGCCATCTCATCCTGGGTCGTCCCCTTCTCCTCCTGCCCCCAATCCCTCCCAGCATCAGAGTCTTTTCCAATGAGTCAAGTCTTCACATGAGGTGGCCAAAGTACTGGAGTTTCAGCTTCAGCATCATTCCTTCCAAAGAAATCCCACAGTTGATCGCCTTCAGAATGGACTGGTTGGATCTCCTTGCAGTCCAAGGGACCCTCAAGAGTCTTCTCCAACACCACAGTTCAAACGCATCAATTCTTCAGCGCTCAGCCTTCTTCACAGTCCAACTCTCACATCCATACGTGAGCACAGGAAAAACCATAGCCTTGACTAGACAGACCTTAGTTGGCAAAGTAATGTCTCTGCTTTTGAATATACTATCTAGGTTGGTCATAACTTTCCTTCCAAGGAATTTCATGGCTGCAGTCACCATCTGCAGTGATTTTGGAGCCCAAAATAAAGTTTGACACTGTTTCTACTGTTTCCCCATCTATTTCCATGAAGTGATGGGACCAGATGCCATGATCTTCGTTTTCTGAATGTTGAGCTTTAAGCCAACTTTTTCGCTTTCCTCTTTCACTTTCATCAAGAGGCTTTTTAGTTCCTCTTCACTTTCTGCCATAGGGGTGGTGTCATCTGCATATCTGAGGTTATTGATATTTCTCCCAGCAATCTTGATTCCAGCTTGTGCTTCTTCCAGTCCAGCGTTTCTCATGATGTACTCTGCATAGAAGCTAAATAAGCAGGGTGACAATATACAGCCTTGATGGACTCCTTTTCCTATTTGGAACCAGTCTGTTGTTCTATGTCCAGTTCTAACTGTTACTTCCCGACCTGCATACAGATTTCTCAAGAGGCAGGTCAGGTGATCTGGTATTCCCATCTCTTGAAGAATTTTCCACAGTTTATTGTGATCCACACAGTCAAAGGCTTTGGCATAGTCAATCAAGCAGAAATAGATGTTTTTCTGGAACTCTCTTGCTTTTTCCATGATCCAAGGGATGTTAGCAATTTGATCTCTGGTTCCTCTGCCTTTTCTAAAACCAGCTTGAACATCAGGGAGTTCATGGTTCACGTATTGCTGAAGTCTGACTTGGAGAATTTTGAGCATTACTTTACTAGCATGTGAGATGAGTGCAATTGTGCAGTAGTTTGAGCATTCTTTGGGATTACCTTTCTTTGGGATTGGAATGAAAACTGACCTTTTCCAGTCCTGTGGCCACTGCTGAGTTTTCCAAACTTGCTGGCATATTGAGTGCAGCACTTTCACAGCATCATCTTTCAGGATTTGAAACAGCTCAACTGGAATACCATCACCTCCACTATCTTTGTCCGTAGTGATGCTTTCTAAGGCCCACTTGACTTCACATTCCAAGATGTCTAGCTCTAGATTAGTGATCACATCATCATGATTATCTGGGTCGTGAAGATCTTTTTTATACAGTTCTTCCGTGTATTCTTGCCACCTCTTCTTAATATCTTCGGCTTCTGTTAGGTCCATACCATTTCTGTCCTTTATCAAGCCCATCTTTGCATGAAATGTTCCCTTGGTATCTCTAATTTTCTTGAAGAGATCTCTAGTCTTTCCCATTCTGTTCTTTTCCTCTATTTCTTTGCATTGATCACTGAAGAAGGCTTTCTTATTTCTTCTTGCTATTCTTTAGAACTCTGCATTCAGATGCTTATATCTTTCATTTTCTCCTTTGCTTTTCACCTCTCTTCTTTTCACAGCTATTTGTAAGGCCTCCCCGGACAGCCATTTTGCTTTTTTGCATTTCTTTTCCATGGGGATGGTCTTGATCCCTGTCTCCTGTACAATGTCACGAACCTCATTCCATAGTTCATCAGGCACTCTATCTATCAGATCTAGACCCTTAAATCTATTTCTCACTTCCACTGTATAATCATAAGGGATTTAATTAGGTCATACCTGAATGGTCTAGCGGTTTTCCCTACTTACTTCAATTTAAGTCTGAATTTGGCAATATGGAGTTCATGATCTGAGCCACAGTCAGCTCCCAGTCTTGTTTTTGTTGACTGTATAGTGTCTCTATGTGGGCTATACTGCAGGAAAAAGTTTCCTTAAAGACATGCCACGGATAGAGGAGAAAATGCATTCATAGCCTAAGTGAAATCTTAGTGAAACCGTTTGCTTTATTCAGCAGCTCTTCTGAAACAGAAGCCACACCTGCAAACATGGAGCCAACATGCCTGGAGCCTGCGGCTGGCCAAGGGAGCGGCCGTGAACGTGCTGCAACCTCCCCCTCCCCTGCTCCCCCAGCCTGCAGGGCCCTGGGGAGGCACATCCCAACACCGGCTCTCCTCAGCACTCAGAAAGAGCGAGCAGCACCTGAAAACATTCATTGCTTGCTTTCTGCATACAGACCACAGGGTATACACACTGGGACGCTAAGAAGCATAGGAAGCAGGCCTTGCCCAAGGACTTGCAAATATGTCTGCCTCCAGCCTGGACGGGAGAGGAGTTTAGGGGAGAATGGCTCATGTCTATGTATGGCTGAGTCTCTTTGCTGTTCACCTGAACCTATCACAGCACTGTTCATCAGCTACACTCAATGCAAAATAAAAAGGTGAAAAATATGTCTGCCTACAATGTGTCCCTATGTATATTTTATTTGGAATATGCACATGTTTTTACATACCTATTTTGCAAATATAAGGCAATCTGGCTTATTCTAGGCATCAAAAATGTGGTCTAAATACCAAATGTTATTTGGATGACATGAAGCTGGGGCATCAGAGAGTCTTAAGGAAAACCCAAACTTCAAAGAGGCAGGAGAGGAGGGCTGTCCAGGTACCACATGTCATCCAGTGTGGCAGAGCTTTTCAAACACAACAGCATCCGGAATGTACCCTAGTCCTAAGCGCTTAATGTACCAAGGTCTTAGAACTAAATTCCAGTTTCTAGGTGACAGAGGTGGGAGAAAGAAGATACCACCATGAGGCACTGGCCGGACAAATCCCGAATGCAGGACAGTGTGAGAGGCTAGGGTAATCTGGAGCAGGCAGGGTCCTGAAGAACAACTCTCAGGTCAGAGAGTCGAGGATGGAGTTTCCGCACGTGGCACTTGCTGCTGGACTGGAATCTGGTTTGGACAACAGGCTGCAAAGGGCGTTTTAGAAATGATGGGAGACAAGTACATGTAGGCCTCACAGAGGTGCTGCTGCCAGAGGCAAGAGGCCGGGTGAGGGTGAGGGCAGGGAGAGGAGGCTGAGGGCAGAGAAAGGGTCAGGGGGTCAGGGAGGAGACAGGGGAGGGACAGGCCACGGGCGAGGCCAAGGGGAGGGCAAGAGGGACGCAGAGCAAGGCCAGGGCCAGGGGGACAAAGGGAGGCAACTGCAGGGCAAGGACAGGGGCGGTGGCTGCTTCCCAGAGAGGGCGGCCCCTCCCCCTCCCCCAGTGAGGGCGCCTCCCCCGTGCCCCTGCCAGCTCCGCAGAGGGCCACCCCGCCAGCCTCGCCCACCCTCGAGAAGCAGGGCTCTGGCCTTCGTCTCACTGGCTGCAGTGTCTCTGCAAGCCTGGCCATCCTGCTGTCTGAGCATCCCCGGGACTCCCTCCTCCCCAAGGGCAGCTCCCCTCTCCCCACTGGCTCAGCCCCTCGCCAGCGCAGCCGCCTCCTCTCTCCTCTCCTCCCCTCTCCCCTTCTCCGACGGCTTTCTTGCCAATCAGTGGCCGGGACCCACAGTAAGGACTTAACCTCTCAGTGCCTCCATCTCTACAGACACAACAGTACCCGAGGCCAGAGGTGCTGGTGTGCGGGCTGCTGAGGACGCACCAACGCATGGGGACTGCCAGGGCCCCGGGACCACCACTAGGCGCCCCTTTCAGCCACACAGGAAGTTCCCCAGAGCCCCAGAGCACAGCCTCCCCAGCCCAGGACAGGAGCCGGGGAGCACGAGCAGAGGCTCAAACACGAGGACAGTACCAGCCTTTCCATGTGCTGCGAGGTAAGGACTCAAAAACAGGAGTCTTAACTCGATTCTTGAAAAAGCTGGCTTAAAGCTCCACACTCAGAAAACTAAGATCATGGCATCTGGTCCCATCACTTCATGGGAAATAGATGGGGAAACAGTGAAAACAGTGACAGACTTCATTTTGGGGGGCTTCAAAATCACTGCAGATGGTGACTGCAGCCATGAAATTAAAAGACACTTGCTCCTTGAAAGAAAAGTCATGGCCAACCCAGACAGCATATTCAAAAGCAGAGACACTACTTTGCCAACAAAGGTCTGTCTAGTCAAAGCCATGGTTTTCCCAGTAGTCACGTATGGATGTGAGAGTTGGACCATAAAGAAAGCTGAGTGATGAAGAATTGATGCTTTTGAACTGTGGTGTTGGAGAAGACTCTTGAGAGTCCCTTGGACTGCAAGGAGATCCAACCAGTCCATCCTAAAGGAGATCGGTCCTGAATATTCATTGGAAAGACAGATGCTGAAGCTGAAACTCCAACACTTTGGCCACCTGATGCGAAGAACTGACTCACTGGAGAAGACCCTGATGCTGGGAAAGATTGAAGGTGGGAGGAGAAGGGGTTGATAGAGGTTGAGATGGTTGGATGGCATCACCAACTTGATGGGCATGAGTCTGAGTAAACTCCGAGAGTTGGTGATGGACAGGGAGGCCTGGCGTGCTGGAGTCCATAGGGTTGCAAAGAGTCTGACACGACTGAGTGACTGAACCGAACTGAGCTGGACTCTTTTGAGCTGAACATCACCTAATTTATGGGACAAAGTTCTCAGGCATTTTATAATTTTGTGGAAAATATTTTGAAGCACAAACACCCAGTTCAGAAGACTGGTGCTTTTTTTCCCAGATGGCGAACAGCTTGAAGACGTGTTCCCGGCTCTGCCAGGTTTATTTCTAAGGACACTAATTATCCTACTAGAAATAGGTTCCTTTTATAATGATGATTAGCTTGCTTTTTTTTTTTAAAAATTCTGGGAAAAGAACATATTTCCTCCCTGGCCAACGGAAAGCCTGGGCTTTTCCAGGGCAGAAACTCTCTCACCCAGTAAGTTCTGCTCCCAGGTCACCGCCCCCTCGCCCCCCGCCCCTCAAAAAGATTAGGAAGAAAGCCTGTTGGAATGCTGAGTGGGTTTAGATTCATTTTGATGTGAGGAGTCTGCATGTATTCCGGGGACAGGGACACGCAGCCGGGGGAGCAGGACTCGAGGGCAGTCCTGCTGTGGAGACGCCGCGGGCTCCGCGCAAGGCTTCCCGCTCACTTGCCAGAGGAAATTTCATGTTCTGCCTTCGAGGCAGTAAGGCTGGATTTCATGCAGCTGAAGCCAAGGGAGGCTATAACGGCGTTTCTAACACTCAAGTCAGATGTGAAGAAAGACTGCGTGCGCTGTCTGTGTTTCTGGACTCACGGCTGGAGGATGAGGAGAGGGGAGGAGTGGAGCTGAGAACGCAGCCTGGACGCCGAAGCGCGACAGCCAGACAGGCGCCGAAGGGCTGCACAGACTTTCGTGTTCGCGGGGTCTTCTCCAGGGGCTTGGCTGGCCCCTGACAGGCAAAGGGCCAAAGAAAAAGCCTCCTCGCCGAAGCCCCAGTTCCCCCAAGGGTGGAGCAGGCCCAGCGGCTACCCGGGCGGCTCCTGGCCCCCACACCTCCCTGCCCATCTTTAAGAGGCTAGCACAACTAACCCTCGGTTTCCCAGGCAGAGAATTAAAACCACGCGTAGCCACAGAGCGCCTCCCTGGGCCCAGGAGGAGCTAAAAGGAGCCGTCGCTGTGTGCCCAGAGAGGCGTGACGGGGTGTCCCTGTGGAAGCAGGGGGCAAAGGGTCCCCACCCGGCCCTCCAATGCCGGTGAACGAGGCTGTAGCCGTCTGCTCTGAGCACGGATGGTGCATCTCCAACCAGCCAGCACAGACCCCAGCTTGCAAGAACTCTGCCGGCGCCCAGGGAAGGCCTCCTGGCGCCCAGGGAGATTACTGACCTTGTCGCCAGGGGACGGAACTGACTCTTCCTTAGTTGTATTAATGAAAAATACTCTAGGAATTCCCTGGTGGTCCAGCGGTTAAGAATCCGCCTGCCAAGGCAGGGAACTCAGGTTCCGTCCCTGGTCTGGGAAGATTCCACATACCGTGGGGCAACTAAGCCTGTGAGCCACAGCAACCGAGGCCCGCAGGCCACAGCGACTGAAGCCTGCACACCCTAGAGCCCGTGCTCTGAAACAAGCGAAGCCCACACCCCAGAGAAGCCCAACTAGGAGGAGCCTCCGCCTGTTGCAACTAGAAAAAGCCTGTGCGCAGCAACGAAGACCCAGTGCAGCGAAAACAAATAAATAGTTATTTAAAAAAGAAAGAAAATACGCTTTAGAATTGCACTAACACACTAGCTGAGAGCCTCATATGGCTACTGAAAGGGAAATAAATAAAAATTAAATGAAGTAAAAATTAAGTTTATCAGTCTTACTTGCCAAATCTCCAGTGGTCAGTGGCCACTCACGGCTGGTGGCACAGAGACAGAGCATCTTCAAGTCCCAGTGGCCCATTCACCTCCTATCTTATATCCTGCTTCCGTCCACAAGTGGCCGTGGGCCACGGTGCTGTGCAATGCCTGCTGCTACTGCGTGGACCCGTCACCATTAGACACTGCTGTTCAGACAGTGACAAAGGCTTTGCGCTGGACCAGACTGGCTCGCGCTCTACAACGCTCTGAAAGTTTCGGATGACTACACGCATGGGCACTCAGAATGAAGACCGATGCCTCTTCCAAGGATGTTTGCTAGCAGCTCAAGGATTGCAAATAATACAGAATCCAATCTCTGATCCGGACTCTGCCAATTTTTAGAGAGAAAACTGCTCAATGTCGGTGCCCCCTGCCAGGTTTCACTGGGATTAACGGATTCGGTGTTACTTCACATTTCACTTGCTCAAGAATCCTGCTGACTGGCAGCCCTCAAGATCCACACGTGCTGGCAGGTTGGCCCCATGCCCCAAATCGTCTCTGGGTTTTGATGCACCCTAGCGACTCAACCCACCTTCATGTTAGCTTGAAAACCCCTTCTTTGCTTGACACATTTACCCATTTGGGACAAGCTTTCTCTCTGCCTCAGAGGAGCTGACACCAATATTGCTGCCTGAGCAGCAAACCCCCAGAGAGAACCCATTACTGGCAGGGCCGCTGGGCGCAGTGAGACCCTGGAGCAGTGTGTATCCCGACGGAGTTTACAGAAACCCAGCTGTTCAGTTCACTCATCTGCTGTTAATTCCAAGGTGCTGCTACTGTTACTTCAAACTGTAATGATGTCTACAAACAATTTGCACTTTCAGAGCGGCAGGATCCTAGGGGGTAATTAACAAACCCCAGGAATAATCTCTTTAAAAGCCTTTAAAAGCAACCTCAACGGAGGCCACCATGATGAAATAAAACTGCCCCTCCCCTTCTCCCCTTCTCCATGGTGTTCGCATAGACCTGGCTGACTCCTAGAGGCGCTGGGCGAGCACGGGTGTGGGCTTTTGTGGATGACTCCTCCAGATGTGTGAATTGAAATCAGACCCGCGGAACTTTCTGAATTGGGGCGGGGTGGGGGGGTGGTTCTGAAAGTGGGCTGAGATGACAGGCGTGAAAAGCAGAGTTCAGGAGGGCCACTTGATGGGGGGTGGGGTGGGGACGTTGTCCTTACCGTGGACCAAGCCAAGCGAGGAGACCGCATTCACCAGGACGCCGCCCTTCCGGAAGTGGTCGCTCATGTGCTCCAGCCAATTGGCGTCCAGACCGCTGACCGTCGGGCCGTTCTTGGAGACCCGGAGAGGAACGGTGACAGGGTAATACTGCCGGCGCTTCTGAGGGCTCTTCGGTTTGTTGAAAAGGGCGAAGATCTCCATTTCTGCGGGGATTCAGAGAGGACGGGGGACAGGGGGTTAAATGGAGACAGACTGCCGTATCGGGCCGGGTGCGATCTCGAAGGAACCTGCAGGCAGGGCATCAAAGGCCAGCATTCTGCTAGGCTGCGTGTTGCCTACCAAGAAAACCCAAGCAGCGTGTTAGGGAGCCTTGAAAGTGACACGGACCTCGAAGGCCGAGTGCTGCGGGGCCTGCCGACAGAAAACGGCCCTGGTCAGCTGCACTCTCGGCCACTGCAGCCAGGGGCCTTCCACACCCCCTGAGAGGCATTCAGAGCGGAGACCAGGAAAGGGTACTCTGCTTTGCGAAAAGGTTAAGGCTGCAGATAGGTATTTTCAAGAGAGCATTTCATGAGCCTAATTCTTGCATCTCCTCAAATCGAGAAAAGGACTAAAATCGTTACTGGTGGCATCTGCTCCTTGTGGCTAGCAGCAAGCCTCTACCAAAATGCGTGACTGCATTTTCCTTCACAAAATTCATATCTTACACTGAACTCTCCCCCTGCCTCCCTGGAGCCGTTTTTCAGGGCTGTTGGAAATGTTGTCTCCCAGGCTAAGTCCTCATTCTGTACCCAATAAAACGTAACTGGAAACTCTCAGGCTCTGCATTGTTTAGTCAACGGGACTCAGTTCTGAATATGACATATGATGAACAGCTGTTAGCTGGGATTAATTTGTATGGTTAGGTGTTTGAAAGAAGGATATAGTAGACATTTCTAGAAATTCACACAACGGTGTATTTTAAAAGAAAAAGCAGACATGTTCTGGGGCAAGAGCTGATCTTTTTTTTTTTTTTTAAAGGAAATGCACAGAGGCACATGAAAGCAAAAACACTGCCATAATTCCAGGAACTCTGCACCTCCCTGAATTCACTATTTATAAACTGCAGTGGTGTTTCCCGGGGCCGAACGCATAATACTTAATCAAGTTCATCAAAAATACATCATTGAAATGTAAAAATAAATATGCTCCAGTAAATGAGGGTTCCTGCCTGGAGTGGTAAGGTCGCTCCAACAGCCAATGGACCCTGAGAGTGAGGCGCAGCTTCCTGGGCCTTCCTTCACGGCTGGGCTCTGTAAAAATCGATGCTCACTGCCACCCGGCAGCTGACCCTTGCCTCCCGCCCTACGTGCTACAGGCCACGAGTGAGCAGCCTCAGCCTCTGAAAGCAAATACCTGGAATTTCAATCTAAGGCTGAAGGTCTATTTTTGTGTTACTCATTTAGTTGAGCAACCAACAATTCACCCCGCTTAAAAAGCTTTGCTTACACAGTCTACTCAGGAACATGCTTTGGTTTCCAAAAATATCTATTCAGATAAGAAAATCCCCACCCTTCTTCCAAAGAAATAGTCTAAAGGTCATAAACAATGGCGGACATTAGCAAAAAGGACAAAGGACACCCACACACTCCCTGTAGGAGACACCTTGCCTGGACCCCACATTCTGGGTCACTGCATCCCATATTTATTTCCCAGTTTTCCAGTCTCCAAATACATTACCTTTGAAAATGGATCCACTTTCCTTTATCTAGATAAGTGTGCTTAAACAGGAAATGGAGCTTCACGATCAGAAGGGACACCATCACCATTTGCCACAAACAGGAGCAAATGGTGAGGCACTTTCACACCAAAACCGTTTCCCCACATAGCACCTCCAGTTATCTCACAGGACGACTGTATTCTGGGACAAAAGGAGTCTTTCCACAGCCCCACCTGAGTAAGCGCCAGCAGAGACCTCAGGGAGCAATGCTGGGCCGAAGACTGCTGTCAGCAACAGTGAAGCCGACGGGCAGGCCATTTCGAGCAATCCAGGGGCTAGAATCGATGAGGAAGGAAGGGACCGCGTCTTCACAAACAGCCCCCGGCTCTCCAACAACCAACGCTGTCCTCATCCCCACCCCATATTACTTTCTCGGTCCACTTCCCTGACTCAGGAAGCCATTGAAAAGGCAGCCGGCAAGTGCTTTCAGGGGAGAAATTAGCTCTTGGTATATGGAGCTAGCGATCCCCTGACTGTTTTGTGACTTTCAAATACAAGCGTTAACCATGGCGTCATGCCAAGAAAGGTTTGTAAAGGAAGAGAATCAAGCAAGGGGATGAGGGCTGGGGGATGGGACAGGAAGTGCCCTTTTCCAGTCCAAGGAGTCAGGGTTCAAGTAAGAGCTGCAGCTGCTGAAAGGGAAGAGTGGGAGCCAGGCCTCGACTTCGTCTCTTCAAAAGCAGACCCTGTAAGCTTTGGGGTGCAAGCTGTTTCTTTGGGGAGTAATCCCAGACAATAAGAGTGAGGGAGCAGGGATAAGAAACAAGGAGGAGACGAAAGCCAAGGCAGGCATCCACGGGCAGGTTACTGGGGACCGGAGATGCCACATGATGCCGCAAGGAAGGCGGGCGTCTGTCCTCAGGGATTGAGGCCATTCCTGGGGCATTAATGCCTGGGGCACCTGCCCATTCCAGAGAACACCTGTAGGCAGAGGCTAGGGAAGCTGTCCTCAGGTGACCCCCAAGGTGGGCCAGAGCATCCGTCACCACGCTCAGCTACCATCAAGCAAGCCCAAGGGCGCACAAACTAAGAAGAAAAAGAAGCCACAGCCTCCGCAAGGGGAACTGAGAAGCAGCCCAGCACCTGGCCACACAGCAGGACCCCCGGTCACACGGCAAGACAGGGCCACGGCCTCCCCCACGCACGAGGAAACAGAGGAGGGGAAGGCCGAAGGGGAAGGCGGGTGCAGGCCCGAGGCTGCGAAGGCAGAGCCTGCAGGCCGGGCCGGCGGCGGGGTGCTGACAGCGTGCCCAGCTCCCCACCCGGGTCCTCCCCGGGGAGCAGGGCCGGAGCCAGAGACAGAAATAAACTTTCAGGGAAGGGAGAGGGGAAGGCTGCTGGAATCAAGAGCCTCCAAAGCATGAGAAGAGACCTGCTTGCAGATGCCCAGCCCTGCAGCAAACGCCTCTGTCCCGCCGGCTCCCCGGCCACGGTCCTCACCCGGAAACCAGCCAAAAGAAACTGTCCCCAAATGACGCCCTTTGATGTTTTAATATTCCGGCTCTCCAGTACATATCCTCACGGGAGCGGCCACCAGGGACTCCACAAAGAAGACCAAGCGTGTTTACATTTTCTCAGCTGCTTCGTTGACTCTACCCTGACCCCAGCTAGAAGATTTTTCCAGACACAGGACAGAGTCCCCAAGGAGGGGGAAGGCATTGTTTCTGAGAATGTTCTGAGGATGGCTGCAGGCCGGCCCTGGCAGGGCACCCAAGCAGCTTCGAGACGGTTCTGTGTTGTATTTCTCTTTCTGTCTCGTCTCCTCTGACCCCCTTGCACACAGGGGGTGGCCTGGTCTGGTGCCATTTAGAACCTCAGTGTCCAGAAAAGGTGGCAGTCTAGAAAACACGGCCGGGGTTGCACCTGCATTCGCTGGACTGACCTCAGCCAGAAAAGTGCAAGCGGCCGGGGCGGGGGACGCGGGGTGCCCACAGCCAGGCCTGCCAAGGCCTTGCTAGGCTCCCCGGGAACAAGGAGGAAGAAAGTAGATGCCCGGGTCTGAGGCGGGTGCCAGGCAGTAGGGACGTAGGCACGGGACGGATGCCTACAGTCTGCAGCTGGGGCCCCAGAGAGCGGTGACCCGCGGGTTGAGCTGATGGGGTCCTGGCACCCCGGGGGACCTCCAGGCAGCAGGAGGGAGGGGGCCTCAGAGTCGGGCTGAAAGCATGAGCTCCCCAGGCTGGACGGGGAGAAGGAGCCAGCTGGCACATCGGCTGGGGTGGAGGGACAAGTGGGCATCAGACTAGGCCTGGGAGCTGGGCTGGGGCCAGAGGGTGCTGGTCGGCTGAGGTCACAGCAGGAGGGCAGGGTCCAAAGGTTATGCTGGGAAGGCAGGGACCAGCCAGGTGCCAGGGGCAGGGGAGACGCCGCTTCCGGCGTGGGTGCAGCGTGGGGCACCTCTGGGCCTGGGGAGGTCGGCTGGCAGGCAGAGTGTGGGACGCGCTGACTGCACAGCAACCGCGGGACGCGAGGCTGTCAGTGAGCGTCGTCACTGCCACCATCTCCTGCAATGCCCACCTCCACGGGGAAACTGGGTCCCTTCTACCTCAGAAGCCTTAAATGGATTCCCCAGAATTGCAAGCCGGCAAGTGGCAAGTTCAGTCGCTCAGTCATGTCCGACTTTCTGCGACCCCATCAACTGCAACACGCCAGGCCTCCTTGTCCATCACCAACTCCTAGAGTTTACCCAAACTCATGTCCATCGAGTCGGTGATGCCATCCAACCATCTCGGTTGTCCCCTTCTCCTCCTGCCTTCAATCTTTCCCAGCATCGGGGTCTTTCCCAGGGAGTCAGTTCTTCGCATCAAGTGGCCAAAGGATTGGAGTTTCAGCTTCAACATCAGTCAAGACTCTTCCAAACCCCTCAACCCCCGGCTGTTTCCCAAACCTCACGAGAGGCTGGTCTCATCAGCACACAGAGAGTGGGCGCTGACGCCCGTGGGTGGCCGGGGAGGTGGTCAGTGGCTGCTGTTAATGGACTGAGTGCAAACAGCCAGGACGATGGCGGCAGGCGGGGGGCGCACGGACCCCAGGGCAGAGCTGTCCGGGTGGGGGTTCCGGGAGGGGAGAACCAGGCCCGGCCGGTGAGGGAGGGCAGACCCGGGGAGCATCCCCCCAGAAGGAGCTGCCTGCCAGGAGGCTTGCTCATAGAAGGCCCTGGAGAAGGACACAGAGATCCGGCTCAGGCTTCTGCGTTCTGGACATTTCAAGTGAGCCGGTGCAGGGAGGAAGGGCAACTCGGGGACAACGCTCATTATTATTTGGTTGGCATGAGAACAAGCTGAATCTGCATGAATCTGTGCGGTCCCCTCGTTTCTCCTACTGACGCTGCAGTGCCCGCGACCAGGGAGGGATGACGGCGGCCCGCGGAGACGGTGGGGAATACGGTCCAGCGACTCGGCTCTGTGCTTCCCGAGCCCTGGTCTTGCTCTGCCCCTCGCCTGTTTACGGTCAATAAAGGAAGCTGCCTCCCCCACCCCGGGGCTTGGGGAGCCAAGCCCTGGACCCAAGGGGTCCCGTAGCCCGGGGGGTCAGGGAGGGCGCCCAGATGGACAGAGAGCCGACAGCACGCTCCCCGGACAAGCGCAGCCCAGATGGACCTGGGGAGCCAAGCCCTGGACCCAAAGGGTCCTGCAGCCCGGAGTGGGGGGCCCAGACGGACACAGAGCCGACAGGACACTCCCAGGACGAGCGCAGCCCAGGTGGATGTGGGGAGCCAACCCCTGTACCCGAGGGGTCCCATGGCCCGGGGGGTTGGGTGCGGCGCCGGACAGAGATCCGACAGCACGCTCCCTGGACGAGCGCAGCCCAGGTGGACCTAGGGAGCCAACCCCTGGACCCTAGGGCTCCCCGCGGCCCGGGGGGTCGGGGAGCGGCGCCCGGACAGAGAGCCGACAGCACGCTCCCAGGATGAGTGAAACCCTGGTGGACGTAGGGGGCAGAAGCCCTGGGCCCGAGGGGTCCCGCGGCCTGGGGGTGAAGGGGCCAGCCCCCGGTGCCTCGATGAGCCCCCAGGGCCATACAGCGGATGAATTAAAGGCGGAGCAGGGGCGGAGCAGGGAGACGCCCTCTGGACTCTTTTTTAATTGTCTTGCTGTGATTGCCTATTTAAACCCACCAGCAGGAAGTGGAGTTAAAGCACTTGGCCCTCCTTAGGGGCCCCTGAGTGGAGGGAGGCTGAGAGCGGGGCGAGGGTGCTGGGAGATGCGGTGGAAGCCCCAGGACGGAGGGGATAACAACCAGGATAGGAACTAGGCTGAGCTGGGGGCCAGACCAGCTGACCAGCGGGGACAGCATCCCTGGCCAGCCTCCGAGGAGGCGGAAACTATGCTCAGCTGATGCTCAAGTGCAAGTTGCTGGGCCGTGCCCGACTCTTTGCAACCCCGTGGACTATATGTCCATGGAATTCTCCAGGCCACAATACTGGAGTGGGTAGCCTTTCCCTTCTCCAGGGGGTCTTCCCGACCCAGGGATCGAACCCAGGGATCGAACCCAGGTCTCCTGAATTGCAGGCGGATTCCTTACCAGCTGAGCCACCAGGGAAGCACTAAGGCTCAGACTATGAGATAAAGCGTGACTCTAGGAGGGCACACAGGCCACCTCCTGTTTCTGTGACACCAGCATAGTAAGAGCATCTTCCGTCATACAGCTATTGGACGCACGGTCACGCGGGCCAGCTGAGCCCCGGCCCCTGGAGGGCTGTCACCACGATGACCGTCCTCTGTCCCCTCTGAGGCCAGGCCTGGGCACCAGGGCCCCTGTGTGTTCACTGGCTGATGAGAAAGAGGCAAAGATTCATTTATCCCACCGGAAGAGAAGTAACGGCCACAGTGAACTGCCCAAGTCTCGGAGACCTGTGGCCTCCCACGCAGAGAGCTAAGAGCCACGCTCAGATAACAGACAGACAGCCGCCTACCAAGCAGGACGGGGGGTCAGGGGCACCGTCACCCCTCCCAGCTGCAGTTCTCACGCGCTCTTGGGCTGACCACCTCCAGACGCACCTGAACCTTGCATTCCTCAGAAGGTTCTGGTTTTCCAGGAGAGAACAGGGGTTTGAGGAAACGAGGCGCAGGCCAAGACCCTTGGGTGCTGGGGGCGTTCTCTGTGCGCCCAGCGACGGGGGAAGGGTCTGAGAGAGGGAACAGTTGCAGGACAGCAGGGGGCCTGGGGGGACAGTCCTGGGACAAGTCTCCCCGGTTACTCGACCCTAGGAGGCGGCCGGTCTGGAGGGAGTCTTGGAGGAAGGTGCGCTCCGGAACAGGGAACATCAGAAACTCCTGAGGGGCCCTTGCGTATCGATGGCCTCCTTTCTCAAAGCCAGGGCTCCGTGCAGAGCTGGGGGCAATGGTCAGGATGACGGGACCTGTACCCCAGTTGTGCGGGCTCCTACTTAGGAGTGCTTTAAATGACACGTCCTTTGGCACGCGTCCTCCGTCGCTTCAGTCATGCCCAGCTCTCTGCAACCCCATGGACTGTAGCCCGCCAGGCTCCTCTGCCCATGGGATTCTCCAGGCAAGAGAGGGGGTTGCCATGCCCTCCTCCAGGGGATCTTCTTGACCCAGGGATGGAACCCTCATCTCCTGCAGTGTACTCAGATTCTTTACCATCTGAGCCTCCACACACCAAGGCCCTGATGAAACACTAGTCCGAATCTCTCCCAGAAGTGAGGTGGCTACATCTCCCCTTCTAAGTCATCCTTGCAAACAAGCCCCAGAATTAACCATCCCATAGTTTTCTTTTCGGGATCTATGACATAACAAGAAAAGCCATTTCACCCGCCTTTTTTTTTTTTCTGCATCGTGTGGCATGTGGGCTCTTAGTTCCCTGACCAGGGATTGAACCTGTGTGCCCTGCAGTGGAAGGGCAGAGTCTTAACCACTGGGCCTCTGGGGAGCTCCTTCACCCTTTTCTGTTCTCAAAGCATAAGCAGTTTCTCATCATTTATAAGAGGCTAACCTCAAGAATTAGTATATAAATAATAACATTAACTAGGGGTTTCCCTCATAGCTCAGTCAGTAAAGAATCTGCCTGCAATGCAGGAGACCCGGGTTCGATTCCTGGGTGGGGAAGATCCCCTGGAGAAGGAAATGGCAACCCACTCCGGTATTCTTGCCTGGAGGATCCCATGGACAGGGGAACCTGGCAGGCTACAGACCACGGGATCACAAGAATCGGACACGACTTAACAGCAAAACCACTGCCACCAATAACATTAACCAGGGAGATAATCCAGAAAAGCCTAAACAGAAAGTCTCCCCAAGACCTGGGCCTCCTCCCATCAGTCTCGTCACTCATCACCTTCCAAAGGGGAGACAGCTCGTACCAGGGCCTGGCTTCCAGGAAACAGCAGGACACAAGATTTCTTGGAGCAGGAAACTGAAAGGGAATCACGGGGAAAGGAAGAGCTTCACTGCCTGCAGTCTGAGGGCCTCAGTAAACTCTGATCACCTGTATGAGCATCACACAGGAAGCAGAAGGTGGGAAGCCAGCCTGGGTTCATCCAGCAGATCTGTCTCCAGCCTGGGCAACGGATGGACTCTGAACCTCAGTGTACTCAGCCGCAAAGGGGGCGACGATGCAAACGGGCCATCCACGTCACAGGAAGAAGGAAGCATTCGTTAACACTGGCTGCCAGCCTCCTTCCTGCATCGTTATTTGAAATCTCCAAACTAAAGTCCATGCCCCAGTGGCTGTTAAACACCGTGGCTCAGAGCAGTCACTTCCCAGAGGCCTCTCCCTGGCCGCGCGTGCTCCACGGTACTGGTCTGTCCATGAGACAGACCCCCCTGAAGCCTGGCTGTTTACAGCGCAAGGGCTCAATCAGCAGCTTCCTGCACACCTCATGCCACGTCCTCAGCCGGCACTCTGGATTTCCTTCTTTAGGCAGAAATTCAAAACAAGAGGACCAGGCGTGGAAGGTGCCTTCTGCACTGGTGCCCAGCCATCGCCATGCTTCCTGGGGTCACACGGGGTAATCTGGGGGCAGCGCTTGGGCGTGGGGGAGAAAACACCTTGCGATCTAGAACCTGCTGCACCCGTGACATTCTGGAGCCGAGACAAGTCAGCGTCCCGTGGTCTGCCCACCCCCCACCTCCAGAAGGCCCACTCAGGAAGGAAGAGTCAGGAGGCCCGGAAAACAGCTCGACAGCTTCTCCTGTTTGATGGACTGCCATCTCTACACTCGAATTCCATTCATTTTCCTAAAAGGCCCCCGGTGATTACTGAAAAGCTAGCAGCCGCTCTCCACGTGGCTCTGAGTCCCGGCGCTGACATACTTACTGGCCGCGAGCGGCTCTCCAGGCCCTTCCGACAGCGGGTCAGCATCTGGTCCCTCCGGAGTCCCCCGAGCAGGAGACTCTGCGCCATCCCCCTCGCCCGGGGACGAGCCGGGCTGCTGGGCGGCGGGTGTCCCCCCTCTTGGGCCCTGGCCGGGCTCCGGGCTTCCGTCCGTCCCCACAGCAGCGTCTGCAGCCCCCGGCTCCTCCGCAGCCCGATGACGGCCAGGCTCCTGTGTCTCATCCTGGTCATCTGCTGGGGGGCAGCTGCCCACAGGGCTCCCGGGGCAGCGGTACTGAGGCACGACCCCGACGAACTTCAGGCCCCGACTCGCAGCCTCCTGGATCTGTGAGGCAAACCAGACCAAGGGAAACGGGTAAACGGGATGTTCCATCAGAGTGGGGGCACACGCAGCACCTCAGGGAGGCCTCGGGGGATGTTTCCCGGTGTGTGTGTGTGTGTGCGCGCGCGTGTGCGTGCGCATGCGCGTGTGCGCGCACGCAGCCGCACCACACAGAAAATGGGATCTTAGTTCTCTGATGTTGGAGCTGAAACTCCAATCCGTTGGCCACCTGATGCAAAGAACTGGCTCCTTGGGAAAGACCCTGATGCTGGGAAAGACTGAAGGCAGGAGAACAGAATGACAGGGGATGAGACGGTTGGATGGCATCACTGACTCGATGGACATGAGTCTGGGTAGATTCCGGGAGTTGGTGATGGACAGGGAGGCCTGGTGTGCTGCAGTCCATAGGGTTGCAAAGAGTTAGACATGACTGAGCGACTGAACTGAACTGAACTGAACTGAACTGAGTTCTCCAAGCAGAGTTCGAACCCATGCCCTACTGCACTGAGTCTTAACCAATGGACCACCAGGGAAGTCTGGGTGTTCCTGTTTGAACGTGAAATCTCTCAAGCTGGCCAAGGCTCCACCTCCTCAAGGTGGTGGCCACACCCCAAGTCTGGCCTGACTGGGGACAGAGAGGGGCTTATTTTCTTAAACTGTAAAAAAAATAAATAAAGCATTTGACTGTGAAGGGCTGGGATGGCCTCTCTGTGAAACGCTACATTAGCCCCAATTAGTAATTTTTTTCAGAAACTGAAAAAAAGGTTCTAAAAGGATGAGCTGGAACAAAAAGAGGCTGAAAGAGGAAGCTCATTTGTGTGATTCTTTTTTTTTCTGATGAATCACCTACTTCCTGCTAATCAGGCTACCATATAACTCAATACATCTATATAACCACATACTAACTACCAGATGACGTTTTATGACCCAAAGAGCTTCCTCTCTGAAACAATTGCTCTGGCAGAGAAGGGCAAAGGTGGTGAGAGTCACCAGTGGGCAAAAGCTGATGGCACACCCCGAGAGAGGGCACCTCTGAGGACAGCCGCCTGGGGGAAGAACGGGCGCCTGAAGACCATGCCCAGCCTGCAGGCACTGCACGCGGTGCCCCACGGCTCTCCACCCCCATCCGGTCCAGGTGACAAGTGGCACCTTCTCACCGCCTGAGCCTCAAGACGGGGGGCACATGGGTGCACTGAGTTCTCGGCCACGTGAACCCTCCCCTCCCCGAGAAAGCAACCCCGCCCCCACCGCAGGCAACTGAATGTAATTGTCATAAGTGAAAGACAAACAGAAAGTAAAAGCTAAACAACAGCAAGAGCTGGCCAATATTAGAAGACGAGCATTAGGGGACGAGCTGGGCAAGGGGGCTCAGGTCACTTTACAGATGCAGCAGGAAGGGAGACCATAGAGCCCGGGAAGCTCAGTCACCAACCCCCGAGTGGATGACCTCAGAGAGCCGCCAGGCGTCAGCAGAGACCCTCTCCTGTCATTTGAGAAGGAGTAAGAAACATCAGAAAGTGAAGAGGAACTAAAAAGCTTCTTGATGAAAGTGAAAGAGAAGAGTGAAAAAGTTGGCTTGAAGCTCAACATTCAGAAAATGAAGATCATGGCATCTGGTCCCATTACTTCATGGGAAATAGATGGGGAAACAGTGGCAACAGTGAGAGACTTTATTTTGGGGGGGCTCCAAAATCACTGCAGATGGTAACTGCAGCCATGAAATTAAAGGGCGCTTACTCCTTGTATGGAAAGTTATGACCAACCTAGATAGCATATTCAAAAGCAGAGACATTACTTTGCCAACAAGGGTCCATCTAGTCAAGGCTATGGTTTTTCCAGTGGTCATGTATGGATGTGAGAGTTGGACTGTGAAGAAAGCTGAGCACCAAAGAATTGATGCTTTTGAACTCTGGTGTTGGAGAAGACTCTTGAGAGTCCCTTGGACTGCAAGGAGATCCAACCAGTCCATTCTAAAGGAGATCAGTCCTGGGTGTTCATTGGAAGGACTGATGTTGAAGCTGAAACTCCAGTACTTAGGCCACCTCATGCGAAGAGTTGACTCATTGGAAAAGACTCTGATGCTGGGAGGGATTGGGGGCAGGAGGAGAAGGGGATGACAGAGGATGAGATGGCTGGATGGCATCACCGACTTGATGGATGTGATTTTGAGTGAACTCCGGGAGTTGGTGATGGACAAGGAGGCCTGGCGTGCTGTGATTCATGGGGGTCACAAAAAGTCAGACGCGACTGAGCGACTGAATGAACTGAACTGAAGAAACACCAGCATGAGCTCCTCTTTAAACGAGAAGCAAGCCTCAGCCCCCCTTCACGGATGACCCACCCTAACTTACGGCAGAAGGTCATTTTAGTTCAGCCCTGGCCTTTCTGGAAAATGATCTGGAGCAGTAATACGAGTGTATAGCCCAGTTCAGTTCAGTCACTCAGTCGTGTCCAACTCTTTGTGACCCTGTGGATTGCAGCACGCCAGGCCTCCCTGTCCATCACCAACTCCTGGAGTTTACTCAAACTCATGTCCATTGAGTTGCTGATACCATCCAACCATCTCACCCTCTGTCGTCCCCTTCTCCTCCTGCCTTCAATCTTTCCCAGCATCAGGGTCTTTTCAAATGAGTCAGTTCTTCGACTCAGGTGGCGAAAGTATTGCAGTCTCAGCTTTAGCATCTGTCCTTCCAAAGTCTAGCCTGTGCTAGACATAATGATCACCATGGATCTACCATGTGTGAAATCCTGCACCATGCTTTTTATATCAATGGTTTGGCCTAATCCTCGAACAACCCTACATGGTATCCTGATCTTCATTTCAGAGGAGGACACTGAAGCCCAGAGCCATTTAAAGTCATAAAGTGAGCTGTGGGAAGTCAGGTTCCAAGTCAGGTTTGGCTCAGGTCCAAGTTAACTCTTAAGTACAAGGCCAAGTGGACATGTGTCAAAGCGTCAAGTTCTCCGACACGCACATGTCCACACAAATGCCCACGGCTGGCTCAATTCACACTTCAAAAAGTTTTTTTTTTAAAACCTTGAAGTCATCATTTCCATTCTGAAAGTTCATTTGTTACCCATTAATCTGTGATATCTACCTATTTTTAGAAACTGTTTTAGAAAGCTTCTAAAAGAAGACACAGGTCACAAACTTTTTAAAAACAAAACAATGAGGAGATAATTGTACCAAACAGCCTGAGGTTGAGGGGAGCTAATCTCCGAGGTTCCCGGCAGCACAGGCAAAAGAGAAACAGAACGGAGTAAGTCATGGTCAGTAAGAGAGAAGCGTAACTTGCTAGTAACTTGCCTATATACAGTAGGTGATCAATTAGGATCTGTTGAATCAAGGAGCGAATGGACACGTTAAATACTGAGTGGATCGGTGTCTCTTTTTCCAGAACGACTCCTGGAAGGTAGGGATGGAGACTGACTGATTTTTCATCTCTGCTGCTGCTGCTAAGTCACATCAGCCATGTCCGACTCTGTGTGACCCCATAGACGGCAGCCCACCAGGCTCCCCCGTCCCTGGGATTCTCCAAGCAAGAACACTGGAGTGGGTTGCCATTTCCTTCTCCAATGCATCAAAGTGAAAAGTGAAAGGGAAGTCACTCAGTCATGTCTGACTCTTAGCGACCCCATGGACTGCAGCCCACCAGGCTCCTCCGTCCATGGGAGTTTCCAGGCAAGAGTTCTGGAGTGGGGTGCCATTGCCTTCTCCGTTTCAGTTCTAGAATCCAACAAACTAACAAACATTTATTAAGTTCCTACAGTGGCTCAAAACAGCATCACGCTTAGGTGCTGGGGCTACAAAATAGGAGTCTTAACTGTCAAAAGATTCAGCTGATTACTGTAAACAGATTTTAAAAATAATTATACTAACATGGCAGAATAATGCTTATGTTATGATGTTACATAAAAAATAAAGATTCTAAGCTTTTAAAGCAGCATTATCATAGCTGTATGTGTAAATTTTCAAAATTTATCTAACAAGCATACATATCACCTTTATAACTGAAAAAAAAAATGAAGTCGCTCAGTCATGTCCAACTCTGTGTGACCCCATAGACAACAGCCCACCAGGCTCCCCCGTCCCTGGGATTCTCCAGGCAAGAATACTGGAGTGGGTTGCCATTTCCTTCTCCAATGCATGAAAGCGAAAAGCAAAAGAGAGGTCGCTCAGTCATGTCCGACTCTTAGCGACCCCATGGACTGCGGCCCACCAGGCTCCTCCATCCATGGGAGTTTCCAGGCAAGAGTACTGGAGTGGGGTGCCATTGCCTTCTGTAACTTATATTGCCTTATATAACTTCTTATAACTGAAAAGAAGTACACATTTCAGAAAATTTTCATAGAGAAGCAAAGTGCAGTAATACAGGCATAGAAAGTGACTGTTTCTGCCTGAAGGGGACGCTGAGACCTTCTCACAGCAGGTCAGGGCTATCACAAATGAAGCAGAGTGACACGGCTGGAAAAGGTGAAGGCAGTGGCAGAGCTGCAGTGTGTGAGCCTCCCCTACAACATTCATTCGGATTCTCCCCCAAATATCGTGCTGGAAGAAACCTACTTGGGGACTCAACCTGCAGGAGGCTTTGCAGGATGAATAGGAGTTCACCAGACAGGTGAGAGAAAGGGACAGGGCAGTGCAGGTAAGAAGACAGAAGGATCTTCATGGTCAAAGGCCTGATGGTGCACAACAGCCTGAGGAGTGAACAGAGCTCTGGAAACATTTCTGGGACACGACATGAGAAGCCAGGAGCGCCCAGAAATGAGGCTGGGCCAGACAACACAAGGGCCCTACCATGGATATCCCCAAATGGTAAGACGGCAAAGGCTCAGACTCCATTCAGCAGCAACAGATCCCTAACTTATCCAGCATAGCAGCTCTGGAGAGCGGAGGGAGGGGGGTTTTCCAAGGGCAAAGCACAGGTTTCTTTGAATGCTCATCTTTTATCTTAAACAGTAATGAAACTGTATCCTACAACTAGCATTGTTTAGTAATCAACCCTCTTAAAAAGCTGCTCAGGGTAAATGGTAAAGACGCTGGCTCTCTCCATGGCAAGCTTTCCAGGGAATGTGTATCTCAAGAACATGAAACATCCTTGGGCCCTAATCTTTGTCTGCAGCTCCTGGGGTGGATTCCCAGAAGTGGAATGGAAGGGCCAAGGGATATCAGCTCTTCAAAGGCTGGGTACAGGCAGCCAAATTGTTTCCCAGAAAGGGTGAGCAGTCTTTTTTAACCAGAAAACCCAACATTTAGATTTTATAAAGATCAATATTTGGCCAGACCCTAGGGGCTGTGACACCTTTGATTTTTCTAGAGGTGTCAAACCAAACTCTACTTGTTTCTCACTCATTCCCTCATTTGTAACCTTTGTTAAGCAAGTCTCACAAACCTCAGAAAGGCAGGCATGAGACGTGTTCATCAGGGTTCACTTCTGACCACCAGCTCTCCTCACGCCCATGGGAACCTCCTGCACTCATTCAGGTTTAGCCACTAGTCATGTGCTCATCACTCCCAAGTGTGGACTCCCCAGCCCTGCCTTTTCTCTGCGGCTCAGACCTCCACGGCCAGTGACCACAGACGATGGGTCCACCGTGGGTCTCAAACCGGGGTCAGGGTGCCTCTTCTTTAGCTCCTTCTCTTCTGTAACCCGTGCATCCACTCACCTTGTCCTGCCAGACCATCCTGCGATGTTTCTGGAGCCCCACCCCTGTCCCCCAGACATCCAGGTCACTTTACTTTCAGGGACTCACCGGCTGCTGCTGGACACCACCATGGCGTCAAGCTGGGCCAGGTCTTCAAGAGCAAGGAATCTAATCCATACAGAAGATCAAACCCTGAATATCCAAGCCACCTTGGGGAAGGAGTTCCCCACAGACTGTCACACAGACGCCCACATAATTTCTCTAACAATTGCAACTAGATCACGGCGGCAAAGCTTGGATCCAACCCTGAGTATCTTCACGCAGATCAGTGCTCCTGAATGGCAGCACTCCTTCACATTATACAACCCAGGCTGTCCTAAGACGCCCCCTCAAATACACGATTTAACTGAAATACACCCTCATCCACCTTTTCATCACATCAGCTGCATTTAAGAACAATCCCCTCCCCAACACTTAAAAGAGTAACAACTTCCGGTTTAAGCACCAAAGATTAAACGAGACAGTTCTCAACTGACCCAAGACTTTGTTCAACTCTGTGATGAGTAAGAACAAATGCAATGCTTATACTCGCCCAACCTAGAACCAGACATAATAACGTGAAAAAGGTTTCTTATCCTCTTTTTTTTTTTTGGTTTCTTTTTTCTACTGAAAAAACTTTCTTTGTATAAAAAGTCTCAGTGCATCAGAAAATGATATCATCTTTGGTTAAATATTTCAAGAATCATTTTTATTAAAAGTCACACCATGATGTTCGGATAGTCCCTGAAAATCCAGGGCATACTGTCTGTTACTCTCCTCTCAAAATGAATGCCACGCTGCTGCTGCCGAGTGCAAATACGTGCTCTGTCTCGTCTTACGCACACACTTGTTTAGAGTACATTTAGCAAGGAGGGTAAAACCAGCATGGGGGAAATGGGGTCCTGATTGGGTTTGGTAAACATGGAAGCCACACGTGCCACAGGGAAGGCAGCAGAAAGCACCCCTGCTGTTAGCCAACAGGACTGGAGCCCACAGGCCACGCGGGACGGCCCGGGCGAAGGGCCAGCAACGGTCGAGGACCCTTCGATCTGAATCTAATGAAGACGGTGTTATGGCTCATTTTATGTGTCACCCTGGATAAAACTACAGTGACTAACTGCAACACTGGTCCAGATACTGCTGTAAAGATACTCTTAGATGTAGTTGATATCTATAGTCCCCTGGCTTTCAGTAAAGCAAGTCACCCTCTATAACGTGGACAGGCCTCTGCCAATCAGTTGAAGGCCTAAAAAGTGAAGAGCAAGGTTTTCCAAAGAAGAAGGAATTCTGCCTCCAGAAAACCTGCCCGAGGCTTCAACCTGCAGACCTGAGACCGCAGCATCACTCTCACCCAAAACCTCTAGTCTACCACGTGGCCCTGGAGGTTTGGGACAGCCCAGCTCCCACAGTCATTTGGGCCAGCCATGTAAGTCAATCTCAACTTCAGTCTCGACAGACAGACGGATAGCTAACACTATGAGCTGTTTCTCTGGAGAAACATCACACAGGAGAAAAGCAGATGGAGGGAATCAGGGGAAGAGGACTGTAGCAGCAGGTTGATGAATTACCTCCAAACCGAAAGCAGACCAAGCGTGAAAGGAAGGGCTGGCTCAGGGGTCCCCAAAGGCAGGGAGAGAAGTGGGCCCTGGACAGGAACAAAGGAAAGGACTCAGTCGGGTGGTGATTACAGGTCCCAGAGGAGAGGCTGGCATGCACAGAAGGCGGACCGCAGTTGCTGTTGCCTGGGTGAAAGAAGCCTCCTTGCCATGTTTTACGGTAAAGGAATTCAGTCTTTAATTGGTAGACTTCATGTCTATAGGCCATTTCCAACTTTCGGATGAACTTATTGGAATCCCTAGAACTGTCATGCTATTTACAGCTGGGAATCAGAAACTTACTGACTTTTTGAAAATATAAAGATGCGCTATCCAATATGATAGTAGCCACTAGCCAAGTGTGACTGTTAATATTTAAATTTAAATTCGTTCAAATAAAATTAAATTAAAAATTCAATTCCTCAGTCACACCAGCCCCATTTCAAGCATTTGGTGGCCCCAGTGGCTGGCGACTGCCCTACTGAATGCAAATATAGAGCGTCTGGTGCAAATACAGAATATTTCCGTCATCACAGAGAGCTCTACTGGACACTGCCGATACAGAGCATAGAAAACCGTATGAAATACCAAGTGACAGAAACAGGGTTTTCAACAGTGACTGCGCAGGCATATAGCACAGGGTAAAGACCAAGACTCACACATAAAGACATCCAAATGGACCCCAAACCAGAGCACTGACCACCCTGAGCCCCCGCTGTAACTCAGGGGCCACCGTCCTGTGATAGCTGACATTTTACAGTCTCTGGGGGCCCCTGACATACAAAGGGAACCTACAAACAGAGGCACGAACCATATGTCAAGAACAGACGCAAAAACACTGTTCTGGTTGCACAGTCACACGTGAGTCTTCACGGTGAATATTTTATCTCACACACGCACACACACAACCCTTCCCATCTTCTGTCACCGGAGCTCTTGTACAGCCTTCCGAAAATGGAGGTTCAAAAATAACACAGATTTTAGCTCAAGTTCTGACGTGTCAACACGCAGCTTCAGGAACTGAAACTTTCACCCAGTGCTGCCGTCAGCTCAGTCGCGAGGCCGCACGGAAAGATCCTGCAGCCTTCTGGGGTTGTGGTTTTCCCTTTCAATGACTGACAGGTCTCAGAATGAGCCTGAGACGAGCAGTCTGAGGCTTAAAGCTCTGGACTCAGCCCTGCCACGCACTTAGCTATGTCACTGGTTGACCCAGTTGATTTATCTGAGCCTCAGTTTCCTAATCTGCAAAATGGGGATAATAATAACGATTAATTCACTCACTAATCACTTACTCAGTATCTTACTGACTAAGATATTACTTACTGAGTAAGATATTACTTACTCACTTACTATGTGCTGAGAACGAGGTCCTGGGGAAGCAAACAGGCACCATCCTTGACCTCCTGGATTCAATACTTTTTGGTCTCACTCTAGAGACTCTGAAAGTCCATCTGATCTCCTTCTCAACCTGCCTGCGCTTAGTCTGAAAGACCACTGCTTACTAACTCTTAAGTCCCTGGCAGGGCTAGAGTTGGGAGAAGAGGTTCTATTCTCCTCAGCTACTAGCAGTGATCTGGTGGGACGCTTGAGAAATGATAGAATAACCTGGAAAACTGTAAACTCCCTTAAAAACAAAAGGAAGAGATGGAGTCCAGCGCTGGGATAGGAGCAGAGAACAAGTTCATCCTTTGGTGACACTGCTCAGGGGAAGTATTTCTGATAAAAGGAGTTTTATTGGCTTTCATTATCTTTATTAACTGGCTGGGTGCTTTCACTTAGATTGTGCCTATAATTTCAGTGTTCACCTAAAATGTCATTCCTGGGAAATCAGTAGACCCAAGAGGGAATATGCTGTTAAGTTCTCAACTCTCAAAAATCTTCAACTAGCTCTTTAAAAAATATATATATTATTTATTTACTTATTTGGCTATGCTGGGTCTTAGCTGCAGCATGTGGGATATAGTTCCCTGACCGAGGCTCAAACCTGGGCCCCCTGCATTGGGAGTGTGGAGTCTTAGCCACTGGCCCACCAGGGACGTCTCTTTAACTAGCTCTTAATGCCCTGTGAAAACCAAACCACCAGAAGGTCCCAACCTGATGTCAAAAGTCTAAATCAGAGATGGAAAGGGAGCAAGGAAAGGCCTATCTCTGGGGAAGGCTCTAACAGTGACCCAAGTGGCCAGCAGGGCACAGCCAGAGTAGAGTCTTAGGACCAGAATACCCACCATAGTCAGGAAGATGGCTCTGGGTTTTGGTCCTATGTCTTTTTAAAAAATTTGTTAGCATTCTTCTTCTTTCTCTTGTAGGACCGATTTTCTCCATGGGGCAGAAAATATGGCCATTTCCAACTTCTGAGTTTCTCTGCTCGTGGCTTAGCCACTGGAGACAGACTATCTAAACGTCCTGGGTCCACACAAGTGAAAAATCTCAGGGAAGGGCTCTGATTGGCTCAGCTTGGGTCAGGTGTTCATCTCGGGGCCAATCAGCTCTGGCCAGCGTTAGGGTGGCTCCCGTGGAAATCACACAGCTGGACTGTGGGAACAAAGCTGCTTTCAGAAGAAGAGGAATCTCAGGGCAGAAAAAATTAGTATTTAATGTCTGTTATGCAGATATATCATCTCATGGGAAATAAAATTTGATATCTGTTCAGTACCCACATGTATGCAAATGAAGAAGAGAAAATTAGGCAACTGATATTTAAACCAAACAAAACCGAGCAAGTTAAGACCACACCGATCACAACAATGTTGATACGTTTTGGTCAAAGTGGACCCTGGGCCAGCACTCTAGCTTATTTTGTCTGCGTGGACACAGCATTCAGCTCCTTGTCTTGGGCTATGTTCTTCTCAGCTCTGCTCTGGATTTCTTTTCTCAGCTTTATTGCAGTATAACTGAAGATTGTTTTTTAAGAGTACTTGATGGAGTCAGTGTCCACACCCGAGCTCTCCCCTTCCCAGGGCAGTCTGCCATGCCACAGGCACCCAGATCAGGAGGGCAGGGACTGGGGTGGACGGGGGTCTCTCCTCTGGCAGAGTTGCGCAGGCCCTGCAAACGCCTGATCTCCCTCGATGTCTGCCCATCAGCGGCACTTTGCATGGATGAGCTCAGACCAGGATCTTGGAGCAAAAGCAAAGAGCTTGGCATCATCCAGGCAGGAAAACTGAGGGACCTCCAAGTCAAAGGACCTCAGGAGGGTCTGCATCCCCTGCACTGGCTACAAGACCCCCGACTCGTGCTGCCACTAAGGCTGGGGCACGCCCACAAAGACAATGGAGCCATCAAATCCCCCACATCTCACGTTAGCAAGCATTTACATAGACTTTCATCAGAGTCGCATGGGAAAGTCAAGGATATGGACCAGACTTGCCGCTTGCCAGTTCCGTGACTGCGTGGCTGGTAAAATGACCTGAGACACAGGTGGACTCTGCACATGGGCATGGCCTGGGGGACGGAATCCAAGAAGGAACAAGGCCAGCAACGTGAACAGGGAAGAAAGTGTGCTCAGCTACACGAAGCAGGGCAAACATCCTGCACCAAAAAGCCGTCATCACAGTAGCTTCCATTTCCTGAGCGCTTACCCTGCGCCAAAAGCTGTTCAAGGGCTTTACGTGGATTACCTCATCTCATCCTTATGTAACAGTGACATATATACATCGTGGGTAAAACAGACGGCCAGTGGGAGGCTGCTGGTGAGCACAGGAACTCAGCTCGGTACTCTGTGACCACCTAGAGGGGTGGGAAGGAGGTGGGGTGGGAAGGTCCAAGAGGCAATGGATGGATGCATGTGTGTGCTGTGCGTGCTCAGGCGCTCAGTCGTGTCCGACTCTGTGTGACCCTATGCACTGTGGCCCATCAGGCTGCTCTGTCCATGGGATTCTCCAGGCAAGAATACTGGAGTGGGTTGCCAGGCCCTCCTCCAGGGGATCTTCCCCACCCAGGGATTGAACCCAGGTCTCCTGCCTTACAGGTGGATTCTTTACCACTGAGCCCCCAGGGAGGCCCTTACATATATATATATAAGATATATATATATATATATATATATATATATATATATATATATATACACACATAGCTATACATATATAGCTATTTTGTACGGTTGTACAGCAGAAACTAACATAACATTGCAAAGAAATTATATTCCAATAAATTTTTTTTTAAAAAACAGGTTTTAAAATTTTTTCGCATGCCACAGATTAGAATACAGACACAGACAGGCTGCCCAGCTTGCCCAAGGGCACACAGCTAGAAGATCACAGGGAGGATTCAATCCTAGTCAGCCTGGCTTCAGGCTCCACATTCCCACTTGTTACACTGCTCAGATTGTATTTGCAACAGAACGTCCTACCCTCTAAGCCACATTGTGAAAATCGGGGCTAGATCTTCAAGAGTGTTGAGTCTTTGGAGTCTGGAATTTTGCTCTGTAGGCAATGAGATGCCATCACAGCTTCTGGCTGCAGGGATGTAATCAGGCCTTTCCCAAGGAGGACTGATGTTTCCGCAGGATGTGGTACGGATGGGGAGGGGACTGGGGGCGAGAGGCAGAGCGAGGGCGCGGGGCCCAGGGGTCACTGCAGAGCCCGTGGGAGAGGTCAGAAGAGGCTGCGTGTGCCATGGGAAAGGATGGACGAGGGAGACGGAGACCCAGAGCCCAGGCAGCGGTGGGGACTACGGGTGACATGTGACGAGGCGCGATGCGACGCGTCAAAGCATCGGCGACCTGCTGTCCAGACTTTTGAACAAGCTGACACTTCTGAAGCCAAAAGGTATGCTGTGACGAGAGGCATGAGCCAGAACTGTCCAAGCAAACCCAGACAGACACCCAGGGTCACCTCTGTCTCAGTAATTCTCATCAAAGTTACAAAAAAAAAAAATGCCTCCTAGCTGGGCATTCCACTGGGCCTTCTTTCACAAGGCACTGCCCGAGATAAGACAGTGCATTTCCAGAAAAGCAAAGCAAAGAAAGACCAGCTGGAATCTGGAATCCTGGACCGGCTGTACTGAAAACCCCAACTTTATTCTTTGGCAATTGCAGTGACCCTGGAATTATAAGCTTGGGACAAAGAACCTCAAGGGCTTAATAACACTCCTGGGAATGTTCTGGAAAACCAATGTGAGAGTCTTCATGGAACTCAAATCTCAGCGCACCACAGTTAAGTGACTGAGGCAAAAGAACCCGAGTTTAAAGAAGTTTAACCAGGAGCAGATGCTTTCCTTCACACTACGCTGCTGTTTTAACATCCAGAATTTGTGACTTTTTCCCCACCATTCCCTGATTTACATAGGCCTCCAAAGCATTAATGAAAGGCACTTGAACAAAATATTGAGACGGTGTGGTTGGACCAATGCTGTCCCAGTTTTAACCCTTGGTTAAAAACCCTTTTTGGTCCCCATGACTCCAGACCAACAAAAATACAACTCAGTCTGAATGGCATTTGAAACTCCCATGGTTAACAGAACAGTGAAACTAAGTACTTGGGGATGGTTTTCATTACAGTGCTAAAGAAATGAGTGTTCGTTGTTCTTTTTGTAAATACCCTGAAGAACCCTGGGATGGCTTTTCCAGAAGATGAAAATGATCTGAGAGTTTCAGATCTCATGAAGATATGTGATCTCTTTGAGTAACAAATAGGGGGTTGTTTTTTAAGGGGCTGATTTTTCAGTAACAACTGTTGAGAATTACACTTAAAGATGATTTCCAATGCCCAATAATTCAACGCCCTTCATATTCAACACTCAACTCCTTATTTCCACTTCATGCCTTCATATTTTTAATTCTATGAGCCCTAAATGCTCTCAAAGTTCTCTCCTAGTAGAATGAACTGTAAATGAACACAGATGTCTGAATTCACGTCTGTGGCAGGCTATATTTTCCAAAGATATCTCTCATCCCCCATGACCTGCTAGAACCTTGTCACTCCCCCATCAAGAGGCAGAGTCTATATCCATCTCCTTGGACCAGTATGGCTCTCCACCAATGAGCAAAGTCAAAAGGACACCATGTGACTTTTGAGCCCTGGTCATAACATTTCCATGAACTTCCACCTTGCTTTTCGGGAAGAACTCAGCCGTATGTTTTGAGGAAACCCCAGTCGTCTGTGGAGAGGCCTGTAGCCTAGCAACTGCTTGCCACCGCTGTGAGTGCACCATCTTGAAAGTGGAATCCCCAGCCACTGACCAGGGAATGCCACAGAGAGCAGAGGCTAGCAGTCTTGCCAAGTCCTGCCCAAGCTGCACATCTGTGAGCAGCATAAATGAATGTGGCTGTAAACCACTCGGTTTTGAGGTGGTGGTTACACGGCAACAGACATCCTCTTAAAATACAGTAATCCTCACTAATTCATACCCATGGGAAGATACCAGACTACAGTCATTTCTTAGAGCAAAACCCGCAGTCCTTTATCAAGCAGGCGGTCAGGAGCATTTGCAAACATGCAGAAATGTAAACAAGGACAACACAAATACTTGCAAGGCGCGGGCCTCCAGGGACCTGCTTTAATAGCGAGGTAAGAGCAGTCTGTAATTAGCCTCTCCGTTTGTGATGATCCACCTGAATGGCTGGCGCAAGCAGGTAGGGGGTCAGGGGCAGGCAGGGGGGGTGTGGGGAGGTAAGCGCGGCCCCTGCAGCGCACCTTACATGATTAACCGGCTGAGCAAAACTACAGGCTCAGGGAAGCCTGGTTCTTGTTTATTGCAAGATACAATGCGCAGCCCATGAATTAGTGATGATGTTTTACTACTTAGGAACCACACAGAACACCGCCCGCATTCCCAGCCTCCACCAGACTTGGAAAAAGCCACAGGGAAATCCTGTGCTTGAGGCTTCGGGGAAAAAATCCATCTGTATTCTTAAGGTGTCCTAAAGAGACTCCTTCCTTGCCCTCTGGGGAGCACCTCAGAAGTCAGAGTGGCAAAGCACCTCGCATTTAAACCGGGGAGTCTGAAATGAAGTTTACATGCCAACTGAACAATGAAAAGCTCCAGCAAAAGCTAACCTTACTTTTTACCAGGAATATATTTAAACACTTGCTTTTAACGCTTTTCCATCTCTTCAGGTGTATTTCTTTTGACGTGTACTCCTTGTATCCACCATATCCCAATCTTTCTTTCTTGGAAGCAGTTTTCTTCATAAAACTTGTTTTACCTCCTTGAGTTCAGTAACATCCTTATCACCCCGCCGATAACATCCTTACTATCCCCGCCGATAACGTGTACACTGCCGCCAATAATGTCCCTACTTAAAGGAAAGGTGTTACGTGTGTACAACGGAACACGATCCAACCATTAAAAGGAACAATCCTACCACTCGCAGCAACCTGGATGAACCTGGAGGGCATCACGCTAAGTGAAATAAGCCAGACAAAGAAAAGCAAATATCCCTGACATGTGGAATCTGCAAAAGTCAGACTCACAGAAACACAGAGTAGAAAGCTGGTCACAGGGGGCTGGGGGCAGGGGGGAGGAGAAATGTTTGTCTCCATTTGAAAGAGAAGAAAACCAAGAGTCTGAGAAAATGCTGTGTGCCACCAACCTGTCCGTGATTCATTAGGCAACACGTTTGCTTTACTGGAGGCGGGAGAAAATTCTGGAACTGGACTTTTAAGTTCCAGATTTCTCCTGGAGGCGGCTCATCAGGTTCAGGAATTGGGTACTTAGCGTGCAAAGTGCCCCCTCCTCCCCAAGTCAGCCTCAGCACCGCTGACGGGTCCTAAGGGGACCCAGCTCTCTGAGGGGGAGTTTTCCCAAAGGCAGAGGAGGAGAAACACTTACATGGGCTGTAAACCTGTCACAACGGCTCTTGAAGCCCTCTGAAAAGATTCCACACAATCTCGAGCAATAAAATTGAAATCTTCCAGTTTGGGGAAAAGAAATCGCCTGCCAGGATAGAGCCCCAGCCCTCAGACGAGGCACCCCACCCTCCACGTGCCTCGAGGTTTGTCCAAACTCCCACACTTGTTATCCGTGCTGGATCGCACACAAATCCAGCAGACAGGAGGTCTCAGTGCTCAAGGCGGCTCGGCACCTCCCAGCAATCCAGACGGGGACGTTCAACCCCGGCTGTAAACCCGGCGGCTGCCACGCTGTGTTCACCGACACTGCATAATCAGCGCTCACACCAGGGCCTCTCCCAGAAAACACAGATTTTTTTGCACGCCAGGCATGTCACTTTGGAAACTTTTCTGGCAAGAACAGCCAATTCCGTATTTGTAAACACGCCCGGCGGGAAGAGGGCGGCAAACCGGTGACACTGTAACCCTCCCAAGTCACTTCCAGGGAGCCCTGGCTCAACAAGTTTCAACCATCCCCAAAGTGAGGGACAGGAAGGAGAAAAAGCACACATTCGTCTCCTCGGCGCCCTGCCTCACGTCCAAAACCACCCACCTGAGCTCCTGCTTCATTGCTCAGCCATGTCTGACCCTTTGCAACTCAAGGACTGCAGCCCACCGGGCTCCTCTGTCCATGGGAGTCTCCCGGCAAGAATACTGGAGTGGGTTGCCATGCCAGGGGATCTTCCCAACCCAGGGCTCGAACCTACGTCTCCTGCAGATCCGGCGCTGCAGGCAGATTCTTTACCACTGAGCCACCAAGAAAGCCCCCAAAGCATCTCTCTCTATACAATTCTAACACCGTTGAAGCCTCGGGAATCCGCGGCTGTTACTGTCATTCCATGAATGTCCACTGAGCGTCTATTCTATGACCCACACTCTTCATGGCGTGGAAGAAAGAGAGATAGGAAATAATACAATAATTCAGTAAAAATGGAGAAGTATCTTAGGAGGCGAACGAGATGCCAGAGAAATCAAGTAGAATGAAGGGCAGCCCTCGGGTGGGGAGGGAGGTCCTCTCCTAACAGATGCGCACTCGAAAGTGGGAGTGAAAGTGGCTCAGGCGTGTCCGACCCTTTGCGACCCCATAGACTATACAGTCCATGGAATTCTCCAGGCCAGATTTCTGGAGTGGGTAGCCTTTCCCTTCTCCAGCAGATCTTCCCAACCCAGGGATCGAACGCAGGTCTCCTGCATTGCAGGCGGATTCTTCACCAGCTGAGCCACAAGGGACGCCCAAAAATACCGGAGTGGGTAGCCTATCCCTTCTCCAGCAGATCTTCCCAACCCAGGAATCAAACCAGAGTCTCCCGCACTGCAGGCAGATTCTTTACCAACTGAGCTATCAGGGATACACACTACTATATAGAAAATAGATACAGTACGTGAACTGAGAACTTCCAGATGTTCAAGCTGGATTTAGAAAAGGCAGGGGAACCAGACATCAAATTGCCAACATCCGTTGGATCACTGAAAATGCAAGAGAGTTCCAGAAAAACATCTACTTCTGCTTTATTGACTATGCCAAAGCCTTTGACTGTATGGATCACGACAAACTGTGGAGAATTCTTCAAGAGATGGGAATACCAGACCACCTTACCTGCCTCCTAAGAAACCTGTATGCAGGTCAGGAAGCAACAGTTAGAACTGGACATGGAACAACAATGGACTGGTTCCAAATCAGGAAAGGAGTACATCAAGGCTGTATATTGTCACCCTGCTTATTTAACTTATATGCAGAGTACATCATGAGAAATGCTGGGCTGGAGGAAGCACAAGCTGGAATCAAGATTGCCAGAAGAAATATCAATAACCTCAGATATGCAGATGACACCACCCTTACGGCAGAAAGCGAAGAGGAACTAAAGAGCCTCTTGATGAAAGTGAAAGAGAAGAGTGAAAAAGTTGGCTTAAAACTTACCATTCAGAAAACAAAGATCATGGCATCCGGTCCCACCCATCACTTCATGGCAAATAGATGGGGAAACAGTGGCAACAGTGAGAGACTTTATTTTGGGGGTCTCCAGATTCACTGCAGATGGTGACTGTAGCCATGAAATTAAAGGACACTTACTCCTTGCACAAAAATCTATGACCAACCTGAAGAGCATATTAAAAAGCAGAGACATTACTTTGCCAACAAAGATCCCTCTAGTCAAAGCTATGGTTTTTCCAGTAGTCATGTATGGATATGAGAGTTGGACTGTAAAGAAAGCTGAGCACTGAAGAATTGGTGCTTTTGAACTGTGGTGTTGGAGAAGACTCTTGAGAGTTCCTTGGACTGCAAGGAGATCCAACCCAGTCCATCCTAAAGGAGATCAGTCCTGAATATTCACTGGAAGGAGTGATGCTGAAGCTGAAACTCCAACATTTTTGCCACCTGGTGTGAAGAGCTGACTTATTTGAAAAGATTCTGATGCTGGGAAAGATTGAAGGCAGGAGGAGGATAAGGGGACAACAGAGGATGAGATGGCTGGATGGCATCACCAACTGAATGGACATGAGTCTGAGTGGACTCCGGGAGCTGGTGATGGACAGGGAGGCCTGGCGTGCTGCAGTCCATGGGGTCGCAAAGAGTCGGACACGACTGAGCGACTGAACTGCACTGACCTGAAGGACCTACTGTAGAGCACATGAAAGGCTACTCAATATCTTGTAATAACTTATAGGGGAAGAATCTGAAAAGAACATGTGTGTGTGTGTGTGTGTGTGTGTGTGTGTACCTAAATCAATTTGCTGTACACGTGAAACTAAGAAAACACTGTAAACCAACTCTACTTCAATTAACAATAAATAAAACGAGGGTCAGGGTGCTGAGAAGGTGAACTTGAGCAAAGATCTGAAGGAAAGGAAGAGTCAGCCAAGCAGATACATAGTGAGGAAAAAAAGGTCCATAAAAGCGATGTCCCTTGCCAACAGTTAGGCCAGATTCAATAACCACAACCTGATGGCCCAATTCACAGCGAGCTAAGAGGGGAAATACACAGTCCACAGACCACACGCTGCATCTCCCGGATGCAACTTGGGGAGCCCCTGGGTTTTACTCCCTAAGAGTCACTTCTCAGAAAAGAGGGATTACTTCCTGCATTCACGGACTTTCACAAAGTCTCTCACAACACAACGACTCCGTCACTTTATTTTGAGCAACAAACACTGACTGGGGAAAAGCACAATAGCTCAAGCTGGCTGGGGGCATTTACTGAAGTCATCTGATGGACTTGACTTTTAAAAGGAGGGGAATACATTCTACAAAAACTTTAAGTAATTCCTATAGCATTAAAAAAAAAATGTGAGGAGCTGTGGGAAGCATGCTTCTTAAAGATCACTTTTCAAGGCAATGCAAAGAATTCTACACACAAGTGCAAATGAACCATTGGGACGTGAACAAGTCTGACACAGTGCTGAGCAAAAGATGTGATTTATAAAGGCTACTCTTACATCAAGTCCCAAACCAAGCAAACTAAGCTTCGGTGCTAAAAACCAGACAGAGCTACCTCTGGGGAGGAGAGGGGGGCAGTGATGGGAGTCGCCACAGGAGCGCCCTGGCTGTTCTACCTCTTGACCTGCGTGCTGCGCACGCTCACTGAGTTGTCCACTTACGATGTATGCATCCTCCCGTATTTGTTCTTATTTTTCATATTTGCTATTTTTAATAAAGAGACTTAAAAAAGAGAAACGCAGATTAAACAGCTGCATTCCAGAGATTTCTCATTCATTTATGAGCTAGGTAAGAAAAAGCAGCCACCCTAATGTTAAATGGATGGGCTGTTGGGACTTAGAGCAGTGGTAGCATCGTTCTTGAATTTGAAAAGGGCCACATTCCACGTGATTTGGATGAAAGTAAAAATGATGAGCTTGAAACTTGTGTGAGAAGCTCCCAGAAGTCCCTCTGGCAATGACAGAAAACACTGAGAGCAAAGAGGCATGGAAAGTGTAGGAATGAAAGTGTTTCACGAAATGTAAACACGGGGAAAATGAAACTGTCGGTCACTCAGTTATGACCGACTCTTTGCAACCCCACGGAGTAGCCTGCCAGGCCCCTCTGTGCATGGGATTTTCCAGGCAAGAATGTTGGGGAGGGTTGCCATTTGCTTCTCCAGGGGATCTTCCTGACCCACGGATCGTATCCAAGTCTCCTGCACTGCAGGTGGATTCTTACCATCCAAGCTCTGGACCAGTTCAGACACAGCTGAGCGGCTAACACGTTCATGCCACACGGGGGTGGGGGAGTACTATTTCCAAATTTACGTATTTTTAGATAATATAAAATATGCATGGAAACTAAATAATTAATATTCTAAAGGGAAATTTAACTATTTCAAATATACTCCTCAAACGTTATACAGTAATGACCCAACTTATTTTTTTGCATCTCTCCATGGGCAAAATTTTCTTCAGTTATCTAATAAACATTCCTTCTCCTTGGAGCTGATGAGACTCAGGACTGTGAATATTATGTGTCAATTCAGAAATCATGGAGAACTGAAAACTGTTTAAACAAATGAGTCCTACAAACCATGCTGTCCTAGACAGTACCCACCGGCCCCACACGGCCTCTGAACACGGGTAACGTGGCGGGTGTGACTAAGGCGCTGGATTCTTAATTTTATTGAATTTTAATGAGTTTAAATTAAAAAACTTAAGCTATATAAACTGCTTTTCTGTTCAACACGACTTTATTTTGTAGGTCATTTCACTTTGCTGAAAATTTAGCATCCAAACAGAGATGGCACAAGCATAAAATATATACAACACTGTGTTTTCTTTAAGAACATAAAGCATCTCCTTGGATGCTGAAAACATAGTATTACGGATATACTGGGTTAAACTAAATATACTACTAAAGTTAATTTCACCTTTGTTTTTACTTTTTTAACAGGGCTGCTAGAAAATTCGAATGTGAGAGTGCTAGGTGCTCAGTTGTGTTGACTCTGCGACGCCTGGACTGTAGCCCGCCAGGCTCCTCTGTCGTGGGATTCTCCAGGCATGAATGCTGGAAAGCGAAAGTGAAGTCGCTCAGTCGTGTCCGACTCTTTGCGACCGCAAGGACTTATAGCCTACCAGGCTTCCCTGTCCATGGGATTTTCCAGGCAAGAGTACCGGAATGGGTTGCCATTTCCTTAAGCGGGTAGCTATTCCCTTCTCCCAGAGAAGGCAATGGCACCCCACTCCAGTACTCTTGCCTGGAAAATCCCATGGACGGAGGAGCCTGGTAGGCTGCAGTCTATGGGGTCACACAGAGTCGGACACGACTGAAGTGACTTAGCAGCAGCAGCAGCATTCCCTTCTCCAGGGGACCTTGCTGACCCAGGGATCAAACCTGCATCTCCCACACTGCAGGCAGATTCTGTACCATCTGAGCCAGCAGGGAAGCCCGAATGATACCGGGGACTCAAATTATATTCCTATTGGCCAGCACAGCTAAGGAATAAAGTGCCATTTCCTTAAGAAAAAAATGTTATTGAAGTACAGTTGATTTACAATGTTGTGTTAATTTCTGCTGTACAGAAAAGTGATTCCGTTTTATATGTATTCTCTTCATATTCTGTTCCACCATGGTTTATTACAGGATATTGAGCATAGTTCCCTGTGCTGTTCAGTAGGACCTTGTTGCTTACCCATCCTGTATATAATAATTTGAAAATGCCACTTTTGATTAGGGACTATAGGGGAGAGATAAAAGAATGAAAATCAAAAGCTGGAAAACCCAATATATTTGAAGATCTGATGAACAACTACGATAGAAGAAGTCCGGAGGGGTGGGGTGAGGGCAGGGAGAAAGCAGAAAGGGGGAGAGAAGTCCAAAGACCAAAGTCAGATAAGCTGGGACCAACCCAGACAGCAGAGCAAACGCCGTCTATAAGTCCACAGCTCTCAACAGACCCAAGGACCCAGTTTGTGCTAATCAGGTGTTAGAAGGTTGCTATGTCTGTTATTAAAGAAATGGAAGGTGACAGAGGAACCAAGCACGTGTCTGTCTCGGGGGGGGGGGGGCGGAGCGGGGACGAGAGAAGGGGAGTGTTTAATCGCCCAGTTTCAAATCTCCCCTCCGCTGGAGGTGTGGATGGGGACTAGGAAAAAGTTCCACCAAGACACTTGCTCCTTGGAAGGAAAGTTATGACCAATCTAGACAGCATATTCAAAAGCAGAGACATTACTTTGCCAACAAAGATTCCTCTAGTTGAATCTATGGTTTTTCCAGTAATTGTGTATGGATGTGAGAGTTGGACTGTAAAGAAAGCTGAGCGCCGAAGAATTGATGCTTTTGAACTGTAGTGTTGGAGAAGACTCTGGAGAGTCCCTTGGACTGCAAGGAGATCCAACCAGTCCATCCTAAAGGAGATCAGTCCTGGGTGTTCACTGGAAGAACTGATATTGAAGCTGAAACTCCAATACTTCGGCCACCTGATATGAAGAACTGACTCACTGGAAAAGACCCTGATGCTGGGAAAGATTGAAGGTGGAAGGAGAAGGGGACGACAGAGGATGAGATGGTTGGATGGCGTCACTGACTCAATGGACATGAGTTTGAGTATCTCCGGGAGTTGGTGATAGACAGGGAGGCCTGGCATGCTGCAGTCCGTGGGGTTGCAAAGAATCAGACACGACTGAGTGACTGCACTGAACTGAACTGAACATCAAGAGTCTAGGTGGAAAGACTTGTTTTAGTGGAAGTAAGAAAATACAATCAGGTACCCCAGTCTTGGGGGCTTAGGACAGTTCTGTGCCGAGGAGACAGGTAGTGTTAGGAGCCACTGTAAAAAGAGAGGAGACCGCCCCCGCCGCCTGCTGGCCGCCTGTGCCCGTCCATGCTCCGCAAGGGTTCCATGAGCTCCTTGCTGACTTGGAACACTTTCGCCAGCATGCACCAAGATAGACAGAGGTATTTGGGGAGAAAGAGAAGCAAGGGTAAAGTTCTTACACGACCTCTGAGAAATCCCTAGTTAAGCTAAGTAAAGCAGACCTTGTCAGTGCCTTGACTCCTCCTGAGGAGCATCAGGACCTTCAGGAGGGCTTACACCAGGCCTGTTTCCCAAACATTCTAGACTGAAGAACCTCTTTTTCCAACGGATACTGCAGGAGGAGCATGCATCAAGAAGTGATGGCTCGGCAGGAAGTTGCTCAGATCCTCAGTGTTTCTGGTCCCCCCCCGCCCCCCCCCCGCCCCACCACCCCGCCAGCCCAGAGGAACATGGCTGTCTGTCGTAAGCATGGTTCAGAGGCAGTGCAAGCCCAGACTTGGCGGTCATCCCAACGTGTCTATCGCAGACTCTCTCTGGGACCTATTTCGGCAGCTCTGGGAGCCAGGCCTCACCTGCAGGAGCCCCCAGGCTGGCCTCCCGCCCACCTAACGCCTGGCCTCAGGTAAGCCACAGGAGCCCTAGCACCTGCACGTTCCCACCGACAAGCTGGGACGGAGGAGCAGCAGCCTCGCAAGGGCCTAAAGCGGCACGGGAGGGTGGCGGGCCCCCTGGGAGGCCAGCCTTATGCCCAGGCCTCACTTCTCTCTGGAACAAAGCGTTCCCGCGCACAGATCTGGTCACCTCGCTCCGGTGACCAGATTTCCCATTGTCCCTCCAGCTCTGTGTGCCCCACTGGCCCCTAGGAGAGTCTCTGACTGCTTGGAGCTGGTGATTCCCCTGCAGGCCTGAAGGCTGAGCACAGAGGCAGCCGCGGGCCACCCTGTTCTCTGCACATCTAAACGCCATTTTTAGAAATCCCAAGCTGATTTTTTCTTCTGATTGAGTGATAAGGTCTGTTATCATTTTCTTTCATGTGAAATGTGCTCTGAAGGCTAAAAAATTACATAAAATTTCAATCCCTTTTTTATGTAGTCAAGGTCTAACACTCAAGTCAGGTATTAAAATTCAGTTGCTGAAAACATTACATGAAGGAGAACAATGAAGCAAGCTCAGCAAGCCTGTGGAAAGAAAGAAAGAGCCCCTTAAATTTAAAAGCGAAACAAATAAAAAATCTCGGAACCATCCCGCGGACAACAGGAGTTCTTCAGGGTAAAGGGCCTGTGGTGTTTACTGACAACTCAAAGACGTTTGGATCAGGCCTGGTGAAGTAGGTATCAGCAGAGCAACGACCACCAAAATCAGCTTCCGTGAGATCGCCGATGGGATGGCTATTTCTGCCTTTCGGTCTCAGAGGCACCAACAGGCAACCTGCTGAATCCCTCTGGCCTCCATCACCCGCACTCCCCAGCTTCCCCAGGACCTCTCCAGCACTCACGTCCCGCCTCCCTTCTCTGCGCAGCAGCGGATGCTGGAATTCTCCAGGGCTCAGATGGAAGTCCTCCTCCTCCACCCCCTTCCTCCTCCCTAAGTGAGCTCATCATGACCACAGCATCACTCGCCATTGCCAGCCGGCATCTCCAGCCCAGACCCCTGCCTTGAACTCCTGGACCACAGAACCCACAGTCTGTTGCCCAGACTTTCCAATCTCAGTAGAGCCCCCCCCCGCCATTTCTTCAGCGGCAAGAGCCCAATCAGCCTGTCTACTCCCGACCACGCCATCACCCAACCTGTAAGCAGCCCGGCTGACCCCCCTGGCTCCACAGTCCTTCAATCCAACCACATTTCTGCCATGGTGCTGTTCCGACCGTAAGCTAAGCTACAACCTAACCACCTACACAGAGACATTCCAACAGGGTCCTCACCACGCCCACCCCGGCCCCCAATCCAGTCTCCACGGGGCAACCACTCTGATCTTTCTGGAAGGTAAAGTGAAAGTGATGGACACTCAGTCGGGTCCTACCACGGCCCCGTGGACTACCCAGTCCATCGGATTCTCCAGGCCAGAACACTGCAGTGGGTAGCCTTTCCCTTCTCCAGGGGAATCTTCCCAACCCAGGAATCAAACCCAGGTCTCCTGCATTGCAGGCAGATTCTTCACCAGCCGAGCCACAAGGGTCCAAAAGGCAAATTAAAGATAAGTTTGGTATGGTGCTCCAGCTCCTTCTTGAAGCCCCCAGTGGCTCTCCCCTGTGTTTGGGAGAAAGCCCCCAATCCCGAGCCTGGCCCGCGGGTCCCGCTCACCTGAGTCCTGACGCCCTGGCTGCACCTCCGAGCTCCGCAATCCAGTCACGGCGGCCTCCTTTGTGCTCTGCTAAGCAGTCACGCCCCCCTCACCCCATGGCCGTGCCCCAAGCCCGTCCAGTGCTCACGGTGTCTGGGTGTCTGCTGTGCTCACCTCTTCACCCCTCAGAGCTCAGGGCAAACACGCTGCTTGGCGCACACCCCCTCCTCCCACCCGCCCGCACCGGGCTCTACTCCCGGCACGACCCTCACCATGTGACGATCCACCCCCCGCCGCGCTGTAAGCCTCCTGTGACCAGGACTGGCTCACAGAAGCCTCCCCGGACACCACCTCAAAGGTCTGGTCACAGAAACAGGAAGGAACCCTGGGCTCAGAATAGGGCAAAAATGAAGCACAGGAGTTGGTCTCATGCTGGGGGAGGGATCAAGACAAGCAGGCCCTTCTTACTAACCTCCTGCTGTTCAGAATAGCAAGCTTGCTGCCAGTGAATATAGCCGGAGAGGGACTTCACGAGCAAACAGGCCTCCAGGCTCCTGCAATACCCCCTCCACCGTGAGCCTCCCCGCCTGGGACGCCCTCCCGCCAACCCCCCCAGCCTCAAGGGGTAGGGGGTCCAATGCCCTGTGTGCAGCTCAGCCCACCTCGGGCCTGCTTTCCCTTTATCACCTCTGATTTGCTCAGCTTTTCTCTACCAGTACCTTTCAGCTTTTACAGATGCTCAAACCGCCTACTGAAAACAACCTAACCAGAATATCTCAGGCCTGGACCCCATCTTAACCACTCTTTCTCTCTTTCTAAACTTACTCTTTTTGGTGATGTGCTTTGGTGTCCGACTCTTCGCAACTCCGCCGACTGTAGCCTTCCAGGCCCCTCTGTCCACAGGACCCTCCAGGCAAGAATACTGCAGTGGCTTGCCATGCCCTCCTCCAGGGGATCTTCCCGACTCAGGATTGAACCTAGGTCTCCCACATTGCAGGCAGATTCTTTACCATCTGAGCCACCAGGGAAGCCCCCTTTTTGGTGGTGGTGGGGGGTGTTATTTTATTTTTCTGTATTTTTTGGCCACACCCCTCAGGAAGTGGGATCCTTGCTCCCTGACTAGGGATCGAACCTGCACCCCCCCTGAGTTGGAAGTGAAGAGTCTTAACCACTGGACTGCCAGGGAGGTCCTCTAAACTTACTCGTAAACCCATGGCCGAGGGGCCTCTGCCTGCTCCACCCTTAAAACTGCTCCTGTACGATTTATGAGTGGCCTCTGGTGGCCGAAGCCTGTGGGCCACCCCCAGAATGAGTTCCAACGGGACCCCTGTCCTGCTGCTGCGGTGCCCCCAATCTCTCCCTTCTGCCCTGCTTCTTTTAAAAGTTCCTCTCCCTCCTTCTCTGGCTTCTCGCCGGAGCTCTCCCCTCTTTCCTCTGCAAAGACGAGTGAACTCGTACAGCACAACTGTCTGCTACCAGCCTGAGATGAGACGGGGACATGAAACAAGAGGGAGCGTCAAGACCCTCGTCCAGCTCTTCGCCAGCGCTGCTGCGCGCCACCGTGTCTCACAGAGGCTGCTCCTCACCAGACGGGAAAAAACGGACACACAGAGAAAACCCGGCCCTCCACTAGGAGGGCCTGAGCAATCCCGGGCTAGGAGCCTGCAGCTCCGTGACGCATCCACCTCCTCACATGCAGAAACCAAGAGACTCCCTGATCAGAAAATCAAAAGCCTCACCCACGCCTCTAAAACAAAGCCAACCCACCAGCCAGCCACGCCACGGGAAACCTCAGGAGATCCTGGCTCTGTCTCTTCACGAGGCAGCCATGCACTGAGGTGGCATGGTGCCTGCCCACAGGAGGTGGGCACGTGCCCCCCGGGACGACCCCCCGAACCACTTCCCTGCCGACTCACCTGCCCTCAGTCAACCATATCCCCATTTGCTGCCCTTTCCCGAGCTCCAGTTGCCTTCTGGAATGTTCCCACGAGGGTTCCTGGCTCCCGGGCCCCTCAGCATCACCAACCTCATTGCCTCTTGTCCCTACCGGCTCCTCGGGGCCACACGGTCCTTATCCTCACGGAAGACCCCCCCGACACCTCACCAGTCACCGAGCATCACGTCAGCCTCCACTGCTTCTACGACACAGAGTCTCGATGATACAGCTCTGCTTCCTGCTTCCCATTTGTTCGATCTTCAACAAATATGCACTAAGTCCTGGAGACACAACGGCGAACAGGACACCCCGGCCCCCCGCCCCTTCTCTGCCCCGGCCAGCCTCCCTCCACGCCGAGGGCACCCTCATGGCTAGAACCACACACCCTCGTCCTGCCAAAGCAGCCTAGAACCACACACCCTCGTCCTGCCAAAGCAGCCTTGAACCACACACCCTCGTCCTGCCAAAGCAGCCTTAGAAAAACGTCGTGATTCCCTAGGTTTCAGAGCAGGTGGGGGAACAGCGAGGAAACAGAAGCTTTTTAACATGGTTTCCCTTTCACGCTGGGTCGGCATCTTGCACTAATTAAGACGAGACCCCGCGTAGCACTTGGAGATAGGAAGCCTGGAATACTCAACAACCAGTCACAAGAAAGGGTGAGTGACTTCGAAACCACAGGCGGAGTTTCATAGTCAAACCGCAGGTCTGAAGCACCTGTCGACTTCTCCAGAACTAAG
This sequence comes from Ovis canadensis, assembly GCF_042477335.2. NCBI lineage: Eukaryota > Metazoa > Chordata > Mammalia > Artiodactyla > Bovidae > Ovis > Ovis canadensis. Next base: position 277,053,874 of record NC_091245.1, read on the forward strand.
ACGGAAACAGCATGATAGCCAAAGGACCACGCCTGCAGCTTAATCCAGGCCCCGGGTTTCCAGCCCCGAGGTGCCCCCCCTCCCTGGTATCTGACCCGAGGTGTCCCCTCTCCCTGGTGTCTGACCCGAGGTGTCCCCTCTCCCTGGCGTCTGACCCGAGGTGCCCCCCTCCCTGGTATCTGACCTGAGGTGCCCCCCTCCCTGGCGTCTGACCCGAGGTGCCCCCCTCCCTGGTGTCTGACCTGAGGTGTCCCCTCTCCCTGGTGTCTGACCCGAGGTGCCCCCCTCTCCCTGGCGTCTGACCCGAGGTGCCCCCCTCCCTGGTATCTGACCTGAGGTGCCCCCCTCCCTGGTGTCTGACCTGAGGTGCCCCCCTCTCCCTGTTATCAGACCCCGAGGTGCCCCCCTTTCCTTGGTGTCTGACCCCGAGGTGCCCCCCACTCCCTCGTGTCTGACCCCGAGGTGCCCCCCACTCCCTCGTGTCTGACCCCGAGGTGCCCCCTCTCCCTGGTGTCTGACCCCGAGGTGTCCCCCAGTCTCTGTTATCTGACCCCGAGGTGCCCCCCACTCCCTGGTATCTGAACTCGTGTTGCCCCCCACTCCCCGGTTTCTGACCTCATGTTGCATCCCCCAGTACCCGGCAGGGGCCTGTCTCCCTTGCCCCCCCGTCCACATTCTAAGGGTTCCGTGGTCCAGTGAGAGCCAGCCCCCCGTCCACATTCTAAGGGCTCCGTGGTCCAGTGAGAGCCAGCCCCCCATCAACATTCTAAAGGCTCCGTGGTCCAGTGAGAGCCAACACCCTGTTCTAAGCATCGATCACTATATCCCGCAGCTTCATTGTAAAAGGAGTGAATCTGGGAAAGAGAGGCAGAACCTGAGGCCTGGGGGTGAGGCCCTGACGTCCAGGGGGACCAGGGCAGGGGTGAGACTTTCTCCCCCAGGCAGCCAAGCTCAGAGCCTCAGCCTCCCCCAAGGAGACGCCCTCAAGTTGCTCCAAAGTCTGTCCCCACGTACCAGACACAGGGACACCCAGCTGCCTCCAAGTCCACCCCCCTTGGGGCTCAGACGGCACCGTCTCGGGCCCCGAGGGCTCCCCAGAGGAGGCAGTGGGGCTCGGGGCTCGCAGTGTGGCCCCCGGACCAGAGAGACTGAGTCCCAACCCACTCCTCCTTTTCGGGGTAACTTCGAGCAAACCGTGCCTTAGTTTATTCACCCATAGTTTATTCACCCATAAAATGGGGACAGGCCTTCAGACCAGTGAGAGGGGGGCTGAGAGCATAGTGCTTGTCACAGCCCCTCAGCAGGGGATCTGAATCTGGGGGCTTCCCTCTGGGAGTCAAGACTCAGGTAAAACTCAATCAACCTACAGACGCATAGGCAGATGCCAGCAGCACGGAATACAGAGACCATCTCACCTCTTCCTGCCTTATTCCTGCCCCAGGGGAGTCCCTGTTCTTGGGCCCAAGGCTCCAGGTCACTTCCTGCACCTTCAGAGTAAGGACCCCCCCCCCCCCCCCGCCCCACTCCCTGCTGAGCGGTAAGCAGGGTCCCTTCCCCATAACCAGAAGAACCGCACACAGAACAGGCTTCTTTCCCCCTCTCTCCATCCTACACTCCAGCCAGGCCGGTCGTGGCCTGTTTGCAGCCTCGAGCCTTTCTGCCACACTTCCATCCACACCAGCAATAGCACTGTCCACCTGGCCACTCCCCTCTGCGAGCATCCCTCACTCACCGCTCCGAGCCGTCATTCCCCAGCCCCCAGGCCACCGGCTGGAGCCCTGCACCCCCCGCACCCCCTCCCACCACGGAAGGACAGCCGGGCTCATCACTCTGCAGTCCCAGCCTGAGACGAAGCCCCGGCCCTCTCGAGCTCCATCTAGAAAGGAGCCATCCCTGCCAGTGCGGACCCTGGGACGCAAATACCGTGCAACCCAAGCTAGAAACTGCACGATTCTGCAACGTTTCCAGTGCTTTCCAAACACCCAGGCACGTTCCCAGGAAGCTCGAAGAATGTAAAGTCCTCTGAAGATGAACGCGTAGGCGCCTCATTCTACATCACCCCAGCTGCTCTACAGTCCTCGGGGAACTCAAGGACAGGGCATCCCCGAAGGGTCCCGCAGGCCCGGGAGGACATGGCCAGCTGAATCCTTGTTTCAAAGCAAGGAGGCAGCGCTGACGCTCTCCCAGCTCTGCAGATCCGTCTCCCGAGCATTCGGTTCTAAGGTTTGGAAAACACATTTTCTCCAAATCTGCCCATAAATCTGCATCTTAAATGTTCTGCGGTCCATAATAAATAATTCACATCCGGGGCCAGCTGCGTGGGGCACAGCGGGATACGAGGGGAAAAACGCAACGCAGGAGCCCAGATTTAATTCGGTCAGAGAGCCCAGAACGCCACTGGGCCACACGGAAAGGAAGAGCGTCGTCTTTATACCCACTTGCTTCACCCCCTGTGCAAAATCGTGACAATGCAGGGCTGTGAATCCTGGCACCTTAAGCTCATTTTACACGATGCAGGTACAATGGCTTTATTTTTCCTAATTGTGGAAAATAATGAGATATCCTTCACCTCCCTCTATCTATGTTCTCTATCCAAAGGTGCTGCTCATTTACAACATTTGGCAGAAAAAAAAAAAAACAACAATACTGAGGCATTGTTCCTAAGGAAAAAATTAGAGTAGCTTTGAGTTTAATTCTACTGTGCGGAGAAGGAGATGAGCTTCTCCTGGATGATGGCACAGTGACAAAATGAGCTAATTACCATCTCATCGCAAGATGGATCTACTTGTCATAAGAACAGGAGCCATTATTTCACACAAAATAATGACCCAGATAAAAAGGAATGGCTGTAGGCAGTAGCCGCCAGAGACACAGCTTCATCTTGGCCTGAGTGAATGGCAATTAACAAGTGTCTTCACCGTGCGTGCGTGTGTGTGTGCGTGTGTGTGTGCGTGTGTGTGTGTGTGTGTGTGTGTGTGTGTAGGGACCACACCATTCATCAAAGATTTATGGAAAATACACAGATTTTTTTTTTACTATCTTTCTTCCCAGGGAACTCCTGTGGTCTTCCTCCCATGTGATGACAGACAGATTTTACGCCCATGTGAAATCCTGCCATCGGATGAACAGCTGTTGGCCCCGCAGAGAGCCCCCAAGCCCCTCTCCTTGCTGCACCAGAGGCGGTGTTTTCCCCAGAAATCACGTCCAACAACAAGAAACAGGAGCAGAGGGAGGGGCCCAGTCCCATCATTTTGTCCTGCTCCTCCTGGTGCTCATGGTCACAGGCCTAAAAACCAGAGCCGCAGCCGCTACTGAGAGCAAGACGGGCCAGAGCCTGCCGGGGGAGCCCCCAGCCACAGATGGGGCAGGGACACACGGCAAGGCCACCTCCACAGCTGGGCAATCCAGGGTGGGCTGGGGGCTGCCGCCACTCTGCTGACCACGACCCTGAACTGTGTCTCCATCGAGAGAAATAGGGTGAGAGACTCCGGGACAAGCTGGAGACCGGTTACGGGCCAGAAACCTCATGCTTCCCATGTGCGGACTGTCCAGCCTGCCTGAACCCCAGCGTGTTTATTTCAAAAACCGGGTTTATTTGAAAAACCTGCCTTACAGGTAAGGCAGGGGCATGGTGGCACGGTGGCTTCAAAAGTGTATCATTTGCAAAACATTAAAAACAGAAGGCTTTGGAGATTGTCACATTAAGTGAAGTCAGCCACACAGAAAGACAAGCATCACATGATGTCACTCTATGTGGAATCTAGGAAAAGATACAGACGAACTCATCTCCAGCACAGAGACAGACCCTCAGACACAGAAAACAAACTCACGGCTACCAAAGGGGAGAGTGGGGCAGACGGGGTTGGGGGCGGGTGAGGACTTTGGGATTGACGTATACACACTGCTGCTGCTGCTGCTAAGTCACATCAGTCGTGTCCGACTCTGCGCGACCCCACAGCCGGCAGCCCACCAGGCTTCCCCCATCCCTGGGTTTCTCCAGGCAAGCACACCGGCGTGGGTTGCCATTTCCTTCTCCAGTGCATGAAAGTGAAAAGTGAAAGTGAAGTTACTCAGTCGTGTCTGACTCTTCGCGACGCCATGGACTGTGGCCCACCCAGCCCCTCTGTCCATGGGATTTCCCACGCAAGAGTACTGGAGTGGATTGCCATTGCCTTCTCCAATATACACACTACTCTATATAAAATACATAAACAATAAGGCCCTACTGTGTAGCACAGGGAACTATATTGAATATTTTGTAATAACCTAAAAGGGAAAAGAATCTGAAAAAGAACACATACACACACACACGTGTACATATATAAGTATATATACATGTATAACAATCACTGCACTGTACACCTGAAACTAACATGATACGGCAAATCGACTATATTTCATTAAAAAAATAAAAAATTTTTTAAATGCTAATAACAGAATTCTTACGCAAACACAGAAGGAGCAGGAGGCAACGACTGATCTAACCGAATACTGAACAAAGCAGAAGATGCTGCTCCACACAGTCAGCCGCGGGGGAAGGAACGGTGGGACGAAAGTAAAAGTCAATCCACGAGTAGCCGACATCTTTCGGGACACACCCATCAGAACTCTGAGGTTCTATCCTGTTGGACAGACAGACGCCCACCTGCAGGAACCGCAGACACACAGCATCTGGGCATCCACCGACCAGGAAGCTCAGGACCTGTATGGCTACAAGGGAGAGGGCCCGTCCTGCAAGGGTCTGGTTGGCTTAAGACAAAAGCGCCAAATCCCTCGGTTTTAAAAGAGCCTGTTGGATGGTACGGCCAGAACCTATGCCCCATCCTACCAACTTGCCCTCAAATATTCTAAGCATCTGAATCCTCATTACAAAAACCATTTCTACAACCGTTCTTCCCCAGGACTCAGATCATGGGGGAAATCCCACCTCTAGAAGGTCTCCGCCAAGTTTATGAGGACAGGTCATTCACAGCAAATCCAAAGAAGATGGCTCTATTAATACGGACATCTCCTAGAGATACGAAAGCACCCGTGTTCTCAGGCTTACGCACGTGTGAACAAAAACTGCTTTTCCTCTGAATTCTAAGCAGAGCAGAAGGAATCCTCCATTGTCCGAGTAAAATTACCCAAATGTCTGACCAAAGAGGCCATCTGACTCCTGGGCTGTGGGTCTTGGCTCCCACCACACCTGAGTGATGATTCCCCGGGTGCTTGTAGAGCCTGGACACTCAACAAGGGTGAAGGGAGGGAGGCAGAGAGTGACCCCCCTCCCCCCGATAAAAAACCCAGAGTTACTGGCTGTGTAAAGGAACCACCCCGTCCTTTCACTCTTCTGCAGAACTCTCCACAACTCCCGCCGCCTTCCCGCCGCCGAGTCCTAGCCTGTCCTCCCGCCTCTCACGGCCCCTTTCGTGCAGAAGGCCTGATTTCCCTTTCATTCTGCTCTGTCCCTCCCACGGGCTGCTAGCATTGCTGGGAGGGCTCCCGCCCCCGCCCCCGCCCCCGCCCCCCACCCCCACCCCCACCCCCCACCCCCCACCCCCACCCCCACCCCCCACCCCCCACCCCCCACCCCCGACCCCGGCCCTCTGCAGCCCCATCAGACCTCATCCTGCCCTCTGGGCCTGATGCACCGCCCTGACCCCACACCACTGTGGGTCTCCACCGCTTCCCTCCTGCCCAGGCTCATCACTCATGTTCTAAAGAGACTCCCCCGTTGTATGGACACGAGGGCAGAAACCACGACAATTTTGTTCTCTGCATCCCAGCACACCGTACCATTCTTGGCCCAATGCTGACCACCTAAGATATTTACTAATAAGCTCACTTGTTGACTGATTCACTAATTCATGAATCAACTGGCAAACAGATGGGGAAACAAGGGAAACAATGACAGACTTTCTTTTCTATGGCTCCAAAATCACTACAGATGGTGACTGCAGCCATGAAGTTAAAAGACGCTTGCTCCTAAAAAGAATATTACAAAGCAGACACATTACTTTGCTGACAAAGGTCCATCTAGTCAAAGCTATGGTTTTTCCAGTAGTCATGTATGGATGTGAGACCATAAAGAAGGCTGAGCGCCGAAGAATTGATGCTTTCGACTGAACTGTGGTGTTGGAGAGGACTCTTGAGAGTCCCTTGGAGTACAAGGAGATCAAATCAGTCCATCCTAAAGGAGATCAGTCCTGGGTGTTCATTGGAAGGACTGATACCAAAGCTGAAGCTCCAATACTGTGGCCACGTGATGCAAAGAACTGACTCATTGGAAAAGACCCTGATGCTGGGAAAGACTGAAGGCAGGAGGAGAAGGGGACGACAGAGGATGAGATGGTTGGATGGCATCACCGACTCAATGGACATGGGTTTGAGCAAGCTCCAGGAGACAGTGAAGGACAGGGAGGCCTGGCGTGCTGCAGTCCATGGGGTCGCAGAAAGTCAGACATGACTGAGCGGCTGAACAACAACAACAGCTGACTGACTGTATCTCAAACATATCCTGATCACCTCAACAGGACGTGGGCCTGCCAGTGGTCTTGGAAGCCTGGGTAGGGAGGAGAAGGTGAGGATTAAACGGTGAACTCTGCCCCAGCTGGGCAAGGACACTCCTCCCACCATAAATGTCAGCACGCCGAAACTGAGTGCACCTGCAATCAAGCAGGAGGCCTCGTACGGCCCCAACAGAAGTTCAAGCCCAGACACATCTGCGGGCAGGAAATGGACCCCCTGCAACGAGGCAACTTCCCCCAGGGTGATCGTATGCCAGCGGTCACTGGACGGTGGCGCATTCCCGCTCGCTCTAGGACAGAAGGAGGCTCGTGGCAGTGAAGACCCACAGGGTGAGTGGGAGCTGGGAGCTGCGGGCTCACACCGCCTTGAGGATTTGAAGGGCTTCCTGGCCATGGGGCCAGCAGGCCTGCCAGCTATTAAGGCCACTCCATCCCTAAAAACACAGGGTCTGGCTTCCTGGGAGTGGGGAAAGCCACCTTGCTCCAGGGTCAGGGGCAGCCTGAGCAGGAAGGGGCGGCCCCCTCGAGGCCTCCCGAAGCCCCAGGTTAGAGCAGGCCTGTGGAGCGCATCCCACCCGCAGTCCCCTCGGGCGAGTGCCCAGCCAACCCATCCCACGGTCCATCAACTGCAGCACTGACCTTCTTAATGAACTCTGGGAGGATTTTTTGGTCCGTCAGGTGGTCTAGGGAAGAACAGCAATCTAACTCCAAGATGTAGCCTTCATTGTGAAGATCAGCGTTCTGAGATCTGAGAAGAGAAATACATACACACGTCAAGATTTTGCACGACATATATATATATGTATTTTTTTTAATCACTGGGGCGTTTAATGAAATCCTAACTTTTTTCCTTAAACAAATCACCCAAAAGACAGTTTTGAAAAAATAACTGATGGCAAACAACTCAAATAACATAGAGGGAGAGAGATCTACATCACGGAAAGACCTCTACGACGAGTCATCACGGAAGATGCATCATGAGGAACAATGGGCTCAGTACAATACGGCTTGTCTGTTAAACAAGCGCGCACACACTCACACGCACTCCAGTCATGTCGATTTCCTGTTGGCGGCTTCCACCCGCACGGCACAGAAACAGAGCTACTGGGACGCAGCGTGAACCAACCACCTCGGACAGCAGTGAGCCCCGGGGGACGCGGACAGCCCGGGTGGGAGCCTGGCGTGGACGCCGCTGGCGACAAAAGGGTCTCTGCCGGATCGCTAATCTCGCCACTCTTTTTTGGAAGAGAGTATAATCGTGCGTCACTGAGAAATTGTAAAAATCATTTGGAAAAGATTTTTTTAAAGAATTCAACCCCTCCAGAGGGCAATCTGGCAAAATCTATCAAAGCTAAAAACGCATTAAAGAAAGAATATAAGGCGTGGGGGGAGGGGCGTAAATTAGTAAAATAGGAGTTTGGGATTAACATATACACGTCTATATAACAGATAACCACCAAGGACCTACTGCACAGCACAGGGAACTCGACTCATTGCCTGGTAATAAGCCACAGAGGAGAAGAATCTGAAAAGGATATGTATGTGTGTACACGCATGTACGCGTGTCTGACTCTGTGTGACCCCATGGACTGCAGCCTTCCAGGCTCCTCTGTCTCCAGGCAAGAGCACTGGAGGGGCTTGCCAGGCCCTCCTCCAGGGGCTCTTCCCGACGCAGGGATCGAACCCGGGTCTCCCGCTTTGCAGGCGGATCCTCTACCGTCTGAGCCACCGGGGAAGAGCATACTATGCACACACACACACGTATATGCACACACGCGTGTAACGGGCTGTCAGGGCGGCAGTGTGGGCCATGTGGGCCACCTAGTCTCTGTCGGCGGGGCGGAGCCTGCTCTGTGCAGGGTTCCAGGTGATGGGCTGGCAGGCCCGTGTGACTTTGCTTTTCTTTTGGGAAACGCCCCTGCTTGGTGTTCTTCCCCAGGTCTCTCCTCCCAAGGCCCTCTCGCTGAGAACACTGTTGGCTCTCCACGACTCTGACAGGCGGAGGGCCGGCCTCCCTGGGTGCGGCAGCTGTGGGGGGCTGCAGCCAGCCTCCTCGTGGAGCCGGCCCTTCTCCAGGAGGCCCCCGTATCCTCAGCGGAAGGTCCTGAGACGTCCTCAGCTCAGGACGCCAGGGCAATGCATGGGGCCACCTCACAGAAAAGAAAAAGGCACTGTGTACACGTATGACACACACATGTACGGCTGTGTACTGCAAATGAGTTTTCCATGTACACGCATGTACAGTAAAGACTATATATATAGCTGAACCACCTTGCTGTACACCTGCAACCAACATGATGCTGTAAATCAACCACACTTCCATTCAGAAAAACAAAGAGACTCCAAGGCAACGAAGCACGCATCCGAGGACAAGAGCGGCCGTGAAGGCCTGCCCCCAGCAAACACCTTCAGCCCTGCGGTCAAGACAGAGGCGCCCGCAGGCGGTGGGCTGCTTCCCTGTCCCCGCCACACACACACGCACGTGACCCAACTCTGGACACACCCAGCAGCAGTCACCAGCGGGAAACCTCATCACTCACGCCTCTCCTTTGAGGGACCCCAGGATGATACTCGGGGGCGATGGACTCCTGGGAGCCACGTGGCGGTCAGAAACGGAAGTGGACTGGTGGGCCCGGTGGGGCATCAAACCACAGGAGGCGGATGGCAGCCACGGGTGCACGGACTGGGCCCTTTCCTCGGGGCGGGGGGGCAGGCCTGGGAGACCAGGGCAGGCTCCCCAGGGCTCACGCCGTATGCACAGCGCCTCTCCAAGGCCAAGGGCAGGGCAGGGCCCTCCCACCCACCCAGAGGGTCCCCACCATGGAGCAGCTGCAGCTGCCCTGTGAGAGCCGGGGTAGCCCGGACAGACACCTCCACGCTGAACTCTCGAGACACGCATATTCCACAAGCAAATGATTTCTGCATGCCTATTTGCTATAATATTTTAGGAAGTATTTCTAAAGTGATTTATGCCGCCATGAACAATGAAACTCAGGACTTCCCTGGTGGCTCAGTGGCAACGACTCTGCCTGCCAATGCAGGAGACACAGGATCGATCCCTCGTCCAGGAAGATCTCACGTGCCTCAGAGCAACTAAACCGATGAGTCACAACTACTGAGTCCATGCCCCCGAACCCGGGAGCCTCCAGTCCTGAGCCCACATGTGGCAACTACTGAGTCCTCAAGCCCCAGAACCCACGCTGCACGAGAGGAGCCCCCACCCTCCACAACAGAGGATCGCAACTCGAGAAAGGCCCATGCCGCGACGAAGACCAAGCACGGCCACAAAGAGATAAACAGATGATTTTTTTAAACAACACTAAAATTAAAAAAAAAATTCTAAAGTGGAAAAGTTAAAGAGGATTTGGATTTCCCCACATGTGCAACTGTGATTAGGTAAGCAAGTGTCAATAACTTATTTTGATTTTAATTTCCCCACTAACAAATCCTTTCAGGGGAAGAGACTGAGACACGGACTTTTGAAATGTGAAAGAATCGACTGATTCCAGACTGGCTCTGCTGGAATAAACTAATTACAAAAGAATCAACCAATTCTGAACCCCCACCCTTCTCACCTTAAAACTTCCTCAGAGGTTTGACTCGTGTTCCTTTTTCCCCCCATGTTCTTTTTCCCCAGGTTATTCTCACCCTGCTCTGAACAAAAGACACGCTAAGAGGAGCTAAAGCGGAAGATTCCAGACTTTTCAAGAGAAGACTTAGCCAACACGCTGTCATGTGTGTCCTGCAGGGGTCTCAGACAAGACGGGAGCAGCAGGAAGAAAGCCCTAGGATGGGCGATCCCAGCTGCTGTCACGTAGGGACATCAGACTGTACGAGATCATTTACAAATACCCACTGACATTCTAAATGACTAGGGTGAAAAATAGTGATCACTGAGCTCAAGTCAAATGGGCGTCTCTCCAAAGATGACATCCACACGGCCAACAGGTACATGAAAAGACACTCAACATCACCAATTATCAGAGAAGCGCAAATCAAAACTGCAGTGATACCACCTCACGCCAGTCAGAACGGCCATCACAATAAATTCTGGAGAGAGCATGGAGAAAAGGGAACCTCGTCACACTGCTGGTGGGAATGTGCGTTGGTACAGCCACTCTGGAGAAGAGCATGGAGGCTCCTTGGAAGCTGAAAGTGAAAGCTGCCTAGTTGTGTCCAACTTTTTGTGACCCCATGAACTATGAAGTCCATGGAACTCTCCAGGCCAGAATACTGGAGTGGGCAGCCTTTCCCTTCTCCAGGGGATCTTCCCAGCCCAGGGATCAAACCCAGATCTCCCGCATTGCAGGCAGATTCTTTACCAGCTGATCCACAAGGGAAGCTTGGAGCTTCCTCAAAAAGTTAAAAATACAACTACCATGTGATTCTGCAATCCCACTCCTGGGCACGTATCTGGAGAAAAACATAATTAGAAAGATACATGCACCCCGATGTTCACTGAAGCGCTGTCTACGGCAGATAAGACAGGGCTGTGCTGTGCTTGGCCCCTCAGTCGTGTCCAACTCCCTTTGACCTAACGGACAGTAGCCTGCCAGGCTGAGATGGACTGAACTGAGTCTCTCAGTCATGTCTGACTCTTTGTGACCCCATGGACTGTGGCCCGCCAGGCTCCTCTGTCCATGGGATTCTCCAGGCAAGAGTACTGGAGTGGGTTGCCATGCCCTCCTCCAGGGGATCTTCCCAAACCAGGGATCGAACCCAGGTCTTCGGCATTGCAGGCAGTTTCTTTACTGTCTGAGCCACCAGGGAAGCCCAAGAATACTGGAATGGGTAGCCTATCCCTTCTCCAGGAGATCTTCCCAACCCAGGAATCGAACCCAGGTCTCCTGCATGGCACACAGATTCTTGACCAGCTGAGCTACCAGGGAAGTCCAACAAGGCATGGGAGCAATCTAAACTCCAGATGAGTAGCTGAAGAAGACGCGGTGTGCGTACACACACACACACAGACACACACAGACACACACACAGATACACAGAGACACACACACATACATACAGAGACACATACACACAGATACACATACATACAGACACACACATATACACACAGAGACACACACATACACACAGAGACACATACACACAGATATACACAGACACACAGATACACACAGATACACACACACCGAGACACACACAGAGACACACACACATATACACAGAGACACACACACAGAGACACACACAGAGACACACACATATACACAGAGACACACACACAGAGACACACACAGAGACACACACATATACACAGAGACACACACACATATACACAGAGACACACACACACAGACACAGACACACACACAGAGACACACACAGAGACACACACAGAGACACACAGAGACACACACACACAGATACACAGACACACACAGACACACAGACACAGAGACACACAGAGACACACACACATACACATAGAGACACATACACACAGACACATACACACAGATACACAGACACACACACATACACACAGACACACACAGACACACACAGAGACACACACATACACACAGAGACACATACAGACACACAGACACACACATATACACACACATATATACACACAGACATACATACACACACAGAGACACACACATACACACAGAGACACATACACACAGATACACACACACACAGAGACACACAGACAGACACACACATACACACATAGACACACAGAGACACACACATATACACAGAGATACACACAAACACACACACAGAGACACACACACAGACACACACACATATACACAGAGACACATACACAGACACACACACATAGAGACACACACAGACACACACAGAGACACACAGAGACACACACACATACACACAGAGACACACACACATATAGAGACACATACACACAGATATGCACACACACACAAAGACACACAGACACAGACACAGACACACAGAGACACACACATATACACACAGAGACACACACACATATACACAGAGACACATACAGACAGATATGCACACCAGATATGCACACACACACAGACACACACACAGAGACACACACAGACATACATGCACACACACACACACATATACACACAAGGACACACACATATACACAGAGATACATATACACAGACACACACACATATACACACATACATACACACAGAGACACACACACATATACACAGAGACACATATACACACACACACAGACACACACAGACACACACACAGACACACACATACACAGACACACACATATACACACACAGACACACAGAGACATACACATACCAACACACACAGACACACATATACAGACACATGCAGACACACACAAATACACACACACAGACAGACACAGACACACAGACACATACACACACATATACACACATACACACACATACACACACACACAGAGACACAGACACACATATACACACACAGACACACACACAGAGATACACACAGACACACACACATATACACACACAGACACACACACACATATACACACGCATATACACACAGAGACACATACAAATACACACACAGACATATACACATACACTGACAGACACACACATACACACACATATACACACACACACATACAAACACAGACACATACACACACAGAGACACACACACAGAGACACACAGACACATATACACACAATGGAACATTACTCAGCTACAAACAGAATGGATATAATGCCATTAGCAGCAACATGGATTGGCATGCTGCTAAGTTGCTTCAGTCGTGTCCGACTCCATGCAACCTCACAGACGGCAGCCCACCAGGCTCCCCTGTCCCTGGAACTCTCCAGGCAAGAACACTGGAGTGGGCTGCCATTTCCTTCTCCAATGCAGGAAAGTGAAAAGTGAAAGTGAAGTCGCTCAGTCATGTCCGACTCTTAGCGACCCCATGGACTGCAGCCCACCAGGCTCCTCCATCCCTGGGATTCTCCAGACAAGAGGACTGGAGTGGGCTGCCACTGCCTTCTCCCTGGATTGGCACAGGGATTATCATATTCAGTAAAGTACACCAGACAAAGACAAATATTGTTACTTTCGCTCATGTGTGAAGTATTTAAAAACCATACAAATGATCTTTACAAAACAGAAGCAGCCTCACAAACATGGAGCTACAGTTACCAAAGGGGAAAGACAGGGACAGAATGAGGAGGTTTAAAGGAGTTTGTAATTGACAGATACATACTACTATATACAAGATATAAATAGTCAGCATTTTCTGATCCATCAGGGAAAAGAATCTAAGGAAATAACTAAATCACTTTGGTGCGCACGTGGAACCAACACAACATCATAAATCAACTCCAATAAAAAAGAGTCTTCCAGTAAGAAAGCAAAAACACAAGAAAGTCAGCCTTGTTTCCCGTTTGTGGAACACTCAGAGTGAGAGGAGGGAAGCTGGGCGCCTCTTTCAGCAACTCAGGGCCCAGCCCCAGAGGACAGTCATTAGTACAGGGTCTACTAGCTACCGGTTCTTACTCTGGAACAAGACGTACTCTGAGGAGGAAGGCAGCTCTGGTTCATTTCATCAGAGCAGTAACTCAGTCACAGCACAGAGGGGCAGAAGCCGGCACCGCTGCAAACATGCTGGAGGGAAGATGGAGACTTCCGTCTTGCTCTTCGGTCACTTGAAAGCAAACCCACGCATTTCAGAGGAGTACACGAGCAGCTAAGAGGGCCCCCGCCTTTAGAAATAACTCCACAGCTTAAATGAAAGGGTCGGAACGGTGAAGACTGGCTGCAGGGCGGGGGAGGTGGCAAGGCCCTTGAGGGCTCTGAGGACAGACGCTGGCTACCCACCCTCAAGTCACACTCGGCGAGGTGCCAGCCCGAGACAGCTGTGTGTTCAGTCGTGCCCGACTCTCTGCGACCCCATGGTCTGTAGCCCACCAGGTTCCTCTGCCCATGGGATTCTCCAGGCAAGAATACTTGAGTAGGTTGCCATTTCCTCCTCCAGGGCATCTTCCCAACCCAGGGATCGAACCTGCATCTCTCGTGTCTCCTCCATTGGCAGGTCAATTCTTTCCTGCTGCGCCACCTGGGAACCCCGGGTAGGCAGTAGAGTCCCTCCTTGCCACTGGTCCTACGAAAAACAGCATCAAATCCACAAAAGCGTGACATTTGCCTAGAGCGCCGTCAGAGGGCGCTTCTGGGCGCCTTCTGGGGGTCAGGCGGGAGGGGGGGCAGTAACCTGGCTGCTCAGGTGAATGTGCCCTAAGGGGACCCCCAGTGACCCCCCCCCCCACTTCTGGCGTTCACGTCTTCCTACAATCCCTCCCTGAGAGAGGGCAGGACCTGAGGCTTGCTTCTCATAGACAGAGCCAGGCAAGGGGACGGGCGACCCCCGTGACGACGTGACACTGTAAGGCTCCATCTTAGCAGGGGTGAGCCACTCGCTGCCTGTGCTGGCCGCCAGGCTGTGAGAGAGCCATGTGGGCAACAGCCGGCGCGAAGCAGGGATCTCAGCCCTAGGAGATGAAATTCTGCCCACCACCAAAGGGAGCCTGGCGCAGAGCCTTCCCCAGCCAAGCCCTGATGAGGCCGCAGCCCCAGCCCACACCTCTGCTGCAGCCCCACGAGGCCCGTAGCCAAGAACCCAGAACAGCTGGAGAAACTGAGGTCATCGACGCATGCTGTCTGAGCCACTAGGCTGGCGGTGACATCACAGAGCAAAGAAAACTCACGCAGTGGCCGAGCAGGAAGACACGGCAGCTTCATGCTCAGACCAGGCCTCCTCCTGAGGGCCACGTCTAGGCCCCAGGATCCAGCCAGACTCCTGAGAACAGCCTCTGCCACGTGACGAGGGCTTCAAGTCCCGGAGGACAAGGACCACCCCAGCATCAAGAAGCAGACATGCCCCAGAAGTGGGTCCAGGAACCACGGGCTGGCCCCCAAGGGACCGCAGCACAGCAGGGGAGGGGTCCTGCAGCCAGCCGAGGTGCTAGGAATCCTGAAGCCGCATCCCTGCCTCAGCAGCATCTGCCTCCCTCCCGGGGGGAGGGGAACCCCACCTGTGCTTCCCCAAAGGCCTCGCCCTCGTGCTGTCCTGGAAAAGGCCACTGGAAACCACCAAACTTCCCCCTAGACTGAAGCCCCCATTCAGGCTTCCACTTCCCTAAGGGACAGAAAGATCTGGGTCTAAATAGTCAGAAAAAAGCAAGACACAGACTGCATTTCTGGAGATGCAAGATTAACTACCAGCCAAAGCCTCTCTGGGGCTTCCCTGGTGGCTCAGCTGGTAAAGAATCCGCCTGCAATGTGGGAGACCTGGGTTAGATCCCTGGGTTGGAAAGATCCCCTGGAGAAGGGGAAGGCTACCCACTCCAGTATTCTGGCCTGGAGAACCCCATGGACTGGGATCCATGGGGTCACAGAGTCAGACACAACTGACTTTCACTTCACTTCAGTTCAAAGCCTCTCTTATCCGGAAATTACCACAAAATACACCGAGATTACATGCAGACACTCAGAGAAGAGCGTTGCTAACAATGAAATATACTTCCCCACCTCCCTCCACCCCTCCCTGCCACAGTTTCCTCTAGGTTTATTAGAGGCTACAGGACCTAGAGCTACCTAGAGATGGCTCCCAGAGGTGTGCCTTTGGACAGTTGATTAAATGTTTCATGGTTCGGTTTCCATCACCGTTCAATGACCAGCCATCTCTTGGAGTCCCTGTCAAGATTAAATAAGACAAAAATACGCCCAGCGCTGAGCACAAGGCCAGGCAAGAAGTCTGGGGTCCTCACACACGAGCAGCTGCCGAACCACTCCTATCATCTGGTAGTGCACTCCTGGCCTTTATCGCGGTCCCTAATCACTCGTGCACACAACGGATACCGACCACGCTACTGTCACGCGGCAGACAGTCTTCTTTAGCACGGGTCGGCAGACAAGACAGACGAAACCCTGCCCTCAGCGAGCTCACAGCCGGGGGGAAGGGGACAGGCGGCTAATGAGAAACACCCATGTGCACTTGCAGCACGTCCCACGGCGGCAAGCACGAAAGAAAAACGAGCCAGCAGGTAAGGAGAAGCAGGCGGGGCGGGGGGCAGTGTCCACGCAGTTTCTGTGAGGGGCTCAGGGCAGTCTCCTCGAGGGGGTGACACCTGGATAAAGGTCTCTGGGAGGCAAGGCAGTTGGCCGTGCTGACAGCCGGGAAGCAAGCTTCCAGGCAGAGGACCAGCCAGGGCAAAGGCCCTGGGGTGAAACGGTACAGAAAGGCCTTGCGGCTGCAGCTCACTAAACAAGGGGCAGAAGAGGAAGAAGAGACACACCAGAGAGCCAGTGAGCAGCCAGAAAGCACAGGCCTCACAGGCCACGGTGACGACACTGGCGTTTACTCAGAACGACAGGGGAAGTCCTTGGAGGATGCTGAACAGAGAAGTGATAGGATCTGATTTATTCTAAAAGGATCCTTCTGGGGAATTCCCCACGGGCCTAGTGATGAAGACTCCACGCTCCCCATGCAGGGGGCCTGGGTTCAGTCCCTGGTTAAGGAACTAGAGCCTGCCACAACTAAGGGTCTGCGTGCTGCAACTAAGGGTGCTGACTGCCGTGACTAGGCCCCGGCTCCGCCAAATAAATGAATGAGCAAAAATAAATATTGTAAGACAGGATCCACCTGGCTTCAGGGGACAGCTAAGAGACTAACCCAGCGGTCCAGGTGGGAAGTGGTGGCCCAAAGTGGGCTGGTAGCAGTGTGACAATGGTGGGAAGTGCTGGATTCTGGATATATTTTCAAGGTGGAATCTCAAGACTTCCTTATGAAGAGTTTGTGTGAAAGCAAGCAAGCACATAAGGATGACTCCAAGGGGTTCTGCCCCAGCAGCAGAGAATGGATGCTGCTGTCAGGACTGTGACGAGGAAGGAAGGCTGTGCGGGCAGCGTCCCGGGGAGAATTTGGTGTTCCATGTCCTGAACTGGACACACCCAGCAGACAGCCAAGCAGAGGTGTCTGCTGCTGCTGCTGAGTCGCTGCAGTGCAGCCCCATGGACGGCAGCCCACCCAGCTCCTCTGTCCCTGGAATTCTCCAGGCAAGAATTCTGGAGCGGGGTGCCATTTCCCTCTCCATCGCATGCATGCAAGCCAAGTCACTTCAGTCGTGTCCGACTCTGTGTGACCCCGTAGATGGCAGCCCACCAGGCTCCTCTGTCCACGGAGCTCTCTAGGCAAGAATACTGGAGTGGGCTGCCATTTCCTTCTCCCAGAGATGTCTAGTAGAGAACCAAACTTATGTTCGAGTCTGGACTTCAAGAGACAGGGCTAGGGAGGTCAGTTTGCAAGGTAGCAACTTCCAGATGGTAGTCAGACCACAAGACTGGGTGAGATCTTAATTAAGACAGGGAGAGCAGTCAGGACTGAGCCTGGGGGCCCTCCACCCTGAAGAAGGTGGGAAGGAAAGAGAAAGCAGCCAAGGAGACAAGGAAAGGGCAACTACAGCGGAAGAGAGGAAACCGAGAGGACGCCCTGTCCGGGGTCACGTCCAGGGGGCACATCTGGGGGAGGGAGGAGCCGCCAGGCTCATCGCTTCATTCACATACTTATGAGATCCTCTTCAATTGACTTATCCTCTTGACAACCCAAGAGAGAAACTAGATTTGACACAGTTCAGTTCAGTCGCTCAGTCCTGTCTCTTTGCAACCCCATGAATCACAGCACGCCAGGCCTCCCTGTCCATCACCATCTCCCAGAATTCACTCAAATTCACGTCCATCGAGTCAGTGATGCCATCCAGCCCTCATCCTCTGTCATCCCCTTCTCCTCCTGACCCCAGTCCCTCCCAGCATCAGAGTCTTTTCCAGTGAGTCAACTCTTCGCATGAGGTGGCCAAAGTACTGGAGTTTCAGCTTTAGCATCATTCCTTCCGAAGAACACCCAGGGCTGATCTCCTTCAGAATGGACTGGTTGGATCTCCTTGCAGGGCAAGGGACTCTCAAGAGTCTTCTCCAACACCACAGTTCAAAAGCATCAATTCTTTGGCGCTCAGCTTTCTTCACAGTCCAACTCTCACATCCATACATGACCACTAGAAAAACCAGAGCCTTGACTAGACGGACCTTTGCTGGCAAAGTAATGTCTCTGCTTTTCAATATGCTGTCTAGGTTGGTCATAACTTTTCTTCCAAGGAGTAAGTGTCTTTTAATTTCATGGCTGCAGTCACCATCTGCAATGATACACCTGCAGATTTGATACACCCTATGGCAAAAAAGGCTTTGCAAAGAGATCTGTTCAAATTTAATATATGACTATCCTGTTAAATCGGATAAGACAATGGCATCCCACTCCAGTACTCCTGCCTGGAAAATCCCATGGATGGAGAAGCCTGGAAGGCTGCAGTCCATGGGGTTGCTGAGGGTCGGACATGACTGAGCGACTTCACTTTCACTTTTCACTTTCACGCACTGGAGAAGGAAATGGCAACCCACTCCAGTGTTCTTGCCTGGAGAATCCCAGGGACGGGGGAGCCTGGCGGGCTGCCATCTATGGGGTCGCACAGAGTCGGACATGATTGAAGTGACTTAGCATAGCATCCTGTTAAATGGGCTGATGGTGAAATTTGTCTAAGATGTGGGTTCCAAATATCTTGGCTTCTTGAAAAAAAAAAAAAACAAACCATCCTTGTGCCTTTGGGTCATTTCTCAGAACCAGCCTGGAGGAAACATTAACTAAAAAGGGCCTCTGATCCACCTCATGTCTTGGGGCCCCAACTAAACACACTGCAGAGTTGGGAGGGGTTCTTTCCAGCCACTCCAAAGGGAGTCTCTGAAAGACAGAGGGAACAAAAGCCTACAGAGCATAGAGGGCTTCCCTGGTGGCTCAAATGGGAAAGAATCTGCCTGAAATGCATGAGACCTGGGTTCGATCCCGGGGTTGGGAAGATCCCCTGCAGAAGAAAATGGCAATCTGCTCCAGTATTGTTGCCTGGAAAATGCCGTGGGCAGAGGAGCCTGGCAGGTTTCGTTCCATGGGGTCACAGATGGTCGGACACAACTGAGCGTGCACACACACACACACACAGCACAGATGTGAGGTCCTGAAAGCCAAGAGTGAACAAGACAAGATGAGTTCAGGTTCTCAGAGCACAGCAATAAAGCATCAGCAAAGCGCATGAACAGAGCACTCCCCACCAGGTAAGACACTGGAGAAGCAACTAGCGCTTCACAGTCCAGCTTATTTTTTTTTTTAATCATTAACATAACAACTAAATGCTATGGTATCCTGGACTGAGTCCCACAACCAGAAAAGGACATTAACCGCAAAACTGATGAAATCCAAATAAAATTCACAATTTAGTTACCAGCAACGTACCAATGTCCATTTCTTAAGTTTTGACAAATGTACCACAGTAAGATATTAATGATGGCGGAAACTCGGCGAAGGGTATAAGGGAATTCTCTTTAATTTCTTTGAAACATTTCTGTTAAACCTGAAATTATTACAAATAGTAATTTACTTCTTTTCAAAAGAGAAAGCAAGCCCTCAGCTACGCTGGGGTGAGGATGCTTGTTTGCTTTGATTCTGTCATGTTTAAAGTCAGCGTTTCTTGTCCTAAATTGCACCAACACCCCTGCCTGACCATCCTTTTCATGTAAGAAGCTCCTCGAGGGACTTCCCTGAGCTTAAGTGGCTAAGACTCTCTGCCCCCAACATGAGGGCCCAGGTTTGATCCCTGGTCGGTGAACGGGACTCCACACTCCACAACTAAAGGAACCTGCCTGCCGCAAGTGAGACCTAGTACAGCCAAATAAACACATAAATTTTTTAGGACGCTCCTCAAGTCACAGGAAGACAATGAGTGAAATAACTGGGTCTGAGGGAAAAAAGAAATTTCATGGGAAACAGACGGGGAAACAGGGCAAACAGGGTCAGGCTTTATTTTCGGCGGGGGGGGGGGGGCTCCAAAATCACTGCAGATGGTGACTGCAGCCATGAAATTAAAAGACGCTTACTCCTTGGAAGGAAAGTTATGACCAACCTAGATTGTATATTCAAAAGCAGAGACATTACTTTGCCAACAAAGGTCCGTCTAGTCAAGGCTCTGGTTTTTCCAGTGGTCATGTATGGATGTGAGAGTTGGACTGTGGAGAAAGCTGAGCGCCGAAGAATTGATGCTTTTGAACTGTGGTGTTGGAGAAGACTCTTGAGAGTCCCTTGGACTCCAAGGAGATCCAACCAGTCCATCCTAAAGGAGATCAGCCCTGGGTGTTCTTCGGAAGGACTGATGCTAAAGCTGAAACTCCAGTACTTTGGCCACCTCATGTGAAGAGCTGACTCATTGCAGAAGACTCTGATGCTGAGACGGATTGGGGGCAGGAGGAGAAGGGGATGACAGAGGATGAGATGGCTGGATGGCATCACCGACTCAATGGACGTGAGTCTGAGTGAACTCCGGGAGTTGCTGATGGACAGGGAGGCCTGGCGTGCTGCAATTCATGGGGTCGCAAAGAGTCGGACACGACTGAGCGACTGAACTGAACTGAGGGAAAAAAAAGAATAATCTTCTTTGATGTGCTCCAACTTTAGACCCTGGAGCAGGTCAACAAGCAAACCCTGGGCTCAGTGACTCAGGCCGGGTGTCCCTCAGGCGGGCATCTTCCACCCCGGCCGCACTCAGCCTCTGGCTCAGCTGGGGAGCTCCTGCAGATTTTGCTTTACTTGGAGTGAGGGGCAGCCTGGGCCATGGGGCTCTGGAAACACCCCAGTGATTCTAGCAGGCAGCTGGGCTGGGAACTCACGGCCTGTGTTCCAGCCGCCTCTTTCCTGGAGGTCTTCCTTGGCGATAACGGAACGAGTCAGTAGGAAGGGAGAAACACAGACAGAGGGACCTGGAGAGATCAGCTGTGTCTACTCCAGTCTCCTCGGAGGACAAAGCTCCCAGGAAAAGGACCCGACCTTGTGGAAATACAAGAATGCACGACGCTGTCTGTGCCTCTTTCCATTAGAAACACTCGGACGTGCTCCCCACTCATCGCTGTGCTCGCTCTTCTTACTTTCTCCTGTGGTGAAACACACGTGACGTCACACCGACCATCTCAGCCGCTTCTGAGCGTACAGCGTCACCCAGTCCACTCACAATGCTGTGAGCTGTCGCCACGGTCATCTCCAGGACGTCCTCCTCACCCCAAACCGTACAGACGGGACTTGGGCCAACCCTGAACACAGCCATGTAAGAGAATTCGGAAAAACGCTCGTCAAACAACACGCGAAACCAGATTCAGACGCTGAGTGTGTGAGCACAGACCTTTCCTGGAGGTGAGGTGGGGTGGCAGAGAGTCTACATACGGACGGGGCCCCTCAGAGGAGAGCACAGCAGGGCTGTTTCAAGCCATGTGAAAGGTCACTCACCCTGTGTCACGCTGCCTGCACCACTCAGACGCAGACTCACGCCCATCACCGCCATCACAGCCGCCAAGGGTTACGTGGCCGTTCCCCAGGGAGGGCCAGAAGGTCAGACCAAGGGCAGCGACCTCAAAGGGCCCATGGACGTTGAGGGAAAGAGGGTATTTTTTTGACCAAAGTACATAATCTAATTGCTTCGCTCTCACATAAAAGACAGTAAATTGGTCGTCACATCCACCAAGAATCATGATCCCTCCTGTCTTTCTGCAAACACAGGGTCCAGTCTGGCTTCCTTCCACATCACCATTTCTGAGAGCAACATGGCTGCAGATGAACTTGACCAACCAGGAAAAGCCCCAGTGCCCGCGTGAGGTCAGGGGTCAGGCCAAGTCACCACGGTCACACTGAGGGGCCAGCCAGAACAGTGGAAAAGCTCGGTGAGACGGGCAGCTCTAGCCAAGCCATCGCTGGAAACTCCGGGCCAGGGCTGCCAGACCTTCCAATTCTTTTAAAGAGGTTACTACGTTGTGCTTTTATGTTGGCCACAAACGTCAAATGTTGGCTCTAAGCAATGTTTATGAGTAGCATGTAAGCCAACGTCTTTGGGATTGACTCTGACCTCTTGGCCACCAGGCCCTGGGCCCTGAGATCCATACCCAGGGCCCCACTGTGAGTCACGGAGGCTGGACGCCAGGCGAGAGATAAGAGGGAACAGACTGTCTCACGGGCTCAGCATCGGGACTGCTGACCCAGAAACCCCAGCCCGGCATGTCACCCCTGGGGATGACTTGGCCAATTCTTCCCATGACCCGGATCAGGACTTGACGCTGACCTGCCTGATCTCACGGCGGCTGGGACAGAACCCTTTTCTAAGCCGCTAAAAGGACGTGCTTGCAAGCCATGGTTGCAACACTTCTGGGTGCTTTAAACATTCAACATGATCACGGGCAAAAGGGTTAATCCTCATATTATTCCAGTGAAAGGCCAAGCAGTAAGTTGAATACCTATTTTGGCCTCATGGACAGATCTGAAATCAGGCCACTAAAAAGCAGATGCCCGTCAAAAAACTACTATAAACTATCAGCTTCAACAATAAACACGTTAATAAAATCTACCATACACATGTCTTTTAAATAATAAACATGTAATAGATCTCACTCCAACTCATTAATCCCTTAGACAGCTTCCAAGACCATGAGCTGAAGCAACATCTTCTTTTCCCAGGACACAAAGTACAGTTTGAACTTGAGTTATGCCAAGAAACGAGGGGGAATGTCTCGTTCATCAATAGGGCTATTTTTGCCTCTTTTAGGAACAGTCAGAAAGAGATGGTGACAAACATAAGCTTAGATCACTAGGCACTTCTCCAACGAGGGAAATAAAAATCACTAAATGTCAGCTGACAGAAACAAATTCTCTATCTCTGGGAACAGGAAGGGATTTTAAGCTATTTCCCTCAAGGCAATGCCAGGTTCAAGGAAAATGATCAGAATGGTGTTCTGTGTGTGTGTGTGTGTGTGTGTGTGTGTGTTTTAAGGAGTAATAGGGAGGAAAATGAACTACAGATCTGAAAAAGATCCATGAGTGAAAGAAAAAGAATGTTTCTTTTAGCTTCATAAGCTTATGTAAAACTGAAGACAATAAATACATCTCATTTATCGTCCCTTTCTTCATCATCTGCTTGGCCACTGACCACATGTAGGGCTGGAGTTAGAGCCCACTCTCAGGAAACTTAACAATCCAGCATTTCACTTAGTGAAATGTCAGACAGGGAAAGACAAATGCTGCATGTTATCCCTTAAACGTGGAATCGAAAAGACAAAGCAAATTATGACAAAGTGGAAACAGACTCAGAGGGAGAAAAACCAGTGGTTAACAGTGGGGAGAGCGGAATGGGGAGCAGCGATTTAGGGAGAGGGGTTTCAGAGACAAATTACTGTGCATAAAATAAGCTATAAGAATATACAGTACACCACGGGGAACATAGCCAACATTTTACAATAACTATAAACGGAGTGTAATCCTTAAAAATTGGGAGTCACTATGTTTTACACTAGAACTTACACAATTTTGTAAATCAATCACACTTCAACAATTAAAAAAGAAACTTGGCATCTACAGGCATCTATCTACCCAATACTGCTATTTATTCTAAACACAGAGAAAAGTGAAGTCATTCAGTCATGTCTGACTCTTTGTGACCCTATGGACTGTAGCCTACCAGGCTTCTCTGTCCACGGGATTTTCCAGGCAAGAGTGCCGGAGTGGGGTGCCGTTTCCTTCTCCAACCATAGAGAAGAGCTATGAAAGTCCAGTTACTTCTAGAGTCAGGGACCAGGGAAAGTTTTAAAACACCAGGAGCATGTCAGCTGAGTCTTTGAAGCTGTGAGAACATCAGTCTTGGGACCATGGGTAAGACATTCCAGCCACTGAGAACGGAAGTTAGTGAGGATCTAGACGAAAAAAAAAAAACCCGCATGAGTTACATGATGGAAGGAATAAATAGGTCAATCTGGTAAAAGATACAGGAAGGCAAGGTTTGCTTTGCTCTAATTCAGCTGGTGTAAACGCAAGCCTGACAGATGAAGGGGTGAGTCTGCTGCTGGAGTGGGTCTGAGATGTAGTCCTGGCTTGAGCAGAAAGGGAGAAAACGCAGGCGGAAGAACTGGAGGGGTCGCGACAGGACAGGCCTGACCTTCATCCTGAGGAGTCAGGAGTGGTCTTAGACAGAAGAAGACAGGAAAGTACAGATTCTAAGAAGACTAAGCAAGCATCGCTGGGTGTGATGAGGCGGAGGTGAAAGGATATTTCAGGAGAGCAGAAATGAGAGCTAAGATTTTTCGCAGAAGGAGTAGCTGGATGGGAGAAAGATTCGAGGTGTTTCTTATCTCTGCAGTTGGCGGTGGCTGGGGTCGGGGGAGAGGGACAGACCGCCGCTCCCCAAAGATGCTCTAGTTCAACAGGGAAAAGAGTACTGACAATTCCCATGAACTCCTCTTTGCAAAATGAACCAAATCTACAAAAAAAAAAATAAAAGAGGCTGCTGGAGCCCACAGCTTCCTCTAACAGGGACGCTTGAGAAATGCCTGCCGAGGGCTTCCCTGCCATCCAGCGCTTGAGACCCTGTGCTTCCACCACAGAGGGTGCCAGCTCCATCCCTGCTCAGGGAGCTAAGGTCCTGCCTGCCGCAGGCCGAGAAGGGTGGCCAGGAAATACGTAAGTAAATCAATAAATTTAAACCTACTTTATTGAAAAACAAGAAATGCTTGAGGAAGAGAAAAGCCAAGTGAACAAACCCAAGTGAATTTTTCAATAAAGCACCTAATTATGGAGCTTAACAGGGGAGTGTTGAAGTAGGAAGCAGAAGGAAAAGAAAGAACTCCTGAGGGGGTCACTGCCCTGTCTTCTCCCTTCTTTTTTCACCAATAGACATGCACCCCAACTGCGGATGATGGTTTGGTATCCCCAGGAACATTCCAGAAAGGATGGGGGGAGGGGTGCAAGTGGGACCCTAACCACACACTCTCGCAGGGAGCTGTGCACTGCCAGTGGGTGCAAGGCATCATGGGTGCCTAACCAGCCACGCCTGCTATTTATTCCACAGAAACCTTGCCACATCCTGCCTCGCTCTGTGTGTTCTCTGGTTGATAGGCCATCAGCAAGTGCACAACATAAGGAGTTCACCTTTAACCATGAAGGCAAGTAAAGAAGCTAACAAACAAGCTCTGCCCCAGCGGTCCCTGTGCAACGCTGCTGTGAAAGAAATTCAATTTCCACCACACTGGACTACAGCTAAGAGAATCCCCACTGCACGAAACGGGACTTGGGGCCGAGTCCTGCTTCCTCGTGAGCTCTGCAAGCCTCCTCCTGGCTTTGAACTATATGGAAATGATGAATAGTAGTGCTGACGCATCAATATTATTTTCATAATGCGTATTTATTATTTAACAGAACACCGAATAAAGGCGGGTCTGCTCGGTACTTACTGGCTCAGAAAAGTCACAACATCTGCAGACAAACATGCCAGCCGCAGCTCCACACGCGAATGCCCTTCCCAAGACTCTCACAGGCCGCGTCCGGCGGAGCACCAGGAAGTCTCCTTTTCATTTACAGATAACGCATACTTCCCACTTCAAGTCTGCTCATGGTTCCCTTCTTTTCTGGGTCTTCCTGCTGGCGCCCTTTGACCTGCTGAGTTACACAGGGCATGTGCTCCATCTCTGAGCGAGCAGGAGCCGCAACCCACACACTGCTGCTGAGCACCCGAGACGTGGCCAGGGCCACTGAGGAAATGAGCGCTCAGTTTTATTTAAACTTTAGATGATACGCGGCTGTGCGTGCATGCACGTGAGTGCTAGCGGCTCCCTGACAGAAAAGCACAGCTGAGTGCCCTTCTGACTCCGATGCGCATACAGACCCCTGGGATCCTGATAAAATGCAGATCCGGAGCCAGCGCAGCGGGTCGGGGCTGGGATCCGCGTTTCTAAGGGGCTCCCAGGAGATACTGTGCGTGGAGCACCTCACAGACTCAAAAGTGCTCCAGGAGCCGCTGGTGTGGCCCGGGAACCACGAGTCGGCGGTCGCCAAAGCTTTCTAACCACACGGCCCATCAGTAACGGCCTCCTGAGGGCAACAGTAACAGCATCTTAGGTATGTTAGAAAGCAACACACGCAGCACTAAACGTTTAGCAGATGAGACACAGGCGAAATGAGCAGCATTCGAGAAGAATAGTCACAGTGCAGGTGAGGTCACTCAGCCGTGCCTGATTCTTTGTGACCCCACGGCTCCTCCGTCCATGGGATTCTCCAGGCCGGAAGACTGGAGTGAGTTGCCATTTCCTTCTCCAGGGGACCTGCCCACCCAGGGATCGAACCCAGGTCCCCTGCATTGCAGGCAGACTCTTTACTGTTTGAGCCACCAGGGAATGCTATAATCACTATAGGTCACTATTTATTAATAATTAACGTTCCAATATTAATATTCCAAATTAATATTTCCAGGGAAATGAGATTCCCTGCTAACAACAGTGGACGCAAATCCACACTGCAAAGTGTCATCTTGAGTTAAAAGTTCTCTGGTCACCTTCTGTCAGATCAAAATAGGTCGGCACCAGCTTTTTTTATGTCGCTAAGAAAGCTCTTCCACACAGTGAAGGCCGCTTTGTGTGTCTGTGTGTGTGAAAGAGAATTTCACATTTACATTACTGGTGTTCTGTATTCTGCTCAATCTGCAATCACTTAACAGGAATTTTTTAACCATGTGTATACGTCATGAGAGCTAACTCAGTTAAAACTACACAAAAGAATCCACAAATCCACTTTTCTGGGTTCTCAGTTGAAACAGCTCCCTGAGCCCGGGCCCCTGCAGGAACCCTCAACCTGCTTCGTGAGGACAGGGCGCCTCTGAGACCTGCACCCAGCCTGGGCACTACCTTCAATCTGAATGCTAAACATCGATGTTACTAATGCAAAACGTCTCTCCTCATTTTCAACATAGATAAGTCTCAGTTGTCTTTTAACATGGGTGCCCACTTCTGCTAACCACTGCTCTACACCGTGTAGGATTTTCAGAATAATCAGAAAGCTCTAAAATAGAAAATTAACTTCTCACAATAATACTGAACTCCATGGTCTTAAAGTGGGCTTCCCTTGTCGCTCAGACAGTAAAGAATCTGCCTGTAATGCGGGAGACCCAGGTTCAATGCCTAGGATGGGAAGATCCCCTGGAGAAGGGAATGGCAACCCACTCCAGTATTCTTGCCTGGAGAATTCTACGGACGGAGGAGCCTGGTTGCTACAGTCCATGGGGTTGCAAAGAGCTGGACACGACTGAGCGACTACGCTTACACTGATGGTCTTAAAAACACAAGGGAGAAATTCTTCTCAGATTAGTATGTAAATGAAATTACAATTTCAACAGGGTTTACTAGGAACTGAAGGACACAAGCATAGACTATATATGGGAAAATCAATATGTAAAAGTTGCCGAGGTCCTGCAAGAGAAGAAGAGTGCCTGACTAGATGTCAATACACACGACACACTCATTGTGATCAAAGTAGCATGGTGTTAGCACAAAACTCGATCAACAGCTCAAAGGAGCAATAGAGAATCAGGAGTCAATTAGGGTCTATGCAGATATCCAACCCATGATAAAGGCGGCGTCTCATTCCACGGCTACGTTAGGTTAGCACAATAAATGCTGTTGGCAAAAGGAGAATGAAATACAGGCAGACTCTCTGCCTCACACCCTTACACTAATCCAGGGGTTCTCAGCGGGGGCAGTTGTGCACGTCAGGGACATCTGGTAGGGTCAGGAGACTTTTCTGATCATCACAACTGCAAGGGCAGGAAGGGAGGTGTTTGCTACCAAGACCCAGTGGGTAGAGGGGGGGATGATGCCAAATACCCTACATCTCACAGGACAGATTCTGGCCCAGACGGTCAACGGCTGAAAAGCTACGAAGGTTGAAAACTCCTACCCTAACCCTAATGGTTATAAAGTTAAAGTGTTAGATGCGGAAAGATCCCGGGGCGGAATCTCAGCTCCTCCACGCCATCAGAAGGGTGACTGTGACAAGTCACCATTCTGAGCGCTGTTTTCCACAACTTGGATTCTGAGAGGAAAGACAAGGCGCATCACAAAGCAAAGAGAAAGGGCTCTGGCTCCGGCGATAATCATGATCAGCAACATGGCCAGCAAATGGTAAGTCATGTTAAGAAGCGCCTTTGAATCTAAGACACGACGCAAGGGAACTTCTCTACAAAACAGCACAGACTCACAGACACAGGGACCAGAACTGTGGTTGCCGGGGGGATGGGGCAGCGGAAGGATAAATCGGGAGCTTGGGAGCATCAGAGGCAAACATATCATATACAGGATGGATAAACAACAAGGTCCTGCTTACAGTGCAGGGAACTATCCCCAATATCCTGGGATAGAACCACAATGGAAAAGAATATGAAGAAGAATATTTACATAAGCTACCTATATGTCCAACTGAATCACTTCACTGTGTAGCGGAATTTAATACAACATGTGAATCAACAACACTTGAATAAAATTAAAATTTTTTTAACGTGCCTGCAAACATACATAAACGTTCTTCACAATGAAAGCGGGCTTTTGTTCCTGTTTGTTAGGATTGAGGTTGCCTGGCAGTGCAGTTCTAGGGACTTAAAACTGTAGAAGTTGAGGATGAAAATCATGAAGACTTCGACAAATCGGGTCTGTTATAAACCCCCCCGGAGCACAGACTGCGTTCGCCTCATTCTCTCTTACCTTACCAGGGTCACTGCCTTAGAAACACAGGCGCGTGGTAGGTTCGTGCTGCTCCGGCTTTTAGGGAACAGAGGGCAACAAGGTACCGATGGCCTTGGACCCATCTCGGGTACAGCAGCGCTCAGTGCAGACACTGACAAGGCCTGGCCAGTCTGCTGAACGGAGGTGTCTGGGCATCTCCCGAGGGTTCGCAGCAGCGGCCCCACGTCCTGAAACCAGCGTGGGGGTGACCAGGCTCGTGGTCCCACAGCCTGGACAGGTACTGTACAGCCCAGAGGACTCAGGGCATTCTCAGAGGACCCTCCCATAAGCTCCGGGGCCAAGAAACCAAAGACGATGCGTTTCTGAGCCGTGAGCGCCACCTCCACCAACCCTCCCGCTCACCCAGCCCACACTCCGGTCCTGAGAGGTCATCTGTGACTTCTCCAGCCTCATCTTCTTAGGACAGAAGACAGAAGTGAGGAATAACACCAATACGTCCTCTATTCTTCAGCTATAAAACAGAGTCTAAAACCTCTGCTGAATGCATAAGAGTACTTTCCACAAAGAAGGACAACAAAAACCAGCCCTCGTGAGGACCGTGGTGAGACTGAATTGTAACACTTAACACACACAGGAATGAGGCTAAGTACTCGCAGGCCCTCGGAAACAGGTGTGATGCGAATACCAGTTACTATACTAACTGGGTTTCTAAAGTCTTGGTAGCCTTCATGTTCCACCTCATGGTGGCTGAATAGGAAGCAAATGAAATGATGTACTCCACTTAACCACATTACAGCATCCACCTCTTTGTAAAATGGTTCCATTTTTCAACCATTTAAAAAATGACAGAAAGCAGCTTGGAGAGATCATACAGATAATCCCTGCATCAGAATCTCAAGAATGTTGCAATCACTAATAAGGTACTCCTATGGGTCTGGGAGTTATTTCTCACCTGCGGCTGCATTCATGGCCAAAGATGCAAACCCGAAGGAGTACGAGCCTTTTCCAGGCCCGACACTCGTAGTGCCCGTGATAGCCTTCTCAGCTTCAGCAATATACACCAAAGACTCTGATGCTGGGAGGGACTGGGGGCAGGAGGAGAAGGGGACGACAGAGGATGAGATGGCTGGATGGCATCACCGACTCGATGGACGTGAGTCTGAGTGAACTCCGGGAGTTGGTGATGGACAGGGAGGCCTGGTGCGCTGCGATTCATGGGGTCGCAAAGAGTCGGACACGACTGAGGGACTGAACTGAACTGAAGTTACTACTAACTGACAAAGAAGACGGACAAAAAAAGAGACCTTGCCAGGAAGACACTCTGAGTTCCTAAATTTAATATGGAATAAGCATCCAAATACGGAAGTCTAACATCTGAGTAAGCTGTTTGCACCCGACTGCCGACACCGTGCACACGCAGCCCTCGTGCCAGCGCGTGTCCCTGCAGCCCAGCACAACGCCGCAGACGCACCTTCCTGGAGTCCCCCGTCATTTAAAGGGTGTGCGGGCGCTTGGGAGGAAAGGGCTCTTCTTTACCTTATTCTAAAACAAACACAGGCACGTCACAGTACTGTCATATTTGCACAGGGTTTAAGATCAATAGGAAACTTCAAAGAAACGGAGTTGCTTGTGCTTTCTGCGTTTGGGGTCCCTTGCTTGCTATTCTCCGCCATTCCAAGCGACTTCTGATAAACACTGGAAGCCGCTAGATGCTAATTCTCTCTCAGAGGAGGCAAAAAAAAAAAAAAAAAGTAGAACACGTGGGGAAAGACACAGACAATCCAAGACAGCGATCAGACAGTTTCATCCCAACCTGGGATAAAATCCCACACGTGAAGAGACAGAAGGAGAATAAGCAGGCAAGCCATTCAGAGGTGTGGATTGGGGGAAAAGAAACCTCTCTTTCCCCAAGAGAGTGTGGCTATATGCCGACATATTAGATTGGAAAGTGCAAACACAGTAATTAACAGTGAATCCTAAAACTTCCACACGCCGGAGAAGGGTGTCGCCCTGGAGTGAGAGGAGGAAATAGGAGGGATACATTAAGGAGGTCTTCGGAGCAGCCGGGCAGCTCTGTGGGGGGCGAGGCAGCAGCCCCCGGGAACTAATCAAGTTCCCGACACCTCAGGAAGCTTTCGAAAGCTGATGCGGATGCTCCCACGCCAGCAACGGGGGGCCGGGGGAGCACTGTGAGCAAAGATCGGGGTCCTTCCCAAATCGGAACCCCAAACGAAGACCTCCGCACAACACAAAGACCTTCTCTCCCTACCAGGTTTAAGAAAAGAACTCCGAGTCCCCCTTCCTGCATGTCTGCTCTCTGGGAATAAGCCAGCTGCTGTGGTCCCCCCCCACCCCCCGACAGCAGCGCGTGTCAATCACCCTAAGCCCAGCGCTAGGCGCCCTCCCCACGTGTGATTCCAACAGTCAGACGCTCCAGGCTGAAGCCCAGCTCGCGTGTGAGCGTTTTCTAGGGCGCGTCCCAGAAGGCACCCTCCCTCCTGTGTATTCCATTTCATTAAGAAACCTCTTTCTAGAAGCCCTGTAATTCTCCCAAGAGTCAAAGTAATTGGTAAAATTAGACACTAAGAGACACAGGGCCCCTTAAAGAGGACACTTTCGGCTGTAATTTTTAAAAGAATCTTCTGTTCTGTCCCAACAGAATTCTGTACTTTCCCAATTCTGCCCTTTTCAAATGCCAATGAAAATGTTCACGTTATCTTCTGGGCTACAAAAACAGGCCGGCCGACAAGGCCAGCGCTTGCCTGCCTTTAAGACCTTACTACCAAAGAAAGACCACAGAGACAGCAGTGGCTTCACGGATTGGAGGGGGGTGCTCATCCGTCTGCAGCACAATCCTGGAGGGAACCCCCACCACATGCGGCTGAAGGCCAGCAGTGCGTGGGGTCGTGCTCTGCACCCGGGGGCTGGGGAGACGATTGCCAGTCAGGGGGGCATTACGGCAGGCGGCCTGAATTTGGTTACCAGGGAGACCAGCAGCGGGGCAGGCGCCTGCCTCGCTGCCCCTCTGATGGAAACCATCCCTGGCCCGGGCAGAGGCAAGGGTGTGGGAAGGTCAGTCCCGTGAGTCAGGTGCCCGTGAGGCAGGCACAGATCAGGAAGGGCAGAACGCATCTTGAGGGCCTGTTCATACCGCAACGGAAGGCGTCTGCACTCCACTTAAGGTCTGCAAAGACTGCCTTCCTCTGAAGGCCAGTCTTTGGCTGTTTTTTAAAAACAATCCAAAAAAAGAGTGAAAAATAACATATACATACCTTTGTGGCAAACCACTGCTATTTGGGCAATAATAGGATCCTGTGTATGTGTGTATGTGTGTCTGTGTGTGTGTGAGTGTGTGTCTGTGTGTGAGTGTGTGTGTGTGTGTCTGTGTCTGTGTGTGTGTCTGTGTGTGTGAGTGTGTGTGTCTGAGTGAGTGTGTGTGTATGTGTGTGTGAGTGTGTATGTGTGTGTCTGTGTGTATGTGTGTGTGTCTGTGTCTGTGTGTGTATGTGTGTGAGTGTGTGTGTGTGTGGGAGTGTGTGTGTGTCTGAGTGTGTGTGTGTGTGAGTGTGTCTGTGTGTGTGAGTGTGTGTATGTGTGTGTGTGTGTCTCTCTGTGTGTGTGTGTGAGTGTGTGTGTGTAAGTGTGTGTGTGTGAGTGTGTGTGTGTGTGTGGTTCCATTATCTGGGGTCCACGCTGGGTGGCTATGTTAACAAGATGCACTTCTGGTACTGGTTAAATATGTAAACCAAAGACAAATCCATCTTTCAGTGACTTGATGGTTGTTCAGTGAAAGATAGTAGCGTGGTTTTATTCCACTTGATGCAGACAAATTCTAGTGGGGCCAAACCTACTCCGCACCTGGCACTCTAGTAAGTAAATCATGGGAATCAAAGACGGAAGAAGACTGAGCCAGGAGGGGGGAGGCGGGCGGATGATGAAAAAGAGTAATAAAGGAGTCGGAAGGGTGATGCCTGCTGAGTGTGGAAGAACACGCAACTCAAAGGATGCATGATGAGCCGCCCCCCTACCCCCGCCCCAAGCAACCATCACACAGAAATCTTCAAGGCAGCGACCGGCAGGGTGGGTCAGGGACACACAACGTTACTTTGCAAGAGTCAGGCGACAGTTTAAAAGAAGTCTTCTCATAAGAACCCAGACTTCTGGCTTTTCTGTAGAAAGCTACAAGACCTGGGACTCTGGGCAACAGCGGAGCAGACTGAGGCTTGGGCTCACCCAGGGGTCCCACGCAAGGAGCCTGGCCCCCGTAGGCCCCGGCATTTCTAAGCCCTGTCTTGGAACAAAGGCAGAGTCATCAAGATTTCAGAGTCCTGACCCAAGAAGGGGAAGCAAGGGGGAAAGCTGAACACTCTTGTGATTTGCTTTCCTAGAAGCCAAACAGCAAAAAGCTCAAAGGACTGTCTCTGTCTGCAGCTCCTGACACTGAGCAGCCAGAGCTGGCTCCATCCAGCCTGTCTGCCGCTCCTAACTACTTGGGAGAACAGCCTGCTGGTGGGGTTGGACAGGAGACCCTTCCCAGGCTCCACGCACACGGGCGGTCCGAAAGATAGCAGCTCCTCACCACTCTTGGCGAGGCACTCATTCATGTCCAGCTCTTTGCGACCCCATGGACTATATACTCAATGGAATTCTCCAGGCCTGAAAACTGGAGTGAGTAGCCTTCCCCTTCTCCAGGGGATCTTCCCAACCTGGGGATCAAACCCAGGTCTGCCACATTGCAGGCAGATTCTTTACCAGCTAAGCCACCAGGGAAGGCCCGGCGAGCCACTCAGTCCCTCCTAAGTACCGGTGGAAGCCTCTGGTCAGACGGTGAGCATCCCAGGAGTGGGCCAGTCCTCACCCCAGCCTCCTTGAGCCCCCCCGAAGCCTCCCTCCATCTCGGACTTCTCTCCTGGCTCCTGGCTGCCCAGGGGACACCTCCCAGCGGGTGTGTGTCCAGCAACAGCCACAAATATGATGCAACCAACTGATGCTGTTCATCTCCTCCCGGGAAGGATGCGTTCCATTTCCCAGCCAGGTCCCCTCCACCCTCTTCCTGGTTCTGAGTGTCCCCCCATCCCCCAGCTTCTGCAGGCTTCACTACTGGCTCTGCTTCGGCTGGGTGCACCCCAGACCTGGAGGAATCCTGAGAAGCTCCCGGACAACAGCCCCCAGATGCAGGGGCAGGAGAACCAGCGCCCCCGCCTCCCGTGGACTCGCCGCCCTCCAGAGGCCCAGCGGCCCACGCCAGCCCCCTCCCCTTCCCTGCCTGGGTCCCCTTCCCTGCCTGGGTCGCCTTCCCTGACGGACTCTTCCTGGAAGCACTGCCTTAATCGCAGCTGCTTGCACGCGAAGCCCCCTCTGAGGTCTGCAGCTGGGGAACTCCAACCCAGACACGGCCCCTCCCCTGCCCACTGCCGCCCTCTCCAGTTCCTCCTCCCGGCCACCCGGAATCAAGGGCACACTCAGATGAAGCAGGGCACTCAGGGCCAGTGCGCTGGGACCACCCTGAGGGATGGGGTGGAGAGAGGGGTGGGGGGGTTCAGGATAGGGGACGCGTGTGCACCCGTGGCTGATCCACGTCGCTGGATGGCCAAACCCCCACAGTATTGTAAAGGAATCAGCCTCCAATTAAAATAAAAAAATAAATTAAAAAAGAAAAAAGCTCACTCAGACTTCAGTTCTTCCTTTCCCTCCAGGCTGTCCCTTTCTCCCTAAATATTAAGCCCAGCGTTTCTCCCTACGGGACACACAGCCTCACCTTCTTAGCATGACCAACGTTAACCACCCATCACCCCCCACCGTAGCGGGCGCCCTGTTTCCTCAGCTCCCACTTTCTTCCCCTCGCAGGCTTCCTCTCCTTCGGGCTCTTCTGAAACCTCGGCACTTCTGGCGGCTGTGCCTCTAAAACAAAACAAAGGCGCTGCGGTGGGCCCCCACGGGCTGCGGCCTAAAGCTCCGACTACTTGGCCCGGCCTCCAGAGGCCCCCTGCCCCAGGCCCTGCATTTCCATGCAGGCCTCGGCTCCAGTCACCCCACGTCATCGCCACCCGGGGTCTGCTTCTCCAGGCCCCCCCAGACCCTGGAAGGCCCTTCCCAGCACTGGGGGCCCTGCTCCAATCTGCCCATCTGTCCAGACCCAGAGCACACGGGAGCCACGGGGCCTCCTTTGCTAAAGCCCTTCTGTTCACAAATTCCAGGGCAGAGGTGAGAAATCAAGACCCACGGATGGAGCTGGGCACCCACACAATTGGCGTGAAGACTTTCATTCTCCTAGCGGAGAAGATTCTTGAGAGCTGGGAGCTCTTGTACATTCACCTTAGGGAAATCTAACCAAAAGGGCAGAAACGTTTACCACTTAAAACATGCCAGTTACTCTAGCCGACAGGCTGGTGTGCTCCAGAGTGGACGTGAGCGGGGTTGGGGTGGGGAGAGGCGGCTCCCCCATCTCAGTTCCCACAAACGCCCCTCTGGGCGTGAGCACCTCACCACCCCGGGTGTGACCCAACACTCACCATAAACCCAAACCAACTGACTTCCTCCCCACAGGGCTCACTGCTGGAAACACCAATCCAATCCAGTCCTGGAGGAAAGCTTGCCTCGTCGGGCAGAGAGATGCTACAGGATTACATTTCAAGGGCAATTAAAGAGATTTTCAAGGGCAGCTTTGATGATATGCATTTTTCACCCTCCACCGGAGCTTCAGAATCCCAGCCCCGCATTAGCTGCGGCTCTTCTGCGTGCCCCGCTCCATGGCCCGAAGCCAGAAGGCGCCTGACGAAAGCTGACAGAGGGCACACGTGTCCCGCTTCCCTGCACCATATAAGGCATTATTCCAGGGGACCCGTGCCCAAATGGCTTCAACCCATTAGCAATGAAAAAACACATGGATGACACCCTGAACTAGTTCCGAGTGTGCACGACAGTTCAACGGCTGAAGAACGGGGCAGCACGAGGCAGTTCTGTACTTAATGTCCACAGACATCAAACAACCTAGAATTAAACCCACACGCACAAAACTTCAGGGTGACATTTTAATAACTGACTGCCCTTAGCCATCAAGTTTTAAGAGCTCTGGCAACTTGTTCAGAGGAAAACTAACCAGGAAAAGCTGAAGGACAACTTAAACTGTACTTCGAAATCAAACTGGATGCAGCGATGTTGTCTGTTACAAAGCATCCACTGCTCCCAAGAAAGAGCTAAGAGAGGGCAGTGCAGACACTCTGAATTATCACGTGTCGCATGTACAGCTACTTCTTCTCAGGCTAGTTTTCAAAGTCACCGACTGACTCAGTTCAACACAGGATCAGGAACAACTGAGTCAGACGTGTGGTCTGACCTGTCATCTTCAGATGAAATGGCAGTTATCACAATCTTCAGAAGAAAAGATCATACAGTTTTTCATGGATCGAAGTTGTATTTGTCAAAGTGGCAGAGGGCTTGGAGGAACTTTACCGCACTACGCTTTGGGAATAACTAACAATACAGTTCACAGGGTTTGAAAAGATGCGTGCTCCTTGGAAGAAAAGCTATGACCAACCTAGACAGCACATTAAAAAGCAGAGACATTACTTTGCCAACAAAGCTCCATCTAGTCAAGGCTATGGTTTTTTCAGTGGTCATGTATGGATGTGAGAGTTGGACTATAAAGAAAGCTGAGCGCTGAAGAATTGATGCTTTTAAACTGTGGTGTTGGAGAAGACTCTTTAGAGTCCCCTGGTCTGCAAGGAAATCCAACCCGTCCATCCTAAAGGAGATCAGTCCTGAATATTCATTGGAAGGACTGATGTTGCAGCTGAAACTCCAATACTTTGGCCACTTGGTATGAATAACTGACTCACTAGAACAGACTCTGATGCAGGGAAAGATGGAAGGCAAGAGGAGAAGGGGATGACAGGGGATGAGATGGCTGGATGGCATCACCGACTCAATGGACATGAGTTTGGGTGAATTCCGGGAGTTGGTGATGGACAGGGAGGCCTGGTGTGCTGCAATCTATGGGGTCCCAAAGAGTCGGACATGACTGAGCAACTGAGCTGAACTGAATAATACTGTTAGAATGACAGTGATGCTCTCTAATTGCTCAAACCTCACTAGAAAATATTTCATTATAAGACTTAAATAAATTCTTCCCTCTTCGTACATATTACTATCCAAAAGAAATGTTTCCTCCTGAAACCTTTCTGTAGTTTTCTTTCTAGCAGGAGGTGACTTCTCCTTTTTCCAAACTCCCACACATGAGGGGCATCTTATTTTTTCAGTTAAACTGCAGGTACCTGGAAGGCTTCCCTGGTGGCTCAGACAGTAAAGAATCCGCCTGTGATGCGGGAGACCTGGGCTTGAGCCCTAGGTTGGGTAGATCCCCTGGAGAAGCGAAAGGATGCCCACTCCAGTATTCTTGCCTAGAGAATCCCCATGGACAGAGGAGCCTGGTGGGCTACAGACCATGGGATTGCAGAGTCAGACACGACTGAGTGACTCTCACTTCAACACATTAAGGTTGATATTCCAAGCAATCATCTCATGATGATTCTTGCCAATGAGCTTGATTTAAACAGAAGGTCATCTAGAAAGTTTACGCACACTCTTTCAATGACGTCCACTTGGAAAATATTAATCAGGCATTCACGTGCTCTTTGAGAGCTAGTCATTTCATTGACCTGCATCTATAGCCAACAGGACTTTGGCAGACTTGGCGAAAAAAATACCATTAACTGCCCATATTAAAAATTAATCACTGAAGATCTCCTTGGCTTCATTTTTACTCCTTAAACTCCTGGCTGGTTTGGAAAATGTGCAGCTGGGTTTTGTTTATTTGTTTTTCACAGCATGGGGTCTTTTTCCTCATGATGCAAAAGTATGGAGTCGCCGCATTTGCTAGGGCAGAAAACGTCCAGCCTTTAAAATTGGATAATGACCGCTTCCCACCAATACCAAGCGGAAGCAGGGGAAATTCTCTTGGTTATGTTTTCCAGGAGAATGGCAAATTGCCATGGCTATTACCGAACCTGGCAAATTACCAAGTTTCTGCACTTCCTTTAAAGGGGAGGAGTGCTTTCGAAGATCTGGCACCGAGATATCCAAGCAATTCTCTCTGTGTATCTGCTTATTAAGGAGCTGAAGTGTTCACTAAAGTCACCCAGGCAGGTGGTCCGGACACTCCGGACTGGAGTGAACTCACAGCCAAGGAGCACACCATCTTTCCTTTCTTCAAAATCCTCCGTACTTAAATAGCTTGACCCATTTTCTCTTCTGAAAAGCAAGCTCATTAGCTCAGGGCCTGCCCTCAGGAGGAGGAAAGAACCCCCAGTGAATGCCCCGCTTTACCACTGCCTGGTAACGAACTGCTCACAAACAGGGATCATTTATTTCTGATTCCCACAGAGCAGCTTTCTTGCCCACCTCATCCAGTCACACTAAAATGTAGAGTTGGCTCCAGTCTCACAAATTATTTAGCACAAACCTCACATTGTACTTGCTAAAAAATGGGGGCCCAGAAAACTCTACTGATGTGTCCTGCACTCAACACCTCCTGCGAGGAGCCGAGTGCAGTGCAAAACAGGTCCTCCGACCAAGAACCCAGGGCCCCTTCTCCTCTTTCCTGGTGCTCAACACTCTCCCAGGGAGTCAGGAGTTGCTGACGAGTGCCAGGCACGGAGCCAGACAAGGAGGAGTCAGGTCCTCGTGCCCTGGCTACTCTAAGTGTGGTCCATGGACCAAGAGCATCCTCATCACCAGGGAGCGTGTTAGAGATGGGTCCCAGGCCCCACCCTGCCAGGGGCCAGCGTGAGGAATCCCACCCGTGACACGGTCATGTGGAAGAAAGCCTGACAAAACGCAAGGATGTGATCCGGGCTTCAGGGGTTCCCCCTGGAATTTCCTGAGCATCCACCCCCAAGACCAGAGTCTGCCTGCTTCTCCACTCTTCGATATTCTCTGGAAAAAGTCAAATCAGGGCTCAAGTCTTCTGCATTTGAAAAGGATGTTTCAGTTAAACCCCCTCTGATAGCTCTCTAGCTTGCCTAACAGGTTCCCCCCGGACCTCTTACAGCTTGTGAATTGCTTACAGCCCCCCAACCGCGAGAGGCACAAAGCTTAAAAGCATCTTAAAGATACAGAGCCTTTTCTAGAGAGTTAAAAATCATATTGGTGACAGGTTTTCACTGTTGACTCAATGATTGCCGCCAGGCCTCCATATTCTTTCTCTTTTAGGCACCTGGGAGGATGTTAATCAATGTAAACGGGATATGGAAAAGGATATATAGTAGTTTTGATGTTAGCAACACTAGACTTTTGAGTTAATTACTCTTCTTTTGTTGTAAATCACTGTACTCCTTTCACTTGTTATAAACTGCTGTATCTTTGCTGTGTAAGAATGTAACTTTATTTAGTGCTTTCTGAGAGTGGCACCAGACTTTGGGAAGATCAACACAAATAAGTCTTCTGGTTGACAAACCCTTATCAGAAAAAAGGCTGTAAAATGTTAATCGGCCCTTTTGGCCGGAAGATGATGTAAATCACCTAAGACTTGTGTATACAACTAGGTATGCAGAGAGAAAAGCCTGGTTTTGATACGAGTCTGGGCTGCTAACGCTGCATAATTTTGTATTACCCATTCATCTCCATGTACTATCAAAAGTATAAAAGGCCTTCTGAACAATAAAGGATGGACCAGTTTCTCGGACTAGTCTTGGCCTAGTTTCTTGGGAATGTGCCCCCCCCCCCCCCGTGTCTCTCTCTTTCTTTTTCTCCCTCTCCCTCCCTCTCCTCTTTACTCTAATTCAGGCTGGATTCCCATCTGGAGTGGGGCAGCTCACCACGTCTACTTACTTGTCCTGGCTTCTAAGACCCGCACGAAAGGGAACCTAAGGCAGGGCACCCTTCGATATTCAAGTGGGCGCTGGTGGCCCAATGTAGATGGTGCAAATCTCTTGTCCTGAGACTTTATTGGTCTTCCCCGTAAGCCAAGTTATTCAGCCTCCTTTCTCCACTTAATTTTCCTACTGCACTATTTCTTCATAATCTAATCTTATATTAATAAATAAATAAGTCTCCTCTTGCCTACACCGTCCATGCTTCGAATCACCCTGGATCCACCGGGGCTGGACCCCGGCACCACCCCAGACCCTGTGACTCACACTCTGCATCTGAACAGTATCTGTGGGAGATACGTCAAAGTTTGAGAAGCACTGCTGCATAGCAGGGAAGGAAAAAAAAAAAAAGGAGCCACCTTCACATTAGAATCAAGTCCATTTCTGACCTGCTGACTTCATGGCCAGCCCTATGCTAGCAGCACCTGCAGCAGAATTACACGGAGGGGCAGTCCTGTGTCCTGACCGGAGGGACTTGTCCCCTCCACACATTAAGACCAACGGCATGGCCTAAGGATCAGAAATCCCAGAGCCCAGTGAGTGCCTGAGGCAACCAGGAAGGCACAAGGAAGTTGCTCTTATTTTGTCTCTCTTCTGGAATTCTGATACAGAGAAAAGGGAAAGCATTGAAATTACCACCTTATCTAAAAATCAAAGATGCCCCCTTTCGCTTTTTTCATGAAGGGGTCAGCCACAGGAATCCGAGGTGCAGGGACGCAGCAGGCGTCTCTCGTCAGGGCTGAGAGCCTGGGCGGACGCTGGCTGCCGTCTGCCTCCTTGATAACCTACCCCACGCCTGTGCCTCAGCTTCTGCATATGTAACAGGTCTCTATTGCGCTGGTGCCTGAGAACAGCGCCCGCTTCATAGGCTGACTGTGTGGTTGCTCTGACGCTTACGAAGCTTGGCACACAGGGAGCGCTCAGTGACAGTGACCTGCTGTTACGATGCACGGCCTGCGTATCAGAGGCCTTAAAATCACTAGGGCTCCCAGAACAAGCTCATCTTGTGACTGACCAGAGATAGACCCACCGCCGTTCAACACGAAGAAAGCAACGCGCAATAAGAGCAGACGCTGAGAAACGTTTGGCTCTGCAGAAACCACAGTAATTCTAGGCAGGAGCAGAGGCGGACGCCCCCTTCACTTCAAATTCTAACACACACAGACACGGGGCTCCATCAGCTGTGAAAAGCTGAAGAACTCTGCTGGCCAGGAAAGAGGGCTGGGGCTCTGTCACACAGCCTCTGGTCCCCCAGCTGGCCCTCCTGAGATCACCAGCCAAACGTCTGTTCATCAGGCAAAGCAAGAGAGAAAGACAGACAGCTGTCCCACTTTCTGTATAAAATACCACAGAAAATGCTCTATAAAACACAGCACGGGTTGTTGTTCCTCCCTGATAACTGGCCAAAAGACAGATCCGACTTCCTTTGCCAAGCGTTCAATTTTTACTTTCATGAAAGCAGCAGAAATATAATGTGCTTTGTAGCCCATCTGCATTGTTTCGACTTATTCATTTTAAATTGAAGTATAGTTGATTTACAGTGCTGTGTTAGTTTCAAGCGTGCAGCAAAGTTTTACACATCCATGCATATATAAATTCTTTGTATATTCTTTTTCCAGTTTCCTCCTTTATAAGTTATTATAAAATCTTGAGCAGAGTTCCCTGTGCTATACAGTAGGTCCTGGCTGGTTGTCTATTTTATATGTGGAAGTGAAAGACCTAGTCACTCAGTCGTGTCTGACTCTTTGTGACCCCATGGACTGTAGCCCATCAGGCTCCTCTATCCATGGAATTCTCCAGGCGAGAAGTCTGGAGGGGGCTGCCATGCCCAACCGAGGGATCAAACCCATGCTCCTGCATTGCAGGCAGATTCTGTACTGTTAGAGTGACGCTGGAAGCCACAGTTTATATACAGAAGTATGTATATGTTAATCCCAAACTCCTAATTTATCCCTCCATGCCCCTTCATTATTTTTTTAAAAGCATTTAAAATTCATATAGCTCCTTTTGAAAAACCAATCTCCACCTCTCCTTTTCCTAATTAGACCCAATAAAAATATAAGAGTAAGCATCACTGGACAAGCCATATTGAAAAACATCGTCCAAGCCTTGAAAATTCAAATCAAGACCAAATCAATCACAGCATTTAATTCGAGTGAATTTTGTGTTTCCTCCCAAGGGACTGATAGAATGTACTGACAGAATGTTCAAGTATTTTTAGAGTTTGGAGGAAGACATAAAATTTGCATACAGCCCTGAACCAAAATTAGTGTGTTCTTCAGCCATGCTTTTCAGATTAACAGCATTACACTTTTACTAGCTATTTCCTTTTGGGAGCGCACGTCCTCAAGGAGACGCTTTTCTAGCTGAGTGTAAATCCAGTATGAATTCCCCACTGCAGCACACGATGAAACTCTTCAGCTGACTGATGTTCGGTCTCAACCCATCAGAGGGCAGAGGCGCTGGAGACAGATGCAAACTCCCAACACACAGGTGTGGTGCTCAGCCGCTCAGTCGTGTTTGACTCTTTGCGACCCCGTGGACTGTAGCCCGCCAGGCTCCTCTGTCCATGGGATTCTCCAGGCAAGAGCACTGGAGAGGGCTGCCATTTCCTCCCCCAGGGGATCCGCCTAACCCAGGCATTGAACCTGGGTCTCCTGCACTGCAGGCGGAGTCTTTACTGTCTGAGCCCCCAGGGCAGCCGTCCAAACACACACGCCCCCTGGGGCACCGTCCCTCCCCCCGCCCCTCCTCCATCCAACACGTATCCAAGCACCTGGTG
This sequence comes from Ovis canadensis, assembly GCF_042477335.2. Taxonomy (NCBI): domain Eukaryota; kingdom Metazoa; phylum Chordata; class Mammalia; order Artiodactyla; family Bovidae; genus Ovis; species Ovis canadensis. The sequence continues at coordinate 277,096,683 of NC_091245.1, forward strand.
AATCGTGAGCACCCGCCCTCAGGGGCCTTACCTGTCGGTCTTCTTGATCAAGATGGCCCTGAAGATGTGCTCGAGGGGCGTCTTCTCCCGCTCAGAGGTCGGCTGCACAAAGGGGTGCAGGGCCGCCAGTGAGAAGCCCTGCTGGTACAGCTCCAGCAGCTGGGTGGGCAGGTCGCGGAGGGAGGCCAGCCTCACGGCCGAGGCCCGCGGGAGCTCAGCTGGGGGAGAGAGAAGGGGGGCGCATCAGAGACCCACCGACCCGGCCACCACGCCCCGCCCACGTCCCGCGCCACTCGGCGCAGCAGAAAACCTCCAGGTCACCTCCCACTCAAGAGCCTGTCCCCTTCTCAACTACCATCTTCAGGGAAACCTACAAACAGCTGGTTAATTTCCAACTCATCCAAAGGCTCTGAGGACCAGATGGTATCAATCTAGAGCCTTACTACTTGGAGGAAAAGCTGTGACCAACCTAGACAGTATAATAAAAAGCAGAGACATTTATTTGCCAATAAAGGTCCATCTAGTCAAAGCTAGATGTCAAGAATACACAGAACTGTACAAAAAAGATCTTCATGACCCAGATAATCACGATGGTGTGATCACTCACCTAGAGACAGACATCATGGAATGTGAAGTGAAGTGGGCCTTACGAACAAAGCTAGTGGAGGTGATGGAATTCCAGTGGAGCTGTTTCAAATCCTGAAAGATGATGCTGTGAAAGTGCTGCACTCAATATACCAGCAAGTTTGGAAAACTCAGCAGTGGCCACAGGACTGGAAAAGGTCAGTTTTCATTCCAATCCCAAAGAAAGGCAATGCCAAAGAATGCTCAAACTACTGCACAATTGCACTCATCTCACAAGCTAGTAAAGTAATGCTCAAAATTCTCCAAGCCAGGCTTCAGCAATACATGAACCGTGAACTCCCTGATGTTCAAGCTGGTTTTAGAAAAGGCAGAGGAACCAGAGATCAAATTGCCAACATCCGCTGGATCATGGAAAAAGCAAGAGAGTTCCAGAAAAATGTCTATTTCTGCTTTATTGACTATGCCAAAGCCTTTGACCGTGTGGATCACAATAAACTGTGGAAAATTCTGAAAGAGATGGGAATACCAGACCACTTGACCTGCCTCTTGAGAAACCTATATGCAGATCAGGAAGCAACAGTTTGAACTAGACATGGAACAACAGACTGGTTCTAAATAAGAAAAAGGAGTATGTCAAGGCTGTATATTGTCACCCTGCTTATTTAACTTATATGCAGAGTACATCGTGAGAAACGCTAGACTGGAAGAAACACAAGCTGGAATCAAGATTGCCGGGAGAAATATCAATAACCTCAGATATGCAGATGACACCACCCTTATGGCAGAAAGTGGAACTAAAAAGCCTCTTGATGAAAGTGAAAGTGGAGAGTGAAAAAGTTGGCTTAAAGCTCAACATTCAGGAAATGAAGATCATGGCATCTGGTCCCATCACTTCATGGGAAATAGATGGGGAAACAGGGGAAACAGTGTCAGACTTTATATTTGGGGGCTCCAAAATCACCGCAGATGGTGATTGCAGCCATGAAATTACAAGACGCTTACTCCTTGGAAGAAAAGTTATGACCAACCTAGATAGTATATTCAAAAGCAGAGACATTACTTTGCCAACTAAGGTCCGTCTAGTCAAGGCTATGGTTTTTCCTGTGGTCATGTATGGATGTGAGAGTTGGACTGTGAAGAAGGCTGATCGCCAAAGAATTGATGCATTTGAACTGTGGTGTTGGAGAAGACTCTTGAGAGTCCCTTGGACTACAAGGAGATCCAATCAGTCCATCCTAATGGAAATCAGTCCTGGGATTTCTTTGGAAGGAATGATGCTACAGCTGAAACTCCAGTACTGTGGCCACCTGATGCGAAGAGCTGACTCACTGAGAAAGATTGAGGGTGGGAGGAGAAGGGGACGACCGAGGATGAGATGGCTGGATGGCATCACTGACTTGGACGTGAGTCTGAGTGAACTCCGGGAGTTGGTGACGGATAGGGTGCTGCGATTCATGGGGTCGCAAAGAGTCGGACATGACTGAGCGACTGAACTGAACTGAACTGGATGTAGGGCCAAACTTCCCAGAGATAACACTGGAAAAGTCACTTCCACCCCCTCAAAAGATAAGAAAGAAGAAGGAGGATCCAAAGACGATGACAGCTGCACAGAAATATAAAACTGCTGTGCAGCAAAAAGCTGCAGCAAAACCGAGTCCAAAGACGAACTGGGCCCACCCTGATAAGCCACTGAGACAAAGGGGTTATTTCCTTAGTCTGCAAAACAAACAGTAAAAAGAAAAAAGAAAAATGGGCAGAAGATATGCACAGGTAATTGTCTAAAAAGCATAAAAAGGAAATCACTATTTGAAAGGACACTCAAATTAACTCAAGATTAGAGTTCTGCATATCAAAATAAATAAATGTTTTTCACCTACTGAATGATTTTAAAATCTTTTTGAGAAGGGCAGACAACATTCAAAAGTTACCAGATTCAAGTGGAAAGTGTACATTCCCGCCCAATCCCCCATGTCTTAGTTGTTTTCCCTGTAGGCAATCAATACTATCCATTTTTTGGGTGCATATGCAACGATTGCTATGGAAAATGGCACCCCTCTCCAGTGCTCTTGCCTGGAGAATCCCATGAACGGAGGAGCCTGGTGGGCTACAGTCCACGGGGTCGCAAAGCATCGACACGACTCAACGACTTCACTTTCACTCACTTAAACAACTGCTAAATTTGTGCACAGGTAAATAAGTTTACATTTCTCATCTTTTACAGGAATGGTAGCATCATGTTTATAACCCAACTTCATATCCATTTTCATCAACTGTGCTCAGCCGCTCAGTCGTGTCCGACTCTCTGTGACCCCGTGGGCTGCAGCCCGCCAGGCTCCTCTGTCCTGGGACTCTCCAGGCAAGAACACTGGAGTGGGCTGCCGTGCCCTCCTCCAGGGGCTCTTCCCGACCCAGGGATCAGACCCGTGTCTCCTGCGTCTCCTGCTTCGGCAGGTGGGTCCCTGACCACTAGTGCCACCTGGGAGGCCCGTTTCTTTTCCCACATCCTGGCTAATGTCACAGAGAAAAAAATGATTCCTAGGAGGTGGTAATTTATAGTTCTCTTGTTGTGTAATTTGTACTTTTTTTGTACTAAACATTTCACGTTTAAATGCTATTCATGTTGTCTTTTCTGTTAATTCATAATTTTTGCCTAGTGGTCAACTGGGTTATTGATCTGTTGGTTTGTAATTCTTAATATATTAGGAAATCCAGTTCTTATTTGTGATAATGCAAATACCTCTCAATTCATTTGTCTTTTGACTTTGCATAACATGAGTTTTGCCGTGAAGAATTTTTTTTAAATGAAGTTGAATTTGTCAATCTTGTCTTCAGTAGCTTCTAAGTCTAGATCATAGAACAAACCTGCATTATAAAACAATTCTCTGATGAATTCCTATAACGCTATTTCATTTTTTACAAGTGAATCTTTGTTCCAATTGGAATTTATGAAATATGAATTCAACATCTCCCATCCAGCCCCAGTTTATCCACTTTTCCTCACTGATTTGAGATGTGGTCTTTATCATATATTATATTCCTAAGTATATTTAAGTCTATACCTGTGATCCATTCATCTACTCTAACAATTTTTATATTATATTTTATAGAAATATTATACAAGTTTTAAAAATTTTATATTATGTTTTAAAATCTGGTCATGTTATTTTCTCAATTTTCCTATCTTCCTGTTTATTTTCTGAATCTTTCTGTTTATTTGTTTCTCCAAGCGGTCTTTAAAATAAGCTCATCAAATTACCCCTCAAAAAAAATCTTGTTGCTATTTTTATTAGATCATGTTCAAATGATAGCTCAGAGAGAATGGATTTCTTTTTATTCATTTTTAATTGAAATACAGTTAATTTACAACATTTTGTTCATTTCAGGTGTACAGAAAAGTGATTCAGTTATACACATCTCAGCATAGCTATTCTTTTTCAAACTGTTTCATTGTAGTTTATTGCAAGATGCCACATATAGTTCCCTGTGCTGCACAGCAGGGCCCTGTTGATAGTAGTTTGATGTATTAATCTCAAATTCCTAACTTATCACTCTCCCCTCAGACTATCTGATTTTCTTTTTAATCCATAGGAATTGGAAACTGAAGCCAAACAATATTTTACAGAAAGTTAACAATGTCAGCACCCCAAGAATGGATATTTTCATCATGCCCCAAGTTTCCATCCAAGAACACAGCATGGCTTTCATTTATTCAAGACTTTCTGGGGTCCCTCAGATGCATATTACATTTGCACACTCATGAAGTCTCTTCCTAGTTATTTTCTATTTTATTGCTATTTGAATAGATTTTTTTTTTTCTCCTTTGACTTCTATGATACTCATCATGGGCAAGCATGTTGGGTAACAGTCTCGCTCGTCGTGGCTGACAGGGGGAGAACCTTTGTGGAGGGTCGTGTGGTGTTTGCCTTCAATCTTAAAAGAGCATTCACCCTTCATCCAACAACCTCACCACTGGGTATTATGCCTATGCTGGACACATAAATGTATCTCAAGATACATGGGCAAAGATGTTCACCATGGGATTACTGCCAAAGCAAGAGTCAGAGGCTCCTCACTGCAGGGCGAGCTCAACACGAGGACACCCCAGTGATGAATTCTATGAACTGTTAAGAGGATTGCACGCTAGTGAAAATGTGTCCGAGATTCACGACTAAGTTAAGAGACAAGCGGTCTAGTGGTATTTATCACAGGATACTAACATATAAAGAAAATGGAAGAAGAGACAGAGATGAATACAGATCTCTTTTTCTGGAAGAAATCACAAAAACATCAATATTGGAGAGACTGGAGAAGGGAGGGAGGATGGAAAGGTAGATTTTACTTTATTTTGTACTTTTAACACTACTGCCATCAACAGCAATCGTTTGGGTGGAGGGCTTAGGAGACATTTTAATTTTCTTCTTTATAAATAAAAATATTATTTAAAAATTTTGTGTTTTAAAAAATAATGTGTTACTTTAAAAACAAGCTAAAGATGAAATCTAAGGGTATTTAAGAATGCACTTAAAGTCAGACACTATAGCTCTCATTCCACACATCACACACGAAATTTATAGGAAAAGAAAACCTACAGCAATGGTTTATTCTAAAGCAAATGCCCAGCATCCTGGAGAAATTGCCATGATAACACTGACGAAGATAAGGCTGATGGAGAAAGCTGGAAAGCATGCAATGTTTCCCTTTAAGAGTAGTTCTAGATAAGGTGTCAGAGTTATTAAAAAAAAAAAAAAAACTTGAAGGTAAGTCTGGGAAGAGCGTACTCCCAGGCACAGAAACCCAGCGGGCCAGGCGTGCCGCTGACCCGGACCCTGGCTTTGGAGCAGGGTTCCTCTATGCCTGCCCTTCTGAGCAGCAGCTGAGGCTGCACCCAGACTCACTACAAACGGAGGCTCTCGGGCACCACCCAGACCTGCTGCTGCTGCTGCTGCTAAGTCGCTTCAGTCGCGTCCGACTCTGTGCGACCCCATGGACGGCAGCCCACCAGGCTCCCCCGTCCCTGGGACTCTCCAGGCAAGAACACTGGAGTGGGTTGCCATTTCCTTCTCCAATGCATGAAAGTGAAAAGTGAAAGTGAAGTCGCTCAGTTGTGTCCGACTCTTCGCGACCCCATAGACGGCAGCCCACCAGGCTCCCCCGTCCATGGGATTCTCCAGGCAGGAACACCGGAGTGGGTACCCCAGACCTACTGCATCAGAACTGGAGCCATATACATCTCCCCTGGCGGCTCAGACGGCGAGGAATCCGCCTGCAATGCAGCAGACCTGGGTTCCATCCCTGGGTTGGGAAGATTCCCTGGAGAAGGGGATGGCTACCCACTCCAGTGTTCTTGCTTGGAAAATTCATGGACACAGGTGGCCTACACAGGTGGTGGGCTACAGTCCGTGGGGTTGCAAAGAGTTGGATACAACTGAGTCCCTAACTCTGACTCAGGGGTTGCAAAGAGTTGGGCTCACTGAGTGACTAACACTTTCACTTTTTTTTTTCCCACGTATTCACAACCCCTCCAGGAGATTAAAGCCTAAGTCCAATACTCTGCCCCCCTGATGCGAAGAGCTGACTCACATGAAAAGACCCTGATGCTGGGAAAGACTGAAGGCAAAAGGAGAAGGGGGCAGCAGAGGATGAGATGGTTGGATGGCATCACCAACTCAATGGACGTGAATTTGAGCAAGCTCCAGGAGATAGTGCAGGACAGGGGAGCCTGGCGTGCTACAGTCCATGGGGTTGCAAAGAGTCAGACACAACTCAGTAACTGAACAACAAGAGTAATTTTCTATATAGTTTCCCTTTGGTGTTCCTCCACTGGGCAGGGGACCTTTGGATCTAAGGGCACACACCCACCTGTGACCCGCGCTCCAACCCCACACAGCTGAGACCCTGGTGGTCCCTCCCCTGGCAGCCCCAGGCCCACCATGGGCCCTGCACAGACCCCCTCCCCAATCTATGCGCACCCCAGGCCCAGGGTGGCATAGAAACTAGCAGAGAGCAGGTGAGACACAGCTGCAGGTGCGAAATTCAAGGGGCACCAAAACCCAGCAACCAGGACAAATCAGTGTTGAATGCAGTACGCTAAAAAGTGAAAATAAATGCCCGAAGTCCACAATGAACGCACTGTCAGAAATGTTAATGAAGACAGGATCAGTGTTATCGATTTTCCTTTTGCCTCAAGCACAGACATGTGAAAGGTCAGTTTCCGCACATAAAACAGAGATTACGTCCACCACAGAGTCAATGTAAGAATCACGTGGGATGATGCACGTGTAACTGATGAAGCTCAAAACGGCCAAGCCCAGTGGCGTGGGGAGCGGTGGACGGAGAGCTGGCCCCGGGGCCTGGCTGGCTGCAGACGCTGAGGACGGATCAGCCCTGGGGCCCTGAACCTCCCCAACCTCCCTGAGCCCCTTCATCTCCACCCCCCAATCAGGGCACTAAAAATATTGGTCAATCAACCCCGTTACAGCTAAACGCTTCCTGAATAAAACATAACACCTTTTAAATTTTTATCTCCAAATCTAAAGATACATCTCCTGTCAAAACTCAGGGACTTTATGGCTTTAATTTTTGGTATGCATGCTGTCAAAGTTAGTTGATCTTCATGGTTAAAAAACAAATAAAAGTGAATCTCAACCATCTTATGGCAATTAAAAAAAAAGGCCCCTATCGTAAATATGATTAAAGGCCTTAACTCCATGTTTCTTCTTGAACCTTAACCTTAAAAAGAAAAAAAAAAAAAGCCCTGTTCTTGTAAAGTGACCAATTCCCCAATATTATTACTGGGAAAACAAACGAAAGAATGACTTATGTGTTTGGATGAACATACCAAACGTGCCCTTTGGTCTCTTTTCCCCACCCCTCCCATCAGAATAGCCTCTCCACTATTTTTGTTTTGTAATATTTGCCTGATTTCGCTTACAAATTACATAACCTCAGGCAAGTCATATACTTCCCACCCTGTCTCTTGGGTCCCTCCTTTTGAAAGCAAAGACCCCTGACAGGCCATTCTGAAAGGAGCGTCCCACTTTCAAATGCGACGATATTAATGTTTGGATCTGGAGACTAAGCTATAAGTTTCTAACAAGAAAGTGACATCGGAGAATAGACTATTTCCAGCGTGAACTGAAAGGGTCCTCCCGACCAGAGCCAAAAGAAGAAGGAACAGTCACACGGCGGGCGGCGGCAGCGGTGAGAAGGCAAGGTGGGCAAAGAACCGTCGCTGGCGTGGCCGGGCGAGACTCCCCGCTGAAGGGCTTCCCCAGAAGCTGCGGGTTAAGGGTCCGCGGGCCCACGCAGGGGACACTGGTTCCATCCCTGCTCCAGGAAGATCCCCCACGCCTCGGAGCGACTAGGCCCGCATGCCCCAACTATCAAGCCTGCGCCCTCCGGCCTGGGAGCTGCAACTACTGAAACCCAAGCACCCCAAAGCCGGCGCCCCGCAAGCTACAAGTCACCGCAACGAGGAGCCGCGCGTCACAACTCCAGAGGAGCCCTGCTCGCCACCCCTGGAGGAGGCCCACGCACAGCCACGGAGACTCAGCACAGCCCGAGATACACGGATGCACTTATTCAGAAGCCGCACCGCTGGAGGAGAGAGCCCCGATGCGACCGTCTTGGCCAGCGTGACTCTCCAGGCGAGGGCCCGGCACTCACTCGAAGGTCACACTTTCCTCTACACTTTCTCAACTGTCCTGTGTCACAGAGCTCACCAACAGCGCTCGGTCTGCAAGCCGGGGTCCCGTGCTCAGGGAGCCGACGCCATCCCATGTGGGGACTTGCCCTGCCACCATGCAAAGCCCCAGTTCTCCAGCCTGAGCAGAGGGGGTCTCATCCCATGACCTGTACTGGGCCTGGGACAGACTGCAAGGCCAGGATCTGAGGCCCCAGGGTCCGACGGATAGGGTAAGCAAGACGAGAGCCAGGGACAGACAAGGAGGTGGAAGCCCCACCTCATCAGGAGAGCAGCACCCTCTCCTCCCAGTCAAATGATTACCAAGGGGCTCGGGGGGGCCCAGTGGTACCAGGACTTCTAATTCTTACCCCCAAGAACTCACAGTTCTTGACCCTCGTAGAAACTTCTAATCCTCAGCTCTGGCAAGCCAGTCCCATTTCATTTTCAACCCCACATGGCTTCCCACGGCTCCTGCAATGCAGGAGACCCAGGTTCAATCCCTGCATTGGGAAGATATCCTGGAGAAGGAGATGGCTACCCACCCCAGTATTCTTGCCTGGAGAATTCCATGGATAGAGGAGCCTGGCGAGCTACAGGCCATGGGGTCACACAGTCAAGACATGACCGAGCGATCAACACACATGGCCCAAAGCCAAGACCTGGTAGGTTGCAGTCTGGCTGAGGCATTCGATGAACGTGGGAGGACAGACGCCCCCCGCCTCCTTCTCACCCCAGACGGTGACACTGCCGAGGGGGGGCCGCCAGTCAGGCGCTGCTTCCACCATTAATCGTGACTCATCCACGTCTGCAAGGTGACACCCTCAGGTACTGGGAGCGCGCCTCTGCTCGCCTTCTGTCTCTATGAAATCTGACTCCTGCGGATGCCGAGTACAAGTGAAATCACATCATAGTTGTCCTTTTGGGATTGACTTACCTTGTTTAGCATAATTTCTTCAAAGTTACGCTGCAGCATGTATCAGGACTGCTTTCTTTTTTAAGGCTGCGTAATAGGCCACTGTGTGTGTGCGTCACACTTCTGAAGACCAGAGTTAGCTGACTTACAACACTGCCTCAGTGTCAGCTGTACAGTAAGGCAATGCAGATGCATGCATATATATATAGAGAGAGAGATTCTTTTTCATATTCTTTTCTCTTATATTCAAGTGCTCTTGCCTGGAAAATCCCATGGACGGAGGAGCCTGGTAGGCTACAGTCCATGGGGTCGCAAAGAATCGGCCACGACTGAGCGACTTCACTTTTCTCTTATAGGTTATTACAAAGTAGAGTATACTTCCCTGTGCTACAGATACAGTAGGTCCTTGCTGGTGAGCTATTTTATATGTTCAGTTCAGTTCAGTTGCTCAGTCGCGTCCGACTCTTTGCGACCCCATGAATCGCAGCACGCCAGGCCTCCCTGTTCATCACCATCTCCCGGAGTTCACTCAGACTCATGTCCACCGAGTCGGTGATGCCATCCAGCCATCTCATCCTCGGTCGTCCCCTTCTCCTCCTGCCCCCAATCCCTCCCAGCATCAGAGTCTGTAGTAGTGTGTATATGTTAATCCCCAGTTCCTCCCTTTTCTATACTGATGTAGATAAGAACAAAGAGGTTAGGACCACATAACTGCATTTCAAATCCCTCAGAAATCTTTGCTTTGTCCTCATTCAATTACCAATAACAGGCTTTTTTAAAAAAAATCAAGACACAGAAAGCACTGCTGGAAAGGTATTTCGGGTGACATGAGAGTCCAAAGGTCTTTTGAAATAAGTGTTTGGCTCTTCAGTGTTTACAAAATAATTCCGTATGAATAAATAAACCATTATTCCAGGAGGTTTTTTTTTTTTTTTTAAAGAAAGGAATGAAACAGGGGGAAAAGCATAATCCACAAAACCACATATTTCTTGACACTCCTGGGATAAAATAGATTGTTTTTGCTATGACTATGTTTGTTTAACAAAAACATTCTGCAGCCCCGTTGACTCCCTGGAAATGAGGCCTTTCAGACATCTGCAGAAGAGCCAAAGCGATGTTGCTGCTGCTTCAGATTTCCTTATGGGGAAGGAAAGATCCCCTGGAGGACGGCCACCCACTCCAGTGTTCTGGCTTGGAGAATCCCATGGACAGAGGAGCCTGGCGGGCTACAGTCCACAGGGTCGCAAAGAGTCAGACACGACTGAAGCACCCTAGTGCACACACACACCAGCTTCCAACACAAGAAAGAAAGCGCTTGCACAATGACCAGTGACCTCACAGGTCACTCACGTCCCTGTAGCAGGCCAGCCACGCCCAGCCACAAGAGCCCCCACGTCCGCGCCCAGCAATCGTTTGTGCTTTAGCCTGATTACTCAAACTCTGACTCTGCTTTTCTAATTATATCCACTAACAGCTCTGTCAATACGAGGAGCCCAACATCAGAGACAGACACCATCTCCCAGGGGTCAGCGCCTGCTCAGGTGAAGCCGATAACAAGACTGTTTAACCAAATCCTCTTTTTCCCTCTAAGTCCCTTGAAGGCCACCATTTCTATGACCTCAATCTGCCTGGCTTTGCAGTAGATCCAAATCAGCAAAACACAAAAGTCAATCATTGCTCGATGTGGGTTTTTTCACTGTATAAGTGAAAAAAGGAATTTGAGCTTTAAAATAAGGTTTGCAGCCCATGTCTTTGGTATCATTTCTAAATCTGGGGCATAAACCTTCATCTTAGGGTCTTCAAATTCAAATTCTTGTCAACTTTTTATCAACAAATTCATGTTTCTGAAACAAAACAAAACAGAAAGAAACACACACATCCAGACTCAGGAGACCACATCATTACAACACCATGTATTCTTGCATATTCTGTTAATCGGACTGAAATTCACTTACCATAAAGTCAATCGTTTAAAGTGAATGAGTCAGGGGCATTTAAATACATTTACAATGTTCTTTGGAAGGAATGATGCTAAAGCTGAAACTCCAGTACTTTGGCCACCTCATGCAAAGAGTTGACTCATTGGAAAAGACTCTGATGCTGGGAGGGATTAGGGGCAGGAGGAGAAGGGGACGACAGAGGATGAGATGGCTGGATGGCATCACGGACTCGATGGACGTGAGTCTGAGTGAACTCCGGGAGATGGTGATGAACAGGGAGGCCTGGCGTGCTGTGATTCATGGGGTCGCAAAGAGTCGGACACGACTGAGTGACTGAACTGAACTGAACTGACTGACAATGTTATAGGATCATCACCTGTTTCTAGTTCTGAAATGAGGCAACTGCAAATCCATTAGGCACGTATTCACGGTTCCTCTCTCCCCTGCCCCCAGGCAATCAGAAACCTGCTCTCAAAAAACACAATTGTTAACACCTTAACTATATATAGAGGCGCTTATCCCAAGTTGAAGGTCAGAAACAGCGGCGGTAAGGAGACACCCCTCGTCCAAGGTAAGAGAAACCCAAGTAAGATGGTAGGTGTTGCAAGAGGGCATCAGAGGGCAGACACACTGAAACCATACTCACAGAAAACTAGTCAATCTAATCACACTAGGACCCCAGCCTTGTCTAACCCAATGAAACCAAGCCATGCCTGGGGGGTAACCCAAGACGGGTGGGTCATGGTGGAGAGGCCTGACAGAACGTGGTCCACTGGAGAAGGGAATGGCAAACCACTTCAGGATTCTTGCCTTGAGAACCCAATGAACAGTATGAAAAGACAATATGATAGGATACCAAAAGAGGAACTCCCCAGGTCATCAGGTGCCCAATATGCTACTGGAGATCAGTGGAGAAATAACTCCAGAAAGAATGAAGGGATGAAGCCAAAGCAAAAACAATACTCAGTTGTGGATGTGACTTGTGATAGAAGCAAGATCCGATTCTGTAAAGAGCAATATTGCATAGGAACCTGGAATGTCAGGTCCATGAATCAAGGCAAATTGGAAGTGGTCAAACAAGAGATGACAAGGGTGAACATCGACATTCTAGGAATCAGCGAACTAAAATGGACTGGAATGGGTGAATTTAACTCAGATGACCATTATATCTACTACTGCAGGCAGGAATCCCTCAGAAGAAATGGAGTAGCCATCATGGTCAACAAAAGAGTCCAAAATGCAGTACTTGGATGCAATCTCAAAAACGACAGAATGATCTCTGTTCGTCTCCAAGGCAAACCATTCAATATCACAGTTATCCAAGTCTATGCCCCAACCAGTAACGCTGAAGAAACTGAAGTTGAACGGTTTTATGAAGACCTACAAGATCTTTTAGAACTAACACCCAAAAGAGATGTCCTTTTCATTATAAGGGACTGGAATGCAAAAGTAGGAAGTCAAGAAATACCTGGAGTAACAGGCAAATTTGGCCTTGGAATATGGAATGAAGCAGGGCAAAGACTAATCGAGTTTTGCCAAGAGAATGCACTGGTCATAGCAAACACACTCTTCCAACAACACAAGAGAAGATTCTACACATGGACATCACCAGACGGTCAACACCGAAATCAGATTGATTATATTCTTTGCAGCCAAAGATGGAGAAGCTCTATACAGCCAACAAAAACAAGACTGGGAGCTGACTGTGGCTCAGATCATGAATTCCTTATTACCAAATTCAGACTCAAATTGAAGAAAGTAGGGAAAACCGCTAGACCATTCAGGTATGACCTAAATCAAATCCCTTATGATTATACAATGGAAGTGAGAAATAGATTTAAGGGCCTAGATCTGACAGATAGAGTGCCTGATGAACTATGGAATGAGGTTCATGACATTGTACAGGAGACAGGGATCAAGACCATCCCCATGGAAAAGAAATGCAAAAAAGCAAAATGGCTGTCTGGGGAGGCCTTACAAATAGCTGTGAAAAGAAGAGAGGCAAAAAGCAAAGGAGAAAAGCAAAGATATAAGCATTTGAATGCAGAGTTCCAGAGAATAGCAAGAAGAGATAAGAAAGCCTTCTTCAGTGATCAATGCAAAGAAATAGAGGAAAAGAACAGAATGGGAAAGACTAGAGATCTCTTCAAGAAAATTAGAGATACCAAGGGAACATTTCATGCAAAGATGGGCTCAATAAAGGACAGAAATGGTCTGGACCTAACAGAAGCAGACGATATTAAGAAGAGGTGGCAAGAATACACAGAAGAACTGTACAAAAAAGATCTTCAACCAAGATAATCATGATTATGTGATCACTCATTTAGAGCCAGACATCTTGGAATGTGAAGTCAAGTGGGCCTTAGAAAGCATCACTACGAACAAAGCTAGTGGAGGTGATGGAATTCCAGTGGAGCTGTTTCAAATCCTGAAAGATGATGCTGTGAAAGTGCTGCACTCAATATGCCAGCAAGTTTGGAAAACCCAGCAGTGGCCACAGGACTGGAAAAGGTCCGTTTTCATTCCAATCCCAAAGAAAGGCAATGCCAAAGAATGCTCAAACTACCACACAATTGCACTCATCTCACATGCTAGCAAAGTAATGCTCAAAATTCTCCAAGCCAGACTTCAGCAATACGTGAACCGTAAACTCCTTGATGTTCAAGCTGGTTTTAGAAAAGGCAGAGGAACCAGAGATCAAATTGCCAACATCCGCTGGATCATGGAAAAAGCAAGAGAGTTCCAGAAAAACATCTATTTCTGCTTTATTGACTATGCCAAAGCCTTTGACTCTGTGGATCACAATAAACTGTGGAAAATTCTGAAAGAGATGGGAATACCAGACAACTTGACCTGCCTCTTGAGAAATCTGTATGCAGGTCAGGAAGCAACAGTTAGAACTGGACATGGAACAACAGACTGGTTCCAAATAGGAAAAGGAGTACATCAAGGCTGTATATTGTCACCCTGCTTATTTAACTTCTATGCAGAGTACATCATGAGAAACGCTGGACTGGAAGAAACACAAGCTGGAATCAAGATTGCCGGGAGAAATATCAATCGCTTCAGATATGCATATGACACCACCCATATGACAGAAAGTGAAGAGGAGCTAAAAAGCCTCTTGATGAAAATGAAAGAGGAGAGTGAAAAAGTTGGTTAAAGCTCAACATTCAGAAAACTAAGATCATGGCATATGGTCCCATCACTTCATGGCAAATAGATGGGGAAACAGTAGACACAGTGTCAGACTTTACGGGGGGCTCCAAAATCACTGCAGATGGTGATTGCAGCCATGAAATTAAAAGACACTTACTCCTTGGAAGAAAAGTTATGACCAACCTAGATAGCATATTCAAAAGCAGAGACATTACTTTGCTGACTAAGGTCCATCTAGTCAAGGCTATGGTTTTTCCTGTGGTCATGTATGGATGTGAGAGTTGGACTGTGGAGAAGGCTGAGCGCCGAAGAATTGATGCTTTTGAACTGCGGTGTTGGAGAAGACTCTTGAGAGTCCCTTGGACTGCAAGGAGATCCAACCAGTCCATTCTGAAGAAGATCAGCCCTAGGATTTCTTTGGAAGGAATGATGCTAAAGCTGAAGCTCCAGTACTTTGGCCACCTCATGCGAAGAGTTGACTCACTGGAAAAGACTCTGATGCTGGGAGGGATTGGGGGCAGGAGGAGAAGGGGACGACCGAGGATGAGATGGCTAGATGGCATCACGGACTCGATGGACGTGAGTCTGAGTGAACTCCGGGAGATGGTGATGGACAGGGAGGCCTGGCGTGCTGCGATTCACGGGGTCGCAAGGAGTCGGACATGACTGAGCAACTGAACTGAACTGAACTAACTATATATCACAGATAAACTCAAGAGGGAAATCTCAGTACAACTAAAAGCACTTCTTCAAGCTTCCACAACTCTCGGATTCTACAGGCCAGCCAGCAATAACTGACGAAACAACACATGTTCATCAGGTGAGTTCTGAGATGGGGGTCAGAAGCCCAAAGTGCTTATGACTCCCCAGTGCACGAGACATGCATCCGACCCCTGGTCCAGGAGGATCCCACAGACCACGGAGCAGCCTGGATGGGAGGGGAGTTTGCGGGAGAATGGATACATGTATATGTATGGCTGAGTCCCTTTGCTCTCCACCTAAACATTGTTAATCGCCTATACTCCAATATAAAATAAGTAATTAAAAACAAAACAATACCAGGTACTGTGCAGCTTAGATTTCACAGTGAGGGTACTCAAACATTAAAAGCAACCAGCTAGAAACTAACCCAGAGTATTAATAAAGTATTTCACACACTTAAATGTACTTTTTATAGAGAAGACACGAAGGATTACCAAGTCTTCGAACTTTTAACCAAGCTCATTCACACCGGACCCAAAAACAGCTTAGCATCAGTCAGAAGGGAACCTAATTATCAGCACTTTATGCCCTTTTTCCTAATTGAGCGTGATAGCTCTCTAGCTGACACTCCTGGAAGTTCTCTTTTGATTCTGAGACTACAATAAACTGATTGCATCAAAGACCAGCCTCTAATGAATATGTACAAACAATATGGAAATGAAACTATTTAGAATGTAAATGAGACCCTATATGGATTTCTATGATAAAAGTCTCAAGGCCTGGTATAGTAGTAATCAGCACATTACATCTTCAAGGCTGAAAACGTGGCTGGTCTGAGTTGAATGTGCCACGCCTGGAAAGTGTACATGAGATTCCAATGACTTAGCATGAAAATCAGCATGCAAGACACCTAGGCTAAGAAACTGACACACTGAAATGACAACATTTGGAATATATGAGGACTAAAGAAAATATATTAAAGCGAATCTCACCCGTTTCTACCTGTTTTAAATGTGGCTACTGGAAATGTAAACTTATACATGGAGCTCCCGTATGAGCTAGATGGCACTGCTCTTATAATTACTTATTAATCATTTACTTAACATTTATCACCGCTTTTAATTATACAAATTATTCATTTAATCTTTTTCTGTCCTTCCCAATAAATAAGTTCTGCCAGGCAAGAGTCCAGGCTGGGTTTGTTCGCTAGCAGGCTGGCCAACCCCGAGTGCCTGGAGAAGGCTCATTAACAATCATCACTAAATGAAGAATTCCTCCAATGACTGATACGGCCACCACCCACGTCATGACCACACCAGAACTTTTTCTGCCAAAGGAAGGCCAGTGCAAACTGCCACCTGCAGCCACTCTGGGGGGTAAACTCGGAGGTGCTACACACCCTAGGCTCCAAGTAAATTAGCCAGGATGATACCAAGAGGACATGAGTTTCAGCAAACTCCGGGAGATAGTGAAGGACAGGGAGACCTGGCGTGCTGCGGCTCATGGGATCCCAAGGAGTCAGACACGGCTGATGGACTGAACAAGCACAAACACGAGGAAAGAACCCATGATGAGTCCTCGAAAACCATCACCCAGGGTAAGACCCAGAGGGAGTTTATTTTTTTCTTAATCGTGGTAAAGTATACATAAAAATTTACCACTGTAACCATATTTCAGTGTACAGTTCAACAGTTCCAAGTACACGAACACTGCTGCGTAACCATCACCGCCAGGCCTCTCCAAGAAACCATCTCCTAACCAACAGTGCCAGCTGCCGCTGCCCCTCAACCCTGCCCCTCAGCCACCCAAGCAGAGAGGGCCACGCTTCCATCCCCCAGCTCTGCTTCCTCTGCCCCCTCCGGCAGGAGCAGGAGATACAAGAGCAGCAAGGAGGAAAAAGCAGCTACTCTGACTCATAGGGAACATAGGAATTCCCAAACGTGAAAATCGGCCACTGGAAAAGAATCAAAGGTTGAGGTGACGCGAGAAGCAAAGGAAGAAAGCAAGAATTTCACTTTGCAGACATGGCCGGAAGACGGCCCCAAGACTAAGCATCTTAACCGCAAGCAGCATAAAATGGGGGGAAAAGAAATTTCCCAAAAGCTTGGTGCCCTGAGGGCGTAAGTGCACTTCAGTTTGGCATTTACATGGGACAGAAGAGCGTATTACTATTTCCTTTTATCCTGAGTCATTACCATAATGGGCCTTAGGAGAGTTGGCTTTTTTTCCTTACATTTCAGAATATAATAATATAAAATAATTCACTATGGAAACTGTCAAAAAGCATAAGAATTCACATGCACACAGACTAGTTTTACGAGTTTATGGCAGTTAGGGACCCCGCTGGCAGCCCAGTGGTTAAGGCTTCACACTTCCAGTACAGGGGATGCGCGCCTGATCCCTAGTCGGGGAACTAAGATCCCACATGCCACAGGGCAAAAAATAAAAAAAAAATCAATACGTTAAAGGTGAACTTTCCTACAAACGGTGCCAGAACAACAGAGTCTTCGTACAACAATGTCCAAAATTCAGTCACTACTCAGATAAAGTTGTAGAATCATTCCTGGGATAGTCGGATTCACAGAGACAGGAAGTAAATGATGGCTTCCAGGGTTTGGGGAAGGGAAGAAGGGGGAACTGGTGTTTAACAGCTATAGGATTTCAGTTGAGGAAGATAAGATCTGGAGATGGACGGTGGTGACGGTTGCCCAACAATTCGAACGTACTTAATGCCACTGTACTGTACACTGGAAAACAGGTCAGAGGGTTAACTTTCCTATTATGTGTATGCGTTACCAGAACTTCCCTGGTGGCTCAGACGGTAAAGCGTCTGCCTGCAATGCGGGGGACCTGGGTTCGATCCTTGGGTCGGGAAGATCCCCTGGAGAAGGAAATGGCAACCCACTCCAGTATTCTTGCCTGGAGAATCCCACGGTCCAAAGAGCCTGGCGGGCAACAGTCCATGGGGTCGCAGAGAGTCAGACACAAATGAGCAACTTCACTTTCACTTTACCAAAATTTGAAAAAAAAATAGGATGTCAGTACTTCAATCATGAAAAAAAAAGAAGAGTTTATGATAGAATAAATCTCATTATCTCCAGGCTTAGTATCACGTCTACCCTCAAAGGAAGCCCACTCGTGGTTTCAAAGGCACGGTTCCCAGACACACCAGCGGTGCATACCAGTGGGTCCCCTCTCCCTGCTGCGGTGGAGACACGTATTCAGCAGCACAGTCAATGGGCCATTTGCAAGACTTACCAAAAGTTCCATATATTGTGAATGCATTTTAATAAATAAAATTATGTGTATGACATCACAAAAGAGTCAACAGCACTCAAATGAGGATAAGACCAGACAGCTCTCAAGCTCTAAAAAAGGCTTCACACCTGCATTTTCTGCTTTGCACGAACAATTACCGCGTTCATGTGAAAACTCCCAAATTGGTGCATGGAAATAGAAAATCGTACACAGGGGCTCTGCTCACCAATTTGCATGCAGAACTGTCCTCAGCAATCTCTGGTTTATTTTTTGCCATGTAATATATGGGCTGGGGGCGGTCAATGATGCCTCAGGAGACTGATTTTAGGAGGCATTTTGGTTCCCACTATTAAAAAAGGGGGTCCCTGATGAAGTCTGGGTCTACACACTCATATAAAATCCTTCCCAGCTGTCTTCTCATGCATTTCATTGGAAGAGCGGGAAAGCCTGAGAATGAGATTAAGTAGAATAATGGGTAACGGATATAGAACCAGTAATAGAACAAAGAAGAAACACAGCAAAAAAAAAAATCATGTTTTCACCCAGAAAGATGCCATCTATCAATGACAGTCTGCACAAGAAGAGAAAGATGGACATTAACCAGGCAGGAAAAGGGCTTCTCTGATTCAACGATATTTACTCGAATGGACCACCAGGAAGCCTGGCCTTTGAGACTGCCAGTGAGGCCCTGACAGGCACCTACGTGCTCAGAAGGGACCCGAAAGTTTTCTCTAACGTTCCTTCCCTTCCTCGCCGCTTCCCTTTTTCACTTGACATGCAGCTAGTGTGAACTGAGATACGCTGGAAGTGTGAGAAACACACACGATTTCAAGGACTTTGTGGAAAAAAGAAAAAAAAATGTAAAATATCTCAGTGTTTTACTGATCGCATGTTGGACTGATAATATTACAACTGATTCCCCTATTTTAATTATTTTTAATGTCACTACTAAAAACCTTTAAAATAAATTCACGGCTCATCTTATATTTCTATCAGACAAGGTCTGTTCTAGAACCTTTTGTTTTAGTGACTTAAATTTTTTATTTTAAACTTATTTCAATCCAAAAAACATTATCCCTCCTCTACTTTTATTTTAAATTAGATCCATGGCTCACATTATATTTCTATTGGATAGATTTGTTCTAGAACCTTTTGTTTTAAATTATTTAAGCTGATTTCAGTAAAAAAAAAAAAAAAAAAAACAAAGCATGATCCCTTCTCTACTTTTATTAAGCTGCCAATTTACCTCCTGACTAAGCATCCTTTAGCCACAGGCATCAGCACAGCCACTTCTCTTCCAAAAATAAACCTGTAACATGGAGAAATGGGGCAAAGCTGCTGAAATATTTACAGTGTGGGATCAGTGAGTCATCTATCATCAAGTACATTAAATCTTTTCTTCTTACTCGTTGTCACTATTCCAAATTGGAGGGGAAAAGCAGAACTTACAGTCTTCACATCTGATGGTGAAAGTAGCTCAGTCGTGTCCAACTCTTTGCGATTCCGTGGAACTCTCCAGGCCAGAACACTGGAGTGGGTAGCCTTTCCTTTTCTCCGGCGGATCTTCCCAACTCGGGGATTGAACCCAGGTCTCCTGCATTGCAGGCAGATTCTTTACCAGCTGAGCCACAAGGGAAGCCCCAGAATACTGGAGTGGGTAGCCTATCCCTTCTCCAGCAGATCTTCCCGACCCAGGAATCGATCCTGGGTCTCTTGCATTGCAGAAGGATTCTTCACCAACTGAGCTGTCAGGGAAGCCCTCACATCTGATGTTTGGCCCCTGAGCCCTTACATATCCGCTCTTGGAGAATTCCTAGTAACACCATCACACCAGCTCCTAAGGTGTTTACCTCTCTGGGGCAAGTGGGTTCGCAACCTTTTTCTGCCCCTACCCTGTCTGCAGCCCCAAACACCCTCCTGAGTCTCACCCCGCCAGGCAGCAAACCTCAAACTGAGCATCTCGCCTGCAAAGCAGCCCTGCTCTGGCAAAACTGGAAATAGCCTCGGAGGCCGCCAGCCAGCCAGCATCCCGGCTGAGATTATTCACGTCAGAAATATCAACAGACCCTCCAGTCTGTTTTGTTAAGTCCGTGGAAGTGCTCTGGATTGGATTTTTCTGGGTGATTTATGTTACATTCCAGAAACGCGAATTCTGCCTCACGCACTTTACACATCGCTGTGGTCACACTCCTATTTAACGGAGCCGGCTCCATTCCTGGGCTTCCCTGTCTGGCTCCTTTGGGGTGGGATGAGAACTTCGTGATGTCCAGTTCCCACATCCCAGTAAGAAGGGAGTATCGTTAATACTTTGTTATCACTACCGATCAGGGTCTTAACCCTAAACGATGGAGGCAGAAAGAGAGCAAGAACCTGGAACTGAATCACAGGGTGGAAAGCTGGTGGCGTCTCCAAGCTGGCGAAGGCAGAGGTGGGTGGGCCAGTGGCCAAGGATGCACCTGTGTGGCTCAGTGGAAAGACTTGTGGTGTGTACGCAGTCCAAGGGTCTTTGAGAGTCCTGATTCTGCTACTGGCTCTGTGTCCACAGCCAGATCCCTGAAGACACTATGCAATGGTCTGCAAAGCAAAGGGAACTGTTGTTTGGGCAATTAGGGCGACTTCATGGTGGCGCCAGCGGTAAAGAACTGTCTGCCGATGCAGGAGAAGGAAGAGCCCCCGGAGGAGGGCACAGCCACCCGCTCCAGCGTTCCTGCCTGGAAAATCCCATGGACAGAGGAGGGCTCCAGTCCACAGTGTCACCAAAGAGTCGGACACAGCAGCGACTAAACAGCAGCGTATGCACACAGGTGGAGGATGAATCCCTGGACAAACCAAGGTTTCTGATTTACTGACCAATTATGGTCTCAACAGTGACAATGAGGGAGTGGCCAAGCCATTCAGTAAGACAGGGAACAGAAAATACCCCGGGGGAGAGCGACAGCTGTGAGTGAGGAGCTCAGCTCAAGTCAGGCTGCAGACAAGTCAGCTGCCATCTGGCCAGCATTCACATCCTTTCCCACTGGGTGTTTTACAATTTAAACACTACTTTTAACCTGCCTTTCTGAGAACAGTTTCAAAGGATTCTTTTAGCTGAAAGAGCCCTTAAAGACGATGATAACGAGACGACAGAAGTTATTTCAGAAATAATGCTAACAACGGTGACGACAACGATACTTCCTCTGAACATACATTTCATGCCAGACATGGTCTCCTGTGTTTTACACGAATCCTCATTAATGAGAGATGCAGTATTACCGTCTCCACTTTAAAAATGAGAAGACTCTGGATCAGAGAGGCTGAGTAACTTTCCCAAGGTGGTACCGCTGGTAAGTGGTGGCCTCAGATTCAAACTCAGGCATTCAGAGCCAAGCCTTTAACCTCGACACCATGAAGCTTCTCTCACTGTCCAGGTCACCCCTCACTGTGCAGATCATAACATGATGCCCCCACGGTATCAAACAACTGGCTACAGACACAGCTGGCAGCAGAATCAAGACTCTGCGAGACCCCTGGACTACACGCCACGGCGCCTTCCACTACACCACAGAAGTGTAGCTGGTGCAGCAGAGTCAGAACAAAAGACTCCGAAAAACCGACGGGCGCTGTCTCCTTGCCTCTGCACAACTGTGGGCTCCCTTCCCCGGCTCTGGAGTTTGTTTCTGATTCATGAATAGCCAACTGCTTGGATCAGTGTTTTCCTTGAAAGGCTGAGCACAACAAAGCCTTTCCTTGAAATGCAACGTTGATTTCTTCCATGAATTTCGCAGTGTAATCATGATGGGGGGAAAAAAAGCACAGCGTGGATGTGTGCACCACGTTCAGAGCCAGGAAATCTACAATTTGGGAACCAGAGAAATAAGAATAGCTACCTAGTGCTTATAAATAACCATCAGAAACCAGACTTGCCTCATTTCAGGGTATGGCAAGCAAAAACAAAGCAACTGTTTCAAAGCAAATCCAGTTCGCAAAGTTACGTTTTCACAGTTCTAAGACATTTATAAGGTGAGAACGGATTCAGGTGAGCAAATGCAAATAACACGTTGCTGACCTTCTCCACGCCCCTGGACTCCTGCCCACAGTGCAGAAGCGGGGGGCACAGGGCAAAGGTCACGGCCAAGAAGTGACAGGCGCCTTGGTGGACCTCCACAGAGAGCTTGACCGGTGTCTAGTTTGAGTGCCCCGGGTACTGGGGGGACAGGACAGGTGGCGCTGCAACAGCGTTTCTTCACTCACCTCGACTCTCCCTGTGTCGTCATCAACACATCCCCAAACACCCACCTTCCAACAGCTTCACAGGGTCAAGATTTGACAGGAGTTCCCAGACTGCCCTATGCACCAGGCTGACCATTCCCAGTCCAACCTATGCCTGTCTCCCCACGTCACTCATCCAGTAGGTGAAAACTGATCATGCTGTTTCGTTCTGAATTTCTATAGTTGATAGTGAGCTTAGAATCTTTATATATAATGTATAATTACATATGTCTGACTCTTCAGGTAACAATTCTGCTGCTCAGTTTTCTATAACTCAGCTGATCTTTTTCTTACTGGTTTGCAGTAAGATTTTCTCTATGATGGGTTGTTCTTATTCAGTTGCTAAGTTGTATCTGACTCTTTGTGACCCCATGGACTGTAGCATACCAGGCTCCTCTTTCTTCCACTATCTCCCAGAGTTTGCTCAAATTCATGTCCACTGAATCTAAATCCAGTCATCTCATCCTCTGTTGCCCCCTTCTCTTGCCTTCAATCTTTCCCAGCATCAGGGTCTTTTCCAATGAGTCAGCTCTTTGCATGGGGTAACCAAAGTACTGGAGCTTCAGCTTCAGCATCAGTCCTTCCAATGAATATTCAGGGTTGATTTCCTTTAGGATTGACTGGTTTATTCTCCTTGTAGTCCAAGCGACTCTCAAGAGTCTTCAGCACCAATTCAAAAGCATCAATTCTTCAGCACTCAGACTTCTTTATGATCCAACCTCTCACATTTGTACATAACTATTGGGAAAACCATAGCTTTGACTGGATAGACCTTAGCTGGCAAAGGTCTCTGCTTTTTAAGATGGATACTAGTCCTCTGTCTGATATGCATATGGGCATACCTCATTTTACTGTGCTCCACAGACACTATGTTTTTCATAAACTGAAGGTTTGTGGCAACCCCATATTGTCAGATGATGGTTAGCCCTTTTTTGACAGTAAAGGTTGTTTTTTTGTCTTGTTTTGTTTTTGCTGCACTTTTCAGCTTGCAGGATCTTAGTTCCCCAACCAGGGATCTAACCAGGGCCTATGGCAATGGAAACTCTAAGTCTTAAGCATTGTACTGCCAGGGGATTCTCGGCAATAAAGTACTTTTTAATTAAGAAATATACATTGTTTTAAATATAATGCTTTTTGCACAATTAACAGACCATAGTATAGTATAATCATAACTTTTATACACACTGGGAAAACAAAACGTTTGTGTGACTTGCTTTACTGTGATACACGCTTTACTGCGGTATCTGGCACTAAACTGCAGTATCTCTGCAGAGGTGGGCTTGTACTGCAATTTTGTCTGTTTTTTTTACATAGAAGTTTTAAAAGTGTATGTGATCAAAACTTCTAAAACTTTGAGGCTTCTGGGTTACATGCATCCTTTCTAAATACAAAGCCTGGGCTCATATAAAACTCCATTTACAGTTAAGAGTGGCACCACTAACCCCTAAGGTAAGTTGAGTGCTTTGAACTGGGTTTCCACTATGGTGCCAGGTAGGGCTTGGCCCCCAGAACAGTCCTGCACAGGTGGGCTGAGGGCCAGGAATACAGTGTGTCTGAGCAGGGTCCAGAGCCCCGTAAGAGGATGAATTAGACATCCAGGAGCCCTCTTTCTCCTAAAGCTACTGAGATAACCTTTCTTATCTGTCAGGTAAACTCTATTCAACTTTAGATTGCAGATTCCTTGTGTTCATACCTAATAAAATATCTTTCTTGACAATTCAAAAAACACACACGCTTTTGGAACTTTAGAGTTCTAACTCTAAAAGACTGGTTTTGCAAAAGGGGAAACTGAGGTTTCTCCCCGCAGAGGCCCCCTATCAGTCGTGTGGGACTCTTTGTGACCCGGTGGACTGTAGCCCACCAGGCTCCTCCATCCATGGGCTTCTCCAGGCAAGAACACTGGAGTGGGGTGCCATTTCCTTCTCCAGGAGAGAGTTACAGCAGAGTCACGGTCTCCAATACCCGCAGGCCACCACTGCCGGTGTCCCTGTGACCCCAGCCCCCAACTGGCCAGGAGGAATCACACATCCCAAGCACGCCTCATCTGTGCTGCGGCTGCAAGCGCCAAGCACCGTTACCTTCCTGACGATTCCACGTGGCCCACACTCCTAAGTCTCCATCTGAAGCTGGTTCAGAAAAATCCCCCTGGCAAGTCCCACAGGGGAGCGAAACTCATCATGTTCAAAACAAACCCGTTCACGGCCCCCGCGCCTGCCCTGCCTCCTGCGCCTCCGCAAGGTTTGCAACATCACAGCCAACCGCGACGCGGGCCCGAAACCGGAAACGACACGGAGGCTTCCTCCGCCTCTCGCTCTTCTCTGCGTCCAGCTGGCTGCCTCTCCTGCCAAGCCTCCTGTGAACCCTCCTTTATGAGGCTGCCTCCTCTGCACGGCCACCACCTCAGCTTTCCTGACCTCCAGGCTGCCTCCACCTACACTGTCTACACTAACCATCCGGGTAAAACACAGGCTGGCACAGCGCCCCAAACCCCCGGCCCCACGCTTCCCGGTCCAGCGGTCCTCACGAGGGATGGTTGTCTCCGAGGGAACATTTTAGAGACCAGGGAACTGTCAGTTATCACAGGGATGGGGGACTCATCACCACTTCGGGGGAGCCCAGGCCAGCCGGACGGCTCCAATGCACAGGGCAGACACTAAGAACTCTCCCGATCGCCACACAATTTTTGAAAATCCTACTGGACAGTCTTATTTTTTTTAATAATAGAATAACCTGGAGTATGTGCTTTATTCTTTTGTACATCAAAAATATACATTTATAAACATTTATTTCTATTTAATTTTTATTGGAGTGTAGTTGCTTTACAATGTTGAGCTGGTTTCTGCTATACAGGGGAGTACATCCGTTACATGTGCGCATATAGCCCCTCTGTTGGGGGTTTCCTTCCCATTTAGGTCACCACAGAGCACGGAGGAGAGCCCCCTGAGGCCTACAGTAGGTTCTGGTCACTGACCTGTTTTACACACAGGAGTGTGTGCACGTCACTCCCCACCTCCCAGCTCACCGCACCGCCTCCCGCTTTGTGTTCCTACGTTTCTTCTCTGTGTCTGTATCTCTACTTCTGTTCTGCAAATAAGATGGTCTATACTATTGAACGGAAAACGCAATGGCACCCCGCTCCAGTACTCTTGCCTGGAAAATCCCATGGATGGAGGAGCCTGGTGGGCTGCAGTCCATGGGGTCGCTGAGAGTTGGACATGACTCAGCGACTTCACTTTCACTTTTCACTTTCATGCACTGGAGAAGGAAATGGCAACCCACTCCAGTGTTCTTGCCTGGAGAATCCCAGGGACGGCGGAGCCTGGTGGGCTGCCGTCTATGGGGTCACACTGAGTCGGACACGACTGAAGCGACTTAGCAGCAGCAGCAGCAGATACTATTGGACATTCTTTGTAGAGGAAAAGCCTGGCTCTAATTATTGAAGCCTAGAAATTTCACTCCACTTTGCATATAAACAAAAGTAAAGTGTGCACAGTTTACGGTACCGAACCTTCCAGGAACATAGTCCTGAGCACCTCAAGGGTGAAAGAGAAAGTCGAGTCCGACCCTTTGCGACCCCATGGACTGTCCATGGAATTCTCCCAGGCCAGAATACTGGAGTGGGTAGCCTTTCCCTTCTCCAGGAGATCTTCCCAGCCCAGGGATCAAACCCAGGTCTCCCGCATTGTGGGCAAATTCTTTACCAGCTGAGCCACCAGGGAAGCCCAAGAATCCTGGAGTGGACAGCCTATCCCTTCTCCAGATCTTCCCGACCCAGGGATCGAACCCAGGTCTCCCGCATTGCAGGCGGATTCTTTACCAGCTGAGCTATCAGGGACGCTGCCTCCTGGGTGGTCAAGGCCTATTCCCCAGTAGAATCACCCAGGGGTGGGGTACATCCCCAGGCCCCTCCCTATGCACCAGGTCAGAGCTGCATCTCAACAGCTTGGGCCACTGGCTTCCCTGGCTCCCTCTGCTCAAGGAGGATTCTGTATGAGGCTTCAGGAGTCATGTTCTGGAAAGGACTGTGGGGCCAAGGCTGAGCTCACAGGAAACAGCTCCCAGTCGATGGGTGACGTCTATGCGGTGGCAGAAGGTGAATCCATGCAGGTGGACAAGGCCCCACCTCCCACCCTTCCCCTCGCCGGTTCCCTGTCTGCCCTGAGAATTCTCCCGGCCCTCACGGCTCTTTCTAGACGACGCTTCCTCAGCCTCCCCGGGTGGCCAGTCTCCCTCCAGACACCGCCTGGAGCTCCCGCAACTTCTAGGGTGTCTCCCAGAGAGACCGAGACCTCATCTTGCCCATTTGGTCCCTCGCAACCAGCTCCTGTCTGCCCAGCTAATAACCAGAACTCGAACAAGTTCTCAGCAGACAAACACGATGAACAGGACCCAGTGAGCACACAGTCCATCACTGCGAAGGACAAATGGGTGAAACCGCCTCTTCCTCTGCAGCACGCCACCTCCCCTGAGACCCTGGGCCTCCAGAGATGAGGCAAGGCTGGCTGACAAACCAAGGCTGCTGGCCACAGTCCCGCCTCCAGGACCAGCCTCGTGTGGGCGTGTGATGGAGCCCCCAGGCAGGGACCGGGTACCACCGGGCTGCGGGAGCGGCGCGGAAGCGTCCTCCGGAGCCAGCCCCGGGGCTCGGCTTGGTTTGGCTCCATTTGGTCACCCAGGTTTGCTCGCTGCTAAGGGGCCGTGAGGCGGACTTGCCCTGTGATGATTTCCTGCGACGGCCACTTGCAGGAATGATGTTATTGTAGGGGGTGGGGGACACTGAAGAGGCTTATTCGGCAAACAAACACCATTTGGCCGCCTGAGCTCGGCATGCGGGTATGGTTTTCAAATCCACCGGAAAGAGTCTCCACACACAGGTGAGGGGCAGGAAAATAAAAATCCCAGGATGACAAGCGTGCAGATTAACCCTGGAACCAGGCGAGAAACCAGGGATGACGGACAGGAGACAATGAAGCTGACCGCACGTCAGGATGAGGAAAATTCTGATGAAGGGAGCATTCTGCCCAAAAGTTTTATTAGGAGAGGGCATTCACACCAGGCATTTATGGCGCCCAAAGTCCAATCTGTTAGCACCGGGGCAGGAGCTGTCCACTGTGTTCAAAGGACCAGTGACACTGAAAATTTAGGACCCCAAGAGGTCTTCTCTCCTGTGAGTTCACTCCCCAGCTCTCAGATAATCAGCTAATAGAGTCCAAATAATCTAATCATGAAGTAATAAATGCACATGGCAAAAACACAATGGATATTCCTACTCAACAGAATTAGACATCAGCTGTTCTGTCGAGATGCTAATGAACATCAGACAATCTGTGAGGATGTCATGCCAAGGGGAAGAAAGACAAACTGGGCTCCTCCACTCCGCACGGAAATTAGAAGACTCTAAACTAATCAGTTAGCTCCACATCCCCACAATCTCCACCCCGTCTCTGCATTATTATTCCTCTTCATGAAATTTCCTGGGAATCCACTTACTATTCTTATGATAGCAGATATCAAATGAAAATCAAGCCCTCTGCGGAACAGGAGAGAAACTTCCCATTGTAATGTAAGATGAGCTGATTAAGGGCACTTAATCTGAGAGCAGCTAATTCTCAAAGCCTCCAAGTGGAGTGGAGGAGAGGTCAGGAAGGAGGGACGCCGCTTAGTTTTGATCACACAGAAAAATGGGTTCTGGCGCTCAGCAGGCTGCCTTGTTAGCAATCACAGTAATGAGGGTCGCACGCACTGCAAGTTAGAAAGGGGACCCAATCTTCAGAGAGCCAAGGGAGGAAGCCCACCCTTTCTTTTAGGAAATACGTTGCTCAGGGCTTAGGGATTCTCCTAAAAGATGCAAGCCGCTCAAAAGGGAAGAATGGTTTTGTCTTCTGAAGACAAATCTCATTTTGCCGAACTGCTTACACCCTGGAAAAGGATTGCAAACTCAGATTTGGAATAAGTTTATTACAAGAAACAATAACCACCCCCCACTGAGAACTCTAAGAAAAAAGGAATCATTTTTTCAGTCTTAAAATTTCTGGGAGGGACTTCCCAGGTGGTCCAGTGGTTAAGAATTTGCCTTCCAATGCAGGAGACCCAGGTTTGATCCCTGGTCAGGGAACTAAAATCTCCCACATGCAGCAGGGCAGCTAAACCCATGCAGTGCAACTAAAGAAACCCATGCACTGCAGAGCAAACCCAGCATAGCCCCACCCCCCCAAATTTTTTTTTAATTCTGGGAGATTCCCTAAGAGTTTTTGTTTATGTGAATTATATCTAGTGATATTTATAATATTAGAAAAATTTAAAAACAAGAGTATCTGAGCACACATTAATTAGTGATGATGTCATCACACATCACGTAACCCGTGGAAAATTCCACCATGGGCTCGTAAAAGAGTGAGAAAAAAAGGCAAGAGAGGTCTTAGTATTATTTTGAAAACAGCTCTGTCCTCAGGGACTCCCAGGGACCACACTCTGAGAGCTGGTGGGCTCTGGCTAACACAGAGATGACAACTGCTTCGAGAGTCGCTTCTGCCATAAAATCTAAACACCCGCTGTGTTCAACGCGTCCATAAATGTTGACAAGCTAACAGATGCCAGCTCTAAGGGAACTTCAGAAAGTATGTATGCAACTTTCGATGACAAGAAAACGGGCTCTTGAGTCTCCTACAGCTCACCACGTTTGATTTATGGCCTCTGCTGACACAGACGACTTGCCACTTCTACACAGGGTTGTGCAATGTCTTCACTAAGGGACGGGCCTGCCTGGGTGCATGTGATCCCGTCAACAAATACCTTATTCAAGCCAGTCATTCCCAGAGGCAGCGCCCTTAGTGGTTAGAGGTGCAGCCTCGACAGCGGGATATCCCGGGTTCGAATCCTGGCTCGGCCACTTACTGGCTGGCACTGGGTGAGTTACTTACTCTCTCAGTGCCTTTGCTTCCCCAGATATAAAAAGGACAATAACAGTATTTACCCATCAGGATCTTTATAGAAATCAAGAGGGTCAGCCACCTAAGACATAGGAAGTACTTAATAAACATCAGCTGTTAGTGTACCTTCTTTGATAATATACAAGGTACCCCACAAGTCTCAACGCAGTTTTAAGCTCAAATTTCAGAGGTACAAGGATCACAAACTTACCAAACAACTTGTTGAATTTTGTGAATTTTAAATAATAAAATTTCCATTTTTTGTTTCAGTTCTTCTAAGCAAAAATGGGGAATGCTACCTGAAACAAAAATCTAACTACAACTGTCATCGTGAGGTGGAGAATAAGATGAATATATAAATGATCCTTACAAAAAGTTTTTTTTGCCATTAAGACATATTAATTTAATACACATTTATTGAGCGCCTACAACAGAATGGGAAAGACTAGAGATTCCTCAAGAAAATCAGAGGATACCAAGGGAACATTTCATGCAAAGATGGGCTCAATAAAGGAAAGAAACGGTATGGACCTAAAAGAAGCAGAAGATATTAGGGAGAGGTGGCAAGAATACACAGAAGAACTGTACAAAACAGATCTTCACGACCCAGATAATCATGATGGTGTGATTGCTCACGTAGAGCCAGACATCCTGGAACGCGAAGTCAAGGGGGCCTTAGGAAGCATCACTACGAACAAAGCTAGTGGAGGTGATGGAATTCCAGTCGCTGCTGCTGCTGCTAAGTCACTTCAGTCACGTCTGACTCTGTGCGACTCCATAGATGGCAGCCCACCAGGCTCCCCTGACCCTGGGATTCTCCAAGCAAGAATACTGCAGTGGGTTGCCATTTTCTTCTCCAGGAATTCCAGTTGAGCTATTTCAAATCCTAAAAGATGATGCTGTGAAAGTGCTGCACTCAATATGCCAGCACATTTGGAAAACTCAGCAGTGGCCACAGGACTGGAAAAGGTCAGTTTTTCACTCCAGGCCCAAAGAAAGGCAATGCCAAAGAATGCTCAAACTGCCACACAATTGCATTCATCTTGCACACTAGTAAAGTAATGCTCAAAATTCTCCAAGCCAGGCTTCAACAGTACCTGAACCATGAACTTCCAGATGTTCAAGCTGGATTTAGAAAAGGCAGAGGAACCAGAGATCAAACTGCCAACATCCCTTGGATCATCGAAAAAGCAAGAGAGTTCCAGAAAAACATCTACTTCTGCTTTATTGACTACACCAAAGCCTTTGACTGTGTGGATCACAGCAAACTGTGGAAAATTCTTCAAGAGATGGGAATACCAGACCACCTGACCTGCCTCTTGAGAAATCTGTATGCAGGTCAAGAAGCAACAGTTAAACTGGACATGGAACAGCAGACTGGTTCCAAATAGGAAAAGGAGTACATCAAGGCTGTATGTTGTCACCCTCCTTATTTAACTTTTATGCAGAGTTCATCATGAGAAATGCTGGACTGGAAGAAACACAAGCTGGAATCCAGATTGCCGGGGGAAATATCAATAATCTCAGATATGCAGATGACACCACCTTATGGCAGATAGTGAAGAGGAACTAAAAAGCCTCTTGATGAAAGTGAAAGAGGAGAGGGAAATAGTTGGCTTAAAACTCAACATTCAGAAAACTAAGATCATGGCATCTGGTCCCATCACTTCACAGCAAATAGTTGGGGAAACAGTGGAAACAGTGACAGAATTTATTTTGGGGGGCTCCAAAATCACTGCAGATGATGACTGCAGCCATGAAATTAAAATGCACTTGCTCCTTGGAAGATAAGTTATGACCAACCTAGACAGCATGTTAAAAAGCAGAGACATTACTTTGCCAACAAAGTTCCATCTAGTCAAAGCTATGGTTTTTCCAGTGATCATGTATGGATATGAGAGTTGGACTGTGAAGAAAGCTGAGTACCAAAGAATGGATGCTTTTGAACTGTGGTGTTGGAGAAGACTCTTGAGAGTCCCTTGGACTGCAAGGAGATCCAACCAGTCCATCCTAAAGGAGATCAGTCTGATTATTCATTGGAGGGACTGATGCTGAAGCTGAAACTCCAATACTTTGGCCACCTGATGAGAAGAACTGGCTCACTGGAAAAGACCCTGATGCTAGGAATGATCGAAGGTGAGAGGAGAAGGGGACGACAGAGGATGAGATGGCTGGATGGCATCACTGACTCGATGGACGTGAGTCTGAGTGAACTCCGGGAGCTGGTCGTGGACAGGGAGGCCTGGCGTGCTGCAGTCCATGGGGTCGCAGAGAGTCGGACACGACTGAGCGGCTGGACTGAGCTGAGCACTGTACTCTGTGTCAGGCTCGTACTCGGTGCCAAGGAGATAAAACGAAACCAGACAAGGTGTCTAGCCACGCAGCCCAGCAGGCTAGCAATGGACCAAGAGAGCCTGTCTGTGGTACCACCGCAGTCCAGTTAAGCTCAGGCTGGGTCCTGGGCCTCAGGTGGTAGAGTCCTTAGCCTCCTGAGGGCAGAGGAAAGGCGACAGTATTGTCCTTGCTGACATTTGGAAAACATCTTCCTACAAGAGAAGTCAATTTCCCCCTCATGTCATTGCTTCTGTTCATTTGCAAGAAGCCTGTCTGTCTATAGCTTTCTATTGCACCAGCTCTTCAATAGGGATCTTTATTGAGCTTTTCCATCTTTGTAAATCATAATTGTCCTTTCAACATCCACAATGACAAGCATTTGACCCATACGTTCTATTTGCATAGCACAGTAACGGCCTCTTATTTAGATGTCAAATTTCAGCAACTAAAAACTCAAATGCATACAAAACAAACCCAAAGCACAAAGAAGTCAAAATAATTCTCAAAACCATAGCCACTTTCCATAAACTTCAGCCCCTTTTGAAGCGTGTCTCAAGCTATAGTTTCTCTTATTTTATACACATAAAGAGCTTGTTCGTCTCTTTTCCTACCAGATTGAAAGTATAAAATCTGAAGAGTAAATTAAAAATATGATACCCGGTTTCAGGAATTCTCTAAAGTTACAAACCAGGACACCCTGGTTTTTGCTGAATGAAATTAGTCTTAATAGAACCAAAAAAGGACTAAGTAATGTTCACAAAGTATTTTAGACCTCTAAACTCAGAGATGAAAAGTCCTTTGCCGTAAATGAAAGACAATTTTTCATTTCCCATATGTCAAAAGACTGAAAACTAAAAACCAAACTCAAATCTACACTCAAAATTTTCTTTAAAATTCTAGTTTTCCTAGAATTCACATAACTAGCTATCACTCATATCTTTAAGGACCTAGTCAATACCATCATGATATAGAAAAAGACTAAAAATGAACATGTTATTGTAGAATGTTGACTGTGACTATTTGTCTAAATGTTAGAAAAAAGTAAACTCTCATATTTATATACATTGTGTTTATCTTTTTTGTTTCTATAACTTGGAGCTATTTGACATTTGCAGACTAACACAAAAAACTAAGGAAATTAAATGTGATATTTTCTTCGCAGATAACCGAAACCAAGATGCTTTTGAACGCATGAATCTTTCAGGTGATTGGCTGATTTCAACAATGCATGTGGATATGGCGTTGGTTTGGATTTTTCTGAGGTTTAACAGTGACCCAGATCCACATGAATATTAGACACAATCAGATAAGTAGTATGCAAAATAGACACTGGGCTTCCCAGGTGGCTCAGTGGTAAAGAACCCCCCTGCCAAGGCAGGAGACCCAGGTTCCGTCCCTGGGTCAGGAAGATCTCCTGAAGGAGGAAACGGCAACCCACTCCAGTATTCTGCCTGGGAAATCCCACGGACAGAGAAGCAAGCCTGACACAGTACAGTCCATGGGGTCTCAAAGAGTGGGATACGCCCGAGCACACGTGCAGTGCGGAATAACAGGCTGCAGGAGGAAAGCCAACGCGCAATCTTCTCACCCAGGGCGAAGCCAAGACCGTCTCAATTCCCCTTTCTATTATGTGTATTTTGATATTTGCAGGTTTATTGGAGGCTAGTCATGAGTTGCACATGGGGAGATTTGAGTAACCATATCTGGTTTTCTAGAAACAATCTCCTCCTTTCTCCTTCCCCCAAGGCCCATCATGTTATAAATAAACCCACAGCCGAGAGGGAAGGCCTCAGGGAGCCCAGGTGGGCATCGCGTCAGAATGTGCTGAGCCCATTTTGTCTGAAAAGCCCTCTTAACGCCTGACCACACCTGGGCAAGCAAATCAAAGCGGGAAACAGAATATTCAGATCAGCGGGGTCAACCACCCACACCACCAGCCAGGACCAGAGCCGCACATTTCAGTCAGAATATTTCGCCTTAACTGACATTTTCTTCCCAGTTTTCTCCTTTTTTGCTAAAGTAGAAGTATCATATCAGAGACCTGTTTTGCAAACAAGAGACGAGAATCGTGAGCCTCATTTTCCAAGCCAAAGTTCAGAGTGGAAGGTCGGAAACCAGGAAGAATCTTTTATACTCTGATAACGTCAGAACCTCTGAGTGCCGTCTCTGCAGCTGTGACGTGACCCACTCACTCCCTCTCCACCTGCTCCCCCTCCTCCAGAAATTTACCCTTCCTAAGGCAGCCCCGACCCTCGACTGGCCAGACTTCTGAAACAAAACGACAGGCAAAGGAGGATCAGCCCCAGAGTCAAATGGAGGGATCCCAGAAGACACCAGTCATTCTGGAAAGTGAGATGGAAAAGCCCACGGAGGCTCCTGAGGCAGGGCCCAGTGCCAGGCTCAGGAAGGAGGGAGAGAAACGTGCGTGCCTCAACAGCAAAGGGCTTCCCCGGTGGTTCAGACAGTGAAGGATCTGCCTGCAATGCAGGAGATCTGGGTTCAATCCCTGGACCAGGAAGATGCCCTGGAGGAGGGCATGGCAACGCACTCCCGTATTGTTGCCTGGAGAATCCCATGGACAGAGGAGCCTGGTGGGCTACAGTCCATGGGATTGCAGAGAGTCAGACACGACTGAGCAACGAACACTTGACTTTCACTTTTTCTTTCAAAATCAAAACCACAACACAGACCTCGTTAGGCAAAGATTAGGTCGCAGCTAACAAACCTGATTTTCCTCTGACCGTCTTTGTCAAGGAATAATCTCTGCTATGTTCAAATACAGACTTTCTGGTAGGGGGTAGGGGTGGGTCAATGAAAATTCTCTTAAAAAGAGGGGTCAATCTCAAATAGACTCGAAGGTAGCTTGCCTTGGAGGCAAATACTTCTTTAAAACTCTTACCCAAATATCAGCAATAATCAAACTTTAAAATACCCCTCTACATATTCATTTTTAACTAAAAAATGAACACACAGCTCCACACCTGTGCATAGACATGTGCACATCTATGCACGTATGTCTCAGTAGGAAAGCCAAGCTAAGCACCGGAGTTTGTCCGTAATAACCCAATGTGCTATAACCCAATGGCCAGGCCACAAACAGTAACAGACGATTCAGGAGAAAGAATAGGGCCCTTTCAGGCAATTACACAATTATACACGATGACCGTGTTTACATTATCAAAGGGAGGCAGACCCAATTACCTAGCTACTTCAAATTAATAACCCCATTTTCCTCCATTATCTGGCAGGCAGGGTCTCAATAATCTGAGTCATTACCTCAAATTTATTCAGACGGTATAGGTTTGGCCAGTGAATCCCGAAGTAGTTTTTCCTTCCAGAACGCCTCCACCATCAGCAAATACCAAAACGCGCCGCAGTAAGCCCACACCAGCCTTGTCTGCAAGCAGTGAAAGCGAATTCTCTCCCTTGCCTGGCAGATCAACGCGTTACTTTCGCCACTGTTTTTTTCTTCCTTGAGTGTACCGCATAGCATGTGAGGTCTTTGCTCCCCGACCAGGGATCAAGCCCAGGCTCCCTGCACCAGGAGCGTGGAGTCACAGCCACTGGGCACCAGGGAAGTCCCAGCGTGTCATATCCTAATAATCCAGGCTTGAAGGGCTGCTTTTTCTCCTGATAAAAGCTCACAGGGCCATAGCGCTTCGGGGCCCAAGGTCTAAGAGCCAGCTGCCAGCAGCAGTCCGACCAGAAACGCAGCCCCTGACTCGCAGCAGTTCAGGGAGGTGCTCCAAAGCCCAGAGGCTCGCGTCCGATCCTGCCTCTGCCCCTCAGGAGCTGCAAGGTGACCTCGGCAAGTGCTGACCTCTCCTCCAGACCTGAGAGATCTCATCCGTACGAAGGTGGCAATAATGGCACGTGTCTTAGAGAGGTGTCCGAGGCCTAAATGAGAGGACGCGTGTGACGCGCTTGGTGCAGCATCTTGCCTTTTAAAAGATGTATGGAGAGAGTAACACGGAAACATACGCGACCGTGTGTCAGACAGACAGCCAACAGGAATTTGCTGTACGACTCAGGGAACTCGAACCGGGGCTCGGTAACAACCTGGAGGGGTGGGATGGGGAGGGGGGCGGGAGGGCGGTTCAGGAGGGAGGGGACATCGTGGGTAAACCTATGGCTGCTCCATACTGATGTCTGGTAGAAGCCAGCACAATATTGTAAAGCAATTACCCTTCAATTAAAAACTAATACATTTTTTAAAATTATTGAAGTATAGTTGATTTACCATGTTGTGGTAATTTCCAGTGTCCAGCAATGTGATTCAGCTTTACACACACACACATATACAGGCATATACATATTTTTCATAGTCTTTTCCATTATGGTTTATCCCAGGATATTGAATCTACTTCCCTCTGCTCTACAGTAGGACCTTACTGTCCATCCATTCTCTGTGCAGTAGTCTGCATCTGTTAATGCCAAACTCCCAAAGCCATCCCTCCCCACTCCTTTGGCAAACACAAATCTGCTCTCTACGTCTGTGAATCTTTCTCATCTGTAGGTAACCTCATTTGCGTCACAGGTGAGATCCCGCACTAAATGATATCATATGATATGTGTCTTTCTCTTTGTGACTTCCTTTGCTTAGTATGACAGTCTCTAGGTCCATCCACGTTGCTGCAAATGGCGCTGGTTCGGTTTAGTCGCTCGGTCGTGTCCGACTCTTGCAACCCCAGGGACTGCAGCCTGCCAGGCTCCTCTGTCCACGGGATTTCCCAGGCAGGAATACTGGAGTGGCAAGTACATAAATATGAGGTGAGCCCATAAACCTGAGGCTGCGACGGGTCTCACCCACTGGTGACAGAAATCCAAAGTGCCGGCGTGGTGTGTGCCTTTCACAGCATCGTCATCCACTCAGCACGCTACGTATGTTCTGTCTTCATGGTCTTGGACTTGGCAAAGCTTATCTGGGCGGATGCAGCTCCCAAGTGTGGGGGCAATTCTTAGCCATTATCTCTTTAAATGCTGCTTCTGTCCCATCTGTCCCTGTCTTCTCCCGAGACTCCAGGTACACGCACCTTCGCCCTTCTCATCGTGACCCACTTGTCTCTTTTCTGTTTGTTCTGCTGTTGACTCCCTGCCCTTCAGTGTGAGTAACTTCATTGACCTTCCCCCAGCTCACTCTTGTCTTCTGCTACATCTGGTCTTCTGTGATTCCACATGCTGTCATTTCAGGTACTTTCCCACAAACAGATTCTTTATCGATTTGTTTGATCCTTTGATTCCACTTGGTTCTTTACAGGTTCCAATTCTCTTATGAAGTTTTCCATCTTTGCCCCTATTTTCTCCATTAAAACTTTTTCTCTTGAGCATATGAATCATAGTTTTTTGTAAACTTTTTTTCCCCCACTAAATCACACATCAGTTAATTCTGGTTCACCTGTGAGTCTGTTTCTATTATCTGTTTTCCTCTTGTGTTTTTAGTTGCAATGGCATGACAATAACTTCTGACTAATGCCAGCACCACGTACTAACAGTTGAGGGGACTTGTGATGAGGGTGCCTCCTCGGGAGACGGCTGTCCTTGCGCTGAGCAGACGGAGCCGGCGTGGGGGGATCGGTGCCCCATTCTGGAGCGAGCTGGTCCCCCTCTCTGAGGGCCTGGCTCTCAGCTGGAAGACTCCTGCGTCCTCTGTGCCTGTGTCCTCCAACCCCCACAAACGGGCCCTGCGCCCCAGTCTTTACCTCCTCAGCACCTTCCCCCACCAAGGCCTCGCTGTCTCAACACCTCTCAGAGGTCTTAAACAGAATGGTTTTTAAAAAGTATTTCATACGGCTTTTCTTTAGTTGCCGGGATCATTAGTTTGCCCCAAACTACTCAATCTCACCCCAAAACAGAAAACCCTCCCTTAAATTTCTCGAAGTGCTTTCATTACAACATTTAACCTTCCCCTCATAAACCTATTTTCCACTGTCCTATCTTTTTGCCTTTTCATACTGTTCATGGGGTTCTCAAGGCAAGAATCCTGAAGCGGTTTGCCATTCCCTGCCCAGTGGACTATGTTTTGTCAGAACTCTTCACCATGACTCGTCCGTCTTGGGTGGCCCTACACGGCACAGCTTAGTTTCATTCAGTTAGACAAGGCTGTGGTCAATATTACTTTTCCCACAAAGGTCTGTCTAGTCAAGGCTATGGTTTTTCCAACAGTCATGTATCGATGTGAGAGCTGGACTGTAAAGAAAGCTGAGCACCAAAGAATTGATGCTTTTGAATTGTGGTGTTGGAGGAGACTCCTGAGAGTCCCTTGGACTGCAAGGAGGTCCAACAAGTCCATCCTAAAGGAAATCAGTCCTGAATATTCATTGGAAGGACTGATGCTGAAGCTGAAACTCCAATACTCTGGCCACCTCATGCGAAGAGCTGACTGAACTGAACCGAACTTATAAACCCATAAGAGAAACACGGAGCAATGTTCGTTACGTGGATATCTGAAACCAGAGGTTGGCGACCAGGGCCCACAGGTTAGGTCCAGCACATGGCCAGGTCTGCACACTGCCATTGCTCTCTTGCCCGCTGCGGGGGGCTGCTTTTGCGTTCTGCAGCCCTACAAGGGCAGAGTGAAGAGCTGTGAGAGGGCCTCCCCAAACCCTCACTACTTAATGTCTTCCCCTTCACAGAAAAAGTTTGTCAGCCTATTTTATACGGGTCCAGGGAACTTTGGAGAAGGAAATGGCAACCCACTCCAGTATTCTTGCCCGGGAAATTCCACCGACAGAGGAGCCTGGCTGGCTACAGCCTAAAGGGTCGCAGAGTCAGGCACGACCGATCACAGCACGGAGCACGCGGGGAGCAGGCGTTGGTTTCGTGACTTACAAGCCAGCTTCCGAGAGAAGACCGCATCCAAGGTTTCCAGTCCAGCTGCCTCCCCATTAGTCACGAGCTGCTTCCTACCACAGTGATTTATTATAAGCATTTTTAAAGATGAACACAACAACGAGACAGCGATGGTTTTCAACCAGACAGCCCCAAGATGGAAAAAGAAGGAGTCCCAGAAAACACAGGGAAGGACTCGCCTATCTTTGGAATATTCGGGGAATTTCAGCAGTCACCTTGGAAATCTGCTGAAACAACGGGCGGCGAGTAGTCAAGGATGCCACTCTGAGATAGGGAAGTCTTCTTTTGTTATTGCTGTTCAGAAAATAAACAGGCAAGGCAGAGCAATGAAAGGGATCCTGATGAACGTGCTCAGTCTGTATCCATGTGATTGCTGAGAGCTTTCATCAAGGCAGTCCCTGAGCAGGGGGAAAAAATGGCCCCAAAAGAGGATGGCAGCTCAGAAGGACACCGATATATGCACACACACGATATGTGACTAAACAAAACACAGCAGAAAACAAAATCCGATGCAGTTTCAAACCTAAGGCCTTGAGAGAAAGGCCATCTTCCTTTCCCCCTCCCTGGCTTAATACAAGCACATGGTAATTTGCTTCTTTTTAATAAATGGTACAATCTAATGAGTGGTGCAATTTAGCACCCCACGTCAATTATGGATGCTAAAAATTTCAGAATTGTAAGATCGCCAAAATTATCTCACACACACACAACACACACTGCACAGCTACATGCACATATACCTACACACATACACACATACACACACACACCTACACACATACACACACACACCTATACACAAACACATATAGACCTACACACATACACCTACACACCTACACATATACACCTACACACCTACACACATATACCTACACGTATATACCTACACACCTACACACCTACACCTACACACATACACACCTACACATATACACCTACACACCTATACACATACACATGTAGACCTACACACATATACCTACATACCTACACATATATGCCTACACACCTACACATATATGCCTACATACCTACACGTGTATACCTACATACCTACACACATATACCTACACACATACACCTACACACATACACACATACACCTACACACCTATACACATACACATATAGACCTACACACATATACCTACATACCTACACGTATACGCCTACATACCTACACATATACACCTACACGTATATACCTACACACCTACACACATATACCTACACGTATATACCTACACACCTACACACATACACCTACTCACCTATACACAGACACACATAGACCTACACACATATACCTACATACCTACACCTACACACCTACACACATACACCTACACACCTACATGTATATACCTACATACACCCACCCACACACCTATACACATATACACCCACACATATGCACACACACACACCTACACATATACACCTACACACATACACCTACACACCTATACACATACACATATAGACCTACATACATATACCTACATACCTACACCTACACATATACACCTACATACACCGACACACCTACACGCCTACACACATACACCTACACACATATACCCACATACCTACACCTACACACCTACACACATACACCTACACACCTACATGTATATACCTACATACACCCGCCCACACACCTATACACATACACACCCACACATATACACACACACACACCTATACACATACACAACACACCTGACGGGCACAGTTAGCCTTTTCTGTTTCACTGCATCTTGTGCAGAAGGCTGAGCTGAGCTTGTCCCCATCCTGCCACCTGTGAAGCCCCATCTCCCCAGGTAAAGCACACTTAGGGCTCCAGAGCGCAAGACCAAGCGTAAGCGGGGAGGAAGATGAACGCGTCAGAGTCCTGGAGTCACGTCCTCACGAAGCAGCATAAGTGCCTCTCCATGGTGAGGACGGCGGACCTGGCTAAGGGAAGGGCCCTCGAGGCCACACTGACAGCACCCCAAATCCTCCTGTAGCTTTGACGGAGCCCGAGACAGGCAGGCGAGGGCAGGACCCACCCGCATTCCCAGGGCAAGCCCAGCGCTCCGTGACCCTCATGGCTTGGACCCTGCAGTGGCTGCCCTGTGCCTAAGCCTGCAGGCCCAGCCCCCAAGGGCAGCGTCCGCGGGGCTCCACAATCTCAGGTCTCCCCCAAACGCACCTTCCAGCCTCTCTTCCTTGCCCCTCTGCTTTTGCAATAAAGAATCCCTTTAAAGCACACCATCCCACCTTCCCAACGTGCAAAGGAATGAAGCGCTACTCGAGGACCACATGCCTCCTTCTGACTTTGCCCCGAAAAATTATTTTATTCTAAAGCTGTACTAGAGATAAAAAGCCCTACAGTCATTTACTTAGGATAATAAAAGTTCTGAGTCACAGAATCTGAAGAGACCTCTGACGTCATCGACTCTCATTTTCCCAATTGGTGGTTGAGGAAGCCCATGGGAGAATGCAGGGGAATATCCCTTTCTGCTCACCGATAAACTCCACCAAGAAAGCAGTTTCAGGACTTCTGCCGGTCCAGCAGAAACTCCGCAGTCCCACTCCAGGGGGATTGTGTTCGATCCCTGGTTGGTGAAGGAAGATCCCATGTGCCGCGTGTTGCAGCCAAAAAAAGTTAAGATTTTTTTTTTACAAAAAGGCAGTTTCTCGGGGACCAGCGGTCCCCTCGTCTCCTTCAGAGCCGGACCTCAAGCACAGTTCTGATTTTCAAATAGTACCCCAACCTTCTCTCTACAGAGGAGGATGCGCGCTGCTCACAGGAAAGGGAGCAGGGCAGACCCTCAGGAAGAGGCTATAAAGCTCCCCGCCCCGTCCCCTCACTCCCTTCAGGTCAGCAACGCCCGCCTGCGGACCACCCTGCGGGGAAGGAGGCTGGGAGAAGCAGGCTCACTCCTAAGCCCCAAGTTTAATTCCTCAGCAGACCGTTTGCATGCGTGATCACCATCTTTTCTTCATAAGCCAGGCCCATCACAAATCAAACCTCTTCAGAAACTCAGAGACCCGATTCAGCAAGCGCTTACTCGAAACACGGGGAAACGTCCATACATATGGAGACCTCAGACCCATTAAGGGCAATCGAGTGAGACGTGTTTCTCCACCACAGTGGGCGATGCCTCAGCACGCGTCCCGCTTTCCAGAAGTCCCATCAGCGTAATTTATGTGGCTCATACCTCATTCCCTTTCAGGCGACAAGGCTTTTTATCGTTTTCATTTGGAAACTTCTCTGTGGGACTTTGCAAATCCGGAACAGATAAGGCTAAAATCAGATCTCGGATTGGAAATGGTAAGGAAACTGGGAGGAGCTGAGACCAATTCCAGCTGAGCCGATTTTCACCAGTCGTAAAAGGTGACTTAGGCCCCGACGCCCCAGTACAATGGAACAATTAAATATTTATAAGGGAGACAGAGAATGCCACAAAATCAGACCCAGCCAGAAAAGGGCACACGAGCTTCCCCTTCCTGCAGCTGGCCCGCGAGGGCGGCATGCAGCCACCCCTCCCAGAGCAGGAGGCCAGCCCGTCCTCCCCCGCACGGCCAGCCTAAACCACATCCTACTGCAGGCCCCCAGCTGGAGGGGTGGGGGTTTCCTTTGGCCACAGGCCCTTCACGGTCCTTGAGTTCCTTGCCTACTCCAGGTCCAAGTAAGTAAACAAATAACAGGGTCCCAACGCCACAGGTGCCCACCCGGCTGCATGTGAAAAAAAAAAAATCTGTTCAGCAAAGTGGCCAAGGGCACAGCTTCTGGAGTTAGGTACCTGGGCCCAAGTCTCTAGCAGTTTTCTCATCTGTAAAATGGGCATGATCATAGTACAAGGCAGCTGGAGTGTTATGAGGATTAAAGGAGTCAATATATGTGAAGGGCTTCAACCAGGGCCTGGCATGTAGTGAAATGCTGTCCAAGCTGCCGGTGGCTGCTGGGATGCTGTTAGCAAGTATTCTACAACAGTGTCTATCACCTAGACAGCATACTAAAAAGCAGAGACATTACTTTGCCAACAAAGGTCCATCTAGTCAAGGCTATGGTTTTTCTAGTAGTCATGTATGGATGTGAGAGCTGGACTATAAAGAAAGCTGAGTGCCAGAGAATTGATGCTTTTGAACTGTGGTGTTGGAGAAGACTCTTGAGAGTCCCTTGGACTGCAAGGAGATCCAACCAGTCCATTCTAAAGGAGATCAGTCTTGGGTGTTCATTGGAAGAACTGACGCTGAAGCTGAAACTCCAATACTTTGGCCACCTCATGCGAAGAGCTGACTCACTGGAAAAGAGTCTGATGCTCGGAGGGATTGGGGGCAGGAGGAGAAGGGGACGACAGAGGATGAGATGGTTGGATGGCATCACCGACTTAATGGGCATGAGTTTGGGTAAACTCTGGGAGTTGGTGATGCACAGGGAGGCCTGGGGTCTCAAAGAGTCGGACACGACTGAGTGACTTAACTGAACTGATCATTCTTATTAAGGTTTTCACAATGGCGGAAGTTGCCAGCAGCAGCCAGGTACTGTTATTGGGGCAGGACAAACACTGGGCACCAGTCACGGG
Organism: Ovis canadensis; assembly: GCF_042477335.2. Lineage (NCBI taxonomy): Eukaryota > Metazoa > Chordata > Mammalia > Artiodactyla > Bovidae > Ovis > Ovis canadensis. The sequence continues at coordinate 277,139,861 of NC_091245.1, forward strand.
AACAGAGGGACGAGCCAGTGCTGAGAGGCCTTCTAAAGGCAGGTCTACAGCCCTCAGCATGAGCCTGGCCTAGGGAAGGAGAGCAGGGGGACAGGGGAACAGAGGGGAGCTCAGGGCAGACACCCGGGTTTGGGTCCCCCAAGACTTCCACAGAGAAAGACTCTGGGCCTGGCAAACGCCTGCTCACCTTGAAAGGGGAGTTTCCCTTCTCCCCGCCTCCCATGTCAGCTTCCCTGGTGGCTCAGACGGTAAAGAAACCTCCTATAATGCGGGAGACCTGGGTTTGATCCCTGGGCCAGGAAGATCCCCTGGAGGAGGAAATGGCAACCCACTCCAGTATTCTTGCCTGGAGAATTCCATGGACGGAGGAGCCTGGTGGGCTACAGTCCATGGGGTCACAAGAGTCGGACACGACTAAGTGGCTTCACTTTCTTTCTTTCTCTCTTTCCTCCCACAACACCAACGCCTGGATGCAGAGCCAAGGCCAGCGCCGCAGGAGATGGGGGGATGAAGCACAGAAAAGACACCCCAAGGACTCCTCCTGTCGAGCTGGAGACATCTCCTGAAGGTCTGCTCTGTAGCAGGCCCTCCGGATACGGCGTCTCATTTCACCCTGGCAGAGACCCCATGTTGCTGTGGGCTCAGAGAGGTAAGGTCACGGAGTTAGCAGCAAGAAGCACGAACTGTAAACCTGGATCACTCAGAGACCTTAAAACATGCCCCATCCAGCACACCGGAGTTCCAGCCCTCCAAGGACGATCGATTTATCAGCATCAGCAGGAAGCCCTCACGTGTCTTTCCAATGGCACTGAAGCAGAAAGGGAAATTTCCCCTGGACAACTGCTGAGCCAGTCCTCGTGAAGAGAGAGGTGGATGCGAGCGGTCCACAGCCCCAGAAACTTGTATTCAGTCCTTACTAACAAGCTCCGGGGTGGGTTCCTCAGTGCTTCATCTGTCCATCTGTAAAATGTGAATGCTGATATTCGTCCTTCCAGCTCTACTTCTGTATACAGGCTGAGGAAGCCCCTATCAGATCAAGTCTCCCGCAGACGACAACTAAGGCACAGGACAAAACCAAAGAAAGAAAGAAAATCTATCTGAGGGCTCTGGAGAGTGAGCCAAGGCAAGCAGGCACTGAAGCGGAGGTGACACTTAGAAGAAAGGGTGTTCAAGGAGCTCCTGTTATTTACAGCTCTTAGCCAAGTTCAAGTCCCGGCCTCTGCCGCAGGGGCAACTAAAACCCAGAAACTCAGAGTTCTGCTGGCTTGGAGAAACTTGAGACAGAATCCTGGGGTGCTTCTGCTGCTGGAACATGAAGGAGGAATCCCAGGAAGGAGGGAGCCAGAGAGAGGACATCTCAAACTCTGAGTATCAACTGCGTCCACATCTCCGACTGACCCCTGGACCACGCGTGCCCGAAGCACTCTCCAGCCAGCCTCGTCAAGGCTGGAAGAACAGAGCCCTGAAGCCCCCACCTCAGAAACAAGAGTTCACAGCTCAAGTCCAGTCAAGTAAACTGCAGGCCGAAACAAACAGGAAAACCGACCCTCATCAGAGGAACACAGCAGAATCTATAGAGTTTCCATGACACAACGTCACAGAATGTCCAGCGCACCATCCAAAACTGTTCCAAAATCAAGTGCATATGTGGCTCACGCTCAAGGAAAAAAAGACAGTCAGCGAGGACCCACCCCACACTTACCCGGAAGTTAGACAAGAATTTTAAAGCAGCTCCTTTAGAACTATACTGTCCAACCGACGTCAAAGAGTTGTTCAAAGCTGAAGCAAGGTCAGGCAAGAAAAGGAGCTTTGAAGAGTTTCACATACGCTCTACCTAACGTAAGAATTCAGGTGGCCTCCGCTTCTCACACCTGTTTCCAGAAACCATACATTAAAAGAAACCATTTTAATATACATGACTTTTTCTCAAGGAACAAGTTATACTCAAGCACTGAATTTATTATCTAAATCTCGTTTTTAAATAAATCACAAAGACAAATAATAATCAGTTCAGTTGCTCAGTCATGTGTGACTCTTTGTGACCCCACGGACTGCAGCACGCCAGGCCTCCCTGTCCATCACCAACTCCCGGAGTTTGCTCAAACTCACGTCCATAAAGTTGGTGATGCCATCCAACCATCTCATCCTCTGTCATCTCCTTCTCCTCTTGCCTTCAATCTTTCCCAGCATCAGGGTCTTTTCCAGTGAGTCAGTTCTTCATATCAGTTCAGTTCAGTCCCTCAGTCTTGTCCAGCTCTTTGCGACCCCATGGACTGCAGCACACCAGGCTTTCCTGTCCATCACCAGCTCTCAGAGCTTGCTCAAATTCATGTCCATCGAGTTGGTGTTGGAGTTTCAGGAGCTTCAGCTTCAGCATCAGCCTTTCCAATGAATATTCAGGAGTGATTTCCTTTAGGATTGATTGGTTTGATTTCCTTGCAGTCCAAGGGACAAGAGTCTTGAGACTCTTCAGAACCCAAATAATAATGCGTTATGATAAATCAAAGCCTGTGAAGCCCATATGCCACCCCCAATTTTTTTCACACATCTTTTTAGAAAACAAAATTGAGACACGTGGCAGAGCCTGTTTTGTGCAGAAGGGAGGGGCAGTGTGCACTCTGGCCATCACTGTGGGCTTAGAAGCCACACACCCTGGGCTCAAATCTCAGCCTCACGACACAGAAGCTGGCTCTCCCTCCAGGAGCCATGTAGCCTCTTTTTACCTCAGTTTCCTGTGGCTCAGAGGTTAAAGCATCTGCCTTCAATGCAGGAGACCCGGGTTTGATCCTTGGGTCAGGTAGATCCCCTGGAGAAGGAAATGGTAACCCACTCCAGTAATCTTGCCTGGAGAATCCCATGGACGGAGAAGCCTGGTAGGCTACAGTCCATGGGGTCGCAAAGAGTCGGACACGACTGAGCAACTTCACTTTCACTTTTCCTTCTGGAACCTGTTGATCATAATAGTATCAGCCTCACAGGATTAGGGTGATAATTCACATGTAGGGCCTCCGTGGCTTAGAGTCGAGTGCTTAGTAAATAGGAGTTGCAAGAAGGGAGGTGACTTGACGAGTCTGCCCAGGAGCTGGGAGTAACACCTGGACCCGTGCTGCTGTTTTCAACCACTTGTTCACAAAACAGACACAAATGCACAGTAAATTGGTTATTTCAAGTTCCTGCAGAATTCTAAAATGTGAAAAATACATAGAAAGCCAACCCTGCCATGTCACATGTTTGATCCAAAAATTAAATCTAAAAGTAGAATGTTTGTCTTGTAAACATTCTCCTTTTCTTCCTTTGAATTTGGAAGGTCTTAGGATGTGGTTTCGAAGGAAACCATCCTTTTAAGAAGGTGATCCTGGGAAATGTATATGTGTTTCTTAAATTTTTTATTAAAATAGAGTTGATTTACAATGCTGGGTTAGTTTCTGATGTACAGCAAGGTGATTCAGTCATACCTATATAGGTTCTTTTTCATATCCTTTCCCTTTATGGTTTATTGTTGCTGTTGTTCAGCCTGTAAGTCAGGTTTGACGATTTTGCAACCCCATGGACTGTAGCCCACCAGACTCCCCTGCCCATGGGATTTCCCAGGCAAGAATACTGGAGTGGGCTGCCACTTCCTCCTCCAAGGGATCTTCCCGACCCAGGGATCAAACACATCTCTTGCGCTGGCAGGCAACTTTTTACCGCTGAGCCAGCAGGGAAGCCCTCATGGTTTATTACAGAATACTGAAGAGAGTTCGCTGTACCACCCAGCAGGACCTTCCTGTTTATCTGTTTCATATACGGCAGTTTACGAGTGCCTTCCTCCCAGGCATTGTCTCCAGGGCCACCCAGAGCCTCAGAACTCGCCTCACACGCAGCGGCCCAGCCCGCCTCCGCCAGGACCCCAGGCTCAGGGCGTCGGCCCAGCCAGGACCCCAGGCTCAGGGCGGCGGCCCAGCACACCTGTTCCAGGACCCCAGCCTCAGAGTGGCGTCCAGCACGCCTCCACCAGGACCCCACTGCAGACTCTGGTCTGAGGGCAGCAAGGACCACCTGCTTACAGTTCCCGCATCACTGGTTTTCTCTTCTTTTCCTTCCCGTTTTCTAACAGCTGACACAACATTAAGAAGTTTAAGCTGTTAAAAAAAAAAAAAACCGCCTGGGAATTGAGAAGCGAAAGCCACTTTTTTGGCTTTTTTTTTGCCTGCCATAACGCGTATTATCATTGTTTATGAAACTCGAGATTTTGCCTTTAAAAAAAAAAACAACAAATGTGGGACAGGGAGCCACAGAGAAAAGCGATATCCTTCCCTACAGAGCCCTCCGTCTCCCTGTGAGCAAGAAACGGAAACCAGGAATTCACTGCACGCGGGCCGCGCGAAAGCCGAGGAGAATGTCTACACGGGCAGGCTCAAGCTGGAGCCAGGAGCCTACTCCCCACCCTCATCTCGCGGGGGGAAGTCACATCCTTAAAACTTCCTCAGCACGAGGCCCCAGGCAACTGACGCCAGAAAGAGGAGGGTGAGAACCCAGAGGAACCCAAAGCTTCCAGGAACTTCTGACAAGGCTATGGCAGGAGGCGCAAAGGGGACTCGGCTGGAAGGTTCTGGAACTGCAAGGACCTCAGAGGCCTCCCTCCCTCCTAAATGTTCCTGGGAAATAACCATCGGCCACGAACGTCTTCATCCGTAACACCCACTTCCCATCACCTGCGTGCACACACACACACACGGAGTAACCCAGCTTCTGTGTTGTGAGGCTGAGATTTGAGCCCAGGGTGTGTGGCTTCTAAGCCCACGGCTCCCCAGTCAGACCCTTCGGCTGAGCTGGTTCAACACTGCTGGCCAGAGGCAAAGGCCTCAGCTCCCACACTAGCCACGAGCCACGATGCTGGGGAGGCACCAGACCTGTCCATTACACCTGCTGATAAAGCAAGACTCAAGCTGCCAAGGACCGAACAGCCGCCCGAGGTAAGGTCCACAGAGGCTCTGTTCTCCAGCAAGCTCTCCATTCAGCCAAGCATCACACGTCTCTCCCGCTCAGGGGCTTCTCCCTCAGAGGGGGAGCGTCTCATCAGAAGCCTGCGGGCCCCGTGGCCTGGGCTGGACCACACCCCTACGGCTCTGTCTCGCAGAGTCCCACCCCAGGTGGCCCAGCCCAGTGTGCCACCAGGCTAGAGGCGAACGGGACCCTGGACAGGGGTCACCAAGGACACACGATCTCGTTTTGCAGAGAAGGGAAGGAAGGTCAAAGAATCACTCCAATCACTCCCATCTTGGGCAGCAACCCCTGCTGGACTCTCCTGGACACTATTCTTACCGGACTCTGCACTGACATGATGAACACGGCCACCGTCTTCCGAGCCTTGACCATGGTGCTACCCAAGGCCTTATCTGACGACTCTATTCAGCTTTAGCAGCCCCAGGGAATCAGCTGGCATTTTACAGATACGGAACTGAGACCCTGAGGGGCTAAGGAACTCACTCAGGTCACAGAGCAAAAGAGAGACCGCTCTCCACCAGCCCTGCAGCCTCAGGCCCAGATGTGCACTCCCCCAAAGCGCACACTTTTAAATCACTCCACCAGGGTGACTCCCCGATGTCCAGGCTGATGGACTGATTAACAGCCTCTGATTAATTAGTTAATGCTGCTGCTATTTGCCCCCTTTTCTCCAAGATAAACACAGGCTGATCCTGGGGCCGTGAGAAAGAGGCCAGCACACCCTCAGAAAGGCAGCCAGCCCTGGAGCACTGAGAGACACTGGCCTGGACATCGATGGGTGTCTGATGGCCTTATCAAAGCACTCAGGAGAAGTGAGGAAAAAACAGGCTTCCATCCAATGCAATCTTTAAACCAGCAGTTCACCATGCAGGGCCATGTCATCAAAAGGGCCTCAGCCACCACTGTGTTTGCAAAATCCTGCGCATGGTTCACACAGACACACACACAGACACACACACAGACACACACACAGACACAGACACACACAGACACACAGACACACAGACACACAGACACACACCCACCCACCATGCATTGGTCCAGCATTCCCTGTGGAGCCAGGTGGGAGACATCCAGGCAAGCTGGAGTTCATGCCTGCAGGACAAGGACTATAAACCGAATCGGCTCTATTTCTAGCAATCACGGGTGGGAGCAGGGAGGGCTCCTTGCCTCTTTTAAACCTAGTATATACAGATGGGGAATTGTTGCTTCCTGGTCCCACAGCTTCGATCTGCCGGTTTGGAGGTCAGGGTTTCCGAGAGACCACACAGCCGTGGCATCACTGAGCCAGAATTTAGGAGCACCCCTTGGCTGTTCTGGATGACCAGAAACTCCACAGAAACCAGACCAATGCCACAGAAACCAGAGGCCAAGAAGCGGCCCCTGTAGTGACTGGGCTGAGTGATCCCGGTTTCCAAGGGGAAACTGGACGTCATCACAAATGGAACCCAGGGGAGTCTCTGGAGCTTCTCTTGTCTAAGAGTACATACTAATGGAAAACTAAAGCAGCTGGGGAGATGGGGCAGAGGAGAAGTAGTAAGAATTCTGATTCCTAGATCACCACAGAAGGCAAAGAACCCCAGCCAGGTGAGGTGTTGGCCACAGGCAAAGCCAAGTCGCCGCAGTCGTGGCAGCAGTGCTGACTTCTCCCCTGGTTCCCCTGGTCCCAGCTGAATATGCCCTATCCTTCAGACTGAACCAGAAAAATAACCCCCATCACCCAGAGGAGGACACGTGCCCCTGGGGCCTTGTGTCTGCTCTTCCAGATCACAGGGCAAGCTGGACCACTGGTGTGAAGCGGAGCTGTCACTTGTCAGGTAGAAATGGAGCTGTTCCATCATCGTGCTGAGTTAAAAGTGGAGAAGGCTGTGCGGACATGGAAAACACGAAGGGGTGGACTGCTGGTCACTGCATCGCCGCCTCGGTTCCCAAACTCCCTTCGAGACCCCGATCTTTACTGTGAACTAGAAGTCTGCAAACAGCATTCCTCCTCTGCTGGCCAACTTCCTATCAAGTCTGCGGGGGAGGCTCTAGGTGGGGACTGGACGGCAGGTGAGGGGAGAAGGGACCTCCGTCTTCTGCTCGTGACGCCTCATCCTGGGGGCGGCAGCTGGCTCCAGCCTCCCACCTGGCATCTCTCCCTGCTCCCCAAAGCAGCCTCATGGAGCTCAGCAGTAGGTGCTGAAGACAGCACAGCTACTGTGATACGAACAGCCACGATCCTCCAGGCGCTTAAAACCCAGCAAGAAGAAGCCGCTGAGCAAAGCAGGCACTGTGATCGCCGCCACCAGGTGTTCAGGCTCCTCGGAAAGTGCGTCACAGGAGGTCTGGGGATGGACGTCGGCGGCGTGGCTACACCCCGGGACTGCTGGCTACCCGCTCGGGTACACATGAAGAACGGCACCAGAGCACACTCAGAGCCACAGCTCCGACTGCGCTGCCTGCCTACACCCTTCAGGGAGGCTGCTGTGCATTCAAGAGAGTTGCATTATTCTGCAACCCTGGAAATTTTACATTAATCACTCATTCATTCATTCAGCAAGTGCACTCATCAGGAAGGCTTACAGCGAGTCAGTAGAGCCTCGCTGCTGGGGAGCCTACGTTAGTGGCGGGCCCGCAAACAATTCAAGAGTATGACCTCAGATGACGGCGAGCTCCTCGGAGGAGGGAAGCGGCTGGTGGAGGCTGCGACTGAACGGGCCAAGCGGAGGGGCCACTTCAGGCAGGAAGGTGAGAGAAGGGCCCCGAGGAGAAGGCACTTGGCAGAGACTGGGATGAAGGGACGCGACGAGCCCCAAGACGTGCAAGCCAGCCCTCCAGCAGAAAGCTCCAGAACACTGTCGGCGGACAGGAGCCAAGGACCGAGACGGCCCGGCATGGGGGAAGTGGTCCTCTCCTCTCCAGCAACCCCCCCGAGTCAGACCCAGTTCAGTGGCTGCGTCCACATCCCCACATCAGCCTGCGGTTAGTCCTCCTTACTTTCAATTTACATCGCAAGCTGGAGAGAAACGAATTACATCCCTGTGGGTTTCTCCGTTCCATACAATTAAGAAAAGCTATTTCTCAGTCACAAGGCGGATGACGACACCAAGATTTCCCATTTTCTCTCTGCAGGGAGGCTGTCATCACTCAATATTAATTGGTCCTACTTTCATCCATAAAGCCAGAGTTGAAACAAATTTTTTGGTCACAAAAATGGCAACTATTACATTATGAAAATAAATTATTAATGGCGTCTCCATTAAAGCACACCCGTCTTCCGAAGGCATCAGCTGCTTCAGCTCTTCTGGTGTTTCTTTAATGGGGAAAATGAGTAAATTATTCTATTCCTTCCTGACAGTGGATAAACTGCCAGCGCTGATTCTGTCTAAGGTTGCCAGAGACTTCCCCCATTTCATCACAACCAGGAGCTCACATAAAGGGCGTGACAGAACCCTGGGTTCCCCGCAGGAGAGCGCGTCCATCGAATGCAATTTCATTTTCCTGCTAGAGAGCAGAGAAAGCAAAAACAGCAAGAAGACACGACCGACTCAGACACTGAGGAGAGAGAGTCTCATCTGTATATGTTTCTGTCTTTCCCTGGGCAAAAATCCGGTACTTATTTTCAGAGCAGGGATGAAGGAAGGAGAGAAGAAAGGAAAGGAGGGAGGCGTGAGGAAGCAGGGAAGTGGGGAAGAGAAGAAAGAGAAAAGCAGAAGAGGAAAAGTCACATTGGAGTCACAATTAAACAGCCCGCCCTGGACCGGGGACCTGCAGGAGCAGCGATGCTCGTTACGACTGACCGGCAGGTATGGTCACTGGCTGGCGGGCTGCTGCTGCTGCTGCTGCTGCTGCTGCGTCGCTTCAGTCGTGTCTGACTCTGTGTGACCTCATAGACGGCAGCCCACCAGGCTCCCCCGTCCCTGGGATTCTCCAGGCAAGAACACTGGAGTGGGTTGCCATTTCCTTCTCCAATGCATGAAACTGAAAAGTGGAAGTGAAGTCGCTCAGTTGTGTCTGACTCTTAGCGACCCCATGGACTGCAGCCTACCAGGCTCCTCCGTCCATGAGATTTTCCAGGCAAGAGCACTGGAGTGGGGTGCCATCGCCTTCTCTGGGGGTAGGGGGGTGCAGAGGCTGGTATCAGCGAGGAACAGTTCTCAAGCTCATGGCTCTAGAAACCCAAGTCTTCCAACTCCTCTTGGTCATGAACTTCTGGGCGCTAGGGCCCTGTGGAAGGCCCATTTGCATTCCATCGACAGGCTAAGATGCCACAAGTCCTGACTTTCACAGCTGGAAGCCAGGCTTAGCAACTGATTTACATAGAGGCCGAAGAATAACTACGGCAAAGCACAAGGCTTTTCTTAAACACAGAATTTAGTCTTGAGAAGAGAGGCACTCCGCTCAGCAAGACCCACGACGTGAAATTAGAGATGCTATGGACACAGCTCACGGCATCAAAGAAGAGACAGGCATGGAAAAACAAGCGGTGGTCCTCTGCTTCTGGACTGGCAGGTCACCCAGGGCAGGGAGCATGCCTGTTGCCGGCTGTTATTTAAGAGACTCGAGCACCCCTCCCCCAGGGGCTACGTGTCAGCTGCTCCTTCCCCTGGAAAACCACCCTAGGTCCAAGGACAGGCATCTAAGAGGCTGGAAGAGTCACGAAAGCTATTCAAGTGGCCCCTCTTTCTACTCATCATGGCAGAAAGAGTGGACTATGTCTGTTAAACCCATCCACCCTCTTCAAGCTAGTTTTCCTAGAACATAGACGCTAGAAGCCGAAAACGACATGCCCCCTTTACAGACGACGACCCTGTAACAGATAGGTAAAGTGACCTTCTTCTCAAAGTCACCCAGCTAATCGGCGGCAGAACCAGAGTTTGAAGTCTGGCTCAAGAGTCTGCACTCTCTACTCAGAACACTACCTCTCATAGAGAAGCAAGACCTCTCTTTAAAAAAACTATCTGCTTCTTTATTTTTGGCTGTGCTGAGTCTACAACGCTGCGTACGGACTTTCTCCAGTTGCACCGAGTGGGGTCTACTATTGCATTTCGCTCGTTTCAGAGCACCGGCTCTCGCGCACACGGGCTTCAGCAGTTACGGCGCACATGCTTAGCTGTCCCGCAGCGCGGGGCATCTTCCCAGACCAGGGATCGAAGCCATGTCCCCTCTTCCGGCCGGTGGATTCCCAACCCCTGGACCACGTGGAAAGTCCAAGAAGCAAGACTTGTAACCTAAACTACCTGCAGGGACATGTAGCAAATTATCCCAAAACACAGTGACCTAAAACAACAAACATTTACTAGCTGGCAGTCTCTTTGAGTCAGGAATCCAGGGGCAGCCCAGCTGCGTGCCTCTGGCTCCAGGCCTCTGATGAGTGGCCCGAGGCATCAGCCAGGGTGGAAGGATCTTGTGATCCTGGAAGAGGACCTACCTCCATGCTCACGAACACGGGCGCTGGTGCACGCACATCCTCAGGGCTGCTGGACGAGACCCCGTTCCTCACTGGCTGTCTGCAGGAGCCCACGTGAGTCTCTCCCCTGGGCCGCTTACAACACGGCAGCTGGCTGCTCTCAGAAGCCAGGAGCAAGGGAGCCAGAGAGACCGAGACGCAGGCCAGCGTCTTTGTACCATTAAGTCTCAGAAGTGGCATCCCCTCACTTTCCCGAGAAGCGAGTTGTCACTGGGTTCTCCTACACCCGGGGCAGCAGGCTCCACAGAGGGGTAGCCCCCAGGAGGCAGGGGGCCCAGCTTGGAGGGCTCCCCTATGCTGCTGAGTATCATACAACCAGTAAGCAGAAGACGATTACTCTCCCAGTGGTGTCTGGCTCTGGGACTCCATGGACCGCAGCCCTCCAGGGTCCTCCGTCCATGGAGTTTGGAGTGCAAATTCCAAGGCAAGAGTATTGGAGTGGGTGGCCATTCCCTCCTCCAGGGGATCTTCTTGACCCAGGAATCGAACCCGGATCTCTCGCAGTACAGGCGGATTCTTTAGCCACCAGGGAAGCCCAATACACAGAAAGGGTGAGTTTAAAGCTGTTTGCACCGTCATTAACTTGGCTCTCAACTCCAAGCCCTGCCCAGGACTCTTAAGACTCCGCCGCAGTTCCCAGCACACAACCTTGGCTGGCCCACCTCTCTGGGGGCACTGGCCCCCATCACCTGACTAAGCTGCCTCTGGCTTCTCACTTACAGCAAAGAAAGGAAACGCTCTTAGAGAAAAGCTGTCTTGGATTTTAGCGATTTTAGTCTAAGCCATTTGTATGAAGTCCACGGTAATAAACCACCAGGTAGAAAAAAAAAGAGCAAGTTTCTGCTCTAATTTACAGTTTCCAGATTGGTTTTAGACAAGCAAAGCTGGGCCACCGGCCTAGAGGATAAAGCACAGACCCAGCAGAGCCCCGGTGCCCTCCTCCCGCCCGTCAGCTCTCCAGCACCATCTCAGCCCAGCCTGCTGGAGGAACCAGCAGTGCTGTTTCTCTCACAGGGTTCATCTCACTCTAGACCAACATACCGTGTCTCACCAAGAGAGCCACAGCAGGCTGGAAGCCTGCAGCGTGCGCCCAGGGCACGCTGGGTGCTTCTTTTAAGCCCCGCAAAGCTCAGTCTGTGGGCACAAACAGCCCTGATGAGTCCCCAGCCCCAGGAAGCTGGTATGGCTGTGCCACTAATCCAAGGGTTTCCCAAGCGGCAGGGGGGGTGAGGCAAGGCATCGCACCTGGTCTAAGATCTCCAGGGCTTTCCTGTTCCCACCAAAGAACAAAGTCTCCAGCCATGCAGGGCCCACTGAGTCAAAGACAAACCACGGGAAATCAAGGACGATGCTTTCCCGGGATAACACACAGACTCTGTTAAGGCTGTGGCCCCAGTGGACTGGTTCCCGGATATGGGAAAATGGGCACTGGGCTGGGACAGTAAGAAGGCTGAATTGCACAGGGAGGATTCAGACGCTGGTTCCTATGATAGGAGGCCTCGCCATCTTGTTCATCTGTGCAGGCCCAGCCTGGAGCCAGAGAAAGGGCAGGTAATCAATAAATATCCAATGAATTCATGTTGAATAACCCTGTCAGACAGGACTGCCTTCTCCATTAAAGAAAGTCCACCCACCAAGTATGCCAGCTCCCTTAGGAACAGATCACCATCAAAGGCAACACGCATTCCATATGGCTCCATACTGTCTTCACGCTTAACAACCAACTCAGAATTTACACCCGAGATGCCCAACTGAAATAACCCCCTTCCTCTTTTAGGAGGGCCCAATAAGACTGCCAAAAGAAGGTATCCTCCTCCATATGAATCAGATATGTACCTGAAAAGCATGTTTATGCAACAGAATAGAAATAAACCTCAGCTGCTGACGACTCCAGCAAGTACCAACTGCATACCTCATTTTTATTTATCAGGAGATCTGACCTGTAAACAAAGAACAGCTTAAGGCATGTCTGAAACACAGAACTGAGAAAATGACTCTCCAGAATTAATGACAAGTGACCTGCAGGCAGAATCACCTACATTTTCACACTATTTGAAAATACTTCATAGATAAAATTCAGCAGGCCACCTTTCTTCCGAAGCATGCGTGAAATCTGGTCCAAGCATTGTCTAAAGCATTTCTATAAAAATTCTTTGAAGCAATAGAGCTAATAACCATAGTTAACAGGATGCATAGCACATTAACTTGTTTTCTGTTCTGTTTTAACCAAATGAGATAAAAATTATTATCATGACCACAGTGCCACGTTTATGAATCCCTACAGAAAAAGAATTTGGTTTTGCTTTGACACATCACAGTCATCACCAAGGAATGTCATTCTACTGAAGGAAGGCTTAAGCTGCTGAGATTTACTGCTTGCACACACACACACACACACACACACACGGCCCTCTGAGCCCATTTTCACACAAGACTGAGTGCTGTTTCCTCGTATGGATACAGAGACACTGGGGAAACAGCAAGAAGAGTTTTTACATTAAGAAAGGAATGCAAAGAACACCCTCGTCCCTCTTAAATCGTATGACCTCCATTAGTGAATATCTAACAATAACATTAACACAAAGAGCAGGTTTGGTTGCATTCGCAAAAGCGACAACCATACAGAAGACGGACACAGTAGCTGTGTTCAGAAAAGCTTAAAGCCACGCCACACATATTCTCTCATTTATCTTTAAAAGTCCCTGAAGACTCCGCACGAGTGTATTCATCTGCGGTGAGACACGTTTTATGGGAGCCGATTTCCTTACCAATTCTTCATATCTTCTGTTTAAAGACAGCATCTGTCTTTCGCGTGCCTCCCCACCAGAACCTCAGCTCCTAACTCACGCAACTGACTTCCTTTCATGAGTCTCAATAACAACAACAAATGCAACCAACTCTTAGCAATTACAGAAAGTAAAAACAAAAATGAAACCCATGTAGGAAATCAAAGAAATTCACAGGCCCCAACAATTGCCATTGCCCAAGCTGAAATTAAGTAAATACACACACGCCACGCTGCCCCGCCCCTGCCATGAAAACTCCGCCATGCAATTTATTAATGAACAGAGAAAGGAAACAGAAGCTGAAGAGTGGGGCAGGAGCAACTGTTTAATCTAATAGTCTGGAAATTATATCGGAAGGAACAGATGGTTTCACAGAAGTCAAGGCAACCCAGAGGCGCAGGGAGCGATTTTCTAGGAAAGAAAAATGTTTCCCTACCTACTGCCCGTACTATTTTCAGCAAAGGAGGAGTCTATATTCAGCAGAGGGCGAGCTCCGAGCCTGGCATGCCGACAAAACTAGGACTGCCTGGCAGCCTTCCACACGCACCCGCTTCACACTTGGCCTCCAAACCTGAGCTGGAGGTCAAACGGCCCGATTCAAAACCAGCAACAAACGGAAGGCCACACTCCGCAGTTAGGAACCAACATTCGTGATCTTGGCAAACACAAACACTGGTGATTCTCAGCAGGTCATGGGCACCGTGATCTTGACATGGTTCCCCATCCCCAGGTCTTGAGGGCCCCGGCAGCAGGGAGACCGGCGCTTTGGCAGAGAATCGCCCTGGGCCTGAGCCTCCCTGTCCATACCCGGGACTGAAAGTCACCTCCAGGGCTGTGGCCGGTTACTTGAGACGAAGACGAGGAAGCCGTGCGGCAACCCACGCGGCATCACACTCAGCGGCTATTTTCACCCCCACTGCCTGTGAGTCACCAAACCATGTGGGTAAGTTCTCCCAAGAGCAGCGCCCAGCCCAGGCAGAGCCCTGGCTGCTGGGGTCTTGGGGTCACAGATCGGGGCCTACCAAGCCTCAGGGCTGTGCCCGGGAGGCCTGCCCAACAGCCAGCTCTGCTTACAAGCAAAGCATTTGTTTGAGTTCCGATGCCTGCCCCACCGCGTACATGCTGTGTGACCGTGGGCATGCTAGATAACCTCTCTGAGGCCCATTTCCTCATCTCCAAAGTCAGGATGCCCTGAGGATGAACTCACCCCAGGCATGGTGTGTGGCTCACTGGCAGTCATCACCGCTGTTACTACTACCCACGGTGATAATACCCTCATCACCACACGCAGCTCCTGTCCACACCGCACCACCTACGGACAACCTCAGCCAACCACAGAGGGCACAGACGCAGACAGGCCTTCTGCCACCAAGATTCAGGGCTGCAGCAGGCGGACCCTCCCCTCAGGGATGAGCTTCACGTCAGGGAGACATGAAAAGCCATCCCCTCACCGCAGACTGGGAACCCCTGCCTTATGCCACAGCCTCAAGAGCTGTCTCGGTTCACCCTCCTTCCTGGCTTGACGTTTTGCTTCGAGGTCTGTTTGTTTGTTTTCCGTGAAAAAAAAAATATACCATCAACATCAGAGCCTTCATGTTGGATTCTGCGGAAGAGCAGCAAATGGTACAGATGAATTTGTTATGTTCTAAAGCTGCAGGCATCATACCTAGCGCGGTAATAAATACCTCGTTATGGATGGCAAAACAAACACTTCAGGGCACTCAGGCTCCAGGAAAGGAACCCCATGGCGAAAGCCACTTTAAACCGAGAATCCTCCTGAGATGCAAATAACCACCCATCCCCCAGGGCTCTTCCTACCTTCCCGGAGCTGAGGGCTTCCCTGAAACGGGGGCTCACACCTGCAGAGCAGGCAGCTGCAGTCAGGGGTCAGGCGCCCAGTGTCCGGGTCAGCAGCCTGGCCCACAGCACCCAAGCTCAGTCCATCAGCACTGTTCTCTGCGCTCACCTCTAGGCCATTTCTCTTTGATGTTTCTATTGAGGTACAATTGATGTACAATGCCATGTTAGTTTTAGGGATACACCATAGTGATTCAGCTGCATATACATACATGCATATGTATGTGTGTGTGTGTGTGTGTGTGTATACTTTTCCAGATTCTTTTCCCTTACCGGTGATTACTAAATATTGAGTATAGATCCCTCTCTACACAAGTAGGTCTCTGCTGTTATTTATTTTACATACAATAGTGTGGATACGTTCATCCCAAATTACCAATTCACCCCTCCCCCCACGCTCTTTCACCTTTGGTAACCGTAGGTTTGTCTTCTTTGTGACTCTCTTTCTGTTTTGTAAATAAGTTCACTTGCGTCCCTTTTTTCCTTAAGATTCCACATACCAGCATGTCATGTGACATTTGTCTTTGGCTGGCTCACTTCATTTGCTATGATCATTTCTAGGTCCATCCACATTGCTGCAAATGGCATTATTTCATTCTTTTCACGGCGAAGTAGCATTCCTCTGTCTGTGTGCGTGTGTCTGTGTGTGTGCATCACATCTTCTCTGCCCATTCATCTGTCGATGGACACCTTAAGTTGCTTTCCTATCTTGGTTACTGTAAACAGTGCTGCCATGGAGAAAGGGGTGCAAGGACCTTTCTGAATCACAGCTTTCTCTGAATATATGCCCAGGATCGAGGTGATCTCTATGGGTCTGGTCACACTGGCGAGGGCAGTAAGCTGAACAGGTGCAGGGAACAGAGATGGCAGAGACCTAATGAAAGCAAAGCCTTCCCGAGGAGGACCGGGAGGAGGCTGGGCACGTGGCCCCTGAGGCCCAAGTACACCTACAGACCTTCCGCTAAGAAGCAGTGCTTCCAGCTAGACGTGACGAGCTGTGTCAACGAAAACAAAGGTCTGCTTAGACGCTGTGGGTGTGACTGGGCCCCTAATATGCCTGGCATGTTCTGGTCAACCCACAGTACACTGACTGTTCCCCCCCCCCGCTGGCCTAAGCCTCCCCCTCAACCCTGGACAAGAGGGAAGGGCACAGACACCCAGCAGTCAAGACCCTGGTCCAAGAAGGGTCTTCTGCAGACCCCAGACCACTGGCAACACACCTGTTAGCCAGCACAAAATTGTTCCCTAGACCCCCACCTCTTGCTCCTTGGAAGAAGCACATTAAAAAGCAGCACATTTAATGCCAGCAGGACAGCTAACGTCCTAGACAGCACATTAAAAGGCAGAGACATTACGTTCCCAACAAAGGCCCGTCTAGTCAAGGCTATGGTTTTTCCAGTGGTCACGTATGGATGTGAGAGTTGGACTGTGAAGAAGGCTGAGCGCCGAAGAATTGATGCTTTTGAACTGTGGTGTTGGAGAAGACTCTTGAGACTTCTTGGACTGTAAGGAGATCCAACCAGTCCATCCTAAAGGAAATCAGTCTGATTATTCACTGGAAGGACAGATGCTGAAGGTGAAACTCCAATACTTTGGCCACCTGATGTGAAGAGCTGACTCATTTGAAAAGACCCTGGTGCTGGGAAAGATTGAAGGTGGAAGGAGAAGGGGACGACAGAGGATGAGATGGCTGGATGGCATCACCAACTCGATGGACATGAGTTTGAGCAGGCTCTGGGAGTTGGTGATGGACAGGGAGGCAGGGCGTGCTGCAGTCCATGGGATCGTAAAGAATTGGACACAACTGAGCGGCTGGACTGAGCCCCCTCTCACTCCTCAGCCTTCAGCTGAGCCCAGCCTCCCGGCAAACAGTCATTCCCAACCACACAGCCTCTCATCCCCAAGCCCATGCGCTCCCATCCCCCTCCCCAGCGGCCAGTCACCCCCAAGGGCTGAGCTCTCAGGGAAGACAGCCTAGAACAGATGGAGCTTCTCTAGGACCGTGAAGGAGGCCGGGGACCCCGGGGAGCCTTGGGCTGTGTGCGGGTTTGGCGGGGGGTGGTGCTCCACGGTGGATGGTTCATGCCGAGGCAGAAGGGAGAAACGGAAGGCCCACCTCAGGACCAGCGAGGTGGTGTTGCGTGTCTGCTCAGAGAGGAGGAAGCCAGTTTAGAAACACTGGCTTTCACGACGGCCAACCACTGAAGTCTGTGGGGGGCCCTGGGGAGGCTGGGTTTCGGTGACAACGGAGACGTGGGGGACTCAGGCCAGGAGAATGATTGCAGCTGCTGGTGGGAACCTACTGCCCACGGGCCAGTCCAGTGGGTTTCAAGGCGGTCCCCGCGGCAGCAACGGCAACCAGCAGCGTCACCTGGGAACTTGCGAGAGGTGCAAACTCCTGGGCCTCTCCCCAGACGTCCAGATGACAAACACCACGGACAGGGGCTCGGCAGTCTGAACCCACAAGCCCACCTGGCGATCCTGTCGTTCCAGCTAAAGCTGGAGAACAACTGTTCCTGGGAACATGTTCCCAGACTACACTGTATCTCCTGCTCAGCGCGCTGGGGAAAGAGCCCAGGCTTCAGGGAGCTGGAGGTGACCTGCAGGAGTTACACACATCTCCCAGGGCTGAAGGGAAACAGAACCTCAGGACAGGTGACCCTCCTGATGGTGAGCAGCTGGGATATCCAGGCTGGGACACCCAGGCTGGGACTGACTGCCTGGCACTTCACCAGTGCCTCCCACTCACCCTCCAGCACGGCTGCCCACGGCTTCACCCACAGTCTCAAAAAGCACCAAGGCCTGGCTGCCTCTCCCAAGATGGACTTCAGCGGCCCGGGGTGCAGCCTGGCATGGGAACCTTTTAACCAAAGTTGGAATCATTGTGCTCCACTGGTAGCACTTTTGTTTAAGGAGCATGGCCTGTCCTTCCAAATATATGGCAAGCTACTTCAGGGAAATAAAATCTGAACTAGTCAGAATATATAGTTACATATGCAAATATGTACTAAAGTTTATTTATAACTTTAAAAAGTCACACCAGTATCATTTCTCTCGTCCTTCTCCACTCAAATCAAAGACACTTGCAGCCCACTTGGTCTTGGGAGGTTCTCAGCGTGGTCCCCAGATGAGTCGTATCAGCCTCACCTGGGGACTTGTGACAGTAGTACTCCCAGGCTCGGCCCCAGACTAATGAATCAGAAATTCTGGGGCCCAGGAGTCTCGGTTTCAAAGGGCTTTTCAGGTGACTCTGACTCACTACCAAGTTAGAGAACCATGCCTTTAGTACAATGATTCATTCTTAAGGCCCGGAGTCTTTCTCTGGAGGTTAACATCGTTTTTTATGACGTTTTAGAATTTTCTTAGCACCTCCCCCACCAACCCATGAAATCCGACAGGCTAGCAGCACCAAGATTTATAACAAGTCACTCAGCACCCAGGCTCTTGGCCCCAAAACACTTTAACCTGCTAGTTTTTAGACCTTAAAGTAAACTGTGATCCATCTTTTTGGGTGACTCTATCCCAGTTGGGAAGAGAGATTAAAAGAACTTAAAGAGTCAATGATTAGCAGCTGCTTCTGCAGTCGTGCTTAGGGATAAGATTACTCAGACTGGAAGTGAAGTAAAAATTGGACCCTTAAATGATTCATTGCACAATACACATGTTTTGAATAATGAATGTGACCCTGTGTTATTCTCATGACCACCCAAAATTTATCCACAGGGCTTAAGGCTAAAATGCTGGCAGTCAAAACCCAAGTATGAGCCTGGTCAGCACAATGTCTGAGCAAAAAGCCCCAAAGGTCAGCTCTTCAAGACCTCTGAGACAGGAAAACCACAAAGACGGGAATTTTAAAAATGTGGCAATGTGAGCGGATCCTAGAAATTGTAATGTGTGTCATGGGAATGTTTTACAAGCAAGAATTTAAGCGGAGAAACAGAAGACGCGCTTGAGGCAGACGCACAGCGGAGCGTGAGGCTCTTCTCCATGGTTTCATGGTGAAGCCCTTCAGTGCAGCTGAAACCCACCACAGCGCGCAGGCAATTCAGGCATCAACAGCAGACCAAAGTGAAGGCTCTGCTGCTCAGGAAGATGATGGAATTTGCTACAAACATCCAGCTGCTTGGTGGCCTACGGCAAGTCACGTGTTATAACCTCCCCAAACACTCACACAGGTACTGAACACACAGCGCCTGTAATTATCACATGTAGAGAAGTGAGTCCGCTCTCCGTCAAACAGGTGCGGTGCGTGCGCTCAGCCTCGTCCAGCTCTGCGACCCACAGGCTGTACCTGCCAGGCTCCGCTGTCCGTGGGATTTTCCAGGCAAGAACACTGGAGTGGGCTGCCACTTCCTGCTCCAGGGGGTCTTCCCGATGCAGGGATCGAACCCGTATCTCCTGCGTCTCCTGCTTTGGCAGGTGGATTCTTTACCACAGAGCTGGGAAAGCCCCACCACCCCTCATGTATTGTTTGAAATGTAAAATGGTACAGCTACTCTGGAGAGCAGTTGCGCAGTTTCTCATAAAGGTAAACGAAACATTTGCCACACAACCCGGAAATCCCACCCCTCGTATTTACACAACAGAAATGAAAACTCAGGTCCACACAAGACTCGTCCACAAACATTCATAGCAGCTTATTTGAGAATAGCCCCAAACTGGAAACAGCCCAAGTGTTCAACAGGAAATGATTAAAAACACTGCGGCTCATCCAAACAACGGCATGCCGCGCAGAAGCGCAGCGGCATGAGCTCTCGATACACACAATGGCATGGATGAATCCCCGAAGCACTACGCCGAGCTAAAGTCAGACACAACGGCATACATGCTGTATGATGACGCTGCTATACCATTCTAGAAGGAGCAGGTGAATCTACAGCGACCGGAGGCCAATCAGCGGCGGTCTGGGGCAGGGAATCCTCGGGGCGATGGAAGCGTTCTAGATCCTGGGTGTGGTGGTAATCACAAGGGCGTGTCAGTTACCAAATCTCATCAAGCCATACACCTCACATGGGTGCATTTTACGGTATGTAAGTTAGACCCCAGGAAAGTTCTTTTTTAGGCTGAGACATCACTCCGGAGGTCTGAGAGCTCCCTTCCACGTGCAGTAGAAAGGTCCTGTGTGAAGGGAGTTCAAACACTGGATTCTGGTCCCACTTAGTACTACTACCTGTCAAGGCAATCTCCTCCTCTGAAGAGAGAGAGAAAGCGAGAGGGAGAGAGCCTTCCCTCCGGCTCTCAGGCTCCTTGCGAGCATTATCTGAAAATGCTTTAGTTGCGGTGCACCGGCCCAGGTGTGGTAAGTAGGATCTGAGTTCCTGATCAGAGTTAGAACCTGTGCCCCCTGCATTGGGAGCATGGAGACTTATCCACTGGACCACCAGGGAACAAAGATCCAGCCCATGAAAAATAAATAATAAACAAACTTTTTTAAAAAGGAAATGCTTTGTTGACATATATACACTGTTATGTGTAAGATAGATCGCTAGTGGGAAGGTGCTGTGCAGCACACGGAGCTCAGCTCGGTGCTCTGTGATGGCCTGGGGGGTGGGAGGGGGGTTGGGAGGGAGGCTCAGGAGGGAGGGAGAGAGGTGTGAATACGGCTGATTCACGCTGTACACACGAAACTAACATGACAGTGTAAAGCAACTCTATTTGAATTTTTTTAAAAGTCAATGCTTTAAAGCAGAATCAGAGCACTGATTGTGCAGCCCCCGTGCCAGCCATCCAGGTGCCCAGCTAAGCCACCTCCACCTCTACCAACACCCCCTCACTGGCCAGTCACTGGGCCCAACCGCGGACTTCTCTCAACCCACCCACCCTCTAGTCCCGACAGCCACCTTCACTCCCCGCTCATGACTGCAACAGCTTCAGGATGTTCTCCTTTCCCCCAGTTTTACCCCTTCCATCCCTTCTCTTTCTAAACCCAGAGCCAGCTTTCCAGAACACAAATCTGATTATGTCACCTACCCTAGCCCCATCTCAAGAGCCTTTAGAGCTCTTGAGAGAGACTAGGCTCCTTGGTCCAGGACTTAAGACCTTCAGTCATTTGGCCCTCAAAGGACACATGCCAATCAACTTGAACCGCCCACAGCTTCTCGAGTTTGCAGTGTTGCCTGTATGTTCTGGCCCCTCCTACAGGTTGTCCCCTTTGCCTGAAAAGATCACCGGTTCCCAGCCTCATTCCCCACCCTGTTGTTCAGTCACTCAGTTGCGTCCGACTCTTCGTGACCCCACGGACCACAGCACATCCGGCTTCCCTGTTCTTCACCAACTCCTGGAGCATGCTCAAACCCATGTCCATCGAGTCGGTGATGCCATCCAACCATCTCATCCTCTGTCATCCCCTTCTCCTCCCGCCTTCAATCTTTCCCAGCATCAGGGTCTTTTCCAATAAATTCTTCACCTCAGGTGACCAAAGTATTAGAGTTTCAGCTTCAGCATCAGTCCTTGCAGTGATTATTCAGGATTGATTTCCTTTAGGATGGGTTGGTTGGATCTCCTTGCAGGCTCAGGGACCCTCAGAGCTTCTCCAGAACCCAGCATTCTCCACCTGGCTGACTCCAAATCCAGCTGCAGGTCTCAAACCTCCCTTGACATACACATCTTCCAACAAGGGAAACTTCCACCACATCCCCTCCATCACTTGGCTCTTCATCTGTAAGACGCTGAAGCAATGCAGACCAGTAGGCTAGACCAGTGGTATGGACTGAATGGTGTCCCTTTGAAACCCAAATGCTGAAGCTCCAGCTCCCAGGGTGAGAGTACTGAGGGTAAGGAGGTAACTTAGGTGACACGTTTTGGGGCTTCCCAGGTGGCTCAGCAGTGAAGAATCCACCTGTTAATGCAGGGGTCACGGGAGACATGGGTTCAATGCCTGGGTCAGGAAGTTCCCCTGGAGGAAAAAAAAAAAGGCAACCCACTAGAGTATTCTTGCCTGGAAAACTCCATGGACAGCGGAGCCTGCTGAGCTACACTCCTTGAGGTTGCAAAGAATCAGACACGACCGAGCAGGCTGCGACACAAGTAAGGAAACGAGGTCATAAGGGTGGGACTCTACTCCCATAAGACCAACGTCCTCGGAAGAAGAGCCAGGAAGGGGGCGTGCTGTCTCACTCAGGGGTGAAGACACAGCAGGAAGGTGGCCGTCCACGGGCCAGGAAGAGAGCTCCCACCAGAACCCGGCCCTGCAGGCCCCTCAGTCATGAACCTTCAGCCTCCAGATCCTCGATTAAAAATAAATATCATCTGGAGCACTTTGCCTCAGCTCCGGACACAACAGCGGGGTCCAGTCCACCGTCGGTAAATATGTGTGACGTCGATGAACCGTCATCCTACGGCCCCTAGTGAAGCCGGGAGCAAGCGTGCATAACACAAACGGGACGTTAACCGGATTAGGGGTGCAGAGTCAGAGCTGGAACCGACTCTCCCTCCCTCGAAAACCAACCGGGAGAGCCCCGCCCCACAGGACCGTCCGCTCTGGCGGGTGAGTCCTCTGCCTGCGATGCCCAGCACGGCAGCCACAAGCCACATGCGTCTGCTGAGCGCGTGACGTGTGCCCGGGGTGGCAGAGCGACGGATTTCTACTTTGATTCACGTTTTTTCGTGTATTTCGTTCATTTGTATGCATATATTTATTTCATTCATTTACTGTCGTTCAGTGTTAATTGTTATACTAAACTGCCTCGTGGCTGGTGGCTCCTGTCCTGGACAGTGCAGGGCCAGTCAGGCAAGGGTCATGCCCGAGGCATTACTGTCGCCCTACGGGTCGCAGACTGTGCCAGCTGCTCCTGTTACAAACACCACGGATTTTCCCAGGTAGCTTTCGAGTGGTGTCAGTGGCCTGGCACCGAGAAGCTGGCAAGCCGCGCGCATAAAAAGGCTAACGAGGCACCATTCTGCAGGAATTGTGATGCTTTATGGGCCTCCACCTGCGAGGAAACCCGTCGCAGGGCAGGTTCACCCCTCGGTGACCAGAGTTAATTGAAACTTGAAGGCCCAATCAAATTACCCAGAACTGAGGTTTTTGGCAGCTTCCGCGCTTCACGGTGAGTTTCCTGCTGCTTTTCGCCTCCGTCAGCGCAGCAAGTGAGGTTGCAAGTTCCAAAATCATCCACAAAAGCAACGAGCTCTGAGCGAGGGGCAAAAAAAACAGGGCGGACTCTGATCTTGACTTTTTTTTAAAATGGGTGTGGTCCCCTTCCTAAGGCAGCAGGTGGAAGTGGACAGCACCCTATCCCCACCTTGGAGAATGTGAGAGTCGGACAAGCATCTTGTCTATGAAAAGAAAGGACATCGAGTGCTCCTCAAAAATCTCCTGTGGCAACCCCACACGGAAGAGGGGTATCTCAGCCCCTCTACATGGTAACACAAGCTTTACCGCAAGAACGTGCTGACTGCTGTTCACGCCTATTCACCTGGGACCTTGCAGCTTATACGGCACATGAGCTTGGATGCCCAAGAGACCCAGATTCAGCTTCTGCCCTAATCAGTTCCCAGAACCGCATCTTTAGAAAACTTACTTAACCTCTCTGAATGACCATTTCCTCTTCTGCAAAAAAAAGAAAAAAACAAGTGTACCCACACACCTCCCTAGGTTACAGCGGTGATAAAACCACCAAAGCAGCCCACAAAGACAAGTGTTCCCAGCAACTTAATTCGTAAAAGCCCCAAACTAAGAATGACCCAAATGTCCATCAACAGGTGAAGAGAAAGATACACCGTGGTAAGTCCACACGCTGGAGGAAGAACAGGTGAGCCACCGCCACACCGGACAACATAGATGATCTCAAAATACGGGGAGTGAAAGAACTTCGTTTATAGAAAATTCTAGAAAAATGAAATCAGTGACAGAAAGCATATTGTCAGGGGACAGAGGGCTGGACTCAGGAGGAGGAGGATGCTTGGGGGGCAGTGAAGATGCCCCAACGTCTTGATGAGGTGATGGTTTCCTGGGTCTGGGCATTTTAAGGATATGCAGCATGCTGTGCTGAAGTTACATGTCGGTAAAGTTTGAAAAGGGTTTAAAACATGAGATCAGGGGTGAATGGCCCCATCATAGGAGCTGGTACATAGAAGGCTCCATTACAGAGCAGTAACAGACGACCCCAGGAGACCTTCTGGAAAAGGACCTGGACAGGCTGCTGGGAAACCCCGCAGGCTTCCCGGAGCCCCAGCTGTCCAGAACAACTGTCTGTTCCCGGCCAGAAGGCGTGAACCAGACGGATGAACAGAAAGGTGGGCAAGGCTTAGTCTCTGCCCTGAAGGAAAGACGAGAGTTTAACGTAGGATCGTAAAGACGGTGGGGACGAGCGACAGCCATGCGGAAAAGTGTGATTCTGACAGGACGGCTGTCCAGAAGGAAGGGTTTCAGGGTGGGATGCTGGCAACAGGGGGCGGGGCAGGCCTTGTGCAGGGGGCGGTCTGATGGCACCAGAACATGGAGGCTGGAGGGGGGAGTGCCGGTGGGGACAACGGCAAAGCTAAGGGCCCCAGCACGTGGTCCTCCAGAGACGACGGAGGGGGTCCGCACGGCCTGAGCAGCAGCGGGAGCCCCCTTGTCATCACCCAGGGAACCGGCCAAAGGGCTCAGCGTGGCGGGACTTGAGCTGCACCGCAGGTCCCACTCAGGGGGCAAGGTGCCAATTACTAAGGGTCCCGACACCCACATCTCTCATCTCAGTATTCCTGAGGAAGTAATAAGAAATGCACGCAGAGATTTACGTACAACGCTGCTGATCACAACATTATTTATAATAGCCCAAAGCCCAAAATAACTTAAATGTCCAAAAAGGGGGACCCAAAATAAACTACGGTACCCTGAGTGATTCAAGCTCTTAGGGTCACTGAACCATATTTTAGGAACACATGGGACCACAGGGGGTGCCACACTGTACAACATTAAGCTGCGTAAAAGCAGCACAAAAATATACACTGAGAATTCATTCAACGTGATCACTATGCGCCGGGCACTGTGTTAAGGCTGACGATACAGAAGCAGAGGGGAGACAGAGACAGCCCTGCTCCTTTTAGACGGGATCCCGCTTTCCAATGAAGGAAGGCAGAGGACAGACAAGGAAACAGATTCCAACGATTGAAACATAGAGCACGCTGATGGCAGGATTCCCCAGGAGGATAAGCAAGAGGGGAAGGGGGTGGGGAGGCGGGGGAGGCAGACATTTTAAACAGGGGGTCAGGGAGGTTTCACAGAGAAGGGGGTTGAGGGTTTGAGCCCAAGGTGTATCTGGGAGGACTTCCGGGCAGAGGCAACAGGCAGTGCAAAGGCCCTGAGGAGGCCTGGGGTGTTGCTGGGAAACATCGAGGCCAAAGCTGCAGAACACGCAGGACAGACGGCAGGAGGATGAGGCGGAGGGAAGCTGGTGCCCCGGGGTCAGGAGTCAGGGCAGGGGCGAGATCCGAGGGCGGCAGGAGAGGGGAGAAGCAGGGAGACCAGCGAGGGTCGTTCCAGGGTTTTCCTAACTTTTCCAATGGACACATGTCCACTTTATAATCAGACAACAAAACGTGATCCAACCGCAGAGAGCCGTGTAGGTGCCGTGCCTGGAGCACAGGGCGGCCCAGAAACAGGCCAGGAGGTCAGGAAGGTAGTTCAGGCGATGAGCCACGAATGAGTGGCTGCAGGGGCGGGGGGTGGGGAGGCACCTGCTATGTTCCTGGAAGTGATCACCAAGGAAAGCAAAACTCCACTCCCCTTGGTGATGAAAGGAACAGAACCCGCGATGCACAACACTACAAAAAAGAGAAAAAGAACCCCCTCATCTCCGCACCTAACAATCCGTGTTTACCATCTTGCTATGTTTCCTTTTGGTCTTTTCTCCTGTACACACTCTGGCTTTCCCCTAACCCCTCTACCAGGCTCAGCACGTCGAAAGCACTCAAGTCCTCACTGAGCAAATACTGGCTGATGCAATGCTCCGAATGCTTTTGGGTTCAGCTTTGTTCACATTGCGTCAGCGACATCACAAGCATTTTCGGAAGACGCTTTAAGAGGCTTGGAAACTGTGGGTGAGGAGGGGAAGGCACGGTTCTCAATGAGTGGGGTGTCGGGTCTGGCCGCTGAGGACAAAGGGGGTTGTTCATCAGGGGAACAGCCAGGGGTCGGCTTTGGGGGGCTGTGAGGGGTGCCCAGGCTGCCCCCGCAGAGACGCAGAGACGCCCAGCCGCCCACCCCGCCCGGGGCTCAGGGAGCGGCGTCAGCCCCGCGTGGAGGTGGTCAGGCAGTGGCGGGGAGGAGGGGAGTGGGCAGGGAGGCCAGCTGCCCACCTGGAGCCGCACGCATGTCCCCTGCTGCCCCCCACGGCTGCCCTGCCAGCGCCCGCTGCACAGATGCCGGTCCACAGCAGAGCCAGGAATTGAACCCACCCCTCGGAGGGCTCTAGCCACAAATTCTCCTCTCTTATCAGAAGCTTAACACGTTCACAGGGAGGAGAAAGTCAGTCTTCAGAAGTCCATGTCAGCAAGTGCCCGGTTTGGGTTCCCCACTTCAAGGGACCCCCCCCACACAAGGAAGAACGCCCTAGTCCCTCTTCCAAAAGCCTGGTTTACGTTCTTCCACCTTGCAGGCACAGCTTGGAGTTCCTCCGTGGGGACGAGAGACACCAGGATGGGCCATGTGACTTCCCCGCAGCACTGCCCGTGTCCCCGCAGCCAGCCGGTGCTCGGCAAATGCTCCGGATGAAAACGCTGAGCCTCACTCATCAGCCGCCCCAGGGCCTCTGGGACAGAGCCTCTGGGATGCGGGGGTGAGGCAGGGCCAAGCACGATGGACAAGGTCGGGGGGAGGTGGGAGGACAGACAGACGGTCACGAGGAGACACGGCCGCGGCCTCCTTCACCCAGCCTGCCGTGAAACACTCTGCCAGCGGGCAGGCCCATGGGCCGCATTCAACCCTGCCCCGGGTGCCAGTTGGCCCACACCTGGTTTTAATTCGCTACCATTTAAACCAGTTGCTAGTTTGCAGAAAGTGAGAGCTCTCACCTAGACACCTGTCTCCCTGAGAGCAGTCCTTTTTTGACAAACCCCCGTCAGTCGCCCCCCGCCCCCGCCCTGGCCCCCAGCCCCCCACCCCCAGCCTGTCCCCCAGGCCCCTTGCCCACCCCCAGCCTGTCCCCAGCCCCCCAGCCCTCCAGCCTGCCCTCCCGCTCATCCCCCCCAGGCTCCCCAGCCTGTTCCCAGGCCCCCCCAGGCCCCCCAGCCCACACTGGGCAGAGCGCCCGGGCTCACCGGCACTCAGCGTGGTGAACTCCAGGAAGCGGTACTCATAGGACACATCTATCTTGGTCTCCACCTGGGGCCTCTTCAACGTCGAGTAGATATTTCCAGGCCGTCGGTCGTCACGTTTCTCCAACTTGTTCAACCTGCACCCCATGTCAGCAGCTGCCGGCAGAAAGGGAGAAAGAGAATGATCTCTGTTCTGAGACGCTGTCCTGCGCCATCGTGTGCAAGACCATCACGTCCCGGAAGCAGACATAAAGGACCCCGGGCTGGCTGAAA
Organism: Ovis canadensis; assembly: GCF_042477335.2. Lineage (NCBI taxonomy): Eukaryota > Metazoa > Chordata > Mammalia > Artiodactyla > Bovidae > Ovis > Ovis canadensis. Next base: position 277,167,455 of record NC_091245.1, read on the forward strand.
TCCAGAGCAGGATCTAACCCAGGACCTGCACCCCGGAGGCTCCCTGCTCAGGCTGCCTTCTCTTGCTGCTAAGACACCCTTGCCAGCCAACCTGGGGTTCTGAACTGATGCCCCAAACATGCCTGTTTTATATCATTTCTCTCCCCGATCTGAGGAAAACAGCACCTCAGAGTGCCTCAGCCCCACTATAATCTGCACACATAATCTTAGAAAAGGAGGTCTAAAAAGCAATGTCCTGCATGACGGCGTCGCCCATCCGAGAAAAAAGACAAGGCAGCCTGTCTCTCCGCAGCGGTCTCTAAAAGGGGATCCTAAGTTGTTGTTGCAGTTTCCAAAGTCCTTTCCACCCTCAACAGAAACTATTTAGACAGATTTCACATTCAGAAAACGTCTCTCAAAGTAGACAGCGGTGTTTCTACAGGCCTTGTTTAAAAGTCATTTATTCTCTCTGAGACCAAACCACAAGAACCCAGGGGTTCTTCCAGACTCTGAGAGTCATTTCAGACCAAAGTGAAGACTGGGAGAACATGAGCAGCGGGGCAGGAGAAACTGGAAGCAGAAATCCACGTGTGTCGGAGCGAAGAGCTGGGGCCACGGTTTGGAAGGAACAGGAAGAAGTGTCGAAACAGAGCGCACTCGAGGGTGGCCCGGGCATCCGGTCTTCCAGGGGCTGAGAAACAGGGCCCGGTCTCTGTTGCTTTAGGCAGAATGGAGTTCGCGAAACGGCTCTGCGTCCACTCCCCAGACGTCAGCGGGGGCTTCAGTTACCCGTCGTGACCAAGCCTGGCTAATCCATCCCTCCTCCCTGGAGCACCACGGCTGTCCTCAGGGCGTATTTCACAAAAACATGAGCTGGGCAAGACTCTCACGAACAGAAACGCGGCGGCCACTTCCTCTCAGAGATAAGAGTCTCCTCGGGCTCAGGCCATACGCGAGGTACCCCGCTTCCTACGGCAACTTGGCCAGCTCCGGAAAAACAAGACGAACCTCATAAAAGCAACTTAGCTGGGGAGGGACGGTGGGGCTGACGGAGCAACCAGCAGGCACTACGTGTCAGTAATTAAAAAAAGTCTGGGAGGATGGATGAGAACAGGAAGGCTTACTTATGCCTTAATAAGGGAACATTAGTGTCCAAAGGGCCAGAGCAGACATGATTTATGTGCCATCTGCATGAACTGATTACTTGTAAAATACTCGGCAGTTCTGCTGATATAATAGCTGATATGCACTGAGGCTGCATATTTAACTGCTGGAAAGCAAGCCTACAGGCATCCGCTGGGCCAACGCAGAAGTGGACAGGGAGGCCCCTAAGTGCTGGGGAACAGGTAAGCTGGGGAGATAAGCGCTATCACCACCAGAACAGAACTGGAAATACCCGAAGGCTTACCAGTCACTCACTCACCTTCCTCCCTACAAAGGCCTGAATGAGTGTTTGGGGGCCTCCAAGAAAGTAAGAAAAAAAAGGGGAGGGGGCTTCCCAAGTGGTGCTAGTGGTAATAACTTGCTGCCAGTGGAAAAGACGTAGGAGACGTGGGTTCGATCCCTGGGTCGGGAAGAATCCATGGAGGACGCAGCAGCCCACGCCAGTTTTCTTGCCTGGAGGATCCCATGGACGGAGGAGTCTGGTGAGCAAAGGTTCACAGCATTGCAAAGAGTCAGACACGACTGAAGTGACTTAACACGCGGGCAAGAGGCAAAGAAACGGTTCCTCAAAAGTCTCCCCACTCTTGCCATCCTACTAGGTAAATTCTAGCGCTGGAAACTCCTTCCTTTGAGAACACTCAGCCTCAGCAGCCTCTGAAACCACCATCGCCTTCTCCCTGGGAAGGACACCACACCAAGCTCCTGGTAGACCCTAACACTTCAGTATGATTTAATTTCTTTTCTCCAGGACAGGTTCCTGACAGCAGGGAAAAAAGGAGGAGGGGGTTACTGGGATGAGTCAAGATAGACAAATCTGATACTGGAGGGAGGGGGTGCCAGAAACTATTAGAAAAAGTCCCATTTCACAAGCTGTGAATTTTCGGCTTTAATCACACCATCCAAACTTGAGCCCCCAAGTCCACCCCAAAGGGACCGTGCTTGACTCACAGGACGCGATGAGGCTCTGGGCAAACGCATCGTCCATATGATGAGACACTGGACCAGCCAGGAGCAGCACCGTAGCTTCAGTGAATCCTCGAGGTCTGCAATTCCAGGCATTCACGTCTCCGGGGGTACTGGCAGGGCCGGTTAAGCGACCGCTTCTAAAGCACTGTTCTCCCTGGGAAGGGAGACCCTGCCAAGCCACCGCCATCAAAAGTGCGGTCAGGCTAGGGTCCTCCCTGGCCGGCTCCCGGCATTGCTGCTTTCCTCCCAGCTCCTTCCCGTGTCCTCCCACTCACCCGACCCCTGTCAAAATAGGAAAGGCTTGGACAGCACCCCACAAATGGCTATTACAGCCCCTACTGTGCTCCAGCAAGTCATGAAAACTGGCTTACGGAAAGGCGGAGAATGAAGGCGTGGCAGTGCCTCCCGTCATCACCCACGTTTGGCAGATTTCACTATTTCCCATGCGTGGTTCCCTCGCGCTGGAACCCCACAGGGAGCTGGGCCAAGGCTGGCTCTGGGCCTCGCAGGGCAGTGAGGCTGGAGGAAGAGGGAGGAGAAGGACAGACCCCGGCCGGATTCAGGCAGATGGGGTCCGCAGGGCTGCATGTGAGGGTCTCAGCCTGAGCATGTCTCCCTCGGGGCTCAAGGTCTCCAGCAGGACAGAAAGTAAACAGGGTGACTGTTTTCACATCTGGCCCTTCCGACATTCCTGCATCAAGAGATGGGGCTTCCGTCACCTCCCCTGAATCTGGGCTCGCAACTGCTGGCCACTGCTGCCATCATTCAGGTGCTCAGTCGGGTCCGACTCTTTGTGATCCCACAGACTGCAGCACGCCAGGCTTCCCTATCCTTCTCTACCTCCCGGAGCTTGCTCAGATTCATGTCCATTCAGTCTGTGATGCCATCCAACCATCTCATCCTCTGTCGTCCGCTTCTCCTCCTGCCTGCGATCTTTCCCAGCATCAGGGTCTTTTCCAATCAGTTGGTTCTTCACATCCGGTGGCCAAAGTACTGAAGCTTCAGCATCAGTCCTTCCAATGAATATTCAGGGTCGATCTCCTTTAGGATGGACTGGTTTGCTCTCCTTGCAGTCGGCTTGCCATTTTTTGTTGCTGTTCAGTCGACAAGTCGTGTCCGACTCTTTGGGACCCCATGGGCTGCAGCACGCCAGGATTCCCTGTCCCTCATCATCTCCTGGAGTTTGCCCAAGTTCATGTCCATTGAGTCGGTGATGCCATCCAGCCATCTCATCCTGTCGTGCCCTTCTCCTCCTGCCCTCACTCTTTCCCAGCATCAGAGTCTTTTCCAGTGAGTCAGCTCTTCACATCAGGTGGCCAAAGTATTGGAGCTTCAGTCCTTCCAATGGACAATCAGAGCTGATTTCCTTTAGGGTGGACTGGTTGGATCTCCTTGCAGTCTGCTTGCCAGAGAAAGTGTCAGATGATGCAGTACCAGCTTCTGGACCCGAACCGTAAGAAACTGGGAGCATCCACTGCCCAACTCTTGGGAAACTTGCTCTTGGAACCCGGTCACCATGCCAGGAGGAAGCTCAAGCAGCCCCGAAGAGAGGCCCACGTCGGGAGGAACCAACAGCCAGCAGCACCGACTTGCGTCCCAGGGAGCCACCCTGGAAGGCAAGCCTCTGCCTCAGTCAAGCTGCTGAAACCACGCAGAGCAGAAATGCGCTGTTTCCCCAAGACCTGTCGATCAGCAGATTCCTGAGCAAGATATGCCACTGTGGCTGTCTCAGGCCTCTCAGTTTGGGTATGATGCGTCAGGCCAGAGGTAACCTATACATGAGTCTGGGCCAAACGATCCCGGCCAGCCACCTCCAGGGCTGAGCGCTGGCCTGCAGTCACGAGCCTGCTCTAGTCACTCATGCCGGGAGGACATCTGGAGTCTCTCCAGTCTGGGTCAATGCTAAACACAGTGGCTGCAGACACCCGTGGAGACGTTCTTACGTGGACAGCAGCTTTCATTTCTCTAGGTGAGTGGCCACACCGTCATGGTTATCCAGGTCATCAAGACCTGTTTTGTATAGTCCTTCTGGGTATTCTTGCCACCTCTTCTTAATCTCTTCTGCTTCTGTTAGGTCCATACTATTTCTGTCCTTTATCATGCCCTTCCTTGAATGAGATGTTCCCTTGATGCCTCCACTTTTCTTGAAGAGATCTCTAGTCTTCCCCATCCTATTGTTTTCCTCTATTTCTTTTTCATTGAAAAAGGCCTTCTCATCGCTCCTTGCTATTCTCTGAAACTCTGCGTTCAGTTGGGTGAACCTTTCCCTCTCTCCTTTGCCTTTCCTTTCTCTTCTTTCCCCAGCTATTTGTAAAGCCTCCTCAGACAACCACTTTGCCTTCTTGTGTGATGGTGTGGTCACTCACCTAGAGCCAGACACCCTGGAATATGAAGCAAAGCAGGCCTTAGGAAGCATCACTACGAACAAAGCTAATGTACGTGATGGAATTCCCGCTGAGCTATTTCAAATCCTGAAAGATGATTCTGTTAATATGCTGCACGCAATATGCCAGCAAATTTGGAAAACTCAGCAGTGGCCAGAGCACCATGAAAGGTCAGTTTTCATTCCAATCCCAAAGAAGGGCAATGCCAAAGAACGTTCCACCTACTGTAGAAACTGCGCTCATCTCACATGCCGTACTGTTGCTTGATCACTTCAGTCGTGTCCGACTCTGTGCGACCCCATGGGCTGTAGCCCGCCAGGCTCCTCTGTCCATGGGGATTCTCCAGGCAAGACTACTGGTGTGGGTTGTCATGCCCTCCTCCAAGGAATCCTCCCAACCCAGGGATCAAGCCCAGGTCTCTCGCATCGTAGGTGGATTCTTCACCGTCTGAAGCCACCGGGGAAGCCCTGGCACTCTAGAAAGGCAATACTCAGAATCCTTCAAGAGAGGCTTCAGCAGCACACGGAGCGAGAATCTGCAGATGTGCAAGCTGGGCTTCGAAGAGACACAGGAGCCAGAGATCAAACTGACAATATTCCCTGGCTCATAGAAAATGCAAGAGAATTCCAGAAAAGCATCTACTGCTTCACTGACCACACTAAGGCCTTTGACTATGTGGATCACAATCAACTATGGAAAATTACTAAAGAGGTGGGAACACCAGACCACCTTACCTGTATGTGGGTCAAGAAGCAGAAGTTAGAACTAGACATGGAACAGTGGACTGGTTCACAACTGGGAAAGGAGTATCTCAAAGCTATATATTGTCACCCTGCTTATTTAACTTCTGTGGAGAGTACATCATGTGAAATGCCAGGCTGGATGAATCACAAGCTGGAATCAAGATTGCCGGGAAAAATATCAAGAACCTCAGATATGCATACAATACCATTCTAATGGCATGAAGAAAACCCATCCAAGAGGTCTTCAAAGGCAGAAGAAAGAAAGCCTTTCCCCACTCCTATGGTGAGACAGCGAGGAAAGAGACAAAATATCCTTTCAGTTCTCTACTAGAAACGGGCTAAATGTCATTAGGAACTGGATGCTGACTGGGGAGGAGACTCAGATAACCACCGGGGGTTCTGAGGCCCAGCTGCAAGCACAGGACGTTAGACACTGCAAATGACCCAGAAGCAAAGACCCTCCAACTGGTGACATTCTGGAAAAGCAAGTTCCTCTGAATCAGGCCCAGAAGGAAGTGTGTCTTTGGTGTATATGGGGACCAGCTTCATGCAGGAATTATCAGCTCCATGAGGGAGAGAATTTATGTTCCAAGTTCACCCATTCTTTCACTCAATGCAAACTTATTATAAGCTGCTTTGAGTCCTGCCCTGAATTAGGAAACATAAAAACAGAAAGATCAGGTCATACCCTCGAGGAGACCACAGGTAAAGGAGGAGACAGAAAAGGGATACATGTGGTACAGGGAGGCTGGTGGTTCTAGATGTCTGGGTGGGGTGCAGGGCATTCAGAGGAAATCCACTGTGAAATCAAACAGAGGGCACATCCCCAGAGACCTGGTTCCAGAAAAACCAGATCAGCAACAGGACACGATATCCTGTATCATTTTACTCATTTGTTAAGATTTTTTATGTGAACCATTTCCAAAGCCCTCATCGAATTTGCTACAACACTGATTCCATTTTTATGCCCTGGCTTCCTGGTCACAAGGCGTGTAGGATCCCAGCTTCCCAACGAGGGACTGAATTTGCCTTCCAGCACCGCCCTCACTGGCAGGCGGAGTCTCAACCACTGGACCGCCACAGAAGTTCCACCGTGTCGTTTCAAATGTTTGAAATGTTTATTTTTAAAGTATTTCTAATTTGTTTTTAAAATATTTCCCCAGATGCCCATGAAAGTCGCTCAGTCGTGTCCGACTTTTGGGAGACCCCAAGGACTATACAGTCCATGGAATTCTCCAGGCCAGAATACAGGAGTGGGTAGCCTTTCCCTTCTCCAGGGGATCTTTCCAACCCAGGAAGTGAACCGGGGGCTCCTGCATTGCAGGCGGATTCTTTACCAACTGAGCTATCAGGGAAGCCCAGATGCCCATACAACACTGGAAAACCACTTTGAAAAGGATCACCTTCTGAAAAGATTACTTTTCATTTGGGATTTGAAAAAAACAACTCAGTTTAAAGTTCATTTTTACTACCAACTAGCAGGCATGTATTTAAATAATGGGGGCAATAAATGTAGTTATATTTTCAAATACAAATTAGTTTCATTAAGAGTGAGCTCTCATTTACCACACTTGCTGCTAATCTGAGGCAGACTGTAAAGCTAATTTTAACAACTGCCAACAGCTCATGACAAGCAACCAGAGATGGTGCAATTACAGGCAATGATGCCGGATCAGCTGGCAAACTCATTCTTTATTTCTTCACTCAAATCCTATATTTGAAGACTCGAGCGTGTTTATTACATCATTCAGGCACCCAAAGCAAGAACTGATGATCCAAATTAAGACGTTTTTACATGATGAGAACATTTCTCTTCACTCAGAAATGTACGAAAATTTGAAAACCCAACCAGCTATTTGGATGGTGTCAAATCTTGATATCCTACAAACTGTCTACGAGAGAAACCCAAGTGTAACTGAAAGGGACCCACGGACAGTGTGCCAGATTTGACGCCAAGGAAAAGAACAATCTGTATGAGAGGGACTGGGTCACGGTGTTTCCAAGAGCCTGTGTGCCTCTGCACATGAAATCCACGCGTTCCTTTTTCCTAACTGGCAGGACAGGGACCACAACGCTCACAGAACGTTCCTCTGGGTCACGAGGTGATGGGAGACATTCACTTCACAGTTTTTCATAGTTTCCAAGTTCTCCATGTTGGACGGGCATTCCTTTCCTAGTTGGAGACATCCAGGTGTATCACAGCCAGCCTCCCAGATGGGCCTCAGTAATCCTCCTGCTCACCAGGGAGCTCCCCCTGCACTCAACGGGGCTGGCCGCTGCGGCCAGCAGGATGCGGCAGAAGGGCGGGCGTGCCTGGGGGAAGCCCGCTGCCAATTCCGTGTGCTTGCACTCAGCCGCTGAGTCACGTCGGACTCTGCGACCCCACGGACTGTGGCCCGCCAGGCTCCTCGACCCCACAGACTGTGGCCCGCCAGGCTCCTCTGTCCATGGGATTTCCCAGGCAAGAGTCCTGGAGTGGGGTGCCATTTCCTCCTCCAGGGGATCTTCCCAACCCAGGGATCGAACCCACGTCTCCTGCATTGGCAGGTGAGTTTTTTACCACTGAGCCACCTGGGAAGCCCCGCCGTATTGGGAAGGCACTCTCTTAACCGCACGGAGAAGCCCCCGGGCAAACTCACACCCGAGTGACAGCATCGCTCAGCAGCCTTTGGGCCAGCCGGCATCCTGACCACAGCCTCGGGAGAGGGCCCAGGCAGAGCCACCCAGCTCAGCTGCCTCTGGGTTCCTGACTCACAGGAGCCCCGAGAGGCGATAAACGTTCACTGTGTTCCGTTCCCAAGTTTGGGGGTAAAACGCTACACAGCAAAAATATGGGGGAAAAAAGATTTAAAAGAAAGAAAGAGAAGAGGGGTATTTATCAAAAGAAAATGCCCGGCGGAGACAGATCCAGACTACCTTTCTGCTCTCCAACGAGCGTCCATCACAACCACCCTTAGCTGAAAACGGCCCCCTCCCAAGAGGCCGCCACTCAAAGTGGGGTCCTCAGACCAGCAGTGCCGCCACCCATGGGAATGGCCCACCCAGACCTGCCTGTCCGAGTCCACACTTCCACGTGATTCAGGAACATCTAAACCACAGGAAAGCTCCCGAGAGCCTGGACCACAGAGGTGGCTCTCCGTCCCGGCTGCCCGCCGGGTCCCTGACAGCTGTTTGGATGTCCAGACATCCAGGCCTTTCGGATGCGCCAACCATCCCTATTTAAGACTCCCGAACTGACAGGAACTGACATCCAGGGTTAAGAAGCAGCAGCCTCAGAGCAAATCCCATCTCTTCCCGCTCCTGACCTCTCCAACCTCCCAACACCCAGGCCTCTGGGGCCCTGAGTCTGAAGCGCGTAGCCAGGGGCTGGGAACCGCAGTCTATAGGAGGGCGGTCTTGTGGATCTCCCTGGTTTCAGCCCGTTTCTCCTGAACCTCTTAGGATCTCATGTCATCCCTCTCCAGGCTCTCTGCTTTCCTCCCACACAAATGCACCCCAAATTTCTACCCGAACCTCCTTCGTTCTTCTCTCTTCAAACTGCCTTCATTATTAAGCACTGCACATACATGGACAAGGATGAAAAGATGAGGCATCTCTGCACCCACCATCGCGATTTAACAAATGCTTACTTTTATTTGCTCTCAGCTTTTATTTTTGCAGAAACACTTTTGGGGTGCAGTCTTCATGCCGGCCCCTTTGTCCCCTATCTTCTGCCCTGCTCCTCACGCCTGAACACGCTACATATAATACCCAGAACAATACAGGGAAAAGGCTCTGACACCTTTCAGGTCATGGCGTGTATGACCCTCAGTGTTTGTGTATGTTTTTTCACAGCACCCCCAGGCTGCGAGGTTTGATTCATTAAGTAGTCAAGTCCAAACAAATTGATTATTATGTCCAAACAACTTAGCAGTCTTTGGAAAGAACAGAATACATAAACCCAAAGAAAAAAATCTTTCTGTGCATCTTTCAGGTACCATTATTACTTACTACTGGGAAGTGTGCACTGGGCAACTTCTCAGACCTCAGAATCACACTAGACAGCCCCGCCGCCCACCATCTCCTGTTCCGCAATGACCTTAGCAACCACCCCAAACCCAGTTTCGCAAAGACATGACATCATCAAAAGGAAGTGGGGCCCTTTGATGCTGGTACTGTGAACCACCTCCGGCTGGCAGTGAAAGAGACATCCAACAAGCTTGCTGCAATGCCTTGGAAGGTCTCAGCACAGAGTCTGGGGCCCTCCAGTATAGGACTGGACGTGTCGCTCAAGAAAGTTCCCTAACTGCCTCCTCTCCCCTTAGCTGTCAGGCCCCTCTCCACCTGGCCACTTTTCAACTCCAGCTCATAGTCTCACCCACCCATTCCAACATCTCCCCCTAGAACTTTCTTTCCCTGCACTTCCAGAAGGATACGCCCCAAACAGAACTCAACGTCCTGCCCCCAAAGCCAGCTCTTCCTCCTGGGTTTCTTGTGTGGACTTGTCTTTGGACTTGGAGGCTGGCAAGTCTGAAATCTACAGAGCGGACCAGGAAGCCAAAGACAGAGGGGATGGAGTGGCACTGAGCCCCCGAGGCTGAAGCCCCGCGCTCAGAGACCCCGGTGACATATTCATACTATGGAGACAGGTCTGTTTTTACTGATTCAAATGTTAATCACATCTTTAAAAAATACTGCAGGGCAACACCTAGACCGCTATTTGACCAAACACTGGGGACCACTGTGTAGACAACTTGATACATAAAATAACCATCAAACCCTTCTTCTCTGAGCACTTAGTACATGCAAGGTACTATCGCGGTAGCGCAGACGGTAAAGAATCTGCCTGCAGTGCAGAAGACTCGGTTCGATTCCTGGGTCGGGAAGATCCCCTGGAGAAGGGAACGGCAACCCACTCCAGTGTTCTTGCCTGGAGAACCCCAGGGACAGGGGAACCTGGTGGGCTGCTGTCTATGGGGTCGCACAGAGTCAGACACGACTGACGTGACTTAGCAGCAGCAGCAACAGCAGGCATCTAAAACCAACTGTCTGAATGTTAATCGTTATTAGTTGTTATCTAATAATTAGTTGCTATTAGTTGTTATCATGGATATTACTTGTAATCCATGATAAAGATTCCTGTTAACCTGCCATAATTTGGTGCTTATAAAGTGTCCGAAGACACTGGAAAAGACCCCCAAAGACCTCTCCAAATTAAAGAAGTGTTTAAATGGATAGTCTGATTACTGTACTCTGCATTCTCAAAACTTTATAAGACACGATATGATCACGTCCTCTTAACCAGAGTCTGCAATTAACCTAACTTCTTCTCATTCACCTTTACGGATAAGGTCTATTACAAAAATTTCTCCAAATCTGAGGAATTTGGGAGTTACTCCATAAAACCTGAAGGCTTCCTTAGAAGAATTTCCTTGGGGGTGAAATATGAAGTAGGGAGTTTCAATACACACACGCACACAAACACACCTGCACACACACACACACACACAAATGGAAGCTGATAATCTTTTACAAAGAATAAACGCTGCCCATCCACGGGGTCCACCTAGGGAACAACACAGGTTAGGGACAGTTTAGTTTTAAAAGCCAAAGGAACACGGTCAGTAAAGTGCCTCTGGCTTCCTGGCTGAACAGTGTGGAAACAACCAACGCAGCTTCATAAAGCGGCGTGAGACTTGGTGAGCATCAGACAAGATGCACACTCATAGCTGGTGCTGACTGCCCAGCTCTGGCAGGTCTGGTTTTCCCACTAACACCCGTGGGCTGGTGCCCACTCCTCTGAACCCAACCTGAGTAGTGGATGCCCCTAAGGCGGACAGCCAGGCCCCCTCCCCATCACCCTGCGCCACCAGCTACAACCTGAGGGCCCTCCAGCACCCCCTACCCCACGGGGGCAGGCTTGACCCCGGAAAACCCCCACACAGCGCCCTCAGGTACCCCAGAGGGTGTCTCCTCCACCTCAGGCCTGGCAGGCAGCCATCACACGTAGAATGTGACCTAATTTTCTAGCTCTTTGGTCCTGGCCCTGCTGAGAACGCTTTTTCTTCGTGAATTCAGCCCAGGTAGGGAGTAAGTAACACAAATGCATATTTAAAAGCTGAACTGAATTCTTCTTTGGAGAGCAAGGAATTAACAGGGCTTCAAGCCGTGGCCATCCCTTGCCCGCTGTACTGATCTTTTCAGAGAAAGCCTCTTGGTAAAATACACAATGATGATAACGTAAGCCCCTCTATGGGCCCAGGAGAAAAGGGAAACTCAAATTTATGTCAAAAACTGAATGTGAATGGGAGGAAAGATCACACACACACACACACACACACACACACACACACACCTTTAAACAGTAAACATAAAAGAAACGTCTGGCTAAATTTATCTCTTTGTCAGTGAAAAACAGCCTAAGCTTTAGCCAAGAGTGTTGCCAATTCTTACCCGGAAGGACAAAAGAGAACGCTCACTGTGGAGCAGCGCCATTGAACCAAACTTTCAGCAAGGCTGGAAATATTCCACTTCTCTGTCCAGAACAGTAGCCAACAACCACATGTGGCTCCAGGGCCCTTGAAAGGCGGCCGGTGAGACTGTGGAACTGCACTTTTAATTTTATTTCACTTTGATTCCTTGATATTCAGATGTAAATAGCCGCCTGTAGACCGCGGCTACAGCACTGGGTGGCTCAGTGAGAGACACTCAAACTAAACAGCTGGCAACGTCTTTCTTTCCCTACAATAAAATTATAGTCAGATAACTAATAATACCTTAAACTGTCATCAAAACAAGTACCTCCATCCGGGCCCCAGGAAGAAACAGACAAAAAGACTTGAGAAAGTGAGTCCAGTGCGTCGTTTCTTGCAGCTTCGTCCCCGCTCCAGCTCACATTCTGTTCTACAAGGGCCTCCTGCCTTTGGAAACCTATGCTTGCGGACGAGATCTGCATTTGTGAAACCAGAATGTCAGAGTCCCTTTCCTCAATGTCCAGGAAATAGGAACGAAGTGTGAACTTGGGACAAGTTCTTTAACCTCGCTGAGCTTCAGGTGCCTCAGAGCCAAAGTGCAGATAAGATTAGCACCCACCTCTCATGAGAGTTAGATTTGAAGTGGGCACTTGGCACAGGGTAGCTATAATTAGTATTCTGTTAATAACAATAGTAAAAATCTATACTAAGATAAGAACAGTGCTACTTAGGAAGTTTACAGTTGGCAAAGTTTTCCTAATAGTCTGAACCTGTTTCCCAGGCGGTAGTACAGTGGCCTCCAGTAAAAATACGCCTTGGGGTCCTGACATCTTGGCGATCCCTGTCAGCCTCCAGAGAGGTAATCTCCCAGATGGGTACCATGAGGGTTACTCACGGCCTCTGCCCTGTGGCAAGCGCTGTACTAGGCTGGCAGACGAGGGGAACAGTCCCCAAACATAGTCCAATGTCTCGCAATCTCGTACACGTCCCCTGATGCCACTGATGCACCTCGGTGAGATGTAAAGGCTTCCCCCTGGGGCCCGCATCAGCAGGACGCCCCATTCCTGCTTCCCAGATCGTGAAGACCAGGTCTCCTTAAAGGCTGAATACGAGAGGGGACCAGAGAGGGAACAGCCCGTTTTCTCAGCCGGGACAAGAAGAAGGGTGTTGACAGGCCGCGTTTCTCACTGACAGGCCGAATCTCTCTAACAGAAAAGCGGTGTTCTCAGAGCCTTCAAAAAGTCAAATCTGACCTGTCTCACGGAGCACACAAGATGCCTTTCAACAGCCAGCTGCCCCAGTCAGAGAAATCCAACGGGAATCTCCACCGGATTCCAAGCAGCCAGACCAACGCATCAGAAATCCCCCAGGAGTGTCAAAGCAGAACTTCGGTGGAATTCTGCGAGGGTGGAGTGGGGGGGGGGTATTTTTCTTTATATAGAAAGTACTCAATCTTCTTTCACAACCAAGGGGACATTCCCCTATGGAAATCCCTTCTCTGAAGACCTTTAAAAATAAAACATGTGTCTGGTCATGCACAATAATTTAAGAGTGAACCCATTTACCTGAAGAGTCAGGGATTTCCCTTAGCTCCTCCATCTACGAAAACAACACGCTCCAGACTGTCTCGAGTGCTCCCGATTTTCGGCACCTTTGAGCTCAGAAGAACACTGGTCAACCGCGTTCTTGACTTTGAGCTAGGGAAATGAGCTGTGGTATCTGGAATCTGACACATGTATTCCTTGCTGATGGGAGTGTAAAATGGTCTAATCATGTTGGAAGAAAGTTTGACAGCTTCTTATAAAGTTCACATACACCTCTTTTATGACCCAGCAATTTCACTCCATTTACCCATGAGGCATAACAGCACATGTCCCTAGGAAGACTCATAAACAAATATTCACAGCAGCTTCATTCCCCAAACCTGGGAATAACTCTTGTGTCCATTGACAGGGTAATACATAAGCTGGTATAAACTGATCCTGGATCTTAACTCAGCAATTAAAAAAGAAAAAAAAGGGACCGAATTACTGGTACATAAAACATGAGTGAATCTCAAAAACATGCCGAGTTAAATAAGCTTTACACAGTATTGTGGATTTCTATAATAAATGAAGTTCAAGAACAGGCTAAACTAGCTTTGAGTGATTGTTAAAAAAAAAAAAGGTGGGGGCACTGACTGGGAATGGGGATGAGGGAACTTTCTGGGGGCAAGGGCAACATTCTCTACCTTGATTACAGACGAGGGTTATACAGGCGTAGGCATCTGTCAAAACATTATGCAAATGCTACCCTCAAGATCTGTGCATTTCACTATATGTAGATAGGTATGTATGTATAAATTTCACCTTAAGAAAGTCATGAACATATACTGAACTCTAACAAAACTTCCAGAGGTGACCTGTACCAATGTTTGTAATTTAATTTAAAATGCATAAAACAGAAAGTTGAACTGACGGATGGACAGAGGATGAACAGATGGACAGACGTATAATAAAGCCAATTCAGTACTGCAAAATTATGGCCTCTAGATACCAGTGTCTGGCTGGCCACTGTTCTTCCAAGTTTTCTATATTTTTTAGAAGGAGCTGGGCGTTGGATGAGTCCCTGGATCTTCTCCCTAGCCCACCAACTCAGAGATCTAACAAGACACCCATGCCCACCAAACCAGGGGCCCACATAATTTCAGTTCTGCTGAAAAGTTAAGGCTGGAAGAATGCAAGTAGCTTTACAGGAACTCACATCACTCATGCCAAAGATTTTCTGCCTGTTTCCCTACAGACAAAGCAATTATTTGAATGGAAGCCAAAAATTCCTGCTCCAGAGGGAGAAAAAGAACTCACTGACTTGTATTCCCAATTTATTCTCTTTCGGTTCCTGCACCAGATCAATTAGCCTACTGCACAACACCCTCCCCTTCCATGTGCCCCAGGGTCCAAGCAGCCAAAAGACAAAGAAAAACTAACCCAGAGACAGAGGGATGACGCCCTGCCTCTCAGACCAGAAACCCCACTGAAGGCAAAAGAGGAAGCAAAGCTCCCTCTGAGGTTAAAGTGATTTCACTGAGGTTAGCACACACATGCACCGAAGAGTCCCAGTCAGCTTGCTGCTTTAATCCCTCTGCCGAGTTTGGTGACATCGGGGGTCACTTGAACTTGGTAGGGAATTCAGCCCTGCAGAGGTACCCGGGCATGAGGACATGCGGGGGTGCAGCGCACACCCTCCCCACAGGCGCAGAGGTCACTGACACCACACCCGCCTTCCTTCCTGGCCCGGGCCTCACTTATCCTGAGATGACACCCCATGGCCAGACTGCGCCCAGCATCTGAAAACAGCTGTACCACCAGTTACAAGAAGGGAGTGTTGCTGGAAGCCAGGGCAGTCACTCAAACACAGGGACCCGTGCCAAACTGTTGGTTTTTTGTTTTTTGTTTTTAACTTTTTGTTTTGAAAACCCCTAACAAACTCGGTGACACCACCCAGCGTCCCCGGGGACCACCCGCAGCCACACAGGGTAGCCAGGAGACAGCGCCGCCGGGTTACAGCCCCGCGGCCTCCACGCGGCCCTCGGTGCCAAGGCAGCGGCCGTGCAGGTGAAGGGCACCAGCCCCGGGCCCGGGAGGCGGGGTGGGCATGCGCGCCCGCGGGGCTTCCCGAAATAAACGCCGCCGCCGCCACCCTGCCCTGACCCAGGTCCACCCTGGGGCCTAAGAAAGCGGCGAGGACGAGGGAAGAAACCCCCTTACGGAAGGCGAGACAGCGGTTTTCGGTGCCGGGAATTCCCGGCTCCCCGAGTCTCAGCGCCTCCGGGGCGTGCGGCCGTCAGCCCTGCCCCGGGACGGACGCGCCTCGGGGGGCGCACGCACCCCGCCCCAGCTCCCCGCCGCCTCCCCTCCTGAACCCAGATTCCGGGGCCAGCGCCCGCCCGCCCTTCGCGGAGGGCGCCGTGCAGTGTCCCAGACCCACCTGTAGCCTCGAAGCCTCCCCTCCGCTTCCTCCCCCGGCGCCCCCGGGCCGGCGGAGCCCATTACCCCCCACAGACCGCTCTGGGGGTGCCTCTCCCCCTAGCGCGCCAGGGCTGATTTCTTTCTTTCATTTTCAGAAAAGTTGGCCCAAGACCGCCGCGTCCCACGGAGCCGGCCGCCGGCCCCATCCAACCCGAGCCCGGGCGAAGAGGACGAGGGGGGCCCCGGCGCGTTCGAGCCAGCACGCCCAGGCCCCCGCAACCTGCAGGGAGGCGTCCCGCGCGGGGCTATCCCCGCCCGCCGGGGTCCCCGCGCCGCTGCACCCACCTCCGCCCCAGTCCCGCAGGCGCCCACCTACCGCTCGGGGCCAGCCGGCGAGAGGGCGCGCGCAGGGGCTCCCGGAGACAGTGTGTTCCGTCCCGGGAGGAAAGTTTGTGCCATGCAGAGGGGGCGGCGCGGGGGAAGGCGTGGGCGACAGGGGGTGGGCGCGGGGCGGGCTGCGAGGCGGGCCCGCGCGTCCGTCCCCCCTGCGAGCGGTGCGTGCGTCCTGCCCGAGAGCCCGCGGCCGCCGCGCTCCCGCTCGCGGCGCCCAGAGCCCGGCGCGCTCCGCCCGCAGCCCCGACGCGCCCCCGTCGCCGCCGCGCGTCCGCCGCCTATACTTCCTCTTCCTCTGAACTCACGGGCAACAGACGCCGCGCGGCATCTTCGGGGGAGCCGCCGGCGCGCCCCACGCCCACCGCGCGCTCCCACGCCGCGCCCCCGCGCCGCTGCCCTCACGGCGCCCCCACCACGCCCCGCGCTCCCACCGCGTCCGCCCCGCGATCCGCGCTCGCCCCGCGCCCCCACCGCGCCCCGCGCCCGCCGCGCCACCGCGCCTCTGCCCCCAAGGCGCCCCCACCACGTCCCGCGCCCCCACCGCACCCGCCCCGCGCCCCGCGATCCGCCCTCGCCCCGCGCCCACCGTGCTCCCAGCGAACCTCGCCCACTCCGCGCCCCCGCGATCCGCGCGCTGCCCACGGGCGCCCGAGCAACAGACCCTCGCTGCGCCTCCACACCGAGCCCCGTGGCTCCCCCGCCCCGCCTCGACCCCTGGTAACCGAGGTCACAAGATCAGGAGCGCGTGTAGGGGACGCGGACCTCCTCCCCCACCAACTCCACGGGTGCCCTCCGAGGGCGCCGAGGAAGGACGGTTGAGAGACCCTCCTGCCTCCCGATGCTGCAGGTGGGCTTGTCCCTGGGGGCTTGAGTTATTTGCTGGGCATTTAGTGCCTAGGGAGCCGGTTAGTGCCACTGTCCGCTTGCCACGCCCTCGCCCACGTACTGCAGGTGCCCAGAAGATGTGGGAAAACCTAGGGAACCAACTTCAGGCCGCCCAAGGAGGCGGTTAGATGCACAAAACATCAGGGCTGCCTTAGTGAAGCCGAGATGGGCGGCCGTGAGCCTGTTGTAAGTCTTTTTTCGTGGAGCGTTTTAAACACAGCAGAATTAAAATGTCAGGGTTACTAGCCGGGCCCTAGAGCCAGGGTTCAGGGTGGGCCTTGGGCCTCCATCCGCATTTGCCTTCTGTGTGATGTGGGTAAGTGACTCACCGGCCCTGGGCCTGTTTTCTCCTTCGTTAGGTAGCACTTTCTTGTGGGTTTTATAAGTAAAGTGTTGAGGAACGCACCCTATAACTTAGCTGTTACCCTCTTGTTGTTGTTTTAAGGGGGCTACAGTAAGACAGCCGTTCAGTTCACTTCGTGTCTGACTCTCTGCGACCCCATGGACTGCAGCCTACCAGGCCTCCCTGTCCGTCACCAACTGACATCATCTAATTAATTGTCTACATTTTCTGACTGGGCAAAGAGGGGGTTTCAAGCGTTGGAGCCCACAGGATGGAGGGCTAGTGTAGGCACCGGAGTGTTCTAACGGTGTCCTTCTGGTACTGATGACACCCCCAGGGGTAAGGAAGCCCTATTTTGTTTTCAGGAATTCCTGTAAACACAGTTTCTGGAAGACTCCTGTTTGCTTTTGCCCTAGCCATCCCAGCTCTGTGTTCCTTCCCCCCACCTCCCACTTTGTGTGTGTGTTTTTTTGCCCCTTTCCCTTTCCAGCCCCTGCTGGCTGGTGTCGCTCACCACCACGCTGGCTCTCCCAGTCTCTCCCTTGCTTGGCTTGCCATCTGGGAGGAAACGGGATCAGACGGCAGCCCAGGTCCACATTCAAACAGTATCATGCGGGAAAGGGTGTCCTCTGGCAGCAGGGACGGTTTTGAACACCCACCTATAAGACCAAAAGGAGGAATCTTTGTTATTTATATGCCCGAGGCCTAGAGTTATTGCAAGGCAGGCTCCGTCTGAAATCTTTCTGATCCTCACATGGGAGAAGGAAACCAACATTTCTAGGTGTTAACCAGCAGTTCAGAGTAAACACGGAATATTTAAAAGGGAAAAAGAGGAATGCCGCATAACTTGTTGTGTTTGGGGGAGAAGGTTGATTTCTTTTAAGCAAATCATTTTCACTCTATACCATTTTTGCGTTTTTTTTAAAACACTAGGTCCTTGGGGTTAATAAGTTACTCTGTTTTCATTTTCTTCCACTCAACCTCTTCCTGAGTACTGACAGTGTGTAAATGTCTTAAATGATCTTGTTTCCCTGATTGGACCTGCAGTTTTTTAGGGCTTTTCTAAAACTGACCTTTCCCCCTAGATATTCTGACGCTTCCTCTTTGGTACACAGCAGGTGTTTAATCCACATACATGGAGCGGATGTACACAGCAGGTGTTTAATCCACATACATGGAGTGAATGGGTGAGTCATTCATATCCGGACCTTTTTCAGCCCCGTGTAACATACACTGATCAGTTACCTGGAGTATGATGCATCTCTTTCACCTGGAATAGCCAATGAGGGGACGAGGTTGGGTTCATTTGTATTGTGTAGAGGTCAGCCTTGATTTTCCTCTTGACTGCCGTGGACTGGCCAGCCAAGGGATACACCCTGGGCAGCTGGGCCTCACCTCTGACTGACCTCATCTACCCAGCATCAACCCCAAAGATGCTGGAGCTGTATCCTGGTGGGTTACCTTGGCAACCTCACAATGTCATCTGTTAGAATGTCCTAGGGCGGCAGCTTTTAATTCTATCACAGCGGTCTCATCGGGGGTCATGTAATGGTGCTGTTTTTCCTCTGCTCACACTTCCTCCCCCTATGATTTAACACTAAGTACTCAAGGAGGGAGCCGAACACGGGGAAAACCAAGCTATTACGGCCCGACGGGTCACAGATGGCCCCAGCGCTGGGATCGTGAGCGTTTGCAGTCGATAAAATGCAGGCCCCAAGTTAATGGGGAAACTGGTTCTCCTCACACCAGCTGTGGAAAGGAGAGGAGTTAAGCGAGCCTAGGCAAGCGTGAGAAGCAATCGTGGCTAGACTGTGCAATTCCTGTAAAAGCTTGGTTCCCGGAGCCCACCGCTGGAGCAATTCTCTCCCTCAGCCTCAGCAGCATCGCCTCACTCTGGAGATGATTAAGGCCTCGGGTACCGCCGCCCGAGCACTTGTGATGCATTGCAGCTCCGCTGAGCCTGGCTGAGAGGGAAAATCCCAGCTAACCTTCAGTCCTGCCCACCTCCCCTCCCCACCCCCACCCCCAGCTGGTGATTCCACTCCCCGCCCCCCCACCCGCCAGCCCGCACTGCACTCATCCCCTCTCACCAACGTCACTTAAAAACGCTCAGTTCCCGTCCTTGTGTGGAGAGCAGCAGCAACTTCTGCAGAAAACAGACCCATCAGAAGCTACAGAGCCTGAAGAGCTACTGACCTAATTGTTTATTTGCAGGACCACCAAAACCAGATCTTCTCCAGGGCAGCTGAACAGCAACATTTCAGGGCTGACAGGAGAGATAAGCAAACTCATATATGCCCTGGAGGTGCAGGGATTATTCATCTTTATCATCACTGTTAGTATTTTAAGTGGGTTTGCAGCCACAGTGAGATCACAGTTTGGCCAGCCACTCCACACTGAATGGCTGCAGAAAGCTGGCCCTTTTCGGGCAATACTGCTTCGTTTAAGGAGTTTCTCTGAGGCGCACCAGATCCAGTGGTTTTCACAGGAGCCCCCTGCCCTGTGTTCACTGCGATGGGCACACGCTTGCAGACACACCCCGAGCCAGTTCATGGCGCCCCTGGTCCCAGTGGAGCAGGGCCCCTTTAGGCCGGCGTCCAGACGTGCCCTGCAGCCGCTCAGCCACGTGGGAGTGTGCACTGGGGCGGGGCAGGGAGCCTGTCAGGATGTTTCGTATGTTTGCATTGATGGCCAAGGCCGGGGACTTTTGTCCAAAGTGTAGTCAGACTAGTACTTTGCAAATGCCACCCGCAGACACCACCAGTTTCAGGAAATGTTTGAATGATTGCCAAGTGTTCCATTCACCCCAGTATTTTTTATTTAATGGTTATTCTGCTCCTGAATCCACTCCTCGTTTCATCTCTGAATTCCCAGTCTGTCAGACAGGCAGTTCAGGGAAGCAGGGCCCTCCTGTGGCTGAGACAGAACTCGCTCTCTGGAGCAAAGAGCGGTGTGAGACTCAGGAATACAGTGTGAAGCGCACTGCTCCTGCTGGCCTTCACCAAGAGCCATACCTCTGCACTGGGCATTCCACTAGTGGGACACACCTATTTACTTGCATTTGGGAACAAACTTTATTACCTGAGATAGAAATATGTCAGTTCAGTTCAGCCACTGAGTCATGTCCAACTCTTTGCGACCCCATGGACTGCAGCACGCCAGGCTTCCCTGTCTATCACCAGCTCCCTAGAGTTTGCTCAAACTCACGTCCATCAAGCTTGGTGATGCCATCCAACCATTTCATCCTCTGTTGTCTTCTTCTCCTCCTAAATATATATATATATGTATATATATGCAAATATGTAGGAAGTCTGTATGTTCCACAGATGTAAGAAAATAAAGGAGATTGTGGAAATAGCTCATTAAATAAATGATGTAATATTTTGATGTATTAATTGATTTGATTTCCCTTCCTCCACTGTATTCCTTTTTAAAAAACCTTTCTCTCTTTTTCTTTTTTTTTTTTTAAATTGAAGTATCGTTGCTTTATAATGTCATGTTAGTTTCAAATGTATGGCGGTAATTCAGTTTTATGTATATATATATATATGTGTATATATATGTTTATATTCTTTTTCAGGTTTTTCCCCCTTAGATTATAAAAAGATACTGAGGATAGCTGTTTATCTAGTTTGCATATAGCCGTGTGTACATATTAATCCCACCCCCTAATTTTATCCCTTCCCATCCTCTTTCCCCCTTGGTGGCCATAAATCTGTGCTCCCTGTCTGCAGGTCTGTTTCTGTTCTGTAGATAAGTTCATTTGTATTTTTTTTTGGGTTCCGTGTGTAAGCGATATCATACGATGTTTGTCTTTGTCTAACTCACTTCACTTAGTATGATAATCTCTAGATCCATCCATATTGCTGAAAATGCCAGCATTTCTTTCTTTTTATGGCGGGGTAATGCTCCACTGGACTGCGCTGCATTTCTCGTTACACTTTACCCACCTTATTCTTACTGATTTAGACAGCTAGAAAGAAAGTGAGTGTTAGTCACTCACCCGAGTCCAACTCTATTACCCATGGACCATAGTCCACCAGGCTCCTCTGTCCGTGGAATTTTCCAAGCACGAATACTGGAGTGGGTGGCCATTCCCTCCTCCAGGGGATCTTGTCCACCCAGGGACTGAACCTGGGTCTCCTGCACTGCGGTGGGTTCTTCACCGTCTCAGCCACCAGAGAAGCTCAGAGAAAGCATCATTTAGAAGCTTTCCCCACCAAGGAAAGTTATCATGAAAACACCAGGGAAAAACAGCCAGATTATTGGGTTTGGGGTTTCCAAAGTCAAGGTCCAAACATGAAATGAAAAACTCTGGAAAAATATGAAACCAGATAGAACCATTGTTCCCTATCATATCTCCTTTCCTTCCCCACCACCCATCACCTCCCCATACACACACACGTGCCTTCCAGGAACAGACTGAAGTTGTCAGGCTGGAGCAGAGAGAGCAGCAATAGAGGGGCTGTGTCCATAGGGTGGCAGATTGTAGGACTCGTGGACCGATCAGAGTCAGAAATCAGAAACCCAGCTCCTCCGCTCAGAGGAGAGTCATCCATCCACAGCCACTTGCTGCTGCTGCTGCTAAGTCGCTTCAGTCGTGTCCGACTCTGTGCGACGCCATAGACCCTGCATACAACTGGACAGCAACCCTTAGAGCCGGACATCCGGCGGTGAGCTTCCATCGACAGCCAGAGCGCGGCCTGCGGGTCATCCAGGGACATGACTCTTACTCCCTGAGGTCAGTTCAGTCCTCACTTGAAGGCCTAGGACGCCGTGAAGCCCTTGAGGTGGACAGTGGGGCTCCGCCCGCCCCACCCCTGTGGGGAGTTAGGAGATCCAAGAGTGTGAAGATGCTCCTGCCAGCCTCCCATCCGACCTGTACTTCGATGGACGTGAGTGGACCCTCAGGGTTCCTTCCAAGCAGGACTATGATCACCATCAGTGCCGCTCCCCAAATAGCTCTGGCCCTCTTCTTCCGCTCTCGTGGTAGGATTGCTTTTCCCGGCCTCCTGACCTGCGTTTTGAGAAACCTGCATGCAGGTCAGGAAGCAACAGTTAGAAGTGGACATGGAACAACAGACTGGTTCCAAATAGGAAAAGGAGTACGTCAAGGCTATATATTGTCACCCTGCTTATTTAACTTATATGCAGAGTACAGCATTGGAAACACTGGACTGGAAGAAACACAAGCTGGAATCAAAATTGCCGGGAGAAATATCAATAACCTCAGATATGCAGATGACACCACCCTTCTGGCAGAAAGTGAAGAGGAGCTAAAAAGCCTCTTGATGAAAGTGAAAGAGGAGAGTGAAAAAGTTGGCTTAAAGCTCAACATTCAAAAAACGAAGATCATGGCATCCGGTCCCATCACTTCATGGGAAATAGATGGGGAAATAGTAGAAACAGTGTCAGACTTTATTTTTTGGGGCTCCAAAATCACTGCAGATGGTGACTGCAGCCATAACATTAAAAGATGTTTACTCCTTGAAAGAAAAGTTATTTACCAACCTAGATAGCATATTCAAAAGCAGAGACATTACTGTGCCGACTAAGGTCCGTCTAGTCAAGGCTATGGTTTTTCCTGTGGTCATGTATGGATGTGAGAGTTGGACTGTGAAGAAGGCTGAGTGCTGAAGAATTGATGCTTTTGAACTGTGGTGTTGGAGAAGACTCTTGAGAGTCCCTTGGACTGCAAGGAGATCCAACCAGTCCATTCTGAGGGAGATCAGCCCTGGGATTTCTTTGGAAGGAATGATGCTAAAGCTGAAACTCCAGGACTTTGGCCACCTCATGAGAAGAGTTGACTCATTGGAAAAGACTCTGATGCTGGGAGGGATTGGGGGCAGAAGGAGAAGGGGACGACCGAGGATGAGATGGCTGGATGGCATCACAGACTCAATGGATATGAGTCTGAGTGAACTCCGGGAGCTGGTGATGGACAGGGAGGCCTGGCGTGCTGCGATTCATGGGGTCACAAAGAGTCGGACATGACTGAGCGACTGAATTGAACTGAACTGAGGCTGGGAGAGGCTATATGGCTAGTTCTGACAGATGAGTTGCGAGCAGAGGTGATGTATGTCACTCCACGGCAATTACTTAACGGTTAGGACGAGACTTTCCAGAGCTCTCGCCTCTGTCTCATGAGGCCGCTGGCAACATTCCGTATGGTGGCTGCTCCTCAGTCTAGTCTACAAATGGACTACAAGTCCTTTGTTTATTCCACACGGTACCCTAATCATTACCTATTAGAATCCATCAGATGCTCTGGAAGGCATCACGGGTATATCTGGGAGCTGGGAATCCAATTAGAGGACTGTTTCCTATATTAACCTGGAATCCTGGTAATTCTCAAGATGTCCAGCTAGAAAGGTCCATATTGAAAAAGCAATAAGAGCTCTTCTTTACTTGTTCATTTAATGTTAAAGCACTTCTTGAGAACCTAGCATGTGCCAACACTAGGCTAGGATACAGTGGGGAAGGAACAGGTCCTATTCTCAGAAAGCTTTCAGTCTAGCAACGTTCAACAGTTAATAATAATTGAAAATGAAAGGAGAGCTCACAGCAGCTGAGAGATTGGCCCAAGGTAGTAGTTAATAAACGGTGCACTGGGACTTAAACTTAGGCTGTTTTAATCCAAATTTTGTGCTATCTTAATTATCCCAAATGACTTTAAAGTAACAGCATCTGTATTGCTTTACGCCTGCTTGATAGAGCAGGTGAGATTTAATTCTAGGCTGCCTATGCCTCCCTCCTAATGTTTGCTGAGATCTGAATTTTTTTAAATAAATACAACTTTTTATTGCATAATTACTACCTAGCACAAAGCCTAACAAATAATAGGCTCTCAAATGTTTTGTGTGTGTGTGTGTGTGTGTGTGTGTGTGTGTGAAGCATGTTTAAATGAATAAATCAACTAAGAAGGCTTAAATACAACTGTTGATTTAAATACCAGGTGCCATCAGTCTCACGTGTACTAAGCACCACCACGCATAGGTGTCATTCTTGATATGGAGGAATAATGTTTTTTGAAATATTGATGCTCTTTTCAATCCCAATACTTCCTGTTATCTCTTCTCTATTTATATATATTTGTATTTTTATATGTTTACATATAGATGCTGTATAATATGGGCTTCCCACGTATCTCAGTGGTAAAGATCTCCTGCCAAGTAGGAAATGCAGGGACATGGATTTGACCCCTGGGTTGGGAAGATCCCCTGGAGAAAGAAATGGCAACCCACTCCAGTCCTCCTGTCTGAAAAATCCCATGCACAGAGGAGCCTGGCAGATACGGTCTATAGGATCACAAAGAGTTGGACATGACTGAGCGACTGAGGACGCACACCATTTAGTGTATATATTATAAGGCATCTATGGTTGCCAGGGAATGGTTGTTTTACCAAAGCGGCAAAGAAAACCTTTTGAGGTCATGAAAATTTTAAGTTTCAGTTATCCAAAGGGACTCAAAATTTAGGGGAAAAAATTTAGGCAGAAAAAAATCTCCCCAACTTCTCAAACTATATGCCATAACCCTAGGCTGCAGGCAGGGACAAAAATGTGAGGAGAAGTGGGAATGAATGGACATTGTAAGTCCCTGAGAAAGGGAGACCAAATATCCTGCCCCTGCAGTTTATTTGGGTTCCCTGGTGGCTCAGACAGTAAAGAATCTGCTTACAATGCAGGAGACTGGGTTTGATCCCTGGGTCGAGAAGATCCCCAGGAGAAGGGAATGGCTACCCACCCCAGCACTCTTTATGGGAATTTCATGGACAGAGGAGCTTGATGGGCTACAGTCATGCGGTCACAAAGAGTCAGCCAGGACTTAGCAGTTTTCACTTTCACTTCTCACCGTTTATTCAAAAGTAAGGCAGCAAATTCTACTCTGGCATGTTATAGTAGCTTGTACTGAACCAACTCTCCTATAGAAACTCTAAATAAACTCAAAAAGTAACTCTGGAGGCAGTGGAAAGCAACTGAAAATAGGCAGACACCCATGGGTGGGTTTTCCATTCTTTTTTGGCTTTTCACCGGAGGCCAGGCTCCCCCTACAAGGCAGCCAAAACTTGGACAGATATCCACTCTTAACCAGCTAAGGGATCAAAGGACAGAGTTCAGAGTGATCATAGTAGCTGCAGTGTGAGAGGCAGAATCGCAGAAATAAGAGAGCAACAGATTCAGTTCAGTTCAGTCACTCAGTCATGTCCGACTCTTTGTGACCCCATGAATCGCAGCACACCAGGCCTCCCTTTCCATCACCAACTCCTGGAGTCTACTCAAACTCATGTCCATCAAGTCAGTGATGCCATTCAACTATCTCATCCTTTGTCGTCCCCTTCTCTTCCTGCCCTCCATCTTTCCGAGCATCAGGGTCTTTTCCAATGAGTCAGTTCTTCGAATCAGGTGGCCAAATTATTGGAGTTTCAACTTCAGCATCCAGAGAAGGCAATGGCACCCCACTCCAATACTCTTGCCTGGAAAATCCCATGGACGGGGCAGCCTGGTGGGCTGTCGTCTATGGGGTCACATAGAATGGGACACGACTGAGTGCCTTCACTTTCACTTTTCACTTTTATGCATTGGAGAAGGAAATGGCAACCCACTTCAGTGTTCTTGCCTGGAGAATCCCAGGGACGGGGAGCCTGGTGGGCTGCCGTCTATGGGGTTGCACAGAGTCAGATAAGACTGAAGTGATTTAGCAGCAGCAGCAGCAACTTCAGCATCAGTCCTTCCAATGAACACTCAAGACTGATTTCCTTTAGGATGGATTGGTTGGATCTCCTTGTAGTCCAAGGGATTCTCAAGAGTCTCCTCCAACACCACAGTTCTAAAGCATCAGTTTTTCAGTGCTCAGCTTTCTTTACGGTCCAACTCTCACATCCATACATGACTACTGGAGATACCATAGCTTTGACTAGATGGACCTTTGTTGGCAAAGTAATGTCTCTGCTTTTTAATATGCTGTCTAGGTTGGTCATAGCTTTTCTTCCAAGGAGCAAGCGTCTTTTAATTTCATGGCTGCTATCCATCTGCAGTGATTTTGGAGCCCCCCAAAATAAAGTCTCTCACTGTTTTCCCATCTATTTGCCATGAAGTGATGGGACTGGATGCCATGATCTTAGTTTTCTGAATGCTGAATTTTAAGCCAATTTTTTCACTCTCCTCTTTCACTTTCATCAAGAGGCTCTTTAGTTCCTCTTCTCTTTCTGCCATAAGGGCAGTGGCGTCTGCATATCTGAGGTTATTGATATTTCTCCCAGGGATCTTGATCCCAGCTTGTGCTTCCTCCCGCCCAGCGTTTCCCATGATGCATCTGCCACAGGCTGGGGAGCAGCAAACTGCGCATGACCCCTGGCTGACCCCTGAACAAGATTCCAAGCAGTGCTCATTGCGAAGGTGACTGAGTTTGGAATTTTAGTTCAGCAAAGTTAACTGCTTGCTAACATTAAAAAAATAATAATATTCTTGAGAGTAATATAGAAGAATCCAGAGTCTTGGCAATATATCATTCACAAAAGGTCCACAACACAATCCAAAATTACTAGACATTTTTAGAAAAGGAAAAAGTATCCATACCCAAGATAAAAGTTAATCAGTGAAGACCAACCTGAAGATGAGCCACGTGTTGAAATAAGATGTGAAGGCAGCTATTATAACTATCAGTGGGTGTGGCATGCTCCGTCACATAGTCATGTCCGATTTTTTGCAACCCATGGACCCACCAGGCCCCTCTGTCCTTGGAATTTCCCAGGCAAGGCTACTGAACTGGGTTGCCATTTCCTTCTCCAGGGGATCTTCCTCACTCAGGGATCAAACCTGTGTCTCCTGCGTTGGCTGGTAGATTATCACTGTGCTACCTGGGAAGCCCCGTTGCAAGTATACTACAGCTAGTATAACTATATAAAGGAAAATATGGTTGTAATGAAGGAACAGATAGGAAGTCTCAGCAAAGAAACAGCAACTACAAAAAGGAACCAAATGAAAATTCTAAAACTGAATATCTGAAATAAAAATGGTGGGTGGTGTAACAGAAACCTGAGTTGTGTTTGGCAGAACTCCAGTACAGAAGGGTCTCATGGCTCCTTCCCCAGCTCAAGCTCAGGGTGGTACCCAGCATGGTTTGTCTGGGCAGATGGATCTGAGGAAAACCATGAACATACCGTCCTGTGAAAGAAACAGAATGACTCTGAGACCTGAGGGAAGCACAGAAGTGATGAAAAAGCCCCACAAAGGTTGCTGCAGTAAGTGAAGTCACAGAAGCAGCAAAATGCTTTTAGGTACTGAAAGAATTTGAGAGACCTGGACCAACAGAAGCTTTGCAAGAAATCTTAGGGATAATGCAGCAGTTGTGCTAAGTTGCTTCAGTCGTGTCCGACTCTTCGACTCTATGGACCGTACGTAGCCTGCCATGCTTCTGTCCATGGGGTTCTCCAGGCTAAAATACTGGAATGGGTTACCGTGCCCTCCTCCAGGGGATCTTCCTGATCCAGGGACTGAAGCCACGTCTCTTAGGTCTCCTGCATTAGCAGGTGGGTTCTTTACTGCTAGCACCGCCTGGGAAGCCCTAATACAGCAGAGAGCAGCACAAAACAATAGGCAACTGAGGATGCGAAAGCAACCCAGCAGAAGCCATTCTGGAAGCAGATGACACGACCAGGTTTACTAACCTTGCCCAGGCTTTGGCACAGTGTGAGCCCCCCAGAACCCCTGTGCAAGTCTAGGGAGCTGAGCCAATTCAGTAACTGATTTGGAATAAATTTCCACCACATCTGCCCCCAGAAATGTTGTTATAGAAGCTCAAGTTTTATTTTAGCATATCTGAATGCCTACTATGATAGTATAAGTGTGTGTGATATGGAGGGGGGATTAGACACTTGAAGGCTGACACTGATGATTAGCAAACAAACATAAGGTCCTCCTCTGACTTCTCCCTGGGCTGAATAGAAAGAAACGCTTGACCATTAGGATATGGCTCAGGCTGTATGCTGTGGAGCACAGCTTCTCAAGGTGTATGCTTTTTAAAAAACATTTCCAAATAGGATTTCTTTTAAAAGGGTTTCCTTCAAGAGGTTTTGTTAACAGAGATTTAAGTGCCTTGCCTGATATGTAGCCATTTACTCCTCTCCTATTTCCTCAACCGCACAAGGGGTCTGCTGGTTCTTAACTAGTCATTTCTCCCTTTCCTGGAGTTCTCTGGCTTATGAAATCATATGATGAGTGAATGAATAAGCAAAGGAATGAAAAACTAAATGAACAGGATAAACAGATGAATACCATTTGTCTGAGTCTATCTAGGCTGCTGTAATTAAATACTGTAGACCAGGTAGCTTATAAACAACATTGATTTCTTATGGTTCTGGAAGCTTGAGAAGTCCTTGATCATTCCCCACCCTCAACAAAATTCATTGTCACATGAGGGCCCACTTCCTAAAAAACCATCTTCTTAATATGGTGGAAATAATCAGGGAGCCCTCTGGGGCCTCTTTTATAAGGGCACTAATCCCATTCAAGAGGGCTCCACCCTCATGACCTAATCACCTCCCAAAGTCCCCACCTTCTGTTACCATCACCTTGGGGGTTAGGGTTTCAACATAGGAATTTTGAGCGGATGTACACCTTCAGACCGCAGCTCCATTCATTCCAGGAGCTAGTAGGTACTTACATGTTGGATTAATAATGTTTCTTGGAAAGCCCATGTTTTTACTCCTGCTAATTCATTTTGTTTTCCCTGTCCCTTTTGGATACACACATAGAGAGTTTAAATGCCCAGTTTCCTGCCTCTTACTGTCTGTCATCTCTCTGCTAAGCTGAGATGGGAGTTTTGGAACAGAGCTCTCTATTAGTCACCACTGAACCTGTTTTCTCAGCCCTAGCACTTCCAAGACCAAGTATCAGAAGGCAGGTTGACAGCCCTGGCTGTTTGGGTTAAGAGCATGAGAGGCTTTCAACAGGTGTAAATCCTGGTTTTGGTCTGCGGCCTTGTTAAGCAACAACTGGCCAGCAATAGGCCAGCATCAGACATCTGCCTCCTTGTCCAAGCATTAGTTTCTGTGCTAATGCTATTATTAAGGAATTATCAAATTTTACAAGTGTTATCACTTCCTAAAAACATAGCTAGTAAAGTCATGCAGGCAAGACTCCAGTGGTTAAGACACAACAGGCAAGGTCTTCTTCTCACCTGTCCACTTCTCTCAAGATCATTAGAGAGATCTGATCATCTTAAGGAGGGAAACTCTGGCTCCTACATCCCCTCTGCTCTGTCTTTGCTCTGAATGCCAGTTAGAGGTTCTAGCCAAGAATCTGTAAGTAAAGTTCATTTTAAATCATTGCAAGGGTGCCAGGCAGGGTTCCTGTTGCACACCAGAGTTCTGGGCTCTGACGACCTTAAAGTGAAAAGAAAATCAGAAAAAGGCTTTTGAGCAGCTCGCAGAGCCCGTTGGAGCCCCGAGGAGTCAGGCCTGGGCAGTGCAGCTGGCTGTGTTTTCCCAAGACGGCCTGCAGCACTACCCCTGCCTCTCGCTGTCTTCCAGAACCTTGCCGTTCCCCCACCAAACGGGGGGTCTAATTTCCCTCTTCCTACTCTGAGCAGTTGATGACACACTTGTAACCAGTAGAGTGTGGCAGAGGTGAAGCCCTGTGACTTCGGTAGCTAGAAGCTAACTTCCCCCACAGAACACACAGCCCCCGTGCACATCGTGCAACACTTTTGAGGCCTCCATGCTGTGAGGAAACCCAACCAGCCAACACAGAGAGCACGCGGAGAGGCTCTGAGGGCACGGAGAGTGAGGAAGGGACGCCCAGCCAGACCCAGGCCACGCCAGCCGCGCACTGCACACCTCCAGAGCCACCCGGCCTTAACTGTGCCTCCTTATTCACAAGAACCATGATGAAAACCAAATGTTATTTTGTCACAGGTTTGGGGGTTATTTGTTATGTAGCAGTAGCTAACCAAAACAGTCGGGGACAAAGGGGCATAAGAAAAGGATCAGGAACAGGACCCTCTCACCAGGCTTTTTCTTCCACCTCCTTCCAGACTTTATGCTGCCAAGTTCCTGCTGCTGTAGAGATATATGAGAAAATGGGCAGTGAACGAATGGAAATCTTGGAATTTCAATGGCATACAGATTGTTTTCTTAAGTGTAAAGTTAATAACTGGAAGGAAACTCCCCAACAGTTTCCTCATCGCCCTCATGCCTTCCCACATCTTTCCCTGCTACAACACACAACTCAGCCCAGAAGTCAGGCAGTGTTTTGTCTGGGGAGGCACTCATTTTTTGTGACTCTACATTTTTTTTTAAAGTGAAAGTCCCTCTGTTGTGTCCAACTCTTTGTGACCCCATGGACATACAATCCATGGAATTCCCCTGGCCAGAATACTGGAGTGGGGAGCCTTTCCCTTCTCCAGGGGATCTTCCCAACCCAGGGATCAAAACCAGGTCTCCTGCGTTGCAGGTGGATTCTTTACCAGCTGAGCCACAAGGAAAGCCCATTTTCTTTTTTAAAACTGGAGCTATATTTTTTAGATGCTCATTTTCCTATTTCAAAGACGTTCATTAGAATATGCAAGAAAAAGAGCACTAAGCTTTTAAAACACACACATGCATACCTTGTGAGACTTGCATATTGTTTCATTCAAGCTGCAGATCATTTGAATAGAGAGCCCTTTGGCTCACAAAAGGGATGATGACAATAAGCATTCTTGTTACTTTTTGAGAACCTCTAGCTTACCTCACCCACGAGTTCTTATTTTTGGTTCTTATTATAACACTCAAAAGAAACTTTCATTAGCATTTTTACTTAAGCAAAACTGAGACATAATGAACAGCTGTCTCAGGATTTTCAAACCTTGATGTCTGGGAGTTTCCCAGAAAAAGCATTATTAATATTACAAGTGAAATGTGTTCAGAAGGGAAAATACAGCCCCTGACTCATCTGCCTGACCACACAATGACTAGTGTGTCATCTATTCCTGATACATAAACCCTCCTGGGTGTTGGAATGACAATGATAGCCCACAAATGACAGCGTTGTCCCATTTCCAGACAGTAGAATCCTGGAAAGCCACAGCTTTTCCAGGCATGTTTGCCAGGGGGACTAACAACAGATGTTGCCAGAACTTGGTTTGCTGGACTGCCAAACAGGACCAGAAAAGATCAGGCCATCACGCGCACTTGGATAAAGGCTGAGGACCGAGATGTCTTAGGGCTCCGGACTCTGTCACTGAACAACAAATCACGACAAAATGCCGAAGCCCCACTGGAAATCACAGGGTAACATTTTCACCATACTCTGTCACTCAAAACAATCACACACGCGCCCAGATTCAAGAGGAGGGACCTCGACACCCCCCAATGAGGTAAATTGAGTTGTAAGAAGAACATGTGAGGTGAGAGTTATTGTGGTCGCCATCTTTGGAAATTACAAGTTGCCAGAAGGCTCCAAAATCACTGCAGATGGTGATTGCAGCCATGAAATTAAAAGACACTTGCTCCTTGGAAGAAAAGCTATGACCAACCTAGACAGCATATTAAAAAGCAGAGACATTACTTTGCCAACAAAGGTCCATTTAGTCAAAGCTATGGTTTTTCCAGTAGTCATGTATGGATGTGAGAGTTGGACCATAAGGAAAGCTGAGCACTGGAGAATTGATGCTTTTGAACTGTGGTGTTGGAGAAGACTCTTGAGAATCCCTTGGACTGCAAGGAGATCCAACCAGTTCATCCTAAAGGAGATCAGTCCTGGGTGTTCACTGGAAGGACTGATGCTGAAGCTGAAGCTCCAATACTTTGGCCACCTGATGCGAGAAACTGACTTGGTGGAAAAGACCCTGATGCTAGGAAAGATTGAGGGCAGGAGGAGAAGGGGACGACAGAGGATGAGATGGCTGGATGGCATCACTGTCTCGATGGACATGAGTTTGGGTAAACTCCAGGAGTTGGTGATGGACAGGGAGGCCTGGAATGCTGCAGTCCATGGGGTCGCAAAGAGTCAGACACGACTGAGTGACTGAACTGAACCAAACTGAGACCAGGTTCTCTAGAATCAGCTGGAAACAAGGATTCTTGTGCAATCACTTATGAAGGAACAGGGAAGGAGACACCAGGTAAGGCGTGGTTTCATGTGAGCTCTAGCCTCTACCCCGTCTTGGGAGCAGCTCTGGAGCCAACGTTGCTCTGTGCTGTCTGCCCACATTGCATCCAAGCACACCCATGCCAGTCAACCGCTAGCTCAAAGAAGTCGTGGCTGCGGGGTTGTAACTCCCAGGAACCTCAGAAAGAATCAGCTCCAGGTGCCCAAGAATACTTCTCAGGTAAGGATTGCCATGGGAGACGTTAGTAGAAGAATCACTAGGAATCTGAATAAGGTGTAAGGGCCTCTGAGGGCATATTCAGGGGCTAATGTCTATCGGGACCAGCAGGAAAAGCCTGAGTCTCAAGTAAGTCCAGGAGTCCACCCTTAGGTTGGGAGATGCTAAGGGTTGAGTAGGAGGTGCATTCATGTCACATTCATGGTGTCAAATCCAAACAGGATTTGGGGACCCGCTCAGGAGACATGCAGGTTTCAGGGTAGGAAATCTACTAAAATTGGCTTAAGCTGAAAAGGAAGGGTTTTGGATGATGAAATGAGAAAGTCAGTAGAAAGTGCTGATCCAGGCTGGATCCAGGGCTCTAAGATATCTTCAAGATGTGGCTCTCTGTCTTTCCGTTCTTCCTGCCTTTGTTGGGTTGTCTTTCCTCTCAGTAACCCTTGTGGGGAAAGAGCTTTCCTTTATCAATCATTCTTACAACAAAAGTCATTAGCTTTGAGGAGCCCAACTTGGTTCACATGGACATCCTGAACTGATTACTGTGGCCAAGGTGATATGTGGCTCTGATTGGCCAGCCTGAGTCACATGCTCACCCTTGAGCAAAAGATGGTGTTAATTTCCCTGGAAGCACAAGGATCAGAAGTAAAGGAGGGGCAGTACTACAGGAAGGCCAGGGGACAGGTGCTAGAAGAAGAGGGATAAGTCAAGACTGGGAAATACCCTTCACAGAGGAAATTATAGAGCACGTGGAGAACCCAGGTGGTGCAGCTGGTAAAGAATCGGCCTGCCAGTGCAGGAGATGCAAGAGACTAGAGTTTAATCCATGGGTTGGGAAGATCCCCTAGAGAAGGGCATGGCAACCCACTCCAGTATTCTTGCCTGGAGAATTCCATGGACGGAGGAGCCTGGTGGGGTGCAGTCCATGGGGTCGAAAGGAGTCAGACATGCCTGAGCATGACTGGCAAATACAGTCACTGGTGAACTAGGACAAGGGTAAATGATCATGAAAGGCCCTTAGACCTCATTTAGGGTCAGATGCATCGGATTCCTCTATCCAGGGACACTCTTGATTACAGGATTTGGAGCCAGAGTCATGAACATGAAGCTTTAATCACCCGGGAGAGGCTTTGTGTCTCCAGCTTCGGGATTTAAGGAACTTGACAGCAGGAGGCCAAAAAGTCTTTACAATTTTTCAGAGAAACCAGAGATCCTAAGTGACCACACTAACTTTTAAAAACTCTTTAACTGTAGCTTTTGTTTGATCAAATCTCACATAAACATTAGAGGTTTGAAAAATAAAATCTCTGAAGAAAGTAAAAAAATCTGGTGCTAATTAACCAGGGAAAACAAACTGAAATATACGCACGCGCACACACACACCACACCACACACACACACACATACACACACACACACACACACCACAGAGACTGAAGTGTATTTTTAATTAAGCTGTCTTCCTTATTTAAAAAGATGGTAACTAGCCATTCTTGAGCTCTACTGAGGATGAGATAAAAAGCAAATGGGCTTAATTGCAGCATTGGGGAATTAAACATGATAAGGAAGTCTTTGTTCAACACTGGCCTGAATTTTAAGCTCTATTTAATTGTAAGCTTCCTCTGGGTAAAAGAACTGTGTCTTCTTCATCTTCCCCAAAGTTTGAAAGGGTGAATAACTGAAACCTCAAAGAGTAAAACCAAAAGATATATAGACCTATACCAGATTCTACAACTTCTAAGATTTTATTTATGGCTACCAAGGAATGTCATTTATCCATTTTATCAGTTAGGAATATTTTGGCTGCAAGTATCCAAAAAAACCTGTCTTTAGTGTTTTAAACAAATAGGGGATTGTTTCTCTTTCTTAACAAAAAGCCTCAAGGCAACAGCTTGCTGGCTCTGGTTTGAAGCTTATAATTCTTTTGGCCTTTCCCTCATATTTCCAAGAAGGCTGCCACAACTCCAAGTATTACACCTATCTTCCATAAGAAAAAAGAAGGATGGAGGAAGGAATAACACCTATCTGGGGAAAGTGTATGCTTTTCCAAGACTCGCAGAATAAACACAAATGTGTGTCTTATTGGTCAGAATTACATAACTTGGCCATCTCCAGCTAAAAAGTAGCTATAGGGAAAGGCTTGAGAATGGGAGTTAGACCAACCTGATCATTGTGTTGCATTATTTTTACAAATACACACCTGTGAACATGGTGTGGACAAGCAAATATTGGTTCCAGGCAAGGACTTCATTCCTACAATTTGGGCAGAACACTTGTCTCTCCTACACCATCTCAACTTTCCAAGTCAACTAGCCATTCACATTTGGCTCTTTATCTTAGTGTTCCCAGGAGAAAGACATCCTGGCCAGAGGTGGGTAGGCACATGCCCTGGGCCCAGCCATTTATCATAACCCAACCACCTGGCCCCAGCGATTGGTCTACAGTTTAGAGGGGTCATGTGACCCGAGCAGGACCAACCTGACTTATTCCCTAGGATTGTTTATTTAGAGGTAGAGAAAGAGAAGTCATCATTTTTGGTGAAAGAGCTGGAAACAGGCTGTTGGCAAATGTCTTCCCCCAGAGCAGAAAGTACATCTTCAGAAGCAGAAAAGGACGCCGCGACCACACAGCGGTGTGCGGAGCTCAGCACTCCTGTGAGAGCAAGACTGCAGCCTTGCCTCTAGCTCTGACTGTGCGTGGACTTCCACTCACGTTAGTCATAGATCCTCTTCTTTCCAAACTACTGCGGCTGGATTTCCATCCACTGTACCTGAGATTCTCGATTAATTAAGAGGTTAGACAAACACCCAACAAGGCAAATGCCATTTATTTGGAATTAAGAAGAAGTTTGCCAAAGGAAAACGAGAAAAATGTTTCATTTACTTATACTGAGCTTAGGAGATTTTTAAAAGCACTTAGAAATATCATGTATGCAAATATACTACTACTACTAAGAATTCACTCAGTCTGTCTGACTCTTTGCGACCTGGTGGACTGTAGCCCACCAGACTCCTCCGTCCATGGGATTCTCCAGGCAAGAGTACTGGAGTGGGATGCCATTGCCTTCTCCAGGGTATCTTCCCAACCCAGGGATCAAACCCAGGTCTCCCGCATTGCAGGCAGACGCTCTAACCTTTGAGCCACTGCTATTAAACAAGTGTGGTTTCTGTAACTCTCTCCTCGGTTTTCTTTAGCGGCCGTTTAAAGACCTCTCAGGTGAGCTGTGTGTACTATCTGTCCCTCTGATTATATATTGGAAAATACTTGGAAGGGACCTTAGGATAACAGCCTGATCAGATGGGGACGGACTGAAACAGGATTTAGACATCTGAGTTCCCACCTGTGCTGTGTGGCCTAGTAAAATTACTTGGCCTCTCTGAGCTTCAGTTTGTCTGTTCAACCAAAGATATAAACTAAAGCCTTCTGAGGCCCACTCCGCCTCTACTGCCATGTCAGTGTGACCACTGAAGCTGACACCTGATTTTATCCAGAAGGCCTAGGGGCTTGCCCAGGCCCTACAGCAAAGACATAGTCTAGACCCAGGACCTCCTGACTCCCAGACTGTCCTCAAAGTCAGACCACCCTTCTTGCCAGCTATGAAAGGGTGGCAGGGGCCGATGGGCTATAGGCATGACTTTCATGTGTTGGAGAGCGCCTAACTGTTAACTCCGTCTCCCACGCATGAGGAACGAGGTACAGGCCGCAGCTGGGCCCCCGGGTGAGCCATGGTCCAGGGGTCACACCAGTGACGGCCACTGCCAGGCAGATGCATGCACTTCATGCAGAAAAGCCTAAATACGTCCTGGGGGCATTTGGGGGAATAAAGGGAAAAGCCCGTAGGCGCCCACCACTCCTGAGTGGGTCTCTGAGTGCAAGAAGCAGCTGTGTACACAATTATCATCCGAGTGGGCGGTCAGAAGCCCCCCTCCCGGTCCCCTCATCCCACCAACGAGGACAGTGTGGTGAGGAATCCTCGGAGCGGACGTGAGCTGGGTCAGTCTCTCTCCACAGTCATGTCTAGGGAGAGAAATATAGGTGCTCCAGGATGATTCAAAATATAAGAGGCAGGAAGCATTTAGAGCTCAGACAGGTTTGGAAAGCCCTGCACATTCAGTGACATTGATGATGTGGATGAGGTCTTTAACATCCTCAACTCCTGTGAGCCTGCACACAGGCTGAGGCCACCCCAGGAGATTTTCTTTCCGTGAGTCAGCTGTCGGCTCTGAGCTGTCGTATCAGTTTACCTAGGAAATCCCTTTAGAAAGGAGCACTTTGGTGGAGAAATGTGTCCTGGAGCAACGCTGAACGAGACGATGCTAGGAGACCAGAGTTTTCTAAACATTTTGGACCATGACTCACCACCTCTAAGAAACACATTTCAACCCCCAACCTGCTACAAACACACCTGTCTGTAAAAACAACATCCAGCACACAAAACTGGCCCCTCTCTGTGATGGATCCTAATTCTTACACCTTGCTCTGCTCTGTTTAATTTGGTTTCCTTGTTCCCTTAGGGCTTCCCTGATAGCTCAGCTGGTAAAGAATCCGCCTGCAATGCAGGAGACCCCGGTTCGATTCCAGGGCTGGGAAGATCCGCTGGAGAAGGGATAGGCCACCCACTCCAGTATTCTTGGGCTTCCCCGATGGTTCAGATGGTAAAGAATCCATCTGCAATGCGGGAGACTAGAGTTCAATCCCCAGGTTGGGAAGATCCCCTGGAGGAGGGAAAGGCAACCCACTCCAGTATTCTGGCCTGGAGATTCCATGGTATAGTCCATGGGATCGCAAAGAGTCAGACACGACTGAGTGACTCTCACTTTTTTTTCTTAAATGGTGGTTGAGAATCACTCAGCTGACCTGCAATGGGTCATGAGCCATTTACGAAATGGCTTAGTTTAGAAAACGGTGCTTTCTCATCCTTTGCGTGGCTAAAGTTGAGGGTCTAGAAATTCGCTTCCTCCATGTACTGCTTTCCTATTCTGGAAAAGGCCAAAACTACACAAAGCACAGCGGCCAATCCTCCTTGCTTCAGGAAGCTGATCGTGGAGGCAGGTGCTGAGGTCAGGAAACCGACCTGCCACACAGAGGAACGTAAGTCAGCACAGGGCTGCCGTCCTACGCCAGGCAGTCACGCTGCATCTGCAGGCTGAGCCAGAGCTGGCTCCCTCCCTCACACGTGCATTCCCTCCAGCTCTGGGAATCTGGACCTTCTAGGAAGCAGACGCCAAGACAGGGTGCACTTCGCGAAGATTTTTATCAGAGGAAATTCCCACAGGAGAAATGGACTGGGGAGGACTTGGAGAGCGGGCCTGTGGGGAGCAAGTCAGACCCGGGGGAGGAGGCAGGGAAGAAAGACTGGGTGGGAGCCTGCGAAGCTGCTCTGTGGTCCAAAGCAGGTTTGGCTGCTTCTGTGAGGGAGTCTTTGAGAATAAGTGGGCCACACGGGGGTGCCATGTTCCCTCAGGAGCAGGACTGACTCAGGGTCCTGCTGCGTTCGGTTCCTGGCCATGGGGCGGCCTCCACACTGGCCTAGAGCTGGGCCTCCACCTCTGGGCACAGCGATGGGGGCCCTGGGCATCTGTGCTCCCAGTGCCTGGGGGGTCAGCTGGGTACACCCTCGTGGCTGCCGCCCCCTCCTTCTCCTTCCTTCATTGAATGTTAAGTGGTCTCTGCTCCAAGTCAGCTACTGTGCTGGCCAAACCTCCTGACCCTGGCTCCTGGAACCCACAGTCTGATGGAGCCACAGATGTGAGGAAAGAATTCCGCCAGATACGCAGAATAACCACTGTCAGAAATGCTCCCGAGTGGAGGGCCCTGGAACATTCCAGAACATTTGCTCAGATCCTTTCTCAGTCACTCCCTGCTGCCACTCTCCGGAGGCAACCACTGTTCTGTTTTTCTTTTCCGCCACAGATTAATTTTGCCACAAATATGTGGAATCATACTGTGTACTTTTTGTGGCTGGCTTCTTTTTACTCAGCACAGTGCTTCGGGATTCATCCCTGTGGCTATGCATGTGAGTTGCTCCTTCCTTTTGATCGCTGAGCAGTGTGCCTTTGTAAGAACAGGCAGGCTTTGTTTACCCACTCTTTTGTTGAGGGACTGGGCTATATCTCCAGTTTGGGGCTATCCTGAAGAAATTGTTAAGTACTTGCTTTTTATCATTACAGAAAATAAAATGTCCTGAACCTGAAGCCTCAATAAAAATCTCCAGCTAAGCCTGATAGTCTTCTGGATAGAAAAATAAAAGAGTTATCCCTTGAGGTGGGTGTGCAAGATGCCAAGGAGTCTGTGGAGACATTTTCCTTCCACCAGTCCTCCCAGTTCGCCCTCACTGCTGCTGCTGAGTCACTTCAGTCGTGTCCGACTCTGTGAGACGCCAGAGATGGCAGCCCACCAGGCTCCCCCGTCCCTGGGATTCTCCAGGCAAGAACACTGGAGTGGGTGGCCATTTCGTTTTCCAATGCATGAAAGTGAAAAGTGAAAGCGAAGTCGCTCAGTCGTGTCCGACCCTCATCGACCCCATGGAGTGCAGCCCACTAGGCTCCTCCGCCCATGGGATTTTCCAGGCAAGAGTGCTGGAGTGGGGTGCCATTGCCTTCTCCAATTTGCATTATTAGGCCAGTAAAAAATGAAGGAAATGCATAAAAGAAAACTGTGAGTAGTCAGAGGGACTAAAAATCACCATCCAGCTGCTGTGTTTTATTAACGTCCCATATGAAGAGCTCCCAGGCAGCTCAGTGGTAAAGAACCTGCCTGCCAATGCAGGAGACGAGGGTTCAGAGTTCAGTCCCTATGTTGGGACGATCCCCTAGAGGAGGAAATGGCAACCCCCTCCAGCACTCCTGCCTAGAGAATCCCATGGACAGAGGAGCCCGGTGGGCTGCAGTCCACGGGGTCGCAAGCAGGCAGACACGCCTGGGGGACTGGGCACACACAGGCGATGCGCTCTGAGTCAACAGCACCTAAACATGTATGTGTGATTTCAAGCGACTATGTGGCCATCTTAAATTTCTTAAATAAACCTCCCAGCTCCCTGAGAACATCACGTCCCATCAGGAGAAGAGGGTTTTATTGAATGCGGTCTGTTCGAAACAACAGCAGACTCAGCCTCCACCTGACATATTTTCCTGGAATTTGTTTCAGATTTTGTCTCGTTTTGAAGAACAGGTAGTTCCTCTGCAAGTTCAGACTGTCCTTCTGAGGACGCCTTATCCCGTGTCCTCTGTGCTCCTGACCATGCAATTTCTTCATCCCCTTTTATGGGTTTTGTTTTGTCTCTGCCTTCGAAAAATGAGCCAGAATATAAAGATGCACAGAGAGGATGCGGAACACTATAAATTACGTGTCAAGGGGAAAGACAAAACATCTCTGTGAGAGGCAAGCATCTCTCGGAGAACATTGCTGTTTACTAGTTTGACTTGGATGGTTCCTAGCTCTATATGAAAATACTGACTGAGCCTGAATCTCTGAGACTCTGTCTTTGCCTTCCAGGTTTTAAGATGCTGAGTCGAGGCGTCTCAGCTTCTGGAGGAGACTATGGAGATCCTCTGGTTTCCAGTCCCTGCAGGGGCCAAAAGGTAAGGAAAGAGCTACAGCGGCCAGCGAGGGATGGGGAAGCCTGCAGACCACGGCCCCGTCTAAAGAGAGCTGCTGCTGCTGCTGCTGCTGCTGCTGCCAAGTCGCTTCAGTCGTGTCTGACTCTGTGCGACCCCAAAGATGGCAGCCCCCCAGGCTCCCCCGTCCCTGGGATTCTCCAGGCAAGAACAGTGGAGTGGGTTGCCATTTCCTTCTCCAATGCATGAAAGTGAAATGTGAAAGTCAAGTCGCTCAGTCGTGTCTGACTCTTAGCGACCCCATGGACTGCAGCCTACCAGGCTCCTCCATCCATGGGATTTTCCAGGCAAGAGTATTGGAGTGGGGTGCCATTGCCTTCTCCGCGCCCTCACAGTCTTGTTTGCTGGAGTAGAGCTGAAGCTTAGAGCGGGAACTGATTCACTTAAGCTCTAGTGGCTTGTACGGGGCAGACCTTACTCACCTTTTG
This sequence comes from Ovis canadensis, assembly GCF_042477335.2. NCBI lineage: Eukaryota > Metazoa > Chordata > Mammalia > Artiodactyla > Bovidae > Ovis > Ovis canadensis. The sequence continues at coordinate 277,208,059 of NC_091245.1, forward strand.
GAAAACAGCATGAACATCAATAATGACTCCAAGATCAAGAAAAGATGACTGCGGTTCTTTCCTTTCGCAGTTATCACACTTTATTGTGACACTGACCTCATTTTTATTTGCCTTTCATGATGGGCCTTAATTACCTTAAGGGAAAGCAGAGAGCCAAGGATTACAGCATTAGGAAGAAAAAGGATTCCTTACTAACAAATCTTCAAGAACAACAGGGAATTTTAAAAATTAAAAGATTAAAAAATTAATCTTTCCTACAACAAAATTACAAAAATTATAAAAGAATAAGAGCTCCAAAAGATACATGTTTGGCCTTTTGTTCATAATAAGCAGATATGACCACACTGGAATGTTTTGAAGGGATGTTTAATAGGGAACCTGTGATGCTAGGAGGGATTGGGGGCAGGAGGAGAAGGGGACTACCGAGGATGAGATGGCTGGATGGCATCACCGACTCAATGGACTTGAGTCTGAGTGAACTCCGGGAGTTGGTGATGGACAGGGAGGCCTGGCATGCTGGGATTCATGGGGTCGCAAAGAGTCGGACACAACTGAGCGACTGAACTGAAAGGAAGGAAAGAAAGATCTACAACTGGTGTTTACCTAGTATACCCTGAGTGCTAGGAAGATCCTTTGCTGGATAACTTACCTACATTTAACTACGGAGGAGCCTGGTGGGCTGCCATCCATGGGGTCGCGAAGAGTCGGACATGACTGAGTGACTTCACTTTCACGTTTCACTTTCATCCATTGGAGAAGGAAATGGCAACCCGCTCCAGTGTTCTTGCCTGGAGAATCCCGGGGGTGGCAGAGCCTGGTGGGCTGCTGTCTGTGGGGTTGCACAGAGTCAGACACGACTGAAGTGACTTATCAGCAGCAGCAGCAACTCATTTCATCCTTCCAGCAACCTCAATACCCATTCTCACCTTCTTTCTTAGTAATGGAACTCCTGACTTTTAGCTAGATAAGTGGCCTCACAGGAGGAAAACATTTCTCAGCATCCTTTGCAGCTAGATTTGGCATTTGCTGAGTTCTGGCCAGTGGGATATAAATGGAAAGGGCATGTGTAATTTCCAGGAAGAGAGTGACCTTAAAGGAAGTGGCCTTTGCTCCTTCCTCCTTCCAGATGAATGGAAGCAGATATAATGGCTGGAGACAGAGAAGCCCTTTAGAACCAGGAGGTGGAAGAAATGTGGTGGGATGGCCAAACAAATACACAGGAAGCCTGGGTATGTGATCACCAGGGGGCAGCACATGAGTCCTGGACCGCACGCCTCTAGAATTTGTTTATATGAGAGAAAAACACACTTCTCTTGTTTAAGCTGCCTTTAGACTGTTTTCTAGCATTCTCAGTTCAGTTCAGTTCAGTTCAGTCACTCAGTCGTGTCCGACTCTTTGCGACCCCATGAATTTCAGCACGCCAGGCCTCCCTATCCATCACCAACTCCCAGAGTTTACTCAAACTCATGTCCATCAAGTCAGTGATGCCATCCAGCCATCTCACCCTCTGTCGTCCCCTTCTCCTCCTGCCCCCAATCCCTCCCAGCATCAGGGTATTTTCCAATGAGTCAACTCTTCACATGAGGTGGCCAAAGTACTGGAGTTTCAGCTTCAGCATCAGTCCTTCCAATGAACACCCATGGCTGATCTCCTTTAGGATGGACTGGTTGGATCTCCTTGCAGTGCAAGGGACTCTCAAGAGTCTTCTTCAACACCACAGTTCAAAAGCATCCATTCTTCAGCGCTCAGCTTTCTTCACAGTCCAACTCTTACATCCATACATGACCACAGGAAAAACCATAGCCTTGACTAGACAGACCTTTGTTGGCAAAGTAATGTCTCTGCTTTTCTATATGCTATCTATGTTGGTCATAACTTTTCTTCCAAGGAGTAAGCATCTTTTAATTTTATGGCTGCAGTCACCATCTGCAGTGATTTGGGAGCCCCAAACAATAAAGTCTGACACTGTTTCCACTGTTTCCCCATCTATTTCCCATGAAGTGATGGGACCAGATGCCATGATCTTTGTTTTCTGAATGTTGAGCTTTAAGCCAACTTTTTCCCTCTCCTCTTTCACTTTCATCAAGAGGCTTCTTAGTTCTTCTTCACTTTCTGCCATAAGGGTGGTGTCATCTGCATATCTGACGTTATTGATATTTCTCCCGGCAATCTTGATTCTAGCTTGTGCTTCTTCCAGCCCAGCATTTCTCATGATGTACTCTGCACAGAAGTTAAATAAGCAGGGTGACAATATACAGCCTTGACGTACTCCTTTTCCTATTTAGAACCAGTCTGTTGTTCCATGTCCAGTTCTAACTGTTGCTTCCTGACATGCATATACGTTTCTCCAGAGGCAGGTCAGGTGGTCTGGTATTTCCACCTCTTTCAGAATTTTCCACAGTTTATTGTGAAGTTTATTGTGAAGCAAAGGAGAAAAGGAAAAATATTCCCATTTGAATGGAGAGTTCCAAAGAATAGCAAGGAGAGATAAGAAAGCCTTCTTCAGCAATCAATGCAAAGAAATAGAGGAAAACAACAGAATGGGAAAGACTAGAGATCTCTTCAAGAAAATTAGAGATACCAAGGGAACATTTCATGCAAAGATGGGCTCAATCAAGGACAGAAATGGTATGGACCCAGCAGAAGGAGAAGATATTAAGAAGAGGTAGCAAGAATACACAGAACTGTACAAAAAAAAGCTTCATGATCCAGATAATCACGATGGTGTGATCACTCACCTAGAGTCAGACATCCTGGAATGTGAAGTCAAGTGGGCCTTAGAAAGCATCACTACGAACAAAGCTAGTGGAGGTGATGGAATTCCCGTTGAGCTATTTCAAATCCTGAAAGATGATGCTGTGAAAGTGCTGCACTCAATATGCCAGCAAATTTGCAAAACTCAGCAGTGGCCACAGGACTGGAAAAGGTCAGTTTTCATTCCAATCCCAAAGAAAGGCAATGCAAAAGAATGCTCAAACTACTGCACAATTGCACTCATCTCACATGCCAGTAAATCAATGCTTAAAATTCTCCAAGCCGGGCTTCAGCAATACATGAACCGTGAACTTCCTGATGTTCAAGCTGGTTTTAGAAAAGGCAGAGGAACCAGAGATCAAATTGCCAACATCTGCTGGATCATGGAAAAAGCAAGAGAGTTCCAGAAAAACATCTATTTCTGCTTTATTGACTATGCCAAAGCCTTTGACTGTGTGGATCACAATAAACTGTGGAAAAAAATTCTAGCATTCTAACTGAAAATGATTCTAAAATAGAAAATACTGCTCTCCCCATTTTACAGATGAAAAGACTGAGTCTCCAGTTTACACAGCTGAGATGCATGCTGGTTCCTTGAAATAGTGCCTCACCTTTGAGGTTGGTTGATTCCCTGATTCCCAAAGCTGATAACATAGAGGTGCCAAAAATATCCTCTTTGGGTTTCACTCACTGGAGCTAGGCCCTGTGCCCACAGATACATGTAGCAGGACACACCTTCCTTAACAGTTAGCCCTGGAGAAGCTTCCAGTCACTGTGGTGGGGAGGCTGGGTCTCTAAGAGCAACAGACCTGGGCATGTGACTCTGAGAAGGCCCCTTAACATTGCAAAGCTCATTTCTTCTCTCTAAGATGGCGATAGTGGTAACTGTTTCTGTGACAGAGTCACTGGGAGAGCTAAGTGAGGGGATATGCTGTCTGCCACTATCACTAAATTCTGGCTTTTATTATTAGCTCCTGGGGCTGGGTTGAAGTCACATGCTAAGTATTTCTTTTTCCATGTCTCCCTTTCTTCCATTTTGGGGCTGTCTTGAAGTACTATAAGTTCAGTTCAGTCACTCAGTCGTGTCCAACTCTTTGCGACCCCTTGGACTGAGGCACTCCAGGCCTCCCTGTCCATCACCAACTCCCAGAGCTTGTTCAAACTCATGTCCATGGAGTCGGTGATGCCATCCAACCATCTTATCTTCTGTTGTCTTCTTCTCCTCCTGCCTTCAATCTTTCCCAGTATCAGGATCTTTTCTAGTGAGTCAGTTCTTTGCATCAGGTGGCCAAAGTATTGGAGTTTCAGCTTCAGCATCAGTTCTTCCAGTGAGTGTTCAGGACTGATTTCCTTTAGGATGAACTGATTGGATCTCTTTGCTGTCTAAGGGACTCTGAAAAGTCTTCTCCAGTACCACAGTTCAAAGCATCAATTCTTTGGTGCTAAGCTTTCTTTATAGTCCAACTCTCATATCCATACATGACTACTAGAAAAACTGTAGCTTTGACTAGATGGACCTTTGTTGGTAAAGTAATGTCTCTGCTTTTAAATTTGCTGTCTAGATTGGTCAGAGCTTTTCTTCCAAGAAGCAAACATCTTTTAATTTCATGGCTGCAGTCACCATCTGCAGTGATTTTGGAGCTCCCCAAAATAAAGTTTGTCACTGTTTCTATTGTTACCCCCATCTATTTGCCATGAAGTGATGAGACTGAATGCCATGATCTTAGTTTTCTGAATGTTGAGTTTTAAACCAACTTTTTCATTCTCCTCTTTCACTTTCATCAAGAGGCTCTTTAGTTCTTCTTCACTTTCTGCCATAAGGGTGGTGTCATCTGTGTATCCGAGGTTATTGATATTTCTCCCATCAATCTTGATTCCAGCTTGTGCTTCATCCATCCCAGAATTTCGCATGATGTACTCTGCCTATAAGTTAAATAGTATAATAACTGTTAATAGTTATGTTACCAGAGAAAGTGAATTTATTCTGGAATAACCAGAGTAATTGCAAATCAGGATTGGAGAAATATGTCAGACAATGGGAAAATCCAGAGAACCAGGAACAGGAACTTGCTTTTGGGAGTTGGCAGACTGTGATAACCAAAGAGCCCATTGGAAGAGCTGGGGTATCAAAGCATGGAGACTTCTCCGTTGGTTAAGCTGCAACAGTCTCCAATCGGCTGGACTGCCCTGGGACAGAAGGAAGTTTTCTTCTGGCTGGACAGTAAGAAGTAGGTCCTGATGGAGTCCTAGGTCTAAATCTCTTCCTGTTTGGAGTAACTGATGATGCATGGTGGGCCAGGAGAGCTCCCCCTATGGGCCTGGCTGACTCCAACTTTAGCTGAGTTTCTTTAATCGATTCCACAGGGTCAATTCTCAAACAAGATTAAACAAACATGCCTTTTCTCCTTGCAGACTGGGTTCCCCACCCTCCACTAACCCCACCCACACAAATCTCTTATACAATCTATGCACCTTAGACTCAGCCAGCACTGAAACACACAGGGTACAGTTGCCAAACCCCAGCTGTGGACCCAAGTTTTCAAGCACTTGGCAGTTTCAGCAACAAATTTGGTGTTCCTAAAATCAGAGTTGGTACTTACTACATTTCCAGTGCTCACTCCCAAAGAAGCTGCCTCCAAGAAACCCAAACAAACCATAAGGCATCAAAATTTGTCTTTGGGGCCACCTCTCACGTCAAAGCTCTCTCAGAGGTGTCTGCAGAACGCGCATCCTCCAGCAGGGTGACGCCAGCACAACTGCCCTGTCCGGGTGCTGTTCCTCGTGACCCCTGCTCTCTGGCGAGTGAATCCTTCTGATGTGATAATGAATAGTGCGGGGATAATTACACTGGTTCCCCACCTGTAGCACATGAGGCTTTGGCGGGTAGGGGCACACAGTTTGTGCAAGGAGAACCTCAAATCCACCTGCCTGCTTTACTGTCCATAAACTCAGCCTCTTACGTGTCTCCCACAGGGTTATGGCACTATTATTCAGATGTATACATGTCCCATTGTGATAAATAATATTTAACTTAAAAGCACCACGTAAGTAATAGGTAACCAATACTAGGAAGAAAGGGAAAGATATACCCAACTGAATTCAGACTTCCAGAAAATAGCAAGGAGAGATAAGGCCTTCTTAAATGAGCCATGCAAAGAAATGGAGCAAAACAAAGAATGGGAAAGACTAGGGATCTCTTCAAGAAAACTGGACATATGCAAGGATGGGCAAAATAAAGGATAGAAATGGTATTGATCTAACAGAAGCAGAAGAGATTAAGAAAAGGTGGCAAGAATACACAGAAAACCTATTAAAAAAGGTTTTAATGATCCGGATAAGCGTGATGGTATGGTCACTCACCTAGAGTCAGATAACATACAGTATGAAGTCAAGTGGGCCTTAGGAAGCATCTCTATGAACAAAGCTAGTGGAGGTGATGGAATTCCTATTTAAAATCCTAAAAGATGATGCTGTTAAAGTGCTGCACTCAATATGCCACCAAATTTGGGAAATAGCAGTGGCCACAGGACTAAAAAAGGCCAGTTTTCATTCCAATTCCAAAGAAGGGCAATGCCAAAGAATGTTCCAGCTACTGTACAGTTGCACTCATTTCACATGCTGGCAAGTTTATGCTGAGGCTTCAGCAGTATATGAATCAAGAACTTTCAGATGTAAAAGGGTTTAGAAAAGGCAGAGGAATCAGAGATCAAATTGCCAACAATTGTTGAATCATGGATGACAAAGGAATTCCAGAAAAACATTTACTTCTGCTTCATTGACTATGCTAAAGCCTTTGACTGTGTGGATCACAGCAAATTGTGGAAAATTCTTGAAGTGATGGGAGGACCCAACCACTTAACCTGTTTACTGAGAAGCCTGTATGTGGGTCAAGAAGCAACAGCTATTCAAAATTGGTAAAGGAATATGATGAGGCTGTATATTCAGGCTGCTTATTTAACTTATATTCAGAGTACATCATGTGAAATGCCAGGCTGGACGAATCACAAGCCAGAATCAAGATTGCCAGGAGAAATATCAACAACCTCAGATATGCAGATGATACAACTCTAATTGCAGAAAGTGAAGAGGAACTGAAGAGCCTCTTGATGAAGGTAAAAGAGGAGAGTAAAAAAACTGGCTTGAAACTCAATAAGCAAAAAACTAAGATCATGACATCCAGTCCCATGATATGGCAAATAGAAAGGGAAAAAGTTTAAGCAGTGACAAATTTTCTTTTCTTGGGCTCCAATGTCACTGCAGATGGTGACTGTAGCGATGAAATTAAAAGATGCTTACTTCTTGGAAGGAAAGCTATGACAAACCTAGACAGCATAGTAAAAAGCAAAGACATCACTTTGCCAACAAAGGTCCATCTAGTCAAAGCTATAGTTTTTCTAGTAGCCATGTATGGATGTGAGAGTTGGACCATAAAGAAGGCCGAGTGCCAAAGAATTGATACTTTTGAATTGTGGTGCTGGAGAAGACTCTTGAGAGTCCCTTGGACAGGAAGGAGATCAAACCAGTCAATCCTAAAGGAATTCAACCCTGAATATTCATTGAAGGGACTGATGCTGAAACTGAAGCGCCAATATTTTGGCTACCTGATGCAAAGAGCCAACTCATTGGAAAAGATTCTACTACTGGGAAAGATTGAAGGCAAAAGGAGAAGGGAGCAACAGAGGATGAGATAAATATCTCAATGGACATAAATTTGAGCAAACTCCGATAGATAGTGAAGGACAGGGAAGCCTGGTGTGCTGCAGTCCATGGGGTCACAAAGAGTTGGATACCACTTAGTGATTGAACAACAACAATCAATCAATCAACAGATGCTAAATACACACCTACTATCACAAGAGAGTTGAACCCCTAGTTTAAGTTTAATGGTACTGGATAAGAACTGTCAGAAATAGCTAGCGATCCTCATGGTGGAGGTTCAGACACAGAAGCAGCTCAGGGGATGGATATGTAAAGGCTACCAGTCTATCTGGTCACCTTCAAATCACACTGAGATGGGAGCTCAGCTCATGTGAAGTGCAGCTTTACTAAGAAACACCAATCCATGGCCTTGAACTGGGGCAGCTGTACCTAGGCAGTATAGCACACTCCCCCTTCTTCACTCTCCTGGTGTGGAAAAGAAGGTGAGATCCACATGCATCACACACCCAGTACATGGAAATCATAACCACAAGCACCGAGCAAAGGAAGCAGGACTGGGCCTAGCAGTGTGAAAGTGTGCAGGCGAGTTCCTGACTGTTGTCTCAGCCAAGGACATATGACTGCAAGCAACAGATTGACTCTGGACTAATTAGATCAGAAAGGAAGCATCAGATGAAAAGCTGAAGAATCCGGCTTTATAAAGACTAGAAGGAAGCTCATGGGAACTGCTACTTTAGGAGAGCTCCAACCACTTTCCATCCATGTGGTATTTTACCAAGATTGGGATTCTTTGGGAAGCACACAGGCTTGGCTAGAAAAGAGCAGCAGAACATGAGAAGTAGCATCCCCCGAATCCCCACCAAGACTGAGGGAGGCACGTCCCTCAAAACGAAAACCAGAGACAAAGGGGAAGGATGCTGAGCACAGAGGAAATGTCTACTTTCTTTCCAAGACTCCATCTCTTCATCTTTGAAGCGGGAGATGTACTACACTGTGAAACACAGACCCTTGTGTGGTTCCCAGCAAGGGCCTAACCTGTGATAGGCTCCAGATCTTTCCTCCAGAAAATAAAGCTTTTGTCACTGGCTCTCTAAAGAATGTACCTCCAGCTCAGACAGAAGAATTTTCATGGCCGATCCTGCCATTTTGGAGATTTCCTGAACCTCAAGTTACAGCAGGCAGCACCTCGATCCAGCACTTCTCGCCAGAGGAATAAAAAAAACAGAGTTTTACACGACTCCTTTCTTGTAGGCAGACTGGGGCTGACATTGAGGAAGCTACTCAATGGCGATGCATCTGAAGTCCCGCACTACGAGAGTTGTTCATTTTTGGCATTAAGTGTCTGCCTGTGGCTCCCTCAGTATGAGTGTTCTTATAATGAATGCTCACCGAGGAAGTTGCTAAACAATCTCATCCCAAAATCTTGTTTTATTGACAAAAATATTGTTTTATTTCCCATTGATATACACACACGCACGTGCACACACACACACACACACACAGATCCATTTCCCTTAAGAAAATAAGTGATGCTAGGTCAAAGATACATTTTGCCCACACATTTTGCAACTCTTGGGATTGCCTATTCCAGTCTGGATGTGGGCACTTCCAGGCACCTCCTGATGGATGGGTTTTGGCTGTTTTCTCTACTTTTTCTTGGCTCTAACTTTTGCCAACTTAAACATTTTTGCTTAGTTTCAACATCTTCTTTCTAGAAATGAATGAGTCATTTCTATTGCTTCACCATTTCAGGGTTTTTTTTTTTACCCTTCTCAAAAGTATGAAATTTGACAGAAATAATTTACTGATAAAAAGTTATTGAAAAATGAAGTCATTGCAAGTTATGAAATTTAAAAAATCCAACTCTGATGAATTTGTTCACAATAATGAACTATAGGACCCTTTCATCTTTTGGCATTTTTCAATGCTAAAAACAAAGTGATAATGTTGGCCTTCCCAGCCGGTTAAGGATTTTTTCACCCTAAGAACAATGAGAAGACACTGAATGATATTTGACAGATGATCAAATGACCAGATTTGTGTGTTTAGCAGATTTTGCTAGCTATTGAAAATGGATTGGAAATTGGGAGTAGAAGGTGAGAAGAGAGGCATTGAAAGCAGATAAAAGGTGTTAATATGGGCGGAAGGCAGCAGCAGCCTGAACCAAATTACGACAGTGGAACTGGAGAGAAGCAGGTGACCAGGGAAGTGATCAAACCAGGTGATCAGCAGAGACAAAGCTGAATCAAACATTAAGAAGGTACGGTAAATGGGAATTCCTTAGTGGTCCAGTGATTAAGATTCTGCCCTCTAATACAAGGGGCGTGGGTTCAATCCCTGGTCTGGGAACCAAGATCCCACATGCCACCAGGTGCGGCCAAAAACAATTTTTTTTTAAAGTAAGATAAAAAATTCCATACACAAAAAGGCAAGATTGCATTCCTAATTACTGTCTCTCCTTCAGAACAAGTATCACAGCCCAAACGTAGCCATTGGTGTCATACCCATTTCCTTTGAAAATAACACTAACATCAAGATCAACCTTCAAAGACCTAAATTCTAAATAATTTTAGATGATAAAGGCAATTTAAAATAGACAATGTTGAATAACTAGCCTCTCAAAAGTTTCAAGAAAAATCTATCCTCCGCCTTCTCTACTATATACACACTTGAAATTGAACAGCAAGCATATTTGGAAAGAAATGTTCTCTTTATGTTTTTTTCCCAAGATGGATGGTGTTCTTACTCAGAGTCATAAGTGTCAGAATAAAGAACGCCCATGAGGTTTTAGTAAAGTGAGATAAACATTCTCAGAAGCACGATTGTGGCTTTAAAAAAAAAAAAAATCAACACTTTTCCACAGAGGAGTTCTCCTCTGGGAAGAGAAAGTTTTCTTTATTATTTTTGCAGCCACACACAGATGAGAATATGAAAAAGGCATAATATATCAATTATGGAAACATGGCTACATTTTAAGAGCCCACAGACTTTTTCCAGATACATCTTAAATCTTCAACTCAGGAATTCCCAATCAAGGCAGGATTGAGTGCTCTTGTTTCTAAAACCACTCTGATTTCCTTTTTATTAAACACTTAGCATCAATAACACAGTAGATTGGCTCGGAAAATGTTTGTGGATCAAACACTATTCGGAAAAGGGCATTGTAGCAGGCCATCTGTACTTTTTTTTTTTTTTTAACAAAAAACTGACTCCTGGTCAGGGAACTAGATCCCACATGCTAAAGAGTTCACAAGCCCACTGTGCACCTCAAGACCCCGCATGTGACAATGTAGATAGACAATCCCAGGAGTTGCAACTAAGAACCTGAGCAGCAAATAAATAAATAAACAACAACAACAACAACAAAAACCTGACTCTGGGTGTCTTGGACAGAGCAGGCTGTGATTGGAAGGACATTGGGGCTGGCTGACGTGACGGCAGGTTAGGGCCCCAGAACCAAGGGGGTTGTGAAAAGCACGACCTGCACGCCCCTCCTCCGCCTGTGAAGCACCAGGCCACAGCGGCCCCATGGCTTTCAGGCTTCAGAGCCTGGAAAGGCCGCTGAGTCCAAGTGACAGAGCCTCATCCACTGACTGTGTTCCTAGCTCTAAGGCCCCACAGGATGGAAGACCCCTCAAAGGGGGCAGTCCCAAAGGGGCGTGGATGCCAGACAGCCTCTGAATGACCAACGTCTGGTCCAGGTACCCTTCTAGGGTCACCTCTCAGATCATTCTTTCCTGGGTTCCTTGGATCTGATTTATCTACCCCAAAATGTCATAAAATCGGGTCCTGCTAATTTGTTATTACAAGAATCCACATGGGGAGGTAGAGTAGGGATTAACAATGGCATTGACAAAGACGTGAAAGATTTCTAATAAATAAAACTATCAAGACGGAAGATTGCTTAACTACTTAGAGGCTTCCCTGGTGGCTCAGACGGTAAACAGTCTGCCTGCAATGCAGGAGACCTGGGTTCGATCCCTAGGTTGGGAAAATCCCCTGGAGAAGGACACTGCAACCCACTCCAGTATTCTTGGGCTTCCCTGATAGCTCAGTTGGTAAAGAATGCACCTTCAATGTGGGAGACCCAGGTTCGATCCCTGTGTTGGGAAGATCCCCTGGAGAAGGGAAAGGCTACCGACTGCAGTATACCGGCCTGAAGAATTCCATGGACTGTACAGTCTCCAAGAGTCAGATACAACTGAGAAACTTTCACTTCACTTTCCAGTACTCTTGCCTGGGAAATCCTGAAGAGTCGGACACAACTGAGTGACTAACATTTTCAGTGTGACACTAAGACTGCTTAACTATTTAAGAGAATTCAATGTTTTGGAACCCTGATGCATTTATTGGTAGTGATACCACATAATTAGGTAAGCTACTGGGGCTGGAATAACTGATTCTTTACATGTTAAAACCGAGCCTGTAAATGGCAGCACTTACCTGCTTTGGAGCAAATAAAGCTTAGTTTAAAAAAGAAAAAGAAAGAACGCTGGGCTCCTTGACCAGTATTTCCAGCTGAGGGGCTCTTCCCCTGCACAGGTGGTTACCTGCTCGACAGTACCTGACACGCTGCCTCCTCCAGCGCCTCACGGCCGCCCTTTCCTCCGTGAAACGCACGCCCTCACCTGAGCCTGTCCACCAAGGCTTCTATGCCGAGTCTGCACACAGGACCACAGGGGAGATGGAGAACTATGAGCTGATCCCCTCAGGCCGCATCAAGCTCCCCTAGCCCCGTGAGCAGGAGGTCGGGGACCGACGCGCACCGCGGCCCAGCGCAGTGCTGAGCCCGGAAGGCGCCGGCCCTGGGCGTCCCGCGCAACGTGCCGGCCTGCAAGGTGGGCTCGCCGCCGCCAGGCGCCACAGGGGCTTCCCGCGCCCCCGAACGCTCCCTCCTGCTCCCTGGCGCCCAGATCCCCCTCCTGGAAGAAGACATGGTCCGCCACCCGCTGCCGGAGGCCGCCTCACGGCCGCCTCACGGCCGCCTCACGGCCGCCTCACGGCCGCCTCACGGCCGCCTCACGGCCGCCTCACGGCCGCCTCACGGCCGCCTCACGGCCGCCTCACGGCCGCCTCACGGCCGCCTCACGGCCGCCTCACGGCCGCCTCAGGGGGGCCGGTCCTCGCTACAAGATGGCCGCCGCGCCCGGAGCTCGGCGCGCGCTCGGGAGCTACCGCCGGCCGTCGCCCCTGGCGTTTGACGGGGCGCACGGCCACCACCCCGGGGGCCGAGTCACCCTGGACCACTGCGGGGAGGCGCCGGGTGGCCCGGCCAGAGGCGGCCGGGGCCGTGAGCGCCGCTGTTTGTCCCCAGGGCCGAGAGCCCAGCGAGGCTCGTCTCGCTGCCGGCCCGTCAGTGGGAGGCCTGGTGCGCCGGGAGCGGCCCCGGGGTGCCGGGTGCCCGCTGGCGCTTGCTGCCCGCTGTGTCTGGCCCGGGGTCCGCCCAGGGCCGGGAAGCCTTTGCTGTTTTCAGAACGTTGTCTCTTTAAGTGCCTTCTTTTGACTGTCCCAGAGCACGTGAACACCACCGTTCAGCTGGCTCTTTCTGATCTTGGGGGTGAAGGCGCCGCCCCGCAGGCCTGCCGCCTGCCCCCTACTGCTGTGCGGCCGCGGCACCGGAGTCGCGCCTGCATCGTGGGTCTGCTGCTAACGTGTGGCGCCGTGGCTCTGCGTTACTCTTTCACGGGTCCTCTCCCGAGATGTCAAGTCTTGTCACTGCTGCCACGGTGGGCACTGGCTGCTCATTGCAAAACTGGCAGTGAAATGCACATTGAAAGTGCCCACCCCAGGCAGATTTCCAGGGGGGATGCCTCTCCTGGTCCAGAGAAGTGGGAGAGCCCCCTGGGGGCAGGTGGCCCCCCAGGCCTTGGGGCTGAGAGGGCTGGGAGCAGGGGACCGAGAGGGGACCTTGATGCTGCCAGCATCAAGGGTGATTCCTGTTGTCTCTTTTCTCTAGTTCAGTAAAGCCAAGTTTGTCACACAGACACACAAAGAAAAAACTCGATTATTTAACCAGTGAAGTTGCTCAGTCGTGTCTGACTCTTTGTGATCCCATGGACTGTAACCCACCAGGATCCTCCATCCATGGAATTTTCCAGGCCAGAGTAATGGACTGGGTTGCCATTTCCTTCTCCAGGGATCTTCTCAAACAAGGGATTGAACCGAGGTCTCCTGCATTGCAGGCAGATTCTTTACCCTCTGAGCTACTAGGGAAGCCCAGTTATTTAGAGTTTCCACTAATTTAAGCTTTCCTTCTCACAGACAAGCCCCTTTTAAAATAGCCCTTGAGTCATTAGTATTTTCATAAATGTTACAATAATGAAGGCTACTTCATTTGTATGACACTCCTCAAAATATTTTCATGATTATTACCTTATCCAGTTTCTACCTCCACAAGGGATACAAGGTATATAAGTTATTCCACTTCACAGAGGAAGAACCTGACTTTCAAGGAACTTATCCCAAGTCAAATGACCAGTGATTGTCCCATCTTCTTTCTTTTATAGTTCCCATGGCCCCTATTCTTGCATATATTTACACACATATTCGTAATTCACTTCTTATTACTGTTCCACAAGCACATCCAAAATATGAAACTATAGAGGAAATCAATGCCAAGTCTATTCACCAGCAAACACTTACTGAGCCCTGATGTGTCAGCAAGGAAACAGGCTGAGCTGCTATAACAAAGAGCTCCCAAGCACAATGACTCAAACAAAATAGAGTTTGTTTTTCTCTCGTATGACCATCTAAGGTAGAGGTCAATGCAGGGCGGTTCATCCAGGGACCCAGGTTCATTTGAGCTTGCCCAGCTTCTAGAGCAGAGATGCCCCAGTTTTCCTGGTCCACAGCTCCTGTACCATCTCAGGAATTTCTCACCACACCTATAGGTCAAAAGAAATAATCTATAATTTATTAATCAGTTAGTTTCAAATAATTTAATAATTATGTCTCTCAACAACTTAGTAGCGACTTGAAAAAATAATACAAATACATCAAAATAGGAATAATATTTTATTTTCATTTTAAAACACCACAGTTTCTTAATCATGGGCTATGTGAGCCTACTGGGCACTGGATGATTTCTCAGACCCTGGACTCAGATTGGATACAAACATTGTCATTTCCTAATCCACATTAATTTTCACAAAGTCATGATCTGAAACCCAGCTTCACAAAGACACGAGGTCATAATCTAAAGTTGAGACACATGCTATCCTGAGCTAGAAATTTTATTCAATATCTGAGAGTGAGTGAAAGTGAGTGAAGTCACTCAGTTGTGTCCAGCTCTTTGCGACTCCGTGGACTGTAGCCTGCCAGGCTCCTCTGTCTATGGGATTTTCCAGGCAAGAGTACTGGAGTGGGTTGCCATTTCCTTCTCCAGAAGATCTTCCCAACCCAGGGATCAAACCTGAGTCTCCCACATTGCAGGCAGATGCTTGACCGTCTGAGCCACCAGGGAAGTCTGAGAAGTTCACACATTTCCCTCAGAAATCCAAACTCTCCTGCAGCACCGCCACACATGCGCTGGGGCACCAATTTGAGAACCACTGCCTTAGCGACTTGTCCTTGGCCCTCTGGCCGTATGAGTCAGCACTGCACCTAGACACGGCTTCTCCTGGGGGGCAACGTCCTCCAACCTCCCTGGCAATCGCTTCCAGACGCCTCACATTACACTTCATCCTAAGGGTCACACCAGGCGTGAGTGCCGATGAATTTCCCGGCACTGTCCTTGCTGCCGTTCCTCCACAGCAAAACTGACCCCGTTCACAAATCCACGGTGGCGATTTTTAGGGGTCTGCTTGCGCTCTAAAATGACCTGCATCCTCCAACCCTGTCCTCCTGTGTGGCACAGAGAAGACTGTCAGCTGGACTGAATTATAAGGGGAGAATGAGTCCTCTCTGCTTGGCAAGTGTTCCGTCCAAAACAGGAAACAATGTACACGGCGGGAATGGCAGGTTGTGGAGGAGAATCCACTCTAATTAGAGCCAAATGTCTTGGAGAGACATCCCGGGCTCTCCCGGGGGAGATCGGAACCACTGGGCATCCCAAGAACTGCTTGGTGTTGGTGTGAGCAGTGCAGCCCCCAAGCAAGAGGGGGTGGGAGGGGGTGCAAGTCCAAGTCTTTGTTTGGCTGTGACTGAATTTGATTTCTGTTTCAATCCCCACCCGGCACTGGGTGATGGAAACAAAATTGCAGCCATTTCTGGGGTTCCTATGATATCACACTGAACAACATGAAATTACAGCTGTTTGATCATTTCTAAACAACAACAACAAAAATAACCGTGATTGTGTATGGTTCGAGTGTAATTCGGTTCCTGGGGCTGTTTCTACACTCCAGGGCTCACACGGTAACAGAGCATGTGGGGAACTGTGGAGACCATAGGCAGGGGTCGCCTGTTCCCCGGTCAGCGTGCACTCTGCTGGGGCCCTGAGAGGTCCTCGCTGTCCTAGGCTGTCCGTCCCTGGTCCATGCAGAGCTCCACCTCCTTGCTCTGTCTCCAAGGCTGCTGTGAGGTTTGTGGTCCCCCCATGCCCCTTGGGTACATGTGAAATATATGTGCCAAGCCGCCTTTCTCAGTGAGATGTATGAACACCCAGACTCTCCTGGACCCTAAGCCCTTCTCTTTGTTTTCCCCGATGGCTCAGAGGGTAAAGAATCTGCCTGCAAGAGATGCAGGTTCGATCCCTGGGTCAGAAGAGGAGGAAATGGCAACCCATTCCAGTATACTTGCCTGGAGAATCCCATGGACAGAGGAGCCTGGGGGGCTCCAGACTACACTCCAGTCTTACTCATGGACAGAGGAGCCTGGGAGGCTCCAGGCTACACTCCAGTCTTACTTACAAAGAGTAAAACATGACTGAACAGAAGAAGCGTGAGCAAGCCTCTCTCTTCCCCGATCTCTGCAATCTCAGTTATCCTTCCAAGCTTCTTGTTTCTGGCATAAACTTAGAGCTTTCATTCTTTGGCGCTCCAGTTCAGTTTCCGGCCAGGGATGGTGCCCACACCCGCTGCATGGAAGCATGGAGTGTTAACCACTGGACTGCCAGGAAGTCCCAGAGAGCTCTGCTTTTTAAGCTCCAACATCCCTAACGCCCTGGTGTGGGAGACAGAAAACGTCTGTGCCTACTTTTATTTCCGAGCATCCCTCCTCTGAGCCAGCAGGTGCCCCCAGGGCAGTCTGGGCAGGAGGATGTCCTCGGGGTGAAACAATCACAAAAGTTGGTATTGATGTATCTACCCTGCTGTGCAGCGGGGTGCCGAGCCCCCTCACGCCTTGCCTTATCCGGATGCACAGAAAAACCCCTGTCGGCGGGTCAGGAGAATGAGCGAGAGTCTGCCTTCTCACTCCCAAGCAGTGCATCCCTGGGCAAGTCACTCAAGCTCTCTCTGAACTTTCCTCAGGCCCTCGGAGTCAGAAAACCTACCGCCAACAGACCCAGAGCTCGTACTCTGTCAAAGATATCTACTCAGAGGGAAAATATTCTTTGCAGATTCTTTGAAAATGGAACTACTTCCTGGTGCATTAGGAGCTAACAAGACTGGAAGTAAATACACATGCGTAAATTATATCAAATGTAAATATAAACTTATATAAAATAAATATATGTGTGTACTCTGGCACTGTTATCTTTGAAACCATCTGTTTACCCTTCTTTTCCCCCTCCTTCATCCCCACTGACCAGCCTGAATGAAAGCAGAAACGAAAGCAGAAACGAAGCCCGTTTGTGGCTGGACCCCTGCCTGCTTGGATTGCAGGTGTGGTGAGACGCCCGCTTTCCCACTGGGCTGTATTCCTGTTTATTCCTGAACGCATGGTCTCTCCAATTGGCAACGACTTTCTCTTTGTTATGTTTACCTTCCTTTCGGAGGCCAGCCCAGACTCCTGGGCGGATTCATTTCCCATTGAATTACCAGAATAGGGCAAAATCTGATAGGATGGCCAGCGTGGAAGAAAGCCTGCTTCCCAGGCCCTCGCACGAGGGGCCCATCCCCGCAGCAGCGTTAGCAGGCCGGGGGCTGAGGGCTGGAAGCGGACGTCCTGTCCCCCGCCCCAGCATTCTCCCCACCCCACCCCGGGGCCGAGGCATTGTCCTCCGAGCTCTCACGGCCCAGACTGGGGGGGCGGCCAGGGTGGTGAGGCTGGAAGGACCCCCTAACAGAAACAGCCCCTGCTTCCAAGCCAAATGCCCACCTGACAGTCCCCTTCTTAGGGCGCCTCTGCCCGCAGTCCTTTTAAAGAGGAAATACTCCAGGAATAGGCTGAAGCATGGAGCAGGTTTAAACCACGGGCTTCGCACACCCTACCTCTGCGGAGACAGGAAGCGCTGAGCTCTAGTAACCGAGCGTCCATAAGGGGCCCTGAGGTCACACAGCTTTGCCCAGGCCCAGCCTGAGATGGGGGAGGGAGGGATGGCCAGGACAGATGTTTCTCTGGGCCACAGAGCTGGTGCCTCACTAATGGGCCGGCTTCAGGCTGACCTCTCGTCATGAATGTGCCCCTGTTTCTGACCTCAGTGTCCTAAGACCATGCACTTTCCAAAGATGTGAGTCTGGAGAAATCCCTTCACTTCCATCTAAACCTTTCTCCATCTCTAAAATGAAAGTGTTAAACCCATCCCCCCCGAGAATCGTTTTGAAGGTGAAGTGAGATAAAATCTGCGTCTAATGGTTTTATGATTTGTAAAACATCTTGTGAATAAAGAGTCTTTTCTGACTCATCTTAGAATCCTTTGGAAGAGATCTTAAATTCTTTACCTTCAGCCTCTCTGAAATCAGGAATGCTAGACACAAGGTCAACTACCCTCTGCTTGAATCCTTCGTGTGCTGGGAAACTCCCTACCTTTCTCTAACAAGAAACTCACTCCCACAAGCTTTCTGACCAAAGCTGGCTTTTTGTGAAGCCGCAGTCACCTCACAGACGTTCCAGAGTCATTGCAGGACGATCACCGTGTAGATTCAGTGGCCATCTCCGTTCAGTTCAGTCGCTCAGTCGTGTCTGGCTCTTTGCGACCCCATGGACTGCAGCACGCCAGGCCTCCCTGTCCATCACCAACTCCCGGAGCTTGCTGAAACTCATGCCCATTGAGTCAGTGATGCTGTCCAGCCATCTCATCCTCTGCCGTCCCCTTCTCCTCCCGATTCAGTGATCAGGCCCTTACAGATATGTGTCTCAGATTCTGAAGTGAATGGCTTTCATCTGCCTTTTAGAAGGTGAGGTGTGTGTGGTTTTGTTTTCATTACCAGAAATACGTTAAAATGGGCTTGGGGGCAGGGTGTAGAAAGATGGAAGGAAAAGGAAAATTCACAAGGTCCCAGGCAGTACACCCACCGTCTGAACATGGAGTAAAAGGATTTGTCCCGAGACGCCCTCTCTCTGGTCACTTGGAGAGCCTGCCTGAGACACTTTGGTAGAAACCTTCGCCCGCTTCTCTTTAGCCAGGACAGTTCAATGACACTAAAATATCAGGGAGAGCCCTAACATGAATCACCGCTATAAGGTGCTGCCCGGGACACCAGTGTGTGTCCCCAAAGTCAAGAGCTTTGTTGAACTACAGTTTCAGCACAAAGGTAAAGCAGCTTTTTCTTCGGGATTTAGGATTTGGCAAGCATGTGAAATTAAGCACCACTTTGGGGAATTTTTATATAGGGAGACTAGGATTTTATGAGTGTTGGGGCTTACAGTTTAAATCTGTAATCACGGTGAACACGCCAAGGTCAGGCTACAGGCACATGTGCCCGTGTGATCCGCAGAGGGAAACAGAGGCAGGAGAGAAGTTGGCAGACGGGGTTTTGCAAATAGCTATGCAACAGAATTTCAAAATCTCCTGTATACGCTGCAGCGTGTCCTAGAAGGAATCAAAGAGAAGGCTTAGGAGAAATCTTAAGGGCATGGAATCACCAGGGAAAGGGGAAATATCACTGACCTTGAGCTTCACAGAGGCTAATGGGAATTCTGCAGAAGCTGTTGGTCACCAACCCAGTAGCCATGCCCTAGCCCTTGGTTAACAGATAGGGACTTACCTGGTGGTCCAGTGGTTATGACTTTGCCTTCCAATGCAGGGGGTGTGGGATCTAAGTTGATCCCTGGTTGGGGAGCTAAGATCCCATATGCCTCGTGACAAAAACACCAAAAGATAAAAAGAGCCAGCATTATAACAAATTCAGTAAAGACTTTAAAAATGGTCAATATTGAAAAACAAACCCAGGAAAACTGATTCTGTTCAGGAATGGAGCAGCAACAGGTTCTGGGAGGGTGGCCCAATGGGGGTGTCAAGATGCAAGTCTTGACTCGTCCCTGTCCCAGACTGTAGTTCTGTACACCTTGTCAGTGACTGGTTGAAGACAGGGCACTTGACACAATTCTGGCCAACAGGAAGTCAGCCAGAAAAACTTCTAGGAAGGTCTTCCTCATTTCTTAAAGAAGAAGAAATCAAAGAATCCTTCTGTTTTTGGCATTCGGACGTTGCTTGGAAAGAACGTGATCCTCAGAGATGTTGTAGCAATTTTGTGACCAGGAGGGAACATTCTGAAAGTAAAAGCAGCAATCAAAGGATGACCTTTTACATGTCAGAAGATAGAAAAGTCCTGATTCTTGAACAAGGTTTCACTCCTAACCCAATCAGTGCTGGTACCGCTCCCTAAAAACTTATGCAACTTATTACTATGCAAGATTCAAATTTTTTTCAATTTATTTGACTGAACTATAGTTGATTTACAATGTGCTAATTTCTACTGTAGAGCAAAGTGATTCAGTTACACATACTCTATGTACAATATAGTCTTTATCATATTCTTTTCCACTATTTTATCATAAGACACTGAATATCATTCTCAGGTTCAAATTCTAACTTTACCAGTTGTATGACTTTGAACTTCTCTGTGCCTCTTATTAATATTTCTGAACTGTGAAATGGGGATACTGATTGGAGTACCTACCCTATCACTTCAGTTTAGTTGCTCAGTCGTGTCCGACTCTTTGCGACCCCATGGACTGCAGCCGGCCAGGCCTCCCTGTCCATCACCAACTCCCAGAGCTTGCTCAAACACATGTCTGTTGAGTTGGTGATGCCATCCAACCATCTCATCCTCTGTGGTCCCCTTCTCCTCCTGCCTTCAATCTTTCCCAGTATCAGGGTCTTTTCCAATGAGTCAGCTCTTCGCATCAGATGGCCAAAGTATTGGAGTTTCAGCTTCAACATCAGTCCTTCCAGTGAATATTCAGGACTGATTTCCTTTAGGAAGAATTGGCTGGATCTCTTTGCAGTCCAAGGGACTCTCAAGAATCTCTCCAACACCACAGTTCAAAAGCATCAGTACTTCAGTGCTCAGCTTTCTTTATAGTCCAACTCTCACATCCATACATGACCACTGGAAAAACCACAGCTTTGACTGGATGGACCTCTGTCAGCAAAGTAATGTCTCTGCTTTTTAATATGCTGTCTAGCTTCATCATAGCTTTTCTTCTAAGTAGCAAGCGTCTTTTAATTTCATGGCTACAGTCAGTCACCATCTGCAGTGATTTTGGAGCCCAAGAAAATAAAGTCTGTCACTGTTTCCATTGTTTCCCCATCTATTTGCATGAACTGATGGGACCAGATGCCATGATCTTAGTTTTTTGAATGTTGAGTTTTAAGCCAGCTTTTTCACTTTCCTCTTTCACTTTCATCATGAGGCTCTTCAGTTCCTCTTTGTTTTTGCCATAAGGGTGGTGTCATCTGTGTATCTGAGGTTATTGATATTTCTCCCATAAATCTTGATCCCAGCTTGTGCTTCATCCAGCCCAGCATTTCACATGATGTACTCTGCATATAAGGTAAGCAAGCAGGGTGACAATATACAGCCTTGATGTACTCCTTTCCCAATTTGGAACCAGTCCATGTCCAGATCTAACTGTTGCTTCTTGACCTGCATACAGATTTCTCAGGAGGCAGGTAAGGTGGTCTGGTATTCCTGTCTCTTGAAGAATTTTCCACAGTTTGTTGTGACCCACACAAAGGCTTTGGCATAGTCAATAAAGCAAACGTAGACGTTTTCCTGGAACTCTCTTGCTTTATGATCCAACAGACGTTGGCAATTTGATCTCTGGTTCCTCTGCCTTTTCTAAATCAAGCTTGAACATCTGGACGTTTTCAGTTCACATATTGTTGAAGCCTGGCTTGGAGAATTTTTAGCATTACTTTGCTAGCGTGTGAGATAAGTAACAACTGTGTGGTAGTTTGAGCATTCTTTGGCATTGCCTTTCTTTGGGACTGGAATAAAAACTGACCTTTTCCAGTCCTGTGGCCACTGCTGAGTTTTCCAAATTTGTTGGCATATTGAGTGCAACACTTTCACAGCATCATCTTTTAGGATTTGAAATAATTCAGCTGGAATTTCATCACCTCCACTAGCTTTGTTCATAGCGATGCTTTCTAAGGCCCACTTGACTTCACATTCCAGGATATCTGGAATGTCTAGTCACCTAGAATGTGTGTAGGTGAGTGATCCCATCATCCTGGTTATCTGTGCCATTAAGATCTTTTATTAATAGTTCTGTGTATTCTTGCCACCTTTTCTTAATATCTTTCTGCTTCTGTTAGGTCCATACCATTTCTGTCCTTTTTTGTGCCCATCTTTGCATGGAATGTTCCCTTGGCATCTCTAATTTTCTTGAAGAGATCTCTAGTCTTTCCCAGTTTATTGTTTTCCTCTATTTCTCTGCACTGATCACTGAGGAAGCGTTTCTTATCTTTCCTTGCTATTCTTTGGAACTCTGCATTCAGATGGGTATGTTTTTCCCTTTCTCCTTTGCCTTTAGCTTTTTCTCAGCTATTTGTAAGGCCTCCTCAGACAGCCATTTTTCCTTGTTGCATTTCTTTTTCTTTGGGATGGTCTTGATCATTGTCTCCTGTACAATGTCATGAACCTCTGTCCATAGTTCATCAGGCACTCAGTCTATCAGAACTAATCCCTTCAATCTATTTCTCACTTCCACTGTGTAACCATAAGGGATTTGATTTAGGTCCTACCTGAATGGTCTAGTGGTTTTCCCTACTTTCTTCAATTTAAGTCTGAATTTTGCAATAAAGAGTTCATGATTGGAGCCACAGTCAGCTTCCAGTCTTGTGTTTGCTGACTGTATAGAGCTTTTCCATCTTTGGCTTCAAATAATGTAATCAACCTGATTTTGGTATCGACCATCTGGTAATGTTCATGTATAGAGTCTTCTCTTGTGTTGCTGGAAGAAGGTGTTTGCTATGACCAGTGCGTTCTCTTGGCAGAACTCTGTTAGTCTTTTATCTGCTTTGTTTTGTATTCCAAGGCCTGTTACTCCAGATATCTGTTGACTTCGTACTTTTGCATTCCAGTCCCCTATGATAAAAACGGAGATCTTTTTTTTTTTGGTGTTGTTTCTAGGAGCTCTTGTAGGGCTTCTTAGAACTGTTTAACTTCAGCTTCTTCAGCATTACTGGTTGGGACATAGACTTGGATTACTGTGTTGCTGAATGGTTTGCCTTGGGAATGAACAGAAATCATTTTGTCGTTTTTGAGACTGCACCCAAGTACTGCATTTTGGACTCTTGTTGACTATGATGGCTACTCCATTTCTTCTAAGGGGTTCTTGCCCACAGTAGTAGATATAATGGTCATCTGAGTTAAATTCACCCACAGCAGTCTATTTTAGTTCACTGATTTCTAAAATGTCAATGTTCACTCTTGCCATCTCCTGTTTGACCACTTCTAATTTACCTTGATTCACGGACCTAGCATTCCAGGTTCCTGTGCAGTATTGTTCTTTATAGCATCGGACTTTACTTTCATCACCAGTCACATCTACACCTGGGTGTTTTTTTCACTTTGATTCCATCTTTTCATTAGTGTTGTTAAAATTAAATAAATTAATACATGGAAAATGTTAGAGCAATATCTGGCATATACTAACACCTCAAACATTTAAAAATTTTTTTATCATTTAAGTCATTTTACATTGAGTTTTTCAGCTTTTGCTTTTGAAAATATTTTGTATAAAATGGCAACTTTCAATTAGCTGTTTTTCCTGTCAAAAAGCTAGGAAACCAACAACAGAAAGACAAACAATTCCTTACAAAATGGGCAATGGAGTTCAACAGACATTTCTCCAAAGAAGATATAGAATAGCCCATAAACACATGAAAAGATGCTCAGCGTCATTATTCATTAAGGAAATGCAAGGTTGAACAACAATGAGATACCACCTCAATAGCCACCAAGATGTCATTTTTAAAAAATATGACCAGCATTGGTGAGGACGGGGAGAAACTGAAATTTGTACGTTGACGGTGGGAGAGCAAAATGGCTCGGCTGCTGTGGAACCCAGTTTCGAGATCCTCAGAGTCAACACAGAGCTGCTGTGTGACCTGCCATCCCAGTCCCGGGTGCACACCCAGAGGGACCGCAGGCAGGGAGCCACACAAGCCGGTACACACACGTTCACAGCAACACTCGTCACAAAAGGTGCACACGTCCAAATGGCCACCATGATGAGTGGATACACACGATGTGCGCACACGCAGTGGAATAGTGCTCACTCACACAGACTGGAAAACAGGAAGAGGAAAATATCGCATTCACAGGAGCAGCAAAAATGATACTACATGTGGGCCCAAATGCAACAGAAACATACAACCTGGACAGAAGGGAGGCTGAGTAGTGCAGGGAAGCCACAGGCGTCTGATGAGAAGGCGCAAGGCCGCTGAGACACAGCCTATTTCCAAACCAACGCACACATTTAACAGGACTTTACTCTTTCAACTTGCCAAATTAACTTTTAAATTCCACTGGAAGAATCTGTGAGGAACTAACATAATATTTTAAAATCAAAGGGGATAAGCCCTACCATATGGTAAGACATATTTCCAAGCACTATAATTTAGGAAATTTATCAGTGTAGGAATGAAGAAGTAGATTACTAGACCAGAAATCTAGCAATCAGAATTTATAATATACTAGATTGCTTCCCAGATGGCACTAGCGGTAAAGAACCTGCCTGCCGGGGCAGGAGATGCAAAAGACTCGGCTTCGATCCCTGGGTCAGGAAGATCCCTTGGAGAAGGGCATGGCAACCCACTTCAGTGTTCCTGCCTGGAGAACCCCATGGACAGAGGAGCCTGGTGGGCCACAGTTCACGGGGTCACAAAGAGTCGGACATGCTTGAGCAACTAATATTTTCACTTTGACTCACAGCCGATGAAGGGAGCTTTGCTTCCTATTCCCACAGTTATCAAAAAGTCCTATACCCAAATACATCATTCGACAATTATAACATTTTGTGTTCTAGGCAAGGCTTCCCTTTCTCATCTGATGATCTTGAGTGTGCTTAATTGCTCAGTTGTGTCTGACTGTTTGTGACCCCATGGGCTGTAGCCTGCCAGGCTCCTCTGTCCATGGGATTCTTCAGGTAGGAATACTGGAGTGGGTAGCAATTCCCTTCTCCAGGGTTGATGATCTTAGTACCACTACAAAAGGCCCAGATTGTTAACAGATATTTGAGCTGCATATTGGAACTGTATCCGCTCTTATTCTTTTTAATAATGAAGCCTGCATAACAGGGAGGAAGGGCTAACTTTAGAGGTATTGATTCCAGCTTCCTTGCCAGGGTGAAATACAAAAGAACAAATGCTTATTGGTGTAAGAATAGATTCCCTCATAAAATATGCTGGTGGTTAAAACTGATCTGGCTGCTCTGAAGTTCCTCACACTTTCTTACATTTTGCAAAAAAGAAAAAAAGGGGGGAGCAGAGGAGGAGGGGGAGGCCCTCTGGGCGAAGCAGGTCCTCCCTGCTGGGCCTGAACCCACTAGTTAACATCTCAGAGCCCAGCTCCAGCCACCCTGTTATTCTCCTCACTAAGGCTTTCAGCCACGCTTGCTAGTGAAGAAAAGGTGCTTGTTTTCTTCCTAATTGTACAGAGCAGCTGAGCAGCGTCTGCATGACTTCTTGAACAAAGAATGTGGTCCAGACCTTCTTATTGCTTGCTTACTTCATTTAAAATTTAACAGATGTCAGTTGTGACACATAAACACGTTCTCCCCAGGCGATGGATTAAGGCAAATTTCATTTTACGCCTGGCACGAAAGACACGCTCTATTTTGTGCTGAAAGACTTTTTTTTCTTTTAAGAAAAAGGAAAAACCATTCTGACTTAAAATTCAGTAGTAATGGAAGAAAACCAATTTCCACAAAGGCATTGTCCTGGAAAGCTTTACTGGCTTCGGGCGCCACCTAATGGGCGCACGGAAGATTACACAGGGCTGTCCCACCAGCTTGCCCCCAAGGTTCAGTGAACACAAAAGCAGCGTGTCGCTGCAAATACAGTTTATGCAGATTTCTATGCCAGGTGAGACGTTGCCTTCAAGTTTTGCATCTGTTTCCAATTAGTTATAGAGCCTCGGGTGAGCCCCTCAACCTCTCTGAACCCCAGGTGTGTGTGACAAGTCGCTTCAGTCGCCTTCCACTCTTTGTGACCCCAGGACTGCAGCCCGCCAGGCTCCTCTGTCCGTGGGTTTCTCCAGGCAGGAATACTGCGGTGGGTTGCCATGCCCTCCCCCAGGGCATCTGCCCAACCCAGGGATGGAACCCTTGCATCTCCTGCATTGGCAGGGGCGACCTTTATCACTAGCACCACCTGGGAAGCCCCTGAACCCCAGGATCGCTACCTAAATGGAGGCTCTCCAAGCCTTCTTTGTTGGATTGCTGGGAGGGTGTGCTCGCAAGCAGCTGTACACCTAGGCTCTCAGACTCAGCTGACAACCTGTTGTGATGCCGTAAAATCACTAGGCTCTACATATTTTGTGTTCGTCCTTTCGACAGAGATAGGGGTCCACAGATACGCTTCTCATCAATCAGAAAAATAATCACGTGAGGGTGAGCAGCAGGTGCTGGCTGCCCTTGAGGTTGGGGAAGCGAGGAAATTGCAGAGACCACGGCGGCCGGGATGTATCTGGTCTCAGGGAGTGGCCAGAAGGGACTGTGGGACTGGGGGCCCAGATTCCCCTCTTTGCCAAATAGAAATCAACCACCCACGTGGAGACGCCGCTCTGTAAACTGACCCACATTTTAAAACGCTGTAGGGCTAAAGAAGTCATGCACAGGGCCTGGATTCGGCCCCTGGATCTCTGGTCACAGTCTCTGCAGTTCATTTTGAGATGTGTGAGAAGACAGGGGCCCCGGGTCTGGGGGAGCGGACGGTGAACGTCCAGTGACAGGGACGGGGTCGGGGGGTCTGACGGCACCGCCGTGCTGGCCGAGGTGAGAGGCACCACCCGGCAGAGGGTAAGCCTCGCCCTGATATAACTGCCCATTCATGCTCTCCCCCGCGTCCTTCCTCTTCCCTGGGACGACTCCCCGGAGTCTCCCTGCTGGGGCCCCTCGGAGCCAGGCAGTCACCGGCAGCCTGGGGAAGAGCCCCAGACAGGGAGTCAGACCCGCAGACAGCGTGGCTCGCAGTGTGACCCTGGCGCGCACCTCCAGCTCTCCGAGCCTTTGTTTCCTCAGCTGTAAAGCGTGGGAGGGGAACACCTTGCTTCTCACCATGATGCCTGGGTCATGTCCCACGCCAGGCAGTGCTCTGCCAGCTGGAAAGCGCTGAACATTATTCGGTTATTTTAAAACTATGCCATCTACACATCCCAACGTTCACAGCAGCGTTATTTACAATTGCCAAGATATGGAAGCAACCTAAATGTCCATCAGTGATGAACGGATAAAGAAGATTTGACTGATAGATACTTATGAATACATCTGAGCCGTGTGGCTGAGACTGTAAGGAGTCTGCCTGCAATGCATGAGACCTGGGTTCGATCCCTGGGTCAGGAAGGTCCCCTGGAGGAGGGAATGGCAACCCACTCAGGTATTCTTGCCTGGAGAGTTCCATGGACCGAGGAGCCTGGGGTCCATGGGGTCACAAAGAGTTGGACACAACTGAGCAACCAACAGTTTCACTTTCTTCATCTTGTATTATACAGTTTGTAATAACGGTCAGTGGAAAGTAACATTTAAAATGTTTTCATGAAAAAGTCATGCCACCTACTTTGTACAGTTCTTAAATGCTAAGTGCAACATTAAAAATCATTCATTCATTCACCAAATATTTATGCAGCAACTACTGTGTGTCTGGCATTTCTAAGCAATGACTAAGACAGACATTTGGATCTTCCCGTTGTGGAATGCAAATTCTGGAGAAGGGAAGGGGCAGAAAAAATAAGAAAATAGAGCGAGAAGAAAGAAGGAAAGAAGAAGGGAGAGGGAAAAGGGAATGAAAGAGGGGTGGGAAAGAGGGCCTGAAATCAGCCACAGTAAGAGTGCTCACACCACTTACAGACTGCAAGCAGGGTCCTCCCCAAGGGCTGACTTAAACATTCACACCAGGTGTTGACAAAAGAGATAAAGTGAAACAGACAGAGAGCCCAAAAAGGGACCCACACGTATGTGGACACTGGTTTTTTCACCCAAAGGTATGGAGAAAGGATGGTCTTTTCAACAAATGATGCTATAACAATTTGGGTATTCAAATTAAACAATAATAATCCATACTTTACATCATTTATAAAAATGAACTGAAAATGGGTTAAGTGTAAAACCTAAAATGTTAAAACTTATAGAAGAAAATACAGAAGAAAATCTTTATGACCTTGGGCAGGCAAAGATTTCTTAGCTAAGACGTCAAAACTACAATTCAAAAAAGGACAAATTGGATTCCATCAAAATTTAAAACTTCTGCTCTTCAGATGACACAATTAAAAGAATGAGAAAACAAGATAGAAATTGGAAAAAATATTTATTTGCACAGAATATATTTGATAAGAAACTTACACCCAGAATAAAGAACTCTCAAAATTCAGTAATTTAAAAAGCAAGTGATTCAATAAAACAGTGACCAAGTGATTTGGATACTCCTACAAAGAAGTCGAGTGGATGACAGATAAACACATGAAAAGATGTCCAAAATCATTAGCCATTAGGGAAATGCAAGGTAAAACTACAACACATCTGTTTTAAAAGCAAAATCAAAAGGACTGACTATGCCAAGTGCAAGGATGTGCAGAAGCCGGAACTCTCCCACGCTGCTGGTGGGAGCACACAATGGAGGACAGTTTGGCAACGACAGAGTCAGACATCCGTCTACCGTGTGACCCAGACATCGCGCTCCTGGGTCCCCATGAGAAACGCAAATGCACGTCCATTCAAAGACTCACACAGAAATGTTTGTAGCAACAGTTAACACTGGGTTTAGAAGTCCTAAACTGGAAATAACCCAAATGTTGATCGACAGGTGAACAGAAAAATTCTGATACATGATGAAATACTATTCAACAATAAAAAAGAATATGCAACTACATGGATGAATGTCAAAATAATTGTGTGATACTATTTTGAAAATAAATTTGCTTGAATGTGCATTTTAGTAAAACTTTGAAAAGAAAAATAAGTGAATCCATGGACACCAAGAACCAATGCACTTAATTAAATGTGAAAGATAATATAAGAAAGATATTAAGATATTAAGAAGAGGTGGCAAGAATACACAGAACTATACAAAAAAAAGATCTTCATGACCCAGATAACCACAATGATGTGATCACTCACCTAGAGCCAGACATCCTGGAATGCAAAGTCAAGTGGGCCTTAGGAAGCATCACTATGAACAAAGCTAGTGGAAGTGATGGAATTTCAGTTCAGCTATTTCAAATCCTGAAAGATGATGCTGTGAAAGTGGTGCACTCAATATGTCAGCAAATTTGGAAAACTCAGCGGTGGCCATAGGAATAGACTAAGAAAGGCAATGCCAAAGAATGTTCAAACTGCTGCACAATTGTACTCATTTCACACACTAGCAAAGTAACGCTCAAAATTCTCCAAGCGAGGCTTCAACAGTACATGAATTGTGAACTTTCAGACGTTCAAGCTGGATTTAGAAAAGGCAGAGGAACCAGAGATCAAATTGCCAACATCTGTTGGATCATAGAAAAAGCAAGAGAGTTTCAGAAAAACATCTAATCCTGCTTTATTGACTATGCCAAAGCCTTTAGTGAAAGGCTGTTGTGGATCAGCCTCCTGAACTGGATCAGCCTGTTGTGAACTGCCTCCTGAACAATCTGTATGCAGGTCAAAAAGCAACAGCTAGATCAAGACGTGGAACAAGGGAGAGGTTCCAAATTGGGAAAGGAGTATGTCAAGGGTATATATTGTCACCTTGCTTATTTAACTTCTATGCAGAGTATATCAGGTGAAATGCCAGGCTGGATGAAGCACAAACTGGGATCAAGATTGCTGGAGAAATATCAATAATTTCAGATATGCGGATGACACCCTTATGGCAGAAAGTGAAGAGGAACTAAAGAGACTCTTGATGAAAGTGAAAGAGGAGAGTAGAAAAGCTGGCTTAAAACTCAACATTCAGAAAATTAAGGTCATGGCATCCGGTCCCATCACTTCATGGCAAATAGATGGGAAACAACGGAAACAGTGACAGACTATTTTCTTGGGCTCCAAAATCACTGCAGACGGTGACTGCAGCCATGAAATTAAAAGATGCTTGCTCCTTGGGAGAAAAGCTATGATGAACCTAGACAGCATATTAAAAAGTAGAGACATTACTTTGCTAACAAAGGTCTGTCTGGTCAAAGCTATGGTTTTTTCAGTAGTCACGTATGGATGTGAGAGTTGGACTATAAAGAAAGCTAAGCACTGAAGAATTTATGCTTTTAAACTGCGTGTTGGAGAAGCCTCTTGAGAGTCCCTTGGACTGCAAGGAGATCCAACCAGTCCATCCTAAAGGAAATCAGTCCTGAATGTTCATTGGAAGGATGGATGCTCACGCTAAAACTCCAATACTGTGGCCACCTGATGCGAAGAGCTGACTCCTTGGAAAGTCCCTGATGCTGGGAAAGATTGAAGGTGGGAGGAGAAGGGGACAACAGAGGATAAAATAGCTGGATGGCATCACTGATTCAGTGGACATGGGTTTGTGTAAACTCCGGGAGTTGGTGATGGACAGGGAGGCCTGGCGTGCTTCAGTCCATGGCGTCACAAAGAGTCGGACACAACTGAGCGACTGAACTGAACTGAATTCAAGAAACCCCTGGGTGACTCCAAATAAGGTAGGAAAAACAGTTTAAACAAAAAAGTAAAAAATGCTTGAAAAATTCTGTATTTAAAGATGTATTAATAGAGAGTAACAAGGATCACGTGGATGTAGAAGTCTTTATTTACAATGAAACATAAAATCCTCTGAAAACTTAGATGTTCTTTACTTCATTTGGGAGTATAGTCTGAAGTGATGGAAAGCAACATATTATAATCTGTATTGTGACAGTTTGCATGTGTATCTGGACATTTTAATAAATGTTAATATTTTAAATATGAAGTTATCTTCCAAAAATTTTAATAATTATGCAGAATGAAAGAAGCCAGAAAAAAAGAGTACATAATATAATATTCATTAATATAAACGTCTGGAAAGTGCAAACCACCTAGAGGACAGCAAGCAGCGCAGCAGTTGCCTCGAGAGAGTGTGTGTAGGGAGTGATCAC
Organism: Ovis canadensis; assembly: GCF_042477335.2. Taxonomy (NCBI): domain Eukaryota; kingdom Metazoa; phylum Chordata; class Mammalia; order Artiodactyla; family Bovidae; genus Ovis; species Ovis canadensis. The sequence goes on from NC_091245.1 coordinate 277,239,027, forward strand.
AGAGGCCCACGTGCAGACTTCTGGGTAGATGTCCACCAGGGTGCTGCGGTGACAGCATCACGGGTTGATGTACCTGTCAAAAGTGACCAAACTGTCCACTAAACAGGTGCTATTCATCTCGTGTCAGCTGTACCTCAAAATGCTGTTAAAAAAATAAATAAGGGCATATTGATTCACTAATTAAGAGCCTGAAAAAAGGAAGAGGCAGTTAAGATTTTGCTCATAGCTGCAGAATAAAACAGAGTCAAATGGGTAAAGGTTTCTTTGTTCAACCCAATTGAATGTCAGCAAAAACTAGCACCAGGCCACATCTCTGCCATTTGGACAATGGGTTTGTACAGTGCCGTGGCCTACATTAAGCTACTGTGCAGCTGTTATTTAAAAAACCATTGTAATCAATAAGCTCCTGTTGTATATAGCACAGGGGACTCTACTCAATAGTCTGTAATAACCTACATGGGAAAAGACTCTGGAAAAGAACGGATATATGCATATGTTTCACTGAACCACTTTGCTGCATCCCTGAAACTAATACATTGTGAACCAACTACAGCCTAATCTAAAACAAATATTACATTTACAAAATCATCATGAAAATGTTTATTATCTAATCAGAAGTGTATAAAGAAGGCTGAAAGATTGTGACTAACCCTTTGATTATGTGTGCATTTTTGTTAAGAACTGTAACATGGAAAAATAAAAGAGATTTTGTGTTGGGGTGGTGGGACTATGGAGAACAACAAATAGGAGCGGAAACACTTTTTTCAACCACTAATTTTAAATGCATGGCTTACGGCCATCCCCTCCTAATTATTTTTCTAAAAAGATTAAAAACTAAGCAGAGGATTTATAGAGCGAAACTCAGGACTTTTTTGGGAACTTGAATAATCAAGCAATTGGCCCCATCAGAAAGGAACCCTTAGGTGTCGATTTTAAAAAGAAAGTTTTCCTGGGAATTCCCTGGACTTGGCACGTTCACTGCCGAGGGCCTAGGTTAGATACCTGGTCAGGAAACTAAGGTCCTGCGAGCCTTTTGGTGTGGCCAAAGAAGTAAAAGTAAATAAATAAAAGGTTTTCTTTAGAATGATGTCATCCCACAGTGACAGCAACTGTCATTAAAACCAAAAGGCTAGACTGAAGTGTGATCAGAGTAAACCTCGCCACATCACTGACTCGTTACTAAAACTCTTCCGTTGAAAAATGTATTTTTGTAGAGTGTGGTAGGACCTGAGACCAGGCATCACACATCTGTAAATCTCCTCTTCAGGCTTCTTAAAAGGATTTCTGGTCTCCTGAGTGCTGGGGCAAGGCCCATCAGGAAAGCAATGCAACTCCCTCCACAGGGAACCTGTGTTTATGTCATTCCTGAGCCCCAGCCCCTTCCCTGTGTCTCTTGAAAATTATATGAACTATGCTCACAGAGGCACTTGGATTTATCCCGCATGCCCTGCTGCACACCTATTTGTGGCAGGCTTTGCACACCAGGCATCCAGTGTCAAGTAAAACAGTGCCCACCCTGGAATTTACAAAGGAACACGGGTAATTCAGGCGCTACAAAACTGCAAAGTGCATGTAACTGCTGGCTTGGTGTCATCTTTGTAACATCAAACCTTTTTATTTGAATCCTTCTGCTTTTACATTCTTCTTGTAGTAAGTTCAAACAATTCGGGAAACGACAAAGAAGAAAATAAAAACTCCCTGAAATAAGCATCACTAGCATTTGGTGAACATGCTTCCTGTGGTGCTCACATACTAGATACATGCGATTTATACTTTAAATGCTGTTTTTCAATCTGCCTTTCCTGAGTAGCCATGTGCAGTGGATCTCCTGACAGGCTTGTGTTTGTCACCTTTTGTTAATGTGATGTTAACACATTGTAACATGAAGTCACAATGCCTTGGCTTTTCGTAAAGGTCTGCAGAATTTAACTCAAGACTTCTTTTCAACACCTCCAGTGTATCTTGTAGTAAGGTCTGTCTTTGTCCCAAGTTGTTAGGAACCCTGACCTTGGACTCAAAAGACCTTGGTTCTGGTGCTGACCCTGTTTCAACTCTGGGCAATCACATAAACGTCCTTAAGTTCCCATTTTTCCTTTCTGTAAAACAAGAGCAGTAAGTAGTGGTCCTGCTGGCCTTTTCTCCATTCGGTGAGGAAGCCTCAGGGCCTTTGCACTGGCTTTGCCCCTGCTAGAACAGGAGACCACTCCCCACTCCTTGACTCCGGGATTCCATAGGCCAGTGGGGAAGGGGGGCAGAGAAAAGGAATTACAGACACCCCGTCAGGGGCTCCTACCCGGACAGCCTGACAGTCTGCTCTCAACCCGGCATCTGGAGTGGCCCTTTAAACCCGCCAGTTACATCGTATCACTGCTCGACCACTGGAAAACACTTCAGTGGCTCTGACCCACAGGGGCCTCTGTGACCGGCCCCCACCACCAATCTGTCCTGACCCCTCCTGCTCCCGCGCCCCCTCCACCCCAGCCACTCCAGCATGCTTGCTGCTGCTCACACTCCAGGCATGCTCACCCTGAGGCCTCTGCACTGACTGTCCCCTGCATCTCCAATGCTCTCTCCAAGACAGCAATGGGGCTTCCTGTTTGACTTCGCAGAAGTCTGCTCAACTCTGACGTCCTGAGAATGCTCTCTTCTGACCTTCCTATTGATGCATGAAAGCTGATGGTGTTCGGCCAGATCTGTAGTCCCCAAAGGAGAAGATTCAACTTGAGGACCACAGTCTCAGTGACTCAGAGCCTTGTGTAGTAGACATTTTATTAAAGCGATAGTGACCAAGAAAAGCTTCTGACATAGACATCAGAAAGGAGTGGAAAGATGACCCACCTTGCTAGTTTTAGTTCAGTTCAGTCACTCAGTCATGTCTGACTCTCTGCGACCCCATGGACTGCAGCACGCCAGGCCTCCCTGTCCATCACCAACTCTCGGAGCTTACCCAAATTCATGCCTATCGACTTGGTGATGCCATCCAACCATCTCATCCTCTTTCGTCCCCTGCTCCTCCCACCTTCAATCATTCCCAGCATCAGGGTCTTTTCCAAGCGTCAGTTCTTTGCATCAGGTGGCCAAAGTATTGGAGTTTCAGCTTCAGCATCAGTCCTTCCAATGAATATTCAGGACTGATCTCCTTTAGGATGGACTGGTTGGATCTCCTTGCAGTCCAAGGGACTCTCAAGAGTCTTCTCCAACACCACAGTTCAAAAGCATCAATTCTTCAGTGCTCAGCTTTCTCTATAGTCCAACTCTCACATCCATACATGACCACTGGAAAAACCATAGATTCGACTAGATGGACCTCTGTCAGCAAAGTCATGTCTCTGCTTTTTAATATGCTGTCTAGGTTTGTCACAGCATTTCTTCCAAGCAGCAAGCATCTTTTAATTTCATGGCCGCAGTCACCATCTGCAGTGATTTTGGAGCCCAAGAAAATAAACTTAGCCACTGTTTCCATTGTTAACCCCATCTATTTGCCATGAAGTGATGGGACCACGTGCCATGATCTTAGTTTTTTGACTGTTGAGTTTCAATCCAGGTTTTTCACTCTCCTCTTTCATCAAGAGGCTCTTTAGTTCTTCTTTGCTTTTTCTGGCTCAGCTGGTGAAGAATCTGCCTGTGATGTGGAAAACCTCTGTCGGGGGCCAGCATGAGGAATCCCGCCTGTGACAAGGTCATGCGGAAGGAAGCCTGACAAAACGCAAGGACATGATCAAGCTTCAGGGGTTCCCCCTGGAATTTCCTGAGCATCCACCCCCAAAAAAATAAGAATCTGCCTGCTTTTCCACTCTTCTGATATTCTCTGGAAAAAGTCAACTCAGGGCTTTAGTCGTCTGCATTTGAAAGGGATGTTTCAGTTAAACCCCCTCTGATAGCTCTCTAGCTTGCCTAATAGGTTCCCAGACCTCTTACAGCTTGTGAATTGCTTACAGCCCCCCAACCACGAGAGGCACAAAGCCTAAAAGCATCTTAAAGATACAGAGCCTTTTCTAGAGAGCTAAAAATCATATTGGTGACAGGTTTTCACTGTTGACTCAATGATTGCTGCCAAACCTCCATATTTTTTATCTTTTAGGCACCTGGGAGGATGTTAACCAATGTAAACGGGATATAGAAAAATATATATAGTAGTTTTGATGTTAGCAACACTAGACTTTTGAGTTAATTACTCTTCTTTTGTTGTAAATCACTGTACTCCTTTCACTTGTTATAAACTGCTGTATCTTTGCTATGTAAGAATGTAACTTTATTTAGTGCTTTCTGAGAGTGGCACCAGACTTTGGGAAGATCAACACAAATAAGTCTTCTGGTTGACAAACCAACCCTTATCAAAAAATAGGCTGTAAAATGTTAATTGGCTCTTTTGGCCGGAAGATGATGTAAATTACCTAAGACTTGTGTATACAACTAGGTATGCAGAGAGAAAAGCCTGGTTTTGATAAGAGTCTGGGCTGCTAACACTGTATAATTTTGTATTACCCATTGACCTCTATGTACAATCAAAAAGGTATAAAAGGCCTTTCTAGACATTAGAGGTCGGGGCCAGTTGTTGGACTGGTTCCCCCGTGTCTCCTCTTTACTCTAATTTCAGGCTGAATTCCCATCTGGGGCGTGGAGGCTCGCCATGTGTACTTACTTGTCCTGGCTTTTAAGACCTGCGTGAAAGGGAGCCTAAGGCGGGGCACCCTTCAATATTCAAGTGGGCGCTGGTGGCCCAACGTAGATGGTGAAGCTCCTTGTCTGGAACTTTATTGGCCTTCCCTGTAAGCCAAGTTATTCAGCCTTCTTTCTCCACTTAATTTTCCTACTACACTATTTCTTCCTAATCTAATCTTATATTTCTATATTAATAAATAAATAAGTTCTCCTCACCAACGCCGTCCCTGCTTCAAATTCCCTGGATCCACCGGGGTTGGACCCTGGCAGACCTGGGTTCAAAACCTGGGTTGGGAAGATCCCCTGCAGAAGGGAAAGGCTACCCACTCCAGTATTCTGTCATAGTCAATTCACAAAGAGTCGGATACGACTGAGAGACTTTCAACTTCATCAAAGACTCTAGTTCCTCTTCACTTTCTGCCATAAGAGCGGTGTCATCTACATATTTGAGGTTACTCATATATCTCCCGGCAATCTTGATTCCAGCTTGAGCTTCATCCAGCCTGGCATTTCACATGATGTACTCTGCATAAAAGTTAAATAAGCAGGGTGACAATATAAAGCCTTGTCATACTCCTCTCCCAATTTGAAACCAGTCTGTTGTTCCATGTCATGTTCTAACTGTTGCTTCCTGACCTGCATACAGATTTCTCAGGAGGCAGGTAAGGTTGTCTGGTATTCCCATCTCTTGAAGAATTTTCTACAGTTTGTTGTGATTCACACAGTCAAAGGCTTTGGTGTAGTCAATAAAGCAGAAATAGATGTTTTCCTGGAACTCTTGCTTTTTTTATGTTCCAACAGATGTTGGCAATTTGATCTCTGTTTCCTCTGCCTTTTCTAATCCAGCTTGAATATCTGGACAATCTCGGTTCACATACTGTTGAAGCCTGGCTTGGAGAATTTTGAGCATTACTTTACTAGCGTGTGAGATGATTGCAATTGTGCGGTAGTTTGAGCATTCTTTGGCATTGCCTTTCTTTGGGATTGGAATGAAAACTGACCTTTTCCAGTCCTATGGCCACTGCTGAGTTTTCCAAATTTGCTGGCATACTGAGTGCAGCACTTTTACAGCATCATCTTTCAGGATTTGAAATAGCTCAACTGGAATTCCATCACCTCCACTAGCTTTGTTCGTAGTGATGCTTTCTAAGGCCCACTTGACTTTACATTCCAGGATGTCTGGCTCTAGGTGAGTGATAACACCATCGTGATTATCTGGGTCATGAAGCTCTTTTTCATACAGTTCTTCTATATATTCTTGCCACCTCTTCTTAAGATCTTCTGCTTCTGTTAGGTCCATACCATTTCTGTCCTTTATTGTGTCCATCTTTGCATGAAATATGCCCTTGGTATCTCTAATTTTCTTGAAGAGATCTCTAGTCTTTCCCATTCTATTACTTTCCTCTATTTCTTTGCACTGATCACTGAGAAAGGCTTTCTCTCTCCTTGCTATCCTTTGGAACTCTGCGTTCAGATGCTTATATCTTTCCTTTTCTCCTTTGTCTTTAGCTTCTCTTCTTTTCTCAGCTAATTGTAAGGCCTCCTCAGACAGCCATTTTGCCTTTTTGCATTTCTTTTTCTGGTGGATGGTCTTGATCCCTGCCTCCTGTACAATGTCATGAACCTCCGTCCATAGTTCATCAGGCACTCTATCAGATCTAATCCCTTGAATCTATTTGTCACTTCCACTGTATAATTGTAAGAGATTTGATTTAGGTTATACATGAATGGTCTTGTGGTTTTCCCCACTTTCTTCAATTTAAGTCTGAATTGGCAATGTTCATGATCTGGGCCACAGTCAGCTCCCAGTCTTGTTTTTGCTGACTGTATAGCGCTTCTCCATCTTTGGCTGCAAAGAGTATAATCAGTCTGATTTTGGTATTTACCATCTGGTGATGTCCATGTGTAGAGTCTTCTCTTGTGTTGTTGGAAGAGGGTGTTTGCTATGACCAGTGCGTTCTCTTGACAAAATTCTATCAGCCTTTGCCCTGCTTCATTTTGTACTCCAAGGCCGAAACTTGCCTGTTACTCCAGTATCTCTTGACTTCCTTCTTTTGTATTCCAGTCCCCTGTGGTAAAAAGGACATCTTTTTTGGGTGTCAGCTCTAGAATGTCTTATAGGTTATCATAGAATTGTTCAACTTCAGCTTCTTCAGCATTACTGGTCGGGGCATAGACTTGGATTACTGTGATATTGAATGATTTGCCCTGCAAATGAATAGAGATCATTCTGTCATTTTTGAGATTGTACCCAAGTACTGCATTTCAGGCTCTTTTGTGGACTATGAGGATTCTTGTCTAAAGGATTCTTTCCCACAGTAGAGATATAATGGTCATCTGAATTAAATTTGCCCATTTCTGTCCATTTTAGTTCACTGATTCCTAAATGTCTGTGCTAATTCTTGCCATCTCCTGTTTGGCCACTTCTAATTTGCCTTGATTCATGGACCTAACATTCCAGGTTCCTGTGTGATATTGTTTTTTTATAGCATCGGACTTTGCTTCTACCACCAGTCACATCCACAACTGTTTTTGCTTTGGCTCCATCCCTTCATTCTTTCTGGAGTTATTTCTCTACTGATTTCCAGTAGCATAATGGGCACCTACCAACCTGGGGAGTTCATCTTTCAGTGTCCTATCTTTTTGCCTTTTCATACTGTTCATGGGGTTCTCAAGGCAAGAATACTGGTTTGCCATTCCCTTCTCCAGTGGACCACATTCTGTCAGACCTCTCCACCATGACCCGTCCATCTTGGGTGGCCATACATGGCTTAGTTTCACTGGGTTAGACTAGGCTGTGGTCCATGTGATCAGTTTGGCTAGTTTCCTGTGATTGTGGTTTTCACTCCGTCTGCCCTCTGATGGATAGGATAGGAGGCTTGCCCTTTCTCCTAGCTCCTGGTGGCACAAGGTTTTGTTTGTGCCCTCCATGAGTCTGTTCCCTGTGGAAGTTCTGTAATCCAATCCCACTGGCCTCCAAAGTCAAATTCCCTGAGGAGTCTAAGTCCCTTTGCCAGACCCCCAGGTTGGGAAACCTGCTGTGGGCCCTAGAACTTTCTTAACCATGTGAGAATTTCTTTGGTATAATTATTCTGCAGTCCGTGAGTGTTCTGCTCAGTGGCTCTGTGGTGGGGCTAATGGCAACCTCTTCCAAGAGGGCTAGTGCCATATGCTGTGTCCCAGGTCTGCTGCAGCCCGAGCCCCTGTCCCTGCCGCAGGCCACGGCTGACCCATGCCTCCTCAGGAGACACTCAAACACTCAGAGTGTTTGGCTCAGTCTCTGTGGGGTCTCTGGGTCCTGGTGTGCACAGCTTTTGTTTGAGCCCTCCAAGCATCTCTGGTGGGCATGGAGTTTGATTCTAAAAGCCACTTTGCCCCCTCACCCCATTGTCTTGTCGGGGCCTCTCCTTTGCCCTTTAGTTCAGTTCAGTTCAGTCACTCAGTCGTGTCCGACTCTTTGCAACCCCATGGACTGCAGCACGCCAGGCCTCCCTGTCCATCACCAACTCCTGGAGTTCACTCAGACTCACATCCATCGAGTCAGTGATGCCATCCAGCCATCTCATCTTCTGTCGTCCCCTTCTCCTCCTGCCCCCAAATCCCTCCCAGCATCAGAGTCTTTTCCAATGAGTCAACTCTTCACATGAGGTAGCCAAAGTATTGGAGTTTCAGCTTCAGCATCATTCCCTCGAAAGAAATCCCAGGGCTGATCTCCTTCAGAATGGACTGGTTGGATCTCCTTGCAGTCCAAGGGACTCTCAAGTCTTCTCCAACACCACAGTTCAAAAGCATCAATTCTTCAGCGCTCAGCCTTCTTCACAGTCCAACTCTCACATCGACACATGACCACAGGAAAAACCATAGCCTTGACTAGACGGAACTTTGTTTGCAAAGTAGTGTCTCTGCTTTTCTATATGTTATCTAGGTTGGTCATAACTTTTCTTCCAAGGAGTAAGCGTCTCTTAATTTCATGGCTGCAATGACCATCACAATCACTGCAATCACTTTCAGTGATTCTGGAGCCCCAAAAAATAAAGTCTGACACTTGGACGTGGGTTATCTTTTTTCGGTGGGATCCAACATTCTCCTGTCGATGGCTGTTCAGCAGCGAGTTGCAACTCTGGAGTCCTCACGGAAGATGGGCCACGTTCCTGTCGATGGCTGTTCAGCAGCGAGTTGCAACTCTGGGGTCCTCACGGAAGATGGGGGCACGCCCTTCTACTCCACCACCTTGAAAGCTCTCTGCTAGTGTTAAGCATGGAATTTCATACTTTTGTACTAGCTGCTGAGAACAGAAAAAATTACCTCAAGGTTGTGAACATTTTGCCCAGACCCTCTGCTGTAACATACATCCTGGGATGACATCAGTGTGAGATTAGCCAGAAGGAACGGGCTAACCCAGAGCTCAAGGCTATGGAAGTTTTACCCAGACCTTCTCCTATAACATACATCCTGTGCTCAAAAAAAGCATGTCCTTGAATAACAGATACTATTGCCTACGTGTCTAAGGCAAGAGAATGAGAAAAAGACAGAATGTTCACCTCCTCCTTATTGACCTGCCCAAGTTAACTCTCTCACTACTGTGGATGGAGAATGTTGCCTGCCACGGGCGTGCAGGCTGTTGCTTCAGTCGTGTCCGACTCTTTGCAACCCTATGGACCGTAGCCTGCCAGGCTCCTCTGTCCACGGGATTCCCTAGATGGGAATACTGGAGTGGGTGGCCATCCCCTTCTCCAGGGGATCTTCCCCACCCAGGGATCAAACCCCAGTCTCAGTTGAACCCCACGGCAGGCAGGTTCTTTACCACAAGCACTGTATCAGCAAACACAGGATGTTGGACCATTGAGCTGGCAGCCACTGCAGCCGCCCCTACTGTGCACCCCGAGAGGATTCAGGGTGGAGAGAATCAGGCGACTGGCCCTCAGTAACTGAGGTGCTTAACAAAGGGACCATTTTAATCAGCTCAGACTCTGGCATCTTCCCACACACAGACAAGCAAGCTCAATTCATTGACTTGAGACACCTGATTTTAATTAACAACAATCTTGTGAGGCTCCAACTACCTGGGCTTTGTTACAAAAACTCCTGTATATCCTGGCTCCTTCCTCACCTCTTCAAAACAGTCCCTCAGAGCTATCTGAGAGGCAGTCTTCTGGGCTTCAGTCCTTAGTTTTGTCCGTCAGATAAAACACAATTCTCAGTGTTTATGTTGTGTATTTTTTCAGCCAACACTTAAAAACTGAAGCCCCATCTCTGCTGCGGCACCCTAGGTCTTCCTAGCCACCTGCTTCATGACTGCTTCCTATGCTCTTCAGTTTATCCTGCCTACTGCCTCCCTCCCTCACTGGAATGTAACCCCTGCAAGGGCAGAAATTTTTGTCTGCTTTTTGCTATTTCTGTCGTGTGTTCAACAATGTTTGATATAGTAGATTCCAAGTAAATGTTGAAATAACTGGACAGGGCTGAACAGAGAGTGGGAGAGGACAGCGCCTCTCCGTAACACAACTCCAGCGGGCACCCTTTACGCTGTAGTCTATGTGAGTGACATCTTCAAAACCTGCAGTGCAGAGGCTCCACAGCTGTTTGCAGCGACCCCAACAACCACCATGTTATTACATTGCCAGAGTATATATTGCTAAATAAAAATATTTTCCTGATAATAAAGACATATATAAAAACATAAAGAAGAAAAAAAATCATCCCCAAACCTTCAACCACGAGATATTATCATTTGTTGATCAACCTTCTAGGCCCTTCTCTATGCCAGTATGGCTTGCTCAGTCATGTCTGACTCTTGGCAACCCCATGAACTGAGGCCCACTGTCCTCTGTCCATGGAATTTTCCAGTCAAGAACACTGGAGCAGGTTGCCACTTCCCTCTCCAGGAACCTTCCCAACTCAGGGATTGAACCCGCGTCTCTTGTGTCTCCTGCACTGACAAATGGAGTCTTTGCGACTGCACCGCCTGGAAACCTGTGCCCATTTGCTCATACAACCCTTTGTCTTACACGAGTGGCATCACAATACCAAAATCTGTTTTTAACCCACTAGTATATTACGATGAACTCTCCGCATGAATAAACGCAAACCCGTATTTTCTCTTTAAACCAGGAGTCTATAAATGAAGACCATAAACCAAATCTGCCTTTGTAAATTATAGAGTTTAACTGGAACACAGCCGTGTCCATCCATTTACACATTGTCTATGGCTGCGTTCAGGCTATGACGGCGGAGTCGATTATTTGTGACAGAAACCACTCAGCCCACAAAGTCTGCAATATTTACTATCCTTTTTTTTTTTTTTTTTTGGCTGCACCATGCGGCATGCAGATCTTAGTTCCCCAGGGACTGAACCCAGGCCACTTGGAGTGGAAGCACTGATCCTTAACCACTGGATCACCAGGGAAGTCCCTTCACTATCTGTTTTTTAACAGAGGAACGTGTTAATCTTTGCTTTGTGGCTGAGTATTAAATAGCATGAAAACACCGAATGAATCACTGCCCTGCTCTGCTAAGTCACTTCAGTCGTGTCCAACTCTGTGCGACCCCACAGATGGCAGCTCCCCTGGCCCTGGGATTCTCCAGGCAAGAACACTGGAGTGGGTTGCCATTTCCTTCTCCAATGCATGAAAGTGAAAAGTGAAAGGGAAGTCGCTCAGTCGTGTCTGACTCTTAGCAACCCTGTGGACTGCAGCCCACCAGGCTCCTCCCATGGGATTTTCCAGGCAAGAGTACTGGAGCGGGGTGCCATCGCCTTCTCCGGAATCATTGCCCTGTTGGTACACATTTAGTCTGCGGCCAGTTTTTGTTGATGAACAAGCTTCTATCTATGTCTTGGGAGAGGGTGCAGAGTTTCAGCTCAGGATAACTCCCAGCAGCAGATGGGCTGTGTAAGGGGCCACGCACACCTGAAAGGATGCACATAATTAGAAGGGGGGGGGATGGCTCTGCTGTTCACACCAGTCCTGAAATGGGCCCCCTTACCTCGTCCACCTCTGTGCTGTTCTACTGTCTTCATGTAGCTTGGTCGTGTTCCGTTGACTCAAGAGAAATTGGTTCCTTTTGAAGAAGTTCAGTGTGTATGAACTCAAGGGATTAGGAGTTTCTGTCTGATTTAGGCCAGCGGCTTATGAGCCAGAGCTCATGGCCAGGCAGCCCCAAAAAGAAGAGACCAGAGACCTGTTGGGGAGTGGAGAATGGAGGCTGGCCTCAGAGAGGGCGGCCCACAGCTGAAGCAGGGTGCTTGGGCTCTGGCCTTGGAGCTGCCTTTGTTGACCGTGATGTTTCCACTCCGTATTTAAAAACGTTTTTTTATTGAAGTATAGATGATTTATGAGGCTGTGTTAGTTTCAAATATACAGTAAAGCGAATCAGTTATATATCTGCTTTTTTAGATTCTTTCCTATATGGGAAAAGGTCATTGCATTCCCACATAGGTCATTACAGAGTATTGAGCGGAGTTCTCTGAGCTATACAATAGGTTCTTAGTAGTGATCGATTTTATATACACTAGTGCGTATACGTCAGTTCCAATCTCCCGATTCCTCTCTCCCTCATCTTTCCCCCTGGTAATCGTAAGTTTGCTTTCTACATCTGTGGCTCTGTTTCTGTTTTGTGAATAAGTTCACTTGTACCTTTCTAAGATCCCACATGGAAGTGATATCATCTATTTGTCTTTCTCTGTCAAATTTACCTCACTCAGCGTGCTCATCTCTAGGTCTGTCCATGTTGCTGCAAATGGCATCGCTTCACTCTTTCTGTGGCTGGGCAATACTCCACTGTATATGTGTACCTCATATTCTTTCTCCATTCATCTCTCGATGAACATTTAGGTTGCTTCCATGTCTTGGCTATTGTAAATAGTGCCGCAGTGAATATTGGGGTGCATTACCTTTCTGAACGAAGGCTTTCTCTGGAAAAAACTAAGTTTAGAACTACCATACAACCCAGCAATTCCATTCCACTCTGCGTTTTTGATCCAGTAACTGAGAGTTTAGTCACGCGTGCACAAACATAGCCCTTCCTCTCTTTCTGAGCACCCATATCTCTCTTACTAAATGGCCCCAAATCTTCTCACTGATTATGTAGGAAATAAATACAACCAATTTTCGTTTAATTTCTAATTGTTATCACTGGTAGAAATAATCAACACAAAATAAAACTGAAAACAAATGAAAGTGTACATGGCAAAAATACGCTATAGACTAAAACTGGACAGGAGGGTTACATTTTCTTGACGAAACTTAGATACACAAAATTTTATCTCAGGGAAATTTGGTTTCGGAAAAGCAAAGCAAACATCACAATGGTTGAAACTAAATGAGGAAAAATTGATGTGGTTCAAGAAACTAATCTATCCTCAAAGACACAAGAGATAACACAAGTTGGCGAAACTGTAGAGCAAAGGGGACTCTGGTGCACTGTTGGTGGGAATGCAAGTTGGTGCAACCACGAATGGAAAACAGCACAGAGGTTCCTCAAAAAACTAAAAGTGGATCTTCCATACGATCCTACAATTTCACTTTTTGAAGTGAAACAGGGATCTTAAACACACCTGCAGCCCCGTGGTCACTGCAGCCTCACTTATAATACGAGATATGGAGACAACCGAGGTGTGCCCTGATGGACGAATGAGTAAGCCACGCGGGGCACAGGCACATATACACACTCACTGAGGATTATTCGAGGATAAAAAAGAAGAAAAGTCTACCATTTGCAACAATATGAACACACCTAGAGGACATTATGCTAAGTGAAAGAAGCCAGGCATAGGAAGACAAATACTGTATAATCTCAGATATGGAACCTAGTAAAGTCAAACTCATAGTACCAGAGAGGAGACTGGTAGTTGCCAGGGGTTGGGGATCAGAGAAAATGGAGGAGATTTTCAGTTTTAAGAAGATTAAGTTCTGGAGATTAATGTACAGCATGATGACTAGAGTTAATGATACTGTACTGTATGTCTGAAATCTGCTAAGAGAATAGATCTTACCACACACACACACACACACACAGTAACTATGATGGATGTGCTAATGAACTTGATTATGGTAATCACTTCACAGTATTATGTATACTTTAAAAAATCATGTTGCACAACCTAAATATATACAAAATTTGTCAGTTAATAAAGCTGGAAAAAACTGATAATTGTTCAATTTGTGTAAAAACCAACACACATAGGAAAAGGATCCAATAAGGATCTACCGTATAACACAGGGAACTATACTCAACACTTTGTAATAACCTATAATGGGAAAGAATCTTGAATAGATATATAGATAGATATGCATAACTGAACCACTTTGCTGTATACTTGAATCTAACAACACTGTGAATCAACTGTACTTCAGTAAAAATATTTTTAAAATAATGGAATTTTCCATGCTGGAAAAAAAAAGAACAATTGCAGTGAAAAGAAATTTCAATGAAAGAAACACAGCAAGTATTGAAAATGGTTTCATTCCATTGTATAGAATATCAATCAAGGGATGAAACTGGCTTGAGATTGCTCTGGAAAATATCTGCTTGATGAAAATTTATCCATGTTAGAGATGAGATTTCTTTAGATCCAAAGCTACACTAATAAATTTCTATTCTTTGTCAGAATTTTTTCACTAGGTATTTTGCCACAAGGCTTCTGGGGTCCCTGGAACCACTTAGGCCACAAGGAAAAGGAAAATGGAATGTATTTTCTATTAGTTGCTCTGTGCAGAATCTGTTTCACAAGTTATGGGCAATTTTAAAATCCTTACACTGACCTCGACCCTAGAAGATAAAACAATTCTGCACAGACTCTGCTTTAGTTTTATAACTCATTCTAACAGTTCCAGGGAGGCAGACCTTGTGGCATCACTTCAAAATCTTTTCATAGTGTAAGTTTAATATCAAATAAGAGAACATTTTACTATTTAATGACACAACTTTAACATGTGGGCTTTGCTCAGTTAATATGCCATCTTACCTTCACCTACTTACTATATTTCTTTACGAGGTTTTTGGTGACAATTTTATAATATTACGCCAATTTGTCTTATTTTTGTAAGAATATTCTGTGCATTTTTTTCTACAGTAAAAAAACAAGGAGAAAAATAAAAAACAAAGATCAGAAACCAGCCATGATGCTGTGTGCAGGCACTGGTGCGATTAGAGGGATAAAATATGTCCATTTTATATTTATTGTTCAACCCTCTGCCACATCATCATTTAAAGACATTGCTCCAGTGGTTGGGACCGCATGCTTCCACTGCGGGGGGCATGGGTTTGATCCCTGGTCAGAGAACTAGGATCCTCCGTGCTGAGCAGTGTGGAGAAAAAAAATACCCCACAAAACATGGTCCCCAAAGTTAAATCTGTACATAAGAAAGTACCAGTGTGTAAGGAGGCAGGGAAGGAAAAGTACAAAACCAGCGAAGCAGTATCTCAACACGCAAAGCACCCCATCACCTCCCCTCACCACCATCAGGACTGAACGCAGGCCAGAGCTGCAAAATTCCAGCATCAGCAAAAAACCAAACTCTGAAATGACTGTGGTCATGACATGTGAAACTGGCTTCCTTAGGAGAGGAAAAAAGAAAACCTTGATACCACACATCTTGAAGGCAGGCAGGAGGGCTGTGCTGTCTCTCTATTTCCGATGCTCAGTAAAGAGCTGACAGAGCTCTTTTGGGGTGAATGAGGGGATGAATGGGGAAAAGAAAACCAGGAATGCGTAAGTGAAAATCCCTGCCCTCATTTAAACATTTGGAACCTCTCTAGTCTGGCTTGGCAGTTTTCAACCTTGGCTGCACATTATAATCATTTAGGGAGTTGTTTTTTTAACTTTTTCATTGTTTTTGCTGCACTGAACATCTTAGGGATCAAAGCCAGGCCCCCTGCACCAGAGGGCAGAGTCTCAACCCCTGGACCATCAGGAAAGTCCTTTTTTCTTAATTTTTTTTATTGATTTATTAGATACAGAAAAGTATATGTATCTTGAGGAGCTTTTAAAAACTGCTATGCATGACACTGGTTAAATTAAGAACACTGACAATACCTAGCGTTGTGAACAAAAGAGACCAAGTGAGCACTCACAGATGCTGCTAGTGGGGATGCAAACAACACAACTATCTTGAGGAACAGCTTGCAAGTTTCTTATAAAATGTTACACAGATACTTAGCACATGAACAGAAATTCTGTTTCTTTCCGTTTCCCCAAGAGAATGAAAATACATATCCAGACAAAACCTTTACATCAATGTTGACAGAAGCATTATTCATAACCATCCATAAACTGGAAACAGCCCAGCTATCCATCAACAATAGGTGAGCAGACAAAGCGTGGTGCCTCCACACAATGAAATGCTAATTAGCAGGGAAAAAAGAACGAGCCACGGAAACACGCAGTGACGACGCTCATAAACACGACGCTGTCCACGAACGCAGACCGCTCGATTTTACTCACACCAACTGCTAGTGCTTACAGTCACAAGCACAGAGAGCTGTCAGGCCAGCGGTCACCTGGGGGAGGGACAGGGGATTTGGGGATGACAGAAATGCTCTACACTTGATTAGTGCTTTCTGGGGGACCTACGTTTGCCAGAGCCGGATCTGCTCACCTAGAAGAGGTAGATCGTATTGTATGCAAATCACACTTCAAAAAAGTTGATTTAAAAGGAAACTGCTGGGCTTCTCTGGTGGCTCAGGGGTAAAGAACCCGCCTGCCAGTACAGGAGACGCAGGTTCCACCTCTGATCAGAGAGGTTCCCACATGCCGTGGAGCACACTGAGCCACTGAGCCCGTGCGTCACACAACTGAACCACTGAGGCCCGAGCGTCACATGACTGAACCACTGAGGCCCGAGCGTCACATGACTGAACCACTGAGGCCCGAGCGTCACGTGACTGAACCACTGAGGCCCGAGCATCACACTACTGAACTACTGAACCCGTGGGTCACACTACTGTATCCTGAGCCCATGCGTCACGCTACTGAACTACTGAGCCCGTGCATCTCACTATTGAACTACTTAAGTCTGGGCCTCACACGACCGAACCACTGAGCTTGTGCATCACGCTATTGAGCTACTGAGCCCGTGCATCACACTACTGAACCACTGAAGCCCACACGCCTCCAAGCCCGAGCTCCACAGGAGAAGCCAAGACAAGAAGCCTGCGCACAGCACCAAGAGGACGGCCTAGCTTGCCACGACTAGAGAAGCCTGTTCAGCGTGGGAGACCCAGCACAGCCAATGCTAAATAAAAAAAAAAAAAATTGAAACGGTAAGCAAAAAAGGGAAGAGATTGTCTCCAGGCAATCAGAAGCACAGGTGAAACAGACACTCACATTTAAGTCTATAAGAAACTTCAAACAATATAGTAGCGCAAGGATGACAGAGGAGACGTCGTGATGCTGCCTTACCTGTGTGTTTCTGGAAAACAGTCTCGAAGTTTCCTTACAAATGTAAAACGAACCTATCATGGGCCCCAGCTAATCCCAGGTGTTCACAGAGAAGAAATAAAAGCGTATGTCCATACAAAGACTTGTATACAGATGTTCACAGCAGCTTTATTGTAATAGCCTCAAATTGGAAACAATCCAAGTATCCATCAACAGAAGAATGGATAAACAAATTGTGGTAAATTTATATCATGGAATTGTTTAGTCACCAAGTTATGTCTTGACTATTTCACGACCCCATGGACTGTAGCCCTCCAGGCCCCTCAGTGGGTATTCTTGTGGGTATATCCCCTCCTCCAGGGGATCTTCCTGACCCAGTGATCAAACCTGCATCTTCTACACTGGCAGGTGGATTCTTCACCACTGAGCCACCTGGGAAGCCTTATATTATGGAATACAGCACAGCAACAGAAAGGGAGAAACTACGGATACGTGCAACAGCACGGGTGAGTCTAAAGACAATCGTGCTGGAAGAAGCCAGATGTAAAAGAACACTCTGTACAATCCCGTTATAGAGAATTCTGGAAAGTGTGAAACAAATCTATAGTGGTAAAAAGCAGGCCAGTAGCTGGGAGCAAGTGGGGAATGAGTTACAAAGACGTGATGGTAATGCTACTTGTCTTGATTGCTGTGATGCGGGTGGGGGGGGTGTATGTTTGTGTGTATGTCAAAACTCAACAAATTGTTCAACTTAAATATATGTAGCTTAATGCAGACTAGTTATACAACTTTAATGCAGCTCTTAAAATGTTAGAAAAAGGAAGGAAGAAGGGAAGAATGGAAAAAAAAGAAAAGGAAAAACAAAATCAATGGAACAAAACAGTGAGCACAGAAAAAGATCTGAAAAGTGTGGCCGACTGATTTTTAACAAAGGTGGCAACAGCAATGCAAAGGAGCAAAGCTGGTCTTTTCAGCACATGACGCTGCAGCAGCTGGACATCCACGTGTTAACAACAAAAAAGAATCTACACACCCTTCAAAAACTTTAACTCAAAATGGATCACATATCTAAACGCAGAATGCAAAACTAGAAAATCCCTACAAGATGACACAGGAGAAAACCTAGATGGCCCTGGGTATGGAGACAACTGATTATATGCAACATCATGACCCATGAAAGAAATAATCGATGAGTTAGACTTTGTTAAAATTAAAAACATCTGCTCTGCAAAAGATACTTTCAAGGAAACAAGAAGACACGTGACAGACTTGTAGAGCATACTTTCTAAAGGTACATCTGAAACATCCTGGAGGAGAAAGTAAAAATAAAAGGTACATCTGATAAACCACCGTTTCCCAAAAATATGAAGAACTCTTAGAGCTCAATAATAAGAAAACAAACAATTCAAAAATGTGCCAAAGACCTTAACAGACACTTCTCCAAAGAAAATACACAGATGGCAGATAAGCACAGGAAAAGGGGCTCCGCGTCATACGCCATCTAGGAAACGGGAACTAAAACAGTAAGATACCACTACACGCTTAGGAGAATGACCCGGCTCCGCAGCACTGACACCACCCAGTGCTGGCAAGGGTGTGCAGCACCAGGCACTCTCGTTCGCTGCTGGTGGGAATGCAGAACGGTGCAGCCGCTCTGGAAGGCAGTTTGGAGGTCTCTTAGAAAACTCAATCTATGCTCACAGTATGACTCAGCAACTGCACTCTGGGTATTTACCCCAACAATTTGAAAACTCCCATGTGCACAGAAAGCTGCACACAGATGTTTATGGCAGCTTTATTGCCAAAACTTGTGAAGTGACCAAGATGCTTTTAGTAGTGAAAAGATAAACTACGGTACATCTAGACACCAAGATGTTACGCATCAGCGCTAAAGAGAAACACACCATCAGGACATAAAAAGACATGAAGGAAAGAAATGTGTGTCACCAAGTGAAAGAAGCCAGTCTGTTCCAACTATACGAAATTCCAGAAAAGGCAAAACTCTGCAGAGAAAGAACAGTGGTTGCCAGGGTTGGGAGTCGGGGTAAGGTTGCATCAACAGGTGGAGAACAGATTTACAGGCCAGTGAAAATACTCTGCATGGTGGAGTCATGTCATACATTTGTCCAAACCTATAGAATGCACAATACCAAGAGTGAACCCTGAACTAAGCTATGGATTTGGGGTGATTATGATGCGTCAGTACAGGTTCATCGGTTCTAAGAACCGTCACCTTCTGTTGGGGGATGTTGAGAATGAAGAAGGCTGTGCATGTGTGAGGTCAGCAGGTACATGAGAAATCTGTGTACTTTCCCCTCAGTTTTGCTATGAACCAAAAACTGCTCTAAAACAAGTCTTTAAATAAACAAACAAAATCCCCAAAAAAGTGAAATAAAAATTTAAAAGCACCTAAAAACACATGTGAAAAGAAACAAATCAGTTAGTGGATAATTAAACCAAAATTCAATTTAGTGGCTAACTCTTGTTAAGGAGAAAAAGGCTATGGTCAGGGAAGACATTTAGGGAATTTTTTAATTAAGGGAATATTATATTTTTTGAGGGAATTGCTGTTTATTGGTAGATATTTTTAAGCTAACTGGGGTATTTATTCTTTAAAGGTATCTTATTCCTACACTCTTCAACATGAATTGTGGGTGAATTTTTTAAAACACACACACATAAACACAATTCAGATTTCATTACGCTCAAAACTGTTTCTGGAACTTGATTTTTTAACATATTATTTTCGATACTGATGTGTTACTAATAATCTTATTAAGGATGAGACGTATTAGTTCATTCCAAGGCAGGAATAGGAGAAACAACAGGCCATTATTTCAGCTCAGTTCAGTCACTCAGTCGTGTCCGACTCTGCGACCCCATAGACTGCAGCACGCTAGGCCTCCCTGTCCATCACCAACTCCTGGAGTTTACCCAAGCTCATGTCCATAGAGTTGGTGATGCCATCCAACCATCTCATCCTCTGTTATCCCCTTCTCCTCCTGCCCTCAATCTTTCCCAGCATCAGGGTCTTTTCAAATGAGTCAGCTCTTCACATCAGGTGGCCAAAGTATTGGAGTTTCAGCTTCAGCATCAGTCCTTCCAATGAACATCCAGGACTGATGTCCTTTAGGACAGACTGGTTTGATCTCTTTGCAGTCCAAGGGACTCTCGAGTTAAAGCCATACTTTTCTAAGCTTCAGTTATATGTTATTAAAATTGGCCAAGTGGGCCAAAGACATTGGTCTTTGCTCCAGGAAGCAAATACGGTCTCTCGGCCTCCAAAAACCACTCTTCCCTCCCAGCTGAGGCTAGCCCCTCACCCTTGACACGCGCCTGACCTCAACTTCAGCTTTTCTCCTGCAGTCACTCTTACCATTCACTTTTGGTCACAAGTCTTTTGACTTTCAGACTTTATTCAGTTCACTTTTCTGCCTATTCATGAGTCACCCCTGGACAACTGGCACTCCCGGGCACAGGCTTGGCAGGGGAAGATTAAGCCAATAAAATTTCTTATGAAGAAATTAAAATGGGCCTGAGAGAGCTGTTCTCCAATTCAGCTATCCTCAGAGTAGAGGTAGCCTGAGATGGTAACTGGATACTACCACCTGGGGCAGTAATTCTCAAAGTGAATGTCACAGAGCTCAACCCCAAGCAACTTTCAGAAACTTGCATGTTACTGAGCCCACCCCTGTCTGCAGAGTGTGTCTGAGCCTGGGGCCCAGGGGTCTGCAGAGCACCCTGGGTGGTGGTTTCAGTGTCCTCTGACATCCTACGAGGCTGATCTAATCACGGATAAAACCTTGCACAGCGGTATATGGGTTTTTCGTCACAGACAGACATATCACGAACCAAAATAACGAGCTGCAACCACGCCACATTCAGGAAAAAATTGCAGTTGAGCTTTACTCATTTATAGCAGGTATGTTGTTGTTCAGCCCAACTCTTGGCGACCCCATGGACTGCAGCACGCCAGGCTTGCCTGTCCTTCACTGTCTCACTATTTCCACTCTCTCAGATTCATGTCCATTGTGCCAATGATACCATTCAACCATCTCATCCTCTGTTTCCTCCTTCTCCTCCTGCCCTCAATAGCAGTTACTCTATTTTAATACTGTTCAAACTTTACTGACACTCTTGAAGGAGGTCTAGCTTAGGTAAAAATGAAGAGAAAATGGCCTCAGTATTTTAAGTCACTCCTCCTATTCTCACTGGTCCAGTCAGATTTATTCTAAGGGATGGGTCTAGGTTGGTACTATGAACTATGCTGAACATGTGTGCATGGCAGAGGGGACGAGCCCACTGGAAACAGCTGATCTGGCTTTCCCAGCACCGATAGTTTCGTGTCTGCCCTGACTTTTTTCTACAGTAAATAGTTTTACCCAATGGTGAACCAGAATATAGCATATCTCTATTCATTTTGTTCTGGGGAAAGACAATATATATAACTACAGCCTTAATGTGTTTTTGCTAGTTTTTTCGTTAAAAGAAAAAAGAACTGATTAAGGGTTGATACCTTCAACTTTCTGAACGGCTTGAAATGTCACTACAGCTTCAGATTCACAGTGACTTCATGATTCCCAACATCCCAGCAACGCAAGCACTTGCTCTGCTGTTAAGGACCTAGCGAACCGGTGTCTAGGATTTCATTACGTGAGAAAAGGCATGTTCCTGGCACACAGCCTTAACAGAGGTGAATGTAAGACACAAAGCCCCCATGTGTCTTGGGAAAATGAACTGGAGAATCAACTGGAAAACTTTTCAGACCAGTTAAAACCATAAAATATAGCCACCACAGAGAGAGCTAATTGTACAGTGATAGCTTCAGTTTCTCTATCAAGAGACGATTGTTTTCCATTTTTCTGGTATTGGCCCACAGCTACAGCCATATTGGACAGATGTTTTTAACTCTGAATGTAATGCAGCATCACCTATCGTTTCTTTGCTATGCAGACTGAATATTCCGTATGAGCATGCAAAAATGCACGTTTATAGTTTCAACTTATGTTTATTCTGTTCCACTACCAAATGTACAGATGGAAAACTCAGAGTCTTTGATGATGGGTGGTGAGGAATTGCTCAAAAATATTCAGTTACACACAGAGAAACATACTACACGTAACGCTGGGAAAAGCTAGACTGCACAGTTATCACAGTATGTGCGGGAGCAAGCTTCACCTAGGCGTGCTCCGAGGACCCAATGGCCATGCTCGGCAGCTGGGCCCATCTGTAAGGCTTGACCAACGGGAAGCTGTCCCTGCCTCCTGGCCTCCCACCCCCTCTGGTATTTCTTCGTGAAAGGAGAGTGGCATGCTGTTTTATCACCGCTGCTCATTATTACCTCCAAACAGCCACTGAAAGGAGGGAGAACAATTAAGCAATGTGGCAGCCCAGTTTTATGAGCTCACCTTTGAAGACAACCGAGAGAAATTCAGAGAGGTGGGCACAAGGTTTTATAAACTAAACCCAATGACTTCCTTGCAATTCAAGGGTGCTAATCAATACTGAATAGTTATTTTGAACAATTACAAGGATAACATGTTCTTATTAGATAAAAAGAAAGCAGGCAGAATAAGTTTCTTACAGGGGTTACCAAACTTTATAGAGTTTATTTTTGCCATAATTTGCAACTTTTTACCAAAAAAAAAAAAAAAAAGCGTGGTATAAAATTTTTTTCCATCCTAATGGCTTGGCTCTTTGTTGTGAATTTTGTGGTAATCCTTAACTGCAAATGCGCTTAAATTATCAAGCATATTTAAAGCAACAGTTTTAAGATACATACATAGTCTAGTTTTAGGGTCCCAAAATGTTAAACACTTTATTTTAGCTTGGTCAGAACTAACCAAATAAAGAATCAAAAAAAGAAATTATTTCCTCATGAAAATATCTCAGCTTTATAAGATAAAGCAACAAAACTACAATGTACCAAAATGTGCTCTTATAAACTAACTTGGACAGATTTAAGAAACTGAACAATATTTACACTTCTGAATTTCAAGGATCTCACTCAATCTTGTCACATACTACCCACCCAAATTCTCACCATTTTTTAAAGATAATATGAGATGAGTAAGCAGGTCAAAACACTTCTGAAAAAAACGTTTCTTTATTTCTATTTATTTGTTTATGCAAAGACAGTATCAGCATAGGTAATAGGAACACATTTTTAAGTTTAAAATTAATTTTCCATTTTGAAAGGTTCAGGATTTTGTCTCTTTCTACCTTACTCTTTTAAATACTTCAGTCCAACAAAATAGCAGACAAAACGTTTATTCCCTTTTTCTTAAGGGAATAAGGTCATACTGGAATAATGAGAATTGGTTCTTTAGAATTTAGGTATCATTTATAGTAACCTGGAGATTTAATCACAGAATAATACATGTAAGAATGTTATAGCACACACAAAAAAGTACAGAGAATTTTAAAAAGAACAAATTTCAGGGCACTTTCAAATTCTGAGGCGTAAGAAAGCCCTCTTGGGTATCATTAAGTTAAAAGATTCTTCCCTTCAGACTCAGAATGAAAATTACTACGAATGATAAGACAATGGGCACTGATGGCATGGCCCATGGAAGCTTCATTAGGACAGGGCTATATGGAGTTTCCACGTTTTAATGAAGGGGCTGGCCCAAGAAAGAAAAGCCAGGAAGCTCCTCTAAATCCATGGCAGGTCACACGATGCTGCTACAAGTGATTCCCTTAGAAAGGGGTTATCCTACTGCTACTCTTTCTTTCCAAGGCTCAACCTTCAAACTGCTTATACTACTACTTCTTTCCTTTCCGTCGCTGCTCCAGAAGCAAACCTCCTGCAACAACGGTGGAGACTGGAAAAGCAAGACTGTGGGTCTAGCAAAGGGGCTCTGGATCTCTAGTTGCTTGTCACGATTTACAATGTCTGAGGAGGAGCCACCTAATCTAAAAATGGATTGTTAACTAACTCAAGTGTATTTTGGGGATATGCTTATTACTAAACAACTTTTGTGGTTTAGAAACATCAAAACTACTCTGACTCTCCTGGACGTATTTTACTTAAAGAAAGAAAGAAAGAAAGAAAACAGGCTAAAAAAATAAAAGTAAAAATCTATCTGTTCTTTAACAAATAACTAATATTTTAATGTTTCTTATAAAAACAATTCCTTTCAGATACTCTGATTAACTTTTAAGTGACAAAAAGTTTCAGCCTTCTTTAATACCAATATTTTGCACAATTTAAAATACAGCCATTGAGTTTAGCATTTCAAGGAAAAAAAAAAGTAAAAGAAAAAAGGAGAATGGTAACTCAACTAAGAAGTTTATGTACCTAGAAAAGTTAATTTGTTTTAGATTCTTTAAAAAAATTTTTGACCCAGAATTTTAGTTATCCTAATTACCATCCCAATTGGATATCTCTATGTGTGGATTCTAGATAAAAGATAAAGTATTTTGAAGTAATAAACATCAGACCCACTGATTGGACTGTTTGTTTAGAATCTGTTTTACTGGGTTTAGATAAGGAAAACTTCAATAAAGCTAACTATATATTGAGTTTCACTGATTAAAAATGCAGTTTTAAAAACTCTGCTTTTGTGGTAAATTTCTAGACAAATCATAAAAGCACAATATTGCAGATATTGTACTGTTCACAGGTACTTGTTGGAGAAGTGCTTGTATTTAAACTATCAAAATTCTGACCTTTCAAAATAGGTTTTCTAAAACAATTTTTTTTTCAAAAAATCAACATTTGTTTTTAAACTCTTAAAATGTCAAGTAAAAATCCTTACAGATATATCTTAAAAGTTATTCTTTTCAGTCTCAATTATTTTTTACTTTTAACTATATATTCAACACAGAACCAGTTTCTAAGTAAATGTCTAATGAAAAACTTTCAATGTAAAATAAAACTAAGCAATCTAATATAACTTATATAGAAAGTCTGAGTATGATTTATCAAAATTCAGAATTAAATTTCTATAATAGTGGAAAACTTTCAGTCTCTTACTATTCAACACCTGTGACTTCCTATGAGACTAGAAAGTTAGCAGAGAGGATCAAACAGACTTAAGCACTGCCCGACTTCTTCTAAAGTGATGAACTCTTTTATCCTAGAAAAGACAGAAATGGTCCATTTTAATTTCATTGAAAATTCCTATTACCATTATCACCTAAGAGACTTGAAAATTACTTAAAAGAAAGCATTTTTTTTTAAGATTTAAAACTATAAATAATGAGAGAAAAGTGATCCTTTCGTGAAAGCATTCTTGAACTTTCGGATAACAAATATACCAATGGTCAGTTTTATTCAACAATTCAGTTAAAAAACAAATCTCGGTGACTCAGAAAAAGAGGACTCAGAAATCTACAGTTTTCTAATATGTAGATTCTTATTAATTCATGATTCTGCGCTGATGTCCCAAAGACAGCTGGTAAAAAACATGAAATTTTTAAAAATCTTATTTTTACTAAAATATATCTAACAGAAATCATGGCTTTATGATGGCTTGAGAACAGCACTCCATTTCAATCTATGCTTTTAGGTTAAAAGATACAAGTTTTGGCATCTTTAAAGGCATATCCTTAAGCTATAATGAAGATATGTAATTTTTAAGGAGATGAATAGAAAAATTAAACTATATGCAAAAATTTCCTTTCACTTTGTTGCCAGCAGATGTGCAGACAGAGGAAATGAGGCCTTACAAAGAGGGATGGAGCTGAGAACCAGTTCAGTTCAGTTTCAGTTTAGTCGCTCAGTCATCTCCAACTCTTTGCCACCCCATGAACTGCAGCACACCAGGCCTCCCTGTCCATCACCAACTCCCAGAGTTCACCCAAACCCATGTCAACTGAGTCAGTGATGCCATCCAGCCATCTCACCCTCTGTCATCCCCTTCTCCTCCTGCTCCTGATCCCTCCCAGCACCAGAGTCTTTTCCAATGAGTCAACTCTTCACATGAGGTGGCCAAAGTACTGGAGTTTCAGCTTCAGCATCATTCCTTCCAATGAACACCCAGGACTGATCTCCTTTAGAATGGACTGGTTGGATCTCCTTGCAGTCCAAGGAACTCTCAAGAGTCTTCTCCAACACCACAGTTCAAAAGCATCAATTCTTTGGTGCTCAGCTTCTTTCACAGTCCAACTTTCACATCCATACATGACCACTGGAAAAACCATAGCCTTGACTAGATGGACTTTTGTTGGCAAAGTAATGTCTCTGCTTTTGAATATGCTATCTAGGTTGGTCAGAACTTTCCTTCCAAGGAGTAGCTGTCTTTTAATTTCATGGCTGCAATCACCATCTGCAGTGATTTTGAGCCCCCCAAAATAAAGTCAGCCACTGTTTCCATTGTTTCCCCATCTATTTGCCATGAAGTGATGGGACTGGATGCCATGATCTTCGTTTTCTGAATGTTGAGCTTTAAACCAACTTTTTCACTCTCCTCTTTCACATCCATCAAGAGGCTTTTTAGTTCCTCTTCACTTTATGCCATAAGGCTGGTGTCATCTGCATACCTGAGGTTATTGGTATTTCTCCCGGCAATCTTGATTCCAGCTTGTGCTTCTTCCAGCCCAGCGTTTCCTATAATGTACTCTGCATAGAAGTTAAATAAGCAGGGTGACAATATACAGCCTTGACGTACTCCTTTTCCTATTTGGAACCAGTCTGTTGTTCCATGTCCAGTTCTAATTGTTACTTCCTGACTTGCATATAGGTTTCTCAAGAGGCAGGTCAGATGGTCTGGTATTCCCATCTCTTTCAGAATTTTTCAGTTTACTGCAACCCACACAGGCAAAGGTTTTGGCATAGTCAATAAAGCAAAAATAGATGTTTTTCTGGAACTCTCTTGCTTTTTCAATTATCCAGCAGATATTGGCAATTTGATCTCTGGTTCCTCTGCCTTTTCTAAATCCAGCTGGAACATCTGGAAGTTCACAGTTCACGTACTGTTGAAGCGTGGCTTGGAGAATTTTAAGTATTACTTTACTAGCATGTGAGATGAGTACAACTGTGTGGTAGTTTGAGCATTCTTTGGCATTACCTTTGGGATTGGAATGAAAACTGACCTTTTCCAGTCCTGTGGCCACTGCTGAGTTTTCCAAATTTGCTGACATACTGAGTGCAGCACTTTCACAGCATCATCTTTCAGGATTTGAAATAGCTCCACTGGAATTCCATCACCTCCACTAGCTTTGTTCGTAGTGATGCTTTCTAAGGCCCACTTGACTTTACATTCCAGGATGTCTGGCTCTAGGTTAGTGATCACACCATCATGATTATCTTGGTCATGAGGCTCTTTTTTGTACAGTTCTTCTGTGTATTCTTGCCACCTCTTAATATCTTCTGCTTCTGTTAGGTCCATACCATTTCTGTCCTCTATCAAGCCCATCTTTGCATGAAATTTTCCCTTGGTATCTCTAAATCCATTCCCTTCTCCAGGAGATCTTCCCGACCCAAGGATTGAACCTGGGTCTCCCGCATTGTAGGCAGACGCTTTACCGTCTGAACCACCATGGAAGTTTGAGAACCAGTAATAACATAATAAAAGTATTTTATTCTCTATACTTTTAGCTTAATTGTGTCATTTTCCTAGGAATTAAATTCTGCTATCATATAAAGGGTAGCTTCTGGAAATTATGTAACATGTTAACAGGGTAATAACCTTTTTAGGTTAAAGTCCATAAAAGTGGTCACAAACTCAAGTATTTTAAAAAATCAGACAGGGTATCATGGAAAGAGGGTATATCCTGTGTTGTGTGAGTGCTCAGTTGTGTCCAACTCTTTGCAACATCATGGACTGTAGCCCACCTGGCTCCTCTGTCCTTTGGATTTGCCAGGCAAAAATAACTGGAGTGGGTTGCCATTTCCTTCTCCATATCCTGCCTTAGTACATTTAAATTCAATTAAAACAACAATAATAACATTTAGCTGATCAAAATAAACAGGCCTAGATGCTAGACAACTTCTAACTCTTCGCTCAGAGGAGCAGAAAACTTTGGAAGCTTCAAAGGTAGACTTTTGCTTGCTGCTGCTGCTGCTGCTAAGTCGCATGAGTCGTGTCTGACTCTG
Organism: Ovis canadensis; assembly: GCF_042477335.2. NCBI lineage: Eukaryota > Metazoa > Chordata > Mammalia > Artiodactyla > Bovidae > Ovis > Ovis canadensis. Next base: position 277,267,109 of record NC_091245.1, read on the forward strand.
TGCAACCCCATAGATGGCAGCCCACCAGGCTCCCCCGTCCCTGGGATTCTCCAGGCAAGAACACTGGAGTGGGTTGCCATTTCCTTCTCCAATGCATGAAAGTGAAAAGTGAAAGTGAAGTCGCTCAGTTGTGTCTGACTCTTAGCAACCCTGTGGACTGCAGCCAGCTAGGCTCCTCCGTCCATGGGATTTTCCAGGCAAGAGCACTGGAGTGGGTTGCCATTTCCGTCTCCGGACTTTTGCTTAATACCAGGTAAAAGTCAAGTTTAAAGACTGGCTGGTTAAAGAGTTCCTGCTTTACAAACAAATCCGTTAGCACTGCCTGTTTAACCTTCAGAACCCTGGGCAAAGTAAGCTGTTACACAGCCCCCAATTCTTTCCTTTTAAATTTACTATCTATGCACAATGAAAAACAAGAGAACAAAAGTCAACTTTAAATGACTAAGTCTACTCCCTATTGAGAAGATGACTAAGAACTTAATTCTTCTACAGCTCTAGTCTTTTGTATTAAACGAAGCCCTAAGTACTTCTTCTAAAAATGCTTTCAGTTTTATCCTATTTCCATTCATTGATGGAAAAAAAGCTATTCACCTTTCCCTGTTTTAAGATACAAAGAAATGGTTTAAAATTTCCCTTTTAATGTAAAATGCTGCATTTTGGAAAAATTCTGGCAGCTCCTTGGAAAGTTAAACATAGTTACTATTTGACTCAGCAATTTCATTCTTAGGTATATACCCAAGAGAAATAAAAACCTATGTCCACACAAAATTTAGTACACAAATGTTCATACCATTACTCATCAGGGCCTCAACGTGGAAAACAACCCAAATGTCTATCAAGTGATGAACTGATAAACCACAAACTGGTAGATCCATAAATAAAAAGAAAATGAAGCACGAACACATGCTGTAACACTGATGAGCCTCAAAAACATTTCAGTTGGTGGAAGTCAGTCAGAAAAGGTAACATGTATTATTCTATTGATGTGAAACACAACAGGCAAATTCTTAAAGAGGGAGGGACTGGGGGCAGGAGAAGGGGACGACAGAGGATCAGATGGCTGGATGGCATCGCAGACTCGATGGACGTGAGTCTGAGTGAATTCTGGGAGTTGGTGATGGACAGGGAGGCCTGGCGTGCTGCAATTCATGGGGTCGCAAAGAGTCGGACACGACTGAGCGACTGAACTGAACTGAAGGGCTGAGTTGGGGAGAATAGAGAGTGACTAATGGGTAAGGAGCGTTATTTTGGAGGTGATCAAAATACTCTAAAATTTATTGTAGTTATGACTGTACAACTCTGTGCATACTCCATGAAGTATTAAATTGCACACTTTAAATGGGTGAATTGCAGGGTATGAAAATTGTATCTCAATAAGCCTGCTGTAAAAATACAACAAAAAATTTCCCTTTACTAAGGACATTATTCTTCCTTTGGTGAACCAACAAGTTCCCTTCCATATTCAGAGGCTGAGAACTAAAGGGATCTCAGAGACTCATTTCAGACTTGTAAGAACTAGAGCCTGAGTAAGATTTAAGTGATTTGTCCAAGGTGACAGCACTAGGATCAGAAGCGACAGGCACTTCCCTAAATTCTAGCACCCACATTCTTCTCCACTTTCCCAGCTCTCAATCTTCTTTCTACTCAGCTCTTTTTACTACTTCACTTACATCTTCCACAAAAGGTTCAGGTGCCTCATCTGAGTAGCCGATTCGCTCTTCTCCTTAGTCCAACATCCACGTACTCTAAGTTTCGTTTCCGGTATCTAAAATTTTCTTTTCCTATTTGGTCAACTTTCAAGAACTCTTTGAATTACAGTATTATTGTTGCTCTTTAGTCCCTAAATCATACGCTCCTGCTAAAGATTTCTTCCCTAAGGGTAACCTACACTATACCAAGATTTAAGCAGATACACTGCTACTTAACACTCACTCTCAGACTACAGTGAAAAGCTAAGGGTTCAATTATATGCTCTATGTAAGCTCAATATATATATACATAAATATACGTATACCACAGGGAAAAAAAAGATGCTTTATGGGTGACGAGTATTCTTTTTATCCTACATATTATTATTTTCATACCTTGAAGTAGTCGTCTTGAGTGACAACGGAGTTTCTCAGTCTATTCTCTGGATTAAATAGACAAGATACCACCGTCTGTATGCTTCTGTCCACCGATTTCTGAAACACAGAAGTTTTCAGTAAAGACTTTTCATTCTTTTATTCACTGGTAACAAGCTTTTTGAAAAAGCTTAATAAATACATACACTTATTTCTAAAGAATTCTCATGCAGTTTTTTCATTTTTACCGTGTCACATAGTATGTAACTTTTATACCAAATTTAAGAATTGTTTCAGAAACTTAAGAGTACTGGTTTAGAAAGCTCAATTAGTCAAGCCTTCAGATAGCTATTTTTAAGTCTCTTTAACTTTTCCTGTTAGACTGAAAATAGTGAGCCCTCAACATTTCAAGAAACATTTACTCAGGTTAAACTCTGATAATATAACTCTAAGTTATTTTGGTGTGGTTTTTTTTTTTCAAATTTTACATTGTATAACAAATCTGGGATTATTTTCACTGCTGCTGCTACTGCTAAGTCGCTTCAGTCGTGTCCAACTCTGTGCGACCCCATGGACGGCAGCCCACCAGGCTCCCCCATCCCTAGGATTGTCCAGGCAAGAACACTGGAGTGGGCTGCGGTGAGAATGCCGTGAACAACTGCACAATGCGGTCCATCTAAGCAAAGGTCGAAACTGGTGAAAGACAGGCAGACGAAGCCATACTGATCCCTCTTTTGAAGAGCAGGATTCTTGAGGAAAACTACCCACTGGACTCTGTCAAACCATGTTAATATTTATTAAGGTAGGTAGGTAGGAAGGTGTAGTTGCTCAGTCGTGTCTGACTCTTGCGACCCTGTGGACTGCAGCCTACCAGGCTTCTCCGTCCATGGAATTCTCCAGGCAAGAATACTGGAGTGGGTTACCATTTCCTTCTCCAGGGGATCTTCCCGACCCAGGGATCGAACCCGGGTCTCCTGCATTTGAGGCAGACACTTTATAACCTCTGAGCCACCAGGGAAGCCAAACAAACCAAAAAAATCCAATGAAAATGGAAGAAAGGGAAGGACAACTGAATCAGTAACTGGTTTGTGGGTACCTAGAATTTCATTAACTTTTATGTAAATTGTGAAGCTTTTAGTCAGTAACTCAAACTCTTTATATATATTTAAATTTGAGCAAAGATATGTTTCTCAAACAGCCATTATTAAAACTTGAAAAAGCACATATAGAAATATAAACATTAATGAACAAAATTCGATGTTTGCCTTTTGTGGGCCATTTCCAGAGGATGGAGTGGCTTCATGAACTGAACATTCACTGGGCAAAACTTCAGCTCCTGTATCAACTTCATTACAGTGGTAGTTAATGGTTGTATACGCCTACATTTAAAAGGATAAAAGTGTAATTAAAGAGATGTACATCAGATATTCTTCAAAATAGTGAGCTCATACTCAAAGTTTAAATGTGTATTGTTCTGAAGTTCAATTACATTATTTCAGAAACTATTTTAAACTAAATAGTTGAAATGCACTATGGGAATCTTACATTTTGAAATGTTAACATAATCAGAATTAAAAGGAGAATTTCTGTAAGAAACTTCAACATATAGTATGGGAAGGGAATTTCCCAGTGCCTGAGAATTTTTGCTCATATTATGTCCTTCAAATATCCAATCCTGATAAAAGACAGACGGTAAAAAAGGCGCAGATATTTTAGAGGTAGCTTCCTCTTTTATTCATTTTCTTATATAACAGTGTTGAGAGCAAAACATTTTTGCTTCTCTCAACAGATTTTTTTTTTTTTTGGCTAGAAAACTTGAGGCAGATTCAATATTAATTATAAATGTGGAGTTAGAAATAGCACAGGTATTAGTACTATCTTTCTTGGTTACATGTTCTGAGCACCGGAGTATGCAGGGTGGCCATTACTTAAGTACAGACAAAATAATCTGAGAAACAAAAAGCACAGTATCTCCCATGGGAGAGTGTGTATGTGTATATATATATATACACACTTGAGTTGCAAAGAAATGTAACACATAAAGTAAAAGGGCATTTAAAATATTTCCAGGCATACTTAACATGGCAAAGGTCAAGAAATACATAACAGTGAAATACTTTTAAAACACAGAACAGGAAGTACATGCTTGGCTACTTCACCTTACCGGAGGAATAACATAACTCCTTTGTTCCCCAGCAGGCCACTGCGGTGGCATCTTAAAAAAAAAAAAGAAAAAAAGAAAAGAATGCTTACATGCTAACTTAAATATTGCTTTACACTGTCACAAGGATCTGAAATAGACAATGTTGAGGTACTGGTGCTGGTTTCCTTGAGCTTGTTATAACAAAAGAAAATGGAAGAGAAAAGTACTTTATGATATGTATGATTTTATTGTTACTTTCATATATTAACTCCATCTTTTTCTCAATTTTCTGGAGTTGGTTTTCAGGAAAACTCAAGAGACAGTAGCTCTTTGAATTTATTACCATAGTCAGTGTCACAGGTCCTATCTATGGACAGAAATTCTAGTAGTCAGCTAAAATAAACATTATCAAACATAATTGCAATTCAATGCTCTAAGAACTGAGTAATCATTTCATCTCAACCTATGCCGCTATAAAGACTCCTAAGATTCAGCCTGTATGTTTTAGCTATTAGACAGCAAAGGTGAAGACTACATGTTGAAATATAGAAGAGGACACCAAAACTTGTAAGACAGTACAAGAGAAAGCTTGCCAAGCTTATTTCTGTCCAAATATTATTCTCTTATTCTAAATAATAGAGAAGCCCTAATTCTAGACTAATTCTGTTTTTCCTTAAATTTTAGGCACACTCAACTACTTTAAATGAAAAACTATTAGGGAAATTTATGTAAAGGCCTAAATAATAATCCAAAGTAATTTTGATCCCTATTAAATTACCTGATAATTATAAACAGGCAGCTGATATCCAGTGATAACCTGAACTGGTGAACTTGGATAAGGAGGATAAGCCTGAAAACAAAGTTTACAGAAAGAATGAATGAACAACGTACATTTTAAAAAATCAGAACGGAGTATCATTCCCCATGCAATAAAAACATGAAAATAAGGAAATCTTATATATTTCCAGTTTTTTATATCCAATCCAAAATTCTGAGTGAGTGCTTTCATGAAGAAATAAGTATTCTCTGTCAAATGTTAGCTTTTTGGGCCGGGAGAAGGAAGAGATAAATAAAGGAAGTGACTGATTTTGCAAGCCCAAGTTTATCTTTTTTGTATATTTATTCCCACCCAGAAGTTTTTCGTAGTCACGATGAAGCTCTATTAGAATAGATTTCCATGTTAGCATTAAATTAATACATGTGTGCTATTTTTTGGTAAGGATATTTGCAGGCAGTTTTGTATTCCTTTGACAGTATTTTGGGGTAACATGGAATATTCCCTACAGACATTTTGGCTCTTTTTGTGTTTTACTTCTAAAAGTTAAGGGCAATGTACAACCCCAAACTGGAAAAGAGAGAGTATAATGTATTATATATTTCAATAAATATTTACTGACTGAAAACATCTAGGTAGTAGCATACAAAAATATACCAGAATAGGTAATAATACCGCATGGTAAATTTTATGAACAAGCACGGCTTTTCTTGTAGCTGTTTTTTTTTTTTTAATGTAATAAAAGATATATTCTATACGTCAGGTAGATGAAAAATGCAAACAAACGAGAGACACTGCAGAGCCTTTTCACTATTATTTTATTTCTTTTCCTAAGAATAAAATGTCTTTTGAACTGAAGGTAAACTGAAGTAAGAAGAAAATAAATGTTATTTATTATCAATAGGAAACAAGTATTCCAAATTTTACTTTGAATATTAAAGAAATCAAGACAAGATAAATTATATACCAGAAACTCATAGAACTTACAAATATAATTAAATCGTCAGAAATTTATCCACGTTAGAACCGCAAGACATCTAGAAATCAACAATCTGTATGAAGAGACACCTGGAAATCACTGCAAGGAAAGACTAGTTGACCCCAGGAAAGAATAAACCAGGTAAACACATGAAGAAAACTGTCTTCAAGCATTTTAGGAGTTATTTGGGGAAAAAATAAAGAGGAGATAGATTCTATATGGCTACAGTGATCAGTTCTCAGATAAAGACTTACAAACTATACAGAAGCAGATATAAGCTTAGTGTAAGAAGTAATGGAACACCAAGGGAACATGTCATGCAAAGATGGGCAAAATAAAGGACAGAAACGCCAAGGACTTACCACAAGCAGAAGAGATTCAAAAGAGGTGGCAAGAATACACAGAACTGTGCAACAAAGGTCTTAATGAACCAGATAACCACAATGATGTGGTCACTCACCTAGAGCCAGACATCCTGGAGTGTGAAGTCAAGTGGGCCTTAGGAAGCATCACTACAAACAAAGCTAGTAGAGGTGATGGATTTCCAGCTGGGCTATTTCAAATCCTAAAAGATGGTGCTGTTAAAGTATTGCACTCAGTATACCAGAAAATTCGGAAAGCTCAGCAGTGGCCACAGGACTGAAAATGGTTAGTTTCCATTTCAATCCCAAAGAAGGGCAATGCCAAATAATGTTTGAACTACCATATAATTGAGCTTGTTTCACATGCTGGCAAGGTAATGCTCAAAAGCCTTCAAGTTAGGGTTTAACAGCATGTGAACCAAGAACTTCCAGATGTACAAGCTGGATTTAGAAAAGGCAGAGGAACCGTAGGTCAAATTGCTAACATCTTTTGGGTCATAGAGAAAGCAAGAGAATTCCAGAAAACCAACTACTTCTGCTTCATTGGCTATACTAAAGCCTTTGAAAGTGTAGATCATAAAAAAACTAAGGAAAATTCTTCAAGACATGGGAATACTAGACCACCTTATCTGCCTCCTGAGAAGCCTGTATGCAGGTCAAGAAGCAACAGTTAGAACCAGACATAGAACAATGGACTAGTTCAAAATTGAGAAAGGCATATTGCAAGGCTGTACGTGGTAATCCTGATAAATGAACTTCTACACAGAGTACATCATCCTAAATGCTGGGCTGGATGAATCATAAGCTGGAATCAAGATTGCCAGAAGAATTATCACCAACCTCAGATATGGAGATGACACCATCTTAATGGCAGAAAGCGAAGAACTAAAGAGCTCCCTGATGAAGGCAAGTGGAAAAGCTGGCTTAAAACTCAACATTCAAAAAACTAAGATTCTGACATCTGGTCCCATCACTTAATGGCAAATAGATGGGAGAAAATGGAAACAGTGGTAGACTTTATTTTCTTGGGCTCCAAAATCACTGCGAACGGTGAATGCAGCCATGACATTAAAAGACGCTTGCTCCTTGGAAAAAAATCTATGACAAACCTAGATAGCATGTTAAAAAGCAGAGATATCCCTTTGCTGACAAAGGTCTGTATAATCAAAGCTATGGCTTTTCCAATAGTCACATACGGATGTGAGAGTTGGACCATAAAGTGTGAACACTTAAGAACTGATGGTTTTGAACTGTGGTCCTGAAGAAGACTCTTGAGTCTCCTGGACAGCAAGGAGATCAAACCAGTCAATTATAAAGGAAACAAACCCTGATTATTCATTGAAGGAGTGATACTGAAGCTGAAGCTCCAATATATGACCACCTGATACAAAGAGCCAACTCACTGGAAAAGACCCTGATGTTGGGAAAGATTGAGGGTGGGAGGAGAAGGGGACAACAGAGAACGAAATGGTTGCCTGGTATCACTGAAGTAATGGATGTGCGTTTGAGCAAACTCCAGGAGATAATGAAGGACAGGGAAGCCTGGCATCCTACAGTCCATGGCGTTGCAAAGAGCTGGACAGGACTTAGCAACTGAACAATAACAAGAACAAGCAACACTAAGAATGACATTTTTGACAAAATGTCCCATCAGTCACAAGTATTCAAACAGCGCTAGTACTGTCACCTATTACGGAAATTGTTGACATGACTCCACAGAGGGTAAGAACTAAGACTGGCTTCATTTTTAAGGTGCTCACATCAATAATAAGATCTCTAGTATAATACACACACCAAAAAAAAAGGAGCGTAGGTACTTCTTACCTGAACATACTGAGTTATAGGGTTCATCATGGTTGGAGGCTGCATGTAAGTTTCAGTGTTTGGATTACTCCAGACACTCTGAAATTGTGGTGGAGGAGGAGGATTAAAAACCAAAGGACGTGGCTGCACATGATAAGCACCTTTTTAAAGAGTAAAAAGAAAACAAAGTCTATTTTCAGTTCTCTGAAAAGCCACAAGTGTGTCAACAAGAACAATTCCTTTCTTTACTCACACAAATTTTGTTTCCTGATTGCAGGGCCCAGTTTCAGCTTTTTACCATGGAAATTTATCTGTGACTGAAAATAAAACCGTATCAAAACTAGAATTAATGTCCAAGTCTTTACTTCCAAGACTTTGATAAAATACCCAAGTTCTCTAAAATTACTATTATAAGATAAGATCAGGGGTAAGAATATACCAAATCAAAACTTATCAGCATGAAACCACCTTACTTACCTTAACTCTAATAAAATTTTGAGAAGTTATGGAATTTGATAAAAAAAAAAACCTTTACTGTCTCGAATCTTTCCTGTCTCTAGTTCATGAAGCTAGATGCGCAATCAAAAATACAGAGGTTCTGATAAGTTATATAAATTATTCCAAGCCTGAATTTCAAACAGGAAGTACATTTATTTCTATATCTTATAAAAGAATGAGTATATATTCAGGATGCAAATAATACTAAACACCACATCCATAACATAATAGATTTTTTCCAAAAGATTACTTACTTCTACTATCTTCTGCACATCCACGTCATTATAAAATGAAACAAATCCATAGCTAGAAAGTCAGACAGATGAAGTATAAAATCACCACCATATCAGTACATGGTTTAAAACTAGTGTTCTATTATTGACTAAATAATGCTAAAGGATAAAAAATATACTGAGATAAATAACTATAAGATGTACATGATAGATTCTCTATAAATACTACTGTTTTACTTTCCTACCCTGATCTACAGATTTGTGTCAGAATTCACAAAGATTAAGGCAGTGTAGGAACTTAATTAACAAAAAAAAATTCATACCTATGAATCTGAGTTTAACTTATTATCTATCGCAAAATCATTAAAATTTAAGATACTGTGAAATGCATGAAGAAAACAATTCTTTGATAAAAACAGACTAATCTTCTTAAGTGAAATGAAGACAAAAAATATTTAAATACAAACACTAGGCAAATGATTAAATAAAAGAGCTGGCAGCAAAACTTATCCTCTACATGAAAGAAGTTACAAAGCAACAAGTTTCACTTATACAAATGTTAGAATACCAGTTTTCAATTTTTCTTTTCTGAAATTCTATATATGGTATAGTTCAGGTATTTATTATAATTTATATTGAACATATGTTTTACTCACCCTTTGGACACACCAGTTCGATCCGTGATTATCTTCACTTCTTTTACTGAACCATATCTAGCAAAGAAACTTCTAATTTCTGTTTCATCCATCTATGCAGAAGAATTTGATTTTTAAAAGTAAAAATTCAACATTGAAAAATTTCAATGATACTACAAAGAAGATTTGGTGATGTGGAAATATCTCCTCCAAGCATCCCCAAACTACATATCTGTATCAAAGATATTTTTAGCCCCTAAAAGTTATACATAAAAACAATTCCAAACCTGCATGAACTACTTAAAAAAAAAAAGTCTTATGTTTACAACATTACCCAAATCCCACTATTCACAAAATACTTTCAATAAATGAAAACATGAATACATTACCCTAACATCAATTCCACCAACGAAAACAGTGTTCGGCATGATTTTGCCTTCTGGCAGAACATAGCCTTGGCTGGTGGCAGCTGAAGAAGACTGGGTGCTGGCCTCTCTGGAGACGGCTGAGTTTGGAGTCTCAGGATTTGCTGCAGACTGTAATTTGGAAAGCAGATGTCATCACTGGATTTGCAGGCTAAAATCATAGATGCTGTGAAATATAATTTGTTTTTAAGGATGCATATTGTCACCCTGCCCATTTAACTTCTACACAGAGTACATCATGCAAAATGCTGGGATGGATGAATCACAAGCTGGAATCAAAAATTGTTGGGAGAAATATCACCAGCCTCAGATATGCAGATGACACCACCCTAATGGAAGAAAGTGAAGAGGAACTAAAGAGCCTCTTGATGAAGATGAAAGAGGAGAGTGAAAAAGCTAGCTTGAAACTCATCATTCAAAAAACTAAGATCCTGGCATCTGGTCCCATCACTTAATGGCAAACCAACAAGGAAAAATGGAAACAGCAACAGACTTTATTTTCTTGGGCTCCAAAATTACTGTGGACACTAATTGCAGCCATCAAGTTAAAAGACACTCGCTCCTTGGAAGAAAAGCTATGCCAAACCTAGACAGCTAATAAAAAGCAGAGACATCACTTTGCCGACAAGGGTCCACTGCTGTGGTTTTTCCAGTAGTCATGAATGGATGTTAGAGTTGGACTACAAAGAACACTGAGCGCTGAAGAACTGATGCTTCTGAATGGTGGTGCTGGAGAAGACTCTTGAGAGTTCCTTGGACTGCAAGGAGATTAAACCTGTCAATCTTACAGGAAACCAATCCTGAATACTCACTGGAAAGACTGAGGCTGAAGCTACAAACCTCTGGCCACCTGACGTGAAGAGTCAACTCACTGGAAAAGACCCTGACCCTGGGAAAGACTGAAGGCAAAAGGAGAAGCTGGCAGAGGATGAGAGAGTTGGATGGCATCACCAACTCAATGGACATGAGTTTGCGCAAACTCAGGGAGACAGTGAAGGACAGGGAAGCCTGGCATGCTGCAGTCCATGTGGTCACAGAGTCAGACAGGACTGAGTGACTGAACAACCATAACAATAGTAGTTAAGTACAAAAGGCTGCAAGATGAAGATGAAGATACTATACCTTAGCTTATGAAGGAAAACAGAAGCAAGGACAAAAGAAACTGATAAATATTTTTGACAATATTAGCAGAATGTTATAGATATTAGTTACAATCATGGAAATTAAGAGTTCCTATTTTGTTAGATGCCAGAAATCATGATAAATTTAAGATTTCTACAAACTGCTATACAAATGAAATAAAAATTGCTGTGTTTCCAAATTGGAGTGTTTGGGCTTTTCTCTATTAATTCATGCTCATACTAATGTTCTAACATACTTTGTATTTCTATCTGAATATCTCCTAACTCTTTCCTTTAACTATGTTACAGTGATATTTCATGACAATGAAGTCAGTGAGAATAAAAACTAATTTAAAGCTTTTGCATTTTTAAATGTTTTATAACTTTTTTTCTAAATGGGACTATATTACGTAAGTCACACACCTTGAACTATAGAGAAATTTGACTAGATTTCTTTCCAAGATAGAAAATTTATCACTCTTTCAATTAATTCACAAACACCCAAGGCAGTTCTGAAATTCTTACAGATTTTCTCTTCAATTTCCCCTTCATTTGTGAATGAATTTTCAATACCTTTTTATTTGATAAACTATTTATAGTATTAGCTGTATGTGAACCACAATGGCTAGATGTATTTCAGTTGAGAGGTATAATATTCACGCAGAAAACTGCCGGAGTAAAAAGGGTTATGATAATATATTGATTCAACCTGGGGAAGATTTTGTGGCCCAGGGGCACTTTTTGGTTTTCTCAGTTGGGGGGTGTACCTGGTAGAGGAAAATAACAGAAAGGGAGAGACCAGAGCTCTCCTCAAGAAAATCAGAAACACCACAAGAACACTTCATGCAAAGATGGGCTCGATAAAGGGCAGAAACAGTAAGGACCTAACAGAAGCAGATGTGATTCAGAAAAGGTGGCAAGAATACACAGAACTGTACAAAAAAAAGTCTTAATGACCTGGATAACCATGATGGTGTGGTCACTAACCTAGAGCCAGACATCCTGGAGTGTAAAGTCAAGTGGGCTTTAGGAGGCATTACTACAAACAAAGCTAGTGGAGGTGATGGAACTCCAGCTGAGCTACTGCAAATCCTAGATGATGCTGTGAAAGTGCTGTACTCAGTATGTCAGCAAATCTGGAAAACTCAGAAGTGGCCACAGCACTAGAAAAGGACAGTTTTCATTCCAATCCCAAAGATGAACAATGCCAAAGAATGTTCAAACTAACATACAATTGTGCTCGTTTCACGTAAGGAAGATTATGCTAAAAATCCTTCAGGCTAGATTTCAACATAACATGAAACAAGAACTTCCAGATGTTCAAGCTGGATTTAGAAAAGGCAGAGGAACCAGAGATAAAACTGCTAACATCTTTTGGATCATAGAGAAAGCAAGAGAACTCCAGAAAAACAACTACTTCTGCTTCATTAATGAATTAATTCATTAATTATGCTAAAGACTTTGACTATATGGATCACAATAAACTGGAAAATCCTTCAAAAGACAGGAATACCAGACCACCTTACCTGCCTCCTGAGAAACCTGCAGGTCAAGATGCAACAGTTAGAACTGGACATGGAACACTGGACTGGTTCAAAATTGGGAAAGGAGTGTGGCAAGGCTGTATACTGTAACCCCAATTATTTAACTTCTATACAGAGTACATCATCTCAAATCCCGGGCTGGATGAATCACAAACTGCAATTAAGACTACTGGGAGAAACAGCACCCTCAGGTATGCAGATGACACCACCCTAATGGCAGAAAATGAAGAGGCACTAAAGAGCTTCTTGATGAAGGTGAAAGAGGAGAGTGGAAAAGTTGCCTTAAAACTAAACATTCAAAAAATTAAGATCATGGCATCTGATCCCATCACTTCATGGCAAACAGATGGGGGAAAATGGAAACAGTGACAGACTTTATTTTCCTGGGCTCCAGAATCACTGTGGTGAATGCAGCCATGAAGTTGAAGGTTGCTTGTTCCTTCAAAGAAAAGCTATGACTCTTTGCGACCCCATGAACTGCAGCCCACCAGGCTCCTCCCTGCATGGGATTCTCCAGGCAAGAGTACTGGAGTGGGTTGCCATTTCCTTCTCCAGGGGATCTTCGCGACCCAGGGATCAAACCCGAGTCTCCTGCATTCCAGGCAGACGCTTTAACCTCTGAGCCACCAGGGAAGCCCATGACAAACCTAGACAATATATTAAAAAGCAGAGACATCACTTTGCCAACACAGGTCTGTATAGTCAACACTATGGTTTTTCCAGTAATCATGTACAGATGTGAGAGTTGGACCATAAAGAAGGCTGAGTGCGGAAGAATTCATGCTTTCGAACTGTGGTGCTGGAGAAGACTCTTGAGAGTCCCTTGGACAGCAAGATCAAACCAGTCGTTCCTAAAGGAATTCAGTTCTGAATATTCATTGGAAGGACTGATGCTGAAGCTCCAATACTATGGCCACCTAATGAGAAGAGCCAACTCATTGAGAAAGACTCTGATGCTGAGAAAGATCGAAGGCTCCAGGAGAAGGGGGCGACAGAGTATGAGATGGTTGAATCACATCCTTGACCCAATGGATGAGCTGAACAAACTTGGGGCAATGGTGAAGGACAGGGAAACCCAGTGAGCTGCAGTCCATGGCATCTCAAAGTCAGACAAACCTGGTTATCTGGTTGGTAGAAGCCAGAGATACAATAAGCATCCTACAATGCAAACAAGAGCCCCCCATAACAAAGAATTACCTGGCCCCGAATCTGCATAGGGTCAGCTGAAAAACTCTGTGATATTGTTGCCAGAATAAAAAGAGTAAAGTGCTAAATCTCATGTTCTGTTTAAGTAAAATGGATATGAGACAACAAAACAGTAATCTGAGAAAAAGAAAAATCCATTAGATGCTATAGACAGTTTCCTTTGGGTTGCACAAATTGGGATATTAACTATAAAATACATCTAATCATTTCACTAGGGTCAGGTCTTAAGGAAGGCACCATTCTGTCCATCCTATTTCTTAGCCAGCAGATGGCGCTCAAAGCTAAACTAAGGAACATACACCTCTTAAGAGGCCTAAACAACAGGGATTTTAAAACTGCCTGTGTGTGTGTTTCTATACGATTACTAACTTATATACGAGCTTCCTAGGTGGCTCAGTGGGTAAAGAATCCGCCTTCAGGAGACGTGGGTTTGATTCCTGGGTGGGGAAGATCCCCTGGAGTAGGGCATGGCAACCTACTCCAGTATTCTTGCCTGGAAAACCCCATGGACAGAAGAGCCTGGCAGGCTACAGTCCATTGGGTCGCAGAGTTGGACACAACTGAAGCAACTTACCATTAGCAGCACATAACGTTATGACCAACCTAGATAGCATATTCAAAAGCAGAGACATTACTTTGCCGACTAAGGTCTGTCTAGTCAAGGCTATGGTTTTTCCTGTGGTCATGTATGGATGTGAGAGTTGGACTGTGAAGAAGGCTAAGCTCCGTAAGAACTGATGCGTTTAAACTGTGGTGTTGGAGAAGACTCTTGAGAGTCCCTTGGACGGCAAGGAGATCCAACCAATCCATTCTGAAGGAGATCAGCCCTAGGATTTCTTTGGAAGGAATGATGCTAAAGCTGAAACGCCAATACTTTGGCCACCTCATGCAAAGAGTTGACTCATTGGAAAAGACTCTGATGCTGGGAGGGATTGAGGGCAGGAGGAGAAGGGGACGACAGAGGGTGAGATGGCTGGATGGCATCACCGACTCTGGACATGAGTCTGAGTGAATTCCGGGAGTTGGTGATGGACAGGGAGGCCTGGCGTCTGCAATTCAGACAATCTTTAGGTACTTTTAAACTATTGCCAAAAATACTCTACAAATGAATTATGGTTGTTCAGCTGCTAAGTTGTGTCTGATTCTTTGCTACTCCATGGACTGCAGCACACCAGGCTTCTGTGTCTTTCACTATCTCCTGAATTTTGCTCAGACTCATGTCCACTGAGCCAGTGATGCTATTTTAGGTTAAAGCTAAAAGTTTGGTGTTAAAAAATTAATCATAACTAATCAATAGCATGCAGAAAATAAATTACATGTAAATTAGATGACAGAAGTAATTATTTTTCTTAATTACACCTTCAAGTGAGTTGACGGGTTCTAAAATGAGTAATTCTGGAATATTAAGTAAGGGTGAAATTAGAGGCCATCATATACACAATTCTCATCACTACTATTTTCAGTAACGATTCTCTTTTATATGAATGACCAAGTGACAAAGATAACTAAAACTGGGACTAAAACTTATCATCCCTAAAGCATCTGGGATGTCAGCTCTTTGACAACATTTCATTCAACTATTAACATCTACATGCAAGCAAACTGAAATCTATGTATACTGACTAGGTCAGACTAAAAGTCTATAATTTGCAGTCATCAGTGTTACATCCAGAGAAGGAAGTAGTTATTAAAGAGAAAAGGAAATTCTATTAAGAAACTGTACATGAAAATCAGAATAAAGCCTTTTATGTAAATCCAAGAGTAGACTCTCAGGGGAGGGAGGTGGAATCCAAACAATAAACATACAATCCTGGGAAAGCTAAGCAAGAAAAAGGCAAGAATAAAAAAACACACATTAGTCTTGAAAAAAATGGGCTATGACTACTATCCCAAAACCTGGTTAAGATGGTCCACTCCTGCACCCAACACAGAGATGGGAAAGTCTAGCAGCATAAAAAAAATATACAGTTAAGAACAGTTTATTGTAAATTCAAGTATGGTTATTAGGAAATCTGTTACTGTAATTCACCACAGAAAAATCATTTGATAAAATATAGTATTTCTTAATTTAAAAAAAACTCAAAATGAAAAAACTTTATTTTCTCTCAATCTAATTCTAGATTATCAGTAAGTTCAAAGTAAAACATGACAGTAATTTATGCTAAAACTAGAAATAAGGGTCTCTCCTTATCACCACTATAAATTTTTTCCATTATATATGATAAATGTTAAATATTAATAGAGTTCTTATAAATCACCATGAAAAGACAAATACAAATAGAAAGGTGGATCAAGAATGGAAAAAAGAGAAATGGAAAACATTAATGACAAACCCTAACTTCACTAATGATAAAAAAAAGTACATCAACACAAGTGGAATATTTTCCAATTAGACTGGCAACTTTAAAACATATACTACCTTTCACTGGGAAGTGTGTGGAAAGGGGGTCATATTACACACCACCAGTGGGAATATATACTAGTATACCCTTTACCAAGAGTTACTAGGAAAAAATTATCATAGTTCAAAATTGTTATAATATGGGCATAACCCTTTTAACCAGTGATTCTACTCCTGGCAATTTATTTCAAGCTATTAATAAACAGGCCAAAACATTTTCACAAAGATACCCATTACTGTATTGTTTTAATGCACACAAATTACTCATTATAAGAGAATTTGGTAAAATAAGTGATGGTAATATATAAGTATACAATTTTTGGTAAAGTAAGAAATTATGTATTCAAAATTATTTTAAATTTCTCTTTGGAATAAGGCCCACTATATTAAGTGAAGGACACAGGTTGTAGTATAGTATTACATGGTACGGTAAAATTTTTATAAAATACACCTATTTGCAATACATACATGAAAGCAATCTGGAAGGACATACATCAAAACTTCAGAGTGGTTACATACCTAGTTTAAGATGGACCTCTGCTTCCTTACATTGATTACTTTCTAATGAGTTAATATGCTAGTTTTATATAAGAAAAAAATCAATATACGTATGCATTTCTCCCCTCGCCTTCTTAAAAAAAGAGGATAAAACCCAACATTCACAGTAACTCAGCTTATTAAGTAATTACTGATGTGGATAAGTACAAGACACAATTATTACAAACAGCAGTTGCATACACTTGTAAACCTTTACTTTAAACTGTGTGCCCTAATAAATTGTATATAAATTTTCTCCCTTTACTTCTAAAAATAGTGTATACTAGTTATTACACCACAGGCGACACTACACTACAGTATTTAATGCTATGTACATCATCGGAGGCTTGATGGTTGGTCAAAACTGTTCTCAAGAGATGCCCCTCGAGGTGGCATCGACTCTAATGCATTTGACAAAACGCTGGTCAATGTCACCCAACAGACCGCATTAATACTCGAGGGACGCTCTGTTGGAGGGTTTCTGGTTTCTTTAACGGAACAGTATTTCCCAAGCTAAAAATTCCTCGAGCTCCCCGCTCCGCGGCCGCTCCAAGGCTAGGGCAGTGCCGACCTCGTGAGGAGATGATGGCGTCCCCACCCGAGGTCGCCGCGGCGGCCGCCACCGCACAAGCACGAGGTCAGCCCGGCGCCCGCACCCTCCGCACGGACACACCCGCCCAGGCCCCCAGGCCCCGCCCCGGCCTCGCCCCGGCCCGCGGGGGCCCCCGCCTCGGGGCCTCCCGCCCGCCGGCGCCCCGCCCGCGTGCGCCTCGAGGGCCGCGCCAGGCCCGACGCCATCTCGCGGAGGCCGGGCCGCCCGCCTGCCTCGGCAAGCGCGGGAACCGCGCCTTCCGGGGCGGCGTGGGGCGCGGGCCCCGCCCGGAGTCCGGCCGGCCGGGTGCCAGGCGCCCCTCCACACCCCGGCGGCTGCGGCCCGAAGGCCACAGGCCTTGCACGTGCTGGGCAGCGGCCCCCGGCGCTCCGACAGCCCGGCCTCATCCCCTCCGCCCGCCCGAGGCGCCGCGCAGGCCGCGCCAGGCCGCCTCGCCCGCCCTCAGGCGGGGCCCCCAGGACAGGCAAGCGCGGCAGCCCCGCGCCGGGCCCCGGCCCAGGCCCCCTTCAGCGTCCCGGCCACCCCAAGGAGCCCCCTTGGCCTCCTCCACTCACCATGATGGCGACAGCCAGTGTTCCCTCAGAGGGGCTCGAGGACGAAGCAGAGGCTGGCTTCGGGCACCGCGCTCGGAGCTGCTGTTGGGTCTGCTCGTGCCCGCTGCCCGGCCGGACTGGGCACAGGGAGCGGCGGCACACCGGGCAGAGAGTCAGAGGCGGGTGGCGAGGCCGAGGGGCGCCGGCGGACTGAGGCGTGGCCAGCGGGGCGCCGGGAGGGGGCTCCTGCGCAAGGTGCGGGGGCCCCGTCGTGGAGGCGCCTCAGCCAATGGGCGGCCGCGCTGGCGCCCCCCGGCGGCGGGGGCGGGGCGGGGCGGGGGTGGGAGGCTCGTGGAGCCCGGCTGCGCAGGCTGGGGGTACGCAGGGGGCGCGTGAGGGCCGTCCTCCCACCCCCCCCCAAGCGCCGCCCCCAGATGAGGGGGCTGGCCGACCCACCGAAAGGCGTGTTACCCCGAAAGTGCTGTGGAGGCCCGCCTGAAATAAGTAGGCCTACTCACATACACACTAAAGTCAAAAACAATCTTGAATGTGTCCAGGCGCTAGTTTCAAAATGGCGTCCTGAAGGCACAGGATTAGCCCGATCGTGGGCACCCCTACCCTCGCCACCAAAATCAATGGAAACGCCAACAGAAATAGCAAATAGAAATATGGATATGGAGAACAGGCACGGAGGCGTCAAAAGTACAAAAACTTGGGCGAATTCCCTTCAACTCTGAGGAAGATGGGGTTGGATTGGAAGAAACACCAGCTAGGGCAGGCCAGCTTGGCGTTCAAGATGTTCCTTCTTTGAAGAAACAGTCATCAAAGCCTGTGGTTGCCAGAAACGCAAGGTGTAGGAGGGAACAAAACAGTCAAACATTCCTTTGGGGAGTTCACATTGTGAGGGGGAGAATTTTTCTTCTAGGCCTCACAGAAAGAAGCCAGGCCTGCCTAGAGAGTTCTAAAACCACCTCAAGGTCAGAGAAACAAGGCCTAGAGCAAGGGTGAGCTGCAGGGCAGCTGGGGCAGCAAAGCACAGAACTTTGGAAACTAGCACGCTGTGTCCACAAGGAGTACCCCTGACTTTTATCCTCAGATTTCACTTCTGTATCGATGAGAAATAAGAAAATGTTATTCTTTTCAGTAACCAGAAAACTGACCACAAACACCTAACATCACTGGGTAGTATAACAATTAACCTGATTTTGAATGTGCTGCTAAACTTATAAAAATGAAGGCAAATACCAAGATGCCAGAAATCAAAATAAACTGAAAATCAGAGCAGTGAGTTGTTGAACTGATTCTTCTCTGACCGTGGGTGTGAGGGCTGGGGTGTACAGTGATTAATCTGCTGGTTTGCCCTGAACCTTACTGGTTTTGGAACTGAGAAACAGCTACATTCTTGGAAACCAGGTCAGAGGCGGTGGAGAACAGTTATGTCATCTTAGGTGTGGGCCAAACATTGGTCTTTGTGACTTGAGGCCTGAAATTGCAGGGGCAGAGGTAGGGGTGTGGAGTGGCCCAGGGTCTGCGCTGGTACTGAGTACACGGCAAAAGGCGGTTGGCCACGAGAGACATCAACTCAGGAAAAGGGCAGACTAGGGCAAATGGAAAACACCCAGGAGACAAGCAGCTGTCCTCTTTCTGGATGAAAATGAAAATTATTTAACTGATGAAATTTAAAAATCCTAAGCCTGCATTTCATGAGTTTGGAGTTTATAGCACTTGGGCTGGTGTTGGGATTTCAAAACCTACAAATTAATTCCTTTTAACTTTTGCCTCCTCCCTGCAAAAAGTTCCCAGTCGAGGTGCAATTGGAATGCCTGGCAAAAACAAAACCAACCTGTAAGGATGCTTCCACAAAAGGGTGAAAGGGCTTCTCAGGATAAAAGAACCCTTTAAAGTTGAGCTCAGAATGAAAAATTATACTATCTACCATGAATAGGAATGGCAGACAATGAAGATTAAAACATCAGAAACTTGCAAAAGAAATTTCTTTTGGAGGGTGTGTGTGCGCGTGCTCGAGTGTGTGCGCACCTATGTGAGCTGTGTGCATTTGGGGGCATGTGTCTTTTTCTCTATTTGGAGTCATCCGTCTTGTATATTGTAAGGTGATTTTTCTACTGTTTTATAGCTTTTAACAAAGTTTTAAACAAAGTCTCAAGCCACTAAATATCTTTACTCACTTCTTGAATAATTCAAAGGTCTCAGGATGTTTTAACTGGGCACACCTCTACTAATTTAGCAGCTTGATTTCCCTGGTGGCTTAGACGGTAAAGCGTCTGTCTACAATGCGGGAGACTTGGGCTCGATCCCTGCGTCGGGAAGAATCCCCTGGAGAAGGAAATAGCAATCCACTCCAGCACTATTGCCTGGAAAATCCCTTGGACAGAGGAGCTTGGTAGGCTACAGTCCATGGGGTCGCAAAGAGTCGGGCACAATTGAGCGACGTCACTCACTTCACTTGTTAATCCCTGCTTTAGATCTATCCTGTTTTCCTTCTGTAAATTAGACATCATTCTTTTTTTAGACCCATCTGCATGTGTAAAAATATTTTGATTACCATTTCTCTGCATACCTCAGATCTTCCTTCTGGGTGGTTTTCCTTTTGCCTGAAGTAAATTCTATACAATTTCCTTTAATAAGTGTGATGTGTGGCAAACAAGTTTTTCACCTGAAACTCATTTATTTTGCCCTTGTTCATTGAAGATAATTCTACTGGATATATAATACTAGGTTAGCCACTGTCTCTTTTCCTCAGAATACTGAACATATGATTCTGTTATTTTCTGGTTTCTGTTGCTAGAGAAATCTGTTGTCAATCTAATCGCTGTTTTTCTTAGGTGTTCTGAAATTTCACAATGATGTGGCAAAGTGAAAGGTTTTAAAAATTTCTCCTCAGGAGTTTTTGGACGCTCTGGAATTGCAGATTAACTTTCAAGAATTCTAAAAGTTTTCACCCATATTCTTGTCAAAGATTAACTGGTTAAGGAATTTCACCTATTTTTCGTATTCCATAAGCAATTCTTGTGGTTACTTTTGTTTAGCTCATGACTTTTCAAAGGTTGATTGTATTTTCTTAAAACCTTATAAAATCTCCATGTAATATAGAGGAAAACAATTGTGATTTAAGATCAAGATTGACTGTAACTATTTCAGCATGCTAAGATTGATAGTGTAATTCTCATAAATTCAGAAATAAATTTTTGTATTGCTTCCTGTCCTCCAGAGACGGATAGAGGAGAGAGAAGGAAAAAGACCAATAAAAGTTTTCTGCCAGTTCTTTTGTGCTCCCAAAGGCCATGACTTTGGATAGAAAGCTTAAAATTAGCAGTATAAACACTCTCATTCATTTGCAAACCATTTTCATAATTTAAGTTGTATCTGATCAGAATCTCTATCTCATTATGTACCTATTTTTTAAAAATGTACTGACTTGTCCTAAAGAAAAATATTTATGAAATGATATTTATTGCATTAGTTACCTTTTTTGGCAATGCATGTTAAAATATAGAACTGTTAACATTCATAACAATATTGTCCATGGATCACTTTAGATTACACTCTCCCAGCACAACAGGAAAATCTTGAATTAGGAGATCTCTATCCATTCTTTGGATTTACAGAGTTAGGTCTCAGGAAGTAGGGGGTGGAGTGTCAAACTGTTCTGCATAATAAATAAGAGTTATTTGAAGGCGGAACCAAGCAAGATTGGAAAAGTGGCAACCTGGGCTTTTGGAAAAAAGAAATAACCTTGCAAAGTGACAAACAGTTGGAACCTGCAGTGAAAGATGCTATCTGAGGGTCACTGCAAACATCTGGAGCTTTAAAAGTTTGCATTACCAGGCCTTCCCTCAGACCAGTTACATCAGCTGAGGATGATACCAGACGTTAGTATTAAAAAAAAAAAAAAAAGTTTCTCAAGTGACTCTAAAATGCAACTAAATTTGAATATCTTTGGTATAAAGCTTTGCTACTCCAAGTATGGTCCTCAGACCAGCAGCATTGCTGTGGAATCTCAGGTGCCACCTAAAATTACCGAATCAGAATCTGCACCTTGACAAGATCTCCAGATGGCTCACAAACAAAACGTTCAGGAAGTACAGACATAGAGAATGTTTGCCATAAACAGCTTACATTCTTAGATCTGAGAAGCCCTCAGTTTATAGGGAGAGACTTCTTTTCCAGCCTCTCTTGTAGCTGCACCTGGGCCTGTGACCTGAAGAACACCAGTGAGATTCATCCACACTAGGGGACCAAAGATGCCACAAAGCAGAGACTGCAGAGAATACTTTCTGGAAGGGTGGCAAGAGCAGCAGTAGGCCCTTCAAGAGTTAGAGCATCAGTGTCCACTGCGGTCAGTTGTGCAAGCTGTGATGCTGTTCAGTGCCCAGAGGTAGCGTCTGAACCAGTTCTCCAGCATGGTCCTACATGTTGCTCCTGGAGACATAGATTTCCAACCTGACTCCAGTCCTTTTTGAGATTCCTTTCCTGTTTAAATCACCCGAAAGTACTGTGGTTATTGCTTGCAACAAGAAACCTTGACTGAAATAGGTGGTGAGTGAGGTCATCCAAAATTCTCCAAGCCAGGCTTCAGCAATACTTGAACCGTAAACTTCCAGATGTTCAAGCTGGTTTTAGAAAAGGCAGAGGAACCAGAGATCAAATTGCCAACATCTCCTGGATCACTGAAAAAGCAAGAGAGTTCCAGAAAAATATCTACTTATGCTTTATTGACTATGCCAAAGCCTTTGACTGTATGGACCACAACAAACTCTGGAAAATTCTTAAAGAGATGGGAATACGAAACCACCTGACCTGCCTCTTGAGAAACCTATATGCAGGTCAGGAAGCAACAGTTAGAACTGGACATGGAACAACAGACTGGTTCCAAATAGGAACAGGAGTATGTCAAGGCTGCATATTGCCACCCTGCTTATTTAACTTCTATGCAGAGTACATCATGAGAAACGCTGGGCTGAAGAAACCACAAGCTGGAATCAAGGTTGCCGGGAGAAATATCAATCACCTCAGATATGCAGATGATACCACCCTTATGGCAGAAAGTGAAGAAGAACTAAAGAGCCTCTTGATGAAAGTGAAAGAGGAGAGTGAAAAAGTTGGCTTAAAGCTCAACATTCAGAAAACTAAGACCATGGCATATGGTCCCATCACTTCATGGCAAATAGATCGGGAAACAGTGAAAACAGTGGCTGACTTAATTTTGGGGGGCTCTAAAATCACTGCAGATGGTGATTGCAGCCATGAAATTAAAAGACACTCCTTGGAAGGAAAGTTATGACCAACCTAGACAGCATATTTAAAAGCAGAGACATTACTTTGTTAACAAAGGTCCATCTAATCAAGGCTGTTTCTCCAGTGGTCATGTATGGATGATAGAGTTGTACTATAAAGAAAGCTGAGTGCCGAAGAATTGATGCTTTTGAACTGTGGTGTTGGAGAAGACTCTTGAGAGCCCCTTGGACTGCAAGGAGATCCAACCAGTCCATTCTAAAGGAGATCAGTCCTGGGTGTTCATTGGAAGGATTGATGCTGAAGCTGAAACTCCAATATATTTGGCCACCTGATGCGGAGAGCTGACTCATTGGAAAAGACCCTGATGCTGGGAAAGATTGAGGGCAGGAGGAGAAGGGGATGATATAGGAGATGGTTGGATGGCATCACCGACTCAATGGACATGAGTTTGGGTAGGCTCCAGGAATTGGTGATGGACAGGGAGGCCTAGAGTGCTGCGATTCATGGGGTCTTAAAGAGTCGGACACGACTGAGTGACCGAACTGAACTGAACTGAGGTCACCCAAAGTACTTTTAGGAAGAGGGTTAACAGCTAAAAGATTTATGGCTCTTTGCTCAGACTCCATAACATGATGCCCCTCTACTACTTCAAACCTTTAGTAAGGTTCTGCTACATACATGAAGGCTTTGTGCCAGTGGCGTTTTGTGAGGGTCATCAAAAGAGGGTCTTTTTTTCCTGCTCTGGAGCTACAGAGTAGATAGGGGTGGCACGGTCTGCAACGAGACAACCCACAGATGAAACAATTCAGTAGGAACTAAAGCTTGGAGTCGGAAGTGACCTGGAAACCATAAGTCATACACTCAGAATTCCCAGAGAGACAGGAAGAGACATCTGTGCTATTCCAGTGGCACACTCGAGTTTGAGCCAATGTATGACAGTTTGGCTTCTTTGGGGCCTGTATTCCCAAGGCCCAGCAGAGCACATACCTCCTGAGGGCACTCTGCATACTTGCAGAGATGTCGATGCGCTGAGCAGCGTTGCTTAAGGCCTGCATTTTCACCTTTTACCCTAGTACCTGCATCCCACGTTATTCATTCAACTCTTAACCTTGTAAGCAGTCTGCCTATATTCGGGAGTTGATCTGAACCAAGCTGGACTAATCTTCACAGTGGCTTCATAAGACCTGCCCAAACAGATAATCATGAAACGGATTCCTTATTCAAAATAACAACAATAACAAAAATCCCTGCTGCTCATATGGCACTTACTACATACTGGGCACTATTCTAACCATTTTACTTCTGTTAGTTCATCCAGTCTTTATAATAACAATAGGTACTTTTATCATCATCCCAAATTTATAGAGAAGGAGACAGAGGCACAGAGAGGTCAAATAGCTTGCCCAAGTTTGCACAGCTGGCAAATATCAGAGGAGCAGTTTTAATCCAGCCTGGCTTCTGAGTCTGAGTTCTTAACCATTAGGCTGTTTTAGCAAACTCCATGAAGGCAGAAAGAACTAATATAGTGGAACAAATTAAATCCCTAGTTTCCACGAGAGCAGCCAAGGAAGGAAGGCTGGGAGGCTTTTCTTATTAAAAACAAAAAAAGCGTTTTTAGTCTGATCAGTATATCTGATATAGTCACATTAATAAATAGGGCCAGGACCAAGACTTCAGACGTTTGATCAAAATGAAGGAAACCCCCCGAATATACCCTCAAACCAACCTAACCAGTGAATTGCTCCAACACAACTGGCTCCTGAGGAGGCTACCTGAAGAACGGAGGTTTCCCTCTGAATTTTGCCTGTTGGAAAGTCTTCCAGTCCTTTCCCCAAGTGTTGGGGTCACATCTAAACTGTTCAACAGCCTCATCTTCAGGCTGGGCCCCCACTGCTGGCTCCCTGCTCACACCTGTACTCCTCCAAATCGCTTTGAAACTGTGTTTTTCTGAGTCAAGAGCTGTCACTGAGCTGAAGTTTGCAAATCAGAGAAGCAGAAGCTGTTTCACACTGTGGAGGAGTGAGGAGAAAAGGCTCGTGGAACTCTCCCAGCTCCCTTTCCTCAGCCCTAGTCACCTCACCTTCATGTCCGTAGTTTTGTTCTTTCCACATTGAAATGTTTTATTTTCATTATCAATTTTTGATACCTCAAGAATGCATTCCCCTTTCTAAAGAAATTAAAAATATTAAGGGCAAAGTTTAAGTCCCCTCTGACCATCATCTCTGCATCCCAGATCCCTCCGCAGAGGTAACCACTGTTGGCAGTTTGGTATGAATCCTTGCAGACCTTTTTCTAGGCTTTCTCTTTTAGGTACTTATATGCAGTGTTTGTGATTTGTATTTATAGAAAGTACTTGTGCTAAGGGAAAATATGTACTCCTTTTAGTATGCTTGTTAAAATATGTACTATCGATACTTATGCTGGATATACTGTATGTAGTTAATATAGCACATGCTGGCGTTCAGCTGCTGACTTATGTCCAACTCTGCGACCCCAGGGACTGCAGCATGCCAGGCTTTCCTGTCCTTCACTATCTCCTGGAGCTTGCTCAGATTCATGTCCATCGAGCTGATGATACTATCTAACCATCTCATTCTCTGCCACCCCCTTCTCCTTTTGCCTTCAATTTTTCCCAGCATCAGGGTCTTTTGCAGTGAGTCAGCTCTTCACATCAGGTGGCCAAAGTATTGGAGCTTCAGCATCAGTCCTTCCAATGAATGTTCAGGGTTGATTTCTTTTAGGATTGACTATATCCTTGCTGTCCAAGGGACTCTCAAGAGTCTTCTCCAGAACCACAGTTCAAAAGCATCAATTCTTCAGTGATCAGCCTTCCTTATGGTCCAGATCTCACATCCATACATGACCAGTGAAAAAAACCATAGCTTTGACTATACAGACCTTTGTCAGCAAACTGATGTCTCTGCTTTTTAACACACTGTAGATTATATATATTTATATGTAATACTTTGTTGTATGTTTTTAACATAAAAGATATCATACTGTATACATCTTGAAACTTGGTTTTCTTCCTTTAACAATATGATTAAGAGACTTATAAACACAAGCTGGAATCAAGAGTGTCGGGAGAAGTATCAGTAACCTCAGATATGCAGATGACACCACCCTTATGGCAGAAAGTGAAGAGGAACTAAAAAGCCTCTTGATGAAAGTGAAAGAGGAGAGTGAAAAAGTTGGCTTAAAGCTCAACATTCAGAAAACGAAGATCATGGCATCCAGTCCCATCACTTCATAGGAAATAGACGGGGAAACAGTGGAAACAGTGTCAGACTTTATTTTGGGGGGCTCCAAAATCACTGCAGATGGTGACTACAGCCATGAAATTAAAAGATGCCTACTGCTTGGAAGGAAAGTTATGACCAATCTAGATAGCATATTCAAAAGCAGAGACATTACTTTGCCGACTAAGGTCCATCTAGTCAAGGCTATGGTTTTTCCAGTAGTCATGTATGGATGTGAGAGTTAGACTGTGAAGAAGGCAGAGCACTGAAGAATTGATGCGTTTGAACTGTGGTGTTGGAGAAGACTCTTGAGAGTCCCTTGGACTGCAAGGAGATCCAACGAGTCCATTCTGAAGGAGATCAGCCCTGGGATTTCTTTGGAAGGAATGATGCTAAAGCTGAAACTCCAGTACTTAGGCCACCTCATGCGATAAGTTGACTCATTGGAAAAGACTCTGATGCTGGGAGGGATTGGGGGCAGGAGGAGAAGGGGACGACAGAGGATGAGATGGCTGGATGGCATCACAGACTCGATGGATGTGAATCTGAGTGAACTCCGGGAGCTGGTGATGGACAGGGAGGCCTGGCGTGCTGTGGTTCATGGGGTCGCAAAGAGTCGGACACAACTGATCGACTGAACTAAACTGAACTGAATATCAGTACTTTATGCCTTTTAACTGTGGCATAATTTCGCGTAATATGGATACGTCATAGTTCTTAGCTATTCTGTGCTAAACGGACCTTTAGGTTGGTTTCACTGTTTCATTGCTACAAATATAGACAGTGAGCCTGTCTAATCAGAGCCACATGAGTGTGTTTCTTCAGTGGACACCAAAAAGTGTAACTACTGGGTCATGGGATATGCACTTTCAAACTTTAGTAGAGAGCAGGAAACTGCCCATAAGTGCAGTACCATTATATAGTTTACAGCTATGAGTTTGTGTACTCACTTACCTAATATTGATATCATTACACTCGAATTTGCCAGCCCAATAGGCAAGAAACAGCATCTCATTTTCATTTCACTTTTCATTTCCCTGGTTGCTGATGGAATCGAGCCTCTTTTTGCTGTCTGCTGACTGTTCAGTTTCTTCTTCCAGCCTGTTCTTAGCCTTTGGCCACTTTTCTTTTGCGTTGCTTGTCTTTTGTATATTGTCTCATGGGAGTCTGACTTCCTCAGCCCCTTTGGCAAAGGGTGCAGTGGTACTGGTACCTCTCTAAAGTTCTAATCCAAGGTGATGAATTACTTACCTTCATTACCAAGGATTTCTTTCCCTAAATTGAAGAGATGTAAGCCACAAATGAGAGGAAAGGAAATCTCTGGTGTAAAGATCGACTGTGGAACCTTTGAACATCAACCCATTCCTAGACATCCTCCTAAAAAACCAACAAGAACTCTTTTTTAAATCAAATAGCCCCTCACTGTTAAAGAAATTGCCTAAAAACGCTGAGAGATCTGCTCAGGGCAACAATGCTAAGATCCAACAACTTTTGAAGTTCTGTTCTTGCCGCTGATCCCCTCTGTTTAGAGAGAGAATACCTGTAGAGAAAAGAGGTGAGACTTCAGATGAATAAATACAATATTCACAGGATCAGTACTGATCCCTGCTAGAGCCTAGCAGGATGGGCTCAGAAAACAACTTGATTAACACAAACATAAACGAATCTCTGATCACCCTAAAAAGGACAAGCTGTTTCCTTTTCCCTACTAAGGATTTTTCCTGCGTCCTCTGTGGAACTGACCGAAACAAATCTGTCTTTTGTTTGTGTTAATCAAGTTGTTTTCGGAGCCCATCCTGCTAGGCTGTAAATGCTGATCCTGTGAATGCTGTATTTATTCATCTGAAGTCTCACCTCTTTTCTCTATTTGGTAAACATTTTGTATTTTGTAGCTGCCGCTAGCATTTCAGCCTGGACAAGAAAAAGGACCCGAAAGGGCAGAAGGACAGAGCGCAAGTTGAAGGAAAATCAGAAAATAAAGAAAGAAAAGACATAGTAAAGAAGAGAACACACAAACCTCAGAAAAGAAGAAAGAAAGATAGTTGAGGGAAGCATTCTTTTGTCATTTTCCGTATCTGGTCAGTCAACAAGTTCTGTCTGTCTATCCTTTATGTCGACTTTCTAACAGAGCTTCCTTGCTGTTGCTATCACTTTCTTTTAGACCATAGGACGTACCGCGGGTTAAAATGAAAGCCAGGTCTTCTAGTGCCTGGGTGATTCCGACAGCTCTGTGACTGGGATCCACGTCACCTAAATCTGCATCAGACCCTGCTGTCCGAGTGTTGCTCTCTTGCTCTGCTCACAAGCCTTCCAGCATTTCCTGGTTGCAGCTTCATCATCGTAAATTCTGCCTTTCAGCCTGGCTCTTGGTTGCCTTCCCTGTGTCACCTCGCCAGCATTGCCCTAATCAGACGGTCTCGCCGACATTCCCTTCTCATTCTGCCTCTGGTGTTCCTGCCTTTTAGAGCACCCTTCCGGCTGGGCATTTCCTCCCTGAATTCTGCTGGTTCTTGGAGGTCACTCGAGTCTCCCCTCTTCTGTGATGCTTCCTGTCTGCCCCACCTTTATCTTCCTCTCTCATAGACGTTTCGGAACCCAAGTTGCCTAATGTGCAGCGTTGGGTGGCAGAACCCCTGAACGTGGGGAAAGGGCATGGCAAGTCTTCGGGTTTACCCTGGCTTTGCATTGCCTCCCGCGCTTCATGGTGAGGAGGGATGGCAAGCTGTTCCCCTCTCTGAAGCTGTTTTCTTGTCTGTGAACGGGGGAAATGCTGTTTTACCTGAGAGGGTCAGTGGAAGAAGAGGGTAGGTGAAAGTGTAGGCATCTGGTACTTAACACCACGCCCGGCCCGCAAAGAATATGTGGCTTCCTATTCTCATACCCTTCTGAGAGAAACTCTTCTTATCACAGCTCCAGAGCGATGCCCACTGTTCTGGATGCTTTTTGGATACAGGTTAAAAAAAAGTGCCTGGTAAAAAGTGATTGAAGGTGAAGCTGAAGTCGCTCAGTCGTGTCTGACTCTTTGCGACCCGTGGACTGTAGCCCACCAGGCTCCTCTGTCCATGGGATTCTCCAGGCAAGAATACCAGAGTGGGTTGCCATTTTAAGTAGTACTAATTAAGAAAAAACACCTGATAAATATAAAGTCTGGGGGTAAGCAATGCCAGTGCCGGTATTGAGGCTTACGATGTCAGGGCTCTGAACCAGTACCTCTGAGTCACTTCGGTTAGTCCTGGAAAGCCTGACTTATCCTCATGGAAGGAAGAAAAGAAATCTCTTTTTACATCTCTCTTTTTGGGAAGAAAATCTTTCCTGGTAGCCTTCCTTTTATACCTTATTGGCCAGAACTACGTGATGCATGCGCTTCCAGCTCAAAGGGAGCCTGGGTGAGCGTGCACCTGGCCAAAGGGAAAGGCATTTACAGTAATCAGCCTGAACTAGCCATGACTCTTCCTCTGGGCTCAGGCACATTCCCGCTGGGTACCAGAAGGGAGTTCTAGGGGATGGCTATAATGTAGGTGTCAACCATGACTGCCCTCTGGGCAACTCGAGATGCCACCTGGGTTCTTCTAGCCATGACTGGTTGTATCGGAACAAACATTGACCTAACCGGGATCAGTCAGGTTCTGTCCCATTAGAATATGAATTAAGAGCTCAGGAGTCAGTAGTTCCCGATTCCAGTGCCTGACATTCTGTGATAGGGCTCAGCATCTTTCCAGCAAGTCTCCTTCAGGGGGTTTCTGTTGCTTGAAATCAGAGAGGCTGATTGAGCCTTAGACTCATTTGAACAGTCTCAATTAATAATCACTAAGATAATGACTATTACTGTATTAAATGCCCTGTCTTGTTTCTTAATGGTTTCATGCGTGTTTGTCTCATGGTGCACATCCCTCAAGGCAGAAATCAGCTGTGTACTTATTTCCCACAGTATTGGCCACAGAGTTCCCTTAATACTTTTTGAATAACCGTTTGATTGGTTGGTTGCTACTCTTTTCTAGTTAATATTTTTTAACACTTCCAGAAATAGATAAAAACAAAGACACGGTGATATATTATCCATCAGATTAGCAAAGTGCAGTTCCAGATTGCTGGTTTGATTAATTTAAAATATAGCAAACTGACAGAAGAACAAAACGACATAAACCAATATAAAAACAGCTGTTGTATTATGGTCTAACAGGTAGTATTATGCATCTATTATCATCATACTGACCTTTCAAATTTTCTACACAGGCCATGAAACTACCTTCAGGATTTGAAAAGAAAGAAGCTCATAAGAGGCAATCAGGGGAAAATGTATTTGGCCGCTTAGGACAAGTTTCTTAATTTCCTTCTTTTTTCTAAGGGTATGCTACAAATTAACATTAGAGACACTTTGGCCTTCATTGAACAGTGTTCAGTTTGAATTTCGACTTTTAACTCCAGAATAACATTAATCTCGGCTTCCCAGGTGGCTCAGTGGGTAAAGAATCTGCCTGCAATGCAGGAGACACAGGAGATGAGGGTTTGATCCCTGGGTTGGAAAGACCCCCTAGAGGCTGACTTGGCAACACACTCCAATATACTTGCCTGGAGAATTCCATGGACAGAGGAGCCAGGCAGGCTACAGTCCATAGATTTGCAAAGAGTTGGGCACAACTGAAGGGACTGAGCATGCGTGCATTCAATATTAATCTCACAGGAAAGTTTAACCCAATTTTAAGCACACACGATACCAAATCACAAGTTTTCCCTTAAGGAACTTTAAAAAAATTCTATTTAATTGAAAACAATTTAAAAAATGAACAAAAGATTTCCTGGCTATGTTTTAAGCCAAAAATCATTTGAGTTTTATTGACATCTCACTATTGTTTAAAAGGAATGCTACTTTGTTAACAGATTGTCCAAATGTTTAATGGGCATTTCTGCAAAAGCCTGACAAGTAAAAACAAAATTTCTCTAGAATCCAGTATCACAAAAGCTTTTGTTTCAAGCTACAAATTAGACAAATCTGTTTTTCTCCTAACACTGTGAACGTTTCATATCAAACAGCCCCAGTGTAAAGTAAATATCCATGTCTTCAAAAAACAGAATTAATATTAGAATTCTTTTTGTTTGTAAAGAGAGCTGGATCCAACAGGTTCCAGATGTCACAAATGGACCACAGACGTATCCACAATAACAATGAGGGGAGTACTTTTTTGTTGTTGTTTTGATTCCAAGTAGAAACAATCTCCACTTACAAATTCACATTAGGGCCACGAAAACCCGTACTCTTATTCTCAGTAAATGCTATTGTTTTAGCAAAGCGCTTCAAGACCTGATGTTATATAAGGCCCACACCTTCCTAGCACAGCCTTGGCAGCAGATATGCAGACTCCTCATCTTTAACAATCCGCCGCTGTTGATGTTTCTAGGGTCATCAGGGGCCAGTGTTCACCCAGGCTACCTTCAGAAGTGAAGAGAAAAGGCAGCTTCTGTAAATTTAACTTTCTTCAACAAGGTCCCCTGGGGTAACAGGGACAGAGGAGGGTGTGAATGAGGCTGAGCGAGCTCCTGTGGGTAACATTTCCGTTTCTCTTAGCAGTCCCCTTTAGGGTAAACTCATTTGATTTGGGTCTTGGGATCAGATTTTCTTTCTAGGGAAGCTTTCTTACCTCCTGTTTCTCTTAAAAATGGCAGCTGGTAGATGGAGTTTTCTGAGGCCTCTGTTGGAGGGGGAGGAAGGGCCTCTGACCCAGGCTGGCTCCTCATTGGTTGGAGCTATAGAGTGGGGGTCTGGGGGGCGGTGTGGGGAAGGGCTCTCTGTGCCGATGACCCCTGGGGGGGCTGCCTGGGTCCCTGGACATGGGTAACTCCCTTGCTGTATGGCCTGATACTCCTGTAGGGGCGGGTCTGAGCAGCACCCGTCCCGAAACCACGCTGTGAGCCCCACCACGGTCCACACTGCAAAGCACAGCAAGGAGATGGGGCCTTGGGGGCCCTTGGGGCTGGCCCAGCCCAGCCCAGCCCCATCAGCCTGCGTGCCCACCAGCTCACCTCTCAGCCTGGGGCTTCCTCTCTCTTCTTCCGGTATGTCCTGACCCTCTGGGGCTTTGACCTGGAGTGGGGTGTCAGGATACACGGGTCTCACGGCCCATGCTCCCTCTCTTCTCCCCACAGGGCTCCTGAGCAGCCGGGGGCACCTTTTCTCCGTCTTGCCAGGTTCCAGAGGCTCTGTCACCCTTTCCCGTAGAGGCGATGGGAATGGAGGAGAGCCAGATCACCCATGAAGGGGACATGAAAACACAGAGGAAGCATTTACATATTCTAACTGTTCCTTGAGTGTATCTCAGTCAGGCTGGATGGACTGTATGCACGAAACAACAATGGCATAAATAAGACGGAAGCTGCCTTTTTCATCATGTAAAGGCCGGGAGCCCAGGGCAGGTGTGGCTCCAGGAAGTCCCCTTGACTCAGGGTTGCTTGGGTCTGGTAGGTCCACCATGTGTGACATCTAGTATCAAGGGCACCTTGTGGTCCAAGATAGAGGCTCCAGTTCCATCCATCATGTCCGCACTCTGGCCAGAGAAGAGAGGGGCAAGAAGACAAGGAGCAACAGGTGACTGCCAGCCGGCTCGGAAGGAAGCTTCAGAGGCCCCTGTAGGACGTGCCGAAGCCCTGTGTGTGCAGCACGACCATCAGCGTATTTGTTGTAGGCCACCTGGAAGTTCAAAGGGGCATGATGCTGCTGCGGGAGTTAGGTGAGGACAGGCACACTGCAGATGACGCTGTTACGTGGAACCCACGGAGCACTCACATTTAAACGCGCGTGTAGATTTGTATTTGAGACTGAAATATGAGTCCATTTCTTCTTTCTCTGTATTTTCCTGCATCTCACTAAATCGAGAGAATAACACTGTCATACATATTTGACATGATTGTATTTGACTTCGCCTTTCCTTCTTAGCCTTTGTTTACTATTGGCTTTCACACACAGATTGTTTGAATTTGTAGGTTCTTATTTGTCCAACCCCTTTTTGAAAGTGTGGTACTACTTTTACAAATAAACTGTTATACAACTTGTAACTCTACTAGGTAAGACACAGCAAATTATTTTAAATCAAATTTTTTATTTAGGGAAGAACCCCTTAAAATGGTCTTCCTTGCTTATCTAACTAGAGATTCCCACTTCTCTAGGGAAAGAGTACAAAGAAACTCTTTTCTGCCCTGTTAATATCAGGCCTTTAACATGGGCTATATTGGTACACATTAGGAAGTCAAATCATGAGGAGTTAAGCTGAGAATAAAATATTTAAGTGTGATCAGGTACAATTAGTATTTTAGACATTAGTAGCCTCATCTAAAGAAAAAAGGAATTTTTTTCCTGAGGAAAAATGAGCTTGGACCAAGAATAGAATTAAAAGTACAAGGCTAGTGAAAAATCAGATCAGATTAATATTAGCTACTGTCTCTAATGTGTAATAGGAAGCAAGCGTCTATTTCTTTGTGTAATTTCGATCACCTAAGATTAATACAGCTACACACCTGGATGAAAAGCAGCTGGCATTAGGGTGTTTACCAAGGGAGGACTGCAGAGGTGTCGAGCAAGGAAGCTGGGATAGCTACCACTCCCAAGAGTATAATCGTGAGGCTTCACAGGAGATATGTGTGATCTAATCAGATGCCTCATTGACCACAGGAGTAGGCGGCATTGTGGGGATTGTACAGACCAGACCAAGAGTAGTATAACTAGCTAAAGCCCCACAAAAGAAGGATCACGGCAGACCCTGTAGGCTGGCTTACTTAAACTCAACCTCTAACCCCCATCTCCCTCACCTGTCTCAACTGCAAAGGTGGTGAAAGCTGAGATGATTCTTTTCTACCCTCTGTTATGGCAAGTGGAACACACGACAGACTTCGGGTCGGTGAGATACAGGCAGAAGCTCTTGAGGGGGCAGCCCCGACTGTGTCACCTCCTGAAGAAAAGGCACAGCCTCCTGAAGAGAACCCCCTTGCCCGTCATTCTTTCTCTTTCCCTTCCACACAGTCATAAGGCTTGGAGGGGCAGCAGCCATCTGAAGACTGTGAACTGATGAGCGCGATGTAAAAATCACTATTAAAGATGGTGGTGGTTTAGTCAGTAAGTCGTGTCCAACTCCTGCGACCCCATGGACTGTAGCCTGCCAGGTTCCTCAGTCCGTTGGATTCTCCAGGCAAGAACACTGGAGTGGGTTCCCATTTCCTTCTCCAGGTTATTAAAGATGGAGAAGTAGGAAAAGAGAAAACGCCTGGGTCTCTGATAGCATCATGGAACGTCACTACTAGCTCTGCTTAACGTAGAAGGGAGCGTTAAATTAAAAAAAAAAAAAAACTCCCTTGAACACCTAGTCATTTAAGTCACCAACTGAGGGCGTGGGGTGGGGGTGGGTTCTGTTATTTGCCTACTTCCTGCCCGCCTAATCTGCTTGCCAATGCAGGAGACGAGAGTTTGATCCTTGGGTCAGGAAGATCCCTTGGAAGAGGGGATGGAACGCACTCCAGTATCTGCCTGGGAAATGCCACAGACAGAGGAGCCTGGAGAGCTGAAGTCCGTCGGGTTGCAGAGAGTCAGATACGGCTGAGTGACTAAACACACAGGCACACTGTTATTTGCAACGAATGCCATCTTAATTCTTGCCTGGAGAATCCCCATGCACAGAGGAGCCTCGTGGGCTGTGGTCCACAGGGGCTCAAAGAGTCGGACACGACAGAAGTGTCTTACCATGCGTGCAATGTTAACTAATATAGCAGTCAGAGAAAGGGAGGGCTTCAGATTTAAGATAATAAACAAAAGCATGCATGTTTGAGAGAACTTGTTGAGTCCTTTCAACTTATTATTAATACATCCCCTGCTGACTTTGGTTGATTGATTGTATAGTTTTATATCCAGGCTGTGGTACTTACTCTATGTAATATAACGAGTTAACATCAGTGTATGGAGGAAATCATGAACAGAGAAAGCTGGTGGCTCAGCCTTCTGAGGCCCTCCACGACTTGGCCTGGGGTTGGAGCTTGCCACGTGGTCCCTTCCTGAGATGGCTCCCCTGCCCTTGACGTTGCCTCTGGGTAGGGAGTAGAACGGGCAGCCGGCGGAGCGCTGTGCTCACTGCAAGGAAGGAGCCGATGGCGTTCTCTGAGGGAAGAGTCTGAGACCCCGACTGCTACTGTGTGAGATTCAGAGTTAGAGGAAAATGATGCGGTGGGATGGGGTGGCTTTGACCAGGCGATGTGATCCCAGTACAGAAGGATCTGAATAATCTCAAAAACTGAGGGGGAGAGAAGGTACAATTTGGTGACTCAGGACATACACATGGTTCCATTTCTTGTGGGGCTTTCTGGCTCCGGTCCTGTAGTTGACTTATTGCTTGCCAAAATTCAGGGGTCCTCACTGTAGTGCCCCTCCACATGAGAGGTGCGTCCCCACCTCAAGAATTTGGCCGTGGCTCTGAGACTTGACTTGCTTTGGCCAGTGACATATAGGAGGAAGTGATGTGTGTTACTTCTGGGCGAGGCAAAGAGCCAGTGTCTGGCTCAGCCTGCTGTGTCTTTCCTTCTGTACAATGTCCCAGAGAGGAACTGCTGTCCTGGGAATCCTGGAGTGAGGGTGAGACAGAACAGAGCTGCAGCAGGCACCTGGGCATATACCGGCAAGAGAAATAAACCTTCGTTACTGCAAGCCAATTCAAGTTTGCAGTCTTTTGTTTCCGCAACATACCTAGCCAGCCTGACTCCTCAGCTGAGACAGCTGAAGACATCTAAAGCTCAAGATAGATCCTCAGTGTGGCTGCATGCTCTGGGCGGCCTCATGGCCAAAACAGGGTGCCCTAGAGGGCTAAGTTTGTGCCAGGTGGGGGAAAATTCACAGGATACTGGTCAATGTCTTTTGTCTTAATTGTGTAAGAAAAGCATCAAATCTGTGGTGGTCCTTAGTTTCAAGGGATAATTTATCATTAAGAAATGGTATGGCATTTCTGAGTCCCCTGCTGTGTGGGATAACATTGTTATGGAAATCAGGTTCTTTTTTGGGCTTTTTATCTCCTCCTTCCCCCTATCCAGGCAGCCAGACATGAGCCACCCTCTCCTCTGGGTGGACAGAGGCCCCCCAAGACAAGAAAATACATACTTTAGTTCTTGAATTCAACATGTGCTGGTAAAAGGTAGACAATTGCTAAGATGGTGAAAAGCAGGATAGTTTAAAAGAACCCTGGGGATGGAAGAAATACACTGGGAGCGGATGTTTGAGGAAGCACTTGAAAGGGGTGCAGGGTACCTGGGAGGGACCATGAGTTCCCACCAGAATGAGTACGGGGCGTTTTCCACCCCAGGAGGCCCTCTCAAAGCCACGTACAGGCCTTTCGCGCCTCCTATTGCGGTCCAGAGAGGAGGGCGCCACGCTCTTCAAGCCTCTGGCACGAGTGACGGCCCTCTGTGATCCGAGATCTTGTTCAGGGCCCCCTCATCCGTCTCATCGCAGCAGGATGACAGCAGAATGTTCTGGAGCCCGCTGGCGTGCAGAGCGGGGGTGGATCCTAGTCGAGGGTGGTGGTGGTCATGGGGGCTTGAAGAAAAGGCTCCTGCCTGAACTAACTGGGCCCAAAACAGATGCGGTGGAAGTCTTCCTGCATGCCCTTGCTCTCCAGGAGGTCACCCAGCCTGATGCATGGATGCAGGACGTTTGGTCTGCATTTTCGGTGAAAAGAAGTGAGTGTTAGTCGCTCAGTCATGTCTGACCCTTTGAGACCACATGGACTGTACTCGGCTAGGCTCCTCTGTCCATGGGATTCTCCAGATAAGAATACTGGAGTGAGTTGCAATTCCCTTCTCCAGGGGATCTTCCTGACCCACAGATTGAACCCAGGTCTCCCACATTGCAGGCAGATTCTTTTCTATCTGAGCCACCATGGAAGCCCCATTTTGCTGAAAGAACACCCAAGTCTATGTAATGCATTTTGTCATAAAAATTATTTTTCATCTTAAAATTGTAATTTGACCCAAGATAATAAAAGACATACTTTCATATAAAGGCTTGTATAGGAATGCTCCTAACAGCATTATTCATAAGAGCCCAAAGTGGAAACTACCAAAATGTCCATCAGCTAATGAATGGATAAACAAAACGTGAAGTTCTGATTCTCCACACATTGGAATATTATTCATCCATGGAAAGGAATGAAGTACTGGTTTGTGCTACAACATGGATGAGCCTTGAAAACATTAGGCTAAGCGAGGGAGCCAGACAGAGGACCACATCGTGTATAATTTCACTTGTAAGAAATATCCAGGAAGAGCAAATACATAGAGACAAAAATTAACCAGTGGTGGCCAGGAGCTGGGGGGAGAGGGACGTGCTGAGTGGCTGCTCATGGGGATGGGGTATTTTGTGAGGTGATAAAAATATTCTGAAATTGGTCACGATGGTGGCATGACTTGTGAATATACTAAAAACCACTTTAAGAGATTGCAGTAATTATAGTTCAATAAAAAATAATTTGTAATGATAGTTCTCATTGCATGTAAAAATAAATTATATTTTTATATAACCTTGCTCTCTGAGGATCTGAGATTGAAAAAAGTTTTAAACCAAAAACAGGCTCAGTGGTTAGCAAATTGTGTCAGTCTAAAACAACCAAAAAGTAAATCCCTCAAAGTGAAAATGAAAAATTACAGACTTTGTTTTCTGAAAAAAAAAGAAGGAAATGAGCTATTCAGGACGAAATAATTGAATTTTGGAGAAGCCTGTTTCAGTAACCGCCAAATACAGCAGAGCACCGTGATCATATTGTTCTTCCTTTTCTGGAAAAGGTGACCTTTTTTCAGATGATAATGTTGTAAAGACAACAAAATTTAAGAACATACTAGGTGTTATCCTTGATCAGCAACATTATTTCTGAGACTGAGCAGGCACCCAAGCTTTAAAAAGTCACAAAATATTATTCTTATAAAAATTTTTGATGAAATATGTTTTTAAAAGTAAATGATTTTGGTTTGTTCATTCTTAACATAAAAGTGATTAACTTTTGGTTTTATTGACTAAAACATACAAGTCAGATTTTGATCTTTGGCTCAATTACGTGATCTGTGTGTTCTAAGTTTTGCTGTCTTCACTAATCTGGGTATGCATGAGCTCTAATTAGTCTCCTGTCAATAAATCACACCTTCAGAGAGTTCTGTGGTGAAGCAGGTTTGGGAGATGCTGCCAGGGCGTAATTCTCCGCACACCTTTACACCAGAAAGTTATATTTAGGAATGTGTTAGGTGATGCTTGGAGGAGGGAGTGGCAACCCGCTCCAGTATTCCTGCCTCGAGAATTCCATGGACAAAGGAGCCTGGTGAGTTACAGTCCATAGGGCTGCAGAGTCAGACGCCACTGAGCGTCGTTCACTTCCTAGCACTAGGTGATGTTACAGGAGTGAATGGTCCCCAGATCTCACTGCGTATTTCTAAAAAGTTGATTTTGAGCTCACACTCCAGATCTTAGGCGAGTCAGCGGGAGCCTCCACTCACCACAGCCTGGCGGCGGTTAGTCTCCACGTTCACATCCACGAGCTCCTTGGAAGGCGTTCTCGTGTCCTGCGTGGGGAGTTACATGCACTGCCCAGGAGGACGTGTGTCTTTTCTACTCACATGTCATTGACCAAAGCCAACTACACGACCACACCTAATTTCAATGGGGTTGGGGAGCTGCAGTCTTTGCGTGTGTTGAGAGGGAGAGAAGCCGGCTATTGAGCAGCCCTAATGGCCACCCTCTAGTCCGGCCACTGTCCAACAGATGGATAACACAAGCCCAGATGCACCTTCCAGTTTATTAAGCCACATTAAAAGAAAAGGACTTCCCTGGTGGTCCAACGGTTAAGGATACACCTGCCAATGCAGGGGACATGGGTTCAATCCCTGGTTCAGAAAGATTCCATGCTGCAGGGCAATGGTCACCATGTGCCACGACTCTGATGCCCGTGCTCAAGAGCCCGAGATCCGCAATAAGAGAAGTCACCATGTGAGAAGCTCACATGCAGCCGGAGAGTAGCCCCTACTTCAGCTGCAGCTAGAAAAGGTCCACACGCAGCAATGCAGACCCAGCACAGCCAAAGATAAATAGAAAACGACATAAATTTAAAAAGAGAAAAAGGCAGGTGAAATTACTTTTGATGACACCCTTTAACCATGGAATTCTCCAGGCACGAATACTGGAATGGGTTGCCGTTTCCAACTGCAGGGGATCTTCCCGACCCAGGGATCGAACCTGTGTCTTCTGTGTCTCCTGCGTCGGCAGGCAGATTCTTTACCACTGAGCCACATGGGAAGCCCTAAAAATGCCCTTTATTTAAACCAATGTCCCTAAAATATTATCGTTTCAACAGGTAACCACAGTAAGTTATTGAGAAACTTTATTATTTCTTGGACCTATGTCTTTGAAGTCTGTCTTCACTTACAGCCTAGCTCAACTCTTATCAGCCCTACTTCAGACGCTCCATAGCCACATGTGGCTTCCATATTGATGGTGCATCACCGGTGTTATGGCTCAGGAACATAGCTTTAAACACCACCACAAGCGTGGAATTTCCTTGAAGAGACTTGTTTTAAATTTTAGAATTTAATTTTAAAAATAGCATGTATATTTTCATATAAAATAATGTGTTAATGAATTATT
The DNA here is from genome assembly GCF_042477335.2 of Ovis canadensis. NCBI lineage: Eukaryota > Metazoa > Chordata > Mammalia > Artiodactyla > Bovidae > Ovis > Ovis canadensis. The sequence goes on from NC_091245.1 coordinate 277,307,123, forward strand.
ATTGCCAGAAAATTGCTCGGGGAGGATGGGCCATGGTAACTCCCCTGCTCTCCGCTTCTTGCCAGCATATTACCTTCAACCCCAGAGGGACTAGACCAGGACCTGGAGATTCCCCATCCACTTTTAGGGAATACTGACTCGCTGGAGGGTCTCGAGTAAGTCGTGTGGACTCGCTGAGCTCAGTTTCCTCACCTGTAAGACGGCCTGTTGAAGTGAAATCATCGCAAAAGCATTTTTTAAAACAAGATTCATGTATGTGCTGATTCATTTTTGGCCGTGCTGGGTCTTCCTTGCTGCATGCGGTGACTGTGGCTACTCTTCGTTGCCGCGTGCAGGCCTCTCGCTGTCGTGGCTTCCCCTGTGGCAGCGCACAGGCTGCAGGCACGCAGGCTCCAGGCACGCGGGCTCTGGGAGTTGCCATGCCTGGGCTCGTGCGTTGTGGCGCATGGGCATAGTTGCTCCACAGCATGTGGCGTCCAGGGACAGGACCCGTGTCCACTGCATTGGCAGGTAAATTCTTGGCACTAGACTGCCAGGGAGGGAGAAGGCGATGGCACCCCACCCCAGTACTCTTGCCTGGAGAACCGATGGACCAAGGAGCCTGGCGGGCTGCACTCCATGGGGTCGCGAAGAGTCGGATACGACTGAGCGACTTCACTTTCACTTTTCTCTTTCATGCATTGGAGAGGGAAATTTCAACCCATTCCGGTGTTCTTGCCTGGAGAATCCCAGGGACGGGGGAGCCTGGTGGGCTGCCGTCTATGGGGTCGCACAGAGTTGGACACGACTGAAGTGACATAGCAGCCGACTGCCAGGGAAGCCCTCGAAAGCACTTTTTCAAACCTCAAAGTCTAAGATTCTAGTTAGGATAACACAGACTATCATGACAAGGACTGCACTTTCTTTCTTTCTTTCTTTCCTTTTTTTTTTTTTTTTTTTTAAGAAAAAGTGGCCTTGGGGAATTCCCCTGGCAGTCCAGGGGCTGCCAGGATTCCGTACTTTCACTTGCCAAGGAGGGCAAGGGTTCGATCTCTGGTCGGGGAGCTAAGACCCTGCGAGCTGCACAGCGCAGCCAAAAAAAAGAAAAAGAAAAAAAAAATTTTAATTAAAAATAAATAAAAGAAGCAGAAAAGAAAAGAGAATTGGCCTTTTGTATACTAGCTTGTAGAGTAACTCGTTTGGGGCTCCTTTTCCGAAAGAGGAAATGGCTATGTTCTACCTCCAGCGGTTATCCATCTAAACTTTATCATTACTAAGCAGCTCCCAGGAAAAGCTAATCCTGCAGCCCCCTCCTCCCCCCCCCCCCCACCCCCGGCTGGGCTGTGTGGCTTCTGAGCCTTGCCTTAGGTGTAGGGATCTGAAATCAAGACCTTGCTGACAGCAGGTGCCTGTAACGAATTCCCTCGTCTGGCTCTGCCCCCTGGAGTCCCACTGGGCATTCCAGCTCACGGCCGGCCAGGAGAAAGTCCAGGTCCATAACCGATTAATGATCCACAGGGGTTTTGGAGGCCCAGGTAATTATTTGAACAGTAGAGGGGAGGGGAGTGCAACCTTCCTGCTTTGCTGGCAGGCAGTGAACTAGGCTGAGGACGGAGGGGCCTGCACTCCCCAGGGCCCCTGGGCTGTGCCAGCCTTGGGTTGGCTGTGGACGGAACTCAGTGCAGGGAGAGAAGGCTGGGAAGGCCCAGGCACGGGCTTTGCTGGGGTCCCAGCTGCTGTACCAGGCGGTGTCTTCCTGCCGTGGGCTCTCAGTTCACTCACAAGGAACATTCCAGTTCCTCTTATTACTCTCCATCTCTTCTCAGACAGGTCACCAGGATTAATGAGCAGAGTTCATTTACTGTCTCACATACCTTTGGGAATAAAGGATTCAGAACCACGTGACTAGTGAATACAACTCATTAGTTGCATGCCAGGCAAAATGGTTTATTTAGAAATGTTAATAATGGTTCTTCATCATATGAGATTGAAGGCAGACAGTATTTTCTAGAGTCTTCAAGCCTATGTAAAAGTATACATCGTTTTTATGAGAATCTCTAAACTGTTGCGCCCCCTGTTGTTCAAGGAGGTAAGCAATCAGGAACCGGAGAACTTCCTGCTTAAAGAATATTTAGACTCCAGAATGTGGGCTAGGACATTGATTCCGGCCGGCTTATGCAGAAACTAACCTTCAACAGTTTTCTTACCCCTTTGGGCTTAAATTCATACCCAGGATGAGTTTTCCCTTAAGAACTAGCCCTCGTGTTTTAAAACATATGATAAAGGACCAAAGAGGGTGCCGCTCAGTTTTTCTTCCAACTGAGACATCTTATCAGTAAATTCCTGCATTCCTGGGGCAGTTTCCAGCCAGCAGGACAAAATGAGAATTCATGTGGGTTCAGGTGAGGTGAAGTGAGGCTGTTTACTCGAAAAACGCCTGTGCCTTGGTTCTGTTACAGCTGGGTATTTATTTCTGGCGCTCTCTGCCAGCAGTCCCGTTGAGCAGGCGGGCGCTGGGCTGAGCCTTTGCCGAGAGGCGACCGGTCCTCCTTCTCGCTCCGCAATCTCAGCCGGTCTCACCGGTCTCACCGGGGGCTGCGTCCAGCCCGCCTTCGGCAGAAGAGGGCTGGGGTCGTGGAGGGGGCTTCCGGGCTGCTGCGGGCCGGGCCCTCTGGATTCGAGCTCCCTCTCGGGCCGTCGCGGGCTCCTGACCCGCAACTGCGTGTCTCCCCGCTGGTCTCGCCTGCACACCACCTCTCACACCTGCGGCCGTCCCGGGCACGCCGAGCGCTTTCTCACACCCACGCCGCCCCTCGACGTCCTCTCGGACGGAGATCATCCTCCGCTCCCTTTTCGCCTGCTTGCTAGATGGCTCTTCCCTTGTTCCTCGAGACACCCGCCCCCACCCCGCTCCCCGCCCCCCCAGCCCCGAGGCTCCTCTAAGATGCCCTGCCTCCACCCCCACTGCCCTTGTCCGAGGCAGCTACCACTTCCCCTGTTCTTTCAAAGCAGACCGGTTGCCCTTCTCTCCCCAGCACAGCTCTTCTTACAGGGTTTTGGTGAGGGAAGGGGCCCTGGGGGTGCTCAGGATCTGCCACCCCCAAACATGGCACCTTGGTGTGTGGAATATTTTCGGCTGAGAACTCTTTGACCTTACCCTGAAGAAGGTCATAAGACCCTCATGTGAGAGGCGTCCTCCCTATACCTGGGAGAAAGGAAGACCTTTATCTCCAAGACAGAGGAACTCTTGAGAGGAATCCGAAAGAACAGGTCTTACAAAGTTTCCCCCAGTTTGCAACTCTTAGGTCCCTAAGTTTAGCACAGTACTGGCTCCAATTTCTTTAAGTTGGACAAAGCAACAGGCAACTCTAAACTGTATAGATGGAGTTGAGAGAGCCTAACTGTGGCTCATTTATTTGCTCAGGAACAGGTACTGAGTTCCTCAGAGAGTTGAGGTTATGTGAGTGAGCAGCTGAGTGTGGTGGAGAGGACAGACACCAGTTGAAATCATGACTGATTTTAACTTGAAGCCTTTCTGCAGTTACCCTTTCTGCAGAGGAGCGATTAACAATTCCAAGGCATAGGACTGTTGAGAAGATTAAACAAGATAATGCCTGTAAAATAGCTGCCGTCCGTGACACGCTGCAGACACGTTATAACTGTTTCTGCCTGCCTTTAGCTGGATGTTGGTGGTTTCGTGTACACTCTAGGTCAGGTTCCAAGAAGTGAGCCTGAAATAGGAATTCTCATGCAAGTGCTTTATTGAGGAAATGTACTTCAGAAGAAACCTATAAGGGAGTGTGTGCAGGCAGATAAGATGGGAAGAAGCCATGCAAGGACACGGGCTCAGCAGCCCTGGCCTGACTCACGGCAGCTCGGTGGCATCCACAGCTCCAGTCTCTCCCCATTGAGACAAGGGGGTTGGCTCTTTGCACGTCACATTATTCAGTTGTTAGCTGTCGGCTGCCCTGGTTGGATTGGGGGAGTCACTTCCAGGGACAAGGGGATCCTGCCAGCTGAGGTCTGTTCTCAGGACAAGGGAGGCATCTGTGAGCTATTTGCAGTCAACCCTCAGGGAAGCTGGGGCATGGGTGCATGGGCCTGGCAGAGGGCATCTGTGCAGCATACCCCAGCGTCTCCTACAGCAGAGCCCAAAGAGACAGACTGTACTTGAACTAGGCCTTAATAAAGGAGGTGGAAACGTGTACGGAGACAAAGGAGAAGTCTTCACTGATTTCCAGCTGGGAGAGCATCACTGCCCAAGACTTGGGAGGGAAACTGGGGTTCTTTCCTTCAGTGTGTGAGATCCCTCGCTGGGTGCTGGATAAGACCACGGTGAGTATGTGATGAGCATCCTGTTTGGCTCGAGTTTGGATAACGTGAACAGGGAAGAGAAATAAGGTTGGAAAAATAAACTGAAAGCAGGCTGGACAGGGGATGTTTGGGATCACAGGGGATGAGCAAGGTCAGACTTAACAATGCCTGATGAAGCTGTGCCTTGGGACACATATTCACCCAAGGGCCAGGCCGTGGGAGGAGGAGTCATCAGCCCTGGGAAGGGCAAATTCTGAAAGGCCTTCATGACCTCTGAGCCACATAAAGCTGGAGAGGGACCATGCCTTTGGCAGAAGCAGAAGAGACTGGGTGAGTAAGTACACAGGTAAGACGAGTGCTGGGGACCCCGGAACCCACTTCATTCTGCTCCCACGGGCAGTCGGGCTGGAAGGGGCCTTGACAGGTGGACAGAGGGGATGGGCTTCCTACGTCTGCACTAATGGGCCAGTGCAGGTGCTCAGGCAAGAGGGGGCACGCTAAACGTGGTGCTTAAGGTTTTCAGTCTCCAAACAAATACCTGGGGAAACGTTAGCTTTTACCTAATTACTCCTAATATTAACATGTTACATAGACACAGCACTGTTATCCATAGCAAATTCGCATGAGTAAAATGTTATTATGTAATCGACAGGCGTCATTCAAATGTTTCCAGCTTCCCTACGAATGTCCTTTGGACTGTCTCAGGACCCAGCGCAGGGCCCCCCGTGGCGTATGGCGGCCGAGTCCCCGGGGTCTCGCTGAGCTGTGACAGTTGCTCAGTCTTGGTCTTTCATAACTGTGACACTTTGGAGCAGTCCAGGTCAGTCGTCACTCATTTGGTGGAATGGCCCTCGAGTTGCGCCTGTCTGACGTTTCCTCACGCTTGCACGGAGGTCATGACTTTTTGGTAAGAATACCACAGAAGCAATGATGCGCTTTCCTCAGTGCACCGTATCAGGGGGTACATGATGTTGATGTCTCATTACTGGCAAGGTTAATTTTGATCACGTGGCCAAGGTAGCTCTGCCAGGCTTCTCCCCTGCAGAGTTACTATTAGGGAAAGAAAGTGTGTCAGAGTTCATGGGATCTTATTGGGTTCTCACGTGTCCAGTCTGATTCTGTGTTCCCTTCGCTCATTCAGTTGTGTGCTCACTGGGTGTCCGGTTCCATGCTGGATCCACCGTGAGCCAACAGACACGACCCCTGCCTTGCGAACCCTGGTGGGAGGAAACTTTAAGCAGAATATTGCCAGATGGAGTGGAAGTGACAAGGGGTTGTACTAGCCTGGGAGGAGGGGAACTGTGGTCTGGGGAAGATGGTTGCGCTGAGACCTGAAGGGGCAGTAAGAATTTTCCAGAAGAAGGGTTAACTCTTAGGATGGAGCTCCCCATTTCCTTTTGCACTCCAATTTTTAATTGGGTAATTTACATTATTGGAAAGCAATGAGATTGAGAAGGCAGCATTTGGCAGTATCTATGGTGACCAATAACAGATCATTTATTTGTGAAGTTTTATAATATTCCTTGTTGAAGAAAGGTATTCTGAATGGAGAAATACATGTAAAAATATTTGGGATGAAATATTTAAATATTCAAATTTTAAAAATTAGAATCAAGACTACCTTCTATGTAGCAGAATATACTGTTAGTTTACCAGGTACTTCAGTATCTATAGAGAGAGTATTTTCTCAATTAAAAATATTATGGATTACAGAAAAGGATCATTGAAGGTGTCAAGTTTCAAAATTATTAACCACAGGATGCACCTTTAAGGAAGATTGCAGGTTATCTTATGAAAACAGTAAGGCTACCTTGAAAATATCAATGGTAATATTAGACTTAGCTAAGAAATTTATGAAAGTAAATGAATATATATCAAGAGTAACTGTTCTATTATATTTTCTGTCCTGGTTATATTTTAAAACTCAAATAATCACTGTAAAGACGTTTTAAATTTGCTGTAATATACAAAATATATGATGCATTTATTGGGGGGAAGTAATGTTATTTTTGAAAATAGTTTTTGAGTAAAAACTCTTGTATAAATCTATTAATATAGTGAAATCAAATGATCACTTTGAAATATTTCAAAAAATTACCTAATATGAATTCTTTTAGCATTGCCTTTTACATGCAAAAGCTGTAAATTCTGCGATGCCTTTACCCACAACCCCAGCCAGCAAATCTAATACTAGTGGCCTGTGGAGGGACATAGGCTCTTGGGTCCCTGGAAGGCAGGAGAGGGCTGCGAGTCCTCATTTCTCATCTTGGCATCCATCTTTTTCTTGCCACTGTCACCTTCTTCAGGAGGCTACATAAACTGACACTTATTTTGTGGCAGAAGCACTTTATATGGGTCCATTCCTCTGATTCTTAACAGCAGCCCTATGGTATTGTTAAGTCACTCCCTAGTGGGTCAGTGGGTAAAGAGCCTGCCCACAATGCAGGAGACATGGGATTGATCCCTGGGCCGGGAAGATCCCCTCGAGAAGAGAATGGCTACCCAGTCCAGTATTCTTGCCTGGAGAATTCCCCTATGGACAGAGGAGCCTGGTGGGCTACAATCCATGGGGGTCACAAAGAGTCAGGCATGGTTGAGTGACTCACTTTCATAGTATTGTTATTATCCCCATTTTACAGATGAAGAAACTGAGGCTCAATTTAGGTTAAATTTGCCTGCCAAATGTCCAGACTTCCAGTAACTGTTATAGTCACTAAAGGATCGTCTCTCACCCTTTCTTTTTTTACTTTACTATCTATCTTTCTATTGTAGTTGTTATACAATATTATATAAGTTACAAGTGTTCAATATAGTGATTAATAATTTTTAAAGGTTGTATCCCACTTATAGTTACTATAAAATATTGGCTATATTCCCCATGTTGACACTATATCCTTGAAGCTTAATTTATGTCTAGTAGTTTGAACTTCTTAATGCCCTACCCATATATTGCCCCATTCCCTTTCCCATTTGTTTGCTGTATCTTTGAGTCTGCTTCTGTTCTGTTATATTCTTGTTTTGTTATATTTACTAGCTTGTTATTTTTTTTAGATTCTACACGTAAGGGATATGATACAATATTTGTATTTCTCTGTTTGGTTTATTTCACTTAGCACAGTGAAGTGAAAGTCGCTCAGGTCAGGTCACTCACTCAGTCGTGTCTGACTCTTTGCAACCCCATGAATCACAGCATGCCAGGCCTCCCTGTCCATCACCAACTCTGAAAGTTCACTCAAACTCACCTCCATTGAGTCAGTGATGCCATCCAGCCATCTCATCCTCTGTCATCCCCTTCTCCTCCTGCCCCCCATCCCTCCCAGCATCAGAGTCTTTTCCAATGAGTCAACTCTTCTCATGAGATAGCCAAAGTACTGGAGTTTCAGCTTTAGCATCAGTCCTTCCAATGAACACCCAGGACTGATCTCCTTTAGAATGGACTGGTTGGATCTCCTTGCAGTCCAAGGGACTCTCAAGAGTCTTCTCCAACACCACAGTTCAAAAGCATCAATTCTTCGGTGCTCAGCTTTCTTCACAGCCCAACTCTCACATTCATACATCAGTTCAGTTCAGTTCAGTCGCTCAGTCATGTCCAGCTCTTTGCGACTCCATGAATTGCAGCACGCCAGGCCTCCCTGTCCATCACCATCTCCTGGAGCTCACTCAGACTCACGTCCATCGAGTCTGTGATGCCATCCAGCCATCTCATCCTCCGTCATCCCCTTCTCCTCCTGCCTCCAATCCCTCCCAGCATCAGAGTCCTTTCCAATGAGTCAACTCTTCTCATGAGGTGGCCAAAGTACTGGAGTTTCAGCTTTAGCATCATTCCTTCCAAAGAAATCCCTGGGTTGATCTCCTTCAGAATGGACTGGTTGGATCTCCTTGCAGTCCAACATCCATACATGACCACTAGAAAAACCATAGCCTTGACTAGACGGACCTTAGTAGGCAAAGTAATGTCTCTGCTTTTGAATATACTATCTAGGTTGGTCATAACTTTCCTTCCAAGGAGTAAGCGTCTTTTAATTTCATGGCCACAGTCACCATCTGCAGTGATTTTGGAGCCCAAAAAAATTAAATCTGACACTGTTTCCACTGTTTCCCCATCTATTTCCCATGAAGTGGTGGGACCAGATGCCATGATCTTCGTTTTCTGAATGTTGAGCTTTAAGCCAACTTTTTCACTCTCCTCTTTCACTTTCATCAAGAGGCTTTTTAGCTCCTCTTCACTTTCTGCCAGAAGGGTGGTGTCATCTGCATATCTGAGGTTATTGATATTTCTTCTAGCAATCTTGATTCCTAGATCCTTCATCCAGCCCAGCATTTCTCATGATGTACTCTGCATATAAGTTAAATAAGCAGGGTGACAATATACAGCCTTGACGTACTTCTTTTCCTATTTGGAACCAGTCTGTTAGTCCATGTCCACTTCTAACTGTTGCTTCCTGACCTGCATACAGATTTCTCAAGAGGCAGGTCAGGTGGTCTGGTATTCCCATGTCCAACTCTCTGTAACCCCATGGACTGCAGCCTGCTGGGCTCCTCTGTCCATGGAGTTCTCTAGGCAAGAATACTGGAGTGGGTTGCCATTTCCTTCTCCAATCACTTAGCATATTGGCCTTCAAATCCATTCATGTTGCTACAAATGGCAAAAATTCATTTTTCATGGCTGAGTAGTATTCCTCTGTGTGTGTGTGTGTGTGTGTGTGAGAGAGAGAGAGAGAGAGAGAGAGAGTATGTGTGTGTGTGTGTGTGTGTACATACTGTATCTTATTATCTGTTCATCTGTTGATGGACATTTAGGTAACTTCCATATCTTGGCAGTTGTAAATAATGTTGCTGTGAACGTTGGGATGCATATATCTTTTAGAACTGGTCTTTTTGCTTTCTTTCAGATATATACCCAGAAGTGGAATTGCTGAGTCATATATGATAGTTCTATTTTTGTGCTTTAAGAAGCATCCATACTGCTTTCTGTAATGACTGCAGCAGGTTACTTTCCCGCCAACAGTATACACGTGTTTCCTTCTCTCCATATCCCAGACAGGTTTTGTTATGTCTTGTATTTTTAATAATAGCCATTCTGACAGGTATGAGGTGATAGCTCATGGTGGTTCTGCGTTTCCCTGATAATTAGTGATGTTGAGCATCTTTTTATGTGTCTGTTGACTGTTTACATGTCTTCTTTGGAAACATAAATATTCAGTTTTTCTGCCCATTTTTTAATCAGGTTGTTTGGGTTTCTTTTTTTGAGTTATATAAGCTATTTGTATATTTTGGATATTAATCTCCTATTGGTCATTTGCAAGTGTTTCCTCCTATTCAATAGATTGTCTTTTTGTTTTATTGAAGATTTCTTTTGCTGTCCAAGAGCTTTTAAGTTTAATTAGGTCTCATTTGTATGTTTTTTGCTTTTATTTCCTTTACTTTAGGAGACAGGTCCCCTACCCACCCCCCAAAAAATTACTGCAATTTATGTCAAAGCATGTTCTGCCCTCTTTACTCCAGGAGTTTTATAGTATCCAGTCTTACCTTTCACTGGCGAAGGGAATGGCAAACCACTTCTGTATTCTTTCCTTGAAAACCCCATGAACAGAATAAAAAGGCAAAAAGGTAGGACATTGGAAGATGAGCCCCTCATGTCAGTAGGTGTCCAGTATGCTGGAAAAGAGCAGAGAAACAGCTCCAGAAAGAATTAAGAGGCTGAGCAAAGTGGAAATGATGCCCAGTTTTGGATGTGGCTGATGGGGAAGGTAGACACCAATGATACAAAGAACAATATTTCATAGGAACCTGGAATGATAGGTCTGTGAATCAGGGTAAATTGAATGTGGTAAAACAGGAGGTGGCGAGAGTGAACATCAACATTTTAGCAATCAGTGAACTAAAAAGGAAAATAACAACAATAAAATTAAGTGAAGGAAAGGGCAGTCTGGCATGCTACAGTACAGCTCAGTTCAGTTCAGTTGCTCAGTCATGCCTGACTCTTTGAGACTCCATGGACACACCAGGCTTCCCTGTCCATCACCAACTTCCGGCTGGAGCTTTCTCAAACTCATGTTCACTGAGTCGGTGATGCCATCCAACCATCTCATCCTCTGTCATCCCCTTCTCCTCCCGCCTTCAATCTTACCCAGCATCAGGGTCTTTTCCAGTGAGTCAGTTCTTCCCATCAGGTGGCCAAAGTATTAGAGTTTCAGCTTCAGCATCAGTCCTTCCAATGAACATCCAGGACTGATGTCCTTTAGGACTGACTGCTTTGATCTCCTTGCAGTCCAAGGGACTCTCAAGAGTCTTCTCAAACACCACAGTTCAAAAACATCAATTCTTCAGTGCTCAGCTTTCTTTATGGTCCAACTCTCGCATCCATACATGACTCTTGGGAAAACCATAGCCTTTGACTAGATGGACTTTTGTCAGCCAAGTAATGTCTCTACTTTTTAGTATGGTGTCTAGGTTGGTCATAGGTTTTCTTCCAAGGAGCAGTTCAGTTCAGTTCAGTTGCTCAGTCATGTCCAACTCTTCGCAGCCCCATGGACTGCAGCACTCCAGGCCTCCCTGTCCATCACCAGCTCCTGGAATTTACCCAAACTCATGTCCATCGAGTCGGTGATGCCATCCAACCATCTCATCCTCTGTCATCCCCTTCTCTTCCTGCCCTCAATCTTTCCCAGCATCAGGGTCTTTTCAAATGAGTCAGCTCTTCGCTCCAGGTAGCCAAAGTATTGGAGTTTCGGCTTCAACATCAGTCCTTCCAATGAATACCCAAGACTGATCTCCTTTAGGATGGACTGGTTGGATCTCCTTATAGTCTAAGGGACTCTCAAGAGTCTTCTCCAACACCACAGTTTGAAAGCATCAATTCTTCAGTGCTCAGCTTCTTTATAGTCCAACTCTCACATCCATACATGACCACTGAAAATCTAAGGAGCAAGCGTCTTTTAATTTCAAGGCCACAGTCACCATCTGCAGTTATTTCTTGGAGCCCAAGAAAATAAATCTGTCACTGTTTTCACTGTTTTCCCATCTAATTGCCATGAAGTGATGGGACCAGATACCATGATCTTAGTTTTCTGAATGTTGAGTTTTAAGCCAGATTTTTCACTCTCCTCTTTCACTTTCATCAAGAGGCTTTTCAGTTCCTCTTTGCTTTCTGCCATAAGGGTGGTGTCATCTGCATACCTAAGGTTATTGATATTTCTCCTGGCAATCTTGATTCCAGCTTGTGCTTCATCCAGCTTGGCATTTTGCATGAGGTACTCTGCACATAGGTTAAATAAGCAGGGTGACAATATATAGCCTTGACGTCCTCCTTTCCCAATTTGGGATCAGTTTGTTCCATGTCTAGTTCTACCTGTTGCTTCCTGACCTGCATACACATTTCTCAGGAGGTAGGTAAGGTGGTCTGGTATTCCCATCTCTTGAAGAATTTTCCAAAGTTTGTGGTGATGCACACGGTCAAAGGCTTTGGTGTAGTCAACGGTACAGTATGTAGGATCTCAAAGAGTCAGACATGACTTAGCGATTGAACAAGGACAACTTACATTTAGGTCTTTAATCCATGTTGAGTTTATTTTTGTGTATGGTTTTAAAGAAAGTTCTAATTTTATTCTTTTACATGTAGCTATCCAGCTTTCTCAGCAGCACTTATTGAAGAGCCTGTCTTTTCTCCATTTATAGGGTTACCTTCTTGGCTATAGATCAACTTACCGTAAGTGCATGGGTTTATTACTGGGCTTTCTATTCTGTTCAGTTGATCTATATGTCTGATTTTGTGCCAGCACTGTGCTGTTTTGATTATGGGAACTTTGTCTGAAGTCTGGGAATCTCTCACCTTCTTTCTTAATCTGAGTACCTACACTTCTTACTTGTGCAGAAACAAATCAATACTCATCATATGAGTTCTGAATGGAAGGAGATATAGTGGGCAGTTGCCAGGGAGAATAGATCTTAGGTTTGTGTACAGGCTTCGTCACCCTTTTTTCGTGTCTTGTTAAAGTTGAGTAAAACTTTCAAGAGCAGAGTGGGAATACTGCTGGGTTTGCTGTCAGAAGACCTGGTTTTCTAGTTGTGGCTTCCAGTTCCTCAACAACAAGATGAGTGTACTATCTGTTTTGTGTACCTACTACAGTTGTTTTAACCACCAAATTAAAGTGTCTAAATGTATATTATAATCTCCAAAGTACTCTACAGATGTTAACTACTTTTATATAAGTCATCATGGAACACGACCATACATTTGTACTATTTTTGCAGTTTATTAAAAATTATTATTATATAACATTTTATTGACTCTCTCAATAACCCTATAGCTTAGGTATAATTATCTCCACTTTACAAATCAGGAACTAAAGCTCAGAGAGATTTAATGCCTGCCTGTACCAGTGGCTTGGGCTGTCATAACAAAATGTCATAGACTAGGTGGCTTAGACAACAAATTTATTTTCTCACACTTCTGAAGGCTGTAAGCCTGAGATAAAGGTGTCTGCGTGGTTAAGTTCTGGCGAGGTTCTCTCCGGCTTGCAGACAACAGATGTCTTTCTGTGTGTGTCCTCATGTGGCAGAGACAGAAGGAGGGGGAAGGAAAAGAGAGAGAAAGCTAGAGCAACTCTTTGGTGTGTCCTATAAGGGCACTAATCCTTTATAGGGAGTTATAAGGGCCCCACCTTCATGACCTCATCTAAACCCCATCTAACATAAGCCCCGTCTCTGAATATCATCACACTGGGGTGAGGGCTTCCACATAGGAATCTGACGGTCCATAACACTTCTCCATTTCAAAGTCATGGAGCTCACAAGTGGCAATGCCAGAAATTAAATCCAAGTTTTCCAACTCCAAATCTTGAATTCTTTCCATAAAACCAGAGGCATTTCACATAGTTTTGAAACTAACTCCATCAGGACTTTTACCTATTATATCATAAGATATTTCTTATGATTGATTCCCTTTAAATGAAGATTATGGTATTTCCCTGTTCACTTAGCCTGGCTCTTGTGGAAATTGAATTTGAGAACATTTCTTCCCTGGTAGTAGATATACCCATTTGAATGCAGAGTTCCAAAGAATAGCAAGGAGAGATAAGAAAGCCTTCCTCAGCGATCAATGTAAACCATTAGAATGGGAATGACTAGAGATCTCTTCAAGAAAATTAGAGATACCAAGGGAACATTTCATGCAAAGATGGGCTCTATAAAGGACAGAAATGGTATGGACCTAATAGAAGCAGAAGATATTAAGAAGAGGTGGCAAGAATACACAGAAGAACTATACAAAAAAAGATCTTCATGACCCAGATAACCACAATGGTGTAATCACTCACCTAGAGCCAGACATCCTGGAATGTGAAGTCAAGTGGGCCTTAGGAAGCATCACTATGAACAAAGCTAGAGGAGGTGATGGAATTCCAGATGAGCTGTTTCAAATTCTAAAAGATGATGGGTTTGGCGCCCCAGCTGGGCCTGCAGAGTTTCCAAATGCTACACTCAGTGTGCCAGCAAATTTCAAAAACTCAGCAGTGGCCACAGGACTGGAAAAGGTCAGTTTTCTTTCCAATCCCAAAGAAAGGCAATGCCAAAGAATGTTCAAACTACCACACAATTGCACTCATCTCACACGCTAGCAAAGTAATGCTCAAAATTTTCCAAGCGAGGCTTCAACAGTATGTGAACTGAGAACTTCCAGATGTTCAAGCTGGATTTAGAAAAGGCAGAGGAACCAGAGATCAAATTGCCAACATCTGCTGGATCATAGAAAAAGCAAGAGAGTTCCAGAAAAACATCTACTTCTGCCTTATTGACTATGCCAAAGCCTTTGGTTGTGTGGATCACAACAAACTGGAAAATTCTGAAACAGATGTAAATACCAGACCACCTGACCTACCTCCTGAGAAATCTGTGTTCAGGTCAAGAAGCAACAGTTAGAACTGGACATGGAACAACAGACTGGTTCCAAATCGGGAAAGGAGGACGTCAAGGCTGTATATTGTCACCCTGCTTATTTAACTTATATGCAGAGTACATCATGAGAAATGCTGGACTGAAAGAAGCCCAAGCTGAAATTAAGATTGCCGGGAGAAACATCAATAACCTCAGGTATGCAGATGATACCACCCTTATGGCAGAAAGTGAAGAGGAACTAAAGAGCCTCTTGATGAAAGTGAAAGAGGAGAGTGAAAAAGTTGGCTTAAAGCTCAACATTCAGATAACTAAGATCATGGCATCTGGTCCCATCACTTCAGGGCAAATAGATGTGAAAACAGTGAGAGACTTTATTTTCTCAGACTCTAAAATCACTGCAGATGGTGACTGTGGCCATGAAATTAAAAGACGCTTGTTCCTTGGAAGAAAAGCTATGACCAACCTAGACAGCATACTAAAAAGCAGAGACATTACTTTGCTGACAAAGGTCCGTCTAGTCAAGGCTATGGTTTTTCCAGTGGTCATGTACAGATGTGAGAGTTGGGGTATAAAGAAAGCTGAGCATTGAAGAATTGATGGTTTTGAACTGTGGTGCTGGAGAAGACTCTTGAGAGTCCCTTGAACAGCAAGGAAATCAAAGCAGTCCTAAAGGAAATCAACTCTGAATATTCATTGGAAGGACTGATGCTGAAGGTGAAACTCTAATACTTTGGCCACCTGATGGGAAGAGCTGACTCATTGGAAAAGACCCTGATGCTGGGAGGGGTTGGGGGCAGGAGGAGAAGGGGACGACAGAGGATGAGATGGTTGGATGGCATCACTGATTCAATGAATATGAGTTTGAGTAAACTCTGGGCGTCGATGTTAGGGAAGTCTGTCATGCTGCAGTTCGTGAGGCCACAGAGTTGGAATCGACTGAGTGAACTGAACTGAACTGAACTCCCTAATGCGGGTGGTCTTCATCCAATCAGTTGAAGGTCTGGATAGAATAAAAAGGCTGAGTAAGAGAAAATGTCTTCTACTTGACTGTCTTGAAGCTGGGACAGTGGTCTACTCCTGTGTTCATACCTGGACTGAAATATAGCTTTTCTTAGATCTCCAACTTGCCAGCTTTCAGACTGGAACTACGTAACTGGCTCTCCTGCGTCTCCAGCTTGCTGAGGACAAATCCTGGGGCTTGCCAGACTTCATGATCACATGAACCAATTCCTTATTTGCTATCTATCTGTCTAACTCTCTATCCATCCACCCACATATCCAACTAGGTCTGTTTCTCTGGAGAACCCTAATATTACTCTTCCATGTATATCCTGTGGGACTTTATAAAATGTCAACTTGACAATGCTGGACTACATTTTCCAGAATTTTCTTCCCAAGATGTTTAAGGGCAGCGGGGGGTGGTGGGGGTGGGGCAGGCCACAAACACATTTTTTCCAAGATTTAGAAGCAGTGGCCGTGTTGCTCTTATGTGGAGGGGGTGGAACTCAGGGGTCTTGCGGGGGGCGGGGGCGAGTGTAGAGGCACCGCGTGATGTAGAGCACGTGCTTTTTTGCTTTGAGAGGGACCCCTGATTGGTTTGGCGCCCCAGCTGGGCCTGCAGAGTTTCCACCTGCCCCTGGAACTCTTTGACTTTCCTGACACGTGAACCAAGAGCACGATGAGCTCTGTGACCAAAGGCATGGGGGTGGGAATGGGGTAGGCCCTGATAAAGAACCGCTTTATTATCCGCCTCTTCCCTTCGCAGCAACTGGCTGTAGGCTTCAGGTTCTAACACAGACATGGAGCCTCACAGAGACTGCGTAACCAGATCCACGAACTAACTGCAAAAGGTCAGACCCCTAAATAAAGTCCTCATTAGTTCTCTCTCTCCTGGTGTTCAGCTTTCCTGACAAATCCTCACTGCGTGATTAGCGGCTGAATCTTCCTGAATCCCTTGGACGCCTTCCCTCCTTTTCCTCATCCGCTTACACCGACAACCGCCCACGCCAACTCCTCCCTTCCCCACCCCAGTGAGGAAACGTGGCCTTGAAAGACGGAGAGTCAGCTTCAGAACAGGCCTGCCGCACAGAATCTAGGTGCAGCCCTGCTGTGGGAACATGTCAGTTCTGCCCTCTGTGCTGTCCCTGGCCTCTGTGCTGACCTGTGTCAGTTGGGTCCTCCAGGAAGCAGACCCTCAGGAGGAATTAGGAGCACAGAGGTTTATTGAGTTAGTGGGTGCTAACTCTGAGGAGCTGGCTGAGCTGAGGCAGGCTGTGCAGAGTCTCAGTGGGCTGGAGAGCCACCTCAGAGTTCACTGCTTTGTTGAGAATCTGAGTCTAGAAGGAATAGTCACGGGCTTTGTTTTTAAAGCCTTCAAGCACCTTCTGATTTTGTATTTTTTCAAAAATTTTTTTGTACAGAAATGTGTATTTGAGAGACTTCTCCGGTGGTCCAATGGGAAAGAATCCACCTGCCAGTGTAGGGGATGTTGGTTCGATTCCTATTCTGGGATGATTCTGCATCCCACGGTGCCACTAAGCCTGTGCCCTACGGCTACTGAGCCTGTGCTCCAGGGCCCGGGAGCCGCAGCTGCTGAGCCTTCCCGCTGCAGCTGCCGGAGCCTGGGCCCCAGAGCCTGTATCTGTAGCGAGAGGAGCCCCCGATAGGAAAGGCCCACTCACTGCAGTGAAGAATAAGCAAGCCCCGTGTCCGCAACTAGAGAAAGCTCACGCAGCAGCGGGGACACAGCACGGCCAAAAGGCATCCATTTTTAAAAATTAAATAAAGGTGTCTCAAAAGCAGGGAAGCTTTTTTTTTAAAAAAGATATTGTCTATTTGAACCAATGAAAATTACTTACTGTTCACCTCGTCTCTAGTTCCAGAAAGCCAAAATGTTTTATACAGCAAAATAGAGATTATCAGGAGCTAGGATTAAAGCCTTTATTTCGTGGTAGAGGGATAACAAAAAATTCTCCTTGAAAAACTGGTGAAGAATTAAAGATTTTAAAATTTAAAAAATAAAAAAAAAATTAAAAAAATAAAAATTAAAAAAAAAAAAGAAAAACTGGTGAGAGTAAGACTGAGCTATGATAAAGTGAAGCCTCTTCATTTTTTAAGATGTTGTGAGCCTGCCCTGTGTCTGATGTTGGCGCTTAAAATAGGGCAGAAGAAACATACACTGCGCAATAGACACGGTCACGTCTATAAAGTATCAGTACTAAGTTCTAGAAGATGCCAAATATAGATGGCAGGGCTGGTGAGGGGAACTTTTACTTAGGCAGTGGTGACTCTGATGAGAGTAGATGGAAGGGAGTTATAAGCAGGGATGAGAAAGAACTTAGCTCACTCAAAAAAAAAAAAAAAATTGCAAGAAGCCCAGCGTGGCTGGAACGTGTTGAACCAGGCAGAGGGAGCAGGGAGGTGAGGCTGCAGAGGGGCGCAGGGGTTGGGTTGCTCCAGGACTTGCAGGCCCACCGCAGAGCTTTCAGGCAGAGTCACTGAAAGGCTGGAAGTTAGGAAATGGCCCGATATGACTTAGGATCTTAAAAGCTCTCTCTGACAGCCCTGCGGAGAAGGAATGAGAAGGCAGCAAGCCAGGGGGCCCTTGTGATGGTCCAGGGGAGTCCATAGGAGGGGGGCTGAGGCTTCGGCAAGAAGCCCTCATCAGGGAGTAGGGGGACATACCTGAGCTCCTTCTGCAAGGTAAGAGATTCGCAAGAGGAAGACTCCTGGCTTTAGCTGCCCAGCGGGTGGAGGGCCAGAGAGGGGTGCGTGCGCTTCGCGTCCTCGCCGCCTTCACGGGCCGTCGACGCCAGGAGAGCTGGGAGATGAGCACTCATGCTGCCTGCCGGGCCGAGGGCCTCATGTTGCCCCAGATGAAGCCGAACTCACAGCTCTCAAGTTGTACTTTTTAGTCGACAGTTATGGCGACTGACGAAGCGACCCAGAGTGGACTTCCTTCCTTCAACTGGGCTCCACGAGGAGCCAGAGCTGTGGTACCAGCAGCAGCCCCTTGAGCCCATCCGCCTCCTTGGGGAGTGCGGACGAATTTGGGGAAGTCTCTCCTGGCCCTTGGGCTTCCCTGTGGCTCAGCTGGGAAAGAATCCGCCTGCAGTGTGGGAGTCCTGGGTTTGATCCCTGGATTGGGAAGATCCCTTGGAGAAGGGAAAGGCTACCCACACCAGTATTCTGGCCTGGGGAATTCCAGGGACTCTATAGTCCATGGGGTTGCAAAGAGTCAGACACGGCTGAGCGACTTTCACTTCACTTCATCCAAACTCAGTATTGAACCACTCACTCTACAAAGTGGTACTTTGCGATGTGGATAGAATATCAAGAATAACAGGGGAACCATTTGTTCTTTTTCTTTGCTGACTTTTGAGGGGTTGGTTCTGTTCAGTGAACATTTGAAAAATTCAATTTAGGCTTATGTGTCAGTTGCAGTTCCTCAGCACTAATCCAAAATGGACTTTAGTAAAAAGTCAGTTTTGAGAGGTGGACACCTGAAAAGTGAGCTTCGGGTGAATCTGGTTCCAGGGACTATGGTAAAGTAGCATTTGCCACACTGGGGTGCCTCTTTCCGGAGGGCCTCTGTGATATGCTGCCCCCAGGGTGTGTGGTTCCCTTATCCAGTGCCTCTTATCCCAAAGAGGGAAGTAAGAGTGTCCAGAAGAAAACTGGAACCGTGGACGGGCCTTCTAGCTGCAGGAAATGAAAAGTAAAGGCACGACCAAGTTGTTCAGGTGCCACAACCCCAGAGCAAGGTGACCTTGCACACGCCGCCATTTTGTACAAGTTTTGTAAAGTGACTCAACAGCGAACGGTTTGTTCCACAAAGCTTGCTCTCCGGTGCTACGGTTGGGCCCATTTGCCCAGTGTTCATGCTAGAGATACCGGTGGGAAAAATGAAATATCCCCAAGGAGTAAAGGGGCTGGGACAACATCTCTTACCGTCCCCTGAGTTGGGGTAAGGTTTGTTCCTTACTCCAAGTCCTACGCTAGCATTTCCCAAACTTGAGCCGCAGATCACCTGCGTTAGAATCATCCCTAGGGGCTTCTTACAAATGTTTGTTAAGTTAGTTGGGTCCTCCAGGAAGCAGACGCTCAGGAGGAATTAGGAGCCCAGGGATTTATTGAGCAGCAGAGCCTGTGAGGGGCAGAAGGAAGGAGCTGTGGCACTGGGCACGGAGCCTTCACACCCCAGTGCCTGCCTGGCACCTGGGAAAGAGAGAGAGAAGGAAGCGGAATTGGGCAGGGAGTGCTGAGAGCCTGACGCATGTCCGCCAAGTCTCAGCCGAGCCAGTGGGGAGCTGCAGAGCAAAGACCGCCCGGGAGAGCCCCGCTCTGGGCAGGCGTGACCAAGTCCTAGACCCCCACCAAGCTACACTGGTTGTGGCTCAGAAACGAGGGTGGATCCTGCAGGTGCCAACTTGTAGAGGTCTTCAGCTGACTGGCTACTCGCAGCTGAAAGGCAGGTTTTTTCTTGGTAGGAATCGGAGGGGCTCTTCTCTGTGGCTCCACAGCCGGTGTCCCCTGCCCACCCTGGGGCTCCTGTATTGGAATCTCTGAAGGGCCCTGGAACTGGAACCCTAACAAGCTGGCCAGATGATTCCGATGCCCCCTGAGGTTTGAGAAGCTCCGTGAATCTGCATACATTCAGTTGGGTATGGTGTTCCTTGATGTCACAGTTTGCCCCAAGATTCACCTAGGTCTGTATCAATTAGGCATGCTTTTGGTTAAAAACAGCAGAGCACCTGACAAGTAGAGGCTTAAGCAAAAAGATATACATATTCCACAAAACAGGAAGTCTGAAAGTAGGTCTGAAAGCAGAGACACTACTTTGCTAACAAAGGTCCATCTACTCAAGGCTTTGGTTTTTCAGTGGTCGTGTATGGATGTGAGAGTTGGGCTGTAAAGAAAGCTGAGCACAGACGAATTGATGCTTTTGAACTGCGGTGTTGAAGAAGACTCTTGAGAGTCCCTTGGACTGCAAGGAGATCCAACCAGTCCATCCTAAAGGAGATCAGTCCTGGGTGTTCATTGGAAGGACTGATGTTGAAGCTGAAACTCCAACACTTTGGCCACCTGATGCAGAGAGCTGACTCATTGGAAAAGACCCTGATGCTGAGAAAGACTGAGGGCAGGAGGAGAAGGGGACGACAGAGGATGAGAGGGTTGGGTGGCATCACCAACTCAATGGACATGGGTTTGAGTGGACTCCGGGAGTTGGTGATGGACAGGGAGGCCTGGCGTGCTGCGGTTCATGGGGTTGCAAAGAGTCAGACACGACTGAGCGACTGAAATGAACTGAACTGAACTGAAAGTAGGTGGTAGCTCCAGGATTTGGTCCAGAGGCTCAAGAGCATCCTCAAAGCCCCAGGCTCTTTGTGTCTTTCTGCTCCGCCATCCTCGTGGTGAGGGCTTCCTTTCTTATGTTTGTCAGCTCACAGTCACAAATTGCTGCCATAGTTTCAACCCTGATATCCCAAGCAGGCAAGAAAAGGTGGACGAGAGCTTTCATTTGATCAGAGAGCAGAATCTTCCCCAACTGTGCCCCAACTAACTTCGTCACATCCAGTAACTTCATCACTTGGCCACCTGTAGGTGCAAAATGACAAAAAAAGTGAGTTTCTAGAATTGCCAGAACTGGCTCAGACCCTTCATAATTCCGCTCTTGGAGGTAGGGACACACATCCCAAACAAAACCAGGATTGTATTAGCATGAAAGAGATGGAGAGAGGAGAATGGCTTTTGCAGGTAATGAGTAATATTTACTACAATTCCTTTAAATTAAAACAAAACAAGTATGCTTAGGTGTATAATCGGTTGAAATTCCCTGAATTTTTTTAACAGTCCAACTTCTCACTGAGAATGATCTTTTTAAAACAAGCCGCACATTCATTCACACCCAGCTAATATTTTCTGGCAGCTATTCCGTACCAAGCACTGGGCATAGAACAGCGAAAAAATAGACCCTATCTGATTCTGCTGGTACTTAGGTGCTAGCAATGCAGACAATATACAAAGTAAACACATTCTATAGTCTTTTTTGAAGGCTATAAATCCCATGAGGGAAAAATCAGGTGGGGAAGTAGAATAGGAAGGGATGAGGGCCTGTGGTTTTAAGATGAATGACTAGGGAGGTTTCCTTGGGGAAGGGCTTTAACGGGGAAACACGTCATGCAAGCATGTGAGGCGGGGGCGAGGCAGAAGCAGGGGTCCAGGCAGAGGGGACAGCAGACCCGAAGCCCAGCGAGGAGGCCCGTGTGGGTGCAGGGGAGAATGCAGTCGGAGGGCGCAGGGGTGAGTGAGAGCCGGAGCACCTAGCACCATGAATGCCCCTTAAGGGGGCTTCCCTGGTGGCTCAGAAGGTAAAGAATCCACCTGCAATGCGAGAGACCTGGCTTTGATCCCTGGGCTGGGAAGATCCCATGGAGGAGGGCATGGTAACCCACTCCAGTATTCTTGCCTGGAGAATCCCATGGACAGAGGAGCCTGGCGGGCTACAGTCCAGGGGATCACACAGAGCCGGACATGACTGAGCACAGCACAGCACATGCCCTTGAAGGACCTTGGCTTTTATCCTGGATAAAGTGAGCAACCATGCAGCAGACAGGAGACACACTCGACTCGGGTTTTGCAGGGATTACTCTGGCTGCTGCCCGGCAAGGGTGGACGCAGGAAGAACAGTTAGGAGGTTCTTACAATGACTGAGGCCAGGTGATGGTGGCCTGGCCCAGGACACCAGCAGTGGAGCTGGAGAGAATTCCACAGAGCCTGGAGATACTTTGAAAGTCAAGTCAAGGATCTGAGGTAGTCGGGATATGGATAAGAAAGAGGGGAGTTGAGAAGGACTGCGACTGTGCATTGACTAAGCAGCAGGGAGATGGATCAGCTGTGAACTGAAATACGGAACACTGTGGGGGATCAGGTTCTGAGATAGTTGCCTGGTTTTGAACATGGCGGGTTTGGGGATGTCTGTCAGACCCATAGGGGCCCTTGTCCAGGATGTGCTGGCTCTGAGTGTGGAGTCCGGGGGAATGTTGGGTTTGGAAAGACACATTTGAGCATCAACACTGTATAGATGTGTTTAAAGCTGCAAGAGTGGCTGAGCTCATTCAGAAGGGCATGTGGATAGAAAAGACGTGAGGACCGAGGACTGATCTGGTACTTAAATACAGGTGGAACTAGCAAAGGAGACTGGAAAGTGCCAGTAAAGTAGCTGGAGAACAGGAAGAGCCTTGGAGGTCGGGTGAGGAAAGTGCTTTAAGGGCAATGGAACAGTTAATGTGCAAAGTAAGACGAGACTAGAAAGGGACCCTTGGGTTTGCCAGCACGGTGGTCATTCGGCGACCTCAGCAAGGACAGCTGAGATTAGGGGCTGGGCTCAAAAGTGCAACTGCAGACGGTTAGGGCAGAATTGAAGAAAGGACTGAACACAGCAAGTCAGGTAACTCTTCCGAGGAATTTTGCCCTAAAGGGCAAGAGCAGAATGGGATGGTAGCTGGAAGGGTCAGCGGGGTCAAGAGAGGGTTCGCTTGCTATTTAATTTTAGGATAAGAGAAATCAGGCCTGCGTCTGTGCTACCGGGAAGGATGGGGTAGGGGGCTGGGGTACAGACGCAAGAGGAGGTGCTGGCCTTGGATCGAGGCCACAGGGCACCGGGAGGGAAGGCGGAGGACATGTGGTCCCAGGCTTAGATGTGATGACAGGGTTTCCCGAAGGTCTCTTCTGATCGCCTCTGTTTTCTCAGTGACAAAGGTCATTGGCTGAAAGTGTCGATGGGGGAGGCCGGGCCGAGAGTTGAAGGACAAGGAGTGTGAAACTGTCATAAGGAGAACGAAGGGGCCTGGGAGTTGTCCCACAATCGGCAGCAGCGTGACGGTCCCACTGGTAGTGTCCTTTGGCCAGATCTGTAGCCACATGGATGCAGGTGCAGAGCAGGCAGAGAGCTGGATTAACTCCTACTCTCTGAGGTTTTGCCAGGTAAGAACAGTGAAGCAAGGGATGGGGACAAGGGCATGGAACGTGTATGAAAGACAATTTTAATAATTGATTGTAGAACTCTGACTGAGAAAAGTCTGAAATGATGCTGTGAAGCAAGATGACAGAAAGTTCTAAGTTGTGGGAACAATGCATTTTAGGTCCCAGAGTGTAGGAGGATCCCTGGAGTTGGGGTATGTGGCCCCCATCTCTCCCACCCCGAGATGCCCACATCCTGATCCCTGGAACCTGGCCCAAGGGGATTAAGGTTGCCGATAGAATTAAGGCTGCTAATTAGATTATCTTAAAATAGGAAGATGGTCTGAATGGGGCCAGTGTAAGCACGGCGTCCTTAAAAATGGAAACAGGTAGTAGATGAGCTAGGGCAGATGCGAGTGGAGAAGCTCAGGGAGACGTGACTTAAGAAGGACCCAGCTTGCTCGCTGGCTTTGAAGGTGGCGGAAGGTGGACATGAGCCAAAGACTGCAGGTGACTTCTAGAAGCTGGAAAAGACCAGGAAGTGGCCCCCACCCAGAGTCCACAGTAAGGAACACAGCTCCGTCCCTGTCTTGATTTGAGCATGGGGAGCTCCATCAAAGTCCTCAGTGTTATTCATCTCTTTGCAAAGATATGGAAATAATACTCTATCTGTAGTTAACAGCACTGAGAAATGTCGCACCCTCCAGCATCACCGCCCCTACTATGGGCCTGCCTTCTCCACCCAGCAGGCCTCCCCAGCATTTTATAATTACACGTTAATGAGAAACAGAATCCTTCCTCGTTTTTATTTTGCATTTCATTTCCAGAGTAATTTGATGTGTGTGTGGAGAAGGGCGGGTGTGGGGAAATGTAAACAGTGCTCATTTATTACAGCTTTAATTTAGACCAGATCGCTCCCTAATCCAATTCCGAGTAGCACAGTTTATACCAGTGAGCAGTAAACACTAATAAAGATCAGCTGCAGGAAAGGGGAGGGCCGCATCTTCCGCTGGGTCTGCCTGCTAGTGAAAAAGACAAAAACCTCGAATGCATTCACAATTTGCCACATTGTTTTGACCTACACAGAGAACCCATGACAAAATGTTGGTTTTAACCAATTAATTCTGTGGGGTGTGTTCTTCCAGCTGTTGGCTTGACTGCCTTACCTCCGACTATGTACCCAGGGCTATGCCCTTGACTTTGTCGCTTCCGTATAAGCCCTACAAACTCTCAAGTGCACTATCTGAATGCCCAGCTCCTTCCCTCTAGTGTCCTGTTCGGTGGTGGTCTGCCTTAAACGAAGATATTAGGAGAGGAGAGAGGGGCCACACAGAGTTCCGCTCAGGCTCCGGGGTCGGGCAGACGGCATCTCGGTCCACAGTTGATCTGAGAGGCCCCACTTCTCCGTCTGTGTGACGAAGGTGAGAAAAGTTGAACCACCTCACAGGCTTATTGTGAGAACTTGATGAGCAAACTGATTTTAAAAAGTTATTTCCATACTCCCTTTCCCCCAACCCTGGCATTCTTGAGTTTAACTCACAACTTTTCATGGACCTGAAATTTGACTCTCAAGTCACTTCTTTCTATAATACTTTCCCAAATTGTTAATAAAGAGGTAATAGTCAAGGTACTAACTAGTTAGGGTACAGGAGATAGTTTAACATACAGAAATCACTTCCATTTCTTTACACTGGCAATGAAATATTAGAAGGGGAATGTAAAAAAGACTTTTAAAAAATCACACCCCAAAAAATTTGCTAATAAGCCTGACCAAGGAGGTGAAAGACTTATGAGCTATTAACTATAAAATATGAAAAAAGGAAATTCAACCTGATTCAAAGAAATGGAGAGATCCTGTAATTATTGGACTGGAAAAATTAGTATTGTTGAAAGAGCCATGCTACCAAAAGCAATCTACAGATTTAATGTGATTCCTATCAAATTACCCAAATAACATTTTTCATAGAGCTAGAACAAATAATCCTAAAATGCAAAATGGAACCATAAAAGACCCAGAATTGCCAAAGCAGTGCTGAGGAAAAAGGACAAAGCAGGAAGCATAACCCTCCCAGACTTCAAACAATTCAACAAAGCTACAGTGATCAAAATGGCACACCATTGGCACAAAAGCAGATACATAGATCAACGGAACAGAATGGAGAACCCAGAAGTAAACCCACCGGTGGTAAACACAGTAAACACATCGATGGGAAATTACTCTTCAACAAAGGAGGCCCAGACATACAATGGGGAAAAGACGGTCTGTTCAGCAAGTGGTTTTATGAAAGCTGGATGGCGGCACATGAATTAATAAAGTTAGAACACACCCTCACACTATGCACAAAAATAAACCCAAAACAAAGCCTTAAACATGAGACAAGTCATCATAAAATTTCTAGAGGAGAATGTAGGTAAAACGTTCTCGGACACAAATAATATCAATGTTTTCTTAGGCAATAGAAATAGAAGAAAAAATAAACAAATGGAACCTAATCAAACTTTGCATAGCAAAGGAAACCATTAACAAAATGAAAAGACAACCTACACAATGGAAGAAAGTGTTTGCAAACAATGTGGCCAACAAGGGCTTAATCTCCAAAATATACAAACAGCTCATACATCTCAACTACAAAAAGAACTCCAACCCAATCAAAATATGGGCAGAGTACCTAAATAGACATTTCTCCAAAGAAAACATACAGATGGCTAACAGGCACATGGAAAGAGGCTCAGCAGTCCCTGGAGAAGGAAATGGCAGCCCACTCCAGTGTTCTTGCCTGGAGAATCCCAGGGACGGCGGAGCCTGGTAGGCTGCTGTCTATGGGGTCGCACAGAGTTGGACACGACTGAAGAGACGCAGCAGCAGTCACTGATTATTTGGGAAATGTGAATCAAAACTACAAGGAGGTGCTGCCCCACACCAGTCACAAAGGCCATCATTCAAAAGTCTACAAATGAGCTTCTCTGAAGTTCCAGTGGTTGACTCTAAGCTTCCAATGCAGAAGGTGCGGTTTTGATCCCTGGTGAGGGAACTAAGATCCCGCATGCTATATGGTATAGCCAAAAATAAATATAAATAAATTTAAAAATATTTTAAAGTCTACAAATAACAAATGCTGGAGAGGCTGTGGAGAAAAGGCAAAACTTTCCTACACTGTTGGTGGGAACGTAAGTTGGTACAGCCACAGTGGAAAACAGTACGAATGGAGGGTCCTCAAGAAGCTCTAGAATCCCCAGGTGACCCACCAACCCCACTCCTTGCCATATACCTGGACTAAATTGTCTGGACAAAAACAGTATATTCAAACAGTATAACTTAAAAAGCAGTATAACATGCGCCCCTATGTCCATAACAACACTGGTCACAATAGCCAAGACCTGGGAACCACCTGAACGTCTGTCGGCAGGTGAATGCATCAAGATGCGGCGTGTACACAGTGGGATACTGCTCGGCCAGAAAACGAGTGAATGATGCCATTTGCAGCAACGGGATGGCTGGGCCTGCAGATTCTCATAAAGGGAAGAAAGAAAGAGAAAGACAAATACCATTTGATATCATGTGCCTAGAAAATCCCATGGACGGGGGAGCCTGGTGCAGGCTACTGTCCATGGGGTCGAAAAGAGTCGGACACGACTGAACAATTTCACATTTCATTTCACAAGCGTGGAATCTAAAATATGACACAGAGGAATTTATCTACAACACAGAGGAATTTATCTACAAAACAAAAACGGACTCACAGACATAGAGAGCAGACCTGTGTTTGTCAAAGGGGACGTGGGGAAGGGATGGACTGGGAGTTTTGGATGAGCAGGTACAAACGAGCACATACCGAGTGGATGAACAACAAGGTCTTACCATACAGCATCGGGAACTGTATTCAGTATCCTGGGATAAACCACAATGAAAAAGAATATGAAGAAAAGAATGTGCGTGTACGGATAAATGAATCACTTTGCTGTACAGTAGAAATTTGGAGAAAGAAATGGCAACCCACTCCAGTATTCTCGCCTGGAAAGTCCCATGGACAGAGGAGCCTGTTGGGCTACAATCCGCAGGGTCGCAAAGAGTCGGATGTGACAGAGTACACTCACCCACGGCAGAAATTAATAGAACATTGTAAATCAACTATACTTCAAAATAATAAAAAAAGAGATAATTGATTTTCTTTATAATTATATAATGAGAGAAGATACATTTTCCTCAAAGAGCTTATAAATATTCTTTAAAGATGGAGCTTCACTTTCCAATAAAGTAGCCACTAGCCGCGAGTGGCTATTTAGATTTAAATCAATTACAATTGTTCTTTTAATTAAAAATTCATTTCCTCACTTGAGCTAGCCACATTTGAAGGGCTCAATAACCACATGTGGCCACTGACTACTATACCGGGCAGGGGAGAGAATACAGAACATCCATCGCAGTCCTGTTGTATCCTTGATAACTGGCTTAAATCGGTGTTAAATAAATCCAAGACAGAAAGTCAAAGAGACGGGGGCACCATATTGAAGGACAGGGTGGGAAGATAAAGAGAAATTTTATTGAGTTCATAGATTCGTGAAGAACTGGTCCAGCATTCTGCTGTAATAAAACCACTATAAATATGAACAAAACTGCCCAGAAATGGTCTGCGGAGGGTGAGAAGGAAAGCATAATGGATATTTTTAAGCTTTTGCCGATTTTACTGGCGTACGTAATTTTGCAAAGCAGAGATACCATTGCTCATCACATATTTGTTGAGTGCCTAGCCTGTGCCAAGGGAGGGAGGGGCAAGCCGTTTGGGTGCCTGCAGGAGAGCATCTGGGGCTGTGTAATAGGTTGGCCGGAATAGGGGCCGGGAACACGGAGGCAGGGAATAGGCTGGAGAGAGAGGGTAGGACTAAACTGATTGACTGGAGAAGGCGCTCTCAGAAGCCTTGAAGCGGACGGGGAGGAGGGTCCGCTAGAGCACAAGTCTCGAGGCCAGGCTGCGCTGGCGCACCCAGGAAGCGGAGACAGGGAAGGGGTTGGAGGGACAAGGACAGGGCTGCGAGGTAACGGGGACGGGAGGACCACGTTTAGTTTACAGGGCACTCTTAGTCCTGGGCTCTAGTGGGCGTGAAATAGGGAGTCAGCAGAGTTTTCAAAGCAAGACAGCTGGATCTGACCTAGGTTTAAAAGAGTCTTCTGAACCCTGTTGAGAGGCTGGTGGCTTAATGGTGAGATGTGGTGCTTTCTGGATAAACTTTAAGGTGGAGCCAGCATGATGGGTTGAATACCTGGATGTGTGGTGCGAGAGAGAGAGAGGAATCAAGATGACTCTAGAGGTTTCGACCTGAGTAACTTCAAAGGTGGAGTTGCCGTCAACTGATGTTGAAGGCTATAGGTGGAGCAAGGGTTTTCTGTTTTGGTGGGGAAGGGACGATCAAAAATCCAGGCTTGGATGAAAGCGACCTAAATGTCCTTTGACCGATGAACGGACAAAGATGTGGTACTTACATACAATGGAACGTTAGCAATAAAAAAGAATGAAATAATGCTATATGCAAATAATGCTATATGCAGCAACATAAACGGATGTGGAAATTATCATACTAAGTGGAGTCAGAAAATTAGAGACACCAAGGGAACATTTCATGCAAAGATGTGCTCAATAAAGGGCAGAAACAGTACGGACCTAACAGAAGCAGAAGATATTAAGAAGAGGTGGCAAGAATACACAGAATAATTATACAAAAAAGATCTTCACGACCCAGATAATCACGAAGGTGTGATCACTCACACTCACCTAGAGCCTGACATCCTGGAATGTGAGATCAGTTGGGCTTTAGGAAGCATCACTATGAACAAAGCTAGTGGAGGTGATGGAATTCCAGATGAACTATTTCAAATTCTAAAAGATGATGCTTGAAAGTGCTGCACTCAATATGTCAGCAAATTTGGAAAACTCAGCAGTGGCCGCAGGACTGGAAAAGGTCAGTTTTCATTCTAATCCCAAAGAAAGGCAATGCCAGAGAATGCTCAAACTACCACACAATGCACTCATCTCACATGCTAGCAAAGTAATGCTCAAAATTTTCCAAGCCAGGCTTCAGCAATATGTGAACCATGAACTTCCAGATGTTCAAGCTGGTTTTAGAAAAGGCAGAGGAACCAGAGATCAAATTGCCAACATCCGCTGGATCACTGAAAAACCAGGAGAGTTCCAGAAAAACATCTATTTCTGCTTTATTGACTATACCAAAGCCTTTGACTGTGTGGATCACAATAAACTGTGGACAATTCTGAAAGAGATGGAAATACCAGACCCCCTAACCTGCCTCTTGAGAAATCTATATGCAGGTCAGGAAGCAACAGTTAGAACTGGACATGGAACAACAGACTGATTCCAAATAGGAAAAGGAGTCCGTCAAGACTGCATATTGTCACCCTGCTTATTTAACTTCTATGCAGAGTACAACATGAGAAACACTGGGCTGTAAGAAGCACAAGCTGGAATCAAGATTGCTGGGAGAAATATCAATAACCTCAGGTATGCAGATGACACCACCCTTATGGCAGAAAGTGAAGAGCAACTAAAGAGCCTCTTGATGAAAGTGAAAGAGGAGAGTGAAAAAGTTGGCTTAAAGCTCAACATTCAGAAAACGAAGATCATGGCATCTGGTCCCATCACTTCATGGGAAATAGACGTGGAAACAGTGGCTAACTTTCTTTTTCTGTGCTCCAAAATCACTGCGGATGGTGACTGCAGCCATAAAATTAAAAGATGCTTACTCCTTGGAAGGAAAGTTATGACCAACCTAGACAGCATATTCAAAAGCAGAGACATTACTTTGCCAACAAAGGTCCGTCTAGTCAAGGCTATGGTTTTTCCAGTGGTCATGTATGGATGTGAGAGTTGGACTATGAAGAAAGCTGAATGCTGAAGAATTGATGTTTTTGAACTGTGGTGCTGGAGAAGACTCTTGATCGTCACAAGGGGATCCAACCAGTCCATCCTAAAGGAGATCATTCCTGGGTGTTCTTTGGAAGGATTGATGTTGAAGCTGAAACTCCAACACTTTGGCCACCTGATGCAGAGAGCTGACTCATTGGAAAAGACCCTAATGCTGGGAAAGATTGAGGGCAGGAGGAGAAGGGGACGACAGAGGATGAGATAGTTGGATGGCATCACTGACTCAATGGACGTGGATTTGGGTGGACTCTGGGAGTTGGAGATGGACAGGGAGGCCTGGCATGCTGTGATTCATGGGGTCGCAAAGAGTCAGACACAACTGGGTGACTAAACTGAACCGAACTGAACTGAAGTCAGAAAGACATATCTTATGACGTCACATACATGCGATCTTAGAAGATACGAATGAACTCATGTACAAAAGAAATAGACTCATAGACACAGAAGACAAACCAGAGGCAATCACAAGGTGGGGAGGGATCAATTAGGAGTCTGGGTTTAAAATACACATAGTACTATATATAAAATAGATGAACAGCAAGAACCTACCGTATACATCTGTTCTTTTTTCATATTCTTTTCCATTATATGAAAAAAGAACAGATATATAATGAATCACTTTGCCAAACACCTGAGGCTAATACAACATTGTAAATCAACTACATTTCAAAATTCTTTTAAAAAAAAATTCAGTTTTAGACAAGTTGAGTTTGATATCTTTAAATGGACACTTTGGATATAGACCCAAAGTGCTTCCTTGAGGCTCAGTTGGTAAAGAATCAGCCTGCAGTGCAGGAGACCCCAGTTCAATTCCTGGGTCAGAAAGATCCTCTGGGGAAGGGATAGGCTACCCACTCCAGTATTCTTGGGCTTCCCTTGTAGCTCAGCTGGTGAAGAATCCACCTGCAATATGGGAGACTTGGGTTCAATCCCTGGGTTGGGAAAATCCCCTGAAGAAGGGAAAGGCTACCCACTCCAGTATTCTGGCCTAGAGAATTCCAGGGACTGTATAGCCCATGAGGTCCCTAAGAGTCGGACACGACTGAGCGACTTTCACTTTCACTTTGGATATAGATGGTTGATATGAATGTGAAAATTCCTTAAAAGAAATCAAGTGTTTGGAAATAAAATAAGATAAAATTTGACAGGCTAGGAATTGGATTAGAAACCATACAATCAGATAAAGCTAATCATTATAAATTATGCACATTACTCATTAACAAAGAAATACAAGATGGCTAAGAGTTGCATCCTTTCCTCCAACTTGCGTGCAGTTTGAGAGCAAGTGGGAAGATTAGGACAGAGCTGCACTCCCTGTTCGTATGTGAATCTTGAACTTTGTTAAACCTGTTTAAAGCAGTGTACACATGCACCAACACCTATAGATCCGACAGCATCTGTGTCTGCCTCATTCAGCCAGACGCCCTTGAGCCACATGCCCCTCAAAGAGCACTTGAAATGTGACTGGTCCGGGTTGAGATGGGTAGATACACATGTGAGGTCAGAGATTACTATGAAAAAAAGAATGCAGAATAACTCATTAATAACCTTCAAAATATTGATTTACGTGTTAGGATGTTTGGGGTATATTGTGTTAAATAAAATGCATTATTAAAATCATGCACCTGTTACTTATTTCTTTTTACTTTTTAAAAAATGACTACTAGAAAATTTGATATGGTCCCCATTATATCTCTTGGACATCACTAGTCTAAAGTACATCTCTTAGGGTTTAAACTTTTTAAAACAAATGGCTTTTCTTAGGAAGAAAGAACAGGCATACCTGGATATGCCTGCAGTTGGTGACGCTTTTTCCGTTGTGAAGAAGAGGACGCAGAAATCATCAGTGACACGGGCTGTATCCTCCAGGAGGCTCTGAAACCAGTCCTAATACAAAACCTGTATTACAAGGTCTTAAATTGCTATTCTCCCCCACCCTCACCGCCCCCCCGCCGCCCACCCTACCCTCTGCAACTAGCAGATGAAAAGCAGTGATTACATCCACATTGTCTGACTCCTGCTGGTTGTGACTTAAGAGCTGGTTTCAGGCGACTCAGCCCTGTGTTGTCCTCCCTGAATAGACACTGAAGGCTGGCCAGGCCCTCAGCTCTGCGGTGTGGCTTGACACCTCCCTGCCAGCTCAGAATTGTAAGATGAGAAGGAAGAGAACCCCCGGGGAGTGTGGGGGGGTGACCCCTGCTGCTCTCTCAAAGGCCTTCTAAGAAAAGACTTTACAGAAAATCAATTGCTCCCATTTAAGACCCTTTCTTTAACTCCCTATATTCCATTGTAGGCTTATTTTCTTTCTTAGAAGGGGGACAAAGCAACCTGTGAAAAAATTGTATTGCTTCCTGTGGGGCTTCTTTGAAAGCAAGTTTATGAATTCCTAATATGCATTCCTATTAGTCAGGAGTCTCAAAGAGAAGAGGGTGTCAATAAAAATCCTCCCCTACTACAGATGACAGCGGGATTTTGAGATGGAGAATGGGCATTGTTGGAACAGAATGGTGTGGGTTCAAGACAGACAAGGGAATTAGAGGGAAAGGAAAGCATGGAGGTGAGGCCCAAAGCTCCCTCCCCACCCCGTGAAGCCTGCGAATAAGGCCCCCAGGCCCTTGCAGGCCTCCGCTTCCCTGTGGCTTGAGCCTTTCATATGAATCAGAGCAGATTTCTGCTGGAAAGACCAGCTCCCCATTAGTTCATGAATTTCCTTCTTTTTGCTCTCTCTGCCCCTAATGCTCTGTATTATTAAATCAACAGTTACTTTTACCTCAGGGTGCTGTGCGGTCCCAGTGAAGCAACTTAGCAGCAGCAGCAGCAGTAGCGGTGCGGTTAAGCCGATGGGTTCCCAAGGCAGACCAAGCCAGGGTCTAGGGCAGGCCTGCTGCTTCCTGCCTGTGTGACCTCAGCGAGCAGCCCCACTCCCCAGCCTCCTTCCTCCTCTAAGTGAGAGCTCTGCTGATGGCCTCTGAAGACTCTGTGGGGCTGTGGGAAGGGAGGAGGTAGCACTTGTGTGGTGGGGTGAGAGTCTGGAACATGGGCAGTGCTCAGAAGTATTAGCTATCATTCAGTCGCTCAGTCATGTCCAACTCTTTGTGACCCCATGAATCGCAGCACGCCAGGCCTCCCTGTCCATCGCCAACTACCGGAGCTTGCTCAAACTCATGTCCATTGAGTCGGTGATGCCATCCAACCGTCTCATCCTGTTGTCCCCTTCTTCTCCCGCCTTCAGTCTTTCCCAGCATCAGAGTCTTTTCCAATGAGCTAGATCTTTGCATCAGGTGGCCAAAGTATTGGAATTTCAGCTCCAGCATCAGTCCTTCCAATGAATATTCAGGACTGATTTCCTTTGGATTGACTGGTTGGATCTCCTTGCAGTCCAAGGGACTCTCAAGAGTCTTCTCCAACCTCACAGTTCAAAAGCATCAATTCTTCGGTGCTCAATATAGTCCAACTCTCACATCCATACGTGACTACTGGAAAAACCATAGCCTTGACTAGATGGAGCTTTGTTGGCAAAGTAATGTCTCTGCTTTTTAATATGCGATTATCTAGGTTGGTCATAACTTTTCTTCCAAGGAGCAAGCGTCTTTTAATTTCATGGCTTCAGTCACCATCTGCAGTGATTTTGAAGCCCCCCCAAAACGAAGTCAGCCACTGTTTCCACTGTTTCCCCATCTAATCGCCATGCAGTGATGGGACCAGATGCCATGATCTTCGTTTTCTGAATGTTGAGCTTTAAGCCAACTTTTTCACTCTCCTCTTTCACTTTCATCAAGAGGCTCTTTAATTCTCTTTCTGCCATAAGGGTGGTGTCATCTGCATATCTGAGGGTATTGATATTTCTCCCGGCAATCTTGATTCCAGCTTGTGCTTCTTCTAGCCCAGTGTTTCTCATGATGTACTCTGCATATAAGTTAAATAAGCAGGGTGACAATATACAGCCTTGACGCACTCCTTTTCCTATTTGGAATCAGTCTGTTGTTCCATGTTCAGTTCTAACTGTTGCTTCCTGACCTGCATACAGATTTCTCAAGAGGCAGATCAGGTGGTCTGGTATTCCCATCTCTTTAAGAATTTTCCAGAGTTTGTTGTGGTCCACACAGTCAAAGGCTTTGGCATAGTCAATAACACATAAGTAGATGTTTTTCTGGAACTCTTTTGCTTTTTCAATGATCCAATGAATATTGGCAATTTGATCTCTGGTTCCTCTGTCTTTTTTAAATCCAGCTTGAATATCTGGAAGTTCACAGTTCACGTACTGTTGAATAGCTATTATTACAATTCTAAAAATCAGGTACAATTTTAAGGAACAAACTGTAAAATAAGCATGTCTGTAGTTAACAGACATCAGAATGTCACACTCACTTATTTTGGCATAGGGCACTCGACAGTCTATGTCTATATGCCTGTAGCTTGGCTGATAGGCATGAAGACCAATCAATGGATCATTGCTTAGATGTGGATAACCAAGAACAGGAACAGTGTGCTTCTTAAGTCACACACACACACACACACACACACACACACACACACACACCACACATGATCCCCTTCCCCTACTAAAAATAGGAAGTATGAATAAAGTCAATGATTCCTAACATTTTTATATAGTACAAAATGTAACGGGCTGCTGCTGGTTGGATTAAAAAGTCAATCCCCCTATGGAGCCAGGTATGAGGGAGAGCTGTCCAGGCGTCCATTCAGAATAAGCCCTCTCTGTGATGAATACATATTCTGTAAAAGTGCTTTCTAGGACTGTTACAGGGATTAAAGGGCTCATGCATATAAATCTTAGCTCAGTGACTGGCATGTGTTATCCATTATTCCTAATATTCTGGCTCCTAGAAATCCTTGACTGATTATAACTGGTGCTTTCAGCTGCTTAGACTCAAGAGCATCTTCCGTTTTGGGTCACAGTCCTGACCTGTCCTCAAATCACCCAGGAAACCTTGTGTCTAAAGGTTTCATAAAATCTACGCCTTTTCGAGGCTCCCAGAGTGTTTGTGTTGCGGGGAACCCGAGAACATTTCCTGCAGCTCCAACCCAGGCCCCTGGAGCTCTAGCTGTTTGAGGTCCCACAGCCTATCCCTCCAAAGTCAGGCCGAGAACAAGTAGAGCCCGTTACAGTTTGCCCATTAAAACCTTTGCTGCAACTTTCCAGGGACCCTCCTTGTCACTGTGCAATATTTTAGCAGGAAGTTTGCAATATGGCACACTGGAACACTGCCAGGCTCCAGTCTTCAGCTTTGGCTGGACCGCTGTGGGCAAGGGAGAGGGGGGCTCTTCCTTCCTGTGGGCCCCTGTGGGGAGCAAGCTGGGCTGGAACAGGAGGCCACGGATGGGCTGGGAGGATCAGAGGCCATTCCGTGGCGGCAGGCAGCAGGGCGAGAGTGATGGCTGGACCGGGTGTGGTCCAGAGGAGCCGAACAGCGCACGTGTAAACCCTAAGCTTAAAGCTCTCCGCTCTCCAGACAAGAGGTGCTGCAAACTGGAACGGCTGAGTCTGAAGCGAGGCAGCCCTGGCGTGTGTCTGTTTCACTTCGCTCGGGCACCTGGTGGGGGTGAAGGGGGCAGGGACAGGGCGGGCAGGAGAGGAGAAGGGGGAGGTGGGGCTGTAGTGGGCTCAGGCTGGCGGTTCTGAGGTTAGAGAGGTTAAGAGTAGGTGGTGGGAAGGGAGCAAAGCAAGGGGAGCGAGACAGACTGGAATAGTGATGCCCGTTGATTGAGGTGTCTGCGGGAGGAATCAGTGCACAAAGCTCTTCCCGTGTATTTTCCCACTCCGTCTGAGGTAGGAGCGTGATTATCCCCAGTACTCAGGTGAAAGAAAAGCATCTCCCTGAGCTTAAGGAAGCACTGACTCAACGGACATGAGTTTGAGTAATCTCCGGGAGTTGGTGACGGACAGGGAGGCCTGGCATGCTGCAGTCCATGGGGTCGCAAAGAGTCAGACATGACTGAGCGACTGAACTGACTGACTGAGCTTCAGGCACTAGGCTGGAGAGCCAGGATTTAAACCACAGCCGGGCAATCTCCAAGTCCACGATGAGCCCCACTCACCCACCAGGTCATAGCCCCCTAACCCATGCAGAGAAGTGGAAATATGTCCATTCAAATCCAGCAAAAGGAAAAAAATCTAGGGGGCTAGGCAAGGGAGGAGACAGGAGCAGGGATCTTGCTTGGCAGAAAAGTTTACCAAGAGGTTGAAGAAAGTTCCAGAGAGTAGGTGCAGTAGAAGATAGCTCGCAGATCTCCCTCTGAGAAACAAGGGGGTCTCTTGAGTCATCCGGAGGCGCTCCTGCTAGGAGAAAAGGAGAATGGGGGCAGAGGGCAGCAAACCCCTGGATTCCTGAGACCAGAGCCTGCGGGCCCTGATGGATTCCTCAGTCACGCAGCTGCAACTGATGAGTCCGGGGCGAAACAGGAGCTCGACACAGCTAGATCTCCTTCTCAGTAAAGTTACAGGCTCCTGGAAGGACAGGGCAGACACAGGACACAACTCAGCAAAGAAGCTTAGGGAAAGTCAGGCCAAGCGTTGTTGGCGCCAACTGGAGAGGGAAGTCATTTCAGATGGGTTTGCAAGGGAAAACTTCATGGGTGATGATGTGACGTATGAAGAACGGGAGGGATCTTGACCCAAGGAGTTGGGAGCCGTTTCAGAGAACAGGACGGGGAGCTGGACAGTGTGGAGGGAGTGTGAAGAGAGCCGTCAGCAGTGTGGCTGGCTTGACCATCGGTGAGGGGAGCGAAGTGGGAACCAGTGCAGAGAGACAGATTAGGCTGAAGCTGGAGGACCTTGTAGGTCCCTTTGTTGAGAGGCAGTGGAGACTCACTGAAAACACTTGAGTGAGGGATTCCACGGAAGTCCTTTGCAGAGGAGGATCGCTTCTACTATTCCTAGTCTTTTGCTGCGCTGCGCAGACCGAGGGAGAAGGCGAGGAGGACCATGGAGGAGGCTTCTGCAGCAGTTCTGGGCAGGAGGCAGCGCGGGCCTCCCCTGGAACTTGGCCCCCCGCCCTCCGTTCTCTCCGTCACAGCTTGTGTAACAACCATAATTACATCGCCCCTTGTACAGTCAAGTCGTCACCGTCCCGCCTGTAAGCTCCGCGAGGCCAGCGCTGGGGCTCCGTCCCGGTGCTGTGTCTCCAGAGCCCCGTGCAGCTCCTGGCACGTGGGGGGCATTTTTACCTTTTAGTGGACGAATGAATATGAGTGGGTAGCTTAGGACAGGGTGTAACCCAACGCTCTCCAGGCGTTCGGTTAAGTGCAGGGGTTCCCATGGTGAGCAAGACAGACGTGGTTCCCGGGGGGAGAGTGTCGAGAAAGCAAAGAGGAAAGAGAGCAGGAGGAGGGTGAGGGGCGCTCCCGTCGGGGAACCAGAGAACGCAGATGGTACAAAGCTCCAGGCAGGTCCTAGGAGCAGGAGCCACGGGAGGGCAGGCTGGGCCCTGCCTAGGCCCCTCAGGGGAGCGGAACGGGCAGGAAGAAGTGGGCTTGAGTCTCCAGTGCAGACGCTCTAGGTGTGGCCCTACACCAGCTGCATCGGCACCCCTGGGAAATGCAGACCTTCTGAGTCGGGGCTGGGCCCAGCAGTCTGTGGTTTACTAAGCCCCCTCCCCAGTTGATTCTGATGCTCACTTAAGTTTAAGAACCACACTCTGGTGCTACTCTCCTGAGAGCCCCTCATGAAGTTCTTTAAAAGCGCCATCAAGGGAATTCCCTGGTGGTCCAGTGGTTCAGGAGGAGGAAAAGGCAACCCAGTCCAGCGTTCTTGCATGGAGAATCCTGTGGACAGTGGGGGGCCCGGTGGGTTGCAGTCCATGGGGTTTCACAGAGTCAGGCATGACTGAGCGACTGAACCACAATCAGTGGTTCAGACTCTAAGCTCTCACGGCCTGGGGCCTGGGTTTTGTCCCTGGTCAGGAAACTAAGATTCCCACCAGCTGAGCGGCACAGCCCAAAACAGATAGTTGTCAAGAGAATAACGAAGTGCCTCTGAGGCCACCAGAAAGCCTAGCTGTGCTCCCTTCTCATGACTGCTGTGACAATTACTGTGAGTAGTGAACCGGGGCTCACCTGAGAGGCCAGGACCCCAGAGAGGGGTCAGGGAGCGTGAGGATGCTCTGCTCTGGTTCCTTTTAATGAGGAACAGCTGGGAAAATGGGCTTCCCTCGGGAGCACAGACCTCGCATCAGGCTGGGAGCCCTTCTGCTTGGAAGCGCTGCCTCTGTCCTGCACTCAGCAGGGCGGGTGTCAGCCCTGCGGGAGAATCCGTGGGGACAGAACTGGGAGGGGCTTGCAATGTGATCGGCACTGTGGGGCTCGCCCCTCTCAGAATCTCACTTAATCTTCGTGGCGACTCCAGGTCGAGGCACAGTCCTCACGCCTTGTAGGCTTCCCTCATGGCTCAGATGCTAAAGAATCCGCCTGCAGTGCAGGAGACCTGGGTTCAGTCCCCAAGTTGGGAAGCTCCCCTGGAGAAGGGCATGGCAACCCACTTCAGTATCCTTGCCTGGAGAATCCCATGGACAGAGGAGCCTGGTGGGCTACATCATGGGGTCCCAAAGAGTCGGACATGGTGAGCGACTAACACGTTCACACCTTGTAGGTGAGGAAATGAGGTTTAGTGAGGGTAAGGAACTGGCCTGTGGGGTCACCAGTCTGGGTGATTGAAAGGCTTCACTCGCCCAACTCCGCTCATCTCTGGATCTGTCAGCCTCTGGGTACCCACACACCCTGGGTGGGAGCTAAGCTGCATTCTGGAGGATGTGCAGGTTTAGCAAAGGACAGAGAATATGGAGGAACATTTCAGATACAAAGTAGAGGCCTGGGAAGCAGCAAGTTTTGCGTGAAGCCTGTCAGTGTGTGCTGAGCACAGCTCACGAGGAGGCATGTGTGCAGTAAGGTGGTGGCAGGTAGGAAGGTGCTGGATCACAAAGGATATACACGCTTCAACGTACGCTTGGGGAAAGTGGCTGCTGGATGACCTGCAATGCTTCTAACTAGGGCAGAGGGTCTGTTACCTGCAGGAAATCCGTTCCTTCTTTCTCTCCAGATCTCCCTTCATGTTGCCTGTACCAATTTAAAAATGGACCCAACACCTCAATTAGTTGATTTTCTATGAATAAAACTCTGTAATAAAGATATCATGACAAAATCAACAAGGAGAAAGAAATGTCATAAAAAGTAATTCTTCAAAGAGGTAACTGCTGTCATTTATTGAAAGCTTAGTATAAGCCAGGTAACACCAAGTGGAGGCGATTTACATGCAATATTTCATTTATTCTGTATACCAACCCTATGAGGTGGACAGTGGTTTCCATATGTTACAGACAGGAATGTGAAACTCGGAGAGGTTAAGTCACTGGCTAAACCACCCAGTTAGATGGTGGCAAGGAGTCTAAGCACCCAGGCTTTTTGCCTCTGGTGATGCGTGCAAATGACAGCCTGCAGGTCTGCAGTCGGCAGGGTCACGAGGAAGGCGGTTCCCTGGTGCGACGGGGCTGGAGAGCACTGCCCCCGGAAGCCCTTCTGCTTCTTTTTACCTGCACTTTAGGTCTGATCAACCTACGAGGGGTGACCCCAGGGTCACCTCTCGTGACTTTCTAATTACATGATGGTGGCAACGTGACAAAAATGCAAGCCCTTGTAATTACCAAAGGGTGATGTTCATCAACGGGGCTAAATATCAGAACGGAATCCTTCTCAGACTTGAAAGTCTCTTCAGTGCCCTGGGTTTTCCTGGGTAATGTCATCCTCTCAGTCTAATCTGGTGTTGCCCAAGAAAGGCAGGACAGTTTGCTGTGAGGGACCAGCTGAAGTCTCATTTCAGTGGAGAATGTTGCAGAAATGGGAAGAATATGCCAACCTTTCCACATTTGCTGGCGTCACTTCTATATTCTTGCTCCGCCTCCATCAGCCGGGAGAACAGTCTTCCCGCTTGTCCTATGCAGGGCTATCTCATCTACACCCAGTCCCTGGGGTCTCCTCTGACACCTTAAGGACGGGGCAGTTAGGATGGGCTAAGTTATGCGGTGGTAACAAACAGCCCCCCGCCTCAAAAATTAGTGCTTTAAAACAACAAAGGTCATTTCCTGTCCGTGACATCGTTCACTACAGGTCAGCAGGGAGCTTTGCTCTGCGTCATCATCTTTCAAGGCCATGAGCGGATGGACACTCCACTTCTCACGAGTTGCTGTCAACATGGCGGGGAAAAGAGAACGTGGAGAATGATTTCCTGGCTCATCAGGCCCCCACTTGTCACTTCTACTTACGTATCCACACCCAAGTTCAAGGGCAGGTGGCATATCCCACCATCTGCCAGAAGGAGGAGAACCAGCTACATCAGTGAACAGCACACACCCCAAGGACCAGTCGGACTAATTTTTTCAAACAAACAGATAAAATTCTGTTCAAGATGAACTCTAGTTACCAGTGCCTGGGAGAATGCAATTTCCTCATTTCATTACATACAGACTATGAGATGGCCAAGATGGACTGTGCCTTTCTTCCTTTCAGAAGGGCCCTGGGCATGCAGGGAAGGAAATGATGGGAGCCAGGGGCTGTGCCAGAAACACCCCTAATCCCGGCAGCCAGGCAGCCAGGTCAGTGGTTTACATTCCGTTTCCTGCTGAGGAAGCCGAGGGGCCAGGAGGGCAAGTGTGTAGTGAAGGCTCAGCCTTATCCGAAGAGGGTGGGCATAGTCTCGGCTCCTGGCAAAATGGAGGTGGTTTGAAAACACTGCCTGCCCTGATTGCTTCAGATCTTTGTTTTTGATACCCCGAGCAACATTTTGTACCTCGAAACTCTTTTTCTCTCTCAAAAAGCACAGCTTTTGTAAATAAAAACCTTTGCTTTTCTGTCATGAATTTCAAAGGCCTGCTTCAGTTCCGTTCAGTTCAGTCGCTCAGTCTTGTCCAACTCCTTGGGACCCCATGGACTGCAGCATGCCAGGCCTCCCTGTCCATCACTAGCTCCTGGAGCTTGCTCAAACTCGTGTCCATTGAGTCGGTGACGCCATCCAACCATCTCAAAGGCCTGCTTAGAAATCCAAACAGCCCGGAATTGGACTGGAAATTCTCTGCAGCCTCTGCCCTCATGAGGAAACCCACAGGCCTCAGCCTGCCCTCACCAGGCAGCAATAGTGAAAATGCAGAGTAAGAAAGTGTCTATAGGAAAAAAATTACACAACCTAAAAGTCGAGACTTACATTTTGTTCGGTGAACACAAAACGAGAGCTTAAGCCCGGGACACAGCCTCTCAGACAGGGACGGCCCTAAAGAGGTGAGGGAGGAGCAGGGTGGGTTCATAGGCGTTTTTGCAACAAAGACCAGGTAGTCAGAATATCAGAAGGTTGCCGCTAATTAAAGACAAGCAGAATCACAGGTTAATGAATTTATCACTTTTCTATGAATATGGGAAGGCTTCCCTGCTGACTCAGTGGTACAGAATCCCCCCACCAAGCAGGAGATGCGGGGTCAGTCCCTGGGTTGGGAAGATCCCCTGGAGAAGGGCATGGCAACCCACTCCAGTATTCTTGCCTGGAGAATCCCATGGACAGAGGAGCCCAGTGGGCTACAGTCCATGGGGCTGCAAAGAGTCAGACACGACTTAGGGACTAAACAGCAACAGCGTGTATATGGGAAGATGC
The DNA here is from genome assembly GCF_042477335.2 of Ovis canadensis. Taxonomy (NCBI): domain Eukaryota; kingdom Metazoa; phylum Chordata; class Mammalia; order Artiodactyla; family Bovidae; genus Ovis; species Ovis canadensis. Next base: position 277,348,856 of record NC_091245.1, read on the forward strand.
AAGAGTCTGGGCTCGCTGCAGTCATCCCTCTGACATGCTTCTCAGCTCTCTGGGGCCAGAGCCTGGGTTTTTCTCTGTCCCCTCAGGTGCGTCTTTGGGGGGTGGCTGCAGCAGCTGACTGCTAGATGGCAGGCATCCTGTTTGCATCTTAAGTCTCCTCAGGGCTCCCCACTGGGGCAGCTGTAACATCCTACGTTTGATACTGCCGGCTACGTTTTTCCACCGACGGACGTCATTACAGGGTATGGGAAACAGCAGCTAATATGTGAACGTATGACCACCCCACTCCCATGCCGGTATCAGAGAACTTTCCAGAGAAGCCGGTCCTTCCCATATCCTCCCCACGATGGCTTCTTTAGCTATCGAGAGGCACAAAAGGGCAGACTTCTAACTCAAGAAGTCACAGCAGCACATTTTCTCCCGATCTCTCTCCCTACTGGATGAAAAGGCCCCCAGGCATGGCTTGTTTTCTTCATTGCCCAATAGTATTTCCCACGAAAATGGGAATTTTCTCATAAAGGTAGGGGTGGAATCTAATTCTTCTCAAAGGTCACATCAGTTTCTCCCTCCACCCCCTGCTTTTTTTCCGTTGAAGTCAGGCTAGTGATCAGTTCTCCAGCTTAAGAAGTTACAAGCTGTTTCATGGCAAACCCACATTTAGCGTTCCATGGGTTACATACCTTTATCCTCAAGCTAGCTGATCCAGCAGATTACTGCTTGTTGCTGTTGATGTGAAGGTTAAGACTTCAGCCTCTGCAGGCTCCGATTACCTTTCGGCGTTCAGGCCCTTTCTAAAATACGAGCACCAGCGGGACCACGCGTTGGAGATAGGCACAAACAAAAAACTTACACAGAAATTCAAAGCCTTTGTGAGGGAAGAGGCAAGGAGAAGACGTGTTGTTTCTGAAAGTTAAATAACAGAAATTTTGGAAAAATCATAATAACTACCTAATTGTTTGCTTTTCCAAAACATGCTATTTTTAAAAAATTCAAACACAGAGAAAAGTTGAAAGAATTTTAAGTTAGCACGCATTTACCCACCCCCTAAATCCTACCACTAACATTTTGGGGTCCTGGGTTCATCACTCATCTCAGTGTCTCTCCGCCCCTCCATCTGCCCAGGACACGTGTCTTTCACTGTAGATGCGTCTCCGTCTTCAAAGCCAGCACCATCACATCTTCAGATCTCTCTGTTCCTGTCCTCTCATCTTCTCTAACTCCTGCCCTCCTGCCTTTCACTTATGTGTGCTAAGTCGCTTCAGTCCTGTTTGACTCTTTGTGACCCCAGGGGCTGTAGCCCGCCAGGCTCCTCTGTCCACAGGATTCTCCAGGCAAGAATACTGGAGTGGGTTGCCATGCCCTCCTCCAAGGGATCTTCCTGACCCAGGGATCGAACCTGGGTCTCATGTGTCCTGCATTGACAGGCGGGTTCTTTACCACTAGCGCCACCTGGGAAACCCTCTCCTCTTATGAAGGAATCACCATTCCCTTGTTTGACTGCACTGGGTCCATTTGACTATTCCAGGAGAATCTACTGATGTCTAGATCCTTAGTTTAATCACACCTGCAAAGTTCCTTTTGTTATGTAAGGTGGCTGTTTATCTGCTTGGGCTGCTATAATGTAGAAAGTGTTCGTTGCTCAGTCGTGTCCAGCTCTCTGTGATCCCATGGGCTGTAGCCCTCAAGGCTCCTCTGTCCATGGGATTCTCCACTCAAGAATACTGGAGTGGGTTGCCATGCCCTCCTCCAGGGGATCTTCCCAACCCCGGGATTGAACCTGGGTCTCCTGCGTTGCAGGCAGATTCTTTACCTTCTGAGCCACCAGGGAAGCCCCTGGGGTGGATACAATTCAGTTCATAGCAGTGACATATTTATGGGTTTTGAGCATTGTGACCGGGACATTTTCAGAGAGAGGAGCTGTATTCTACCACAGGCACGCATAACTTTTATCATTTTTAGCACTCTCTAAAGACTTACAGTCAAGTGAAAATTAGGAAGTCAATATGTAGATAGAGGCAAATGTTGATACAAAAAGAAAAGACAAAGGACTGAGCCTTGGGGCAGGATTGGAGGTCAGGAGATGAGTAGGAGGCGGTGAAGAAGCCGCGGGAGGAACAGCCAGCAAGCGTGGAATTCCAGATGGTCAGCTGGACGTCACTGCTGCCAGTGGGGCAGAGAGATCAGGGTGAGACTTGACCACAGGTTGGGCTTAGCGAAGTGGAGATCACTGGGTAGCCTATCGGGTGGCATGGTAGTGGGGATGCGCTCTACCCCCTTTTAAGGACACTCCCCTTAAGAAGAAGGGGGTGTCTGGCTGGTGTGGCTTCAGGAGAGAGGACCTGGAGTGGCTGCAGAAGTGGGCACAGAGGAGAGGAAAAGCGAAAGTGACGTCGCTCAGTCGTGTCCGACTCTCGGGACCCCACGGACTGTAGCCCGCCAGGCTCCTCCGTCCATGGGATTTCCTGGGCAAGAACACTGGAGTGGGTTGCCATTTCCTCCTCCAGGGGATCTTCCCAACCCAGGGGTCGAACCCGGGTCTCCCGCATTCCAGGCAGAATCTTTCACCCCTGAGCCACCGGGGAAGCAAACGTTGACCGTCTCCTTTCCCGCGCTGCGGCAGGTGGAGGCACAGAAGGATCAGGGAAGTGTCCGCCCTGCTTGTTGGACGCCCCTCCGGCCACGGCACAGCAGGGCGGCCTGGTGGCGTCTCCTGAGCACCGACATCCTGAATCCTGGCCATGCTGCTCACGCGCTTCCTTTCTTCCTTCCTCTTCCTCTTACTTTCTCCTTTCATCTCATTTTTCACGTATTTACTCGTTCTTTCCTCTTTCATTCCACAAACACGTAAGCCCCCACACCTTTGAAACCTGGATCTACAAGAGGGTGGCGTGAATTAGCCAACAATAACATCCTTTCCCTTTTTAAATAAAATTTTCCATCTTGTCTCCTCCTCCAAGTGAAAATGGAAACATTCGTAAATTTCAAAACAGGTCTGTTTTATCTGCCAAAAGCACAGTCCCTGATTTAATCACAGGCTTTTTCCTCTAACAGTTTTACATGGAAATGTCCTTATTTTATAGTTTTTAAAAGACATTTTTAGAGAATAGAAGCTGGGAAGGCAATAGGTGAATAATTTACATGATGAATTTCATTCACCTAAAAAGATAATCCATTCTCTTTTCATTGTTAAAACTGCCCTCAGGGAATTCCCCAGTGGTCTTGTGGGCAGGACTCTGCACTCTCACTGCAGGGGATGTGGGTTCAGTCCCTGGTCTGGGAACCAAGCTCCCACAAGCTGCGCCACATGACCTAATAAGGAAAGAAAGAAAGATGGGACTAACCAAAAACTTAACAAACAAAATAAGAAAAAGCAAAACTGCCCTCAGGAATGAATGGGAAAATTTCATGAATATTTCCACTTTGTTTTCAAGGTTTCACATTTCTGAATTTAATTCTTTCTGGAATGTTCCAAACCCCAGAGTCTTCCCTTTCCCCATTCGTGACCCCACACCCTTTGTTCTTTCTTTGCATCTCACCGAGTCTCCTCCTTGGCATCCTCACGGTTTCTGTGCCCCAGGGTGGCTGGCATTAGTGATGATACACACGCCCGCGAGGCCTGCTAGTATTCTGGTCTTACCCATCCCGTCTCCGTTTATTCTTTCCTTGCTCTTCAATCTCTGATTAGAACAATCTCATTCTTGTTTGTTAGGATAATTTTCTCACATCTTACAATTTCCTCTCAGAGACTTAAGACTTAAAGTATACACTGAAAACTTGCTGGTTTAAAGAAAGGACACAGAAAGAATTTTTACAACCTTACTTTGATATTTACCTGGCCAAGTATCAAATCTTACGAACCCCTGGGGCATCGCATTCTGGTCTGGATGCCACATCTTGAGAAGGACAGCGATGAATTCAAATATACCCATTGGCGTTAATCAGGAGTTTGAAAGCCATGCCATGAGGAATTATTGAAAGATCTTGGGATGTTTTGTTTGGAAAAAAGTCTTGGGTGGGGATGGGGCGTGGCAGACAGAGCTGGCAGGTTAAAGGACAGCTCAGCTGGGATGCAGTTGGTCACTACGGGCCAAACCGGGAGGCTGTCTCAGGAGGGTCCTGGAATGAGGGAAGAGGCGGTCCGTGGGGAGGCACTCAAAGGAACACTGGGTGTCATTAAGCTTGGCCATCCACAGAAAGATGTATCTCACCCATTTCCCACACCCACCAGGCCTTGGCTTTTGCTACTTCTCCCAGTTAGAGCTCAGAAGTGGAGGTGGTCAATGGTTTCAAAGGATTGAAGATAAGCCCAGCAAAACTCATGGGGCAATTTAAAAAAACAAGGACTGAGAGAGAATAACCACAAACAGAACAATCTGGAGCAGCGTGAGGAGACCTGCTGACTGACGTGACTGGGAATCTTAATCCTAAATTCAGTTCAGTTCAGTTCCGTTCTGTCGCTCAGTAGTGTCTGACTCTTTGCGACCCCATGGACCATAGCACGCCAGGCCTCCCTGTCCATCACCAACTCCCGGAGTTTACCCAAACTCATGTCCATAGAGTTGGTGATGCCATCCAACCATCTCATCCTCTGTCGTCCCCTTCTCCTCCCGCCTTCAATCTTTCCCAGCACCAGGGTCTTTTCCAATGAGTCAGCTCTTCCTAAGTAAGACTCTGAAAGTATAAAACAAGAATTGGTGGTTTCAAAGGAGAGTCAACCAAAGATACTGGATATACAAAATATAATTGCCAAAATAAAGACTGGGTTGAAGAAATTAAAAAGTGAAAGTGTTAGTTGCTCAGTCACGTCTGACTCTTTGGGACCCCATGGACTATAACCCTCAAGGCTCCTCTGTCCGTGGAATTCTCCAGGCAAGAATACTGGAGTGGGTAGCCATTTAGGGGATCTTCCTGTCCCAGGGACTGAACCCAGGTCCCTGCATTGCACACAGATTCTTTCCCCTCTGAGCCACCAGGGAATCCCTGAAGAACTGAATAATGCCAAATGGATAGACTCTAGCTAACCACTCTGTGCAAGAGAGATCACTCTATGTGTGGACATCATAGCCTGGAGGGGAAGATGGATTCTTCCTCAACTGTCTCTGGAAAACTGGCTCACTACATGGGGAAAACTAAGATGAGGTCTATACCTTGTTCTATAAACAACAACAACAACAAAAACTTTTTGGCCGTGAAAAGTAAAATATGAAAAGGAAAACTATATATCTATTAGAAGAAAGGGTGGAATATTTCTTGTGACATCAGAATGGAGAAAGATTTCTTAAGATGCCAAAAAGTGAAAACCATAAAGTAAACAGCTGATGGAGTTAATGGTAATTGAATTAAAGATTTCTGATACAATAAACAAAGTGAACAGACAGGCGATGGATTGGAGATGACAAAGTGGTAATAGCTGACCCAGAAATATTTAGAAAATACACTGAACTCCTACAAATCAGATAGAGAAAAGGATGTTGTAGCTATATCCTGCCCACCTCCCTGTGGCCTCCTCTGGCTTTACCAGCAGCTGTGACAGACAGTTGGTTCCCACCTCCATGCAGGGACCTCTCTCTCTGGGTCTGAATGTTCTTTCAGGCACCGTGGGAGATGTTCAACCTAGGTGTAGTGCAAACTGGAAGGGCTGACGACTGACTCTGCCTACAGGTGGCCCTCAGCCAATGAGGATGAGGGGGAGCATACAAATAGCCCAGTTTCTGCATTTGCTTGTTGGACAGTGTTGGCGAGTATCCAGCGTGGTTCCTCAGCGGGTCCCCAGCAGGACGGAGCCTCGGGTGCCCACAGCAGCAACCTCATACCCACTGTTAGTTCTTTTATTTTCTTTTTCCTTGGCTCACCATCTTTACTCCCTCGCTTGAATAAAAGACTTGCACTCAAGTCTTTGAGGGTCTTCTTTCAGGGGAACCCAAATTAGGACAAATGTAACAAGCATTTCATAGAAGGGGAAACAGGAAAGCATGTGATGAGATGCTCAGCTGCAGGAATCAGAGAAAGGAAGACTGTACAGGGCACTACCAGCCTACCCTCAAACCTTTGGCAAACGTTAGACTGGAAACAAGATTTAATGACCCCTGGCTGGAGTCAAGATTGCTGGGAGAAATACCAGTAATCTCAGATATGCAGATGACACCACGCTTATGGCAGAAAGTGAAGAGGACCTAAAGAGTCTCTTGATGAAAGTGAAAGAGGAGAGTGAAAAACCTGGCTTAAAACTCAACATTCAGAAAATGAAGATCATGGCATCTGGTCCCATCACTTCTTTGCAAATAGATGGGGAAACGATGGAAGCAGTGACAGGCTTTATTTTTGCAGGCTCCAAAATCACTGCAGACAGTGACTGCAGCCATGAAATTAAGACACTTGCTCTTTGGGTGAAAAGCAAGGACAAACCTAGACAGCATATTAAAAAGCAGAGACATCACTTTGCCAACAAAGGTCTGTATAGTCAAAGCTATGGTTTTTCCAGTGGTCATGTATGGATGTGAGAGTTGGATCATAAAGAAGGTTGAGTGCCAAAGAATTGATGCTTTTGAGCAGTGGTGTTGGAGAATACTCTTGAGAGTCCCTATCAGCAAGATCAAACCAGTTGATCCTAAAGGAAATCAACCCTAAATATTGATTGGAAGGATTGATGCTGAAGCTGAAACTCCAATACTTTGGCCACCTGATGTGAATAACTGACTCATTTGAAAAGACCCTGATGCTGGGAAAGATTGAGGGCAGGAGGAGAAGGGGACGACAGAGGATGAGATGGTTGGATGGCATCACCGACTCAAGGGACATGAGTTTGAGCAAGCTCCGGGAGTTGGCGATGGACAGGGAGGCCTGGCGTGCTGAGGTCCATGGAGTCGCAAAGAGTTGGGCACAGCTGATTGACTGAACTGACCAACTCTGGATTTCATAAAGTGCCTCTGAGACTGTGAAGCATGAATGAGCAGGGATGCAGGCATCCTGGAGAGTGATTCTCGGTGTCCCAGAGGCTTATGCACCTGTGCACCCTGAGCCTCACAGGCGCTGTCCTCTGCACGGGCCCCACGGAGGCTCTCACACACCATCCTGCTTGCTCTACGGATCAGTCTGCAGGGCTCCTGCTGATCCTGCCACATTCCCTAACTCCATTTCTCTTCTTTTTAATTTCTCTCCTCCAATACCCTTTTTTCCTTCCTCACATTCCACTGATGACCTCACTTCTTACTGAACTGAGAAAACTGAAGCAAACAGGAAATATTTCCGTGCACTCCTATCGTCGAATCTATCACCTAATCCTATGTCTTTCTTCCTTCTGATCCTGACTCTGCCCATCTCTTTCGCCTCCTCCAGAACCTGGATTGTCCCCTTTCTCTTCTGCATCACCGGCTTTTCCCCTCCCTGTTGGGTCATTCACGTGAGCAAGCTGTCGAAGCCTGCATGCAGGTCCTATAGGAGGACTTCCTACAAGAAGGAGAGGTAGACCGAGGAGGAGGAGGAGAGAGAGAGGAGAAAGGAGGAAAGAAAATAAAGAAAACTTCCCTCTTTCATGCATTCCCCTCTGTACTTTTCTCCACTTTTGTCCTCTCCTCTAGAGAAAATTTTCTCCAAAGCACTGTCTCTAATTCTCAACCTTCCGCTTGACTGGGCTCTTCAGCCTTCTGACCCAGTGATGGTTTCCTGCTTCTTGAGCCCTGTCTACACTGCCCTGGGGGCAGATTCCTCATGCTGGTTCTTCCTATTCACGGCCCGTCCTGTCCTTCTCGCTTCCCCTCGCCGGTTCCTGATGGCCTTTCCAGACTCCATGCGTTTGTGGCTCTGTTATCTTTTCAGGCTACACTCACTCCCTAGGGAATCCTGGCTTTACAGATCGCACACACCAAGATGCCTTCCCAAGTCTCTGTCCAGCACAGACCTTGATCCCAAACTCCAGGAGCCGTCTACCTACCTGACAGCTCCGCTTGGATGTCTGATAAGCATTCAGATATAAAGTGCTCAAAGCCAGATCATTGCTTTACCCTGAAACCTGTTCCCCTCTGTCTTCTTCCTCTCGGTAAACGGTGACCCGCCCTTCCAGCTGCTCAAGTCAGAACTCTCAGGCTCATCCCTGATGCTTTTCCTCCTTCTCACGCCCCAGATCCAAGTCACTTGCAAATCGTATTTGCTCCACCTTCTAAATGTGCCGTGGCATCCCCACCCCTTCCCCTTCCCCCCACCCGACCCGGGCACCATGGTCCCCTCCCAGGACCCCTGTGATGGCTTTCTAACTGGACCCCCCCTTGCCCTCACTCCACCCCAGTCAGTTCTCCACCCAGCTGCTGGGGTGTCTTCCTAAGGTCAGTGAGACCTTGCTACTCTTTTCCTCTAAGCCCACCCCACTCACTCAGACTGGAAGTTGGAGTCCTTTCCATGGACCTAGGACCCCACCCGATTTGACTCTGGCCTCCCCGTGTGACCTCATCGCCGATCAGCCTCCCCTCGCTCGTCTGCGCTGGCTGCACCCACTGCTCTCCCTGGAGCAGCCCTGCACTCGGCCGCCTCAGGGCCTTTGCACCTGCTGCTCCCCCTGTCGGAATGCCCCCTCTCCGCATGTCAGCACTGCCTACTCCCTCACTCCATTCACGTCTCTGCCAAATTGCTCTTTTTCCTGAACTAGTCTCTTCTTTGCGCTTATCATAACCTAGCATTATTTATTTGTCTATTACTCAGTTCAGTTCAGTCACTCAGTCATGTCCGACTCTGCGACCCCATGAACTGCAGCACGCCAGGCCTCCCTGTCCATCACCAACTCCCTGAGTTCACCCAAACTCATATCCATCAAGTCAGTGATGCCATCCAGCCATCTCATCCTCTGTCGTCCCCTTCTCCACCTGCCCTCAATCCCTCCCAGCATCAGGGTCTTTTCCAGTGAGTCAACTCTTTGCATGAGGTGGCCAAAGTATTGGAGTTTCAGCTTCAGCATCAGTCCTTCCAATGAACACCCATGGCTGATCTCCTTTAGGATGGACTCGTTGGAACTCCTTGCAGTCCAAGGGACTCTCAAGAGTCTTCTCCAACACCACAGTTCAAACGCATCAATTCTTCGGTGCTCAGCTTTCTTCACAGTCCAACTCTCACATCCATACATGACTCCTGGGAAAACCATAGCTTTAACTAGATGGACCTTTGTCGGCAAAGTGGTATCTCTGCTTTTTAATATGCTGTCTAGGTTGGTCATAGCTTTTCTTCCAAGGAGCAAGCATCTTTTAATTTCATGGCTTCAATCACCATCTGCAGTGATTTTGGAGCCCCAAAAAATAAAGTCTGACACTGTTTCCATTGTTTCCCCATCTATTTCCCATGAAGTGACGGGACTAGATGCCATGATCTTCGTTTTCTGAATGTTGAGCTTTAAGCCAACTTTTTCACTCTCCTCTTTCATTTTCATCAAGAGGCTTTTTAGTCCCTCTTCACTTCCTGCCAGAAGGGTGGTGTCATCTGCATACCTGAGGTTATTGACGTTTCTCCCGGCAATGTTGATTCCAGCTTGAGCTTCTTCCAGCCCAGCGTTTCTCATGTTGTACTCTGCATAGAAGTTAAATAAGCAGGGTGACAATATACAGCCTTGACGTACTCCCTTCCTGATTTGGAACCAATCTGTTGTTCCATGTCCAGTTCTAACTGTTGCTTCCTGACCTGGATACAGGTTTCTCAAGAGGCAGGTCAGGTGGTCTGGTATTCTCATCTCTTGAAGAATTTTCCACAGTTTATTGTGATCCACACAGTCAAAGGCTTCGGCATAGTCAATAAAGCAGAAATAGATGTTTTTCTGGAGCTCTCTTGCTTTTTCCATGATCCAGCAGATGTTGGCAATTTGATCTCTGGTTCCTCTGCCTTTTCTAAAACCAGCTTGAACATCTGGACGTTCACAGTTCACATATTGCTGAAGCCTGGCTTGGAGAATTTTGAGCATTACTTTACTAGCATGTGAGATGAGTGCAATTGTGCGGTAGTTTGAGCATTCTTTGGCATTGCCTTTCTTTGGGATTGGAATGAAAACCGACCTTTTCCAGTCCTGTGGCCACTGCTGAGTTTTCCAAATTTGCTGGCATATTGAGTGCAGCACTTTCACAGCATCATCTTTCAGGATTTGAAATGGTCTATTATTACCTTCTACAAAAAGAAAGGGAAGGATTCTGTCTATTTTCATTCATGCCAGATGCCCAGAACCTACTAGTATGGAGCATAGAGTAGACGCCTGATGAATACAGGTTGAATAAAGGAATAAACAGGCAAACAAACTGAGAACTAGAAGATTTTCATCCCAGACTTTTTCATAAGAACAAAAAACTTGAAACAACCTCACATCCCTTCAGTGAGAGAACAGACCAGTAAAATGCAGTCTAAGCAAAAAAAAAAAAATATATATATATATATATATATTCAGATGCTCCAAGGAATAAAAGATATAATAGAAAGATCTGTATATCAAGTGGATCGATCTTAAAGAGAAACTGTTAGGGTGGAAAAGCAAGAAACAGGGTGAGACACAACATAATAATGTGGGAATCTTGGGATTGGGAATGGAGGATAGAGGAGAAACTTTTTAAGAAAAACAAACAAATAATAAAATTCAATAAGATAGAATAAGGGCTCTTCCTTGGACCAGTGGTGACAGTGTGTTATAAACTGAGGATTTTGTTCAGTTCAGTTGTATGAGAGAGGAAAAAAAAAAAAACCCACCAGAATTGTCCCTGGGCAGTATTTACTTACCTGGGGGTATGGGGACATATTCTTCAGGGCTGCAGGTAAGACCCGTGGGACCTGATCAGATCAGGGAAGGTTTTGTAGAAGCAAAATCTTCATGTCCTCTGAAGGATGGAAATGATATAAACAGAAGAAAGAGGGCTTCCAGGGGGACAGAAAGATATGACCAAAATCCTAGAAGGAGGCTAGCTGGAGTTACAGGGACAGAACCTGACAACTTCAGCAGACGGTTCACAAGGTTGGGGAAGTGTTAGAACTGAAAAGAGAAAATTAAAAATATCCACTAAGATCAGATGTGTTGGGTAAAGTTCAGGAATTTAGACTTGATTCTCATACTGATAATGTTAATAATTTCTGACATTTACAGATACTTGGGCTTCCCTGTTGGCTCAGAGGTTAAAGCGTCTGCCTACGATGCAGGAGACTTGGGTTCAATCCCTGGGTCGGGAAGATCCCCTGGAGAAGGAAATGGCAACCCACTCCAGTACTCTTGCCTGGAGAATCCCATGGACGGAGGAGACTGGTGGGCTACAGTTCACGGGATCGCAAAGAGTTGGACACGACTGAGCGACTTCACTTCACTTCACTTCACTTAGTATATGTCAATGGAGAAGGCGATGGCACCCCACTCCAGTACTCTTGCTTGGAAAACCCCATGGATGGAGGAGCCTGGTAGGCTGCAGTTCAGGGGGTCGCTAACAGTCGGACACGACTGAGCGACTTCACTTTCACTTTTCACTTTCATGCACTGGAGAAGGAAATGGCAACCCACTCCAGTGTTCTTGCCTGGAGAATCCCAGGAACAGGGGAGCCTGGTGGGCTGCCATCTATGGGGTCGCACAGAGTCGGACACGACTGAAGTGACATAGCAGCAGCAGCATCAGCAGTGTGTGTCAAAACCTTTTCGAAGATGCCTTATGTTTCATTTCACTTAATTTTCACAGCAACTCTGTAGCACGTGTGTGTATTTTCAGTGGCTTGGTCGTGTCTGACTCTTTGCGACCCCATGGACTGTAGCCAACCAGGCTCCTCTGTCCATGGGATTTTTCAGGCAGGAGTACAGGAGTGGGTTGCCATTCCCTTCTCCAGGGGATCTTCCCGACCCAGGGACTGAACCCAGGTCCCTTGTGTCTCCTGCATTGTTGGGTTCTGTACCGCTGTGCTGCCTGGGAAGCCCCTCCGTAGCATAAGCTGTAATGTTACCTTTTTGCTGATGATGAGAGAAAGAAGACAAAGAAAGGTCAGGTAACGTGCCCAGGGTCACACAACTGTGCAAGCCAGGCTTTGAATGCATGTAGTCTGATTCCAGACCTCTCGCTTAAAAACAGTGGGTTTTGTTGGAATATAGTTGATGTACAGTGCTGTGTTAGCTCCAGGTGTCCAGCAAAGTGCCTCAGTTATACATACACACACGTCCACTCTTTTTTGGATTCTTTTCCCACATACAGAGTGTTGAGTCCCCTGAGACAAGCTACACAGCGGGTTCTTACTAGTTACCTACTTTATAGATAGTAGGGTGTATACTGGAGGAGGGCATGGCAACCCTCCGCAGTATGCTTGCCTGGAGAATCCCCACGGACAGAGGAGCCTGGCGAGCTACCATCCACAGGGTCACAAAGAGCCGGACGCATCCGAGACCTGAGCACAGCCCAGCGCGTGTGTGCCGCTCCCAGCTCCCCAGTTTCCCCCTCCCCGCCTTCCCCCTTGTGATCAGAAGTTTGCCCTGCCTGTCACCCTTAACCCCTGCACTAAATCTCCAGCAAGCAGTACAGTGGACCTGGGCTTTTGGCCCGGTGGGCTGCCACGGGCAGAATGGTGTGCAGGGGCAGAGGCTGAGCGGCGGCAGTCTGTGAGCAGGGGAACGCGGACAGACGGGGAGCCCACTAGAATGCTGCCCGCGAAATGAGACAGAAAGGAGCCGGTGGGGCAGCCAGTCAGGCTGCAGGTTCCTGTTGCTGCCCTACTGTGTGCTAGGCACCGGGCTTGCCTCAGCTCTGGGCTCAGTGTGGTGAAAAGATGGACACAGGAAATTATGTAACACAAGTGATTAGTTGTATCCCGTGCTGCCGGGTAGGGAATGCAGGGGCCCAGCCGAAGAAGGAGGGGGACAGGCGTTCTTCGTATGGAACCACAGCTGAGCACCGAACACAGCGGGTGGGGTGCTTGAGGGGTGCTAACCCCCGTGCACTGGAAAATCCATGTATAACTTATAGTCAGCCCACTCCATGAGCGGGTCCTCTGTATCCACAGGTCTGCATCCTCAGATTCAGCCAACTATGGACGACGTAGTATGATAGCATTTACCACTGAAAAAATCCACATATAAGTGGACATGTACAGTTCAAACCTGCATTGTTCTAGGGTCAACGATATAGCTCTTCTTATTTAAAAAAAATGCATGAAGTAGTCTTAGTATTTCATAACCTTGAAAACAGAGATATTGAAAAAATATCAGTTTTCAAATGTCTCTCCATAACCCAAAGATAGAATATTTACCCTTAGAAAGACAGATGCCCTTTTCAAGCTAGTCATCTTTTATCTGAAAAAGGAAGCACTTTAATGGACATCTCATTGGCCGATGTAACAAGAATTACCAGAGATAACCTGTCCCGGGGATGCCCAACCATATAACAATGTAGGGTGTGTGTTTGTGGATAATGAATGTGTTATTTTCAGAGTTTGAGAAGTCAGCATGAGTAGACACTTTTAACTGGGAAGGTAAAAGGTACAGATATCAAGAAAACCCATCTCCAGTCAGGGGTTGCCCAAGATGTGGCAGTTTTTTTGAATACATATATTCATGTGAAACATATTTTGTCTTAAGTTATTTGAGTCCCTTAGACACCGTTTTACTCATAAAATGTAAGCGCACTGCTGTCAGAATGACTGTGACATCTGATACGATATAGACGCTTATCGTCTGTTTCGTAATGCAGGGACGCCTCTGAAACGTGTCTTTAGAAAGTTGTCCTTAAACAATATATTAGTAAAGCTGCTGCCGCCGCTAAGTCGCTTCAGTCGTGTCCGACTCTGTGCGACCCCATAGACGGCAGCCCACCAGGCTCCCCTGTCCCTGGGATTCTCCAGGCAAGAACACTGGAGTGGGTTGCCATTTCCTTCTCCAGTGCATGAAAGTGAAAAGTGCAAGTGAAGTCACTCAGTCGTGTCCAACTCTTAGCGACCCCATGGACTGCAGCCCACCAGGCTCCTCTGTCCATGGAATTTTCCAGTCAAGAGTACTGGAATGGGTTGCCATTTCCTTCTCCAGGGTATCTTCCCAACTCAGGGACTGAACCCAGGTCTCCCGCATTGCAGGTAGATTCTTTACTATCTGAGCCACTAGGGAAGCCCAGTAGTGCCAAGAAGAAGAAACCTAAGCGCAGTAAGTGGGGAGAAGCCGAGCCAGGGATGGGGTTCTCACTGTGGACCGGTGGCAGGCGAGGGTTCTCTGCTAGAGGATCTCTGAGCAGAGACCAGAGGAATCGAGGGCATGAGCAGGACGGGCAGAGGCCCCAGAAGCGGGAGTGCCCTCGACTCGTCTAAGGGTGAGCTAGGAGGCCCTGGGGGCTGGGGCAGGGTAGGGGAGCGAGCGGGTGGGGAAAGGGCCACAGGTCATGGGGGGCCTGGCAGGCCGGGGCAGGGACTCTGTGCCCCCAGGAGGTAGAGAGCCACCACAGGCCGTGCAGAGGTGAGCCACACCATTTGGCTTTAGCTTCTGAAGGATCCCCAGGCTTCTGTGTGGAAGCTGGGAGCCGGTGGCGAGACTCTGGGCTCGGCCGATGGCTTGAGCACAGGTCGGGGGGCTGAGGTTCTGGGGGTGCAGCGAAGTCACATTCTGCATGCATTTCAAACGGAGAGCAGACTGCCTTCTCTGAACCCCTCCCTCAAGCCGGGTCGGATCCCCTGTCATATTTTCTCATCGAGTCATCGAGCGGGCGTTCATTCCGCTAGTATTTCCGTATTCTCTGTGTGATTATGTAGAGAACATTTGGAACTCTCCACGTAGGCTTTCTGCCTCAGGGAGGGAGAGTGCACCTCTGAAGAAAAAGCAGGCTTCTCTTGGACTTTGAGATTTACTTGTTTATTCATTTTCATCCTTTTTTTTTTAATTGAAGTATACTTGATAGACAATGTTATGTTAGTTTCAGGAGTATAGCACAGTGATCCAACTGTACCACACATGTGTCTGTATGAAGGCGGAAACACAACAGGCTCCATCTTGAAAGCAGGACTCCATCCTGGGCTGGGCTGTGGACTTTGAGCTCTATGCCCAGTATCTATGGAAACGACACACCAACTAGAAAACTAGACCCCCCGGATGGAAGAGCCCCAGGGCTTGTACCTAGACTCTCTGTGGCCTGAAAGAATACCCTAATTATGTGTGTAACCCAATAGAATCATGCATTCTATTATGCTTATCGGGGCATGACCACAGGCCTAATGATAATTGTCCACTGTTCACTGCGTAGGCTTAAGGCACATGAATCATGAATCCCGGGTTAACTTTGATTGTATCTTTCTTTCCCTTTGTCTGGACTAGTTTCAGGGAATTTGGGGACGTGGGTTTGGGCACCAATGCTTAGGGTATATGAGGTTTTCACAAAAATGAGTCGGGGTCCTTGGCTAAGAGGAGACTCTGCCTCCGGCGCGCTGCTGTAATCAACTGCGCTCCACTATCTGCATCGTCCTTCCGAGTGAGTCTGTTTCCCAGGAAACACACACACACACACACACACACACACACGCACACATATAGGGGCTTCCCTGGTGGTTCTGTGGTAAAGAATCTGCCTCAGTGGAGGAGGGCACGGCAGCCCACTCCAGTATTCTTGCCTGGAGGATCCCATGGACAGAGGAGCCTGGCGGGCTGCACTTCGTAGGGTCACAGTCGGATGTGACCGAAGCGACTGAGCAGCGGCCGCATATATATTTATCGATTCTTTTTCAGACTGTCTTTCCTTATAGGTTTGACGGAATGTTGAGTGGAGTTCCCGATGCTACACAATAGCTACCCAGTCCTTGTGTGTCTGTTTCATATATAGCACTCTATATATGTTAATTCCAAATTCCTAATTTATCTCCCTCCCATCCTTTCCCCTTTGGTAACCGGAAATTTGTTTTCTATGTGTTGGTCAATTTCTGTTTCATAAGTAAGTTCCTTTTTCCTTTTTTGGATTTTGAGATGTAAAGCTTAAGCCTTTCCTGGAAGGGCCTAGCAAAGGCAATAGGTTTGGAAGAATAGCAAGGCCTCCTGCCTTCCAAATAAGCTGGGACTGCCCAGGGTGGCAAGCTTGTGGGTGAGGAGAGAAGGAGGAGGCTTGATGGGCTAGGTGGGCCTCGTAGACCAGGCTGGTTCCCATTTCCTGCTGAGCCAAGACCTGGGGCAAGGGAGGGGGCAGACTCTGCATTAGGAAACCTGCCCTGGGGCAAGATCACGAGGCCCCTTGGCCTCACCATGGCCCTTTGGCCTCACCACGGCCCTTTGGCCTCACCATGGCCCGTTGGCCTCACCACAGCCTGGCTGGGCCTGGGAGCAGCCTGGGACCCTCTCTGTCTACAATGCGATGGGGATGTTCTGTATCTATCTAACACGGAAGCCACTAGCCACGTGTGGCTCTTGAGCCCTTGAAATGTGGCCAGTGTGACTGAGGAACTGAATTCCTGATTTTTAAAAGATTTTACTTAAATTTGTCAATCTCTTAACCTTTTCATTTTATGTTTTAGTATAGTCGATTAACAACGTTGTGTTAATTTCCGGTGGGGAGCAAAGTGATTCACTTATGCACCTACATGTATCTATTCTTTCTCAAAGTCTTTTCCTGCTTAGGTTGTCACATGATGTTGAGCAGAGTTCCCTGTGCTATCCAGTTGGTCCTTGTTGGTTATCCATTTTAAATATAGCAGTGTGTATATGTCAGTTCCAAACTCCCTGACTATCCTTTCCCCCATGCTTCCCCCCGACCCGTAACCATAAATTCTTTCTCTAAGTCTATAAACCTGTTTCTGTTTTTTAATTAAATTGTATCTTTTTAAAAGAAAATTCCACCTATCAGTGATATCATACAATATTTGCTCTCTCTGTCTGACTTCACTCAGTATGACAATCCCTAGGTCCATGCATGTTGCTGCAAATGACATGATTTCATCATTTTTGATGCCTGAGTAGTGTTCCATTGTGTATATGGACCACGTCTTTTTCATTCACCTGTCAGTGACGTGTAGGTTGCTTCCTTGTAGCGGCTATTGAAACAGTACTGCAGTGAATGTCGGGGTCCATGTGACCTTTGGAGTCACGTTTTTCTGCAGATACATGCCCAGGAGTGAGATTATAGGATCGTCTGGTAATTCTATTTTTAGCTTTTTTTTTTAAGGAACCTCCATAGCGGTTGTACCATTTGCATTCCCACCCAGTGTTGGAGGGCTTCCTTCTCTCCACCCCCTCTCCAGCATTTACTGTTTGCAGATTGTTCTGGTGGTGGCCATTCTGACCCACGTGCGCAGGAAGCAGGAAGAAATGGGAAATACGAGCAGGCCAATCACAAGTACCGAAGTTGAAACTGGGATTAAAAAAATCCCAGCAAAAGTCCAGGATCAAATGACTTCACAGGCAAATCCTAGGAAACATTTAGACAACAGTTAACACCCCTCCTTCTGAAGCTGTTCATTAACTTGCAGAGGAAGGAACACTCTCAAACCCATTCTATGAGGACACCATCACCCTGATACCAAAACCAGTATCAGGACAATATCCCTGATGAACACAGACACAAAAACCCTCAGGATCCTGGCAATCTGAGTCAAACAACACATTAAAAGGATCAACTCATTTGAATCGAAACGTGTGGTCACTGGCCACTGCACTGGGTAGAGCGGCCCCAGATGGGACAGAGGAGAAGGAGATTTAGGCAGCTCCACCGTCCCCTGGGGCCCCATATCCCCCATATGGGAAATGTGGGTGGTCCCTCTGTGCCCAAGAAGTTCCTGGAGGACGCTGACAGCTGAGCCCAGAGGAGCCCGTGGTCAGGAACGTGAGGCCCAGATGGGATAAATGTTTCTCCATAGAAACTAGTGTGGAAAGATGATGGCTGCGATGAGATGCCCATATTCACCAGCATCTTTAACCCCAGTGTGACCTCCCTTCCCTCCATGCGTCTTAGAAATAACCACAGAGAAAACAGGAGACCTACCTGAAGGAAATTAAGAGGCCTGGCCAGAGGAGGTCTCAATACAAAACTAAAGTGAAATATGAAGGCTATGAAGAGACGTATCTTGCACACTTCAGTTTGTAAGTATAGCTCAGATGGTCTGCCTGCAATGCGGGAGACCTGGGTTCGATCGCTGGGTCAGGAAGACCCCCTGGAGAAGGAAATGGCAACCCACTCCGTTACTCTTGCCTGGAAAATCCCATGGACACAGGAGCCTGGTAGTTGCAAAGACTCGGACACGACTGAGCGACTTCACTTTCTTTCTTTCTTTTCAGCTTGCAAACTGAATATGATTATAACAGATACATAGCTAGAGCCCTTTCTATATATCTATGTGCTACATAATTAATGACTATCTGCTCAACCAAATGGTAAGCTCCGTCAGAGCAAGCGCATGGGGAAAGGAATGTTTTCAACTATGAGTCAAAGGAAATAGGAGCTTCCGCGGTAGCTCAGCTGGTAAAGAATCTGCCTGCAATGCAGGAGACCCTGGTTCAATTCCTGGGTCAGGAAAATCCCCCTGGAGAAGGGATAGGCTACCCACTCCAATATTTTTGGGCTTCCCTGGTGACTCAAAAGTAAAGAACCCGCCTACCATGTGGCAGACCTAGATTTGATCCTTGGGTTGCGAAGATCCCCTGGAGGAGGGCATGGCAACCCACTCCAGTATTCTTGGCTGGAGAATCCCCATGGACAGAGGAGCCTGGTGAGCTACTGTCCATGGGGTTGCAAAGACTGAGTGATTGGGCACAGCACAGCAAAAGGAAATAGCACAGAAATGGGAAGAATGTGAAGAATCTGAGATTTGTGTCTTTCACATACGAGGTTCAGTAGTGGGCAGTTGCTGACGTTGGCTCAGTGACGTCAGGGATGGTGTCGCTGTTATCTTCCCTCATGGGTACCACTGTTGCAGTCATCATACTTGCATTCAAGGCAGAAAGAAAGGAAAGGTATGGCTCAAGCAGTATCAGTCCTGTCTCCCGTTATCGGGAAAGTCACAGCGTTTCTGGAAGTCTTCCAGCCAACGTTCCTTCATAGCTGATTGGCTAGACCTACCTCACGCCGCCTTGCTGCAGAGGAAGGCTGGGGCAGGAGACAGGGAGAGAACTGTCTCCTCAGAGACCAACAGGGGTTCATCAGGAGTGACTGGTTACCTTGCTGCCCTGAACAAAAGCTAGTGTGATGTCAGCAGGGAAGAAAGGAGTCACTAAAAGTGGAAGTGAACCAGGATACCAACTGGGCGTCTATGTCCAGCACTCAGCACTACGCACACCTTGAAAGTGAATTCAGTTCTAGAACGGGATTTAAGGTGGAAGTTGCATACAGTTAAAACCACCCGGGAGAAATATCAATAACCTCAGATAGTCAGATGACACCACCCTTATGGCAGAAAGTGAAGAGCAACTAAAGAGCCTCTTGATGAAAGTGAAAGAGGAGAGCGAAAAAGTTGGCTTAAAGCTCAACATTCAGAAAACGAAGATCATGGCATCCAGTCCCATCACTTCATGGCAGATAGATGGGGAGACAGTGGAAACAGAGGTTGACTTCATTTTTTGGAGCTCCAAAATCACTGCAGATGGTGATTGCAGCCATGAAATTAAAAGACACTTACTCTTTGGAAGAGAAGTTATGACCAACCTAGACAGCATATTCAAAAGCAGAGACATTACTTTGCCAACAAAGGCCTGTCTAGTCAAGGTTATGGTTTTTCCAGTGGACGTGTATGGATGTGAGAGTTGGACTATGAAGAAAGATGAGTGCCGAAGAATTGATGCGTTTGAACTGTGGTGTTGGAGAAGACTCTTGAGAGTCCCTTGAACTGCAAGGAGATCCAACCAGTCCAGCCTAAAGGAGATCAGTCCTGGGTGATTGGAAGGACTGATGCTGAAGCTGAAACTCCAATACTTTGGCTACCTGATGCGAAGGGCTGACTCATTTGAAAAGACCCTGATGCTGGGAGGGATTGGAGGCAGGAGGAGAATGGGATAACAGATGATGAGATGGCTGGATGGCATTACCGACTCAATGGACATGGGTTTGGGTGGACTCTGGGAGATGGTGATGGACAGGGAGGCCTGGTGTGCTGCGGTTCATGGGATCGCAAAGAGTCAGACACGACTGAGCGGCTGAACTGAAAACCATCCTGGAGCACGTCTTTGCGAGTCTGCTGTGTTGGAGGCCAACATGCCATCTCTTTAGAAGCCCACACTGTCATTTTTACCCCAACATTGGAAAAGATCACTGTTACAGCAGATGAGCTAATTGTTTGGACTGGGGATTTGAAGAGTTGGATCTTTGAATAATAGATCACATTTAGTACAGCAAGGTACTTTTACTGTGAGAGGCACAGGGAACCCCTCATCCCAAGCTCATTAAATAAACTGATGGGTAGAAACATCCTCACTGTTTAAACAGTCACCCACACTCTATAAAGGCTACGGTGTAGAGAAGTAGTCAGGAGCCTGACCTCTGCAGCCAGACTGCCGGGGTTGGAAGGCCTGCTCCATCATTGACTGGTTGCTACTGTGACCTTGGGCAAATTATTTACTCTCTATCTGGCTCAGTTTCCCAGCTATGAAATGGGGATAATAGTGGCAACAACCTTGAAGAGGTGGTGGTGAGACTTCAGTGAATTAATACAGGTAAAGCCTGTGAGTGGTCAGCCCAGGAAAAGTGCGGTAGAAGAGTTAGCTCTTATGATTGTTGTTACTCCGTAGCTTTAGCTACGGAGCATTTAACTCCTGTTAAATGCATGTAGGAGCTACTCCCAGGCAAAAGACGTTCAATGTGTATTTGTTGAATTGATAGATAAATTCTAATATTTAGAATATTTATACATCAGATGAAATATTCAAACAGCAGTCATCCCTAACACTGTCACCTTAGGACATTTGGTACTTTTGAACCTTAATCACCTTGTCTTAGGTGGAGAAATTCAGAGAAACACCCCAGTGGGAGGAAGAGCTTCCTGCGACGAAAGCAGAAGTGTTAGTTGCTCAGTCCCGTCCGACTCTTTGCAACCCCATGGACTATAGCCCAACAGGCTTCTCTGTCCATGGAATTCTCTAGGCAAAAATATTGGAGTGGGTTGCCATTCCCTTCTCCAGAGGATCTTCCCCACCCAGAGATCAAACCCAGGTCTCCTGAATGACAGGCTGATTCTTCACTGTCTGACTCACCAGGGAAGCCCTTCCTGTGATGGGAGGTACTGAAAAGAAAACTGAATCCAATCCTTGGTCACGCAAATATTCATCCCAGGGTGGTCTGAGTGAGGATTCAGGGATCTGAATCATTCAACCCCTTCATGCCTTCACCAAATGAGAGCTGGACTAAGTGTTTTGCAGTGGGTCCTTGCAATGTTAATTCCTGTCCTTAAATAAACTTGGGAAATCTAAGGTCAAGTTAAATAGATTCCTGCTGTCTTTTTTCTCCTTGTGGCATTTCTCAGAACCTTTGAAGCTCATTTGTGTTGCAATTCGGAAGGAATATGTAGAATATGTAGTATTTTCCAGCATTTCTCAGAAATTTTGGAGCTCATTTGTGTTGTAATTCTTCAGGAATATGTAGAAAGACATATTTTCCAAGTTGCTTGAGGACAGAGTCTCTTTTTTTCCCTTGTTGGGGGGCATCTGCATATTGGGGGGCATATTGCTCTATAAACGCTGGATGCCTCTGAGGTTCTTCCCACCCATATCTCATGAAAGTCAGAGGTTGCTTTTAACTATGTAATTATATATATATTAAACTATATAACTGAATCTCTGACTTGTGATTGGTAATGTACCACGCGTTCAGGGAAACACACTCACTCAGAAGGACGATGCAGATGGTGGAGTACCGTTTATTACACCAGTGGGCCCAGGGCAGACTCTCCTCTTAGCCAAGGACCCCAACCAGTTTTTGTGAAAACCTTATATACCCTAAATGTGCATGCCCAAACCCACCTCCCCAAATTCCTTGAAACTAGTCTGGACGAGGTAAAAGAGAGATACGATCAAAGTTAACCCATGATTCATGTGTCATAAGCCTAGACAGTAAAACAGTGGACATTTATCAATAGGCCTGTGGTCATATCCCGATAAACATAACAGAATTTACCACTTTGTTCTGTTACAGAGATAATTACCACTTTTAGGTGACAGAGAGTCCAAGTCCGAGTCCTGAGGTTTTTTATCGGGGGTCTGGTTTTTCCATCGGTATGCCGCTTCTACAGACACTGGGCGCAAAGTTCAGAGTCCGTCGGGAGGGTGACCACGTGTGTAGCCCAACGTTCGCAGCCTGACCTAAGACGGAGTCCAGCTCTGTCTGTTTCCTCCTTCAGTAAATGTCCACAACAGGCTGGGTTCTCACCTTGGCCTGTAGTTGGAATCACCTGGGGAGATTTAAAAAGTCCTGCGCCTCAGGCTACATCCTGGGGATTCTAATCTAGTTGATCTGGATGCCACTTGGGCATTACGTTCAGCTGCTAAAACTCCCCAAGTGATTCTAGTGTGCAGCCGTGGTTGAGCACCGCTGGGCTAGAAGTTTCCCCAGCTGGGATAGGTGATAGCCATGGTTAGAAATGCAGAGGCCCATAGAGTTCAGACGGGAAAAGAAGAACTAAAGAAAGAGATGCGGTGAGGATGATGATTAAGACCCTGGAGAGCCTGGGGGAAAGTCGTGTGAGAGCAGAGACGCCTGAAAGGTGATGGAGGATCGTGTGACCGTCGTGGGTGGGAGCTACGTACATATGTGTCCCTAGGACTGCCACCAGGGGTGCTCACACACCCCTAAAGACCATGCACAAACACAGATAAAAATCTCAGAAACCAAAGCAAGTAGCTTGGCTTGAATTGATGAGAGCACAGACCACGTTAGCCAGAATATCACCAACTTCAAGATCAAGGTCACACTCAGGAGACTTCCCCTAGGTAGAACTCCAAGTCTTAAAAAAAGCAGTCTTTCGACTGCAGACGAAGTGACCATTTCATGAGAGGTCCTGTTTGCAGTTTCTGTCCGTTGAAGCCAGTGAGCCCCGAGTTTCCTCCCACTGCAGTGAGATGTGTGGGCCAGGAAACCCTTCCATGATTTTTGGAGGTGCTGCCTGCTGGCTTCCACTGGACCCAGAGGGAAGGAGGGGGAAGCCAGGGGCGAGGGGGCTAGGGATGCTCTTGAGGGATGGCGCAGCTATGCGACGAGCCAAGCAGGAGGTAACCGACCACCCGAACTTGCAGCCACAGAACAAGGGTAGGTCAGCCCTGCCAAGACTCGCTTTGCTGAGAGTGGGTGCATCTGGTGGGGACGTCACAGCCCCACGTGCTTCCAAGCCAAGGTGGACAAGCCAAGCAGCTGTGCCAGCTGCCCTACACAGACCCCTCCGGCAAGTATGGCAGACATCACTAATCAATCACAGCGCGACTTCACCATGAGCTTGGGCACAGCCTCAGGGCTCTTCACAACACTGTGAAGGGCACTGCCCAACAGCTGCCACCAGGTAATCAGGGGCAGCACTCGGTTCTCACCCCAGGCCTGGGCTTTGCTCTGCTCGGAGCGATAGGGGCGGCAGCACTGTGCCGGCGACAAGGTCCTGCTTATCCATCACTCTGACGTTTGAAAAGACTGAAAAGGCAGAAGTCTGTGCCTAGCACTGTGGTGAGGCACTGGGGATACAACGCGAATGAAACAGTCATGGCCCCTACACGGTTAAAAAATAAATCCCAACATACAAATCCACATTCCTAGTCATGGCCCCTACACGGTGAAAAAATAAATCCCAACATACAAATCCACATTCCTAGTCATGGCCCCTACACGGTGAAAAAATAAATCCCAACATACAAATCCACATTCCTAGTCATGGCCCCTACACGGTAAAAAAATAAATCCCAACATACAAATCCACATTCCTAGTCATGGCCCCTACACGGTGAAAAAATAAATCCCAACATACAAATCCACATTCCTAGTGAACGCTGCTGAAGGTTTGGGAGGCTGACAATTAGCGCACTGCCCTTCATCACTACCCTCCTTCTCCCCCTGGTTTAGAAACTTTAGCAGGCACAGAAGGAAAGGTAGATAAAAATATCTTCATTGCTGAGAAGCTACGACAGAAGCATGGATGGCCAGCTGGGCTTGTTTACGCCCTGAATCGCACTTATCACCCCTCGTCCCAAAGCCTCAGGCCACGAGGGCTAAGCCTGTCCCGTCAGGCCGGCCTACCTTGCTGGGGTAGAGGTCTAGACCAGCCACCTCTGCAGGTGGAGGGACTAGCCAACCAGGTCTTCCTTCTCCAGAACCCACCAGTCAGAGGAGTTGCTGCTCCCTGGGCAGAGACGGGGTCGGAGGTTGAGAGTGTGCCCTTAATAGAGGTCCCCTTACTTGGAAACCTGAGCCAGGTGGAATAATTGATTCCCCCCTGCCTCACATGCAGACAAGGGCTACCACAGGAAAAGTAAGGGAATCAATGAGTATAGGAGGATTACTCAGTTAGAATCTGGGTACTAGGAAGGCTCCTGTGAGTGGGACACTGAAAACGAGCCCTCAAGCAGTTTGGATCCAGAACCCAAAATATTTACCTTCAGAGAACAGATCCTGCAGGGCTTAATGTTAAGGAGCTGGGTTTTCTCTTAAGAGTAAACACACATATTG
Organism: Ovis canadensis; assembly: GCF_042477335.2. Taxonomy (NCBI): domain Eukaryota; kingdom Metazoa; phylum Chordata; class Mammalia; order Artiodactyla; family Bovidae; genus Ovis; species Ovis canadensis. The sequence goes on from NC_091245.1 coordinate 277,373,416, forward strand.
GACAGTTTAGGCAGGAGCTTGACAGATCAGTTCAGCATTTTCAAAGCTTATTCCGCCAGCCATGAGAAGCGGAGGCAGCTGAGAGACAGGGCGGACAGAACCAGTACATAGAAATACAGGAGGCCCAGTTGAGTCTGAAATTCAAATTAGCAACGAATAAGTATGTACCAAATATCATATGGGACATGAGTGAGTGAGTGAGTGGGTCGTGTCCGACCCTTTGTGACCCCATGGACCATACTGTCCATGGAGTTCTCCAGGCCAGGAAACTGGAGTGGGTAGCCTTTCCCTTCTCCAGGGGATCTTCCCAACCCAGGGATGGGACCCAGGTCTCCCGCATTGCAGGCGGATTCTTTACTGTCTGAGCCAGTACGGAAACCCAAGTATACTGGAATGGGTAGCCTGTCCCTTCTCCAGCAGATTTACTTCTACTTAAAAAAAAAAAAAATGTTGTTTATCTGAAATCAGTGCTTATCTGTTGGCCCACATTTAACTGAGCATTGAGTATGTTATAGTGATGGGGTGGATACCCATCCTGTTGTGGATGTGGACTCCTGGTGATGGGTTGATGCAGTGAATGAGGGCTATGGTCTGGGGTCAAAGCTGACTTGGTGCCAGTACAGTCGATGTCTCGGAGTGGGAATAACGATGGCTTTGACATTCCAGTCTGCTGGTCACGTAAAGCTGCGCTCCTTCTGTAGCCACGCTTGTTAGAATATTTACCTCTTTTTAAACTGATTTCAGTATGATCTCGTATGGGAGCTGAGGCACAGGGAAAGGCCCCTGAGCACTGCCAAATGAAAGTGACATAGACGCTGTTCAGCCCAACCATCATGGGGCCTGGATAGCACAGCACATCTCTCCTACTGCTAAGGAAATGATAAGAAAAGCCTCAAAACTCAGAGGACAATGGAATTAGTCTGCAGACAAGAGCATTACTGTGTTCTGGTCTTCTGACTGTGACTCTGGGCAAGTCCCTTAATGATTCCTTTACTATGTAAGTTGTGATGTAAATATAGCTTGTCTTATACGTGGCTGTCATGAATGTTGTGTGAATTACAAATATGAACAATATTTGGATAATATTCAGATTCTGTTATGGACAGAAGGTTTGCGTCCTATGAAAATTTGTATGTTGAAGCCTTAACCCCCAGTGTGATGGTATTTGCAGAGGAGGCCTTTGAGAACTAATTAGGGTTAGATGAAGTCATGAGGATGGGGCCCCATGATGAGATTGGCGGCCTCAGAAGCAGAGGACGCTGACGCTGTGTCTCTGTCTGTCTCCCTTCACACGTGCAAGCTGGAAAGGCTGTGTGAGGACTCCTTGGGCGGCTTGCCAGCCAGGAAGCATCTCACCAGGGCCCGACGCTGCTGCCCCCCAACCTCTGCTGGCCTTCCAGCCTGCAGAACTGTGAGAAACACATTTCTGTTGTGTAAGTCACCCAGTCTATGTCACCTACATCTTTCCGTGCTGATTAAAACAGGTACTATTAATTTTACAAAAGTAATTCGGTATCAGTGAGCAAGAAATTAGCCGCGAAGCAAAATCTCCTGCTATTTTCAGCCTGCCGGTGGACGTGCTAACTCTGTCTGCCAGGGTGCCTCTCCCCTGCGGTCTCGGGTCTCGGGTTTCAGGGTGAAATATATGTGTGTATTTCTTGCCTTCTCCTTTTCCCAAACACACACATTAAGGGCCGCTTTGAAAAAGAGACGTCACAAAGGGCACAAGTGTGTGAGGAAGGGGAGAGGGAGCTTGGTTGCTAGGAAACCAGGGAACCAGTTTAGTTCAACAGCCGCTGGGCGTTTAGGGGCTGTGTGAATCGTGCTGACTGTGCATGTGAGCATACAGGGCCGGGAGGGGGCACTTCTCTTTTAGCACAAACTAGAAGAGGGGCGTGCTTCCCAGGTGGCCCTAGTGGTGAAGAGCCCTCCTGCCAGGGTAGGAGATGTAAGAGACATGGATTTGATCCCTGGGTCGGGAAGATCCCCTGGAGGAGGGCATGGCGACCCACTCCAGTATCTTGCCTGGAGAATCTCCAAGGCCAGAGGAGCCTGGTGGGCTACAGTCTGTGGGGTCACAAAGAGTCGGACATGACTGAGCGACTTAGCACGCATGCACCCGGAAAACTGGGGCATCCGGCGCTCCCATCAGAAACCAGGTATGAAAACATGCTGGACAATGTAAGGCTTCCCGTGACTAGAGACAGAAATCCAGTTCCAATAACGGGAATTCATTAGATAACTGGGAGGTCCAGGGGTGGATCTTGCTTCAGGCAGGGCTGGACCCGGTCACTGGAGTGATGTCATTAGCCCACTCTCTCTACCTCTCTGTGCAGTGGGCTCGTTCTCATTCGGTTTTTCTGTCCCTAAGGGGGCTCTCTGCTGGTGGTAGGGAAGGGGCAGTCTGGTTTCGGGGAAGTCCAGGTTCCTCTGTTTCAGGGAGCTACCTTCAGCAGAGAGAGATCTTCTCTTTTCCATGATCCATGTGTGAAATCCCACGCAAGGAATCCAGTTAGCTCTGCTTCAATCAGAGGTTCTCCCACTTGACTGATGCCTATGGACAGAGGAGCAGAGTATTCTGCTTTGCAGCCCCTCCTGCGCCATACAGAACAGAGACAGGCAGTTCTCCCAGAGAAATATGGGAATGTGACAAGAAGCTGCGGAAACGGAAGGCGGCAGATCAAGCTGATACCCACCACATTACTTGAAAAGACATCCACAAGTTTGCTGTGACTTTTATCTGGTTGGGAACTTCGGGAGGGAGGTCCCAGAGGGAGGGGATGTATGTACACATACAGCTGATTCACTTCATTGCACAGTAGACGCTAACACAGCGTCGTAAAGCAACTATACTCCCATTATAAAAAGAGACACTCAAGCAGCCATGCAGAGGTCCTCGTGGTGAGCCACAGGCCTCCTACCAACAACCAGCAACATCTTACCACGTGTATAAATCAGCAGCCTTAGAAATAAAACCTCAGCCCCGCTCAGACCTTCAGGCGACTGGACTCTGGCTGACGTCCTGATAGCACTCCTGTGAGAAATCCTGAACCAGAATCCTTAAGCCACTTCCAAACTCCTAAAACTAGGAGGTGATAACTTGTTTGAAGCTACTAAATTTTGGTGTGATTTGTTACGTAGAAATGAACACAATAGTAAAAGTGGAAGTCACTCAGTTGTGTACAACTCTTTACGACCTCATGGACTATACAGTCCATGGAATTCTCCAGGCCAGAACACTGGAGTGGGTAGCCTTTCCCTTCTCCAGGGAATCTTCCCAACCCAGGGATCAAACCCAGGTCTCCCGCCTTGCAGGCGGATTCTTTCCCAGCTGAGCCACAAGGGAAGCCCTATAAACACAATACTACAAGATTGAAAAAAAAAAGGTACAGAGACTGAGAAGTGGTGAACTATGATATTCATACAGCATAATACTAAATGGGCTTCCCAGGTGGTGCTAGTGGTAAGGGACCCACCTGCCAGCGCAGCAGAGGTAAGAGACATGGGTCCCGTCCCCGCGTGGGGAAGATCCCTAGGGGGAGGTCATCGCAACCCGCTCCAGCATTCTTGCCTGGGAAATCCCACGGACAGAGGAGCCTGGTGGGCTACAGTCCGTGGGGTCGCAAAGAGCTGAACAGGACTGAAGCAACTTAGCACACGCATGCATCCACACACACACACACACACACACCAAGTAACCAGAAAAAGGAGGTACAGTTACATTCACTGCCTTAAGAATGTGGCTTTGAGCTACGTTAAGAGGAAAAGCAGGTTGTAAAGCAGTTGTGACTGTAAATCTTATCATTGTAACAGCATGTAAAATGTAGCATTTTTATAAAAAATGAATATTTAGGGAAATAACCCTATTGGCATCTGCCCCGAATTGGTACCAGTGGCTCCCTTAAGGGCAGTTGCTACTGAATTCTTTTTTGTTATCAACTCTGAAAGTATGACATTTACATGAACATGTATTATTTGTATATTAAAACAAGATGAAATAAAAAATAAATATGGACACTTAAAAATGAATAGCTTTGTTGAGATATAACCCACATATCATAAATGTATCCTTTTGAAGTATACAATTCAGTGTGTTTTTAGTGTATTCAGAGTTGTACAAATATCACCACTATCTAATTTCAGCACAATTTTATCACCTCAGAAAGAAACTCTCCAGCTGACGGCAGTCAGTACCCATTCTCCCTTCCCCCGCAGCATGTGGAAGACACTAACTCACTTCCTGTCCCTATATGTTGCCTATTCTGGGTTATTTCCCACAAATGGGATCAATAATGCATGGCCTTTTCTGTCTGACTTCTTTCATTAGAATACTGTTTCCGAGGTTCGCCCACGTGGTGGCATGGATCAGTATTTCTTTCTTTATTGCTGATTACCATTCAATTATGTGAACGAACCACACTACTTTTTCCCCACTCATCAGCTGGTGGTTATTTGGATTCATTCTATTTTTGGCTACCAAGCGTAACGCTGCTATGAACGTTTGTGCACAGGTGTTTGTGTAGACATGTTTTCAGTGCTCTTGGGTATGTTCCCTGGAGTGGAGTGACTGGGTCATATGGTAATTCAGTGTTTCACTTTCTGAGGAACCGCAAAAGAGTTTCTCAAAAGCAGCTATGCCGTTTTGCTTTCCCACCAGCAATGTAATTTCTAATAATTTCTCCTCAGCCTTGTCAACTCTTATTTTCCATCTTTTAAAATTTTAGTCATCTTCAGGGGACTACAGTGATATTTAGTTGTGGCTCTGATTTGTATTTCTCTAATGATTAATGATGTTGAACATCTTTTTGTGAAATGTTTGCCAATTTTAATATCTTCTTTGGAGGAATGTTCCTCAAAATCCTTTGCCCATTAAAAAATGGTTTATTCATCTCTTTACTGTTGAGCCGCAAGAGTTCTCGGTATATTCTGTATGCAGATGCAGTACTGGCTCTTTTCTGTGGGTTTTCTGTTCATTTTCTTGATGGTATCCTTTGTTTTTCCTTTTTTCACTTGTATTTTTGATGTCATATCTAAGAAACCACTGCTTAAAGCAAGGCCATGAATGTTGGCATCTATGTATTATTCTAAGAGTTTTAATGAGATGAAATGATATCTCATGGTTTTGATTTGCATTTCCTTAATGACTAATAATGTTGAGCATTTATTCATGTTTTTATTAGCCATTTGTATATCTTCTTCAAAGAAATGTCTATTCAAGTTCTTTGCCATTTTAAAGTTGGGTTGTTTCTCTATTTGTTGGTGAGTTATAAAAGTTATTCATGTATTTTGGATATTAAGTCATTATCAGATATGTAATTTGCAAATATTTCCTCTCATTCTATGGGTTGTCTTTTAAGCACACTCCTGATAGTACCCTTTGACACACATTAGAAGATTTTAATTTTTGTGAAATCCAGTTTTCTATTTTTCCTTCTTTTTCTTATGCTCTTGGTATCATATCTAAAAAACCAATGTCGAAACTAAGATCATAGCGATGTATTCTTATATTTCTTCTAAGGGTTTTATAATTTTGAGTGCTTATATTTAGCTCTTTTATCTACTTTGAGTTAAATTTTATATATAATATGAGGTAAGGATCCAGCTTCTTTTTTTTGCATGTGGAAATCCAGCTGTCCCATTTGTTGAAGGATATTAAGTATTCTCTTGAAAACATGGTTCTGGTGGTTGCTTAATATTCCATAATGTATTACTGTTTGGTCACTGATTCCTTCTTTGCCTTGTGATGTTCTAGATATACCTATAATTTGCTCCTTGCCCACAGCTTTCTTTAGAAAATCTATCCAGCTCATTTTATTGTGGCTGTTGGTTCAGTTGCCAAGTCATGGTGAACTCTTCGTGACCCCATGGACTGCAGCATACCAGGCTTCCCTGTTCTTCACTATTTCTTGGAGTTTGCTCAGATGTAATGTCCACTGAGTCAGTGATGTTATATAACCATCTCATCCTCTGTTATCCACTTCTCCTCCTGCCCTCGGTTTTCCCAGCGTCGGGGTCTTTTTCCAGTGAGTTGGCTCTTCGCATCAGGTGGCCAAAGTATTGGAGCTTCAGCATCAATCCTTTCAATGAATGAATATTCAGAGTTGATTTCCTTTAGGACTGACTGGTTTGATCTCCTTGCAGTCCAAGAGTCAAGAGTCTTCTCCAAAACCAGAGTTTAAAGGCATCAGTACTTCTGTGCTCAGCCTTCTTTATGGTCCAACTCTCACATCCACACATGACTACTGGAAAAACCATAGCTTTGACTCTACAGACCTTTGCTGGCAAAGTGATGTCTTTGCTTTTTTATATGAGGTCTAGGATTGTCATACCTTTCCTTCCAAGGAGCAAGTGTCTTAATTGCAGTCGCCATCTGCGGTGATTTTGGAACCAAGAAGAGAAAATCTGTCACTGCTTCCACTTTTTCCCCACCTATTTGTCATGAAGTGATGGGACCAAATGCCATGATCTTAATTACTTGAATGCTGAGTTTAAGCCAGATTTTTCACTCTTCTCTTTCACCCTCATCAAAAGGCTCTTGAATTCCTCTTTGCTTCCTGCCATTAGAGTGGTATCAGCTCATAGCCACAGAAAAAGCAACCCCTCGAGATCTCATAATCATTGCCTTTGGACATGACTGATTGGACCACAGGCAGACAGTCAAAGCTGATCCTATCAGACCTTTCTTTTAGGAATGTAACATTGGAGATATTAAAACTATGCCATTCAAATTTGTGGAAATGAGTTTAAAGGTAATGTGAATGCTAGGGATTGAGGTTATAATGATGAAGTGTGTATGAAGGGGACAGAAGTGGGCTATAAAAACAGTGAGGAATTGTATAGGCACATTTAAAACTGAGACTTTGAGAGAACTGGAGAGATTTGTGGTTGGGTAACTAGTTTTATGAAGCCCATAAGATTCTCCCCTTCCTTTCAGTTCAGTTCAGTCACTTAGTCATGCCTGACTCTTTGTGACCCCATGGACAGCAGCACGCCAGGCCTCGCTGTCCATCACCAACTCCCGGAGCTTGCTCAAACTCATGTCCATTGAGTCGGTGATGCCATCCAACCATCTCATCCTCTGCCATCCCCTTCTCCTCCTGCCTTCAATCTCTCCCAGCATCAGGGTCTTTTCCAATGAGTCAGTTATTCCCATCAGGTGGCCAAAGTATTGGAGCTTCAGCTTCAGCATCAGTCCTTCCAATGAATATTCAGGACTGATCTCCTCTAGGATGGGCTGGTTGGATCTCCTTGCTGTCCAAGAGGACTCAAGGGGCTCTCCTTCCCTTACTCCCTTCCTCTACTTCCTTCTTCCTTTACTTCCTTCTTTTCTGGAATAAATTTGAGTGGATGTCTGTTCTTTTGCAAACAAACTTTCCCTCAGACAGGCCTTGTATTGGTTAGGAATCTTGGTTTGCAAGAGATAAAACACTCAACTGGGTTAAGCCAATAAAGGGCTTCTATTGGTTCCTATACCCAGAAAGCCTACTATGTAGTCTGATCCTGGGATTCAAAAATGTCATCTCGAACTGGTTCTCTCTCTCTTTCAGGCCTACCTTGTGGAGTGTTCATTTAATTCCCAACCTCTTAGGAACTCTTACCTCCGATCATCCCTGACTGCCAACAGTCCCAAAAGGAAGAAAGCACACTTTCCTGTCGCTCCTGCGCAAGCCTGGGATCCACAGATGGTGCCCACGGTGTGTGCGTCATGCCCATCCCACGACCAGCCCCTGGGGGATCCACTGCTGGGCCTGAGAACATCCCGTCCTGGCATGGGCGAGCCGCGCTGGAGCCGCACTGACTGCAAATGAGGAGGAGGGTTTCATAAAGGAAACTCTGCATTCTTTTATGAGATGAAACTGGGAATGGCTTCCGAGTAGCCAAAGTGGAAACCAGAAGACCACCTCAGGCACTCAAATGAGTTCTAATGCTTCTTCATGCACTTCCTTGTACACAAATATTTGTTGATATCTCAGTATTTCCTAAGATACGGTTTCATTTCTGTTGCCGCATGACAAACCACCTCAAAGCTCAACGGCTTGGAGAAGCAACAGTGATCAATCTTGCACTATTCCATGGATCGGCTGGGCGCAGCTGGGACGTTCCGTTCCACGTGCGGCAGCTTCAGCTGCACGCTGTAGCCGCATTTGTGGCTGCGTATTCAGCTGAGAGCCTGACTGAGGCAGTCTCATCAGAGGCAGTCTCTCCATGAATTAGGAATTTGGGGATTAACATGTCCACACTACCATGCGTAGAACAGATGGCCAACAAGGGCCTGCCCCTGTAGCAAGGACTGTACTAAATATCGCCAGAACAGCACGAGAGCTCCAGAAAAACATCCATTTCTGCTTTATCGACTATGCCAAAGCCTTTGACTGTGTGGATCACAATAAACTGTGTGGGAAATTCTCAAAGAGATGGGAATTCCAGACCGCCTGACCTGCCTCTTGAGAAACCTGTATGCAGGTTAGGAAGCAACAGTTAGAACTGGACATGGAACAACAGACTGGTTTCAAATAGGAAAAGGAGTGCGTCAAGGCTGCATATTGTCACCCTGCTTGTAACTTCTATGCAGAGTACATCATGAGAAACACTGGGCTGGAAGAAGCACAAGCTGGAATCAAGATTGTCAGGAGAAATCTCAATAACCTCAGATATGCAGATGACACCACCCTTATGGCAGAAAGTGAGGAGGAACTAAAAAGCCTCTTGATGAAAGTGAGAGAGAAGAGTGAAAAAGTTGGCTTAAAGCTCAACATTCAGAAAACTAAAATAATGGCATCTGATCCCATCACTTCATGGGAGATAGATGGGGAAACAGTGGAAATAGTGTCAGACTTAATTTTTTGGGCTCCAAAATCACTGCAGATGGTGATTGCAGCCATGAAATTAAAAGATGCTTACTCTTTGGAAGGAAAGTTATGACCAACCTAGATAGCATATTAAAAAGCAGAGATATTACTTTACCAACAAAGGTCCGTCTAATCAAGGCTATGGTTTTTCCAGTGGTCGTTATGGATGTGAGAGTTGGACTGTGAAGAAAGCTGGGCACCGAAGAATTGATGCTTTTGAACTGTGGTGTGGGAGAAGACTCTTGAGAGTCCCTTGGACTACAAGGAGATCCAACTAACCCATCCTAAAGGAGATTAGTCCTGGGTGTTCATTTGAAGGACTGATGCTGAAGCTGAAACTCCAATACTTTGGCCACCTCATGCGAAGAGTTGACTCCTTGGAAAAGACCCTGATGCTGGGAGGGATTAGGGGCAGAAGGAGAAGGGGATGACAGAGGATGAGATGGCTGGATGGCATCACCAACTCGATGGACGTGAGTTTGGGTAAACTCCAGGAGTTGGTGCTGAACAGGGAGGCCTACCATGCTGCAGTTCATGGGGTTGTAAACAGTTGGACATGACTGAGTGACTGAAATGAACTGAACTGATAGGGGAAAATAATCTAAGAAAGAATATCTACTATCACCTATCTTTCTATTTGAATCTCTGTGCTATATACCTGAAGGTAATACCACATTATCAATCAACTATACATCAATTAGAAAAGAAAAAGAAAAGGCAAGTGTCTCCTCTTCCAAGTTGGCCTCTTATCATTCTATAGTGAAACCTGGTCTCCTTTATAGCACGGTGGCTTACTCCCAGGAAGAGAAGTGTATGCAGCTGATAAATCTCCTAAGGCCTGAGTTTGGATGTCCCAGGAGATCACTTCTACTTCTTTCTCCACGTCAGAGCAGGTCAGCCAGATTCAAGGGGCGACAGAGATAAATATTCCCCTAGAAATAGAAATACTGGGTGAAAGATTATGTACATGTATGATTCATAATAAAAAGTATCAAACTGTCCCCCAGAAAGGTTGTCCCAATGTATAATCACACACACCCCCAGGACTGTGTAAGAACACACATTTCACCATGGGAATGCCAACCGTTAGCAAAGACATCGTTTAACAATGACAATGTGATTTATAAGATGCTGCACCTCGAGCTCTCTGACCATCTCTCAGACCACAGTGACAAGGACCACACCATAGGAACGACAGGGTCCTGGCCTTGGAGAATCTTAACGTGCCTTCATGGTGCTGAGCTATTAAACTAGCTTCTGTGGCTACCCCCAGACTTTTATTCAAGAGAGAAAAAAACCAGCGTCAAATGGAATTATGGAACCCAAAGTTTTAAATGTTGATGTGGTCAAATTTTTCTCTTTTTTTTTTTTCCTCACAAAAGTTTGGAAGTGCCAGTTTCCATAAATCTTAAGATGTTTTCAAGTCTTAAGAAGAAAAATAGCTATAGAGAGAGTTGGTTTATTATGCTGAATTTATCAGTTTAGTACAAAGGGAAGACTGCTATTCCTTGGACTGGAAGGCACTCCCAAGGTTTCGAAAGAGTCTTATTGAGTATTAGGTGGAGAACTAACAAGGAAAACGCCCTTGGAGGTTATCTGCTAACAACCCTCACTTCCAACTTGCAGCTGCAGGTGAAACAGGAGGGTAGGGGCAGGTCACAGCCTTTGAAAGAATGGCATAGCCATAGGACATGACAAAGACTGGTCAGAACCCCCGGGATCCAAGATGGCAGAAGACTTGGCTGCCTCATCATCCACTCGCTGCTGTGCTCTAGCACCTAAATAAGACACCACCGGTGCCACGACGGTCTGAGGCTAACCATGAAAGGCCAAAGAGTGGGCGGTGGCCCAGTTCCTGGAAATCCCTGCCCTTTCCTCAAAATAGTTGGAATAATCCTCCCACTTATTCAGTTCACTTCCGTTCAGTCGCTCAGTTGTGTCTGACTCTTTGCGACCCCATGGACTGCAGCACGCCAGGCCTCCCTGTCCATCACCAACTCCCGGAGTTTACCCAAACTCACGTCCATTGAGTAGGTGATGCCATCCAACCATCTCATCCTCTGCTATCCCCTTCTCCTCCAGCCTTCAATCTTTCCCAGCATCAGGGTCTTTCCAAATGAGTCAGCTTTTCACATCACATGGCCAAAGTATTGGAGTTTCATCTCAACATCAGTCCTTCCAATGAATATTTAGGACTGATCTCCTTTAGGATGGACTGTTTGGATCTCTGCAGTTCAAAGGACTCTCAAGAGTCTTCTCCAACACCCACCTATGAAACTACCCAGCCCCTAAAACCTAACCATGCCATATTTTGAGGCTCTGTCTCTCTCTCACCTTCTGAGATAGCCCACACTCTGTCTATGGAGTTTCTCTCTAAATAAATCCACTTCTTACCTATCACTTCACCTCTGAATTTTTTCACGACAAAGCACGAACTTCAAATTCATGGGCAACAAAGACACTCTCTCCCACAGAGCTTCATGGAGCCTGACTTAACATTTGGATTGCAGTCTGGTTGTGACCTGGGTGCATCTTCTGCGTAAATCAGATCTTCAGCTTCATTTTCCTTACCTGTAAAAGGGAGATAACACTCATATCTCGCAAAGATGGTATAAACAGTAAACAAGCGTCTATGTAACGTTTGCTTTACACGATTCCTGGCACAGAGGTACTCAGGATCGTCCTTCCCTCCCCTCTATTGCCTGCTTACCCAAGACTCCACAGGACGTGGGTCTGCCATGGGCTTCCTCCTTCAGCTAGTGTGAATGGTCCAAAAGCACTGCTCACTGAAGCATTTGGCTTTTCAACTCTTAATCAAGGGATCAGGTATCTCTCCCGTAAAGTCTGCAGGGTTAACTCTAAAGTAAGATCTCAGCAACCTACGGTATGACTGGGGACGAGCTTTGGCCATGACAATGATGAAGCAGATTTTTATCAATAGGTGTTTGAAGCCCAATGTTGGGCTGAGTTTTCTTTGTTAATCCCTGCTTTCAGAGGAAGCAATGGTTTTTGCCTGTTTATTTTGCCTGAGTGGTCTCTGAGGTCAGCAGAATCCTATTAATTATTCAGTTGCACAAACACTTGGTTCCTCTAAAGTTTCCTGGTGCTCTGAGACTCCGTGCCTCAGAGCATTAGTGTAGGTGATTTCTGGATTGGAGCAGACGCATTAAGCAAGCTTAGGCTATGTGATAGCTTTCTGAGTGCTCACAGTGTGATAGTTTTATCTCTATGAATCATCTATGCTCTTAACATCAGCTTTTCCCTAACTGTCATCTTCGGTCATCTGCATTTTACTAGTGACCTGTAAATACTTCCTGTATTTCCAAGTTATAAATCCTTTTAGGGTAGGCATCAAATTATTTGTGATTTTGTCCTCGATAGCATCTAAGACAAGTACTTTGTACACAGCTGGGGCCAAATGATTAAGCGTGTAAATAAAACGATGAATGAATAAGCAAACAAAAGTTTTGCTACAGTTTTATTTCTTATATTAAATATTCTGATAACTCATGAAAGTCATAGAAATTTGTGAATTTAAGAGCTTATAATCCCACTACGAAAGAAAGACTTTTCTTTTTTAAATATTTAAAATTTTATTCTTTTTCAAATTCCTTTCCCATTCGGGTTATTACGGAATACTGAGAAGGGTCCCTGTGCTTTACAGAGGTCCTCGTTGGTTATGTTTTAAATATAGTCATGTGTGCATGTCAACCCCAAACTTCATCTTTGAGCAATGCGTTCTGTATCGATTAAGAATAGGCTGGGCAGAGACCGGCGGGAAGCCTAAACTGAGCAGCTTCGATAGGTGTGACATTCAGTGTAGTTCTGTGGAAGCAGCAGGCCAGACACGCCCAGCTGCGGCCTGTGTGGCCCCTCAGGTGACAGGCCTCTGGGCGCCTTTCATCGTGCGGCATGGCTACCCTCAGCGAGTGACTTCCAACTTCACGGTCCCTGGTGGCTGCCTAGCCTCCTGCCATCATGACAGCAATCCCACCTGAGAGAAGAGGGAAGACCACTCCCCTTCTTTAAAGACACTGACTTCCCAGAAGCTGCTTTTACCGCTTCTGCGTATACCTCGCTGGTCAGAATTCAGTCACGTGGGAGTCTGAGAAATAAGGTCTTTCTTTTGGGCAGCTGTGTGTCTGGTTGAATTCTGGAGCTCTGTTGCTAAATGGAGAAGGCTTGAACAGATACCGGGGGACATGTAGGTTCCTTGGCCACAATTCTGCCTGCTACTCGGATGAAGTATAAACTCGCCACTCTGACCGGTGAGGCTGGTTCTGGTCCTCGCTGCTTGGTCTCTGGGCTCCTCTCTGGCTGCTCATTGATCCTATCTCAGCTTATCCATACTGCTGTTTCCCCACTTTCATCTCCTATGAAGGACTGGGCTCCACTCCACCTCAGCACCTTTGCACATGCTCTCGTAACTGGGATCTAGGAATCCTAGATGGGGATTCTCTGTCCCGATGGCACTGTCTCATAACATTCTGCACTAGCTCTTGGTAACTCTACCACAACTGCAGTTATAAATTATTTATGCAATTGTTTTATATCCATCTCTCTTGCTAAACTGTAATTCATCTGAAGGCAAGAACTTTGTTCATGTCTCTATTTACAGCACCTAGCAGCATCTGGCACAGATTAGGCACTTAATAGATCTTTCTTAAACAAATTCATAAATGTTCTAATGGAGTCTTCTGATTTTACCGATGAGGTAAGAGTTTAAACACGAATTGAGGATTCTAGACTGTAGCTTCTTTAACCAGTTGGTTAAAATGAAGGTTTGAGCTAATGTTGAAAAACTTCCTGATGTTCTGGCCTAATCTCTTACCTTAGGAAGGACAGTGCATCAAACAGTCTTTATTCTTCCTTTGATGGTCAGGGTCTTAATGCGGCCAAGGGTCAGCACCATTGATAACCATTGATCAGTCCTGACCGAAAACCACACGTTCAGAATGAGAAAGAAACTGCGTGAGATCTGCCTGACTCTGGGCTGCAGCCTGAAGTTGCTTTTTAAAGTTGCTTTAAACAAGTGTGCTCAAAGTTTAACTCTCTTCATCTCAATCACCTCTTTCTCCCAAAAGTGGTGTGCCGAAAATGTCTAGTGATTGTGCTCCCCAGTTGATGGAGGATTTATTTTATGCAGGAATTGTCACCCTTGTTTAGAAAGAAAAATAACTTTGTAAAAAAGTGTCAGTCTCCTATTGGGCTGTGAGTGACAGTCATGTGTGAGTTCAACAATTCTTATTTTAAAACAGTGGAGGAAAATGGCATTATTTCTTGTCATCCTGATCTTGAAATATCAACTGCTAGAATCAAGATGAAGGAGGGAGGCCAGGAAGAAGGAAGCTGATCTTTGGGGTGCCCTGAATCCTGGGGATGACCCAGAATCTTCACAGAGTGTCATGATTTAAGAAGTTGAGATGTTTGAAAGCTGTGAGTCTCAGTTGTCCTGGGATATAGGACTTCGATAGATTGAGGAAACAGAATCTTTCCATTTGGCACAGGTTCCTCAAACTACAGTCTGTTTTTGGTGTTTGTCCAAGATTTTAATTTAATACGGCATGTCTTTCATTCTTAAAAGTCTGTTGTTTTAATCTTTTCCTCTAATTCCCTGTAACTAAAAAAATGGACATTTTTCTTCCTTGCATTTAAAATAACTCACCTGCTCTGCTCTGAGGTCAAAGGCCCCTTTCCTTCCCCCAGCTCCTCACCGCCTTCCTCAAGGTTGACACCTCTCTCCTGTGAAATGTGGCGTAATTAACAAATCCGAGGAGCTAAAAGTAGGAGATGAAAGGGTGCGGAAGCAAAGTGTATGATGGTGACAAACGTTAATTTGAACAGAAGCCAGTTCTCTTCCCAAACTGTTCCCAAAATAATTTATCTTCTAGAGAGCTGTAGTTGTCAAAGTCTAAACACCAACCAGGAGTAAAGGCTAAAATGTTACCGTTTAAAAATGCTGCTTCACAGTGTATCTTAGCAATTAGCACTTCAGAAGGGGTTGTTGTCATTTAAAATATGCACCTACCTCTCAGAGTTAGGAGAATGCCTCTGGACCTAATCTTAGGAGCTCTGCGTGGGGGTTGAATGGATGGGGATTCGGGTAGGGTAACTGTCAGTCAGTGAGTGTTCTGGCTGCTTAATATTCAGGATGATATGATCAAGTAGGGAGGGATGCAATCAATCAAACGGGGCTTCAACGGCGGGGGGGGGGGGGGGGGCGCAGACGGAGGGGTGGGGGAAGGCGTTTCCAGGGCACCGGTAGTGGGTGCCTGCTGTGTGTCTGCCCGGTGGGGAAGTCTATTTTCGGCTTGGATGCCCATGAGGAACTGATGCTTCCTGTCACAAAGATGTGAAGCAGCCCCTCCCTGCGCCTCGGCTAAGTGGCAGATACCAGCCAAATGCAGGCAGCGTGCTCAGCACCAAAAGGAAGGGTCGTGCGGGGCTGCCATCTTGGGAGAGTAGGCAGAGGGAGGGACCCGGTATTCCTGGCAGGCAGAGCATATCAGGGAAACCAAACCCTCTTCAAAGGTAACTGACGAAGACTCGGATTTCTGAATAAGGAAGGAATCGGGCCCGTCCCGAGGGGATGGGGGAGGGGCACAGCACGGCGCGTCCAAGGGAAGACCAGCACCCCTTGGCAAAGAACCACGAGGGGCCTCGAGGGTTTGCTGAGGACTGGTGCTGGCCTGCGGGCTCTCGGTTACTGACCTGCAGTGTGAGGAACACGGAGATTTAGGGGAAAGCATTTAGAAAAGAGGGCAAGACCCTGATAACTGCTGCCGCCTCCAGCTGCGGTTCTGGACTCTTGATGTTTATCTTGTACCAGAGCGGCCTTTCTGTTTAGAATGGAGGGAATAAGACAGCGTGAGAGACGTGCACCTAAGATCACTTAGGACACAGAGAAAGCCCCGAGGTGTGGTGGGCATTTAGGAATGAGCCCAAGGGAACAGGGGAGGACAGAAGAGGGAACAGGGGAGGACAGAAGAGGCAACAGGCTCGTCCCGTTGAACTGGTGCAGGCCACTCTGAGCATTGTCAAATTTACGCACTAAGACGCTTGGTGTGATAGTTTAGGTTGCCAGTTTTAACCCCAAAGTGTATAAAAATCAAGAACGAATTTTTCATCATAAGATAATCTGAATTTATTATTTAAACAGTGAAGTGTTAATATGGGTACAGATGAATTATGTTGGGATAGCAAAATTTTTTTGAGTGTCGTGGTGATTCTCGATTAGTCACGTATACATATACTTCCAGTGAAGCATGTGTACAATTTTTGTAATTATTTTATCATTGATACATTTGTCAGACAGCTATCTGAATCATGTGGTCCCACTGGAATAGTTCTGTGCCTTAGAATGGCCACAACTGGATGTGCCGAACCTTCTGGAGTATTTCTTTCACCAGTGAGACGGTGTTCTCACCGGCTACGCTACGAATCTTTCCTCTGCACCTGAAAGGCTTACGTTTCTACCGCAACAAATTACGATTCATAAAAAAAAAAAAAAAAAAAAACAAGCCACCTTCATTATCAAAACGTATAGCTTGTTCCTGGATTCTTATAACTTCTCTTGTACCAGAGCTATGTTTGTTTGGGTGGAAGGCAACAAGAAAAACATCACAATATACACCAGATCTCTCACACCCAACAGAAAGCTATCCGTCTATTGAGGGTGGCTGTTGTCTGAATGGATGGATATTTATGAGTTAAACTAGGGAGCAGCATGATGGAGCCCAGGGCAGCAGAGGCTGGGCAGGAAAAACACGGAAACGCACCGTCAGGAGTTACGGGTTTGAAACTCGCCCCTGCCTCTTAAGCAGCTAAGTGATCGTGAGCAAGTCACTTCACCTCCCTGTGCCTTAATTTTCTCATCTATAAAATGGGAGACAGGACATGCTTTTCTGTTGCTTCCTTTCTTTTTTATTTCTACTGTGCTGAAATGCACGTAACGACATGTACCGTCTGAATCGTGTCTGCGCGCGCGGTGTTGGCGTTGAGCACAGTCACACTGAGCTTTCTGTCACTGTCACCACCATCTGCCCGCAGAACTCTTCTCCTTTCTGATTACTGGACTATAACGGCTTTCCATTGCTGTGTCGCTTTCTGCTGTACAACAACCTGATCAGCCGTGTGTATGCATATAACCCTCGCTCTTGGACCGCCCTCCCACCCCGCCGTCCAGCCCTCTAGGTCATCCCGGAGCCCCCAGCTGAGCTCCGTGTGTTGCACAGCAGCCCCCCAGCTGTCTGTTGCACACCCGGTATCATCCAAGCGTCAGTGCTCCTCTCCCAGCGCGTCCCGCCCTCTCCTTACCCCGCTGTGCCCACAAGTCCGCTCTCCCCCTGAAGTTCTATTCCTGCCCTGCATATAGGTCGCTCAGTCGTGTCCGACTCTGAGACCCCATGAACCGCAGCACACCAGGCCTCCCTGTCCATCACCAACTCCCGGAGTCCACCCAAACCCATGTCCATCCAGCCATCTCATCCTCTGTTGTCCCCTTCTCCTCCTGCCCTCAATCTTTCCCAGCATCAGGGTCTTTTCAAATGAGTCAGCCCTTTGCACCAGGTGGCCAAAGTATTGGAGTTTCAGCTTCAGCGTCAGTCCTTCCAGTGAACACCCAGGACTGATCTCCTTTAGGATGGACTGGTTGGATCTCCTTGCAGTCCAAGGGACTCTCAAGAGTCTTCTCCAACACCACAAATAGGTTAATCAGTACCATTTTTCTAGATTCCATATAAATGCATTAATATGCAATATTTGTTTTTCTTTTTCTCTTTCTGACTTACTTCCCTCTGTATGACAGGCTCTAGGTTCATCTGCATCACTACAACTGACTCAGTTTTGTTCCTTTTCCCGGCTGAGTAATAATCGATTGTACATATATACCGCAACTTCTTTATCCGTTTTTTTTGTCAGTGAACATCTAGGTGGCTTCCATGTCACGACTACTGTAAACAGGGAAGAAATGAACACTGGGGTGCACAACTCTTTTCATCTTGCAAAACTGAAACTCTGTACCTATTAAACAACAAATCCCCACTTTTCTGGGTTCTGGTGCAGTCCAAACAGCAGAATGTATTGTGACTATGGATGGCGTGGGGAGAGCAGAAAACATAAAGGACCAGACAGCGAATCCTTTGGCTTTGTGAGACTGTCTCTGTTACAACTATTCACCTCTGCTAGTGTAGCATGAAAGAAAGCGCATCATAATATGTGAATGATTGTCCTATCGTAAGTTTATTTGTAACACCAGATCTTGGGCCGAATCAGCCCAAGGATCAGAGTTCATCAACCTTTGAACTAGAAGACTAAAGACTTGAATTTGAGTCCTGGCTCTCTTTTTATGCTGCTGGTTGACCTCATCCAAGCGATTTCTAGTTTTCCTATCACCGTCAGACCCTCCCGGGTCTGTTCAGTGGCCGCCATGTGGAAGAGTGAGGCAGATAACAAGGAGCCTTGTGAGAGGGAAAGGATTTGAATGAACAGCATTTTGATTGAAAACAAAAATTATAGCAATACATAGGATGAAATGCTACAGTGTAAGAACAATGTGAGGGTGGGGAGGAAGAAGGGAGCATGACGCTTAAAAAGATGCAGCAAAGAGCAGCGTGACTTCTTCCGTGCCCCAGGAAATCACACAGACTGTAGGGCGACTTCACAGGCGTGCCGTCAGGAAATCCCCTGCAGCCCAAGAGCAGACGGTGGTCCGGCGCTCAGGGGCCTGACCTCCCGTCTCCCTGAGCACATGAGTGGAGCTGAGGGCCTACGTGGGAGGGGAGCTGCAGCAGATGTTATCACTGCCTGCCCCCAACCCCTCACTTCCTTTGTCTGCATGTGGGGCAGGCCAGAGACACTGGCAGGTCACTTCTCAGGAGCTGCCTCCAAGCAGTGCGAGACGGGAGGGGCGGGGCCAAGACCCCTGCTCTGCGTCTCCTTGGCTGAGCCAGCTCTGGGTTGTTTGCCAGGAGACTCCCCAGGATGGAGCCCGGATCCCACGTCGTAAACTCACCCCCACCACGCGCTCTCCTGCTCTCACTCCTTGTCTGTCTTGCTCCTGCCCTCCCTACCGGCATTTCCTAGGATCCTCTCTCTAATGAGCTGCTAGTGCCGTTTTTTGTCTTAGGGTCTGCCTCTTGGGAAACTCAAAAGAAGACAAAGGCACGTGGATATGCAGTCATTCAGTTCAGTTCAGTCGCTCAGTCGTGTCCGACTCTTTGCGACCCCATGGACTGCAGCATGCCAGGCCTCCCTGTCCATCACCAACTCCTGGAGTTTACTCAAACTCATGTCCATCGAATTGGTGATGCCATCCAACCATCTCATCCTCTGTCATCCCCTTCTCTTCCCACCCTCAATCTTTCCCAGCATCAGGGTCTTTTCCAGTGAGTCAGCTTTTCACATGAGGTGGCCATAAGTACTGGAGTTTCAGCTTCAGCATTAGTCCTTCCAATGAACACCCAGGACTGATCTCCTTTAGGATGGACTGGTTGGATCTCCTTGCAATCCAAGGGACTCTCAAGAGTCTTCTCCAACACCATGCTTCAAATTAGGGTCAAACGCTGACACAGAGTTGCTGCTATAGTCGGGATCACAAGGAAGTTCCCTTCAGTCTGACCACCCTGGAGTACTGAGTCTTCTAGAAGAAAATTGGAATCCGCTCGTGCATCAGGGAAAGTTTAAGATGTGCAAAAGATGCTGAGCTCCTTCTCTGTGCAAGAAAGCTAGTGGTTTGGGACCACCACGATGAATAAAACACAGTCCTCACTGGCCAGGAGCTTGTCAGTCGGTTCTTCCAGGACAGCAAAAAGACTTCAGTGAATAGCCCTTTTTTTTTCAGTTCGAATAAAAAGGGGTCTTTCATGGAGTCTTCACACTTGTTGATGGCTCAGCCTGTGGCTCCAGAGGATGTCTCTCGGTTTCTGAAACTCTTAGCTGGTTTCGGGACTTTTGAACGTGCTCTTCCTTCTGCCTGGAATACTCACCCTGCTCGCCCAAGCTGGGTTCTACTCCCCAGGCCACTCCTGGGGGAAGCCTTCTCTGATCTGCCCTGGATCCGGATTTGTGACCCCTCTTATCATGGTCCTGCAATGCCCTGTTCTCTCACCGTCACTGCACGTGTGAAATAGTATGGAGTGCTTATTTGGTTAGGAGAGGTCAAGGTCCCAGCTTATTTAAATCCTTACCTCCAGTGCCTAGCAGAGGGACCAGGGTGCTCAGTAAATATTTATTACATAAATTAATGATACGCTTAAAAGGGGAAGGACCCATCCTAGGGCTCCACAGTGGTTTACAGAACAGTTGAAGGGAGAAGTGGATACAGAGGTGACCACTGATAAACGTCCAGGTTTCTTTGTCCTCCTCAGCCAATCATCTTCAAAGGCTCTGGGCCAACGTTCGTCAGCACCAGACCAGCAAGCCCACGCTTGGGTGCTTAGGGTTGGCAGCCTTCACATATCCCATCTGCCCAGCCAGTGAACCGGTCAGCTGGCCATTCCCTCTATCTACCCATTCATCAAACAGTTATTGAATTCCTGTTCTCTTTCAGGTATTATGCTAATCACTGAGGACGTGAAGATATCTGATCCCCCTTTAGAAGTTACAAGCCAGTCCAGTTGAGACAATAAGCAGAAGCTATTGCAATAAATGGATCAGTAGAGATGTTATTAACTATTTGGAAGGCTTGGCAGGAGGGGGTACCTCCTGCTGGTTGCCTTTGCCCCTGTTCTCCAACAACATACGATTTGTTCACAGACGTGGCTTCCGACGTTGGCCTTACCGCTTCCACGTGGATTTATTTCTTCTTCCTCACTTTTCCTCATCTTTGCATGGATCTAATTCCTTGAGGCCCGGAATCTAATGTATGACTGAAGGTTCTAGCATGGTGGATGGTGTAATGGGAATTTATCTTGCCCTGAGAGGGGGTTCCAGCTGTGGCTCTGTTAGAGAATAATTTCACTTCTTGTAGCAACTTTCAGCTACCTAGCAATTCGTATTAAGCCTCTTCTTATTGGGCCCATAGAGTATGCAGTAATAATAATACATCCGTGAGGCATTTTACACTTTTCTAAGAACTGCCTAGTTTCCCTGGTGGCTCAGATGGTAAAGCATCTGCCTGCAATGCGGGAGACCCAGGTTCGATCCCTGGGTTGGGACGATCCCCTGGAGGAGGGCATGGCAACCCACTCCAGTATTCTTGCCTGGAGAATCCCATGGATGGAGGAGCCTGGTAGGTTACAGTCCATGGGGTCACACAGAGTCAGACATGACTGAGTGACTTCACTTTCTCTCACTTTAAGAACTGCATAGAATTTCAGGATTGAAAGGAGTGTTCAAGGTCGTCACCTAGTCCAGCCACTCTGGTGTCCAGGCCCTCTCTACAGCATCTGCTGAGGCCCACCTACTGCCTGCTAAGACAGCGCCTCCACTCCCCTGATCTGGAGCCAGTCAGATCCACAGAGCAAACCGTCGTAAAGTAAATGCCTACTTGTGTGCATGCTCAATCTCTCAGTCATGTCTGACTCTTTGTGACCCCACAGACTGTAGCCTGCCAGGCTCCTCTGTCCATGGAATTTTTTAGGCAAGAATACTAGCTGGGCGAGGTGCTGGCTGCGACCCCTGCGTCCTTTCCTCTGGCCTCCCCTGCCTATGCCGTGCTGGCCACTCCCTTCCCCCCGAGCTGGCCCGTCTCTGTGCCATGCGCTCCGGAGGCTTCATCTTGGTGAATTTCCATCTTCCACTTCAGTCTCTGGCATTTGGCTGGCAATAACAGGCTGCACCCCTGCAGGCTGTAGGCCCCACCAAGTGAGTTCTCATTGAGCCTCACATTTATCTAGAGCTGCAAACACTCAGCTGCTCCTTTCCAATTTGGCTCCATGAAGGAAGACCTGGTTGATGGAACTGTAGATTCCTGGAGGGCACGCGCTGTGTTTGATGTGTCCCTGGGTTCTGATAGCTTCTCTTGGGATGAGTGACTGTATCCTCGCCACTCTGGCAGTGTCTATTAGCTTTGGGCCTTCCTTTGCCTAATCTTTTCGCTTAAGCCCTTTTAGCATCTCCTCATTTCTAAAGAGGATAGGGCTTAAGAAACAGCAGAGTCTGCTGCTAGCAGGGGATTCTAAAATAAGAAAGGGGCAAGAGGATTCTCCCTCATTTTGAGACTCCTAAGCTTTCGGTTCTCACTGAGTAATTTGTTTCCGATTTTCTTTCTGGTTGAACTCCCTCAAGGTCCTTGAACAGTGGGAAAAAGGCAAGGGACACAGGTGTTCACTTATGATACAGTGGAGTGACAGGAAGCGATGGCAGGGATATAAAGCTCACAGAGTTAGCTGACGGGTGTCCACTGTCCAGGAACACGCTCCCTAAAGAAGGTCGGTGTTGGAGCTGTAAGGGGCTGATGAAGGAAAGGAGTGTGAGTACCCGGTGACATGCGTGATGATCAGATGAGGACAAGGACTCCACCTCTAACCTCCCAGCCAAGGGCCCTCGACACCACGCTGTGTTCGAGTAATGCAGGTTTCCAGGTCAAGGTGAGGGGACCACGTGCAGCTGTCTCCCCAGTTTCCCTCCAAACCCCATGGAAATGGGGACACAGAAGTTGTAGAGGAAAGAAGCCCCCAGCGGCGTGGAGGGAGGGACCCAGCGTATCATCTCCTGAGAGTCATGCATGACTATTGGCTGGCAGAACAGGAGCCCACTGCCAGGTGGGTGTGAGGAGGAAGCCGCCGCTATGGGGCCGAAGGCTGCGGCTCAGCGCGGAGCCCGGAACGCCAGGCCGGAGTCTGGGTCAAGGGGGGACCGTCCATGTGGGCGGTGTGACAGCAAACGCTGGGGAGGGGTTGACCGGAAGGCGGCCTGGGGCAGGGTGTGCCAGCTCCCCCCCGCACCCCACTTTACGCCAGAGGGGTCTGGGCTTCCCTCGCCCATGTGCAGGACAGCAGCCGCATGTTCATCCCCGGCCAAACCTGAGGGCACCGTCCGCCACCCCGCCACGAGGAGGGAGCAGGGCTCATCCCCCAGAGGGTGGAGTCCCAGAGCCAGGAGCCCCGGTTGCTGGTGCTTTCTTCCCCCATTTTTAAAAAACTTCAAGTAGAGTTGACTTACAGTGTTGTGTTGACTACTGCAGTACAGCTGAGTGGCTCAGTTATACGCACACACACACACGCACACGTATATACCGTCTTTTTCGTGTTCTTTCCAGTAGGGTAGCTGAGTGGCTCGGTTACGGACACACACACACGCACACGTATAGACCGTCTTTTTCGTGTTCTTTCCAGCAGGGTAGCTGAGTGGCTCAGTTACGCACGCACACACATGCGCACAAGCACACTCACACGTATATCCGTCTTTTCCGTGTCCTTTCCAGCAGGGTTAATGGCAGGACATTGACTACAGTTCCCTGTGCTCTTTATCCACCCTGCTTATCCCAGCTGGCACTCGCGAATCCCGAATTCCACCGCTCTCCCATCTCCCTCCTCCTTGCAAGCGCCAGTCTGTTCTCTCTGTCCTTGATTCCGATTCCGTCTCATAGATGGGCTCACTGTTGTCATGCTTTAGAGGCTGCATATGTGATATTACGTGCTATTTGCCTCTCCCTTCCTGACTCGCCTCACTCAGTGTGATCATCTCCAGTTGCAGCCGTGTCGCGGCAAATGGCGTCATCTTGCTCCTTTCATTGCTGATTAGCCCCCACTGTGCGTACGTCCCACGTCTGCCGACTCATCTGCTGATGGACGCTGAGTTTGCTCCCACGCCCTGGTTATTGCGGACGCTGCTGCTGCGAACACTGGGGTGCATGTGTCTCTTGAATTAGAGTTTCATCTGGGTATGTGCCCGGGAGTAGGATTGCTGGATCACATGGAAGCTCTATTTTTAGATTTCTGAGGAACCTCCGTACTGTTTTTCACAGCGGCTGCAGCAACTTACACTCCCACCAAGAGCGTGGGAGGGCTCCCTTTCCCCCGCACCCTCTCCAGCCATCGTTACTTGCAGGCTGTCTGACGATGGCTGTTCTGACCAGCATGAGCTGGTCCCTCCTGCGATGCTGCCGTGTGGAGGAGACTCTCCGCAGCGGCCAGCTTCCGGGCTCACGGCCGCGGCTCGGGGCTCACCCCTCCGGTTGGTTTCTCTTTTTCTATGAAGACTCTAGTCCTTCTGGATAGGGCCCTACCCTATTACTTCGTTTTACCTTAATTACTGCTTTAAAGGCCCTATCTCCAAATATAGTCACATTCTAAGGTACTGGGGGTTATGGCTTCAACACACAAGTGTAGGGGGACACACTAAGCCCATTTGACCCATTAGATTGTCTGAGTAGACCTTGAGACAGCCACACACTGGAGGACCACGCAGCTGCAAAAAGAAAAATACGAGGAAATGCCCTCTGACTGATGTGGGGTCATAGCCAAGATGCATTCTTGATTGGTAAAGAGCAAAGCGCAAAATCCTCTGTTATCTAGGGACAATATGTATACATGCAATATGGTCTTCAAATAGTCCCTGAAAATGGACTATTTTCATACTGGGTTAATGACCACTTCTAAAACCCGTCTTTCACCTTTAGCTCTTCCTAATTAATGAATCAACTAATTTCCATACTTCCTGCAATTTAACTGAAATTTGATCAGTGGATCTTCTCAAAACTGAGTTAAACTCTAATTAACCAAGATTTTATTGATCTAATGATACTTCTAATTAGTTGTCACTTTCACAAAACCACACACACTGATGCCTTTTTAAAGGACTTGCAGATTAAATTTGATGGAGAATATTTTTAGGATTTCGGAATGCTTTAGGCTACAAGTAGCAGAAAACTCAATCAAAAATTGCTTGAACAAATAGAGGTCTATTTTTCTCTATAGCAGATACTGCATATATCAGCAACTCAGGATAAGGCTTAATGCAGACACGCTCTTTCTGACTTTCTTTTCGATCCACTCAGTCATTCTTAAGCACGTTGCCTCATGCTTGCAAGGCGCCTGCTGCAGCTCCAGGCATCACATCTGCATTTAACTCACAAGAAAGGAGGATAGGATAGTGAAAGCAAAGCCTGCCTCAAATCCTACAGTAGGCGTTTCCTTACATGTCACTGGCTAGAATTAGTCACGTGGCAACTTTTAGCTGCACAAGATGAGTAATAAGGAAGCAAGGTTGTCACTGTTGATTATATCAGTCAAGATTCATCACTTGTGGCTGAACAAATCTACCCTTCTAACAAAGGTGAAGTTTCGTCAGTAAGGAAAGTAGCCAACATTTCTGCCATACTTCTAGAGAAGGGGTAGGTGACAAACCACTCTCTCAGTGAAAATCTTATCTTTGTTTATCGCTACCTGTCACCTTTTATCTGCTGTGTTCTAACTAGCCAGTGAGCTGCTTCTAATTCCCCTTGCATCTGTCTTTCTATACACATTCTGGGTAATCTCTTCCCACTCAAGCCTGTGGGAACTCTATCTGCCCTGCTGACATCCACCTATTCTGCACATTTTTATTGCAAAGGTAATAATATATAGAAATAGGGGTGAAAAAAAACCCTCAAATGTAACCAATGAAACAGAAAAAAAAAATCCTTGCAAAACAAAGCGTTGTGAGAGTGGCCCTAAAATAAAAGACATGATTGGTTGGTGAAAGTTGTCTAAATCTGGGTTCTTAGGAAACTCTACAACCAGAAATCAAATGCAAGCATTCTATTTGAGAAATGATCCCAGCAACGTTGGTAGGGGGATGGAAAGCAGGAGAGGAAGGGGCTGGCTCTCAAGAAAGCTACACAATTAAGCCAGGGCTTCCAGGTAGCCAGAGCTTAATAGAACCTCCAGAAGTCAGTCTGGAACAGGCACCCCAGAGCTATCACAGCTTAGAGGGGAGGAAGCTGGGGTGTTTATCCTTCCACATTCACTTGTGGACGGAGGGCTGCTGCAGGGCCTCGGGCGTCGGTTCCCTGTGCTCGGAGCCTCCTAGGTTTGAGCAGAGAGGGCTCTACCCATCCAAGTCAGCGCTTCCTCAGGTAGCTGGAAGTTAAGCCGTTGTGCAAGGCAGTGGCAAGGCTGGGGTGTGTGAGCAAGTCTCTGACGGTGCCTGCTGCAGGCGCACTGTTCTGGGGTCCTCAGATCCCACTGTTCATTGGAAGTGATGATAGAACTATAAGCGACTGCTGAAATGGGTAGAAAAGCTGAAGAGCTGGACTCGTCTGGAAACAGAATCACTGAGCATTCACTGGCTGCTACTTTGGGATCTTCAGAGTTTCCAAAGACCTCAGAAGTGGAGGATAAAATCAATAACTCCCCAGAGTAAGGACAGCGGTCCAGGGAGTGATGATTGTACAAAGACCCACTTGTGAAATTAGAGGAGAACCATGAGTCCAGCTAAGGTAAAGAGCACTGGCATTTAATTTACATGAAATAAACACACTTTTACCTCTGGTGATCCATAGAAGACAGTGGCTATTGACTAAAAAGCCAAAAGCTCTCTGCTAGCCTATACTGGGTTGTTCAAGCCCCTAAGAGAGGCAGATGCCTCTGGAATCCTGGGATCACTAGGACTGAATTGGTCTGCCCCAATGCCTATTCTGTTTAATGACTCCTTGCCTTTGATTACTCAAATGGGGTGCAGAACTCAAGGAATGCACTTTAATAAGGCATTGTGTTTCTTTTTAAAAAGCAATTTTATTGAAGAATAGCTGGTTGACAACATTGTGTCAATTTCTGCTCTACAGAAAACTGACTCATACGCATATATATACACATAAATTCTTTTTCATATTTTCCATTGTGATTTATCACAGGATATCAAATATGGTTCCTTATGCGATACACTAGGACCTTGTTGCTTATCCATCCTGTGTACAGCAGTTTGAATCTACCTCCAAGCTCCCAACCCTCCCCTCAAGCCCCTCTTTGGTTAACCGCGAGTCTGTGCTCCACGCCTGTGAGTCTGTCTCCTAGATACGCTCGTTTGAGTCATGGTTTAGATTCCACATGTAAGTGGTGCCTGCATGCATGCTAAGTCACTTCAGTTGTGTCCGACTCTGCAACCTTATGGACCATAGCCTGCCAGGCTCCTCTGTCCATGGGATTCTCCAGGCAAGAGTACTGGAGTGGGTTGCTGTGCCCTCCTGCAGGGGATCTTCCCGACCCAGGAATTGAGACTGTGTGTCTTTTTACCACTAGTACCACCTGGGAAGCCACCAACACAGGTGCCTGCCTGCATGCTACATCACTTCATCGCATGTGAGTGACATCACAGGGTGTTTGTCTTTCTCTTTCTGACTTACTTCAGTTAGAATGGCATCTCTAGGTCCATCCGTGTTCCTTGAAATGTCATTACTTCATTCTTTTTTATGACTAATATCTCATTGTACATATGTACCAGCTCTTCCTTATTCATCTGCTGATGTTGTTTCCGTGTCTTAGCTACTGTAAATAGTGCTGCTATGAACGTAGCAGCGTGTATCTTTTCAAATTAGAGTTTTGTCTGATTATATGCCTAGGAGTGGGATTGCTGAATCATATGGCAACTCTATTTTTAGCTTTTTGAGGAACCTGACGCTCTTTTCGATAGTGGCTGTACCAATTCACATTCCCACCACAATGGAGGAAGGTCCCTTTCCCTCACACCTTCTCCAGCATTTATTATTTGTAGACTTTTTAATGATGGCCACGCTGACTGGTGTGAGGTGGCTGTTGTTGTGCAGTTGCCAAGTCGTGTCCAGCTCTTTGTGACCCCGTGGCCTGCAGCACACCGGGTTATCCTGTCCTCCACTGCCTCCTGGAGTTTGCTCAAATCTATGTCTACTGAGTCAGAGGTGCTCTGGCCGTCTCATCCTCTGCCACCTCCTCACTGTGGTTTTGATTTGCAGTTCCCTAATAATCAGTGATGATGAGTACCTTGTCATATGTGTACCATTTCTTGAGTAGACCTTACTGTGCAACGAAGGAGTGTTTCGCTCTTGACCCACTCTGCAGGCAGGGCTCTACCTGGCCTGCCCCCAGATGACGTCTTGGTGATGCCCGCTGCCCTCTGTGAACCTGGGGCTCCAGAGACTCCAGGCGCCCACAGGCCTCCACGCCTCTGCCTCTCTGTGCTTCTGGATCAGGCCTTTCCAGCTCCCCGCTTGCTGGATGCCTGTCTTTCGAGGCCTCTTCAGAGGTCATTCCATTTCCATAGCTTCCTGCTCCCATGCTTCCTTCCCCGTCTTGGATTCTTTGAAGCTTGAGTGTCCTTAAAAGCAAAATCTGTGGCAAGGACCAGGGCACAGATCATTTATTTGCACAAGTAAAGGGGTAGAGATGGCGAGCTGGGGAGGCGTGGATGCAGAACTAGGAAGGGGCCACCGGGGTCTGTCCTGCCAGGGCCTGTGAGGGACTGTCCCTTGCCCCTTGGAGCTGGCCCACCATTCATTGAGGAGACTGGAGGTTTATCCACTGACTCTACCCCTCTTTGGCTGAGGGTCGGCCCTGGGGGCAGTTGGTCCTGGCCCGTCCCAGTTGCCCCCACGCAGGTTCAGTGAGATGCACCCCCCGCGACGATGCCACAGGAAGCTCCTGCTCAAGCATAGACGCAGAAGGGCTGGGGGCTTGAGGAGATGCCGCCACGTGCAGGGCGGGTGTCCACCACAGGCAGGTGGGCGGGAAGGGTTCTGACCACGGGTCCTGCATCTGCCACCCGGCCGCCCCCACTAACCCCACCCATGCCGGTGCCCACGTGGCTCTCAGTGAATCCCTTTGTAGCAGCCAGAGTTTCTCCATATTTGTCGGTTTTCTAGCATCTATGATCCCATTTTCTGTTTCTGCTTGACATTTCAACCCTCAGAACAGCTCAAGAGGCAGGGATGATAATTACTCCCATTTAATGATGGGAAAAATGAGTCGCAGAGAAGCGTACCTATTTTGTGTTCACTTGTCTCTGCCTCCAGACTGTGAGCCCCTGAAGGGCACAGCCTTTGTGTACTGCTGTCTGTATACTCACGCCCAACACGCTGCCTGGCATATAGTAGGTGCTCAATAAATGTCACAGGGATCAGATTGTTCAGAAGGCTCCAAGGCACAGTGGGAAGAGGACAGACACGCATGGCACTGAGCAATAGCATTTTGAGAACAGCTTCTCAGGAACCAATGAGGCTGGAGAGATCAGATTGTCCAATCCCAGTCCGTCAGAAACCATCAGGAAGAAAGCAGATCAGGTTGTGAGGCCACTCACATGCCAACTGCCTGCTTTCCCTGGTCGTGGGTTTTAGTGACTTGATTACACCTGCCTCTTACACAAATAATCCCAGATGGAGTTAGTATTCCGTCCTTACCCTTTGCTGCGATGCTAAGGGACTGTTTGCAACACAATTTTGTCTCTGCCCAGCAGATATTGAGAAGAGCCCCGAGTCCTCGTCAAGGCATAAACAACACAGGGGGGGGATGCCTTGCTGCAGTTCTACTGAACAGATGGTCTGATGACGTCGGTGTCTCCAAATTACCTGCAGCCAAAGCAGATGGAAAAATTAACATCACAGCCCAAGCTTGATGGCAGGCAGGGAGCCACGGAGGACTTCAGGGGAGAAAAGCCACATGGGATGCTTTCGTCACCTTATTCTCAAGTTCCGCTGGGGATCTGGCCCCTTCACAAACTCCTCTGAGGAAGTAGCAGGAATTATTTCAGCCGACGCCACGGCCACCTTCCAGGCAGGGCGCCACTGCCAGTGAAGGCTGAGTGGGTCTGCAAGAAGTTATTAAATGTCTAAAAGTATTGTGTCGGTGAAAAGAAACAACTCAGAGCTGTAATTTAATCCGACGGTCCTGGGAAAGGAAAACTCACCATGATGCTGCACGTTTAGCCCTGGGCACATTGCAGTTTGTGGGATTTTCACTCCGACTTGATCCAAGAGGCTGCATTATAATGAACGTTTTCGCCGGGACTGACTGCACAGCCCTTTATCTCTGCCCATCTTATTTCCTTGTTTACCATCATGCCTTTTCCTGCCTGCCAGCATCCAGGGCCTTTATTTCCTTTATGCAAAGTTGGAAGCTGCGTGAAGTGATGCATTCCAGCTCTAACTGTGGATCAGCCAATCTGGGCTGGACTACCTCGAGTCCCAGACCCCAAACCTCAGTCAGAATCCCTGAGGGAGAAGCAGGCCTCCGGGGTTTTCCACACTTATCTGAGGACTCACAAGTGGCTCAGGACAAAACCAAGAACCCACAAGCCACCTGGCCTTCACAGCTCTACAAACCCTCAGTGTCCTGAACTCACCTCTCTCTCTCCAGAGGTGCAGACCTGAACACACCTGGCTTATATAGTTTGAATTCAAAGGGAAACTCAGGAAGACCTGAAAAGCAACTTTTGAATGTCCTTTTCTCCAACATTCCCCGGCAGTTCTCACAGCGGTCTAGCGTGGAGCAAGGCTGGCTTGGTTTAAGTTCCAGGAAACAGACCCAGACGCCAGAATCTGACGTGGGTGGGGGGTAATCCCACAAAGCTAGGAGAGAAGAAGTAAGGCAGGGAGGGGACACATGCCTCAGGGTACCCCGCCCGAGAAGCGAGAGAGGGGGGTGTGTACCCGCCAGCTCTGTCTCTGCCTCCAGTGCTACTGACGTCTCCATTTGTCTGGAACTTCTGCTGCTGGGGCAAGAGAGAGCCCCCAGAGGGGAGCGACCGATCCGATCCTTACAGCAGATGCGTCAGAAAGAGGGCCCTGGGGGATAGAGGCAGAGCGGAGCAGCTCACGCTACGGCCAGATCTGGGTTCAAACCGGAACCCACCCACTTGCTGGATGACCTCAGACAAGTTAGCTTCCCTCTCCAACCCTCAGTTTCTTCCTCTGTGACGTGGAGAACAACACCATCACGAGATACTGTGAGTTGTGCAGGAGATGCTAACGGTCATAATATTACTATCATTAAGCAGCTGAACTCCTTGGCACAGTGTTTGCCAAGGAGGCCCTTGAGAGATGGTTTTGTTGTGATTATTGTTGATGTCTCTCCCTGCGTCACACACCTATGGAAAAGAAAAGGGAACTGAGAATCCCATTGTGTTACAGCGGGTTGGGACCTCGGCTAGCACTTAGGTCCACCTCCCGAAGAGGAGGCTTGAGGATGAGAAACGCAGCGTTGCAAGGGGAAGAGCCCTCAGTCAGAGGCAGCACAGCCGACGGGCACACCCGGGCGCCCGTCCCTGTGCGGCGCTCTGCCCACCTCCCTGGACCCCCTCCCTCAGAACCATGCAGACTGAACACCCAGAAGAATCACTCTTGTGATTCTTCACCACATCCTAGGATGGCAGAGTCTTCCCTGCTGGCTCAGATGGTAAAGAATCCACCTGCCAATACAGGAGACTGGAGTTCCATCCCTGGCCTAGAAAGACGCCCTGGAGAAGGAAATGGCAACCCACTCCAGAATTCCTGCTGGAGAATCCCATGGACGGAGGAGCCTGGTGGGCTACAGTCCACGGGGTTTCAAAAGAGTTGGACACAACTGAGCTACTAAACAGTAACAAGGAAACAGGTTCCTTGGGCCTCGTTGATGCGTTAGCAATGGCTGTTGGCGGGGCTGTGTTAGGAAGGATTCTGATGTCAGGATGCGCCAGGCCTTGGTGTGATTGACTATCAATGCCCGCCATTGACCCGGGACACTGGCCGTGGGGTGCTGATCCCGCTGGCACTGAGGTAGCTGAGAAAGTTGGATGCCAGGCTTGGGAGCTGTCACCAAAGGAACGGGAGAATTATTTTGTTTGTTTTGTCACGGTAATAATGCACATCCATTGTAGAAAAACTCTAATGATGTAAGTGAGAAAGTTAAAGTTGCTTCTAAGGTACAGCGAGGAAGAGGTGTGGTCCCTGGGACTGATTGGAGTCTCCAGACTCTGAATCGGGTGACCTGGGGGTGAGAAAGGAGGCTAAACATAGACGTTAACTGAAGTTCGTGTAAGGGGCCTGGGGTTCCCTACAACTGCATGCAACAACAGACAGCAGGGCGCTCAACCCCAAGACCACCCTCCCCGCCCTCCCAAGAAACTCAGAGGAAAAAAGTCAGAGTTCCCCCACGCTGACCCACAGATTCAATGCAGCTCCAATCCAAATAAACCTTCACAGGTTTTTTTGTTGTTGTTCATAGAGTCAGCAGGCTGAGTCTAAAAGTTATCTGGAAGGGTAAGAGCCAACCAGGAATCAAGACCATCCCCAAGAAAAAGAAATGCGAAAAAGCAGAATGGCTGCCTGGGGAGGCCTTACAAATAGCTGTGAAAAGAAGGGAAGTGAAAAGCAAAGCAGAAAAGGAAAGATATACCCATTTGAATGCAGAGTTCCAAAGAATAGCAAGGAGAGATAAGAAAGCCTTCCTCAGCAATCAATGCAAAAAAATAGAGGAAAACAACAGAATGGGAAAGACTAGAGATCTCTTCAAGAAAATTAGAGATACCAAGGGAACATTTCATGCAAAGATGGGCTCAATGAAGGACAGAAATGGTAGGGACCTAACAGAAGCAGAAGGTATTAAGAAGAGGTGGCAAGAATACACGGAAGAACTACACAAAAAAGATCTTCACAACCCAGATAATCACTATGGTGTGATCATCCACCTAGAGCCAGACATCCTGGAATGTGAAGTCAAGTGGGCCTTAGAAAGCATCACTACGAACAAAGCTAGTAGAGGTGATGGAATTCCAGTTGAGCTGTTTCAAGTCCTGAAAGATGATGTTATGAAAGTCCTGCACTCAGTATGCCAGCAAATTTGGAAAACTCAGCAGTGGCCACAAGACTGGAAAAGGTGTTTTCATTCCAATCGTGTAGAAAGACAATGCAAAAGAATGCTCAAACTACCGCACAGTTGCACTCATCTCACATGCTAGTAAAGTAATACTCAAAATTCTCCAAGCCAGGCTTCAGCAATACAAGAACTGTGAACTTCCAGATGTTCCAGCTGGATTTAGAAAAGGCAGAGGAACCAGAGATCAAATTGCCAACATCTGCTGGATCATGGAAAAAGCAAGAGAGTTCCAGAAAAACATCTATTTCTGCTTTATTGACTATGCCAAAGCCTTTAACTGTGTGGATCACAATAAACTCTGAAAATTCTGAAAGAGATGGGCATACCAGACCACCTGATCTGCCTGTTGAGAAACTTATATGCAGGTCAGGAAGTAACAGTTAGAACTGGACATGGAACAACAGACTGGTTCCAAATAGGAAAAGGAGTACGTCAAGGCTGTATATTGTCACCCTGCTTATTTAACTTATATGCAGAGTACATCATGAGAAATGCTGGGCTGGAAGAAGCACAAGCTGGAATCAAGATTGCCGGGAGAAATATCAATCACCTCAGATATGCAGATGACACCACCTTTATGGCAGAAAGTGAAGAAGAACTAAAAAGCCTCTTGATGAAAGTGAAAGAGGAGAGTGAAAAAGTTGGCTTAAAGCTCAACATTCAGAAAACTAAGATCATGGCATCCAGTCCCATCACTTCATGGCAAATAGATGGGGAAACAGTGGAAACAGTGGCTGACTTTCCTTTTCTGGGCTCCAAAATCACTGCAGATGGTGATTGCAACCATGAAATTAAATTCTCTTACTCCTTGGAAGGAAAGTTATGACCAACCTAGATAGCATGTTAAAAAACAGAGATATTACTTTGTCAAAAAATGTCCGTCTAGTTAAGGCTATAGTTTTTCCAGTGGCCATGTATGGATGTGAGAGTTGGACTATAAAGAAAGCTGAGCACTGAAGAGTTGATGCTTTTTGAACTGTGGTGTTGGAGAAGACTCTTGAGAGTCCCTTGGACTGCAAGGAGATCCAACCAGTCCATCCTAAAGGAGATCAGTCCTGGGTGTTCATTGGAGGGACTGATGTTGAAGCTGAAACTCCAATACTTTGGCCATCTCATAGGAAAAGCTGACTCATTGGAAAAGACCCTGATGCCGGGAGGGATTGGGGGCAGGAGGAGAAGGGGATGACAGAGGATAAGATGGCTGGATGGCATCACTGACTGGATGGGCATGAGTCTGAGCAAGCTCCAGAAGTTGGTGATGGACAGAGAGGCCTGGAGTGCTGCAGTCCATGGGGTTGCAAAGAGTCGGACACGACTGAGCAACTGAACTGAACTGAAGCAGAAATGGCATTTATTCAAAGAGATGGATGTAGCTCACGGAATGTCTAGAAGGACTAGAGGGTCTAATAAGGGGTCATGCAGGGTGGACAGTCCCCAGATGACCCTGAGGATCCCTCACAGTGGGCACAGATATCACAGGCCACACTACTGGCTTTTAGACTGTCCAGGCCTGCAGGCTCTGGCAGCTGGATCTGTTCACCAGCTAGACTTCCAGGCGGGTCTGCCTTCTCTGCAGCACTGACCTCGCCGTGCCGTCTCTGTGGGAGCCTCCGATGGGTCCCCTGCCGGGGCCTCACTCAAAGGGAGGCTGCAAAGGCGATTTCTGCTTTACTTGTCACCACCTCATCTCTCTATTTTTATTTCTACAAACCTCCGTGCCAGTTCAATCCACAAACGTATAGATTATTTTTAATAACTACATGTATGCTGGCGACTGTTCATAACACTAGCACTGTGTAACTCCATAAGTAAGTAAAGGAACTCTAAAATCCCAAGTCTGAATTATTTCGGGAAAAACAGATGACCCCAGTCACGGCACCTGGGTTCTTGGCTCTTTCTGAATTTTTTCCTAGACCTGCGTGTCCCTCGATTCCACCCTACTTTGGGGCACAAGCTCTTTGCTCACTGACTTGCTGCATGATTCCCCAGCAGACACTGGCTACATGACGAGGCTATTCTGCCTCATGAAATGACTGGGAGATGTGTGGCGTGCGGAGGGTTGGGAGGGGCGCTCCAGGAAGAGGCACACGAGGCTCGTCGAAAGGACAGTATGGCAGACTGTGTTACGAGCAGAAAGTCTTCCCATTCCTACCTTCTTTGCAACATGACTTTCCTCCATCCAGAGATGGAGTCCACACCCTCTTAAACTCAGCCGGCTCTGGAAGCCTCCTACCCTGTGGGTGGGGATGTAAATCGGTGCAGCCACAATGGAGAACAGTATGGAGGTTCCTCAAAAAACGAAAACTAGAGTTGCCGTATGATCCAGCAATCTGCATATATTCAGGGGAAACTCTACGTTGAAAGATATGAGCACCCGGTGTTCACAGCAGCACCATTGACAATAGTCAAGACGTAGAAACGACCTAAATGTCGACCGACAGATGAGTGGGTTAAAAGACGTGGTACATAAACATACTGGAGTATTACTCAGCTGTAGAAGAGGATGAAACGATGCTGTTTGCAGCAGCAAGGATGGACCCAGAGATTATCACACTAAGTTCAGTAAGTCAAAGAAAGACAAACAGCGTACGACATCGCCTATATGTGGAATCTAAAATGCAATACAAATGAACTTATTTACAAAACAGAAGCGGACTCACAGACTTGGAGGACAAACCTATAGTTACCAAGGGGGGCAGGCTGGGAGAGGGGTAAATTAGGGGTTTGGGATTAACATACATGCACTATTATACATAAGGTATGTAAGCAAGAAGGACCCACTGTGAGGGCACTGTATTCAGTGTCCCGTAACAACCTCTAATTCTACACCTGAAACGTTGTAGAGCAACTACGTATGTGCATGCGTGCGTGCTAAGTCGCTTCAGCTGTGACTGAAGTGACTCAACTCTTTGCAACCCTATGGCACTGTAGCCGCCAGGCTCCTCCGTCCATGGGATTCTCCAGGCAAGAATACTGGAGTGGGCTGCCATTTCCTTCTCCAGGGGATCTTCCTCACCCAGGGAGTGAGCCTGCCTCTCTTGCGTCTCCTGCATTGGCGGGTGGGTTCTTTACCACTAGTGCCGCCTGGGAAGCCCCCCAAATCAACAGCACTTCAACTAGGAAAAAAAAAAGGACACGAATCCCAGGCTGGCCCGCGACTCGCTTTGGCCAGCGGAATGCGCTGGAGGCGCACGTGTCACCCGCAGAGCCTGCACCTCAAGGGGCCTTGCAGCCGTTGCCTTTGTGCATCTGGAGCCCTGCCCTGGGGCCACTACGTCCCAGGGGAGCCCAGATGAAAGGCCACGTGGGGACCGAGGCCAGCAGCCCGGGGTTCCCACTGGGTCTGGTCCCCAGCTGGCTTTCCATGAGTGAGCCCAGCAGAAACCATCCTGTCAATCCCCAGAATCATAAAAAATAACGCATTCTTGTTATTGTGAGCCACTAAGTTTCAGTGTCATCTTTCACGCTGCCATAAATGACGGAAACATAACATCAAGGTCCTGGATGCGCTCTGATGGTTGAAAAGCTAGGTAACACGTAGATAGAGAGCTTGTTTATTTTTCTAACAGTTAGTGGGTTTCTAGCGCACCACCAGACACCCTGTGTGGCTTTGTTTCTGTCTGATTCTAGAGTCCTGGCTCCAGACCACACCACGACACAGCCACCCCCACCTTTTCTTTATTATTATTATTTTTGGCTGTGCTGGGTCTTCGCCGCAGCATTCAGGCTTTCTCCAGCTGCGGCGAGCGAGGGCTAC
The DNA here is from genome assembly GCF_042477335.2 of Ovis canadensis. Taxonomy (NCBI): domain Eukaryota; kingdom Metazoa; phylum Chordata; class Mammalia; order Artiodactyla; family Bovidae; genus Ovis; species Ovis canadensis. The sequence goes on from NC_091245.1 coordinate 277,409,763, forward strand.
CCTCCGGCTGCGGCGCGCAGGCTTCTCGCCGCGGCGGCCTCTCTTGCTGCAGAGCACACGCCCCAGGCCCACGCGCTTCAGCAGTTGTGGGCACTGGTTTGTTGTCTCACCGCGTGTGGAATCATTCCGGACCAGGGATCGAGCCTGTATCCGCCGCATTGCCAGGCAGATTCTTACCCACTGCACCACCAGGGAAGTCTGCCTCCAGCACTTAGAAGGAACCAAGACAAAATAACAAGGGATAAACAGAGACAGGGAAGTAACCCTCAAGCTCTATAACTCCTACGTTCTGTGTTTATTTCCTGGTTAAAGGTTACTTTCTGCAAGAAGGGAGGAACAGCTTTTGAAATGATGACCTACGTTCCTACTCGGGCTTCTTTTTCAGCAATTTCTTCCCTGAATTATTATTGTACAAAAGATGAACGTTCTGAAATTGACTTGGGTTATAAGAGGTATGAGAATGGGAAAATTCAAACACACTTGTGAAAAATACACAGAACTTGCATTGACTAATAATTCCTGTCAAGGCAGAAAGCCTTCTAAAGCAATGACTGGCATTCATTTATTCAACACAAACCTGTTGAGTAATCACTAAGTGCCAGGCGTTTTGCCTATTAATAAGCCCAGTAATGTTTCCAATAAGACAAATATGATGTTTTCTAGCACTCAAGTACTGTGTAGTCTAGTTAGAATAGAAAATTATACAAAAGCTCAACATCTGAATTTACTAGTCATTTTTCCTAAATTAAAAACGAATCAACGAGCTACAGAAAAATGTTGCTTTGAATCGATTTTCTAATTAAAGTGATAGAGCTGCAAAAATTAAGATGTACTCTTAGCCTATGTGGTTACACATCACACATTTGTTTCCTTTACAGTAAATGCTGGCTGCTCTGTCAAGTTTGTGATCCAGAACATGGTAGGGATTTATCTCTTCATGGAACCATAAAGATGACCCAAGAAGACAATAATTCAGAATTTCCTGGAAGGCAACAAATTTCCCTCCACCTCTTGGTTTTGTTGCCTCTTGGATTGCACAGAAACACTCTAGCTTAGAACTATGTCGTGTTTGATGACTATCGTTGTTTGAAATAAGAACCATATTAGAAACTGGCCTTCAGAGGAGTGTTTCACAGCAGTGGTGGAGCCGTTCTCACCCAGGCTGAGTGGGGCTGGACGTGCTCCTGGCCTTCTCTGTGCTTGGTTTATGTCTTTGTGAAGCGAGACCATTGGATGAGATAATATCGAACGTCCTCCCTAGATGTAAATTTGCGAGGTCCTTGCAGGAGTTCTTGCTGGTTGTCGGCTGCTTTCTAGTCCTCAAGGACAAAATTCCCCAGGATTTTCAGATCAGTTTGATTGCACTTTTCTTTCTTGATGGTCATCTGGAATGTAGAAGTTTTTAAAATCCGAATCCCCTATATTGTTTTCCAGGTTAAGGCTTATAGGGGGTGTGCAGGGTGAGTGTGTGTGTATGCCTGGTTGAAGGTACAGTATGAGAAGGGCACAGTTCACCATGACGAGACTGATGTTTACTAGGATCGGGGGATTTTGAGAAACTGCTGGCTTCCGTGTTAGCCATCTGCTGGGCTTACATAATCCACCAGCAATAAAACACTGGGCTTTCCATATGCTGCTTTCTGGCCCCGGGTGAAGAGGCAATGGGCGGGGAGTTCAGGTGTCTGTGTTCCAGTCCTGATTCCAGCCCAGCAAGTTGTGTGATGAACAGCCTCTTTGGCCTGAGCCTCAGCTTCTTCATCTGTACAATGGGCTGCTCTCGACCATGTTGACCTAGAGTGTCTGGAACCTATTTAGGTACATCTAACGTCTATGCATTCTGAAGGAGATCAGCCCTGGGATTTCTTTGGAAGGAATGATGCTAACGCTGAAACTCCAGTACTTTGGCCACCTCATGCGAAGAGTTGACTCATTGGAAAAGACTCTGATGCTGGGAGGGGTTGGGGGCAGGAGGAGAAGGGGATGACCGAGGATGAGATGGCTGGATGGCATCACCGACTCGATGGGCATGGGTTTGGGTGCACTCTGGTAGTTGGTGATGGACAGGGAGGCCTAGCGTGCTGCGGTTCATGGAGTAGTGAAGAATTGGACACGACTGAGAGACGGAACGGAACTGAACTGAACTGAACGCTATTTTAGGAGTTTGGATAAATTGAGTTCAAAATAACACAATTAACCCCCAAATGATTTCAGCATGCAATATGCATATGTTAATTGTCCTGCTCCTGTATTCTTGCCTGGAACATCCCATGGACGGAGGAGCCTGGCAGGCTACAGTCCACGGGGTCACAAAGAGTCAGACACGACTTGGCAGTTAAACAACAGCAGCAATAATAAGTTAAAAGAGAAGTGAGGTCACTTTTGAAGAATCATCACATTGACACCTTGCCTATGAGACCTCAGTGGTACCCCTGAATTCCCTAGTTACGCGCTGCGCTGCCCTGACGAAATGCCGGCTCTGTCCCCTTTCACTTCTGTAGCCACAGAAGCCACACCATCATCATGGATGCATGCTAAGTCACTCCAGTGTGTCCAACTCTTTGCGACCTCATGGACTGTAGCCTGCCAGCCTCCTCTGTCCATGGGATTGGCCAGGCGTGAATACTGGAGTGGGTTGCCATTTCTTCCTCCAGGACACCATCGTCATACCCTCAGAAAATAACTTCTACTGTTACCAGCAGAGGAGGAGCTGAAGTGACTTGGAAGTTCCCGATCTGTGAGTTCATCTTCCAAGGGTGGATGTACACACAATTTGTAGGGTACTGAGTTGAGCTGATCGTATGAGACACCTGGAGCCGGTTCTCTAAGGCTGGGTCCCCCAGCCTTGACATTGGGGATATTTTGGGCTGGATAATTCTGGTTGTGGGAACCTGCCCATGTGTTGTGGATATTTAGCAGCATCCCTGGATCCTGCCCATTCCCTGCCATAGCTCCTCCCTCCAGGTGGGGCAACCAGAGATGTGTCCAGATTTTGCCAGGTGTCCGTGGGGGCTAGATCAGCCTCCAAGGGGAGCGCTTTTGGGTATGTGTGTGTGTGTACATGTTCAGCTGTGTCCAACTCTTTGTGACCCCGTGGACTGTAGCCCGCCAGGCTCCTCTGTCCATGGCATTCTCCAGGCAAGGATACTGGAGTGGGGGGTAGCCATTCCTTTCTCCAGCGGATCTTTCCCATCCAGGGATCAAACCTGCATCTCTTGCGTCTCCTGCTTTGGCAGGCAGGTTCTTTACCGGCTGAGCCGTTGGGAAAGGCCCCTCTGGATACGTGGACTTCCACATTTTCGAAGGCAATCTTGAGACAAAGAACTGGGCGCAGGAGTTGCAGGAAGGGGGACCCCTTCCAGGGCCCGAAGCTGGGCTCTTGTCTAACACTCAGAAATGAACTGTCTGAGGAGACACATGTGCAAGAGATTTTATTGGGAAAGGGCGCCCGGGTGGAGAGCAGTAGGGTGAGGGGACCCAGGAGAACTGCTCTGCCGCGTGGCTCGCAGTCTCGGGTTTTATGGTGATGGGATTAGTTTCCAGGTGGTCTTTGGCCAATCACTCTAATTCAGAGTCTTTCCTGGTGGCGCACGCATCACTCAGCCAAGATGGATGCTAGCGAGAGGGATTCTGGGACGTGGACGGACACGAGGTGTCTCCTTTCGACCTTTCCCAAACTCTTCCGGTTGGTGGTGGCTGATTAGTTCCGTATTCTTTACCAGGATCTCCTGTTATAAAACAACTCATGCGAATGGTTACTATGGTGCCTGGCCAGGGTGGGCGGTCTCGATCAGGGTGCTTCCCCCGACACAGGTAGTTTGGGAGGTCATCTCAAGAAGCACTGTGAGAGGCTGGGGGAGTCAGTCGGAAAGGGAGGCGAGCCAGTGCTAAGGAGGAGGTCACTGCTCTGGGCAGTGAGGGGTCAGGTTCTGAGGGAGCCTCCAGGTCTGAGCAGACGCTTCCTCCGGGAGCAGGGAAGCGCGGTATTTTTCCTCCACTAAACTGTGCTCAGGCAGGGCTATAGGGGAGCCTCCTATCCTGACTCACTCTGTCCCCAGATTTTCCCTTTGAGTTAGATCCATCTTTGTCTTCCAATAGCAATGCATATCTTTTTTTTTTAATGCATGATTAATACAAGTATTTGTTTTGAATAATTCTGTCTCCTGGATCCTCAGCTGTAGTGCAGATCGGCTAGGAAACCTCCAAAGTCCTCCCCAGCACTCACATTCGAGGACTCTACCTGGGAATCGAGGCCAACTCCAGGAAGCTGAACAATAGATAGAAAGAGCATAGCCTGATCCGTGGCAGGGGTGGGTGGAGAGGCACCCATCCTTTGTCTTGCAAATCGAATACGGAAACAATTGCCAGGGAGCAGGTAAGACTTCCCACAGTGTCAATTCTCAGCTGAAGGCACTTTTGTAACTGCTACTTGGCTTCTGCTTCGACACTGCAGGGGCTCTGCTGACAGCCTTCAAGAGATACCATCGAGACTTTGTCACATAAACTGAACCATTTAGACAGAGCTGAGGTGACAGCAGAATGAACTTCAACTGGACCGTGGTGGGGTAGAGGGATAAATCCTCAGAAAATTAAGTCTGTGCCGATACAACCTTCCTGCAGCTCCTTCTCTCATAATCTACCTTAAACCTGTTACTGAACCGTCTGTCAGTTTGGGGCGTAAGGAAGACATGTTGGGAAAATCAAATTTTAGCATGAAAGAGAAATAACTGCCAATCATCCCAGTGAACGATGGACTGGTGAGTATTTTTTCCCCCAATGACATTTGTTTTCTTAACATTAAAACTGTTTAGATCATCCCTTGTGAATCACGAGAGTGTCTCACTTTCTGGCATGGAAAGTTTTTATATACAGCCACTGACTTGGCCACAGCTCTTGATTTTCCTCCAGGGAGTTCAAAGCACTTTCATTTACATGGAATCATCTTATTTAGCTTTGCAAAGTGAGGCGAAAGAAGAGAGGGGAGGTGGATGCCTACTGGTCTCTTTTTGACCAATGGGAACGTTAAAGTGCAGCAGATATGTGTGTATGTGGCGTGGCCAAAGTAACCCAGAGAGTTCCAAGCTGGAGTCTTCCAGATCTTAGGGCTATCTACATTCCTCATTCTGGAATGGGACCTTGGCAACATTTTCTCTTTGAGAAACCTGCATGTTGGAAAATATGTTCAGAATTCTGAACAGAAAGCTTTATCAGTTTGGAAAATGCACCCCAGGCCAGATTCCAGGTCTGTGGCGGGATTCCTAGCCTGGCCAGAACAAAGAGAAGAGATGTTAACACCAGCTGAGGCTTTAAAAAAAAAAAGAATTAAGAAACAGAAAATAATCATTCCCTTTCCTGCCAAGAATGGCAGTGCAAAGATCAGCCAAACCCACCTTTCCTGAAAACCCATGATCTGCTTTTCAAGGGGAAGAGGAAAGTACCAGGAATAGACAATGGTTCTGAAACACTGGCTGACTTTTGAATATTCATGACTATTCTGATGCAAATGAATATTTCAGATTGAGCTGTTTTTGCAGAGGTGCTGTTGGAAATGTATATGCTTATGAAATTGCTTTTCTAGTTCTGCAGATTCTGAAGAACGGCTTCCTTTGCTCATGTATAATTCTCCTCGGAGGTTTCCCAGGTGTCAGCCTTTGGCTGGCTTCTTTTCACCAGAAACTAGGGCTCTGGTTTAGCCTTAACCCGCAAGGAAAAGCCCGGCTTTGTTTCATCTGAGCCAGGTCTCTTTGATATGCTCTTCTTGTTCTGCAGGCAGGCAAGGAGGCTTATCACACATCAGATTGCTTTTCCTTTGAGGTAACCTCAAACCAAAGCGCACTGTTCCCTGAAGAGCACGGAGAGAAAGAACACTGAGCGGGTGCCTGGGGTGGCTCAGAGGGTCAGGAAGTCAGGAGGCTCCTTTGGATTTTGTGGACTTGGCCCCAGCAGGGGCTCGAGATGCGGTCTGGCCAGGGCAGCGGACTCTGAAGAAGACATGGAGACCCTGTGGGCTGAGGGAGACTTGGAGAGCTCCGAAGCGCAGTGAGTGTTTCGAATCCCCTCGGGGCAGCCGTGGGACCCCCTGGCCCCTTCAGGCTGGAGGCTGGCAGTGACCGCTGGTCAGGCTCGGGAGGAAGACGGAGGGGACCGTGAAGGAGGCGCTTATGGCTGGAGGGAAGATGTAGGTTGGTGTGAACCCAAGGTCAGCTTTGGAGGAGAGAGGGCAGGTCCTGAGCTCCGTGTGAGGCCACTGACGGAAGCTGCCTGCAGCCTCCCAAGTCTCCTGTGGTGGTTTAGTCGCTTAGTCGTGTCTGACTCTTGCGACCCCACAGACTGTAGCCTGCCAGCCTCCTCTGTCCATGGGAGTCTCCAGGCAAGAATACTGGAGTGGACTGCCATTTCCTTCTCCAGGGGATCTTCCCGACCCAGGAATCGAACCCGCGTCTCCTACAATGTGGGCAGACTCCTTACCAACTGAGCTATCTTGTAGGTGGAGTAATACTCTGGGTTTTGGACAACCGCTGGGACGAGGCAGGGAAGCGCTTGTCCAGGCCGGTAGGGTCCCGGTGGAGGAGAGGCTGCTCTCTGCCAGGCCTCTGATCCTCCTGGGCTCCTTGCACGGCCCTCAGCGGTCCTCCTGGAAGACCCCAGGCAAGGACTCGACATCACTCCTTGGGGAGCCCTTGGCTGTCCATCCTTGCTAGACAGCCTTGCTTTCTCCAACCCAGCACCCTGTCCACAAACACTCCACAGCCCACTCTCTCTCTGTGCCCATGGGGAGGACCCCAACTCATGTTTATTCTGCGAGTACTGCCCTTACTACAGGCTTCCCTTGTGGCTCAGCTGGTAAAGAATCTGCCCCCAGTGTGGGAGACCTGGGTTCCATCCCTGGGTCAGGAAGATCCCCTGGAGAAGGGATAGGTACCCACTCCAGTATTCTGGCCTGGAGAATTCCATGCACTGTGTAGTCCCTGGGGTTGCAAAGAGTTGGACACGACCGAGTGACTTTCGCTTGCTTGTCTAGTGACTATTTTGGGTGTGTGAACTAGTTTTCTTTGAGGATTAGAGTCATATTTTACCTCGAATCTCTTCTTAACCCTCCCTCTCTTCCCACCTCAACCCTCAGCAGACAAGCTGAGCGCATACTATATATCCACTCAATACTGTTGGTGTTTAGAGTCAGGGTGGCTCTGGTGGGGAGGGAATATTGGTCCTGACAGCTCCCTATCAGGGATGAAGATGGGGGAGGAACCCCTCTGGAGCCTAGGCTCTGTTCAAGGACAGCAGCTCTGTCTGAAGTAGGCCCTGAATAGACGAAAAGATATCTGCAGTTCATAATTAAAAGGCAGAAAACACATTTATATAGTGTGCAGGGCTCATTCATTTGCTTCCAGGTCAGGAAAGTTTCTATTCTATTAAAAAGAAAAAGTTGCAAATGTCATCAAGTGTCTCTGGAGAGCTGTGGCAAGTTCCTTAACTTTTTGGAGCTTCACTTTCCTAATCTACAAAGGGGAAATGATAACTAGCCCACCCACTAGGGTTGCGGGGAGGGTTAAATTAGATTATGTGTATAAACCATTTAGCCTAGAATGTAGAAAAGAGTAGTAATTATTGCAATTCTATTTCCTATCATCGTTACTGTCCCATTAAACTAGTATGTCCCAGAGTCTGATAAGTGGGTTGTTTGGGAGTACCTAAGATAATTATCAGTGGTACACTGACTTTTGAAAAGCTTTAATGTGTGCTAGAAAAAGCATAATTTTATTATATTTATGATTTTATGGATATGGTTTCTATTTATTTATTTCTATTTACTAATTACACACCACCCCTAAACTTTGTGGCTTCATATGATGGTGACTTGCCATTTCTCTGGGTCTGTGAGCTGGATCAGGCACGGCCAGCTGGTCATGCCCGTCTGCACTCCCACATCTGGCACCTGTGCTGGGCTGGCTGGAGCAGCTGGGGCTCACCGGGAAGCTCTCTCCTTTTGCCTGTCTCAGCCAGGCAGCTGGACTTTTTTACATGGTGGATCGCGGCTCCAGATTTTCCAAAAGGACAAGTCCCATTGAGCAAGTGCCTGTGAAGTCTCTGCTTACGTCCTACTAGCTAGGCTCCCATTGGTCCAAGCAAGTCACATGGCCAAGTCCAGAGTCGGGTGTGGGTGGAACTGGGCAGCGTGTGAATCCTGGAAGGCACAGTCCTCTGGGGTTCAGTCCTTGGGTTGGGAAGATCCCCTGGAGAAGGGAAAGGCTACCCACTCCAGTATTCTGGCCTGGAGACTGTATAGTCCACGAGGTCGCACGGAGTCGGACACGACCGGGCGACGTTCACTTTTCACCCTAGTAAGAATCCACGCCGGGATCCGGAGCAGCCCGGCTCCAGAATCCGGTCTAAGCTATCAGGCAGACCTCCGCGTGCAGAGTGTATCTGTCATCTGTCTGCAGACTTAAGGAAGAAAGTCAACATGCATCCCACTCCGTTCATTGCCGTCGTGGGCCCTGAATTCAGATTGATCACAGCACAGCGGTGCTCCCCTCTGCTTCCCCATGTCCGGGGCTGGGCTGGAAGGATGCAAGTTGCTGAGAGCTGGCTGGGGTGGTTCAGCTGGTGTCATGGGTCTGCGGGCGTGGTGCTAACCATCTGCTGAGGGTCTTCTGTTCTCCCCCACGTGACCTACCCCCCCGTGACCTCCCCCTGTGCCTAACTCCTGGGCTTCTTCACAGCACAGGGGTCTTACATAGCTGCTGGCTTCTCTTCAGTGAGCAAGGTAGAAGCTGTCATGTCTCTTGGAAGGGAGGCTCGTATCTGAAAGCATTTCGCCTCTGCCATACTCCCTTAGTCAAGAACAGGCGCAACGCTGGTCTAGATTCCAGGGCTGGAGAAAGGGACGCTGCTTTCTGTGAGAGCAGCATGCGTGTACAGGCAGGGAAGGACGCCATCGAGGCTGTATTTCTACACTTTCTACCACAGAATGCTTCAAGTCCAGAATAACACCAACTTAAGGTTTTGTTTTTCAATGGACAGGTTTTTATTTTTTCTTTGTTAAGGAGCAATTTAGTTTCACAGCAAAACTGAGGGAAAGGTAGAGATTTTCCATATACCCCCTGCCCTTGCCAAGGCAGGCATGCCAGTGTGCCAAGTCACTTCAGTCGTGTCCAACTCTTTGTGACCCCATGGACTCTAGCTTGCCAGGCTCCTCTGTCCATGGGATTTCCAGGCAAGAACACTGGAGTGGGTTGCCACGCCCTCCTCCAGGGATCTTCCCAACTCAGGAATCAAACCCTGACTTTTATGCCTCCTGCACTGGCAGGTGGCTTCTTTACCACTAGCACCACCTGGGAAGCCTCCCCCATTATCAAAGCTCCCTTCCCCTCCAGTGGACATTTGTTATAACTGATGCGTGTACATTGACGCATCATGAATGCCCATAGACAGCAATTGGCACTAGGTCTCACTCACTGTAGTTCTACGGGTTTGGACAAATGAACAGTGACACACATCTGTCATTGTGGAATTGTACGGAGCACCTTCATTGCCCCATAAATCCTCCACGCACTGCCTCTTCATCCCTCTCTCCCACTAACCCCTGACACTCCCTGATCATCTGACTGTTCTCGTAGCTTTTTCTCTCCAGAACGACACACAGTTGGGATCACAGGGTGTATGACCTTTCCAGGTTGCCTTCTTTTGGTTAGGAATTTGCATTTAAGTTATCCCCCTGTCTTTCCATGGCTTGATACCTCATTTCTTTTTAGCGCTGAATAATCTTCCATTGTCCGGATGTACCACAGTTTATTTATCCTTCCAGCTACTGAAGGACCTCTTTGTTGCTTTCAAGTGTTGGCAATTACAAATGAAGCTGCTATAAACATCTGGGCAGGTGTCTGTGTGGACAGAAGTTTTCAACTCATTTGGGTAAATACCAAAGAACATAATTGCTAGGCAGAATTTAAGGATACACAGTTAGAACAACGTTCGGTAAAAAATATTAGATTGAACCATATGAAATCTCTGATTTTGTAGATCATGTCCAGATTTTGGTAGCTTTATATGGTTTAACCTAAATAGAATCCTGGAGTAGGAAACAGCAACTCAATCCAGGATTCTTGCTTGGAGAATCCCATGGACAGAGGAGCCTGGCAGGCTATAGTCCATAGTATCATAAAGAGTTGGACATGACTGAGCGACTGAGTATACATAACCTAATATGTGTAATATAATATGTAATATAATGTGGTGAAAGTTTCTAATATGATATGCTGATAACTGAAGTTTGGGAACTGCCTAATCAAAGTATTTTATCTTCTGGTGGTTTTCATTTCTTTGTGTTTTTGTTTGACCAAAACATGGAAGATGCTTATTTAGACCATTTGTTTCGTTGTTGATGGCAGAGGTGACCTGTAAAGAGTTGATGTGAGCTACAGCTTGTCAAATGTCCACTGAACACATCCATTCATCAAAATTCCTTGGCCCAAAGGACCACAGACTTCCAGATTTATTGCAAATCAGACACTTGGATGAGCTGGCAGCACTTTGATCTTTGTAGGGAGTTCAGTTCAGTTCAGTCGCTCAGTCATGTCTGACTCTTTGCAACCCCATGAATTGCAGCACGCCAGGCCTCCCTGTTCACACCAACTCCCAGAGTTCACCCAAACTCATGTCCATCGAGTCCATGATGCCATCCAGCCATCTCACCCTCCGTCGTCCCCTTCTCCTCCTGCCCCCAATCCCTCCCAGCATCAGAGTCTTTTCCAAGGAGTCAACTCTTCACATGAGGTGTCCAAGTATTGGAGTTTCAGCTTCAGCATCAGTCCTTCCAATGAACACCCAGGACTGATCTCCTTTAGGATGGACTGGTTGGATCTCCTTGCAGTCCAAGGGACTCTTAAGAGTCTTCTTCAACACCACAGTTCAAAAGCATCAATTCTTCAGCAGCTCAGCTTTCTTCACAGTCCAACTCTCACATCCATACATGACCACTGGAAAGACCAAAGCCTTGACTAGACAGATCTTTGTTGGCAAAGTAATATCTCTGCTTTTTAATATGCTATATAGGTTGGTCATAACTTTCCCTCCAAAGAGTAAGCGTCTTTTAATTTCATGGCTGCAATCACCATCTGCAGTGATTTTGGAGCCCCCAAAACGAAGTCAGCCACTGTTTCCACTGTTTCCCCATCTAATCACCATGCAGTGATGGGACCAGATCTTCATTTTCTGAATGTTGAGCTTTAAGCCAACTTTTTCACTCTCCTCTTTCACTTTCATCAAGAGGCTATTTAGTTCTTCTTCACTTTCTGCCATAACGATGGTGTCATCTGCCTATCTGAGGTTATTGATATTTTTCCTGGCAATCTTGATTCCAGCTTGTGCTTCTTCCAGCCCAGCGTTTCTCATGATGTACTCTGCATATAAGTTAAATAAGCAGGGTGACAATATACAGCCTTGACGTACTCCTTTTCCTATTTGGAACCAGTCTGTTGTTCCATGTCCAGTTCTAACTGTTGCTTCCTGACCTGCATATAGGTTTCTCAAGAGTCAGGTCAGGTCGTCTGGTTCCCATCTCTTTCAGGATTTTCCAGAGATTGTTGTGGTCCACACAGTCAAAGGCTTTGGCATAGTCAATGAAGCAGAAATAGATGTTTTTCTGGAACTCTCTCACTTTTTGATGATCCAGTGGATGTTGGCAATTTGATCTCTGGTTCCTCTGCCTTTTCTAAAACCAGCTTGAACATCAGGGAGTTCATGGTTCACGTATTGCTGAAGCCTGGCTTGGAGAATTTTGAGCATTACTTTACTAGCATGTGAGATGAGTGCAATTGGGCGGTAGTTTGAGCATTCTTTTGCATTGCCTTTCTTTCGAATTGGAATGAAAACTGAACTTTTCCAGTCCTGTGACCACTGCTGAGTTTTCCAAATTTGCTGGCATATTGAGTGCAGCACTTTCACAGCATCATCTTTCAGGATTTGAAACAGCTGAACTAGAATTCCATCACCTCCACTAGCTTTGTTCGTAGTGATGCTTTCTAAGGCCCACTTGACTTCACATTCCAGGATGTCTGGCTCTAGGTGAGTGATCACACCATCGTGATTATCTGGGTCGTGAAGATCTTTTTTGTACAGTTCTTCTGTGTATTCTTGCCACCTCTTCTTAATAGCTTCTGCTTCTGTGAGGTCCATACCATTTCTGTCCTTCATCAAGCCCATCTTTGCATGAAATGTTCCCTTGGTATCTCTAATTTTCTTGAAGAGATCTCTAGTCTTTCCCATTCTGTTCTTTTCCTCTATTTCTTTGCACTGATCACTGAGGAAGGCTTTCTTATCTCTCCTTGCTATTCTTTGGAACTCTGCATTCAGATGCTTATAGCTTTTCTCCTTTGCTTTTTGCTTCTCTTCTTTTCACAGCTATTTGTAAGGCCTCCTCAGACAGCCATTTTGCTTTTTTGCATTTCTTTTTCTTGGGGATGGTCTTGAGCCCTGTCTCCTGTACAATGTCACAAACCTCCATCCATAGTTCATCAGGCACTCTGTCTATCAGATCTAAGCCTTTCAATCTATTTCTCAATTCCACTGTTTAATCATAAGGGATTTGATTTAGGTCATACCTGAATGGTCCAGTGGTTTTCCCTACTCTCTTCAATTTGAGTCTGAATTTGGCAATAAGGAGTTCATGATCTGAGCCACAGTCCGCTCCCGGTCTTATTTTTGCTGACTGTATAGAGCTTCTCCATCTTTGGCTGGAAAGAATATCAGTCTTTGTTTGTTTTTAATCCCAACAGCGAGGGTATTTTCCACATCATTGGATATACCCACAGAAACCCCGTGAGCTTGGTGGGACATTAAGAACATTTTCTGGCAGGAGTTGGTGCAAGAAATTGGAAAATGAATCACTGGAACGTTTGACTAAATGGAATGTACATCTGAGGAGGCTGTTCTCCAGCATAAACTGCCCAGCAATTAGTGAGATTTTGTCTTGGGCTGGGTTTTGATGATGAATCAGAACTTCAGAGATACTGAAGATCCGATTTAGACAAGTTACAGACTATTATTCTGTATTTAGTCTCTGCCAGATGAAAAAAATTTCCATCACTACCCTGGTGGTGTTTCAGCCTGGCAGTCCACTGTAGTGGGAAGTTTGTAACCAAATTGGGCAATGTTGCCCTGTGGACCTCCAGTAAAATATTCCATTGTCATTTGAAAGTTTGGAATCGGTAAAATAATTTTAGAACTCCTTTCTTTCATCTTGATTCTTTCTATGCGAGAAAATGTTTGTTCAAAAATAGCATCCAAATGATTTAAAATGTTCCAAATGGAGTCAACACCAAATCCAAAAAACAAAACAAAAAACCTCAAGCTATTTTCCAATAGGATTTCCTGAAGGAATGCTTCAAAAGGTCTGGCTATGTCCATGATGGCTTAAGTCACATGCCTCCCTTAAGCCTCAATAATCGTAGCCGCCTCACACTCTCAATAGCTTCTCAAGTTATTTTGGCTGCTCAACCCTGACCGTTAAGTAGAAACTTGATGATAGAAGAGGGTTCATTATGTGCGCAAACGTACTTTCTTCAGCTAATCACTGAAAAGCAGACTCGAAGGTATTCAGAGGCCCAGAACAATATTGTCGAAGCTAATTCAGTCCCTCCCAGGTCAAGGCTTGTGACCAGGGCTCCAGCCTTTGTCAGACAAACAAATGCATAGCTCTTCTGTGTGCTTCTTTTCTGCACATAAAAATCACACCTTAGAATAAGTGGGCACCGATTCCTCTTGCTCCATCTGCATTAATCTTCAGCCCTTTCTCTGGGGATAATGCAGAAGTAGTGTTGCCCTTGCCTGGCCAAGAACTGAAGCGCACTTCTTTCTGCTACAACGTTTTAATAAGCGCAAGCTCAGATCACGTGCTTAGTACTCCATCGTGACAGGTTGAATTTTAATATCACATCATTTTTCTCTTATTTAGATGTCTCCAAATATCATTGCATTCATTTAGGGATCATGTTTTCAGGAACATAAATTTATATTTGTTTTGTATACAATTATTCTTAATTTTTCTTGTTCTTAATACAAGTTAAATAGAAATGACAGATTTGATTCCTTTGGACCATCAAAGTGGTCTTAGTTTAACACCTTCTCCATCTGGAAGGATGTCTACAGACATACTTAATGTACTATAACCAAAACAAGAGTATGCAGAATAATAATGCTTCCTCAGAAATGGCACAACTGCTTTTCTCCCCCAATTAATGGCAGGCAGAACTAAAGTTGCCCAGTGTCCAATGGTCTTCCTCTGTCAGAGCCTTAACTGATGAATCTTGTAAACCTAGCAGAGAAAAATATCTGTAACTTCTTATTATAAGCATATAAGGTGAAATGACCTTGCATGTTTGATTACCAATTAAAAGATGCAAATAAATAGTCACATCATGTTTCACAATGTCACGCATCTGTTCTCAAAGCCTGTGGATTCTCCTTCCCTACAAGACACAGTTAAGTGAAAGACAGTCTAAAGCAAATTATAGGTTTTATAGCCAGTATCAGGTTAGAAAACACACCACACATATTGCTATTTGAATGTTACTACTTGGAAATTATTTTATTGCTCTTCAAAAGTGATTGCAAAACCTCCTTCGCTTAATACCCAGAAGTCATAAAATAGGAAGTGAGAATACTCCATGCCCATACCCACCTTAGACTCTTTGTCATTTGGCATGTATATATATAATTGATTGTCCTTTGTGTCTCTTTTGTGAATTTGCGTTTGACATCAGTTTTGGCTTCATTTTCATCATATGCTTTTAGTATTTTGTTTATTCATTTGGCTGCACCAGGTCTTTCCTGCGGCATGCGGGATCTTTAGGGGAGGCGTGTGGACCCTTCGTGGGCCATGCAGGCTCTAGGGCCCTGACCAGGGATGGAACCTGGCCCCTGCTTTGGGAGCTTGGAGTCTTAGGCCGTTGGACCACCAGGGAGGTCCCTGTGTGAATTCATTGTCCATCTCCTTCGGTCATTTGAAAAATAAATTGTACTCTTTTTTTCTTACTGATTACTAAGTGCTAGGTCGCTTCAGTCATGTCCTACTCTTTGTGACCCCATGGACAGTATTCCACTGGGCTCCTCTGTCCTTGGGACTCTCCAGGCAAGAATACTGGAGTGGGTTGCCATTTCCTTCTCCAGGGGATCTTCCTGACCCAGGGATCGAACCCTGGTCTCTTACGTCTCCTGCACTGGGAGGCAGGTTCTTTACCAC